>NC_057865.1:161951136-163343636 GCF_019393635.1 Dromiciops gliroides | reverse complement strand
AATATTAATTTTTTAAAAATAATTTTTATCTTTGTTTCATCACCTTTTGCATCATCTGCCTAATTATCCTCATGCCATTATGAGAAATTACAAATCTAATATAATTGGTAACAGATGTCAAGGCCAAATTCAACACTGTTATTTATCATGACATCTGAGATAATTATGGGGGTTACCATAAAAGAACAGAGAAATGATGGGATATGAGCATTCCCACACTTGAGCAATATATACTGTCCATGCAGTATGCCAGGCTTAAAATAGGTGGATGGAATATATGTCCATGCCACCGAACATATTGGAGGAAACTGAGTCAGACTTAATCAGATGCATGGGATTGAGATGTCCATGGCATCAGGCATATAGGAGGGAGCATAGAAGCCAGGTGTAGGAGTGAGATGGGTGGGATGAATACTTCCAGCCATCTGTACAATATTGTGGGGAAAAATAAAATAAAATATTAAACCAAGAGAATCCAACCTCAACATTTGTCAAAAGCCGTTCCCTCGGCCATACCTTGACTTCATGCATTTCTCCCCTCATGTGACAGTTCAGTGTCTGCTCTTGCATGTATTCCTCTTGTGACTGGATGGCATCTTGGCCAACTGGCATCTGATAACTCAGAATAAAGGCAATTAATGTCTTAAATGATAAGTTCCCATAATCCAAGTCTCATATGGATTTAATAATTGAGGATAATAAATGATTGCAAAAAATGTGAATACATCTTGACTCAGAACACAATATATAATTATGCAACAATTTCAAATAATACCCCTTTTTTTTAACTTAGTATACAATTACTTTTTTGAAAAATCTGAACATATTTAAATACAAGTTAAAGCACAACACAATCTCAAAGAAAACTTTTACAAATGTTCCCCTCTTTTTTTTTTTTTTGGAATATGCTTATCAAAAATAATACTTCTAGAATCAATTTACACTTGCCATGGCAAACAATTTGCCAGGGAAATGCTTTAAAGAGTTTGATCAAATAATCAGTTGAGAAAAAATAACAAAAACAAACAACTCAGAATATGGGAGCACAATACTCCTAGAATTAACATTGTATAATAAAATCAAAACCATCTTGCAATGTTTCAAAATTAGATAGACAAATGAATAGAAGAAAATACACATGGAACAATAAAATACAGTGAAATTCAAACTAAGGAAATCTAAATGAATATGAACTTAATATCAATAAGAGTATTATAAAATATAAACTTGATCACATGACTATAAAAAGCTTTTACAAATATTCTCCTTGTTTTACAAACTAAGTATAAGACACAATCTCAAAAGCCTGAAAATCTCTATGAAAATAAACCCATACCATTAATTTCAAAATGTATATGTAATAGCATAGAAATCCTATGTAACCTCTGAACTGATACTATCACTCTGAATGAATTCAGAACACTTTTGATTCCGATATCTAAAATCCCCAATACTCATATCAATACCTTGCTGTTTACTTCTACATTTCTGTAAAATATATACCCTTCCATGGCAAAAGAAGTGGAGTCTTGAACTATGTTGATGGTTGTCATTCTTATTCAGCTTAAGTTTTTCTTCTTTAACCCCTCTATATTGTCTGTCAGTCTTTTCACCATACAAATGCTTTATAAGATTACTAATTAAAGACAAAAGCAGGTTAGCAAAATTATGAACAAAACAAGCATATCTGGAATTTAAAGGGTTTTCTAAGGTTGTTTCAGAAGCACAGCCAGGCTGGGGAAGGGCTGAGCCTGAAGCTGCAAATGTAGTTAGAGAAAGTTGAGCATGCGCATCAGATCTCTGGACTTCCCAGGCAGGGGAAGCAATGGGCTTGGCCATAGGAGGAGTAGAGGGTGGGGTCTGGAGAGGAGGGGAGGGACCAGAGCAATTTGAATCAGACTTGATTTTGAACTCAGGCCTGGATTCCTCTTCCCCCACTTTGCCTCCAGGTGCTAGGGAATTAAAAGCTTCAAGAGGGTGGGTCATTGCCTCCAGGCATGCAAAATTAAAGCAACAATTACTGTTAGAACTGGGAAAAGCTGCGGGAATCTCTTCAGGTTTCTCTGAAAAAGCATGGTTGGGAGAGGGAGAGATATTTCCTTGTGTGAGTAAGTTGCTGGCTCTTTTAACAAAAATAAAAAGAAAAATAGAAAATCCACAAAAACAAAGCATTAACATGATCTTATCTCCCATTTGTCTAGCTAGTCTGTCTAAAATATCTAATGAGTGGTCGCCAATAAATTATAAGCTTTAGCAAGAGTTAGACTTTTAAGCATTTATTAAGGAGAATAAGAATTTGGTAAAGAGAGAGAGAAAGGCCTAGATTCCTATCTATTAAAGGGAGAGCACATTTCTAGCTCCCTTCTCCGCCAGAGTCCAGAGGAAAGACGCGCGAGACTGAGCGCCAATCTCTTCCTTCCTCCTCCCACTAGCCCGCTTCACTTCCTGACTCCTGGTCTTGCCCTCAAAGACCTTCCCTTCATGGGCAGAACTCTTCTACAGTAAGTATCCAGCAGGTGGTGTTATTCCAATCGTTACAAGTTAAAAGTGAAATAGCTCCTGTCCTCAAGGAGTTTAAATTCTACTTCTTAACTTCCCCATTGATATTATAAGTGGTACTATTTGCACAACATTTAAAAAATATTAACTTTCCTTCCCCAATTGAGAAATGGTTGAAGGATATGAACAAGCAGTTTTTAGATGAAGAAATTAAAACTGGGGGCAGCTAGGTGGCGCAGTGGATAAAGCACCGGCTCTGAATTCAGGAGGACCTGAGTTCAAATCCGGCCTCAGGCACTTAAGACTTTACTAGCTGTGTGACCCTGGGCAAGTCACTTAACCCTCATTGCCCCGCAGAAAAGAAAAAAAGAAAAAAAAAAAAGAAATTAAAACTATCTACAGCCATATGGAAAAAATGTTCTTAATCACTATCAATTACAGAAATGCAAATTAAACCAACTCTAACATACCAACTTACACACATCAGATTGGCTAATATGACAAAAAAGGAAATGGATAAATGTTGGAAAAGATGTGGGGAAATTGAGACACTATTCCATTGTTGGTGGAGTTGTAAACTGATTCAACCACTCTGGAGGGCAATTTGGAACTATGTCCAGAGGGCTATAAGTGCATATCCTTGGCAAGACCACTACTAGGTCTGTATCCCAAAGAGATCATTAAAAAGGGAAAATGACCCACATATGCAAAAATATTTTAACAGTTCTTTTTATGGTGACAAAGAATTAGAATTTGAGGGGATGCCCATCAATTGTAGAATGGCTGAACAAGTGTGACATATGAATGTAATGGAATAGTATTATGCTTAAGAAAGCATGAGCAGGTGGATATCAGAAAAATCTAGAAAGACTTACATGAACTGATGCTGAGTGAAGTGAGCAGAACCAGGAGAACATTATTCATAGTAACAGCAACATTGTGTAATGATCAACTATGAGAGAATTAGCTCTTCTCAGTAATCCAATGATCCAAGACAATCCCAAAGAACGCATGATGGAAAATGCTTTCCACATCCAAAAAAAGAACTATGGGGTCTGAATGAAGTTTAAAGTATACTATTTTCGATTTTTTGTTGGTTTTTTGCTTTTTCTTTCTTGTTTTTTTTTTCCTTTTCTTCTGATTCTTCTTTCACATGACTAATGTGGAAAATGGGAAAAAATAGAATACTATTTAGTGAAAAAATAAGTTAACTTAAAATGCAAATGCTAAGCTGTCCATTCCTCCTCTTTTAAGTTCCAAAGGTAAAATTCACCCTCCAGAACTGGGAGGGAAAATCTTCCTTTTGCTGCCCCTGTGACAGCATGGTTTGAAGGAAATGAGAAAGGAGGTACAAAAAACTTTCCAACCTCCAAAGAATGTTACAGAAGATTTCCTCTCATGGGTTTATATTAGCCTGTCTTTCAGCCAGCCTGTGCTTTACTAAACATTTCACAGAGATAGTGACTTCTCCTCCAGTTCCTTTAGTGCAGGAATTCCCAGGGAACAATCCCTTTACCAATGCAGGTCTGCAGTTTATAGCCTTAAAGAGTTGACTAGAGCACTGAGAGGTTAAGAGACTTGCCCAAGGCGTCACAGTACAGATGTGTCACCCATGGGACCTGAGCCTAAGTTTTCCTGATTTTGAGGGCAGTTCTCTAACCACTATACAATGCTGCCTCTCAAAACATCTTAAAAATAAGGCAATAAGTTCAAGGAATTCCACTGATATTCCCTACCCAGTAACATTCATTTATTTTTCAAATAAATTTTATTCACTCTCCTTACAATGTCTGTCTGCATAGAATTCTAAGAAGATGCAGTGGAAATCCTCAATGTGGAGTCAGAGGTCTGAGTTTGAGTCTATGTTCTGCTACTTACTATCTCTGTGGTTTTGGACAAGTCCTTTCACTTCACTGGGCCTGTTTCCTCACCTCAAAACTGAAGGAATCATAGGATCATAGATTTGGGGTTAAAAGGGATCTTAGAGTCCATATAAGGTTACACTATGATGATTGCTAAGGTCCTTTTCACGCTAAATCCTATGTTGCTACATTTTTAAGCAAGTCCCACGTTACAAATAAATAAAATGCTTAATAACAATGTTTTTCTTATTAGTTCACAGCAAACTGATTTTTCTGGTTCCTGTGCCTTTAGTCCCAATTCCTACTTCATTATTTTCTCTAAAACACCTCTTCTGATCACTGAGGAACACTGTTATATGAAATTGTTGTTGTTAATCCTTTCAGTTATATTCTACTCTTCATGAACCCATTTGGGGTTTTCTTGGCAAAGATACTGGAGTGGTTTGCCATTTTCTTCTCCAGCTCATTTTACAGATGAGGAAACTGAGGCAGCAAACGAGGTCAAGTGACTTGCCCAGGGTCACACACCAAGTAAGTGTCTGTGGCCAGATTTTAACTCATGAAGATGAATCTTCTGCTTCCTAGCCCAGTGTTCTATGTATCGTACCACTTAGTTGCCCCCAATATATGAAATTACTATGGGGGGGCTGCTAAGTGGCGCAGTGGATAGAGCACCGACCCTGGAGTCAGGAGTACCTGACTTCAAATCCGGCCTCAGACACTTAACATTTACTAGTTGTGTGACCCTGGGCAAGTCACTTAACCCCAATTGCCTCACTAAAAAAAAAAAAAAATTACTTTGGGACTAAATAATGCTAAGATTCTTGAGGGCAGGATTGTTTTCAACTTTTGTCTTTGTATGGGCAGTACTTTGCTCAGCATTTGGCACATAGTGCGCTCTCATTAAATTCTTGTGTAATTGAAGAAGTTGTTGAATCTGTTCTGGAAAGCACTGGCCCATAAGACATATTCCCTGAATATATCCAAAAAGGACACTTATGGGTACAAGGAGAAAGGCAGAGTCTGATTTTCACAGGGTTAATATTCAAGTTCACAAGCATGAGCAGTCTCATGCAACAAATCTTCATTTTTTATTCATTTAGCTACAGGTAAATGCCACTCTTTATCAAAGAGCATTGGTGGACGCCTTGTGGTATTGATTGTTACCACTTGTAAGCTCAGAGCTCTTCATGCAGGCACAGCTGTTAGGCCTGAATGACAATGTATTTTCAGCTCCTTTCAGAAGGAATCGAGACAAACATGCCAGGGAAAACACACCCTAGGTACTCTACAGCTAGTTCTTTGTTTCTGGTTTCTCTGACACAGAGACTCATATAGCTTTGTCTACAGAGAGCCATGAGAGGACTGAGGCAGTCTGGAGTTTTTCTTGCAACATTACCAAAATTAGACAAACTTTGCTAAAACTGTGCAACGTAGCAGCAGATCAGCAGGGAGAAATGTTTTCAAGGCTCCTGAAATCTGAAGGTGAATTTTTTTTCACTGCTGCTGCTGCTCATAACTTCTGTCTCCTAGAGTCTATTTTCAGGTTTCAAGAGAGGTAGGACTTTGAGAAAGGATTGTCATCAAAAGGAAATGTGTCAAACCTGTCCACTCACTCCCAAATAATGAGGTTTAAAAAAAAAGGAAGTGTGCCCATAACCCTCCTATCGATTGATACCACCCCTTCTCAACATGCACACAGCCACCAGCCTGGTTTAGACTCTCATCTTGTCTCTCCCCAACTGCAAAAAATTCAAGAAATTCCCCCGATATTCCCTACCAAGTAACAGCATTGAAGTAGTCACCTAAAAGGTCTCCTTGCCTTAAAACTCTCCTTACACTAATCTATCCTTCATATAGCTGCCAAAGGGAATTTCCTCAAGATCGAGTCTATGTCCCTCTCCCCTTCTCAAGAAATTCCAGTGGTTCTCCAGCACCTCCAGGGCTATTCACAAGCTGGCCTTTTCATGTCTATAGTCTGTTTACACATAACTCCCCTCTGTGCACTCTTTTTTTTTTTTTTTGCAGGCAATGGGGGTTAAGTGACTTGCCCAGGGTCACACAGCTAGTAAGTGTCAAGTTTCTGAGGCCGGATTTGAACTCAGGTACTCCTGAATCCAGGGCCGGTGCTTTAACCACTGCACCATCTAGCTGTCCCACTCTATGCACTCTTAGAAGCCCATGTGCTGTTCTTCACAACACTCAGTCTCACACATCCATGTGTCTACACTGTTGGCCCATTCCTGGGATACTCTTCTTCCTTTCCTGGATTTCTTAGAATCCCTTGCTTCCTTCAGGACTCAGCTCAGACCCCGTCTTCTGCCAGGGACCTTTCTGATCCCCTAGGCAGCTAGACATTTCCCTTCTGAGGTTACCTCCCTTTTATTCTCTGTTCACTGGTTGTCTACCACATTAAAATATTGTTTTGAGGGCAGCTAGTGTGTTTTCTTTTTAGCTCTTTGATGCTGAACTTAGTGTTTGATGCATAATAAGTGCTTAATAAATGCCTGTTGATTGAATTAATTGATGATGACACAAATACACTCATGACTTCCTTCAAGCCTACCTAATTTTGTATATCAGTACAGATTACCAACAGCTTATAATAATAGAGTTCTGGGGAAATTAGATTAGTTTTAAAGAAAGAAGGCTAGAAGTAGGCTAAATACTTTAATATTTTGAAATGAAAAATTTGACTAATGTATTCAGATCAGTGATGTTCCTTGACATACAGGTATCATTCCCCGGAACATTGATGAGAGTTGTTTTGTTCAGTCATTTTTCAGTCATGTCTGACTCTTCCTGACCCTATCTAGGGTTTTCTTGGCAAAGATACTGGAATGGTTTGCCTTTTCCTTCTCCAGTTCATTTTCCAGATGAGGAAACTGAGACAAACAGGATTAAGTGACTTGATCAAGGTCACATAGCTATTAAGTGTCTGAGGTCAGATTTAAACTCGGGAAAATGAGTCTTCCTGACTTCAGACTAAGCTCTCTCTCTACTGTGCCACCTAGCCAGCCTACTGATGAGAGAGGGAAGAGCTAATGGATATTCAAGATATGAGGGGAAAAGTTTTATGAGCCTAACATCTTTTTACAAGTTGTCAAGACTTTCAAATGAAAATTCTAATTTCCTTTTGGATTTTTTTTCTCCCCTACAAGGAACTTTCATCCCCACAAAGATATGTGCTCCTTCATCATCTAGTATTTTCAAAATAAAAGGTCTTTCCCTAATGATGACATTAGAGTACATAGATGTCCATTAACTTATTAAAGTATATTGAGTGGTGGTACATTTGGGGATTAGAGATTCAGTTAGCTCCTTTTGCCCTGTCACCCATTTCTGTGAACAGACCACCAGTCTCCCAAACTAGATACCATGGACTCCTTTATCTTTATTTCTTTATTCCATAAGCCATCAAATTTTAATCACGTATTCCTTTACAATGTCTCTTGAATTCTCTCCTTACTCTCCATTCCTATTACACCATGCTAGTCCAGGATCTTATCACCTCATGCTTCCTCAATCGATCAAGAAGCACTCATTAAGCTTCAATCAGATCGTTTACTTACTGTCCCACAACACGATATTCATTCCCTTCTCTATCCCTTCCTTTGTTCACGCTGTTTTTTTCATTCCTAGCCCATTGCAAATCTGTTCTTCAATCCTCTCCTCCTAGTAATCCCCTTACACTTAAGCCCTGGCTCTTCCTGAAGCTTTCCCTGTCTACTCTGTCCCTCACTCACCTCTCTCTTCTCTGAATTTTTATTTATGGTCATTACAAGAGTTAACACTTCTTCAATTGTTTTCCATGTGTACATCTTATATTTAACAATAATTATAATAATTTATTTAGCACTTACCAAATGCCCAGGCACTATGCTAAGCCTTTAACAAATATCATCTCATTTGATCCTCACAACAACCCTGGGAGGTAAAGTGCTATATATATATATATATATATATATATGCATACATACACACATATATACATATATATAATAAAAAGGGTATTCCTTTTTACAGATGAGGAAACTGAGGCAGACAGAGGTTAAAGTGACTTGCCTAATATAAAACAGTTAATAAGAGTCTGAGGCTGGATTTGAACTCAGGTCTTCCTGACTTGAGGTCCAACAGTCTATATACTGTACTACCTAGCTATCTTTACCACAGTGTAAGATCCATGGGGCCAGAACAATTTCTCACATGTTTCTTGTAACTCCCTATCATTGTCACTAAATATAATGCTGGGCATATAACAAGTGCTCCATAAATATTTATTGATTGGCTCCAAATGCCCAAACATCTGCTTATTTCAATGACTGCCTCATTTCCATATCCCTCAGCAGTAACTAACACAAAATCTTTTATATACTAGGTCCTCAGTAAGTAGCTATTGAATGGACTGATAAATGGATTTCTAACTTGGATGGCAATATCACTCTTGTCCAGAGTTCTTATCTAATCTACCCTCAAGTTCTAGCTCACAAATGAACTGGGGTAGCCACCATGCGAAATAACAAACCTATGAGGAGCCAATAGGAAATTGAAAATATTGGTGGAAGAACCATGATTTTTTTCATTAGGAAATGATTCTGACATTTAAATCAAACACTAAAAACATCAGGAAATTTAATCAATGTTTATTGATTTGACTCAATTTGACCTCAGGGTGACCCCGTATTTCCTACAGTATATTTGTGATCAAAGCCATATCAAGAGTAGAGTGAGAGGTTAGGAAGGCACCCAAAAAATTTGTGTCCAAATTTTTCTGAATTTTATTGTTTTGGTATTAAATGGATCACTGTCAGCAAGTAGTCTGAGAGTACATTTAAACCATTCTTCCTGGCATTCTTTTTTCAGTTGCTTGGCATTTCACAAACACTGGCAACCACTACTTTGTTCATGGCAGCTGCCTATTATGGGTTGATGGTGTTGCAGCCAAAATTTAGGAAGCTTCCATATGCTGTTGTTTGTGAGAAGAGATGTTGGTGTAATCTGGTCCCGGTTATATGAAAAGAGGTTTGAGAAATAAAGAATGATCAAGATGGAAGGAGTAGGAGGACTGAGTCTGTGAAATGAGAGAGAAGGGGAGAAAAGAGTGCTGAGAACACTTGGGTGAGGGATTTCTAGGAGCTTGGTGTAAGATTAGCTTGTGTAAAAAACTGGGTATGAACATGGGTTTCGGGAAAGGAAAGGTTAAAGGTAGACAGTCTCAATATGTGTTCGGGTCCAACATGCCCCCATTTGCTAAAGTGTAGCAACACAAGTAAAGGGGAGTATGATAAGAAGGTGTCAATCCCATTTGATATTGTACCACCTATCTAAATTAGGAAGTTTCTGCTCTCCTTTTAGTGTCCAAGAGGGAAGAGATAATTCTCAGGGCAATCGTTGAGTCCATGAGAGGTCTCCAACACTGATGATCTATATTCAAACACTCAAAAATAAGATTTCAAAGTCAAAAACTAATCCTATGAAAAGCACATGTTCTGAGGAAACAAAATAATTAAGTTATTCTCTGAAAGGAGAAAATAATTGAGATATCTTCAATTTGTAGAGGTTTAGAAACATAGTATCATCATGGTTTCATCAGGCATCAACTAGAGTCAGTTGTTTCTGGATTGCATTGTTTTGATGAAAGCTTTACCCTTCTGCCCATTAAATGAGTTTAATTTTTTTCCCTAAATTATAAATATTTTTGATGGGTTTTTTTCTTAAAAAATAAAAGGCTATAGTTTCCTGCCTTTTTCAACAGAGTATATTTGAACTGTGACTTCACTAATGTGGGTGTTCCCTTCAATGGTATAAATCAGAACCCATAAACAACTTGTTATTCTATGCAGTTCTAATCCATGTTTTTCCCATAAATTCGGCATTGAGGAGCTAGCCAATGTGCTGATTCTAGGGAACAAAATCTAGCACTTTCTGGATGTCTTGGGATCATCAGTCTAAACCATTTTTGTTCTATTCTCTAAAACTTCTGGAGGCCATTGAATTGTGCTCTCTGCTCTATGTGGGACCAGACTACAACACTTTTGAATTTCTCATGTCTACTTTTAGTCATTTTTCTTCCTGTTCCCATACTTTTTAGCTGACATTCATGTCTCACTGTTTTCTATCTATTTGCAGCAGAAATTCTTAGCAGTTCTACTTTTTTTTACAAGCATACTCCATTTAATATAATGGATTGCTTCTGGAAAACTTAGTGTTAGGTTAAATGATTTTATACATAATGTACCATAGGAACAATGACATAGATAAGCAATCAGTCAAGCAATGCTACAGTAGGGTTTCATTTTAATGTATTAGTGTACTGAAAAATACTATTGGTTAAGGCAAACTAATACATGGCATGCCTGTATCTTTAATCAACTTTGGACTTGAAAACCACGTCTCTAAACTCATTGGGATAGTATAAAAAGTAAGAGTAAATAGGCTCTCAGAGAAAATCTTAAAGGCTTTCACATGACCTTTAGTGCATGGACTTTATAACAGTTAGCTCTTCTAATTGCCCAGAGGCTTCCTCTTTTTTTTTTTTTTTTTTTTTTTTGGTGAGGCAATTGGGGTTAAGTGACTTGCCTAGGGTCACACAGCTAGTAAGTGTTAAGTGTCTGAGACCGAATTTGAACTCAGGTCCTCCTGACTCCAGGGCCGGTGCTCTATCCACTGCGCCATCTAGCTACCCCTGGCTTCCTCATTTTTATTTCTAGTTTTAGCTGTGATTAAAATAGGCAAGGCAACTTAATGTCTGAATTTCAGTACTGACTACATCACTTATCACTTTATTATTTACTGTCAGGGTTTCTTATTGTTTCATGTAAATCTTGATTTCCCTACTAGACTGAAACTTTCTGGATGGCAATGTTGTGCATATTTTATATTCTTTCACGCACCTAATAAAGGGTAAAGGCAATGAAAGCTGGTTAGATGTGGCCTCTTTCTCCAGAGGGAAAAGACAGGATAAATAGAAATAGCCAGAATGGCTGGTGAATATTCATAAACACAGACCCTTACTCCAAAGGACTTCTATTAAACTGCACAACTTCTATCTATCCCAGTATTTGCTTTATCTGACCATAATTGGTGCATTCAAAATTACATGGCATCTACTAACCCTTTGACTGTGTATGTGTAAAAAGCTTAAGTTCCTTTTGTCAATTTCAATATCAAATCAGACATCCACTAACAGCCACAGATCATAAGGGGTTGGGCTACATGTGAATAGAGTTCATTTCTGAGTAATGTAACAATACATGAAGCTTCTTTTCCTTGAGTCAAAAAGACAAAGACCCAATGGGTGGCAATGAAGTTGAGTGCGCATGTATTCTTGAATAATCAAATATATCCATGAGTGATGGGGAACTTATTCAATCAATCCTGCAGTTAGATCAAATTAATTTGAGGCTTTTTCTCTGTGCCTTGAATTCCCAGCCCAATGTAATTTGCTTTAGTAAGTATTGATTGATTGAATATTTCAAACAAAAAAAATATGATTAGGACTAGAGTGGGGAAGAAGAAAGAAAAGGCAGTGACAAATCCTAGAGTTGTGATGGAGAAAGAAATTGGGTTTTAGTCTTAGCTCTTCTACCAGCTACCTTACTACCTTGGAGAGTGACAGGCTCCTGTAATTTCAGTTTCTTTATCCATATAGGAGAGGCAGAAAGTAGATAACATACTTCCAAATCTACAAATCTATGATTATAGGACTGGTGGGGCAGCACTTTTACTAGGAAAGACAGATGGCATCATAAATTTACATGTGTCATTCTCTCAGTCTAACAAAGAGGAATGCTACGGTCATTTCTATCAGGTCTATTTTCATTGCCTGTCATTGACTGTTCAGCTTCCTAGTTTTGAACATACTTCTAATTTGCTACTCATGGCCTTCATCAAATGACTTGTTTTGATTGGAGAAGGCTAGAGCTTTGGGGCTAAGAGGCTTCATTATAGATTTAAAAACATTTTTAATGACAGTTCTGTTGTCATACCAGATGGATGCACTCAGCATTTTCCAGGGGCATATTTCTAGGTTTGAAAAAAGAGGCTAGTGACTAGCTTTAGAAACATTTATTTTAGTGTAATTCTTTTTTGGACAGATGTGACATGAAATTCGAGGTGGCTTTGAGGAGGGGGGCGCCATAAAAAAAGCTTTTCAGTTTGGTTCCCCTAGAAGCGACAGAATACCTTCTGCCTTGCCTGACATTAAATAGCCAAGTTTTACTGAGAACATCATGTGAAGTGGGTGGGGAGAAGGGAGCCTGTATGTAATTTCTCTCTACATCGTATATGGTTTGTGAACAAATTAGAGGGATATCTATGTTTTCTTTACTTCATTTCTTTTTTGGCAAAATTACATTTCTTTGTCCAAACTGATGAAATTTTATTAAAATTAATGAGAAATGACACCTTAAGGGGCAAAGTTCTAAAAGCACAGGACTCCTAATCCTTTCCCTGGGGTGGCTAGGACAACATATGGCTAAGGTAAATTTGCCATACTTCAAAAGACGTAGTTGTCGACATTAAATAGGAGAATGGCTTTCAGCCAGTTTTCATGTTCTATTAATGGCAAAATTTATAATATTTTCCAAACATAAATAGCAAATACAATAAAAGTTCAAAATATTACATTCTATTCTTCAGGAATACCCATTGCAAACACAAACCCAATGACCTCTCTTAGAACTAGGTGAGTCATATTGCTTCTCAAAGACGATGTTGTATAGTGGATTAAGGGTTGGACATAGGGTCAGAAAGACCTGGGTTTGAATCATGTCATAGACACATACTAGCTCTGTAACCCTGGCCATGTTATTTAATGTCTCTGGACTTCAGTTACTTCATCTATAAAATTAAGAAATTGGATTGTAGGTTCTTTTTTGCTAAATTCTTTTCTGGCTCTCAATTTATGATCCTATAATCAAAACCTCTCTCTGTCAGGTGTCACAGAAAAAATAGAATAATCACTTTTGGTTGCAAGGCCTGTCCAGCTTCTTATGCCTCATGGTATTGCTTCTCTCCTTTCACAGAATTCTTCAAAACCTTCACAGATTTTTCCTCAGTTACTTTCATATATTCATAGAATTTAAGTTCTTTTCAAGTAAAGATTGATTCATCCTTTGCTCCCAGTGCCTAGCAACATGTCAGCGCACAGTAAGTGCTTAACAAATGCTTGATAATTGGTTCCAGGAACTTCTATACGCTTCTTTTTACTCTATGGTCTTTTAACAGCCACATCCCTAGCAGAAAGCAAGGCCCAGTAAAACTTCCATAATGTGTACAGTTCCCCTCTCCCAGATGCCTATCATTTCTCTCCTAAGGAAATCTAGCTTAAGCAAACTTCAAAGGCAGCTCTAAATGGAAAAAAAAATACCTGAGCACAGATGGGCAACATGATTGTATGTGGCAAAATGTGAGAGACAATCTTTCTGCCTTGGGTTTAGTGACTGTGTTAGGGTCTTACATTTCACATACAAATATGTAAAAAATAGCCCCTGGTCCTTTTATTAGCAATTAGTACCACTATTGCCTTCCACATCACCCACTTTTAATTTGGAATCTAGGATAACTGCCTTTGACTTATGTCTTTGAGAGTTTCCTGGGACACACAGAGTTTAAATAATGTGTCCATGGTCACACAGCTAGTATGTGTCTGAGATAGCAATGACTCTCAAAAGCTTTAGCCCCCCTATCTTTACTCTATGATATTTTTTCCACATTACAGCTGTGTATAGATTTTATTTCTTTTACTAAACAAGGGGTTTTGAACCCTTTGGGATCTGTGGATAGATTCTATTTAAAAAAATTTTTTTTTTTATTGAGGCAATTGGGGTTAAGTGACTTGCCCAGGGTCACATATCTAATAAGTGTTAAGTGTCTGAGACCAGATTTGAACTCAGGTCCTCCTGACTCCGGGGCCAGTGCTCTATCCACTGTGCCACCTAGCTGCCCTTTGTAGATAGATTCTAAACAACCTTGCGTAATGGATTGAATTTCTGAATAATTGATCTTTAAAAATGCTGGAATAATTGTTTCATCTTTTGTTTTTCAGCTGCATTCTACTCTGTGATCCCTTTTGAGGTTGTCTTGGCAAAGATCCTGGAGTGTTTTGCCATTTCCTTTTCCAGATCATTTTACAGATGAGAAAACTGAGGCAAACAGGGTAAAGTGACTTGCCCAAGATCACATAGCTAGTAAGTGTCTGAGACTGATTTGAACTCAGGTCTTCCTTAAACACTCTACATGTGTTAACTCCGTTGATCCTTACAATCACCTCTTTGGAGCAGGTGCTCTGATTTCCATTTTGTAAATAGGCAAACCGAGGCAAAGAGCATTTAAGTGTCTTCCCCATGGTCTGATGGAGGATTTGAACTTAGGGCTTCCGGGTTGCCAAAGTGTCTCTACATTCAGTTCCATCTCTAAATCTATGACCCTGTGACCTCTCTGGGCCTCAGTTTCTTCATCAGTAAAATTGGAGGTTGGAGTCAGTGGTCTGGAGGTACTGCTTTTGCTCAAGTCTGAGTTGCGGCACGGAGCAACTAGGAGGACTAGGCTGCTCCGGGGATGGTGGGATCCCCATCACCCACTGCAGGTCTTCGAGTGGAGCCTGGATGGCTGCTCTCCAAGAATGCAGCGTGTCCTATTCAGGTGCAGGCTTGACCAGAGCCCCCTGAGGCTCCTGAGAGTGCCTGTTGGACTCTGTTGAGCCATCAGCCTCTAAGAAGATCCTGATCGCGTCCACCCCCAGGGAGCTTCCAGGTTTTCAAAATGCTTCTTTCCCCAGTAAGCCCATTAATCAGGCAGTACAAGGAGAAGTATTGGCAGAGTGCTGGGCACACCGTGATCCCTTAATAAATGGGTTTTCATTCCCTCCGCCCGATTTCACTGAGCCAAGAGGGGAAATGGCCACACAGCTGATCAGGGGGAGGTCCCAGACTGGACATCCAGGCTTCTCTTTCCCCTGTGTTGGGCAGCCTCTGCCAGTCAGGTGAGGCCCACCACCTTCCTGCCTAAATATTTAGTGCATTGCTATTCTTTCTTTTCTATACCCCTGAGTTTGCAAAATCTTTTAAATCGTGTTTTGAATGAAACAAAACTGGATAGTTAAATAATTCCCCATTTAACATATGGGGCCTGGGCAGGCAGAATATATAGTAAACTGATGACCAAAAAGAGGAAACATGATACGTTGGAAAGATAACAATTACTCCTTCTACCTCTCCTTCTCCTCCAGCTGACATTTTATAGGACATTAAGGTTTGCAAAGCTCTTTACATTATCTCATTTGATTCTCACAACATCCCTGGGAGATAGATATTATTATTGTCCTCATTTTACACATGAGGATACTGAGGCAGATAGTAGACAAGTGACTTGCCCAAGGTCACACAGGTGTCCGACATAAGATTCAACACAAGTCTTCCTCAGATTTAGAGCTCTATCCACTCTTCCACAATATTCTAGGTCAAAGGGTCTAGGTTCAAATCTCACCTCTGATGTGTAATAAATAGCTGTGTGACCTTGAAAAGTTATCTTCCAAGGGGTATCAACAAATCCAGCAAATCTCTGAGACTTAGTTTCTTCATGAGTAAAAGGGGGGGGGGTGTCTGAGACCAGATCACCTCTGAGCTCCCTCTAGTTCTTTTTTTATTATTATTATTTTGATTTTTTTATCCCTCTAGTTCTAAGTCAATAGTCCTATGAGCTGAAAATTCCTGACTTCCTAATTTATCACTTAGGCCACTGAACAGATTTTTCTTGACTAAAGTCTCTTGGTAACTTCTATACAAGGAAAGATCAGAAGCAGGGGTAAACTTCATTTTTCTTGCCATGCCTTAGGATAAACTGGATTTTTCTAAGAAGCTAAAGTTCCAATTACTTTGGCTAAGAGTGAAAAGTCAAGCCCTGTCTTTAGATATGCCAAGCCAGCCATGAAATAGATTATTTATTGTTACCTACTCCTCAAGGAGGCCATCTGCAATAGATCAGAAAGTCATGTGCTTGTTCCCATCTCAAGCCCCAGATCACCAATTACCGCCCCCCCGCCCCAAGCTTCAAAGCCTTATTTTTGGATGGAGAAAGCACATATATACAGGTAAAATCCTTTCTACATTATAAGGGTCCTTAGTTTCCAGTTCATCTTGCCCTTAGAATGTTGTGCCTTTGGGACATGCTGTTAAAAAAAAAAAAGGCAGTCCCACTCAGTAATCATGAGGCATAGAGAGAAAACAAATAGTTATTAATACAGGTAAGGTTCTTGTTTTCCAATTACAGCAGCGTATGGTAGTACTTATAATGACCTTACATAAAGCATTTTCTAGACTATATTAATGGGAAACTAGGGTTAATGACCGAAGACTAAGCCCCAGGCCAACAGCTTAGTCTCTCAATCATTAATCTCCAGCAAATGACCAGGACCTTGTTCATTATGGCTCAATTATGCTTACACTCCTCACAAGGAAAAAAAGCATTTCGGTACTATTACCAAGCTGTGTCCCCATGTTATACTTTAATACATAGGCCATAAAAATACAAAACAAGTGATTGGTTCGAATTCCAAGCTCTGTAGCAGAATATAAAGAGCCTTGCTTCCTTCCCTCCCTGTTGTGGTGTGAACTCAACTTGAAGATACTGCAAGGTCATAGAGCGGGCAGATAGCACCATTTCCTCAGGACTTGATGTCCCCTCTGGGCCCTTGTTATATGTTGCAATGTAGAAGGGCCTTAGATAGAGCAGACTGAATGCTGATTGCTTTCCAAGTGGAAATCAAGGAGGCTCGGAGGAGGAAAACACAAAGAAAATGTTGTTTCCATGAGTTGTCAAGAAAATGTATTTATCTTCATAAGTCCTTGAGCAACCTGTCAATAAATAATTACTGAGCCCAGCTGGACAAAGCACAGTGAAGGTGGCAAAGAAGTATATGCACAGTACTTGGCACATAATAAGCACTTAATAAATGCTTGTTGTTCAATTGATGGGAAAGAAATGGGTCCAGATTGAGACCAAGATGCATAGCATATCATGTCATCCAACCAGACTTTGGTCTCCCCAGTATTGTTATCGTTATCTAACATCTTTCTCACTTTTCTAATATCTGTGGACTGATCCATATTAGTAGAACCTGTCTCACAGTCTTCCTCAACATTGCCAGCACTCTCATTACTCTTGGAGATTTCATAACTAGGCCATGTTTCCTTGGACTCTACCATTTTTTCATTCCCATTAAATCCAAGAAACATCCTTTGGTCTTTATTGTGAATGTTGGGCCTTTCCCATTCTCTATCTCTCTCTCTGGTTTCACTTGTCTTGGTTCCACACTCTAATACTTTGATGTTTCCCTAGAATCCTTTGTCCCTTTACTCTTCTGCTGTCACTGAAATGTGTCAATTTTCCCTCTTTAATGATTCTTGTATTTTTTTTCTTCTTCTTCATGCCCACAGTCACTAAGAAAATAGAGGTTCTCAAACATCACACAAATTCCTGCAGGAGCTTTCTAACTGGTTGGCCTTTCTGCTTTCATCCTTTTCTATAGCTAATCCATCTTGGTCAAAATTTTCTAAAAATCTCAAATTTATCATGTCTCTCTCTTGTTTGGTAATCTATATGGCTGCCCATTGCCTATAGAATTAAGATAAACTTCCTTATCCTACTGTAACATTCAATTTCTTCCTTGATCTGGTCCCACCTTACCATCGCATCTGCCTTCTTCCACTCTCCATTATAAGTCTTCTGCTCCTTTCAGGACAGATACTGTCCTTCAGCTGGTCAATAAACACTTATTAAGCACCTACTCTCTGCAAGGTATTGTGCTAAGGAAAAATGATGCACTCATTCTTACCTCCATGTCTTTGTTCACTTTGTCTCCCATACAAGAGTGCCATTCTTGTTCTCTCTCTCATCTGAACCACGTCCATCCTGCAAGCCCAGCTCAAGTTCTACTTCCTCTGTAAAGTCTTGTGACTTAGATAGCCCTTTACTGATTTTATGTCTTCCAACTTCTAGAACACTAGTTTTGACACTAAATAGCTTGTT
The DNA here is from genome assembly GCF_019393635.1 of Dromiciops gliroides. Taxonomy (NCBI): domain Eukaryota; kingdom Metazoa; phylum Chordata; class Mammalia; order Microbiotheria; family Microbiotheriidae; genus Dromiciops; species Dromiciops gliroides. Next base: position 163,325,247 of record NC_057865.1, on the reverse strand, counting down.
AGTAAACTTAGAACTGGAAGGGCCCTTAGAGGTCATCTAGTCCAATGCCTTATTTTACAGATTATGAAACTGAAGTCTGTAGGGGTATCAGCAAATCGGGCAATCGATAAGGTTTTATTAAGTGCTTATTATGTGCCAAGCATTATGCTAAGTGTGGGAGCTACAAAGAAAGAAACAGCCTCTTTCCTGCAATAACTTATGTTCCAATGAGAGGGCCAACAGGTACATCAAAGTAGATATATTAAAAATATATATGACTATAAATTGTTTGATATATTTTAATATACCTACTCCTTAAAAGATAAGATTGGATATATAACTGGTTGGGTATACATCACCAAAAAAACTAGACACTTAGGAAAAGCCCAGTAATGTCATTTTAACTTAATTAATTAATGACAAATTAACCACAAAGGACCTATGAAGGAAAATGCTATCTGCATCCATAGAAAGAACTGATAATTAGAAGTATGTATAGAATGGTTTTACACACACACACACACACACCTATATACATCTATATTGATATAGATATCAATATTTATTTCTAATGGTAGCTATCTTTAGGGTTGGTGGGAACAGGGCAAGGAGAAAAAAGAAAGTTACATGATAAATTTTTATTTAAAAGGAATAGCAGGTTGTACACAATAGATTTTCAGTTTCATGTGCAAATCATCTTTTTTATCCTACTGTGTTATAGAAATGCTTGTTTTATTTCTTAAGTTCAAAATGAAATACATAAATAAATGATTTAAAGTGATTTGTTGTTGTTATTTGTCCTTTGTTCTTGAAGAGGGCCATTTCATTGATGAGGTGATGTCATGATTTCCAATGAATTGGATTTAAGCCAGGCAGGTAGTGCAAAGTCACCAGCCTCACTCTCTTCTCCTGACCCATCTGGGTCCAGTGGCAAGATATACGATGGCCCCCTGTCATTTGTATAAACATTGTGATTGAGTCCATAGGAGTAGGAAAGATGAAGAAAGAAGAGGGGACTCTCAGCAAATTGTCCTGATTTTTTTTTGGACAAGTGTAAAGCAAGATGCTCAGCTGAGAAAGTGAGACAGGAGTGTTTATGGGGCAACTGGAATAGAGAATTTTGGAATGGCCACTATGGTATGTGGAATAGAAAATCAATTGTGGAAGGGAAAAGGGATTGCCTTTTTGTGTTGAGGATCCATTTAAGATCAGATAACATACATAGGTAGTGGACCCAGGCAACTTAGTTTTTAAAATTCTTCCAAGTCTGTCAGCAGCATTTGAGCAGGAACAACGGAGGTAGATATTGGGAGTAATTCCGGGTTGGTGCTTGGGAGGATGGGATCAGCAATAGGTCAAGAAAGCAAGAAATTTGAGGTGAGGATAATGTCAAGTTCAACTGGTAAGCTAGCACCTACCTCCCAGCTGTTGTGAGAATAAAGTGAGATAATATTTGTAAAGTGATTTGCAAACCTTAAAGTGCTATATAAATGTTAGCTATTATTATTCAAGACATTGAAATTAGGAAAGAAAAAGAATGGAGACAGAGCAGGAGCAATACCCTGGGAAAATACCAAGGAGTGGGAGGATTTGAGGTCATTGTGAGGATGAAGAATAGTTTTAGGAGAAGGTAAGCATAGAGAGAAATGAAATGATAATATATTGTGATTAGAAAATGGAATTCGGGAGTTCTTGAATATGGAAGTGGAAAAAGATGGTGACAAAATAAAGAATATGACAATCTCTGGGTGTAGCTGAAGTGAAGTGGAGGACTAAATTAAGGAATTGGTAAATTAGGGTATCTGACAGAGCATCAATTTGTGTGTTTAAGACCTCTAGTGCAAATGCTGGTGTGTAGTTAAAGAAAGAGACCATCAGTCAAGTACAGAACCCACAGAGAAAAAAGAAAGACTTCTCAGGGGTTCACTGTAATGGTCACTAGGATCTAGATTGGATGATAAGTTTGAATAGAATGAACTGAGGAGAGTCAGCTGAGTAATGGTGATAGAGAGAGAGAGACTGGCAGGGATAGTAGAGAGCAAGGATAGGTTGTTTTGCATTGTTCTTTAGCTGTTTAATACATTTTGTTGAAAATTCCATCAGAGCGGGAACACTGTATCATAGTCCTTTTGCATGCTTCACAAAGTCTAGCCCAGTGATAGATATCCAATAGGTGCTTAATACATATTAGCTGAATTGAATCAGATTGGACACCCAGAAAAACCACTGAGCCACAATAAGAAGGAGCATGGTTCCCTTTTCTCAGAATCCAACATTAGCTTCCAACCAATCAATGTTACCTTGACTTTTGAATTCCCCCCTCATTTCATATGTGCCAAATGACCTAGGGATCAAAGACCTTTTCATTAAGACCAAACTAAACATAGGCTTTCCATATTTTGGCATAAAATTAAATAGCAAACTTCTACCTGATCCAGCAACATATGCTCTGCAAACCACCATTAAGCCTCATAAAACAGCCATACAATTAATTTTTAACAGAGATGCACTAATAGCTGACTGATCATGCATAGCAAAACTGGATGGGAAACATTTTGCCTTTGCCAGAGTGAACATATTGCATCGCAGATTTCAGACAGTTCCCTTCAAAAGACAAATTTTGTTAACTATTCAAGACAGAAATGCAGATTTAAATTTGTGATTTTATGTGTTGTTTTTTCTGCTTCTTACAAGCAAGCCTGTTTCTCTGTAGCGATGAATCCTACAATAATAATCACCAAGCAACTGGGACCCAAGATGGGAGAAACTGGGTTGGCTACTTGGCTACCTTCCTTGATTTCAGCACTCCTAGAAAACTCCACTTGACTAGGGAAAGGAACTATACCCCTGATTTCATTGGTATAGGGAACTCCCAAGTGAAGAAACTGATCAAGGCATGCCAGCACCTCCTGCAATGTATAATCTTAAGGAACTGCGTAGAGCATTGAGAGGTTAAATGACTTACCTAGGCTCACACAGCCCATGTATACTAGAGATAAGACTTAAATCCAAGTCTTTTCTGGCTTGGAGACCAGCTATCTATCCACCACCCAACACTGTCTTTTTAAATTTCCTGTTTATTTAAAATTAGCATGAAAACACTAGAGCAGCAAAAGAATTATAAATGAATATTACCAAGAGAGACAGGGAGATCTGTGCAACAGGTGTAAGCAGGGGACCATTTGTAGGAGAGAAAGGAATTAAGGAGAACTGGAGTAAGAGATGTCATCAAAGAAATTCATGAGCAAAAAAGACAATGGACTGATCACAGGGTGAGAGGGAAGGAAAACTAAAGGACAACCCATGTGCTCCATGGTATCTTTGGGATGTGGGGATTTGGAGTAGACCCCTTGTGATCATCTCATGGGAAGACAGGCAAGAGCTTCACAAAACGGGCAGACACGGGCAGGTTGCAACGCGTGCTACTGGAGGGAATACACACAATGATAAAATCATGGAGGCACTGGAATATTTTTAATATGTGGGCCTACGCCAGGTCAGCAGAGGATTTGGGGTTCTGCTCCATGTAGCATTAAATGTTTAGCTAACTGTAATATACATGTGAATATTTCAATTTGAGTTTATTTTGGGTGAAACTAAATCTATACATTTTGGACACACTAACACTTTGCATCTGTAAGTAGTTTTGTAAAAGCCATTAGATAGAACCATGGTTCAAGACCCATGAAGCTTTTCTATATACTTCTATTTTTAGAACTAGGAAGTCCTATTTTGCATAAACCAAATGGACTTGCATCCCCAAAAGGCTTAAGTATGGGAGATAAGCTAAGTTAAAGTTGTTCTAATATTTGCTTTTTAAAATAACACACTAAAATGAAGGTGTCTGAGTAATTTTAAAATGAGAAATACCTTTATATTAAAATTCCATCTTTAAATTAAATTTTTCTCAAGCAAATGAGTCTCACTTTTTTTCAAAGGGGAAATTTCATCACAGATTCATAACAAATGGTGGGTTTAACCATTTACCTTAGGGAAGATGAAACTTACAGTAAACTGCAACAATAAATAAGACAGCTTCCTTTCCCACAACCACTGTACTGTGTTGTTGTTTACAGCTGCTTTCTAAATAAAGTACACATAAGAGTGTTAGAATTTTTCTTGCTTCCTCCCTCTTGAGATGGGTTGGGAGGATTCTGGTACAAAAAACAAAACCCAGTGATTTTGGAGTCCAAGAACCTGGGCTCTGATTCTGCCACTTAGTACCTGTGACAACCATTTAACTTCCCTGGACCTTAGTTTCCTAATCTATAAAATCAAGGGATTGGGCTAGATGACCTCTAAAATCCCTTCTAATTCAAATCTATGTGTGACATGTTTGCTTTATTTTCCTTAATTCCATAACAACATATTTAAATACCATAAATATTACTTTAGTTAAATGAACTTATTTCATTTCCCCACATGGAAACCAAAGGAAATGTTTCCAGATGAAGAAACTACCCCAACAAAATGGAAACTGAAAAGAAATTTTAAAAGATATGATCAAAAACAAAACTTGTGAGTTAACTAGCATGGTGGAGTAGCAATCAAAGACAATGGATGAGAAACTAGAAGTTAGTTCTGGTCCATATTTTGTCAGTTCTGTCAGCAATGTGACCTTGAACAAGTCACTCAACCATTCCATGCCTGTCTCTTAACAGCAAATTGGAATAATCATCATAAAACAATAGCTAGCATTTGTATTCTTTTAAGGCAGAGGAATGCCAGGAGTTCAGAAGGTGCAGGCAACAAGGGAATGCCTTGAATAGGGCTTTTTTTCCTGTTTTTTCCCCAGAATAAAGGAAAGACCATAGGGACAAGGATCCAGCTTTCCAGCAGATCTCCAGGGAAAGCAGCAGGAATGAATTGCCAGATCCTGGGTGTCGGGACTGTAAAAAAGAAAAAGCCAGAGGCTTGCCCTCAAAACTGGGAGGATTAACATGGTAGCAACTGCCCAAGAAGAGTCACCACCCCCCCTCCCAGATCCAGAAGCAAAAATGTTCCATCCCTATTGACAGGCAAATACCTGAAGCTTAAGAGGAGTTTCTTTTTGGGAGGGGGAGGGACAATATTCCCTGGAACATTACATGAATATAATCTTCCTCCTTTTTATACTGTAATATTTATTTTACTTTTATACTGGCATGATTATGACCAAGTTTAATAAAATTTTTACTGAGATTCTTTTCTGGCTGTTATTATTTGTTTCATTTCAATATTATTACTGAAAATGATTTTGTCATATAGAAGAAGAGGGTGTCAAATATATTAGGTATGCCATTGCTTTAAAATTCGCTAAGCCCTATATGTGTGTATATATACATATGTGTGAATGTGTGTGTGTATAAAATCTAGTTTAATCCTCACAATGACTCAGAGGAAGGGCAAAGTCACACATGTATTAAGTGTTTGAAGAAGGATTTAAACTTGGGTCTTCTTGACCCCAAGTCCAACATTCTATTAATCATGTAACATAGTTGCCTCTATAATAATCATAATAATGTCTGTCTTGTTCATCTCCTTGAGACACCCTGGGAAAGAGATAGATGGGATGGAAAAGTATGAAAGAACTTCAAAAAGTATAAAGTGATATACAATTCAAGAAATTGATGATGGATATTAAACTGAATATACACACAACAACATTAAGAGGACCTGATGGTGACACTGATGACTATCCAAATTAAATATCTTTTCAAGGGGCAGCTAGGTGGCACAGTGGATAAAGCACTGGCCCTGGATTCAGGAGGACCTGAGTTCAAATACACCCTCAGACACTTGACACTTACTAGCTGTATGACCCTGGGCAAGTCATGTAACCCCCATTGCCCCGCAAATATATATATATTTTTTTTTTTTCAAGCCAAGGAATAAAAACATTTTCTAAAAAAGAAGGATGATGGAGGATGACTTTGTTACATATTCTGGAGGACTGTCCTTAACATGTGGGGGTAACAAAGGTTTAAAAAAAGGCTCCCCACTATATTTACAATGAATGGCAAGGTGATTTTAACTTGCAAACTGACACCTGAAATAAAATCAGTAAGTATCTCACACTGCACTGTAATTCTTCTTGTCTGTTCTTGGGTTATGAATATGGTCCCTTCACCCAACCTGAGAGGAAACACTCCATTCCTCATCTACCAGTCCTTAGCCATTCCCACTAGCTAGCTGGGCAGTGAATTCTTTGTTGCTGTTCTTTGTCCTTCATTCTCAAAGAGGACCATGACAGATGTCATGACTTGCAATGAATTGGATTTAAGAGAGGGAGGGCTGTGTAAGGTCACCAACCTCACTCTCTCCCCCAGACCCATCTGGGACCAGTGGCAAGATATACATCAGGAAGACTGGAGATGACCCTGGATGTTTAAGGCAATTGGGGTTAAGTGACTTGCCCAGGGTCACACAGCTAGTAAGTGTCTGAGGTGAGATTTGAACTCAGGTCCTCCCAACTTCAAGGTCAGTGATCTAGCCAATGTGCCACCTAGATGCCCCCACAATGAATTCTAGATTTTTAAGAGAAGCATTTCAATACCTTTTTCCACACCATCAGTTCTGGGCTTTAATGTTCAGACTAAAGCCAAATATAAGCTTACTATGCATATATGCAAAGGTCACAGAACCTATGAAAAAAGGTACACAAGGTCAAATCTCAATTATCTACAAATAATCCAAAACCTCAATTTATAAAACCGCTGGCTTCAACTTCCCTTTTCATTTGTTTTCCTCTCATGTCCCTACCTATCTTGCATAAATGTTCATTCACTCTCTAAAGAGCCAAAGTAGCAGAATCTTTTTGTTTGGTCTCATTTCCTCTCCCCTCTGCAATCTGCTGGCATGAGCACGCACAGAATCAAAGAATTTTTGTTCCATAGCAGAGGAAAAAAAAAACCCTAGAGATCAGCGATCCAACTGGCCACACACTGCATTAAGGTTGTAATCCCCTGACACCAAGACCAGTTTTTCTCCCACTTCCAGACCCCTCACCATTCCCAGGGTCCTAATTCACCTCCTCCACCGCCCTGTTTTCAGTTAGGTCTTATAATCCCCACTAAATGATTAGCCAATAAGAGAGTAAGGTATCACTACTTTCAGGAGTACCTGCATGGTAACTGGGGACTCTGCAGCATAGGAACTAGACCTATGATTTCGCTGTTAAAAGGAATTTTTACTAGAAGAGGTAACTCCCTCTGGTAACTAAAATTGGGGTCTTCTCTGCAACTTAGAGTCGTAGGTGCCTAGGGGCCACTGAGAGCTTAAGCGGTTTGATCAGAGTTACGTATAGCCAGTATGCATCAGAGGCAAAACTGGAAACAAGACATTGCTGTCCCAGAGGTTCACCCTCTATAAAATATGAAATGTCTCTCAGAGGATTTTAGAAAAAACAAAATTCCTGAAACTCTCCAAATGAATATCTAATTATAGATTTTAATACAATTTGTCTGAAGATAACCTTTGGGGGCTGTGACTAGGTGGACCAGGGCCTTCCCTTCCTCATCCTGTCCCTGAAATTACAGCATCTAGGTAATGGTCCTGGTTAGCGAAGTGGCACAGTAGATAGAGTGCCATGTCTGGAGTCAGAAAGACCCGAATTCAAATCTGGCCTCAGACACTTAGTAGCTGTATGACCCTGGGCAAGTCACCTAAGCCTGTTTATTGTAGTTTCCTCATCTCTGAACTGAGATGGAGAAGGAAAAGGCAAACCACCCCATTATCTTTGCCAAGAAAATCCCAAATAGGATCATGAAGAGTTGGACATGACTGAAACAAACTACAAGGTTATGGTCCGCACATAGGAATCTGCATACAACTACCTACTCCTAATTCTGGTCCTGGCTGCAGATAATGAATATTAATGTAAATGTATAAATGACTTTCACCAGTAATAATGGAAGAAAAGATTTTCTAAACCTGATTTCTGCCTTTAGTTGATTTCAAAGGAAGAACACTTGGGAGATTTGGGCAATGGGACAAGCTTCCTAAATGTTTAGATTGGTTCTCAGGCCACTTATAAGTTGTATGCAAGTCTCAATTCAGGAATTATACACACAGGGAGTCATTGGAGATTCTCCCAGGCTTTCCCTGCCACAAATCTACCTCTGGGGAAGCAAAAATACCAACAAACAAATCAATTTTATTCTTTGTTGCCAAGAAACATCAAGGGTAAAGAAAAAAAAAACAGTCTCTCTACTTTGAGAAATACCTAGTGGCCTTTCCACAATTGGAGAAAACCACAGTGTTACTTGAAACTATGATAGACTAGTCAGATATCAAATTTAGAAAACACTGGGGCAAGAAGAATAGAGCATGGACCTTGGGATGTGCTACAGTCTGAAGCATGTTGAATTTGGAGTCTGGATCTGGGTTCTAATTCTAACCTTCCCATTTATTACCTGTGTCCACTGGACAAATCACTTAATGTTTCTGGGCCTCAAATATGTGTCACATTATATATGTCTTGGACCCCTTTAAGAGTCTAATGAAATCTATGGATCCCTTCTCTGAATAATGTTTTTAAATGCATAAAAGAAAATACAGGATTATAAGGAAAATAAATTATATTAAAAACAATTGTCAGGGTGCAGTAAATAAAGCACTGGTCTTGGATTCAGGAGTGCCTGACTTCAAATCTGGCCTCAGACTCTTGATACTTACTAGCTGTGTGACTCTGGGCAAGTCATTTAACCCTCACTGCCCTGCAAAAAAAAAAATTGTCCAACTAGTTTTTTTAAAAAATTGATGGACCCCCCAGGTTTAGATCCTTTCCTTTAAATCTTTTATCACAATCTAGCTCCAATCTACTTTTCCAGTCTTATCTCTACTATTCTGCTATATCCAAATCAATCTCCTCATTTTGCTTGACTATACCTTGTATTCATTCATCCTTTGGAAATCCTCCTCTCTGACTGTCCAAATTATAGCTATCCTTCAGGGTCCAGACCTAGTTCCACCTCCTCCATGAAGTCTTCTCATATTGCTTTAAGCAATGGTGTACTCTCTCCTTCTTCTGACCTAAGGCATTAATAGCTATCAATCACTTCTCTGACTTCCTATTTCTATGCCTCGTCATGGTGTGAGATGGCCCCAGGTTCTCAAAGATATGCTAACTAAATATATGTTCTAGAAGGTCCTATCAAGCTGAAAGGGTTTCAAATAATATATGAACCTACGGAGAGATAATATGTCTGTCATGCAAGGACCAGAAGAAATGAATTCCAGTAGGCTCATCACCATACCAACCACAGGGTGATGGCCTGTTCTAGCTACTGGTATTCTCAAAGAAGATCTAGTAAGTCCTGAAAGAATTGCAATCTGTGTCTGTGGTAGGGTAACCTAGACCAATGAACTCCTAGAACATTGAATTGTTGAGGTTGAGATAATTCATTTTTGCCAATTAATCATATAATGACTCATGCTCTTTAATTTGTGAATTTCTACATTTGTCTTCTCTCCTTAGTTAAATTAGAAGTTTCATGAGGACAGGGATTGCATCTATATATTTCTTCCTATCCTCACACAGTTCCCACTCTATTTGTTGATTAAAAGGATCATGAACCTTTAAAGGCCATGACTGAAGAATCAATACCAAAATGGATAGAAAATAGCATAATAAAGTTTCACTTATACCATGCTTTAGAAGAATTCAACTAACATTTAAGCACTAATTATGTTTAAGACAATGTTCTGGCACTAAGGATACAAGAATTAAAAAAACATAGTCCCTGCTTTCAACTACTTACAATATAATAGGGAAGGTAAGAGATGTACCCAAATAGCTGTTACACAATCTATGTTACAGTAAGTTCCCATGGAAGGCCAGACAGAATAGTGTAAGACATAATAGAAGGGAGGGAGGGAGGGATTCTAGCTAGGAGAAAAGGGCCTGAGCCAGGCCTTAAAGAAAAAAGACAGGTCATCAGATTATAGACCTAAAGCTATAAGGGAGCTATGCATGAGGTATAGCCAGAACAAAGGCAAAGAGATGGGATATTGGAGTGTCAGCTTTGTGGATCAGAGAAAAGCCTGGCTTTGCTGCATGACAATACTTGAAGGCCTTGGAGTCTCTCTTCCTTTGGGGGTTTATGCCCCAAAGTCTAACATCTCCTGCCTCTCTATGAACCTTCTTCCCTCCCTCAACCTGATGCATCTTTAAAAGGTTTATTTGACAATTTATTTCCCACTGATTTCCTCAGGTATGTGAATTGTTGGTTAAGGTTTTGTCTTTAGTGCAAGAGCCATTTTTCCCTCAGCCTTTTTCAGTTGGCCTCTCCAGAGTGTGCTTTTCATTGCTGAAACTGTTTAAGACTGAGAGGCATCGCGGATCTATTTTATTCTAGTCAACCAACATATATGAAATGCCTACAAGGTATAGCACAAGGGGCAACATGACATCATGGATAAAAAGATGGTCCTGAAATAAGAAAGATCTAAATTCAAGTTCTCTCTATGACATGTGCTGACAGTGTGACCGACCCTAAGCAAATCACTTCTCATTTCTCTGAACAATTTACTGAGACGATAAATTGCAGAGGTGTTGATTTACATCTATAGGAGTCTCACCATCAGAATTTCCCATACCAGCAATTCTCAAAGTGGGGTCTTCGAAACTATTTTCATGATGCCACTAAAATATTATTTGTCTATTAAAATATTACTCCCCTTTCTGATGATTTATCTGTATGCGGCTGGATTTTCTTCATGTGCTTCAACCAAAATAGCATATCACAACAGATTGAATGCAGACACCAATATGAGAATCCAGCTGTCTTCTATTAAGCCACAAATTAAATAGATTTGTAAAAACATGTAAGACAATACCAATCTTCTCACTATTTATTTTGCTTTGGAAAATATAGTTTAGTTTCATTAAAATGTGTCATTTATGTCAAATCATAATGGGTTTATCATTTTAAATGGATTAAATATTTTTCAAATTTTATTAGTTTTAATTCTAATATAGTCGACACTTATGGAGATAATCTACATAAACAAACAGTCTTTTTGGTCCTCAATAACTTTTAAAAGTGTAAAGGGAGGGGGCAGCTAGGTGGTGCAGTGGATAAAGCACCAGCTCTGGATTCAGGAGGACCTGAGTTCAAATTTGACCTCAGACACTTGACACTTACTAGCTGTGAGATCCTCAGCAAGTCACTTAACCCTCATTGCCCTGCCCCCCCAAATAATAATACCAATAACTAGTATTTATATAGAAACTTAAGGTTTACCAAGTGCTTTGCAAATATCTCATTTGATCGTCATCATCCTGTAAAGCAGGTGTTGTCATCATCCCTCTTTTACAGATAAAAAAACTGAAGCAAACTGGTTCAAATGACTTGCCCAAGGTCACACAGCTAGTGTCTAAAACAGCATTTGAAGTCAGAATCTTCCTAACTCCCAGTGCTCTAACTATTATGCCACTATAGCTACCTCATGACACAAGGGAAAGTGAAGAAACTACACTAGATAGGGTCAAGGAAACAATAATGATCGAAGAATAATTGTTTGATTTTATTTTATTCTCTAAGGAATTTAAGGCAGGACAAATTCTTTCTCCTCAAGGGAAGGATAAACGCTGCCAGGCAAGCTGAGCCTTGGAAGAATGGAGGTACTTCAACAACAACAACCAAAAAAAAAAGATTGTGAGGGAAAAGGGTCATTGCAGGCACTTGGGGAAGAAGGACAGGTCAGGAGTGGCCATGGACCCTCAAGAGATCATAGGAACATGTATGTGGAGCTGGGAAGGACTTGGGAGACCACCTAATCCAACAGCTTCATTTGATAGTGCTTTCGCCAAGGTCACACTGGTACAAAGTGGCAGAGAAAAGATTTCTACTTGAGTCTCCTGTCTCCAGATCCACATTAATCTGATGTGCCAAGCCACCTGTCAAGCACACAAGAGGGAAAGCTCTTTTTGTCACCCTTACATCTGGCCTCCCCAGGCCAATAGTAGTAAGAAAAATATGATGAAGGAGCAAAGATCATTTCCAGCTCTGGCCTCCTGCCAGGCCTATGACTCCGTCTCTCTCTCTTGCTCTCTCTCTCTCTCTCTTTTCACCCACCCCATGTGTTTGAAACAAGTAAGACCGATGACCTTCTGCCAAGTTAGTTAACTAACGGGGGGGGGGGGTCTAAAATAGGTACCAATTAATAATCCAATCCCATTCTCTTTGAAGGAATTTTTTATTTGGTGTTTTTTCTTACAGAATCTATTTTTGATAGATTTATATGTATGTATTGAACCCTTCCAAATGTCCATGCACTTGCTAGGCCTCATTAAATCCCTCTGGTATTTCTCAAAGAAGTGAAGTCTGTCTAGTTAAGATTCGGATCATTGCAGTAGCAAATGCAAAAGATCCAAAGAGGTGCTGGCTCCAGGGGAAAGCTTAATTGGACCCTGAAAGCTTAATTGGACCCCCAGCCCCTTCTCCCTGTAATGTTTGTGACACTGCTTCTAGTTTCAGCTGTAGTCTCCCTTTCTTGTCACTGAAGTCAGGTATAGCAACAGATTCAAGGGAGCTCAGGCATTTTAAGGAACTGTGTACCAAATAACAGACTGAGTATTTTTGGTTAACTAGGAATCAAGGTATTTGCTCTTTTTAGTTTGATCTCTGTTTAGCAACCTCGAGGCTCCCTACCAATTACTTTACCAAGTTGCTTTTAAAAAACTCATCAGGCCTAGAAAATCTGCTTTCTCCATTGCCAATAGAAGTCATGGATCAATATACACAGTAGAAGCCCTTGTTCTTTGTTTGTAAAATCTCCAGTGTAAATGTTAGAGACATTCAGACTCCAACATCTCACACAGGTTTTTACATCATGCAGGTTACTCTAGAGATGGAGAAGAAAGAGGTATGGAAGGGAAGGACAGAGAGAGATGGACAGACAGACAGAGACAGAGGGACAGACAGACACAGAGACAAAGAGACAGAGACAGACAGAGAGGCGGTGACAGGAGAGACAGACACACAGAGAGAGATGGAAAGAGAGATATGAAGAGACAGAGAGATGAGAGACAGAGTACAAGAGCAAGATCAGAGACAGAGACAGAGAGAGACAAAAGATGTTATAAGAGAGTTGACACACTCCCACATGAAAATCTGAATTTCTGACCAAGTAAGAAGTTAAACCAGAACAAGAAGATGCCAGTTTCCTTGCTTATTTTAATACTGAAAGTTCAGTAACATCTTTTACATGATTAAAAATTCAGGCAACTTTATAATGACAATCACAAAATCTTGCAAGGATGATAAATGCTTAAACAAACCCTGGCTATCTCTCTCTCTATATATATAATCCTTAGTCAGAAAACAAGCTAGCCTCTGCTCAGGAAAGCAAAGTCTCCTAAGGACAATAATGAAACCACTTCCAGAACCTCTATCTGGGAACCTGAAAAGATACATGTAGAGACAGAGATGTACTGATATATGAATATGTTTGTCTATATCTATCTATTTGTATGTGTGAACATCCCTACAAGAAAGAATCTAGCCAATCAGTGCTAGTGTAAACAATCCACAATCACCAAGAGAAAAATAGAGTGCAAACACACATGCCCCACTTCAGATCCCACCCCACCCCCCCAAAGAGGATGCGGTGCTGGGCTATCTAATCTGTTTACAAACTCCCTTCTCAGAACATTATTCATTAAGCCATGAGCTGCTAAAATGGAATCCATTCATTATTCTGATTCTTGTCCTTGCTTTGTCAAAGCCGGTTCTTTCACCCAAAGCATCATTTCTGTATAAAAACAACCAGGAATCTAGCCTTTGAACATCCTTGCCCCAGCAGCCAGCCACACAGCATGATGAGCAGGAGCCCAAGCTTCATGTAGGCCCCCACCTAAGCTCGCAGTGAGCACTTACCATCAACAAGCTGAGAGCAGAATCGGGAACAAGCTGAACAGCCATGGCCTTCTATTCCCATCCACAAATATTCCGGCAGAATCAAAGTCAGGCAGGCAGTCTTCGGCCCTGTGCCTCTGCAGAGCATCCACAGACACCTGCAGCAGACGAACCAGACATTCTGACTCAGGGTGGAGTAGAAACGAGGTTAAAGAAGGTAGGCCAAATGCTATAGGATGGAGAGGTTTGGGGAAGGGCTGGGGGAAGAGATCTGAGGGGAATGGGGTGGAGAGCCTGCTTGGGAGGGGGGGAGGAAAATGCAGATCAGAAGCTACAGGGTGTTTAAAGGTGAGCTCCAAATAGGGGCTCCCTTAAGCTTCAGGAGCACAGATCACATCAAACAGATACATGACAGCTTAGACCAGCAGGATTCGTCTGATACCTTACCAAATGCAGCAACTCTTCCCATAACAAACATGTTAAAAAAGAAATCTCTATTGCAGATAAACCAAGCAGCCCAGAGCCCCATTCTGCAGATCTCCCAGCATTTCTGCTGCATAAACATGCTGAACATCACAACCTACCGCTTCCAACCTGGTCAGTGTCTTCTTTGCTGTAACAAGGTGTGGCCCCTTTTCAAAAAAAAAAAAAAAAAAAGCCAAGTATCTAGACAACTCACACTGTCACCAGGCAATCACTGGGGATCAATGGTTATCCTTATCCTAGCTGAATAGGAACTCAGTTCTACATTGACCCCTGTCACCTTTCCAAAATCTACTTCTCCTCTCCAAATGGACTGGAAAGCTTAGCTCCCCGTGAGGCTAACACACTTACTAGAAACATGTAATTACACAGCCTGTTCTGTTAGCGCTCTGATCTCACTGCCTGTACCACATGTACGCAGCATAGACACCCTCTACTTCTCTCTCTCTCTCTCTCTCTCTCTCTCTCTCTCTCTCTCTCTCTCTCTCTCTCTCCCCTCACTCCCCTCTTCCCGATTCCCCCACCCCACCCCACCCCCGACTCCCTCCTTTTCCCTCCCATCTTTCCACAGGGCTGCCTGTTAGGACTCCTGATGGAGCCTCTTCAGCTTGGGCAGACATACATAAGGCTAATTTGTGGACAGGGACACAGCTTAAGACACGAAAGCAAATTAGACCTGAAAAAAAAATCATATGCTGCAGTATTTCCATCGGAAACTGTCAATGGGAGAAAATGGAAGCAAGCCTGTCCGGTCTTGTTACATAATGACTGGCTCTAAAAGCTTCCTGGAGTCAAAGAATTAAGAAAATGAAGACGTCTTTTCATCTAAGTGCTACCAGTCTTCAGGCTTCTGGTTGGGGTTACAGGTTGTGCTAAGAGTGGCAGTTATTTAATAGTCCTTGCTGACAGTATTTAGTTTCCCTTTCTAATTCTTTGTGTTGTCTACTTCCTATAGTGAAAATCCTGTTGAATGAGAATGTAAGCTGGAAATGAAGAGGAAGTTGAGATTAGTTAGCTTTTAAGATGAAACTTTGGGGAAAAAATATCAACATCTTTTAAATCATCCTGTGTACCATATGACCTTTTTTTTTTTATGCAGATGTTTCCATTTTAAGTGCTATTAGGGGTTCATTTCTCTATAGGATCATAAACCTAGAGCTCGGAGAAACATCAGAAGCTATTTCAAACCCTCTCCTTCATCATTTAGGAAACTGAGGCCCATTTCTTACTAGTTCTCCTTGGGGGAAAACTCATGAGATTCAAAGACCGTCACTATATTCTAATCAATAGTCTCTATTCTTTTCCTCCTCCAGGGAACCACAGAGCGTTGGAGCTGGAACAGACCTCAAAGGTCATCTTGTCCAGCTTCTTCATTTTAGAAATGAGAAAACTGAGATCCAGAGAAGGAGATATGACTTATCCAAGGTCATGCTGATTATAAATGATAAAGGAAGGGCTCCAAAATTCAGCCTTCTGTTCAATCACATTTAGCAAGAATTGACTATGTGTTTACTATAGGCCACACGCTCTGGTAAGCAGTGCAGATACAAAGACATGGTGAGGATATACACCAGCGAGGAACTTATGTTGTGTTTGAGAGGAGCAATATGTGCACATATAAAAAACAAACTTTATACAAAGGAAAGATAGAGTAACGTTGAGACTAGTGGCTGAGACTAGGAATTGGGAGTACAGGGATAGACTTCTTATAAAAGGCAGTCTTTAGACTGAGTCATGAAGGGACTTAGGGATTTTCATTCTAGATGTGGAAAAAGCCTATATGCAGGGCAGCTAGGTGGCACAGTGGATAGAGCACCGGCCCTGGAGTCAGAAGTACCTGAGTTCAAATCCAACCTCAGACACTTAACACTTACTAGCTGTGTGACCCTGGGCAAGTCACTTAACCCCAATTGCCTCACTAAAAAAAACAAACAAACAACAACAACAACAAAAAAGCCTATATGAAAGCATAGAAATGAGAGGTAGATGCTGCATATAGAGATCAGCCAACAGGCCATTTTGGGAAAAATCATGCAATCAGCCTGAAGGTGTAGGCCCAAGCTAGATTGTGAAGGGCTTTAAAATTCAGGCAAAAGAGTGTCTATTTTACTCTGGAGGAAAGCTAGTCATGAGGTTTTTTGACCAAGGGTATGGCATCATCAGCCCTACGCTTTAGGAATAACACTTTGGCAGCAGAGGATGGGTTTAAGAGATGTCAGACTTGAAGCAGGAAAACCCATTAGAAGCTCTTGTAATAAAACCTTGGCAAGAGTCAATGAGGCATGCACCAGAGTACTACCTCTGAGACAAAGGGAGGGGGTAGATAGAAAGGATTTTATGGAAGTAGAGCCAACAAGAGTTGGCAACTAATTGGCTATGGAGAGATGAGGAAGAGAAAGTGCAGTAAATATAGCACTAGGCCTGGAGAAAGGAAGGTCTGGTTTAGAATCAGGTCTCAGACACTTACTAGCTCTTCGACCCTGGGCAAATTATCTAACCTAGGTCTTCCTCACTTCTCTCAACAGTAAAGTCCAAGGGTTGTTGTGAGGATCGAATGAGATAATATTTGTAAAGTGCCTGGGATATAATAGACAATTAATAAATGCTTTGGGGGCAGCTAGGTGGCGCAGTGGATAAAGCACCAGCCCTGGATTCAGGAGGAACTGAGTTCAAATCTGTCCTCAGACACTTGACACTTACTAGCTGTGTAACCCTGGGCAAGTCACTTAACCTTCATTTCCCCACCAAAAACAAAAAAAAGAAAAGAAAAAAAAAGTTTGTTTCCTTCTTCCTTGAAATACTGTGTGGAGAAAGTCAGGTCTTAGTTTATAATTTAAGTAGATAGATCATTTTACAGCTAGAAGGGATCTTAGACATCCCAGTCTCACTTCAACTTTACAGATGAGAAAACCAAAGCCCAAGCAAATTCAGTGACTAGCCCCAAGTTACATAGGCAGTTAAGTGACAGAATCAGGACAAGAACTGAGTTCTTCTGACACTATCACAACACCAACACATTCCACTACCCTGTGCTTACCCAATGATATTTTCATTACCTGCTTTATTCTGTGTCATTGTGATGAAGGTAGTGTCACTGATTTTTGTGACCCACTATGAGAACAGATATTCCTTTTTCCCATCATTTTTAAGGTTTTAGTACCCTAAGAGGTGTCAAATATGGCCCGAGAGAATATAGTGTCTAAACCACATTACAATGTAATTGGGAAATATTTAACAAAATAAATAAAAATACAACAGAATATATATGTGTGTATACATATACACATATATATATATACATGTGGGTTTCTATGTGGTCCACATTGCTGTTGAGTTGTTTTTCAGTCATGTCCAACTTTTTGTTGACCCCATTTGGGGTTTTCTTGGCAAAGATACTGGAGTGTTTGCCATTTCCTTCTCCAGTTCATTTTACAGATGAGGAAACTGAGACAAATGAGGTGAAGTGACTTACCCAGGGTCACACAGTTAGTAAATGTCTGAGGCCAGATTTGAACTCAGGAAGATGATTCTGATTCCAAACCCAGCCCTCTATCCACCATGCCACCTAGCTGCTCTCCCACCTTCCTGAGCCCTGCCCTCCCCCATGGTGTCAAACAGCGCCCACAGAAATATAGTATCTCTACCAGATTAAAATGTTATTGGAAAATATTTAACAAAATAAATAAAAATACAACAGACTAGAGATAAAGTTAATATATGGGTTTCTTATGTGACCCACAGGGATCCTTATGTGTGATTTAATGGACTCATTTCTATTTGCCTTTGATGCCACTGGTATGGGCCACAAAGAGATGAATTTGGAATCAAAAATATCTGGGTTCTGATTTACTTTGATCACCTATTAGCTGTGTGACGATGGGAAAATAATTTTACCTCCATGTGCCTAGGACAAGTAACTGTCAAGGAGTCTATTAAGTCATAAATGAGCTGCATGTGCCTTGGAAGTTGGAGGGGGTTCCCTAAATGACAAAAATCACAGATTCTCTGACTATTCCTGAAATTTACCACCCACATCCTGATATTTTTAGGTGTAGCCTAAATCCTTTCAGGGTCTAAACCATTTATTATTTCAAAATAACACTAAAGTTTATACCAAATACCTATCAGCTATTCCTCTCTATGTTGTCCCTCACTGACATAGCATTTCCTTGATTGTCAATCAAGTTGCTTAATGTGCTTGTTTATCACGGATCTTTTCTGAGGATCTGATTTTTAAGAACTCTATGCAGCATTCAGTTTCAAAATATTGCCTACTTTTTGAAATTCAAATTCCATGTGCTAATTCCAGAATGAAGCATACGTGCCCAAAGATGGCCAAGATGCAGAGCTATGGAAGATTTTTTAAAAATCAGTGCATGGAATGAAATATATCATACTTTTCATTTGATTCATTCATATGTGCAAGTATTAAAATTGATAAACATTTCAAATTAACTTAGAATTCTATAGAAAGTCAATATTTTCCCCCAAATTTCCCTTTTTTGGGGATAAGGGAAATGCTATCCATTCTTGATTTCATTAATCTTCAAACTCCTTCCAATGTAGGCAAGCTACAATTTACAATCTTAAGAAAATTACCCAAAGCATTGAGATAGATCAAGTGACTTTTCTTTGGTCACATAATCAGTATGTTTCAAGAGAAAGACCTGAATCCAGCTCCTCTTGACTCCAAAGCAGGCCCTATATCTATTATGCCATGTTGAAAACACTAAATAAAATACATCTTTATCCCATTAAATGAAATTAATTTGCAGGCATTTCCTAGAAACATGGGATTTCAGAAAGTAGAAGAAATCATTGTTTTACTGAGTTTACTTACTGTCTTCTCTGGAGTTATGATTCCTGGAGAAAAGAAAGGAAAAGAAATTCCAATGAATTCAGTCAAATCCAAGAGAAAGAAGGATGGCAGACACTGGCCCTTGTTTTAGAACTAGCTCAGCTGAACCCCCTTAAGGACTCAGAGGACAAGGGCTGCAAGAACTACGCCTAATATAGCCCCAAAATATATCATTAGTGCCAACTGCTATCGCTCCTCTCAAGTTGGAATCCTGTAGTTTCCATATCCAACTTCATGTTTGCTTTTGACCTGAACTTCTGTCCCTGCACTATGGAGACTTGGACTTCTCATCTTTTTTCATGATTTCTTCTAGTTCAGCAAAAAGGCCCCTTTGGGCTCAAGTATCTTGCTTGATCAGAGTCCTGCAAATCTGATTCTCTTTCACTCTAGAACTTGATGCACCTGAAAGGATTAAGTCATCAGCAAAGCCCCACTTAACCCTCTGAGGGGATCTGCCTGGTTCAGGCTGCATTGCCCCTTGTTTATCTCTCAAATACAGGGTTCTCAGGGTTTCACAAGGTGAATGAGAAAAAGTTCACACTGACCAACGTGAATGTCATCAGTTTTGAGCTGGGAGAGACTCTAGAGGCAATCTAGTCCAACTTATCTTTTGTTTTTTGCTGTTTTGGTTTTGCAGGGCAATGAGGGTTAAGAGACTTGCCCAGAGTCACACAGCTAGTGTAAAGTGTCTGAGACTGGATTTGAACTCATGTCCTCCTGAATCCAAGGCCAGTGCTTTATCCACTGTGTCACCTAGCTGCCCCCTAGTCCCACTTCTCTTTTTATAGTTGAGGAAGTGAGGCAGAAAGAGGGTAGTGATTTGCCAGAGGTCACTTAGTTTCTAAGGTAGGATTTGAACCCAAGCCTTTCTTAATCAAGCTCCACCACTGGACCATGCTACCTTTCAAACATAAATGCCCTTTGTGGGCCATGAACCCATGACCCTGAGAATGGGTGCTATTTACTACCTATTGAATTGGTCAGACATAGATCTTTAACAAAGATATGCATACCTATAATATCGATCATGACTGTATTTGGTTGCTTTGAATAAGAAGAGTTAGCAATTTCAAAGGTAATCTTTCAGCACTTTCATTTCCTCATCTGTAAAACGGGCCATTTGGATTAGATGCTCTCTAAAGCTCCTTCTGTCTTGAAAACTATTCTCCTACAGGCAAGATGATATAGATGATAGATATAGATAGATGGATGGATTTAATTAATTTCAACTAGTTTTTGATTAGTCAACAGATAGATAAACCAAGTTAGTGCTTTTACCCTTGTCTCCCCCTGCTCATTTGGCCCTTTCTCCATTTCTAACACTTCTACTCAGGGGTGGCTACATACATGAGAGGATAGGAAACTATCTCAATTTCTATTGCTAGTTTAGAAATATATCATCACTCATCCCAGCACATTAAACTGTTCAAATACATCAAGACATAAACTAATGGAAAAGCTAATTCTGTTCTTTAATAGAAAGAATATAGCATTTTATGAAGAAGGAAGGACCATGGATCCCAGTCAGCTGTCTTGAGCACTAGCTCCTCCTCTCAGAATTGTTCCAGAGGATCCTGTGTTCAGCTCTCACAGCTTTTCAATCACTTCTTACTAAAGTTCCCTAATCCATTTAGCCTCAACTCTGAAGAATCTCCTAGACCTTCCTGGCCACTAAGCTGACTTGGCTCCCTGTGTTCAGACATCTGCTGCCCAAGATCCCTAATCGCTTGTCCTTCTACCTCGACCATCTCTGGATATCGGGTTTTCAGAACCCCGTTTCCTTCTTTCCTTTCTGATCCTGGTGTCGTACATGTCCAATGCTCACCAAGCACCCTTTTCCAGACATGAGTAATCAAGTGTCAGCTCAGCTGGAACAATTAATGTAGGCAGGTGGACAGTCAATTAGTCAGCAAGCACATCCTGTTAAGCCCTTAATACATTCTGGGTACTGTGCTAAGTACTAGAGCAGAAAGAAAAGTAAAGCTATACACTGGCCCTGTCCTGAAGAGGTCACATTTTAATGGGGGCCACCACTTTAATCACTCAAATATTTTCCCAATTCAAATATAGTCTCTGGACTTGGCAACAGCATATGTCATGACCCCAGAATTATAGAGTCACCATGTACCACAATGATAATACAAGGTGAGAAAAATGATTATTTCTCCCTCATATTAATAATCAATTATTGAATTAAGAACAGGCTTTTTTCAGAAGCCTGTAGGATGTTCAGTCTCTGAAGGATATTTTTGATAATGAGATTGAATTAACTTTCTCAACCTTGTTCAGACCCCACCCAACCTCATGAGGAATTTAATCTAAGGTGGGGAAACTCACTGGGCTATACCACAAGTATGGGTGGGAATAAATTCTTTGACTAGATTGCCCAAGGCTAGGTAGTTTAGAAGGAGGTGACAAAATCAAAGTTACAATTCCCCAGCCCTTCCTTGGAATAGATACATCTTTCACTGTAATATTCATTCTCTCTCATTAATTGTTAACCAATCAGAGCTGATTGCCAGCATCAGGAACGCCCATTCTTCCAAGGACATATAAAGTGTGAGCCCACCACTGTGAGGGCTCTTTAGCATCTGAGAGTGCCACTGACCTCTTTTATTAACAAAATGCTAGTATTATTAATAAAGTGATTAATTACCCAGAAACTTTTTGAACTTTTTAAATGTCACAAAGATAAAGGGACCCAATACCAAATACCTAGTCTGATGCCTTCTCTTTACAGATGAGAAAACTAAAGCTCAGGTAAATTTAGTGTCTGGCTTAAAGTCACATAAGGCATTTAAGTTACAGAACAAGGATTTGAACCTAGTCCTCAGATTCCACGACATCAGCAATATTTTCCACTAGACCATGGTTAACCAATGATATTTTCATTCCCTACCTTATTCCATGTCATAGTGATGAGGGTAGTGATAATGACTTTTGTGACAAATGTTTAAGAGCTGACATTCCTTTTTTTGCCCCCATTTTAAAATTTTTGGTACCGTAAGAGGTAGCATTGTAACTGAGAGCTGTCAAACATGGCCTATGGGAATGTAACATCTGAACCACATTAAAATGTAATTGGGAAATGTTTAACAAAATAAATAAAAACACAATAGAATATAGATAATGTTAATATGTGGTTTTCTGGATCAAGACAATGATCCAAGACAAATCCAGAAGATCCATGATGAAAAATGCTATCTACTTCCAGAGAGAACTGATGACCAGATTGAAGAATACTTTTTTCATTTTCTTTCTTTTTCTTTTTTTAAATGTGTTTTCTTTTCCAACATGGCTAATATAGAAATATGTTTTGCATGACTTCACACATATAATTAATATCAAATTGCTTGCCTTCTCGAGTAGGGAGGGGCAGGAGGAAGAGAGAGAATTTGGAAGTCAACAATTTTAAAAATGAACGTTAAAAATTTTTAAACATGTAATTGGTAAATATTTAAATAAAATATATTGGAAAAATATGTGGTTTTCTAAATCATTATGCAACCCAGGGATCCTTATATACCATTTAGGGGACTCATTTCTATTTGAGTTTCATACCACTGGTGTCAAGCAGTTTACCAGATGCCTTATCTTTATCTGGATGCCTCAAAGGCATCAGTGTCATTTCTGGTATAACCAGGTGCTATTTAATTGGGCTGTTTCCCTGAAGCCTTGGTGCTGCAAAAAAGCATTTCATTAGCCTCTCCCTTGAACAGCAACTGCTCTTTTGGTTCCATTACTGGTAGTGTCCAAGTCCTCCAGTCAATCGTGTTTTCTAGAATTTACAAAGTCATGGGTCTAGATGCTCATCCCTCCCCTCAAATTTTACAATGGAAAAAGGGAATGTATAAGTTTAACCTAATGTGTCTTGGAAAGGTAATGAAAAGTGAATGGAAAAAAGGGCACAATGGATAGAGTAAGTACCAGGCCTGAAGTCAGGAAGACTCGTCTTCTTGAATTGAAATCTGGCTTTTGACACTTACTAATTGTGTGACCCTGGGTCAGTCACTTAACCCTGTTTACCAAGAAAACCCCAAATGGGGTCACAAAGAGTTAGACACAACTAAAAAATGACTAAACAGCAACATGTCTTATTTTGAGGGAATTCCTATGCTGACCTGGGGTTCCCCTCACTTGGATAAAGCTGAATCACCAAGAGGTGCAGAACAGAGTTCCAGTCAGGTTTTGTGGTCAGTCAATCCAATATCAAGATCTTATGGAATGATTCATGCATTTAGAAGTGAACCTAGCAGAGCAAATGCATTAAGAAAATGCATTAAATTTGATCCTACTCTCTCCAGGGACCAAGATGGTATAGGGTAGAATGTACCCCTTGAGTGTTGAGGGGAAGGGGGGAGAGGATGAATGTATTTCTGTTCCTGGTATGTATTTAAGTAAATGTCCCCTTAAAAATCCAATTGATGTAAATTGGTTAAATGGAAGAGAAACACTAATCACTGCCAGGTAAGAGTGTGTGTGTGTATGTGTGTGTGTGTGTACAAGTGCTTGTGTGACATGTGTATTCAGATTGGGGTGGGGGTGGTGAACAAGGCCAGAATTGGGGCTTAAGCCATTAGCATTAGAGAAAGATAGCCTCCAGTTCCTCAGGGATAGCCTAGAACAAGGGGGGGGGGGAAGAATGCAAAAAGGGGGAATACGTACCTGGTCTGCCTTCAGAATAGTTTGTTCCATCATTCCCACCCACTCCTACTCTCAGCAAATCAGTAAACTTTCCTATTGCTTTTTATTTATATGTGTGTGTGTGAATGTGTATATATACATAAATATATATACACATATGTATATGTGTGTATGTATTTGTATGTATATTGTACATGTACACATATTTATGTGTATATGTATATAAAACTTTGTAATACTTAAATATCCCCCCTCCCCCCAAAAAAAAGATCAAGGGAATATAGAACAAATGCAATGTCCCCACTACATCAAATAGCTCAAAAGTCAACATAAGTGGTACAGTGGTGAGAGCTCTAGGCTTGGAGTCAAGAAGAAATGACTTCAAGTCCTGCCTGGAACACTTCCTAGCTGTGTAACCATAGGTGAGTCACCTGACCCTTCTCAGACTCAGTTTACTCATTTATAAAATGAGGGTTTGCTGAATGGATTCCAGGGCTCCTTGCTACTCTAAAGTTACGATCCCCAAATCCCCCAAAGCAAGCTTTTTCTTTATAACTTTAAGAGGACTACATATTTTGAAATATGAACATGAAATGGAAATGAATGTTATTGATTGGCCCAAAATGGTATATCCTGATGGTTACCTGCCCCTTTGGTTAATCCCAAAACAGAATTCCATGACTATAAATAGTTAAGAATTTGTTATATAGTTATAAGTGTAACACCCCAGTTAGGTATGATCTGTAGACATTCTGGTCAAGCTCAGGGAAACTCAGATTGGATCCTACTTTCCAGCATGCTTCATGGATGAGCCCTTTCCCTCTCCCCCTCACTTTACAACATATGCAAGTATATTCTATTTTCCATCCACCATGATTACTCAGGAGTTTTTGGTCTGTGTGGTAAAGAGCATTTAATTGTCTGCTGAGCTAGAAGTCCATGGATATACTAAAGAGCTAAACGACATCTCAGTCTCTCTCCCTTCAAGATTCTAAGGGCAAAAATGTCTTTCTGCAAAGGTAGGGAAAGGGTCCAATGTGTGTGTGTGAGGGGGGGGGGCTGTTCTATAATGGACAACTGAACTCCCTATGTGCTCAATGTCTTCCTTAACATTTACATATAAATAAATTTCTTAAAAATCAAAGCATTTTAAATGCATTGAGAGAGCTGTGTCAGGCAGCATGATGTACTGTATTGGATAAAAGAGCTGGTCTCTGAATGGAGAGGATCAGGGGTCAAGTCCCACTTCTGACCCATACTGGTTAGGTGGCCCTATGCAAAACCCATCACTTCTCAGTAACCCCCAGGCAACTTTCCTTCACTATAAATTGTAGCTCAGCTGCTGATCTGTTTTTTGGTTGTTGTTTTTTTTAAACAAGTAGTCTCCTCACCAGGAGTTCCTCATACCAATTAAAACAAAGGTCTGGACCAAAGTCATAAAAAGGAAATATTGCAATAAAAGAGAATAAGAGAAACCCAGGATTACAATTGAGCACAGAAGCCAATCCATACCTGAAAAAGAATCCCCTCTACAACATGTCAGGAACATACTGCCCTCTCCCCCAAATTTATACACATATATGTATATATGTATGTATGTTGATGTATATGTGTGTATGTGTGTGTGTGTACTTTAAGAAATATTTATTTGAGTTTCTCTTCAGTACTTTAAGAATGCATTATTTTATTGGTGTTGTAAGTGGCTAAAATTCTAGCTAGTCTGTCTAAAATATCTAATAAGTGGTTGCCAATAAATTACAAGCTTTAGCAAGAGTTTAGACTTTTAAGCATTTATTAAGGAGAATAAAAATTTGGTGAAGAGAGAGAAAAAGAGACCTACATTCAGCTATCTATCTCAGGGAGCTACAGTTCTCCTGCTCTGCTCTCCGTGAGAGTCCTGGCAAAAGAGAGCAAGAGAGCCAGCTTTGCCTCTTCTTCCTCCCACAAGCAAATGTCACTTCCTGACATCAAAGAAAAGCCGCATGGCTTGCCCTCAGTTGCCTTCTCCTCATGGAGGAGCTTTCCTACTGTAGCTCTCCAGCAGGTGGCGTCATTCCAATCATTACAGTGTATATATCCCTTTCATAAAAATAGATCTCGGGGCAGCTAGGTGGCCCAGTGGATAAAGCACCAGCCAAGGATTCAGGAGGACCTGAGTTCAAATCTAACCTCAGATACTTGACACTTACTGTGTGATCCTGGGCAAGTCACTTAACCCTCATTGCCCTGAAAAAAAGAATAGATCTCAGCCCCTCTACCTTTAGTAGGAGTGTTGTAGTTTTGTGGTTGAAATAATTTCTTATCTGGGGTTGAACCTTTCTGTATTTCCTGGATGGGAATGTAGTTTATTAGATGACAGCTCTAGAGCTAGAAGGGAAGGCAGACACTATCAGGTCCTATCCCCTCTTTTTATAAAGTTTTTATATAAGTTCCCTTTTTCAGGACACTGAAGTGACCTGCCCAAGGTCATACAGCTAATATGTGTCAGAGATGGGATTCTGACTCCAGAGATAGCTCTCTTAGACTGGTGTAGTTGGATCTTTTCCAGAGAGGTAGGACTTGGCAGAGGGTTGAGGGTAACCCAACAGACAGTCAATAAGTTAAGGGGGTGTCTACTCCAAGCATGCGATGGCCCCAGATGCAGTGGGAGACCCTGGTTTTTTTTAAGCTAAGGTCTTTCCCAGGTTTCACTTTGTCCCAGGCAACACCCATTAAGTGATTAAAGACTTGGCAAGAATGGAGGCAAAGGATGGCCTAGTTTGACTATAGTACCTGCAGGCAATTTGTAAATGATGCTTTATTCACATCTATCTAAAGTTTTGAGTACCTTGGCAAGGAAACTGAAAACATTCATCAACACACAAGAAAACAATGCTACTAACTTCCTTCCAGAGAAAATGGAGCAGCCAAGGGATAAAGCATCAGGCCTGGAGCCAGGAAAACCTGAGTTCAAATCTGACCTCAGATCTTTACTAGCTGGGTGACCCTGGGCAAATCACTTAACCTCTGTTTCAGTTTCCTCATCTGTTAAATGGAGATAATAATAACACCTTCCTTGCAGGGTTGTTGTGGGAAACAAATGAGATAATAAGGGTAAAATACTTAGCACAGGGATTCACGCATAGTAAACGCTATATAAATGTTTATCATCATCATCATTTCCTGCAGGATCATCAGTAGTCAGAAACATAAGCTAAACATTCTTTGTTTCTAGTCATGGACAAAATAAATTGGATAAATAGGAGAGCAAAAAACAAGGTGTTAAGGATTTCTGAATTGATTTCCCAGACTCCTAACATCACCACTTTTCTGTGTTTCTATTGTCCAAAATTGGCTAAACTCATGGGAAAAAGCATGTAAAATGAATGTTTGGGGAAAGGTTTAAACAAGTAAGAGGGTATAGTATAGTGCAGGGCTTCTGAAACTTTTCCCACTCACGACCCCTTTTCACCTGAGAAATTTTTACACAACCCATACATAACCTTTTACTGGTGCCAAATTTTTTGCAATGCCCACATTCAGTAACATGACCCCATTTGATGTCTCAACACACATTTTAAGATGCTTTGGTATATTGGGGTAAATAGATATTTAACATTAGGATAAGTCAAGGACTGAGTTCTGTTCCTCATTCTCATATAATTTATATAATGATAGTAATATTGGCTATCTCATAGATATCTACTGAATGATATAACTGAGATAAGGAGCTCAGAAAAAAAATCTATTAAAAATAATACTTAAAATGACATAAATAAATAAAAGAAATCATTAATAAAATAAAAAGCTATTAATGACATATAGTATTATATTCTAGAAAATGTTTTAATATATAATTAGGTAAATGATGTTGTCAGAGGCAACACAGAGATAGCTCAACTTGGTGCTATGAAAATCTTGGGCAAAGGTCCCACCTCTGACATAAACTGAATGTGTGATCAGCAAGTCACTTAATAATAATATTGTTTTTGTTGAGTCATTTCAGTCATATGCAACTCTCCATGATCCCATTTTGGGATTTTCTTGGCAAAGATACTGAAGTGGTTTGCCATTTCCTTCTCCAGCTCATTTTACAGATGAGGAACCTGAGGCAAACAGTGTAAAGTGACTTGCCCAGGGTCACACAGCTTAATAAGTGCCTGAGGCCAAATT
The DNA here is from genome assembly GCF_019393635.1 of Dromiciops gliroides. Lineage (NCBI taxonomy): Eukaryota > Metazoa > Chordata > Mammalia > Microbiotheria > Microbiotheriidae > Dromiciops > Dromiciops gliroides. The sequence continues at coordinate 163,297,290 of NC_057865.1, read as the reverse complement.
TGAACTCAGAAAAATGAATCTTCCTGACTCCAGGCCCAGCACTCTATCTATCCACTGGACCACCTAGCTGCCCCTTCCTAATAATTGCTAGCCTTTATGTAGTACTTTAAGGTTTGTAAGGCACTTTACAATTATTATTTCATTTATCCTCACAACAACCCTAAGAAGAAGGTGCTATCATCACCCCCCATTTTACAGATGAAGAAACTGAGGCTGACCCAAGTTAAGTGATTTCTCCAGGGACACAAAGCTAGTAAGTGACATGAGATAGATTTGAACTTGTTTTACTCACTCCAGATCCAGCACTCTATCCACTTCATTATCTAGCTGCCTCATCAGCTTAGTTTTTAAGTGCCCCAAGCAACTCTCTAAAACTTTTAGCAGAAAGGTTGCTGATGGGCTTTGATAGAATTGTCCTTGCCAAGAACTCTAATTAAATCACAGGCCAAAACCAGGTGAAACAATATAGTACAGAACCAAGGGAGAAAATCATCTGTAGTATGTAGATGTTAACAGAGAAAAAATGATCCATTTCCTTTCTGTCCAAGATGCAGCTCTAAGGCCAGCACTTCAATCAGGTTGGGAAAAAATGAGGCACAAGCAAGTTACTGAACCATTGACGTAAAGGTTTACTTTGCTGCCATACTGCAAGAATATGTCACAAGGCTATAACAGTATTAGGTTCACTGGACATGCTCCCCATCCCCTCTCCTCTTGTCTCCATATGGAAACTTGTTTGGGCATCAAGGGGAAGGACCTGGTGGCTCTCAGTTTTCAGAAATCTGTGAATGCCATGTGTCTGGGACTTTTTATGCCCTGAGATGACCAAGAAATACAGAAGGGAAAGCAGGTCCTTTTGGGGGCAGCTTTGTCTTCCTTAAGGTAAATCTGTCTCAGGTCAGAGGTGAAAGAAAAGATGCTGCATCAGAAAACTGCTGGTCCTACCACACTTTCCCATTCTGTTTTCTATCCCATAGTCCAATACATTTTACAGATTTTTCCATGGTTTCCCAATGTCTCATTTCACACACTGTCATCTGGCCTTTCAGTCATTCCTCATCCTGGAAACTATGCCAGGAACCTTTTTCCTGCTGGAGTTAACCTCTATAGGATATAATGTTCAGCATCAAAGCCAATACTGGGGTCAAATATGGAATTTTCATTGGAGAAAGAATCCAGTAGGGTGGGTCATTCCTCATTCTTTCCTCTTGGGATTCATTTCTGGAGCCTTGGGAAGAGATAGCCTATGCCTTCTCAAAGCAAGAAAAACACAACAAGCAGACAAGGAAAATAACAGGCAAGAGAGACAGACTAATTGAACCCACAGCTTCACAATTAAGAACATACTTGCCTTTTTGGCTGAGCAAGAGTTGAATGAGAAGTAATTACTGACATAGAAAGTATCCTGGGGTAATTTTTTTTTTCATTTAGTGTTCCCAAGTGCAAATTTAAATGCAATATAATTAGACCAAAAATGTAAAGGATGTTGTAACAAAATAATTAATGCTAAATACCCTAAAGGTCAATAACTAGATGGTAAATTTTAGATTCCTGTAGCTGTTGATTGTGAAGTGAGTTTTAACCACATAGTTGTTTTTGAACATTAGCACTCTTATAAATAGTAATTCACATTCAGCATTAGAGGAATACAATGATTCAGAATTCCATTGCCATCCTTCCCTCTCCCAAAGAACCAGTTCATTTTTAATTACCAAGATTTACTATGTGTACGTGTATGCATGCAATTTGCTGGGGAAATAGAAGGAGGAGGAGGAGGACAGTTTTAACACAATAGTTACCCACTTAACATCCTTTTCAAGCTGACATTTCATTTTGTTACCAGTCATTTCCTATTTATACACCCCATTTCCATCCTCTATTTTCCATGGTGCCATGCAACAGTCCCCAGGTTCCAAAACTTTCTAAAGTGTTTCATAAACATGATTAACCTTTTTTTTATGCACTGAAAAGAAACAACGCAGCCAAGTCCCAGGAGTCCATTCCCACAACTGAATTTGCATATTGGGTCATGCAACAATTTCTTTCCCAAGAGCATTATCGTTATAAGAGTTGGCAAAAGGCAAAAAATCTCCCTGAGGACTAAAGAGCTCTCCCCTGGGTAGTCTGTCAGGTGGCCCTGAGGGCTGCTGCTTAGTACAAAGTCTTTGTTATAGCCCTGGACAGGGAAGCACCTCTGGCACAGGGTCAGACCTACCAGCAGGGAGCTGATGGCAAGGGGGCTTCCTGAAGACTGACCTTGAGAGTGACCAATTGGCTCCCTACATGGATGCTCAGGAAACAGCTTCCTGGTTGCTTCCACAACCAAGCTCCAATGCTTCAGAACACTTCTCTGTCAGCCTCGTCCAAATCCTTGTCCTCAATTGAGCTGCGGTGACAGTGAACTCTGGCCCAAAAGCTGGCCCAAGGATGAAGGTAACCAGATGAAAATCAGAAAGACTCTGAGAATTGTAAAGGAGCCATGGATTTCTTTAGTTGTGGGGGAACTCTAAAGACATTGATAACAGACTAATGCTGGGGAGATAGTAGGTTAAAGATCCATGTATAGGAATTTTTTTTAACCTGAGTTTGCAATATAGTCCTGGCATTATATCATTATCATCATCACACACAAAGGGCATAGTACTTGGAGCTTTACCAATATCTCGTTTGATCCTCACAATAACCCTGGGAGGTAGGTATTGTTATTATCCCCATTTAATAGAGGAAGAAACTTGAGGCAGCTAGAGATCAAGTGATTTGCCCAGCAAATCACCCATCTACAGAGTGGGCTAAAAGTCAGGATGTTTTAATAACTTTTGAAAATTAATTTTTCTTTATTTTTTGCCATTTTTAAGATTTTACTTTTTATATATAATGCAAATTAATTTCCCATATATAATGTATATGATGCTATGGTATTGTAAATTAAAACCAAAAAAACAAAGGAGTTATTAAATATTGAAACCCCTTCATGACTTTTGACCCACCTTGTAATAACTGAACTCAGGTCTTCCTGATTCAGGGTTCATTACTCTATCCCTCTAGCTATCTGTGTGACCTTGAGGGGTAGAAGACAAACCTGAAAGTCCCAGGAAGGTATGATGAAGTACTAGGGGCACAAAAGCGAGTCCTATTTGACCCTCTACTGCCAATGACTTCTGTGGATTCAAATATCACCTCCTTAACAGCTTTCCCTAAAGCTTGCCCCATCTATAAAAATAAGAATATCAAAGAGGAAGCCCCTTTTTAATGTATATTACAATAAAATAACAATTCTGATATGTTTCTCTACCCCAAGCCATTCCTGAGCAAAACTGTGCTAGTGAAATTATTAAAGAAATTATCTTTAACATTCTAGCCTTCATTTGCCTTGGGCACCTATAGTGCCAAAGCCAATGAGGTAAGGAAAGAAAATGACAAATCATCATACACTAATCAATTGCCTTTGATTTCCCAGGCACTGTGCTAGGCACTAGGAAAACAGAGAATGAAATAAAACAGTCTCTGCCCCCAGAAGGCTTACAATACAGCAGAGGGAGATACCGTATATGTGTATATGTGTGTGTATGTATATGTATGTATAGTAAAAATACACACAAGAGATAAAAGGTGGTAGAGTGAGAAGTACTAGTCACAAAGTGGAGAGAAAGGCTTCATGTTGAAGGTGGCCTTTGAGCTGAACCTTGAAGGAAAATAGGAATTCTGAGAGATGGAGTTGAGGAGGAAGTGTATTCCAGACATGATGAACAGCCAATACTAAGAGACAGAAACAGCAGGCAGACCACTTTGGCTCGATTGTGGGGAATTTGGAAAGGATCATAGATAAATGTGTAAGAGTAGTGAAAAGAATGAAAAGGACCAGGATGTGAAGAAATTAAAATACCAAGTAAAGAAGTTTATATCTAACCCTAAAGATAACAGGAAACCATCGGAGTTTTTGACTAGGTAGGTAACATAGTTAGACCTTTGCTTTAAGAAAAGTAATTTGGCAGACACACGGAAGATAGACTGAAGAGGGAAGACACTCGATGAGGGGAGATCATATAGGAGGCTTTTACAATAGTCCAGGTAAGAAGTTATGAACTAGATTGGCAGTTGTATGAGTGGAGAGAAGATGACATATATGACAGATTTTTATGTTCGATGAGAGAGAGTATGGAGTTGAGCAAAGCACCAAGCTTGTGAACCTGAGTTACTAGAAAAATGGTGGTGGTATAGGTTTTAATAGAGAAATTTGAAAAAGGGATGAGTTTGGGGGGGTAGAATAATAAATTTTGTTTTGATATGTTGAGGTTGAGATACTTATGGGACACACAGTTAAGAAATATCCAATAAGAAGTTGCTAATACAGGACCAGAGCTCAGGAGAAAGGTTAGAACAAGATATATGGATCTGAGATTATAATTGAACTTATGGTTATTGAGATCAATAAGTGAGGAAAAATATTATGAGAAAAGAGAAGAGGACCCAGAGCCTTGTGGTGCAACTACAGTTATAGGGTATGGTATAATTGATGATCTACTTCAAGGGACTGAGGAAAGAGATCAGAGAGACAACAAGTAAACCAAAACCAAACCAAACAAAAAGTATTCAGGAGGAGAATGTGTTCAATAGTATCAGATGCTGCAGAGAGATCAAGAATGCTACAGATTTCAGCAATACAACAATGATCCAAGACAATTCCAAAGGACTTATGATGAAAAATGCTATCCACCTCCATAGAAAAAACTGATGGAATCTGAAAGCAGATTGAAGGTACTTTTTTAAACTTTCTGTTTCTAGGGTTTTTTTTGGTGTGTTTTCTTTTACAACATGACTAATATAGCAATATGTTTTGAATGACTGTACATGTATAACCTTTATCAAATTGTTTGCCTTCTCCTTGAAAGGTGAGTGGAATGAGAGAATAGGGAACCTGGAACTCAAAATTTAAAAAAAAAATGAATGTTAAGATTTATTTTTACATGTAATTGGGAAAAAATAAAATATTTCAAAAAGAAAAATGAATTTAGAGAGGGTCATTAAATTTGTCAATTAGGCAAGAATACAAAGGGGGTAAATGTGAATGAGAGAAGAGGAAGCAGTAAGTGTGAAAAGTTTCCTCTAAAAATATAGTTGAAAAAGAGAGGGGAAGGGGCAGCTACATGGCGCAGTGGATAAAGCACCAGCCCTGGAGTCAGGAGGACCTGAGTTCAAATCTGGCCTCAAACACTTGACAAATTACTAGTTGTGTGACCCTGGGCAAGTCACTTAACTCCAATTGCCTCACCAAAAAAAAGAGAGAGAGAGAGAGAGGGGAGATTCAAGATAAAAGCTTGAGGAAATTGTAGGGTTGTGTGTGTGTGTGTGTGTGTGTGTGTGTGTGTGTGTGTGTGTGTGTGTGTGTGTGTGTTAAGGATGGGAGAGATTTAAGCATATTTGAAAAGAGCAGAGAAGGAACTAGTAGACGGGAGAAAGTGAAGATTAGAGAGAGAGGCAATGATTGTGAAAGGAAAATAGCAGGAAAAGATGAGAGAGAATGGGATCAAGGGTACAAATAGAGGGGAAGGGCACTTGTCAAGAAGACAGAGTATAGAATAAAGGCAAGAACAGAAGATGATATCTATAGGTTAGGAGATTTTGAGAAGGGTAAAGGAAGGAGCTCACAACCAGTGGCTTCTAGTTTCAGTCCTCAGCTAGAATGTGGCAAGAAGAGGTGGCATGGGAGGAAAGAAAAGAAATTCTGTAATAGCTATTGACAGTCTGATTGGTATAGACAGCCTGATAAAGCAGTTCATGCATGGGCATTATTGATTTAATTAGGGGCCCCTCCACTAAGAATTTACTCAGGAGCTGGAAAGACTCAAGTCTTGCCTCTAATGCACACAGGCTATGTGTTCATGGACATTACTTAATACTTCAGTGCCTCAAAGAACTCCTCAACACTGCACAAAAAGCCAAACAGTTGCTATTTGGCACTGGGGTAAGAGTTTCAACATGGGGAGACCCCCACACTGACAAAATCACTGCTACAAACAAACAAAAACAAAATCTGGAGCAAAAAGTATTTAAATCACAATAATGACAAAATCGCATTTTGGGCTATCTGGGCCAAAATAATGTCTACATAAATCTCAGTCCTGGAAGCAACCAGTTTCAGTGTCCTTGCCTGTAAAATGGGTTAATAATAACTGTGTATTTCTCTGGATGCAGATAGCAGCTTCTTTCATAGGTCCTTTGTGGTTAATTTAAGTATTTATAATAGTCAAAATGACTTAGTCACTCAAAGTTGTGCTTAAGTATGTATAGAATGGTTGTATATTTATATGTACAGAGACAGACAGACAGACATAGACATAGACATATTTGTGTCTAATGGTAGACTTCTCTAGGGTGGGGGGGGAAGAAAAGAAAAAAAAGAAAGTTACATGATAACTTTATTATCTATTTAAAAGGAAGAGCAAGTTGTACATAATAGAGTTGCTGTTTCATGTTCATTCATCTCTTTTCTATTCTACTATGTTATGGAAATGCTTGATTTATTTAGGTTCAGAATAAAATAAATAATAGTAATAATAGATACAGGATACGGTAACACTCTAGAGGAGTGTTGTGAGGCAAGCATATTGTAACCTTTAAATTGTATTATAAACATCAGCTATATTATTGTTGTTGCTAGCCTGCCTACAAAGTCCTATACCATATCATCACAATGTGGAGGTGATTCTGCAATCCTGAAGACTAGACCAGCAGGAAACAAGATCTGGAAGGTCCTACAAAGCTGAACCTTTGGTTGGCCAAGGACCAGCAGCCTAGCCAAATTCATATCTGGCTTCTTCCTGACTCACCACCAAATCCGCTAAAGGGTAGTGAATTTATTAGTCCTAGCTCCTTGGAAAGACTGTCTACCAAATTACAGTGCCCACACTAGTGAAGCCATGGAAACTTGAAATGTTATGATTATTACAATAGCCCACTCCATCTATGACTGGGTCTATGAGCATCCTTTGAAAAGCCAAGTTGTGCCAAAGAAAATGGAATCATTCCTCACTTTCTGGAACATGAGCCTCTAAGTTGTTCCTCTCCATCAAAGCCTGACATTCTTTCTATTATTCATGATCCTAATTCACAGCTTTGCCATTCTTTATCTGTTCAAAATGCTGAAGCAGTCTGTATTATCTGCAATTAAAGAATGTCTTCCCTACCCCCTTCTCACTGGCCCAAACTTTCCTTATGATAATAAGATTTTTCAATTTGGAATAATCTGTCCCAGAGACTCTCCTTTCTCTTGGAGCCTCATGTCTCCTTATGCCAATAGGAGATCACCCATCTCCATCCCCCAGTATTCATTAAAATTGTCTATTTATAGAAAGACTTTGAGTGTGAGACTAATGACACATTATGTTATCTATCATCTAATGACCCCAACCTCTCAGAGAAGCTCATCATCTTCAGAAAAGTAGAGAACAGGGCTGTGATCTACATGGATGGATGGCATATTAGACCCAAAAGAGAAAAAGAAAATGCATGCATCCCTGAAGTATCAAAATAAATGTAGATGAAAGGCAATATGGCATAGTAGATGAAGAACTATCTTGAGAAGCTGGGTGACCTGTGTTCAAGTCTCACTGCTGATCCATACTGTCTGTGTAACCCTGGGCAATTCTCTTAGACTAAGCTGCTGAGCAGGTGCAAAGCCTCCTTGGTGGATGGATTCTCTTCACTTGGAGTACCCTATATCAATGAAATTATAGAAGTCTGCTAAAAAAAAATCAAAGAAAAGAAAAACTTGTAGGCTGCTTTCAGTTTTCTTTTTCTCCAAAACTACATTAGACAAAATGAATACTCTTTTTCCAGATTTATCAATTTCCTGTTCTTTTAGGAAATCTCTTAAATTTATCAGTTTTTAGAGGCCTATGGTGCCATATGAAAGACAGAATGCTATTGGGGTCAGAGTTAGCATGAGAAAACACAGGAGTAAGACAGAGCACTGGATTTGGAGTTACAAAGACTTGAGTTAAAATTCTACCTCTGATAATTCCTAGTTGTGTGACTATAGGCAAATATTTAACCTTACTAACCCACTGTTTCCTCATATATAAAATGACATGATAATAATAATGCCTATTTCCCAGGGCTATTGTGAGGATCAAATCTGAACTCTCAACTAGTAAAAATGCATGTCCTTTCCTCTCCAGTGGATTTCAATGTCCAATATACCTATAGAGACCTAGAGAAAGATGCTAACACCCTGCAGTAGGCCTTACCAGAAAAATAAAAATGCCTGAAGTTCTGTACACTGTCAAGCAACCCTTCTTTCAGTGAGTACCGGCTCCCTGGGAAATACTGTCTCCTAGATCTATCATTGCTTTATGATTGAGTCTTCCTCCAAGGGGAAAGCTCTGAGGGTCACTGAAGAGTCAAATATCTTTCTTTCCCAAACCCACATAGTATATGTAACTCACAGTACTAATGAAAGGCATTCCCAGTTCTGGGCCTATACATTTGTATAAAAAAAATGTTCAAAAAGTTATTAAAACATTGTGACTTTTGACCCACCCTATATTATGAACTTAATGAACATCATCCAAGATGAATCAATTTACAAATAAATAAGAGAAAAGAGAATTGTATATGAAGCTCTGAACTTCTTTGTATGGTTTGCTTTTTTGTGAAATGTATATTAAATTGAACACAACAGTAGCAAAATTGCCCTGTATGTCTGGGTTCCCTTTTGAATTCCTTCATCTTTTTTGCGTTCTTTTTAGTGTTTCATCAACATTCCTATACCCTTAGACTTGTTCTTTAATAGGAGGAACAGAAACACAGAAAGAACAAAACTTAGGAGAAGGGACTAAGGGAAGCCTGTTGGACAAGCACAGATTCATATCCCTGGGAGAGAGCTTGTACAGCTGTGTAGGGAACCATGTACTCTATAAGATACATCTCTTGTAAATTATTTCAACCATTACGGAAAACAATACGCCAGTCACTAAATTTTGCATACCCTTTTATAGAGACATACCACTATGTATGTATCCCCCAAAGGTAAAAGATAGGAAAGAGGCTAATAGGTAGAAAAATATATATAGAAAGGAGCTGGGGAAAAAGGGAGACTATTAATTGGGAAAGAACTAGAACAAATGGTATATGAATATAATGGAATATTATTATACCTTAAGAATGACAGATATGATAGACTTCTAGAAACCTGGAAAAACTAACACAGATTGAAGTGAGAAAGACAAGGAGAACAATTTACACAAAGAGGTATGTTTCATCATTAGTCATCTGAAGTACATGGGGGCAACTAGATGGCACAGTGGATAAAGCACCAGTCCCGGATTCAGGAGGACCTGAGTTCAAAACCTGCCTCAGACACTTAACTGTGTTTCTTTTCCTCCTATTAAAGAACAAGTCTAAGGGTATAGGTCAGGTGCATAAAGTAGCTGCCAGTCAAGTCATCTTCAATGTGGTGTCAATGGGGCAGCCTAGATTAAGCAAGGAAGCCACTCCTTCCAAGGAATAAACCTTGTCAAAGAAATTATATGCCTTCTTAAGGAGACAGCTTTAATGTCAAGGCAAAAGTTTTCTTCAGTTAGAGGAACTGGGTAATTGTCATGGGCTAGGCCTGACTCAGGTCAGTAGTTTGGTAGTTTAGGAACCATACTGAAACAAAATGAGACATTCATAGGTCACTCAGGAGTTGACAGAAAAGATTTAAGGAGACCTAGAATTGTTTCAGCTGAGAGAAGCTCCCTTGCCTGAGTGATCCACCAGCTTAACCTCAGAGGGCCCCTGGAGCTTCATGTGGCTGCCTTTTATTCAAGCCACCAGGAAGTGATTTCAATAACCAGCATCAAGGATGGTCTCAATACCTTTTAAGGAAAAAACTAGCCTAAATGGCAAGAAGGAAGTAACTATGCTATTGTTCTCACCATAGAAATGAAGGCTCATGCACTGTGTATAAGCAGAAGTGCCACCTCTTCTAAGAGTGAGAAAGACCTGGGTTAATAATCTTCCAAGACACATACTAGCTACATGATCCTGAGTAAGTCATTTAACCTCCATTTGCCCTAGTTTCCTCATCTGTACCTACCTCCCAGGGTTGTTGTGGGGAGAAGTGGTACCTCTTCTAAGAGTTAGAAAGACCTGGGTTCATATTCTGCTTATAACACACACCAGCTATGTGACCACAGGCAAGGCACTTAATATCTCACTACCCTGGGAACCTATCTAGAATTGTAAGTTACATAGGCATCATGGATCTCCATTAATGGAAGGAGTTTCCAGCCTAGTTTTTCCCCATGCCAATGAGATCATAGGTCCAGACCTTTTATTCACCCCCAAAATAAAGATGATGTCATCAATTCTAAATCAAAAGTTATGGTGGTTAATGAAAAAATGGTCTTAATTTGGAGTCAGAGGAAACTAAGTGCATGGTATTTGAACTAATTCTGGGCAAAGACTTGACATATCAGTAAAGTGTGAGATATTAATTGCACTTTAAAGGACAAAAGAGCAAAGGTTGTTTGTAGGCAAGGATCAATAATGTTCCAGGTCTATGAGGCACCCTGTATAAAATTTCAGAGATGGGAAAGAGTGAAAATAATAATGTTGATGATAATAGTAGCCATGATTTATACAGTTCTTTATGGTTCACAGCATCTAGGTGGTGGAGTGGATAAAATGCTAAGCCTGGAGTCAGGGAGACCCCTCTTCCTGAGTTCAAATCTGGCCTAGACACTTATTAGCTGTGGGACCCTGGAGAAGTCACTTAACCCTGTTTTCCTCAGTTTCCTCACTTGTAAAATGGAGACTTACTCAAGAAGGAAATGACAAACCACTTTAGCATCTTTGCAAAGAAAACCCCAAATGGGGTCACACAGAGCTAAACACGACTGAAATGAATTAACAATTATAGTTTGTGAAGTATTTTAAAAATAATATTTTATTTTATTCTCACAGTAGCCCTGGAAAGAATGTGCTATATTTTCCCCATTTTAGCAGATGAAGAAATGAAGGCAGACAGACATTAATTGACTTGTCCAAGTTCATACGAGTAATAAGTGACTGAGGCAGGATATGAGCTCATGTCTTCCTAATATCAGGTCAAGTGCTCAAACTACTGCACTGCCTACCTGCTAGCTCCTTTTTTCTATAGTGTTGTACCAAGCAGACTCTTTTCAAAACTCTTGCAGAGTAGTTAGGACAAACATCACCCTATTTTACCAAACATGAAATTGAACTATAGAGAAATACAGTGACTTGCTCAAGGTCACATAGCTGGCAATGTCAGAGGACAAGATTTGTAGCCACATTTATTGATTCTTGGCCCAGTAGTTACTCTATCCATCATACCATTTTGTCTAGTAAAAGTTTTGTAGGCAGGAAGGTAAGAAGCAATGAGCATGATGAGGTAGGGTGAAGCAAATTGGTGGGGGCTTAGAAAACCCATTATCAGACATTTAATCTTAATTCTCCTGACTTACTCAAGATTACTCAAGATCTGTGCCAAGCAAGCAGTATAGCAAATATATTTATAGTAGGAATTATTTCATCTATTTTATTGTCTGACTTTTAGGAACACAGGGAATTTACAATAATATTCTAACTCAACTATAATCACAAGGCTAAGTCAAACATAGGCTAGTGGCATATATACAAGCACATATCCTATGCATCAAAATGTACTCATGCCACTTACATGTATGGGGGCCAGTACACATACAAGTATAGGTTTGTGTTTCCTTTGCTAAATCATAATGTACAATCATAATAAACCAAAGGAGTAAAAAAAAAATACAGGAAACCAATAGTCTGGGTAAATCAGTCAACCATCCCTTTGTGTCCTAGTACAAATATAAAGTCACTCTTTCTCTCCCAAGAGAAAACTAACATAAGCAGCTGCTCCAGTAAATGTGTTGCCTAGAAAATGGTTCACTAAGGGTCAAGAACCAGGCTGACAGCCCAGCCTGTTCTTCAAGAGGGCCCAGCGGTTGAGTATATGAGCCCCCAGGCAAAACAGCAGAACCATGAAGTCAGCCAATATGCCTGCCACTTTCGCACAGGAAGAGGTGGCTGGAGACAGCTTCTGGACATGGACAGGTGCTCCAGCCTCATTCTTGAACATGCCAAGTCACACATGTTATAGTGCCAAAGCTCATTCAAATGCCACCAGCTGCAGAATGCTGTGCTAAGGTGATCTCAGAAAGTTTATATCATGACAGCCTTATGGTCCAATGGATAGACCACTCATTACACATGTGTGTGCATGAGGATGCCAGTTAGCAATGACACTCAGCCATGTGCCCGCTGGGAGCATGTGTTGCCTTTCCCATTTAAATGTATCATGACAGCTGGAATATACCAGGCAAGAGAAGAATGTTAAACCTACCAGAAATAGATGGTGAGATGGAACTTTTTTTCCCATAGGCCAAGAGATTTAGATTAATAGTGGAGAAGCCAAAGAGGCAGAAGAAATGTTTGGTTATTTTGTGCCTCAGGTATCACTTAATTTATGTCATATTAAGACCTAATAAAATTTGAAAAATTTAAAAAGGCCTACTAATTAATTTCCCTTGGTAGTTTCTCTGGGGATTGAAGAAATAGGTGCATTGGCACATTAGAGCCAGGATACTAGGAGATCTGTTCAGGAGAAGTAGCACAAGCAGTAGAAAGGTTTTTGTTTTTTTAATTGGATAGCTTGGGGGCAGAGCTAAGATGGCAGAGTAAAGTCAGGGACTTGCCTGAGCTCTCCCAAATTGCCCTTTTAAATACTATTAAATAATGGTTCAAAACATATGATGCTATGGAGCAGCAGAACCCAGAAAAGGATGGGGTGAAACAATTTTCTAGCCCAAGACAACTTATAAAGTGCACAGGAAAGGTCTGTTGCAATGGGGAGAGAGTGGAGCACACTCCAGCACACGCAGCACCAGTATGGGCCACACCACAGAAAACCAGCAGCAGGCCCTGGGGGTGACTGAATCAGCTATGGAAGCAGCTGCTTCTGCAGCTCTCAGCCCACAAGTAATACAGGGGTCAGACAATCAGTCAGAAGATTATAGGTGTTCCTTTGTTGATACTGGGTGCAGGACTGTTACATTATCCATACTTGGATTGGGTTGTAATCCTGGGTTGCAGTTCCAGGATGAGAAGAAGCACAAGCACATCAGAGGTTGTGACTTCAGGGGAATGGGAATCATGGTCAACGTTCCAGAGTGGAAAAGAGTGCTTGTTTTTGCTCATAGACCAGAACATAGACCAGGACAGTAGTAAACACACCTCTCCTTAGATCATACCACCTTGAAAGAACTGAAAGCCTACAGACCCTCAGAACTAGCTTTGAAAAGAGCTACAAAAAACACCTGAAGTTTGGGATGGTGCCCCCTTTACCCTGGAAGCACAGCCAAGCTAAAGATCAAGAAATAGTCTAGAAAAAAATGAGCAAATAACAAAAAAATCCTGACCATAGACAATTACTATGGTGACAGGGAAGATCAAAACACAAACTCTGAAGAAGATAATAAAATGGAAACTACTACATGCAAAGCCTCAAAGAAAAATGTGAATTTGTCTTAGATCTTGGAAGTGCTCAGAAATGATTTTAAACATAAAATAAAAGAGGTAGAGGAAAAATTAGAAAAGGAATGGGAGTGATGCAAGAAAAACATGAAAAAAAGAATCAACAACTTAAAGGAGACACACACAAAAAATACTGAAGAAAATAATATCTTAAGAAACAAAATAGGCCAAATGGTAAAAAAGGTATACAAATCCAATTAAGAGAAGAATGCTTTAAAAAGTAGAATTGGCCAAATGAGAAAAGAGGTACAAAAACTCAACAAAGAAAATAATTCCTTAAAAGTTAAAATTGGACTAGTGGAAGCTAATGACTCCATGAAACATGAAGCAGTTATAAAACAACAAAAGAATGAAAAATAGAAGAAAATGTGAAATACCTCATTGAAAAAACAGCTGACCTAAAAATAGATCAAGGAGAGGTCATTTAAAAATGATTGGGGGGAGGCAGCTAGGTGGTGCAATGAATAGAGCACTGACCCTGGATTCAAAAGGACCTGAGTTCAAATCCTGCCTCAGACACTTGACACTTACTAGCTGTGTGACTCTGGGCAAGTCACTTAACCCCCATTGTCCCAGGAGGGAAAAAAGAATGATTGGATTACCTAGAAGCCATGATAAAAAAAAAAACCCTAGATATCATCTTTCAAGAAGTTATCAAGGAAAACTGCCCTGATATTCTAGAACCTGAAGGTAAAATAGAAACTGAAAGAATCCACTGATCACCTCCTGAATGAGATCCCCAAATGAAAACTCCAGGATTATAGCAAATTCCAGAACTCCCAGATCAAGGAGGATATATTACAAGTATCCAGAAAGAACTCAAACATCATGGAGTCATAGTCAAGATTTAGCAGCTTCTACATTAAAGGATCATAGGGCTTGGAATATGATACTGCAGAGGGCAAAGAAGCTAAGATCACACCCAAGAATCACCTACCCAGCAAAACTGAGTGTAATCCTTCAGAGGGGAAATGCTTACTCTATGAAACAGAGGACTTTCAAGCATTCCTGATGAAATGACCAGAGCTGAAAAAAAAAATTTTTACTTTCAAATACAAGTTTCAAGAGAAGCATGAAAAGGTAAACAGGAAAGAGAAATCATAAATAATTCAATAGGATTAAACTTTTTGGAAGGATGATACTTGTAACTCCTAAGAACTTTCCATTATTTGGACAGTTAGAAGGAGTATACATAGAGAGAGGGCATGGGGTGAGTTGCATATAATGCGATGTTATCTAAAAAAATAAAATTAAAATGTGAGAAAGAAGAATACACTGGGAGAAAGGGAAAGTGAGAAGTAGAATGGGGTAAGTTATCTCACCCATAAGTGACACAAGTACTGCAGAGGGAAAAAGGGAGGAAGTAGGCAGGAGTACTTGAACCTTACTCTTATCATAATTGGCTCAAAGAAAGAATAACGTACACTCAGTTGGGTATAGAAATCTATCTTACGTTACAGGAAAATAAGATGAGAAGGGGATAACAAAAGGGAAAACTGATAGGAGGGAAGGCAGATAAGGGGAAGTGGTAGTCAGAAGCAAAACACTTTTGAGAATAGACAGGGTAAAAGGAGAGATAAACAGGAGGAAAAATAAGATGAAGGGAAATCCACAGTAATCATAAGTGAAAAAACTTACAGCAAGTTTCTCAGATAAAGGCCTCATTTCTCAAATATATAGAGAACTGAGTCAAATTTATAAAAATAAGAACTATTTCCCAGTTGATAAATGATCAAAGGCTATGAACAGGCAGTTTTCAGAAAAAGTAATTTTAAATTTCTGAAGTTATATGAAAAAAATATTCTAAATCTATTTTTTTCTGTTTAGAATTTTATTTTCCAAATTACATATAAAAACAAATTCTGACATCAATTTTTTAAAACTTTGCGTTCCACCTTCTCTTCCTCCCTCCCTTCCCAACCCCCAACCCCAAGAACTCAAGCAATTCAATATATTATACATGAGTAGTCGTGGAAAACATCTCCACATTAGCTATGTTGTATGAGAAAACAGATAAAAACAAAACTTTAGATTAAGGAATTGTCAAAAAAAATATGCTTCAATCTGTTTTCAACTACCATCAGTTCTTTCTCTATAAATAGATTGCAATTTTCATGTCCTTCAGAGTTATATTGGATCATTACATTGATGAAAATAACCACATCATCCCCAGCAGATCGACTTTATACTATTGCTGTTATTTTGTATACAGTACATTTCATTCTGCTTCATTTTTTGTAGGTCTTTCCAGGCTTTTCTGATAACATCCTATTCATCATAACTTTTATATAGTACCTTAAACTTGACAAAATTTTTCTTCACAATAGCCCAACAAAGTAGGTACCATATGTTTTGTCATTATAGTCAATCATCATAACTGTTTCCCTCCATCCTATTCCCTTCCCATGATATTTACTCTATTTTCTATGTTCTTTTACCCTATTCCTCCTCAAAAGTGTTTTGCTTCTGACTGTCCCCTCCCTGCTCTGCCCTCCTTTCTTTCATCCTTCCCTCCTTATCCTCTTCCTCTCCTACTTTCCTGTAGGGTTAAATAGATTACACCTCCCAATTGGATGTGTATGTTATTCCCTCCTAGAGCCAACTCTGATGAGATTAAGGTCTTTGAGCTAATTCTGTGTTCTAAATTTTCTCCCTCCCTCCCTCCTCAACCCTCCCTATGAAATCAAGCAATTCAATATAAGTCATACATGTGCAGTTATGCAGAACATCTTCACCTTCCTTGAAAGTGTTTTGCTTTTTATTGTTCCCTTCCCCAATCTGCCCTTCCTTCACCTCTTCTCCGCCACCCCCCCCCCACTTATCTCCTTCCCTTTCCACTTTCCCTCAGGGCAAAATATATTACTACACCCACTTGAGTATGTATGATATTCCCTCTTTGAGACAATTCTGATGATAGTGAGGTTCACTCACTCCTCCATTCCTTCCCCCTCTTCCCTGCCCCTCCATAAGCTTTTTTCTTGTTTCTTTTATGTGAGCTACTTTTCCCAAGTCTACCTCTCCTTTTCCCTTTCTTCCAGTGCATTTCTCTTACCCCTTAACTTTATTTTAAAGATGTCATCATGGATTAGCTAGCTGGCATAGTGGACAAATCACCAACCTTGGACCCAGAAGGCCCCAAGCCCAAATCTGGCCCCAGACATAAGCCACCCCACCCTGACTACCCCACAAAAAACAAGGATAAACAAAAAATAAATGCTTTATAGATATCATTCCTTCATATTCAGTTCAGACCTATGTCCTCTAAGTTTATTCCTTTCAGTTGCCCTAATACTGAGAAAGTTCTTATGACCTAGAAGTATTATCTTCCCATACAGGAATGTAAACAGTTTAATCTTTTAATGTCCCTCATGATTTCTTTTTCCTGTTTACCTTTTTCTGCTTCTTGTATTTGAAAGTCAAATTTTCTATTCAATTCATCTAAATCACTATTGATTAAAGATATGTGAAATAAAACAACTCTGAGATACCACCTCACACCTATCCAAAGCCAATATGACAAAAAAGAGGAAATGACAAATGTTGGAAGGGATGTGAGAAAATTGAAACACTAATGCACTGTTGGTGGAATTGTGAACTTATTCAATCATTTAGAAGAGCAATTTATAACTATGCCTGAAGGGCTATAAAACAGTACACATACCCTTTGACTCAGTAATACCAGTACTAGGTCTGAATCTCAAAGAGATAAAAAACAAAAAGGAAAAATACCTATATGTACAAAAATATTTATAGCAGTTCTTTTTGTGGGGATGAAGAATTGGGAATTAAAGGGATGCCCATCTATTGGGAAATGGATGAACATGTGGTATATGATTGTAATGGAATACAATTGCACTATATGGAATGGTGAGCAAAATACTCTTAGAAAAAAATCTGGACTTACATGAACTGATGCAAAGTGAAGTGAGCAGAATCAGGACATAGTGTACATAATAATGGCAATATTATATGATAATCAGCTGAGGATGACAGTTATTCTCAGCAACAGAATGACGCAAGACAATTCCTAAGGACTTAAGATGAAAAATGCTATCTATCTCCAGAGAAAGAACTGATGGAATCTGAAGGAAAATTGAAGTATATTTTTTTAACTTTATTTTTCTTGGGGGAAGGGTTGGTCTGTTTTCTTCCACAATGTGATTAATATGGAAATATGTTTTGCATGACTACATGTGTATAACCTATGTCAAATTGCTTGCCTTCTTAATGAAGGGGGAGGGAGAGAATTTGGAACTCAAAGTTTTAAAAAAATGTTAAAAATTATTTTTATGTTTAAGTGGGGGGAAATAAAAATAAATAAATAATTTCATAGATAGATAGATAGATAGATAGATAGATAGATAGATAGATAGATAGATAGATAGATAGATAGATAAACTCACTCCTGGATTTGACAAATCCTTACTGAATAAAGCTGAATTCACTGGTCTGGGAAAACTCTAGTCACTGGATTTAAGGTAAGGATCTGGATTTGAATTTTACCTCTGCTATATATTACTTTCATGATGTTGTCTAAATCATTTTACATATGTCAACCATATTTCCTTATTTGTAAAATGAAGAATTTTATAAAATTTTAAAATAATTTAATTAATAAATTATTGTTAAAATAAAATTTAGTGACTAATAAAATTGGTGCCTAAAATCAAATAAATATTAGAATTTAAATAATTAATGGATTTATAATTTTAGAAATCTATAACATTAAATGATATGTAATATGCCTTTATGGTCTAAATTCTGTGGTCCCTTACATCCTAGGTCTCACAAGGTATTGGATTAGGGACATTACTAGATGTTCCCATGTAAAAATATCCATTCCACTCAACTGTGAGACTATGATGATGATAGCCATGATTTGCACTTACATAGATAGCTCTTTAAGGTTTTTAAAGCACTTTGCAAATGTTATCTCATTTTACCTTCACAATATCACTGGGAGGGGGGCAGCTAGGTGGCACAGTAAAGCACCAAGTCTGGATTCCAGAGGACCTGAATTCAAATCTGGCCTAGACACTTGACACTTATTAGCTGTGTGACCCTGAGCAAGTCACTTAACCCTCATTGTCCCTCAAAAAACAAACAACAACAACAAAAACAATAGCACTGGGAGACATGTACTATTATTATCCCCATTTTTACTGATGATAACACTGAAGCAAACAGAGATCAAGTGATTTTCTGAGAATCATGTAGCTGATAAAGTATCTGAGGCTAGATTTAAAATCAGGTCTCCTGACTCCGGGTTCAAATTTTCATCCACTGTGTCACCTCACTTCAAAACAAGTCTCTGAGAAGGAGATTCCCTCTCTCTCTCTTTTCCCCCATGCCACCATTAAGCATGGCATCAGCAAAAATGGACCAGAGATGATGCATCCATGAGACAAAGAAAGGTGTAGAAAGATAGCCAACTGAGGGAGAAAGAAGCTTTAAGGACTATGATCTCCTGCCACCAGATAACAATGCCCACACGAACTCAAGAAAGGACTTCCAGTAACTAAAGCTGTGTTTCTATATGTGTTCTCTATGCGTGTACTTCACCATCCTCACATGCTATAATAAGAGCTTACTCTCCATTCAACCCTTCTGTATGCAAAGGGACAGTCTGTTCCTGGTTTGAGGGATGGGGGAGATATTTCTGTAACAACTATCCTTGGATACCTGCTTAGTAAATGCCATTTTTAAAAGCTAACTGAAGTCTATCTGTTTGGTTATTAATGGGAAGCACATTGGTGGGACCCCATGAGCGACAATACTTGAAATCCCAACTACCCTTCCAGTTACAGCTGGACCAATTCACAGCTCCACTAACAGGATAATACTGTACCTACTTTCCGACAGCCCCTCTTGCGTTTGTCATTTTCCTTCTTTGTCAACTTTGCCAATCTGATGGGAGTGAGATCAAACCATAGAATCGTTTTAATTTGCATTTCTCTGCATGTTAGTGACAGAAAGTTTTTTTTTTTAATATGGCTAATAATAACTTGAATTTCTTCATTTGAAAACTGCTGAGTCATATCCTTTGACCATTTGTCAATTGAAGAATAAAAGTTCATATTCTTATGAATTTGAATTCATTCTCTATATCATGGGGGAAAGATCCTCATCATAGAAATTTGCTGCAAAGATTCCCCCCCCCCAGGCATCTGCCTCCCTTCTGATTTTTTCTTTTGTAAAAATTTTAACTTTATATGAACAAAATTGTCCCTTTTGTCTTTTTTGATCCACTTTACCCTTTGTTTGGTCATGAATTCTTCTCCTACGCAAAGATCTGTTAAAGAAAACAAGCTGACACTCCCAAATCCATGTTCTAAAATTTCTTTCCCAGAATTGATGTACCCTTCATCACATATCAGGCATTGAAACTATTGTCTGCTGAGGCCAGCTCTGATAGGTTGGGATAGCACAGAATATTCTGCTATGATGCAGTACCCTGAATACAATCAATACATGAAAATCCAAATTGATTTAGAAAATGTGGGCTTTACAAAAAGATCCTTTGCTTTATAGCAAGCTTCCCTTATACATTTAAAATGAAATTCAATTTATACTTGACCTCATGGGAAATATATAAAAAGTGTAGAGCAAGAGACAGCTTAGAGAGACTGAAGAGACTGCAGAGGACTCTTCAAGCAGTTATTCTTTTTTTCTTACTTTAATCACTTTTAAAACAGTTATTCTTTTTGTTGTTGTTGTTGTTTTTGCAGGACAATGAGGGTTAATTGACTTGCCCAGGGTCACACAGCTAGTAAGTGTCAAGTATCTGAGGCCAGATTTGAATTCAGGTCCTCCTGAATCCAGGGCTGGTACTTTATCCACTGCACCACCTAACTGCCCCCAAAACAGTTATTCTTAAAGTGTGGCTGGACCTCTTGCATTCTGCCGTTTCATGTTGTTAGGTAGGGTGCTAGAATTCATTGTTACAAATGATTGTCTAGACACTGACAAATTACATCTTTATTCACTGGGCTCCCCTAATTCACCTCCTCTCACTACCACCTAGAATATCTGTTTTGTCCTTGATTTGCTTTCTAATGTCAGGTATATTGGTCATAAAGAGAGATATCTGATATCTACCACAAACATTCATTCATCAAACACATAAAGAGTATTCACTCTATGCAAAGCACTGTGCTAGCACTGAGGGTGAAACCATACTCTATGCTTGGGGCAGCTAGGTGGCGCAGTGGATAAAGCACCGGCCCTGGATTCAGGAGGACCTGAGTTCAAATCTGGCCTCAGACACTTGACACTAGCTGTGTGACCTTGGGCAAGTCACTTAACCCTCATTGCCCTGCCTCCCCCCCAAAAAAAAACCCTCTATGCTCTAGTAAATAATCACCAGGTATTCAGTAAACACCTGTTATGTGGTAAACAGTGTGATAGGCACTAGGAAAGTGAAGACAAGGTAGTTAAATGACAGGGGGTTAGGGAGTTAGGGCACTGGTACTTGAGGGAAGCAGGAAGCATGTATTTTCATGATATATATTTATGAAGAAGGCCATACTTGACTTCATTCTCAAAAGAAGTAAGGGATTCTATGAAGTGAAATTGAGGTGCGATAATACAATAAGAATAGGGAAATCTATTACTTATGTATAAATTAACATAGTAGAAAAAGAAATTTTAAAGAATTACACATTAAAATATAAAGTATTTTTAAAAATTAGAACAACAAATGGTGCTGTGAGGGTTTCCATGGGGACAGGATCAAGTCTAACTTGAGGGGACTAAGGGAGGAGGAGGAGGTGCTTTTGAGCTGGGTTTTAAAGGGTGGAAAGTTATTCAAGAAGTAGAAATGATGATGGGAACTGGGAGAGGGAGATTTCATAACATGAGCAAAGATATAGAGGTGAAAGAGTACAGGATACATTAGGAAAACAGCATTAAAAATCCTGCTCCTTATGGCATGGAGGTAGCTCCGGGTTCTTAAAGGCAGTGCTAGGAGAATGCAAGCTGTAATAGGTGTTCCTGAGTTATACCAAGTCTTCAGGTATGAGCACAGTGATGGACTGGGGTGGGGGTAATCTGAAAACCAACCTAAGTTCAGAGAGCCTCATCCCTATGAAGTCAAGTCAACAATTATTTATCAAGTGTTGACTAGGCTGGAGATGGTGGTGATAGTTTATGTTGCCTGGCACGGATTGCCTTCTATCTCCCCCTCAGGGTGCCTGGCTGTTTGGCTTGTTTAATTCTTAAGTGGAAGTTGTTTGGTAATAGGGAGAGAGGGAGTGAGAGAGGGTGGGATGGGGAGAGGGGGAGAGAGGGAGAGAGGGAGAGGGGGAGAGGGGGAGAGAGGGGGAGAGAGAGAGAGAGAGAGAGAGAGAGAGAGAGAGAGAGAGAGAGAGAGAGAGAGAGAGAGAGAGAGAATACTTACAAAGTGCATTACATTTTTTTTCCTGGTCCTCAAAGCTCTGTGAGGTAGGTAATGCAAATAGTATGATCTCCATTGTTCAGAAAAGGGAATTCAAGCTTGGAGAGCTGAAGAGACTTGTCCAGAATCACACAGCCTGGAAGGGTCTTGTCCAGGATCACACAGATCACATCGAGCTGTTTTATCTTCAAAGCTAATGTGCATTCCACTACCTCGTGCTACTTTTGTAGGGTCATAAAGTTGAAAGAGACCTTATAAGTCAGTGAGTCCAGCCCCCCATTCTACAAATGAGGAAATAAATATAGTACTTTGTGCCAGACACTGTGCTAAACACTTTACAATGATTTTTTTTTCATATGATCCTCATAACAACCCGTGGGAAAAGGGTGTATTATCCCCATTTTATAGATGAGGAAACTATTGCAAACTGAAGTTATGACTTACTCAGTATCACACAGCTAATATGGGTCTAAGCCATAATTTGAACCTAGATCTACACAATTCTTTTTTTTTGGGGGGGGGGGGGATGGGGCAATGAGGGTTAAGTGACTTACCTAGGGTCACACAGCTAGTAAGTATCAAGTGTCTAAGGCTGGATTTGAACTCAGGTCCTCCTGAATCCAGGGCCCCAGTGCTTTATCCACTGTACCACCTAGCTGCCCCAGATCCACCCAATTCTAAGTACAACACTACACCCTTCAACTTAGCATATAAATAATTCAGGGCTAACAGTCTTGTCTCAAAGGCAAAAGGAGAAAAATGTTGTCATGTAGAATTTAAATCAATCTCATGGGACCACCAACCCATTTCGAGTCTCCATTCCCATCCCCACCCTCTTTCTGGAGACAAAGTTTAACTCTGGTGGAAGGAAAGGGGTGCAGCCCTGACAGCAGCCTTAGGTCAACTGAGATTTCCCAAAGTAACCGCCCACACAGCTCAGGCCTGCAGACCTATGTCAGTATGACATCATCTCATCATTAGTCCTAAATAGAAATTTGAGGAGAGGATCTGGTTCAAAACATTCCCCATCCTGTCCAATTTACATGATATTCTCTCCAGGCTTGTCAGCTCTCTCAATGGTGAGAGCTTAGTCTACTATTTTAGGTGTAGAGATCTGCTTTCTCAAATTAGGCTCTGGAGTTTGTCATTAACTCATCAAATCCTTCCCTTCCTGAGCTCATATAACTTAATATTGAATTACCACCTATCTTACTATCTCTGGTAAACATCAAATTTGTTGCAAACGGCGTGTATTCTGTCCCTGATTTGCTATGCAGAAGTTTTCATTACTTGTATTATTTTCTTAGTCACAGCCTGCATAGGGCTGGATGGTTACCTGCAGGGGCCTGGCATCACCAACACTCAAGCCAGGCTTAACAACCACAGCTGCTCTTCATTTTTTTTGCCCTGCCTCTGCCAATGGGAAACCTTAGAAAAGCATTTGCAAAATGAAGTGTCACTGTTCATTTTTGTTCCACCCAAGTGGCCGATAATTAGTGATGTGTTATATTACCAACCAGCTCAAGTCAGCTCATTCCCCTCTCTGAATCTCCCTTTCTTCATTCATCAAATGATGTGGTTAGACTAAGTGATCTCTGAGGTCCCATACAGCTCTAAAACACTGGTGACTTTTGTGTTTCTAAAGGATCAGAGTTTCCGGCAGTGAAACCAAAACCAATCTCTGTCTTGTCCAATCCAGAGACCAAACCCTGTCCCTCCATTTTGCCTGTCTCCTTTAAGTCTATGAGGGGGAATGAGATGTCACTCGATTAGACTCTATTAAATATTGATTAGGCAAGGTATTGTTCTGGACGCTGAAGTTACAAAGATAGATATGATGCAAACCCTGCTCTCATAGTGTTGATTCTCTCTCTCCACTTACTGTCTTTGCCCTCCATATGGGAAGAGCTAAGCTTTATGCTCTCCAGGTGGAAGAAACAGTGGGTCAGAAAAGGAAACAGAGTTTTCTCCTATCCCCACACCCAGACTGTTGGCTAGAGAGACAGAAAGAGAGACAGAGAGACCAAGACAGACACAGACAGAGACAGAGAGAGGAAGAAAGAGACAGAGACAGAGACAGAGACAGAGACCGATTATTGTCATCTGGTGAGGGTATTAAAAAAAGATAAAGGCTCTGAGGCAGCTATGTGGTTCATTGGATAGAGTTCTGAGCCTGGAGTCAGGAAGACTCATTTCCCTGAGTTCAAATCTAGCCTCAAGTGACCTTGGACAAGTCACTTAACCCTGTTTGCCTCAGTTTCTTCATCTATAAAATCAGCTGGAGAAGGAAATGACAGATCAGTCCAGTATCTCTGCCAGGAAAACTCCAAATGGGGCACAAAGAGTTGGACATGACTGAGCAACAACAAAGGCTCTTTGAAGAAAGTGAAATTTTTGGCTTTCTTGCCCTTGCAGGATGAGCTGGATTTCAAGAGAAATATATAGGGAATCAAAAATTATGTAAGCAAAGGCATGGAGGCAGGAAAGTAGAAGACACATTTAAGCGTAGCAAGCAGGCAAGTTTGCTTGGAGTTTAGAGAGCATGAGAAAGAAGGGAGGTTAAATAAGGCTAGAATAAATGATAGGTTTGTCCTGATTTTAGAGGGCCTTCAGTGCTATCCTAAGAATTTAGTATTTAGCCTTTGAGCAGGGGGGAACCATCGAAGAGTGGAGAAAAATGTATTTATTAAAATGTTAATTTTTCATTAATAATTGAAATGGAGTCTATGTAGTTGGAGACTGGAAGAAGACTTGTTGGGAGGATAGAGCAAGGCTAGGAGAGGTAGTAGCTAGTCCAAAATGGTCAAGTTCAAGTGGTATCTTTTATAAAAGACCTTTCCTAGTCTCTGCACTTGTTAGCAATTGGAATACCCCCTTAAAATTATTTTGTATTCATTTAATATATCTGTTACATTTATTTACGTACATGTATCTTCCAGTGGAATATAAGTTCTTTGAGAGTAGGGACTGTTTGGTTTGTATTTCTCTATCTGTAGTGCCTAGTATAGTGCCTAGAACATAGCAGGTGCTTAATAAATGGGTTTTTAATTGAATTAAATTGAATTTCCTAATATAGCAGTCCATCTACTATATCCCCCACACTGCCTATTCTTCTTCTACAAGTGAACCCCATCACATGGCTTGTTGCACCAACTTTTCTCTCATTGGATTTCCTTCACTCAGTTATACCTGCTGTAAAGAATACAGATCTTAACTTTCACTTCTACCTTTCTAACTCTGAAATCAGAAGCCAGAAAGCTTTGATCACTCTTACTACTAGTACCTACAACACTCATACAATTAGTCCTCTTTGATGGAGTAAAGCAACAATGGTCTGCATTGTGACATGGGGAACACAGTGCTTGATGTGGAATCACATAAAGTTAAAATCCTGTCATTTATTCACTATGTGACTAGAGGCCTCAGTTTTTTCACCTGTTTAGTGAGGATAAAAATAGCATCAACCTCTCTTACCCTTAGTCTCCTCATTTTAAAAATGAGGAAAATAGGGACAGCTAGGTTGCACAATGGATAGAGCACTGGCCCTGGATTCAGGAGGACCTGAGTTCAAATCTGGCCTCAGACACTTAACACTTACTGGCTGTGTGATCCTGGGCAAGTCACTTAACCCCAATTGCCTCACCAAAAAGAAAAAGAGGAAAATGACATCTGTAGCACTTAAGTTACAGAATTGCCAGGAGGCTGAAATGAGATCATCTGTGTAAATTTTTTTGCAAACCTTAAAGTTCTATACTAATGTTGGCTATGTTGATAATGATGATGGTGGTAGTGATAACATTTGTATAATACCCACAATATTCAAGACATGATGCTAAGCACTTTACCATTATTATATCATTTGATCCTCTCAACAATCCTGGGAAGTAGGTGCTCCATCATCTCCATCTTACAACTGAGGAAACTGAGGCAGACAGAGGTGAAGTGACTTGCCCAATTCCATACAGTCATTCCATCAGTCAAATCTGATGTCAGATTTGAACTCAGATCTCCCTGACTCTAGGCCAAGTGCTCTCTCCACTGTGCCATTTAGGTGCCCATTTTTATTAATTCTGAGTTTTGACTCTGTTACTGTGTGACCCTGAGTCATTTAAACTCTTTGAGTTGTAAAATGGGAATAGGGATATTTTCATTGCTTGTTATATAAAGTGCTTAATAAGAAAAGTACACTGGAATCCTCAAAGTACTACATAAATGTTATTGTCATGGTGTGGTCTAAAGTATTCTTCTGATGACTTATCATGATCTACAGAGGTGACTGCATGAAGGCTACACCAGCAAAGCACAAAGTTCTGGCAGGTTCCACTAAGCTGGGAAGGCTTTGAGCAATGACATGACCCATTAGATAGAGCACCGGACCTGGAGTCAGAAAGAGCTGTCTGCCTCCATTTATTCAGTTGTAAAATGGGGATAATAATAGCACCTACCTCCCAGGATTGTTGTGAGGATCAAATGAGATAATAGTTGTCAAGAGCTCTGTAAGCCTTAAAGCACTATATAAATGCTAGCTATTACTGTAAATGGTCTCATTTGGGATACAAACAGTACCAGGCTGAGAAGTGGATGATGACCTTCACAACTGGTTCTCCCTCTTATGAAAAGCAAAAACCCTTTGATGATCTGATAACCTTTGAGAGTTGCTATGGCCAAAAGATTAATTTCCCTATGGTCAATCTATTAACAATCTCCTCTGATCTTGACTTGGTAGGTCCTGGGACAAAAGACATTCAATCCATACAAAGGCAACTTTGTATGTGTCTGCCAAGAAGAATATGTACTTTGCTGATAAGGAACTCATCTTTACCTCCATGCAGTGCTTAGCCACTTAGTTGGTAGACGTTAGTGGAGATATGGTACCTTGGTATTCATTGTTAATTAGTTCCAGAAGGCACAAGTGGGAAATGATGAGTATCAAACAAATTTTTCTCATAAGGGGTAATATAAATGGAAATAATCTGAACCCCAGAAATTTCATATTTTACTTGGCAATTTATAAATTGATGGGCATTTTTAGTTTTTGGTTTTTATTTTAAAATAGTGTCAACTTTTTAAATTAAATGTTTCATTTCCCTCACCCTCAAATTCTTTCTCCATCCTGTCACCCCCTACACACACACACACACACACACACACACACACACACTCCTACACCCCCAGCCATAATGATTACTCATCATGGGATACCCAAGGGGACCTCAAATCAGATTTAAGAACAGACATTCATTTTCTTCAGGGACATGGGGATGGAGTGGGGTTGTGTGTAGAGGAGAGGATGCTGCTGTGCTGTCTGAAATAATGAGCTTCCAGCACTTGAAGATGTTTTGCCAGAGGAACAGCATGAAGTATCCCCCCAATACACACAGCCTGATGCTCCCTTTCTTGGGAGAACCGAGGCAGAGCTCAAAAGAGAAGTAGAGAAGCCTTTTTGTTGAAGGCTGCACGTACTATTGGGTGGCAGACTATGGCAGCTGCAAAGAGGGGGACAAGGGTTTTAGAAAGTTCTCTAGGTGGCTGACAACAGCCTGGGCTGTGTCTGTTGACTCTTCTTTGTCCTCAGGGAAAGTGGAACCTTAACCTTGGCTAGAACACTTGTTTTCTGACCCTTCTCCACCTACCTCCCCCAACTTCCTTGCATCGCAGCAGGCGGCTGGTAGGAAATTTGGCTTGTGAGGCCTTGTAGGGGACCCCACCCTCTCTGTTCCTGTTCTTATTTGGGCTCTGTCAGCTTTGTTTCTTCTGAGATCTGATCTCCATGAGCCTAATTGGGCTCCACTTTCAATCCAACCTTTTGTTACCACTCACACATTAAAAGACTAGCACAAATCCCCAAATCCCACACTCCTCAAGCAACAGAAGAGCCACACCAGTGTACTCCAGGGATGGATGGAAGAGTTTTTAACCATGGCATTTGACAATTCAGACAGAAGTACTTATCTCTAATAGCACAGAATAAACTCAATTTTCCTATAGTGATTCAATGGACACCTAACTGAAAAGGGTCCACTCAGGAGCAAATCCAAACCCAAGGGGGAAGGGAGGGGAAGATTATATTCCTGGGATTTGGTGTTGTGTTCATGAATTTTCCCAGTTCTGGTAAAAATGGAAAAAAAAAGCACAAAGTTCAACTCAAGTGTCTGAGGCTGGATTTGAACTCAGGTCCTCCTGAATCCAGGGCCAGTGCTCTATCCACTGTACCACCATATGTGTGTATGTATATATAAGTGTGTGTTTGTATATGTAAATACATGCCTATCCATATCTTAGATATACAAACTTTTGTAAGAGAAATTTGCTACAAGAGTTTCCCCAGTTAACTGTTTGTTTGCCTTTTAATTATAAAAACATTAATTTTGCTTGTGAAAAAGTTTTCCAATTTTATATAAAGGTGCCCATTTTATCTTTTATTATCAACACCATTCCTTGTTTAGTTAATTCTCTTTTTAGGATATAACCTTCCCTTCTCTTATTTGTTTATGACATGCCTATCATATTTTGGTCATTTAACTTTCAGTTTAGATGATAATGTGATAGGTCTAAGGAGCCCAGGTCTTCCACAAAAAAAAAAAACAAAACACAAGGGGCAGCTGGATGGCACAATGGATAGAGCACCAGCTCTGGATTCAGGAGCACCTGAGTTCAAATCCCACCTCAGACACAACACTTACGAGCTGTGTGACCCTGGGCAAGTCACTTAACCCCAATTGCCTCACCAAAAAAAAAAAATCTAAAATGGTACCATAAGGAATAGTAATGAAAGTGTGTTGTTTAAAATCTAAATTGTGGTTCTAATCTGCATCCCCCCCACAGTCTTGGGGAGAAGCTGGCTAAAATCCATGATAAATTCAGTAAGAGTTTAGGCTTTTAAAGATTTATATATATATATAAAAGTTAGTGAAGAGAGAGAGATTGAAAACAGATTCCTTATAGCATGGAAATCCTAGCTCAGATCTAATTCGGTATAGCCAGAGATAAAGAAAGCAATTTCCTTCCCTAGCAGCCCACGGGAAATCTCTCACCACCAAGCCGATGCCCAAAAGACTAAGAGGGCACCCCCCCACCCCCCCCACCCCCCCACCCCCGTCCCGCTTCTGTTCTCCATCTGCCACCATGCTCGTTCCTGATTACAAAAAGAAAGTTCTATGAGTGAGCATTCACTTCCTAGTTCCTCTCTCCCTCCCCCAAAGGGGAGGTCCTTCAAGCTGGTTGATTGAGAGTGGTCTCTTGCTGATGTCAGTAGTACACCAATATGGGGCCAGCCAGGTGTGGCCTCTATCCAATCATTCTCATTCTCACCCAATTCAAACAATACTAAATCGATCAGGTGGGGCCCCTGGACATCTGTCAAATTCCATTATTTTATCACAAAAACAAAGAAAATCACTAGTAAACTCTTCCATCCAATCCAGGACTATTCGAGAGGATGGCAAGAAACCACAAGGGGCTCATGGAGAGAATAAGCCAGGGGGTGTGGAAGCCTGAGAGGTAACTCCAGGAGAAGAGAGATAGAGACTCAGAGAAAAGAATGGCTTAATTATAAGGACTCTAAGAGCAACTGAAATAAATTAAGCAAGAAACTTTTTAAAACAAAATTATAACGCTTGAAGAAAAAAATCAGGAGAATAAAGGACCTACAACAAATGGTAGAAAACCTTACCCAAATAGTGAAAAATAAGTGAGGCGCATCAAGAAATAATAGAACAAACTAAAAAAACTTAAAAATTAGAAATAAAATAAATGTTAATATTTATGTCATGTATCCATTTAACAAGTATTGGATTTTAGGAAAGGAGTCCTAGAGTAACAATATAGTAATAAATTGTAAGGGATGTTCTAAACCTAATTTCTGTCAAATTGCTTCCCATTTTTTCTAGCAGCAGCAATTGGTTTTCTTGGGTTTATCAAACACTGTGCTACTATGGTACTGTTATGGTCTTTTGTTTTTGCTTGAATTTGTGTCTCCAACACTTGGCACAATACCTGTCACATAATAAGTATTAATAAAGGCTCATTGCCTTGCAAGGCATGGTGCTGGGTTCTAGTAATAAAGACAAAATTTAAAACAGTCCCTGACCTCAAGGAGCTTATATTCTACTGGGGATGGGAAAAGTAAATATGTCTTTATAGAACTAAGTATTTGATTGAAGGAGGAAAAGAATCCCAACTACTAGCTGGATTAGAGCAAACAGTGTATAATGTAACACATGACTCAAGCCTTGAATAAAGGTAGGGATTGCAAGAGGCTGAGGTGAGGACGGTATGCATTCCAGGCACAGGGAGACAGCCTATGAAAAAGGATGGAGGTGGGAGATAGAATTTTACATTCAGCAACCACAGTGAAGCCAGCAGGGCTGGAATGTAGCCTCTATGAAATGTGAGATAATCCTGGAAGGGTTAGGCTGAAACCTGACTGTAAAGGGCATTAAATGCCAAACTGAAAGTTTGAATTTTATCCTAGAAGAATGAGGAACTGCTGAGGGCTCAACTTGGCAAAGCTGAAGGATTTCACAGCCCTCCGCTGGGGTATTTTCAAATGTCTTTGTTTTTGTGACTTCTGGTTTAAGAAAGGTCTTTCCCTAGATAACCCCACAAAATTCCTGCTATGAACTTTAGGGCTTCCTGTACTAATCTTATAGTAACTACCACTACCCTTCTGGAAGTATTAATAGCTCCACTTACAGGAGATCCTAATTTGCTTTTGACCCAGTGTTCTCATGCAACAAGTTCCATTTCATGGATAATTTTCTTAAGTCACTAATTATATGAAGAACCCTGTGATAAATGCTAGGAGAAGCATGAAGACTGCTATGACATTTTGGAACCTACTCTTAAGAAGCTTACATTGAAGCTGGATGTGTTTTCTTGGCAAACACACACACACACACACACACACACACACACACACACACACACACGGCATCCCAAAAGCTTTAATAGGTTAAACTATTAAGGCTTAAAACATCCCCAAGACTTTTGGGATGTCCTCTGTGTGTATTTATAGTTACATATAATAATCTCTGTGTATCAATGGGATCCTTACGGGTTACCATGGGTACCTAGGTAGTGCAGTGGATAGAGTGCTGGGCATAGAGTCAAGAAGACTCATCTGACCTAAGACACTTACTAGCTGTGTGACCCTGGGCAAATCACTTAACCCTATTTTCCTCAGTTTCCTCAACAGTCAAATGAGCTGGAGAAAGAAAAGGCAAACCATGCTAGTACCTTTGCCAGGAAAACACTAACTGGTATTTAGAGTTGGACATGACTGAAACAACTGAACAAAAGCAAAAATTGGAATTCATCTCAGAGTCAAGGCATTGACATTAAAAGAGATCTGGAAAGGTCTCTTCCAGAAACTAGGATTTGAGCTGAGGCTTGAAGGGGGCCAAGAAGTTGAAGTGTGGAGAGAGAGCATTCCAGGTATAGGGGTAGGGGAGTGGGGTTGGTGGAAATGGAGTATCTTATGAGAGACACTCCCATGAGAAAGGAGGGCAGTGTCACTGTGTCATAGAGTATGTTGAAAATAGTAAAGTGGGGGCAGCTAGGTGGCACAGTGGATAAAGCAGCGGCCCTGGATTCAGGAGTACTTGAGTTCAAATCCAGTCTTAGACACTAGACACTTACTAGCTGTGTGACCCTGGGCAAGTCACTTAACCCCCATTGCCCTGAAAAAAAAATAGTAAAGTATAAGAAGGTAAGAAGGGTCCATATTGTGAAGGGCTTTAAAAGCCAGAGGATTTTACATTGTATTCTGAAGGTAATAAGGAGCCACTTGAGTTTATTGAGTAGAGGACAGGTGATGTGATGAGACATGCTTTAGGAATGAAACTTTGGCAGCTAGGGATAGGCTGGTGTCAGGAAAAATACAAGGCAGGGAGACCAACCAGGAGGCTATTGCTGTAGCCCATGCATGATGTGATGAGGGCCAGTAGCAGAGTGGTGGCAGTTTCAGAGGAAAGAAGGGCAAATATTAGGAGAGATGTTATGAAGATAATTGGCAACAGATTGCATATGGAGATTGGGGGAGGGAAGGGGAGAAAGTTAGAAGGATTAATACCCAATTATGAGCCGGGTTGACTGGAGGGATAGTGGTACCCTCCTCACTAATGGGAAATTTTGGAAAAGGGAGGCTTTAGAGGCAAAGACGAGTTCCATGTTGGACATGTTGAGATTTGGATGTCTATGAGACTTCAGTTCCAAATGACTAAGAGGCATTTAGAGGATTGATAAGATGAACAAGTGAGACGTTTATAGAAAGTTCCATTGCCCTGGGTGAATTACTCTGAGTTCTCCAATACAAATGACCTAGGATTTCATCAATGTGGGCATTCCCTCTAACACGACAGTCTGCTCTCTTTTCATCCTTCTCATTTTATGACCAGTGTGGTAGAGTCTCATTTTAAAATATTTTTATGAATACCCATTCCATGTCCTTGCTGTCCACTTTTTTTTTTTTTTTTTTTAGTGAGGCAATTGGGGTTAAGTGACTTGCCCAGGGTCACACAGCTAGTAAGTGTTAAGTGTCTGAGGCCGGATTTGAACTCAGGTACTCCTGACTCCAGGGCCCGTGCTCTATCCTCTGTGCCACCTAGCTGCCCTGTCCACTCTTGATATATGACTACTAAACACCTTCCAGTCAGGTATTCTTACCCTTGATATGTTTTGTACCATTTTAACAATACAGAAACACTCTTGTTGGTTTCCAACAACAATAAGGGAAGAGACAGCTGCCCAGGCAGGGATAGCGATGGGATCTGGCCCTCTGATTTCATTGATATAAGGAACTTCTGGATGCAGAAATTTCCTCTGCCAATGTGGGTCAGTATGTTCTCTCTTTCTTATAGTGTTAGGAAGTTGCCCAGAATTAGAGCACCAATAACCGAGAGGTTAAGTAACTTGCCATGAAGTTACCATCAGTATGTATCAGAGGCAGAATTTTAATTTTGCTCTTTTTTCTTTTGAGTGCACCTCTCTTTCCATAAACTGCACCACATGACCTTATTGTTGTTACCTGGGATTTTGATAAATTCATCGTTCCAGCTTCACAGAAGGTTATTAAGAGAGAGTTAAGAACGCTATAGCTCTGTTCCTATCTTCATGAGGACAAGGTTACAAAGAAAATTACCTCTAAAAAAATCTCTTAGGCCAGCTGCCAGAGACAGGGACCTGGGCTGGTTGAACCCTGTGTCTGACTCCCAAATGACATTCCCTTTTAAAATTATTATTGTTGGGGAAGTTAGGTGGCAAAGGGGATGGAGCACTGGCCCTGGATTCAGGACGACCTGAGTTCAAGTCCCACCTCAGACACTTGACACTTGCTAGCTGTATGACCCTGGGCAAGTCACTTAACCCTCATTGCCCCACAAAAAAATTATTATTGTTTCTGATATTTCTTAATTATAAATAGCAGACCCTGAAAACTTTCTCCTTTGGAATTACCCCCCCCCAAAATCAACTTGCTTAAGAATATGTACTATCTCAGGACAAGTCATGTCATTGACACTGAAATATTCAATCATGTGCAGAGTGAACTACGGTGAGTTCCAGGTGTGAAAAAAAATAATTCTGGCTCTCAAGCTGGCCTAGCCGCTTTTCCAAACACTGCTCAGTGATTTTTCTGGCATTTACAGAAAGGCTATTTCTGCCTGGAGCTTTAACACTACAAAGATTTTAATGGAGCTGTAGACAAAATGACAAATTTCACACATTTGGAGGCACTTTCCTGGAAGCATGAAATTCTGCTACATATTCTACTCCTGGAGTTTCGATAAAACAATAGCAAATATAACTGCAGGATCCATCTGTGGGTTCCTCCAGGCTCTGGGGGACAGTCTCTGCCTCTCTGGCCCTTAGCAAGTGCTCTGGGGCTAGGTCACTAACTACAACACCATGCCTCCATCTGTGCCCAACAGATGCCCCATCATCTTTCTTGAGCTTCCACTTGTGAGACTATAATACAAGATAGGTAGAGGCTAGAATTAGGGTCATAGAACTCTGTCATGCTAAAGGTTAGCTTCTGACATGTTTATAAACTGGCTGTACTCAAGGCCACAGAGAATACTGAAGACCAATACTGATAGGATATGAATGGTTAAAGACTAGAAAAGTATAATAAAGCATCTGAGCTATATACGGAACAAAGAAATCTTGGAACAGGGTAGTTTGGTACAGGCAATGCTGCAGCAATACAAAACACACATTTTTTTAAAATTATAGGCATTTATTATCTTTTTCTCCTACTCCCCATCCTTCCCAATAAAACAATTAAAAAAGTCATCACAATGATTATGCAGAATCCCACAAAACAAATTTCTTTTTTGGTGTACCCAATATGCATGCCTCATTCTAGATTTTAAGTCCATCTCTGTCAGGAGCCTCTGGCTCATGGTGTATTATTGCGCTAATCAGAGTTCTAAAGGCTCTCAGA
Source organism: Dromiciops gliroides (assembly GCF_019393635.1). Taxonomy (NCBI): domain Eukaryota; kingdom Metazoa; phylum Chordata; class Mammalia; order Microbiotheria; family Microbiotheriidae; genus Dromiciops; species Dromiciops gliroides. The sequence continues at coordinate 163,262,887 of NC_057865.1, read as the reverse complement.
GCTGTCTTTCCTCTTTAATGCTATTCTCATTGTGTACATTGTTCTGCCGGTTCTGCTCACTTCACTCTCCATCAGTTCACAGAGGTCTTCCCAGTTTCCTTTGAAACTGTCCATATCGTCATTTCTCATGACACAAGCACCTTCCATTACTTATAGATGCCACATATTTTAGCCATTCCCCAATAAATGGGAAGCAACACACTCCCCTCCCCAGCCCTGCCCTTTGTTTCAAGTTTCTGGTTCCTACAGAAAGAGCTACTGTAAAATAATTTTGCACAACTTGATCCTTTTCCTCTTTCTTTGATCTAGGCCTTGCAGTGGTGTAGCTGACCAAAAGGAATTCACAGTTTAGTAACTTTGTGAGAATAGAACCAAAACACAAATAATGAATGCAGGAATGATGTATGTAAATATACATACACACACACACACACACATTTATATTTAATGAAACTAAAGACATAGAGAGGTATGGAAAGAGTAGTAAACCTACCATGAATTTTTTTGTATACACAAAAATAGATATGGATATAGACATAGATATTATATATACTTACACTACATATATACATATGTATATACATATATACCATACCTATCTGGCATATGTATCCATAGAGTATATGTGTAGGTGTATATATAGAGAGATATGTGTATGTCTATAGATATAGATATATAGACATACACATACCCATATATATGTATCTACCTAGATATATGGTGTCTATCTGTATTTATATAGATACAGAGATAGCAATATATACACAGATATATATATATGTAGATATAGATATATACACACACATCTAGATAGGTGTATAGATACAGATATAGCTCACATCTCCTCTCCACATTCTTACCAAAGCACAGGGCTGACCATATCATTTCCCTCATGAAGAAGTGTGCATGATTCCCCATTGCCTGAAGAATCAAATACCTCTTTCACACTTAAAATCTCACCAGAGTTACTTCATATTGCTCCCCCTCATGTACTCTCCCTTCCTTCCACCGTACCTTTTATAGGACATTCCATCTCCTGCCTTCCATGTTTTCTGACCAGGCTATTCCCTAGAGTGGAATGTCCACCTTCCTTACCCCAAGCTCTTAGGATCCCTCCTTTTATTTAAGACATCTCAAAGGCCATATGCTATACAAAACTTCTCCTGACTCTTCCTACCCATCACTTCTTAGTGATTCCTATCCCCCTCTTCAAAATTAAAAAAAAAAAAGCTTTGTATTTTTTCTTCATATATTTTGTATTGACTTCTGTGTACATATTTTATTTCCTAAGAAGTATGTAAGTTCCTTGAGGGCAGTTTTTATTTTTGTCCTTCTAGCCAATGTTTCTAGCATAGTGCTTAGGATATAAGTGGTTAATATATGCTTGTTGAATCGAATTGAACAAATGAATTTAAGGAATATTATTATTCCAGAAGAATTAATGAAAATGAAGATGTCAGAGACCACTGGGGAAATGTGTATTGTATTAGAAGAGTAAAGTAAGAAGAGTTAGGAAAACAATACACATAATCATCACAGAAGTGAATACCAAAGAAAATACCAAAAGAGAGCAAAGTTCTGATGTATGCAATGATCAATCTCAAGTCTGAAGGACTGAAGGTAAAGTACACCTTCTTCATGTCTTCACAGGCATGGTGGACCACAGCTGAAAAAGAAGGGATATGTATGTGGTCAGACTCCACCAATGTATTGATTTGTTTGACCTCACTGTTTTGTTGTTGTTGTTGTTGTTGTTGTTTTATCTATTAGTTGTGTCTGGCTCTTTGTGACCCATTTGGGGTTTTCTTGCCAAAGTTACTGGGATGGTTTGCCATTTCCTTCTCCAGCTCATTGTCATTCTTTGTGAAAAATGAAGAGTTCTATCGGAAGCCAAAGGAGAGTGATTAAGATTTTTTTTTAAAGAAAGAAAATCCAAGAGAGCACTAATGAAATGAGTGCTAGTACCCTTTATCACAAATTCCTTAAGTCTATGAGACTACAGGTTCTAATTTATCTTCCATCATTAAGGGGTTGATTCAAATTAATAGCTCCTCATGAAATGCTAATGAGAACAGTCTAAAATGTAGCAGCAGTTTTGTGGTACCCAACTATTAGACCTTAAAGTCTGATTTTGTTCTGTATTTTAATACTATTGTAACAAACATATCTTCTTATTGCTCTATAATGAGGAAGTCCCATTGTAGAAATTCCCTTCATCAATGCAAATCAGTGGTGGAGCTTTCATTTGTAATCTTAGAGATTTCCTCTGGCGGCACTGAGTGGTTATATCTTATGCAGCTAGTAAGTCTCAGTGGTACAAATTGAACCTATGTCTTCCTCGCTCCAAGGTCAGCCCATTGCTTCATTGTGACAAAGTCACAGTCATAACAAAACAAATTATAATCTCAAACACAAAAGGATGGATTATGAATGGTGGAATCTCAGGCACAGGTGGAAAACTGATAATTTCAGGAAAACAAAAGCAAGCACTGCTCACATGAGTAAGTATATGTGGTTTTGTTCTTTGAAGACATGAAACATGACAATATTCATTTTTTCTTTGTTGTTTTTTTTTATTCACCATGTTACTTGATTACTCAAATATTTGAGTTGTTGTTGCTGTTTGTCCTTCATTCTCAAAGAGGACCATGACATCAGGGTGATGTCATGACTTGCACTGAATTGAATTTAAGTGAGGGAGGGCTGTGCAAAGTCACCAACCTCACTCTCTCCTCTAGAGCCATCTGGGTCCCTTAGCAGGATGACTGGAGATAGCCCTCGATGTTTTAAGGCAATTGGGGTTAGGTGACATGCCCAGGGCCACACAACTAGTAAGTGTCTGAGGCCAGATTTGAACTCAGGTCCTCCTGAATCCAGGGCCAGTGCTCTATCCATTGTGCCACCTAGATGCCCCCAAATATTTGAGTGACCTCGATTTGGATGCTCCCTCCAAAGATGCAGATCACAGCCCTTTGTTACCTACTCATCCTAGGAGACTCTTGTTCATGTCCTCAAATTTGCCACAGGGCATTGCTTAACAGTAAATTTGGCCTCTTGGACATCCCTTATATGGGACATTCCATCCCTTTGCACAGGAAGTCCATCCAATATGATGTGAACCTTGCTTACTTTGTCCTGAAATTAAGAGGAACTGAGTAGAATGTGCAGACCACCTCTTTGCTAACCCTCGCTGTCCATGTGATCAGTCCATCTTCTTTTGCATTTATTAATGACCTTCTTTACCCTTTTCTTCCTTTATTTGATGTGCCTATGGGCTATCCAGTTTGAAAAACATTGAAGAGGTCATCGGAGATATGTGACTGGTGTCCAGAAGAGGAGACTACGGCTGGATATATAAATCTAGGAGGCACTTACATGGATAGGATAATTAAACCCAGAGTAGCTGGTGAAATCAATAACTGGGAGAGTAAAGAAAGCCTAGGAAAAAAGCCTTGGGTATATTACATAGTTAGGGGTGAGATTTGCATCATGAACTATTAATAGAGACTCTTCAGACAGTTGGGAGGAAAACCAAGAGAGTTTGTGTTATAAAAATCCAGAGAGGGGGCAGCTAAGTGACTTAGTGGATAAAGCACCAACCCTGGATTCAGGAGGACCTGAGTTCAAATCTGACCTCAGACACTTGACACTTACTAGCTGTGTGACCCTGGGCAAGTCACTTAACCCCCATAACCCCCCACAAAAAAAAAATCCAGAGAGAAGAGAGGATCCAGGAGGAAAAAGTGATCAGTAATGTGAAATCTACAGGTCAAAAGAGGATGCAGATTTTTTTTTAAAGTCATTAGATTTGGCATTGAAGAAATCATTGGTATTCTTTGCCTTATTTTTTTCCTCTGTATTCTTTGGGAATCTCAATGAATCCTTTGCTCACAGCTTCTAGCAAGAAACAGTGCTGTAAAAAGAGAGACCTTGTGGTTTTCTTCCTTCTGGAACCAGTCCTTGTTCTTTGCATTTTAAGTGGAAAAGAATAATTTGGTAATCAATAGAATAAGCCATAGGAATGTGTCCCAGAATCATTATCCCATTTTACAGATGAGGGAACTGAAGCAGAGAAAAGTTAACTGACTTACCCAGGGTCACATAGTCAGTGTGTGATGCCAAGTTTGAACTCGGGTATTTCTGACTCCAGGTCCTACAGTTTCTTCCACTAGATTATCCAGTTGACTTTAATTATTTGTTGCCTGATGATCCAGTTTATTTTGGTAACAAACAACTTGTATTTGATATAGCATTCTATTCTGACATCTCATCATTGGATGGAAGTGGCCTTGGGTTCTTGGGTGCTGGGAGAATATAAACTCTGCAAGGTTGTTAAGACAGAAAATATTAGAGCACTGTTCTGATAGCGGACAATCTACTTTCCAAGGATCAGCCTGGCTGAATATGGACAGACTCATCACTCAGACACTGGCCATGTGATAATGCATTCTTTGGCTATGGCAATAGGGAAAAACACAGAATATCTTCTGTCCCGTGCAGCCCTTTGAGGAAAGGGAGGCAGATGGTCCTAAGAATCACACAGCTTTCCAACTGTCTATAAATTTCAATTTAACCATTGGTACCATAAGTGTGATATCCTTGTCCAATGACCAGTAAGTGGACATACCATACGAAGAACTGAATCACATCTATCCTGACATTTTTACTATAAACAAAACCAGAAGGCATAAGGAAGCTGGGGTTAAGTAGAAGGATGGCTCATTGGTTCTCCTTGGAGGCAAATGAAAAGAGTTGGCAGAGCTAGCTTTATTGTGTCCGAAGATAACAAGGGACATGGGATATTTGGACATCCTGAATTGAGGTGCTTATGAGAGCTAGTCATAAAAATGCCACCAGCAAAATCATTGCAGCTTATACATTAGTATCTAGTACAGGATGAAAAGGGTAGAGGGTAGGGGATAGAGACCCAACCTGTGGTGTGTTTTTGGTGTACAGAAATCCCAAATGAGGAACCTCCCTCTACCCATGCAGAGCAGTATCTCCTCTGCTTGCCCCAGGGTCCTATGGCCAGAATCAGAAGTGGGATTTGAATCCAGGTCTTCCTGACTCCAAGGCCAGTTCTCCACTATGTCTTGCTTTAGAAAAATTAAATCAGCAAATTCTTAACTGTGCAGTGACTCCAGTTCAAAGATAGAATTAGGCTAGCATACTGAAAAAAACAGGGTAGAGGGTATGGTTAAGAAAAAAGGCATAAGAGAGGCCAAACTTGAAGACTACCCAGAAGCTTTAATAATGATGATGATGGTAATTGCTAGCATTTATATAGTGCTTTCAGATTTGCTTTAATAATGATGATGATGGTAATTGCTAGCATTTATATAGTGCTTTCAGATTTGCAAAGTACTTTACAAATTTTATCTTATTTGATCCTCACAGCAACCCTAGAAGGGAGGTACTATCCGCATTTTATATGTAATGTCATTGATATTGCACTGATTGAACAAATCTATCCAGGACTCTGACCCCCCCCATTTCAAAATATTATTAAAAGCTCCAGAATTCCTTGGTTATAATAGTACTAATAATATCAAGCATTTATATAGTGATTTAAGATTTCTTAAGCACTTTGCAAATATTATCTCCTTTTATATTTACAATAACCCTAGGAGGTAGAACCCACTCTGGCCAGCCTCTGGGGGATGGGTCTCTCCATATTCAGCCAGGCTGATCCTTGGAAAGTAGATTGTCCACTACCAGAACAATATTCTAGTATTTTATATTTCAACAACCTTACAGAGTTTATATTCTCCTGGCACAATCCTCAAGAACCCAAGACCACTTCTATCCGATGATGAGATGTCAGAGTAGAATGATATATTAAATACAAGTTATTTGTTACCAAAATCTACCACATAACCAAGCAACTAATAATTAGAGGCAGCTCGGTGATATAGTAGAAGACCTGGAGTCAAGAAGGTCTGAGTTCAAATTTGATATCAAACACTTATTAGCTGTGTGTTTTTGGTGTATCCTGAATAAGTGGCGACCCTGGATATGTCACTTGACCTCTGTTTACCTCAGTTCTCTTATTTGTAAGATCAGGATAATGATAGCACCTTCCTTCCAGAGTTGTTGTGAAGATAAAAGGAGATAATATTTGTAAAGTGCTTAACAAATATTAAAGCACAATATAAAATCTTGATATTATTATTACTATTATAACCAAAAAATTCTGGAGATTTAATAACATTTTGAAAACAACACTTCTTCTGATTCCCATTTCAGATTTCTTCAAACCTGTAATGAAAGTTTTATCTGTCAAAAATAAAATATGCCATGCCTAAGACTCTGACCAAATAAAGTATAGAAGATAGGTGTCCTGCCATTTTTCCTCTTCACAATATACCTAGTGATCGTATATTATGATGCTCCTCTCATCTTCCAACAGGACAGGGGGTTCCTAGCCTGAGATCTGTAAGTTTGTTTTATAAAAATATTTTGATAACCATATTTTGATAAAATTGTAACCCTATGTAATTTACTTTATGCATTTAAAAACATTACTCAGAGAAAGCATCCATGGGCTTCACCAGACTGCCGAGCAATTTCAAGACATGAAAAAAGGTTAAGAATCCCTGCTAGGTAATAATAGGTAATACTTCTGTAAAAAAATTTAATTATTAATAACTATAACTAACCTGGAAAATTATATATAATTGGATTTATGAAAAATTATGATTATATGAAAATGATAAATTTAGAAAAATTATAATTGGGCCGTAAATCCCTTCGTGGTCACCATTCAAATGTGAAATATTTTGTTAACTAGGGCTAATTTTGCGGGGCTAATCTGACTGGAGGCGTAATCTGGGGACTTTTGACTATTTGGCTAACTGACTTCATTAATTTAATATGGGCCGTTTATAAAGTTCCACCACACTGCTCCCAAACTGATAGACTAAAGATTAAGAAGGCTCTTAACTAAATAATCAAAGCAGAGTTTATTTATGAGATACTATTGAAAATTAGGAATACAGGGAAATAAAGTGTACAACCTGACTGCTTTCCTGCGGGTCTCTTTCCACTGAGTCTCTTTCTGCTCGGCTTCGAACTTCTTGAATACAATAAGGGCCTTAGCCGCCTCCGGCCTCAGGGCACATTACACTTTCCCTGGTTTGTATTAAGGCCTGTAACCTTGTCATACCCATCTCTCCTTTTCCAAACCGAATTCTCCTCCGTCCTTGTCCAGGCTCCCTTCTAGTCAGCCTCTCTCCTAGTCCGTCCTCTAGTCTGTCCTCTTCTAGTCAGCCCCCCTTCTTTCTAGTCCATCCTTGCTCCTTTTCTATCTACTCCATCTCCCCCCTCCTGTCTAACTCCCAGGTCTATATATACCTTTTCTTCTCTCCACTCAAATCTCGGGGCTTCCTTCGCCCCCACAGACCAAGATAATCCACCAGCCAGAGCTGCAGCTGGTGGTGGGGGGCGGTGCTCTCGAGCCTCATGCCTCACAGGCTATCTTTCAGATAGCTCCGCTCAGGTCGGAGGGAGCTGGGGGCTTTTTTTTCCCCCAGCTGTCTGACCTGGCATCTTGTATAGCCCACGGGGCTTTTTTGCTCAGCAGAAGCTGAGGAGGAGGGGGAGAGACCCCGAGGGCCCAAGGCTTTCCAATCTCAGCCTAAAGGTAGGGTCCACAAGTCAAAACAAATTTCCACACTTCCTATTCATGTTCAGAAGAATGATAAATGGAGCCACTTACCTTGGATTGTCCATAAGTAAGTCTGTGAACAGTTATTAATTATACCTCAATAAATATTCTTCAATGCCACAGGCAGTATAGCAGCATTCATATAGAAATTTCCCATTTTGTAGATCAGGGCTTCTACATTTTTTCACTCACAACCCCTTTTCACCTGAGAAATTTTTACATGACCCTGAGTTTATAGGTCTATAAAACAGGTATATATAACTTTTTACTATTGCCAAATTTTTCGCAAGCTCTGCATTCAGTTACCCAACCCCATATAGGATGGCAACCCACAGTTCAAGAAGTTGGGTTGTAGATGATGGTGAAAATGGTGAAATGACCCTCAGACCTACAGACCCCCTTACCAATTACAGCCAATATGATCCATAAATGAGCCTGGTGAGTAGCTGTTTCCCCTCTTTCTGAGCCACCTGAAGCCAGGGAGCAGGGGAGTGAGTTCCTGGAAACATGAAACCTTGAGAACTGGTTGGAATTCACACCTGCCGAGGGTCTCCACATCACTGGAGAGGAGATGTGTTGGGGGTGTAGGGAAAGGCTAGAGTAGCTATAAGGCTCCAAAATGTCCCAAGAAAGGCCTTGTTCTACATTAAATCTCCCATTCACAAGCAGTATAAGGGTCTTCTCTTTCCAAAATTACTCTGGATCTTTTGTTCACCATATCCAATGGCCTTTTCTTCATCCTCATCCTTCTTGACCTCTCTGCAACTTCAGACACTGCCAATCACTCTCTTCTCCTTGACATGCTCTTCACTCTGGGTTTTGGGGGGACTACTCTTTCCTGATTCTTCTATCTGTCAGACGGCTCCTTCTCAGTCTCCTTTGCTGGACCTTCATCCAGGTGACAGCCATTAATCTTGGGCATCTCCTAAAGCTCCATCTTGAGCCCTCTTCATTCTATATACTATTTTATTTGGTCACCTCATGAGTTCAGATTTTCTTCAGATCTATTTCTCCAGCCCTAACCTCTAACCTCCCCTTCAGTCTCACATTTTCAGCTGCCTATTGGAGATCACGAACTAAGTGCCCTACAGACATCTTAATCTCAACACTTCCAAAATAGAATTTATCTTTCCCCCAAAACCTTCCCCTCTTCCTAACTTCTCTCTTACTATTGAGGGCATCACCATTCTTCCGTTCACCCAGGTTCACCATTAGGTGCTATCCTTGACTCTTCTCTCTCTGTCATCTCCCATTTCCAATCTATTGTCAAGTCCTGCCGATTGTACCTTTATAAAGTCTTTGTTACATCTAACACACCTTGCCCTTCTCCTCTCCCTCACCACCCTTGGTGCAGGCCTTTATCACCTCATACCTCTACTACTGCAATAGCCAATAGCCTTTCCCTGCTTCAAGTATTTCCTTAAATATCCTTGAGAGGCAAAAAAAAACCCCAAAACAAACCAAAACAACAAAAAAAACCTATTTACTAATCACTATAAACCTGAATGTACATGGAATATGGAGAGAGGGAAAGAACTTTTTAGCTCAAACAAACATGTGTTCTTTTGATTGCTGTCACACCCCTCCCCCTGCCCCCAACTAACCACAGGGTTCTAAGGAGCCTTCAGAAGGCAATAGAAATACTGCAAGGGGAAAGGCGAGGGTCTGAGAAATGTTTCACTTAAGTGTATTATATGAATAGGGGGATGGGGATGGGGATGGGACCTGGACCTGTGCTTGCATTAGTCTAAGGAACTCTAAGGTAGTGTTGTGGGCCCAAAGTACCCCAGAAGTTCTCTGGGGCACATCAAGGAATCTTCTCCTAGAGAAACTAAACCAGAGGACAGATAAGCCTAGAGAGATAAACAGAACCAGATCAGACTTTCCACTGGCAGATGGTCCAGGGATTTCTCTTGGTTTCCCTTCCCTTCCCTTGCCCCTAAATAAACTACCATCTTAATTTCATTGCTTTTGTGTGCAAGAGGGTGTAATTCTTAGAAGAGGAATTCCTAAGAACCCTAACCCCTAACCCAAACCCGTACCCCATTTTCCCCCATAACAGTAGGAAAACTAACAATGTAAGTATGAGGGAAAAATCCATCCTCTTCTCAATAATTCTCAGGACTCAGCAGCGAGGTGACAAAGGCTTTATTTTCTTCTCACGAGAAGGAGGCACCCTAGTGTGCAGCTAGTGGGTGCCCAGAAAGGGGGCTCGCCAGCCCTGTTTTATACCCTAGTCCCTAACGCAAATGGACCCTCCCCTTTTTCATCAATGGTCCAATTACTCAAGGGTTACAATCTACGAGCAAAAACTAGCTAATCAGAACGCAGTATTCCCACCCTTCTTCCTTGTATGGGCATGACTCAGGAGTGGACCTTATACTTCCTTATATGGACACAACTCTGGAGTGGACCTTATTGAGACCAGGGCTCCTTGAACCATGTGACCTTGCTAACTTGAGGGGGAGGAGGGGATCTGAGACCTTTGTCCTACAAACACATCAGGGGGAGTATGACTGTCTGTTATATCCACATTGAGAGGAGACAACTACCCATTTCTCACAGTAAGTCTAGCATCTTCTCTGCAAACCATAGTATCAGACAGTTTCCAAGGGCCCTCAGAGGTTGTGACCAAGGTCACACAGTCAGTATGTGAGAGAAAGACTTGATCCCAGGGTTTTCTGGCCCTGAGGCTTGCTTTCTACCCACTTCATATATAATATAAAGGAGGCTGGTTTCAGAGTCAAGAAGTCCTGGATTCAGATTTAACCTCTGGCACATTATATAGGTGTCTGATTCTGAGCAAATCACTTAATCTCTCATTGCTCTAGGCAACTCTAACACTAAAAGTTATCTACATTGACAGAAGTTCCCTCAGTGATCTGTGGATGGAATCACAGATGGAAAAAAAAGGTAAGGTAAAGACCAAATTGTTGTGTGTATACACACACACACACACACACACACACACACACCCCCCCTTCTGGACTACATTGTTCTAAATTGACACAAAATCATTTGGAGTAAAAGCTTCTAACCCCAACACATGAAGACAAAAATAGAATGTAACGCAGAACTCAAGCTTGGACATTTGCATAAGACTCTCCTTTTTTTGGTTTTTTTTTTTGGTGAGGCAATTGGGGTTAAGTGACTTGCCCAGGGTCACACAGCTAGTAAGTGTTAAGTGTCTGAGGCTGGATTTGAACTCAGGTCCTCCTGACTCCAGGGCCGGTACTCTATCCACTGTGCCACCTAGCTACCCCTAAGACTCCTTATTGGTGGAGAAAAAGATTACTCTCCACTCCATATGTACATGGGGGCTAGAGTTTGGCAAGACCTTGGGAGAAGAGAATTTGTCTTCTGACTTCTGACTTTAAAAGGGGACATACATTGTTTTAGGCTCTCTTCAGGGAGAGGTCATTGGAAAGAGAAAGACTGGGAAAAAGCCAACATTTGGAAGAGCTGGTACCTCAAGTATGTCCCTGATTTCCTGCTTGCCACACCAGAGGCTCTGGAAGAATTTCTCTTTGAGTGAAATACGGGACTCTCTGTCTTTCTCTCTGTCTTTGTCTCTCTCTTCCTCTCTCTGTCTCTGTCTCTCTCTGTCTCTGTATCTCTCCCTCTCCTTCTCCCTCTCCCTCTCCCCCCCCTTTCTCTCAATATATCACACATGCCAGGCGACCAAATTCTCTGTCCTGTCTAGAATAGTCTAATCTGCATAACTTTTCTAATTTCTGTTTGCTCTCAGCTTGGGTAAATGGGTTTATTCATTATTCATTGTCGTAAAGGTCTTAATTAGCATCTAGTTAGAAGAGGGGTGAACTAAAGAAAAAATATAGCAGGTACTCCTCATTAAGAAATAGTAACCAGGACTTCCCTTAGACTAGCTATATAGGGATGAGAGTGAGGAAAGGGATAATTATGATTTTAGTCCAGAATCTAGGCTTTCTCTGAGGAGAGCAGAACAGGACAATCTCAGTGACACCCAATCTCCTCTGCCCCTCCTGGGGGGAATGAAAGCATACCTTGAGGAGGATTGTGGGGGTGAGAATCTAGAGATATCTATTCATCCCTCCCTTTGAGTCATAGACATAGACATAATCTATATGGGCAACTTAAAAAAAAGAGAGGAGAAAAGAAATGAAGACCAGGAAGCACACTAGAGGCATATGGTGGACAATGCAGAATTCCCCTAAAGAAAAATACTCCAAAGGACACAATCAGGCCATAAGACTGCAAAAGAATAGAGGGACTCAGGTGCCTCCGTAGGAGTCAGTGGAGGGGGCATGTGTGATATATTAAGAGAAAGGGGGGGGGGGAGGGAGGGAGAAGGAGAAGGAGAGATACAGAGACGGAGAGACAGAGAGAGGAAGAGAGAGACAGAGAAAGAGACAGAGACATTGCCTCAAGACTTGAAGGGTAGAAGAAAAGTTAAAAAAGGTGGGAAGGGGGCAGCTAGGTGGTGCAGTGGATAGAGCACGGCCCTGAAGTCAGGAGGACCTGAGTTCAAATCCAGCCTCAGACACTTGATACTTACTAGCTGTGTGACCTTGGGCAAGTCACTTAACCCCAATTGCCAGAAGGAGAGAAGGAGGAGGGGGAGGAGGAGGAGAAGGAGGAGAAGAAGAAGAAGGTGGGAAGGTTCATGGAGATTGTCCTAAAAAGTGGGAGACATACTCAGTTCCAGTCACTGACCTGCAAAGTAGAGAGGAAGCAGCTACAAGAATCTGACCTATAGGGGCGGCTAGGTGGCGCAGTGGATAAAGCACCGGCCTTGGAGACACTTGACTTACGAGCCGTGTGACCCGGGGCAAGTCACTTAACCTCCATTGCCCATCAAAAAAAAAAAAAAAAAGAATCTGACCTATATCCTTCCCCCCACTCCCCAGCCCAATCATGCCTGTGTCATAGAGTGCAACAAGGAGGCTGTTTTCTGTCCCTTTCTAGGACCTGTTCCCAAGCTCACGCTGGGGGTGAGTGTGGGAAATATGACCATCTGATTCCCAGTGGAGCCACAGGCAAGAGGAGATTCAGGATGAAATGACTGTCACTTAACCCTGATTGCCTCAAAAAATTCTTCCTGTGTTTTTAAGCTTTTGAAAGGCTTGCTGGCTCCCCATCCTGCCTCAGATCCATCATGGCAGAAACTTCAGGAATGCCTCAGAGAATTCAGAGACGCCTCAGGAATCAGCAGAGGTGTAAGGAGCTGTGGCATACACAATGAATAGGTGTGTATTCTTTAAAAAATGAAGCTTGGAATGGAGATTCCCGCCTGTCAGAATGCTCTGAGGCCTCTGCTTAGTCACAGAAGGAGCAACTGAGGAAGATTCAGGCCCTGCCCAGGCCTGCTGTCTGTTCCACACACAGGGCACCCCGTGTTCCAACTCCATGTCTTTGCACCAGCTGTCCCCAATACCTGAAATGGACTTCCTTTTCTCCTATGCCCTACAGAATCTTTTATTTCCTTGAAGAGTCGACTCAAGCTCCACCTTCTGTCTGAATCCTTTCTTGATCCCCTCCTTTCCCTAGTTGCTAATCCACTCCTTTTCAAAACTACCATGCCATTATTTTGCATTTATTCTGTAAATACCAGTGTGTATGTTTATGTAGATGTAGATGTGGATCTGGATCTGGATGTATTTGTGTATATGTATGTGTATGTGTATGTATATATATGTGTGAGTATATATATATATATATATATATATAGAGAGAGAGAGAGAGAGAGAGAGAGAGAGAGAGAGAGAGAGAAAGAGAGAGAGATGCATTATGTATATAGATATACATGCATGTTGTTGTCTTCCTTTATAGAATGCATACTCCTTGAGAGTAGGGACTGTTTCATTTTTGTCTTTGAATCCCCAGGACCTAGCCTACTGCCTTGAACACACTAGGTGCTTAATAAAGGCCTGTTGACTGATGTGTACCAATCAAGTATGCAATAAATAGAACTGATGTTAGAGCCCCACCCTCCAATCCCTAGTGCTTTGCCAGGTACTAACTACTCTACCGGATAGTCACTCAATGACTGCTGAAATATTCCTCATACCAAGCAATAATCAATCAATAAACATTTATTAAGTTCCTACTATGTGCTGGGTTATCACAATCTTGTGATATGGTTAATCCTTTTTTTTTCATCAATTTGTGGACTGCCGTGCCCAAAAGAGAATCACTGATAGGGGACATGTGAAGTTATTGGAGTCACGTGCTAGAAAAAGGAAAGGCTTGTAAATTTTTTTGTTTGTTTGGTGGGTCTTTTTTGGTTTTTTGGTTTTGTTTTTGTTTTTGTGGGGCAATGAGGGTTAAGTGACTTGCCCAGGATCACACAGCTAGTAAGTGTCCAGTGTCTGAGGCTGGATTAAGGCTTGTATTTCTAAGTCTGCTTTTCCACTCATGGTACCAGGCTGCCTCCTTCACCAGTGATCTTTCCCAGAGCTATGTTCAAACAAACAAACAAACAAGCAAACAAGATCAAATTCATCAAGGAATTCATTAATTCTAATCTAAGAAAAGTGGGGTGCAAGGCATTGCTTACTGACAAATCTGCTAACTTCTCAGCTTCTTTTCTCTGACTTCCTATCCTCTAATTGCAGTAATGTGAATTTTACAAGTGGGGGTTGGGAGGGTTGGGGGGAACCTCTTGATTTTTTTCAAATAGACTGAGAATAATAATAGTTACCAGTCTTAGTACAGCCATGGGGATTTCTATTTTTGCTGACTTTAACTAACATTAATTAATCTCCCAACACCCTCAAGAGATACAGGGAGTATTATTAGCTCTTCCTTTCAGATAAGGAAGAATGTCAAGAATAGGTAAGGGATTGGCTCACAGCCAAGAATTTTAGGTGTTATTTCCTTTGCACAGATCCAGCTCTAGTAATCTGCTAGATAGAATCAGCTGCCCTGCACCATCTCACTTGTCTAAGGTGAAAACCTGAGAACCATCCAGTCACAGAGTATTAGGGCCAGAAAGAGCCTTAGACACCAGCAGATCTGACCCCTTTATTTCACAGGTGATGAAATGGAAGCTTAGTAAAATTGAATGAATTGCTCAAGGTCACTTACAAAGTTAGTGGGAGAGCTGGGGCCTAGAACCCAGGCCTCCTGACTTCCAGGTAAATGATCTTTCATGGGATCTTAGAGTTCCGAGGGACCTTAGAGAGGGTCGAGGCTAGTGGTGTCAAATTCAAACCAAAACAGGGCCACTAACCCATGTACAAGTATCCCCACCAGTTACATATTGACTCAGACAACCATGCATTATTATTATCATCCATGGATTTTTGTTTATTTTGTTAAATATTTCCCAATGATGTTTTCATCTGGCTCGAGCCACACTCAGGAGGGTTAGGGGCTACACTATGGCCAGTTATCCTCATGTTTGATACCTCTGAATTAGTCCAACCTGGTCTTACTGTATAAATGAGAAAAAGGTCTCAGAGAGGTTTAGAGAGGAAAGCTATGGCAAATTGGGACAACATACTAAAAAGCAGAGACATCACCTTGCCAACAAAGGTCCATATGATTCAAGTGATGGCTTTTCCATTAGCAATGTATGGCTGTGAGAGAGGGGCTATGAGAAAAGCTGAGGCTGTAGGACCAACATTTTTGAATTTTGATGTTGGAGAAAACTTTTGAAAGTCCCTTGGAATACTATTGTGCTGTAAGAAATGATGAGCAGGCAGATTTCAGAAAAACCTGGAAAGACTTAAGTGGAGTGATACTGAGTGAAGTGAGCAGAACCGGAAGAACATTGTACACAGTAACAGCAACATTGTGTGAATATCAACTGTGATAGACTTAACTCTTCTCTGCTATACAATGATTCAAGACAATTCCAAAGAACTCATGTTAGAAAATGCTCTCCACATGCAGAAAAAAGAATTGTGAATTCTGAATGAAGATTGAACGATTGTTTCTACTTTACGGATGTTTTTTTTCTTTTTTGAGGTTTTTCCCTTGTGTTCTGATTTTTCTTTCACAACATGACTAATGCAAAAATATGTTTAATGTGATTATACATATATAACCTATATCAGATTGCTTTCTGTCTTGGGGAGGGGGGAGGGAAGAGAGGGAGAGAGAAAAATTTGGAACTAAAAATCTTACGAAAACAAATATTGAAAACTATCTTTACATGTAACTGGAACATAATAAAATACTTTTATGATAAAAAAAGAAGGGGACAGCTAAGTGGCCCAATGGATAAAACACCAGCCCTGGATTCAGGAGGACCTGAGTTCAAATCCATCCTCAGACACTTGACACTTACTAGCTGTATGACCCTGGGCAAGTCATTTCACCCTCATTGCCCTGCCAAAAAAAAAAAGTCCCTTGGACAGCAAGGAGGTAAAACCAATCAATACTTAAATAAATTAATTCAGGCTATTCACTGGAAGGTCAAATACTAAAACTACAATTTAAACACTTTGGTCACAAAATGAGAAGGTAGAGCTCATTGGGAAAGACCTTAATATTGAGAAAGACTGAAGGCAAAAGGAAAAGAGGGTAGCAGAGGATGAGATGGATAGATAGTGTCATGGAAACAAGGAACACAAGCTTGGGCAGACTTTGAGAGATAGTGGAGGACAGAAGGACCTGGCATGCTGGTCATGAAGAACTGAACATCACTGAATAACCACAGCCACATCTAAAAAGTGTCAGAGACACAAGTTGAACCTTGATCTTCATGAGTTTTCTTGACTTCAAGTCTATAGTGCCATATTAGGTGGCACAACAAATAGGAGGCTGGACCTGGACCTAAGAAGACCTGAGTTCAAATTCAGCCTCAGATCCTCACTGGCTGTGTGACCCTAAGCAACTCACTAAACATCTGTGTGCCTCAACTTCCCCATCAACAAAATGAAGATAACAGTGGCTATACATGCCAGGATTATTGTAAAGATTTAAAAAATTCTTTTTAAAGTGCTTTGTAAAACTTTAGTACTATATAAATGCTAGGTAATATTAGTATTATTTCTAGAGAAGATTAGAGGTTGGGCCTTGGTAGCGATATCTCAAAATTACATAACATTACCTACATGATCCAATTTGGGTCTTACAAAGTCCTACAATGGAAGTAATGCTTTATTTCTCATTGCACTATTCGATGACAAGGCTATTTCACATATATTTTCTCATTTGATCCCAATGAAATCAATCACTCCAGGAGGGCAATCACTTACTCATTTTTGTCTTTGTATACCTAGTGCAAAGTTCAGTGTCTGGCAAACAGTAGGCACTTAATCAATGCGTGTTGATTGATTGAATGTAGGATCGATAACAAAATATGAGGTAAACAGAACAAGGATTATTCACCACATTTTATATGTGAAGGAATCAAGGCTGAGAGACAGCAAGCCTCTGCCCAATGCCAAGCAACAAATGCATGCCAGAGAAAGGGTTTGAACCCAAGCATTCTTGACTCCAAGCATAGCTTTCTTCCCACTCTTCCAAACTGCCCTAAGAGAACTAAGTGCTAATGCTTCTAGGCCACAAATGAAAGAGGATACCACTTTTCAAATCTGATCAACTTGACTCATTCCATAGTGAATTGACAACCCACCAGTTTGTTGAAATGAAAGCACTATGTTTGGCGCCTCAAAAGACAATGTTGGGGAAAGAGGAAGTGGGGGGAGATTATCAAAGGTATAAAGTGAGCTGCAATCTTCTAATATTAGATTTCTGTGTTTCAGCGGTGAAGAATTATGTAGGTCGCTATAAAGTACTGAGGCCAGAGCATTAGGAGGAAGGAAAGGGGTCAGGGTGTCCCAAGGGATGGGCGATGCTAATTATTCTTTTCTTTTTTTTCTTTTAAACTTCAACCCAGCTCTTTCTGTCTAGCAGCTGTTTGGTGGCTGATATGAAATGAATGAGAGGAGACCCGACTCCCTAAAGTGTGGGTGTTTATGCAAAAAAAAAAAAAAAACCCAACCCAGAATCAAACTTTGGACCAATTGGTCTTGCTCACATCAGGTTCTTCAAGGATTTGCAGGAGTCAGATGAGCTGGGATGTGATTCATCCTGAAATGTGAGTCATCCTGATGGATAATCAGAGAAGCCAGGTTTTCACCCCTGATGATCATCTGTTGGGTCCCGGTAGATAGCAATGGAAAAGCACTGAAGCCTTGGCTGTGTGTGTGTGTGTGGGGGGGTATTCCTCTGAAAATATGAGCATATTAACAGGTCCTACAGGAAAACCTGAGTCTCAGAAAAGCTGTGGCTATTGTTAAGTTTGTTTTTTTGTTTTCCTATTTTTCAATTCAAGTAAATTCAACAAACTTTTTCAGACTTCTACTAAAGACAAAGTGCAAGTTCAGGGAGTGAGTCAAAGGTAGAGAAGGAGGCTGTATGCAAAGCACGTAGGCAAGCCTCACGCCATCGATCTGCACACCAGGAATAGGGCTGTATGACCGTAGCCCCAGAGCTAGAAGGGACCTTAGAGGCCAGGAGGCCCACCTTCTCATTTTGCAGATAAGAAGACTGAGGCCCAGAGAAGTTAAGTTCAAGGCTGCATAGACAGTAAGCACCAAGGGTAGAATTTGAACCCAAGTCCTCTGACTCCAAAATTAAGTGTTCTTTCCACTATACCAGGAATCTTTGTTTCTCTTAAGTCCCAATAAAAACCTGATCTTCTACAAGAAGCCTCTCCTAATTCTAGTACCTTCTCTGTCTTAATTATTTCTATTTATACTATATGTAGCTCATTTGTACACGTTTGTCGTCTCCCTCATTAGATTGTGAGCATCTTGAGGACAAAGAATGTCTTTTCCTTTTTATATCCCCAATATTTAGCACAGTGCCTGGCACATAGTAGGTGTTTAATAAATATTTATTGGCTGTTGACCTAACCACAGCAGCCCCCTGGAGTTACCTATTCTTACTTAGTGAGATATTGTCTCAATAATGCCCTCTCCCTCATTCCAAATAAATAACTCCACAAAGAAAATGTATTATGGCAGGAAAACATGTGCCAGTGCCCAGATTCTGACTCTCACATGCCTTCCTAAGCACTGGTGGGGGCAGGTGGGAAAGGGAGGGATAATACAAAACTTAACCAAGACATTGGCCCTGTCCTCATTTGTCTGGCGCCCACACATTGCTGCCAGTGGTAGCAAACTTGATGAAGTCCTTATCAGCTGCCCTGCCTTCCTTAATGTGGTAAGAATAGAATAATGGGAGAACTTCTTTCCCACCCACAATGCTACTTCCCAAGAATTGCTGTAGTTTCAAGTATCTCAACTGCACAGAAGAAAAGAAAATTGAGTTTAGAGACGTTGCTTGACTGGGCCCTTGCGACATAATAAATAGGTGGAGGAGCTGTAAAATAAATAAATAAATAAATAAAGCTGAGGGTTCTGAAAATTTCCACTTAGTTTTAGCCACAGTAGTTCCTAATGTGTGCCAGAAAACCTAAGGCGAGGCATTAGGGTGAAAATCCCATCTGGCTTGAAATGGGAGGAAATTGATTATAAGAGAAATGTCCTTCGAAGCATCGCTGACCCATAACCAAAAAGGAGGCAAGAGGAAAATTAAAGGTAAATCCCATATCAGAAAATAAAAACCCAGGGTTTATGTCAATCTTTGCAGGATGGAGAATTCCGATGTAAATTCCTCACTGCCTTCTTGGACTGGGTCTAAACCAGGACACCCGTTTGCCTCTGGGTCCTTGCCAAGTCCACTAAAGTGAATTTTGTGAAGTCTGAGGAAAACTCTTGATCAGTTTATAAAGATTGAATAGAAGTTTGGGGGAAGCATGCTACACTAGACAAGGTGGGGGGAGGGGAGGGATATATGAAGTCTAGCCTAGACACTGTTCTTAACCTCATGAAACTTACAGTCTGATGATGTGCTGAAGCCAGCTGATAGTGATTGCCTAAACTTAAGAAAGTTAAGGAGAAAATGTCAATAAGGCAGATTATACTTATGTGTGCCCTGGGTACATTTTGGTTTTCAAAAAAGCCAATTGTTAAACATTTATCAACATACCCCTGGGGTGAAGGCACACACAGATACCTATAAAACTGAATCTAAGTACCGAGTATATAATACTATGTTGTATATAATTACCAAGAGAGGAGCAAAGTGCTCTGTGAATTCTGAGGGGAAGGACCTTTATGGACAAGGAAGGTTCCTTGGAGAAAATGATGGGGAGGAGGGAACAAGCATTTATTAACACCTACTATGTGCCTAAATAAGGTGAATAATGGTACCTACTATGCTAAGCTCTTTGCAAATATTATCTCATCTGATCTGCTGGGAGGTTGATACTATTATGACTCCCATTTTACAGGTGACTTGCCCAGGGTAACCCAGCTAGTAAGTATCTGAGACCAGATTTGAACTCAGATCTTCCCAAAGCTTTATCTACTGGGCCACCTTGCTACCTCTGGGCAGGATGCTTAGGAATTTAAATCAGTTAGTTGAAGAGATGGAGAGAAGATATTCCACACATAAGGAATAGTGTGAGTAAAAACATGGAGGCAGAATCTATCCATTCCAAGATTCCTGGTTGCCAATGCTCTTACCCTAGTGTGAATATTATCTCAGTGCAAGGGTGCATAACCATGTATTACTTCAGCTAAATATACCATCTCACTATTCCATGATCCAACTAGCAGCTTTTCTACTGAAAAATGAGGGGGATGGAAACAAGGAGACAGGTTTCCATAAACCACCCACCAATCAGTTTTGTCTTCCCCTACTTCCACAAATTTACAATCCCAATTTTCTGGTTTCAACCATAGTAGGCCACCTTGCTGTCCCAAATAAAGGAAAAAATAAACTTACGTAAATGAGCAGATGGAGATAAATTGAGAAGCAGTGCGTGGGAGCTTCACATTCAAATCCCATTAACAAATAACAGGGTTTATGGTACCAATGCCCACACATGGCTTTGGAAATTCCAGACTCATGGATAACAGATTGGGTTCATCCTTCCCTGTCCCTCAAATTCTTTCCATTAATGTGGAGAGAGAGGGTTTTGCAAGGGGTTTGGGCACTCTCTGTAGGACTCCATGATGTGAAGTGAAGAGACAACCTGGAACATTAAAGGCAACATGGTGCTATGTAAAGAATGCTGCATTTTGGGGGCAGCTAGGTGGCACAGTGGATAGACCACCAGCCTTGGATTCAGGAGTACCTGAGTTCAAATCTGGCCTCAGACACTTAACACTTACTAGCTGTGTGACCCTGGGCAAGTCACTTAACCCCAATTGCCACACATACACACGCACAAATGCTGCATTTAGAGGCAGAAGACCTCAGTCTAAGTCCAAGCTAGGTCACTTATACCCATTATGATTGTGGACAAGCCACTCCTACTTTCTGAGCTTTAGCTAAAGTGTCTTATTTAAATGAGAGGGCCATATTAAATGACCTCTATGGTTCCTTCCAACTCTAAGTCTACCCTCCTACCATTGCCTGAATCTTCATCAACATCAAGAAAATGCAGCCAGGCCAACTAGGATGGGCTCATGGCACCAAGCATGGAAAAAAATCAGGTCATATGTAGAAGTCAGGCCATGAGATTTTTGGATCTAATACACAGAGCACTGAATAGGATATTAATCAAAACACAACCTAATTAAAACTCTTTGCTGCCTCAAAAGACTGGGGATGGGGGCAAGGGAGGGGGAAGAAGAAGTATGTTGGGAGGACTGTTGCATGTTGTCACCACACTGTCACATTGGGGACCAATACCAACATTTGAGGCCCCAGCTCCAGAACTCTACTATGATCTAAATCACTGACATTTGTTTCATTCCTCAGAAATTTCTGTGGGTCTATTAGTTTAAAAAATCTACATATAGCAGAGATGCTGGTAAACATGGACTTGAATTCTGACTACAGATGCTTTGGCAGTCACAGCCTATCCAGGCTTCAGTTTCTATCTGTAAGTGGAGGCAATGTGGGAACAAATGTGATGATAGATGTGAACACGCTTTGTGCTCAGTAGAGGAAGGAAGCTATATAAATCCAAGGTATAATTATAGCTGCTCATTATAATCATCATCATAATCAGAGCTGAACGATGTTAGATAAACACAAGCAAAATAGCATAAATAGCATGAAATAAAGGATTACAGTAAGGAAGTAGGAAAAATCAGGAAAGGCAAGAGATGAAATTGCATTGGAAAAGGTTAAATAATGATATAAATTACAGATAAAATAATGCTATAAATAATAATGATAATATGGCAATTTTTTTAAAGAAAAAGGAAAAAAGCTACAGAAACAGAAATGTAAGAGACGATGACACCAATTGATTGTAGAATCTCTAAGTTCAAAGACCTCAAAGACCATCTCAGACAACCTGTACCCAAGCAGAAATTCCTTGTACAAAATCCTAGACAGGTAGGTTTCTACCTTCCCCTTGAAGATCACGAATTTGAAGGAACCCACTACTGGATGATGCAATTCATTCCTTTTATGGACAGCTTTAATTTTCAATAAGTTCATTCTTAATCAACTAAGCAATCAATAAGCATTTATTGAGCACCTATTGTGTACTTGGTAGAAATGAGGTAATAGTAGAGCATTCTCAGCATGAAGGACAACCTCTACAAAGGCTTGGAGACAGGAGATGATGATTTCAACATACTTAACTTCAGCTTTCTCCTTCATAGCACTTCACTTGATGTGTTGTGCTTTGAGAGAACAAGATATTTATAAATTTTGCCTGCATCCTCTGCTTTAATCTTACCTCTCAATTCAAGCTCAGACCTTTCAGTCTGCATTCTTCCTCATTGCACATTAAGAATTTGGCCTTTACAGAATCCCAAATGACATATAGATATCATTGTAGAACGTTTCCAAAAGATGCACTGTTTGATGTACTTTTTTGGTGGTATAATATAATTTACATAATCTGTATAAATCAAGTGATTAATGCAATGTTTCTTACTTGAAAGTCATATTCAGTTCTGTTCTTGAGTGATAATAACTGATTAAACACAATGAAGAAAATAGTGGACTTATACTATTAGTGTCATATTTTACTTTAATCATTTTTAATATTTCAGTGTTTAATAACATGCTTCAAACAGAAAATAGTTTGATTTGTGGACATCAAATACCCTAGATTTCTCACTATATTTGGTAGAGCAGAGAGGGGAGGGGAGATGAAAAAGGAAGAGAACAAAGAGAAGCAGAACAAAGGAGAGGGGGAAGGGAAAGGAAGTGAGGAGAGGTGAGAAGAGATATCATTGGGGCATCTTTTGTTTAAAGCACAGAAGAAAACAGAAAGAGGGCTACAAAGAAATACGGACAAGCCTAGACATCATCTTTCAAGAAATTCTCAAGGAAAACTACCCTAATATTCTGGAACCAACAGGAGAAAAAGAAATTGAAAGAATCCACTAATCAGCTCTAGAAAGAGATCCCAAAATGAAAACTCCCAGGAATATTATAACCAATTTCCTGAGTCCCCAAGTTAAGGAGAAAATATTGTAAGTAGCCACAAAGAATCAATCAAAATATAGTAGAATCATAGTCAAGACAGCAAAAGATTAAGCAGCTTCTACATTAAAGGATCAGAGGGCTTGGCATATGATATTACAGAGGGCAAAAGGAGCTAACATTACAACCAAGAATCACCTACCAAGCAAAACTGAGTATAATTCTTCAGGGGGCAATGGATATTTAATGAAATAGAGGACTTTCAAGCATTCCTGATGAAAAGACTTAAGCTGAATAGAAATTTTGACTTTCAAATACAAGACTAAAGAGAAGCATAAAAAAGTAAACAGGAAAAAGAAATTATAAACAATTTCATAATAATTAATAACTTAATAATGTTTACATTTCTATATGGGAAGATGATATTTGTAACTCTTATGAACTTAATCATTATTAGAACAGTTAGAAGGAATATAGGTCGACAGAGGGTATGGGGGTGAGTTTACTATGACGAGATATCCCAAAAAATAAAATTAAGTTGTGATAAAGGGAGATGTACTTGTAGAAGGTAGAAGGAAATGGTAGAATGGCATAAATGATCTCACACAAAAGAGTCACAAAAGAATTTTTATATTGGGAAGATGGGGGTGGGGCAGACAGTGCTTGAACCTTACTCTCATTGGAATAAGCTCAAAGAGGGAATAACATATACACTCAGTTAAAATCTATCTTACTCTACAAGAAAGTTGAAGGAGAGGGGGATCAGAGAAAGGGGGAGTGCTGATAAAAGGAAGAACATATCGATGGAGGTGGTGGCAGAAACAAAACACTTTTGAAGAAGGACAAAGAGAGAAAAGGACAAACAAAGGGGAAAGTAGGATGGAAGGAAATATATAGTTAATAATTCACTATTTGACAAAAACAGCTGAGGAACCGGAAAGTGGGGGACAGCTAGGTGGCACAGTGGATAAAGCAACAGCCCCGGATTCAGGAGGACTGTAGTTCAAATCTGTCCTCAGACACTTGACACTTACTAGCTGTGTAACCCTGGGCAGGTCACTTAACCCTCATTTCCCTGCCAAAAAAATTTAATTGGGAAACTGGAAAGCAGTTTGGCAGAAGCTAGGTATAGACCAACATCTCATACCATATACCAAGATAAGGCACATGATTTAGACATAAAGGGTAGTACCATAAGCAAATTAGAAAAGCATGGAACAGTTTACCTGTCAGATCTATGGATAGGAGAATTTATGAGAAAACAAGAGATAGAGAACATTACAAGATGGAAAATTAATAATATTGATTATAATAAATTAAAAAGGGTTTGCACAAAGCCAATGAAATCAAAATGAGAAGAAAAGCCAAAAACTGGGGGGGGGGGGGAGGGTGGCAGGGAATTTATAGCAAGTTTCTCTGATAAAAGGCCTCATTTCCTCATTTCTCAAATACATGAAGAACTGAGTAAACTTTATAAGAATACAAGTCATTCCCCAATTGATAAATGGTGAAAGGATATGAGCAAACAGTTTTCAGATGAAGAAATCAAAACTACCTTTGGTCATGTGGAAAAAATGCTCCAAATCACTATTGATTAGAGAAATGCAAATTTAAATGGCTCTTAGGTACTACCTTACACCTATCAGATTGACTAATGTGATAGAAAAAAATGAAAAATGTTGGAGGGGGCATGGGAAAATTGTGTCACTAATGCGCTATTGATGGAATTGTGAACTGATCTAACTATTTTGGAGAACAATTTGGAACTATGCCCAAAGGGCTATAAAATTGTGTATACCTCTTGACCAACAATAACACTACTAGGTCTGTATCCCAAAGAGGTTTTTTTAAAAGGGGAAAGGAACTATTTGTACAAAAATATTTATTGCAGCTCTATTTTTTGGTTGCTAATAATTGGACATCGATGGAATTCCCATCAATTGGGGAATAGCTGAACAAGTTGTGATATATGATTGTAATGGAATACTATTGTGCTAAAAGAAATGATCAGCAGGATGGTTTCAGAAAAACCTGTTAAGACATGGATGGATGCAAAGTGAAGTAAGCAGAACCAGGAGAACATCATACACATAGGACCCATATTGCATGATGATTAATTGTGAATGACTTAGCTATTCTCAGCAATACAAGAATGTAAGACAATTCTGAAGGGCTCGTGATGAAAAAATGCTATCCACCTTCAGAAAAAGAACTGATGAACTCTAAATGCAGATATAAGCATACTTTAAAAGAAAAACTTTATTTTGTTGTTCTTGTTTTCTTGTTTTCTTTCACAATATGAATAGTACAGAAATTTTTTTAAAGCATTGTTAATCCATAAGATTAGGGATATTTTATAGACCCGCACTTTCTAGTTTTTCAGAGAAGCTAGAGTTTCGTTTACCTTCCTCAACATAACTATCCAGTTGTTCATTTTATTAGCGGTATGCAAGTTGTCTATTTCTCATGTAATCCAGAATGCACTCTCATTGTGTTGGGCAATAAATTTTCCACACCCTTCCTTCCTTCCTTCCTTCCTTCCTTCCTTCCTTCCTTCCTTCCTTCCTTCCTTCCTTCTTTCCTTCTTTCTTCCTTTCTTTTTTCCTTTATTTTTTGCAGGGCAATGCGGGTTAAGTGACTTGCCCAGGGTCACACAGTTAGTAAGTGTCAAGTGTCTGAGGTTGGATTTGAACTCAGGTCCTCCTGAATCCAGAGCCAGTGCTTTATCCACTGTGCTGCCTAACTGCCCCCCTGTTACTTCTTCTTTAGACATTCTCTATCTCCTCTAATTTGTTTGCTTCTCAAGCCTCGTTAGGAAGAGTTCTTAACCTGGGGTCTATAGTGTCCCAAAAGGAGCAGTTATGATTTCAAAGGATCTGTGACTGTGGATAAGAAAAATTTACTTATCCATTTTAATATAATTGCTCTTTTTGCAATCCTATATGTTTTCGTACATACATTTGAAGACATTGTTCTGAGAAGACATTAATAGTTTTAGTGGACTGGCAAAGGATCCCATTATACAAAAAAAAAAGGTTAAGAAAAGAAAAAGAACATCTGGTCAATAGTTTTTCATCACTGTAGTTCTGTCTGTTGTTTGAGCTCTTTTGACTCATTGAAATGTATTACATTACATTCAAACTTTTGATTTTTATCTAGAATTCCATTCAACACATTTCTTTGTCATTGATTTTAACTGAGCAACATGAAATTCAAATTTTCTCCCATGTGTCCCAATGATGTAATCTTCCAATGAGTTTCCACAGTTCTTCAATAGTTTCCTCCAATAAGCTCTGCCATGGTGAAAACTGACTCCTTTCCTTAAAAATATTCCTGGATAAGGGGCAGCTAGGTGGCACAGTGGATAAAGCCCTGGCCCTGGATTCAGGAGGACCTGAGTTCAAATCTGGCCTCAGATACTTGACACTTACTAGCCATGTGACCCTGGGCAAGTCATTTAACCCTCATTGCCCTGCCATATATATATATATATATATATATATATATATATATATATATATATATATATATATATATATTCCTGGATAGCTCCACCCTTCTTCTTCTGATCCTTGCTGTATGGTGGTAGCATGTATAATTGTTTATAGATCCTAAAATATTTTTACCTTCTCTTTCACATATTTTGGTGGAATGTATTCATTCATGATGACATAGCTGATATCAGCTTTTTTTAAATGTCTATTGTTGTTTGTTTGAATGCCTATAAAGTTGGATTCATGCCATCGAACTCAAAAAGAGCTTTTTGAAATTCAATTGTCCCTCTTCTCAAAATAATTTTAGACACTGGCATCATTTTTTCATTTGTTTTACTATTAAATAATACTTTTATGGTTTGTGTTATGGATAGATTTTTCAATGACAGGTTTAGTTTTTCCTTCTTCTGATTAAAGTAACTCAATTTCCATCTTATTTCTTCTAATCTGGGTCTACGAGTGAAATTATATTTTATGATTTTCCTGTATTAAACAATGAAATTATATGTATAAAGTATTTTGCAAACTTTAAATGTTATTATTATTATCAATCAGATAGACCTCTTTATTATAAATGCATGAATCCTATTCCCCCCATCCTTAATACCTCCAAGTCTCCTTCCTGAAATCATATCCTGATCAATGGTCTATTAGCTGTCAATTTTGATTTCCAAACCCTCCTCCCCTCCCTTCTTCCTCCTGGGCTAGGCCTGGAGATTAGTGGCTCTGGTCTTCTTTTGAAGGGTCCCTTATGAACTTGTCCTTTTGGTTCAGTTGTGGAGAGGAAGAAGAGGGAGAACATCATACTCTCGGATTGGCTGGAGAACAACAGGATAGCCTTTCAGCCTCCCATCCTTCTCCATGCTGATGAAGATGCTGAGGGTGAGGGACCTTTACAGATGGCTGAACCTGAGGGCAACAGCAATTTCAAATTCCACAGTCTACTTCAGGGCTTTCTCCTGGTGTAGCATTGGACCTAGGCCAGAGCATTCAGGTCTTTCTCTAAGAATACCAAGAGCTACTCATACTCCAGAATCCTGCTTGCTTCTGGCTTCAAGGACAACCATGAAGGAGTTGGGGGATGTGAGCTTACTGGTGAAAGAATAGAAGTGGGCCAATGAAACTTAAGGCATTTTTCTTTTCTTTTTTTTTTTTTTGTTTATTTGTTTGCAGGGCAGTGAGGGTTAAGTGACTTGCCCAGGGTCACACAGCTAGTAAGTGTCAAGTGTCTGAGGCCGAATTTGAACTCAGGTCCTCCTGAATCCAGGGTCAGTGCTCTATCCACTGTACCACCTAGCTGCCCCCTTGAGGCATTTTTTCAAAGATGATGCTCACTTGGCTGGGGGTGGGAGGGATGTGGGAATAATAATTAAAAGATCATTTGAAAACTCTGTATCTTTGACCCCTTAAAGTCTTCCCACACTTTGGTGTACTTTCACACATGCTTCATGTTGAGGTTTTGGAGTTTCTGTTACATCAATGACTGCTTGCATGAGAGTCATGGGGAAAATGCTCTGCTTTATCGCCAGATGAGAACATATCCAATAACTCTAATGTGCAAATGTTGTGTTTTGCAAAGCACAGTTTGGTGGCTTTAATGATGAACTTCATGTCATACTTCATGGAGTCAGTGTTGCCCAAGGCGATAAGCAGCAGTGGCTGTCCAGGGTCAAGGGTGAGACAGCTGAGTTCCATTCACCATGCTGGGTACCCAACAGACAGTTGAAGCCTTTTGGCACCACAGTGGGGTTCAGTTTGAATATGGATCAGTCCTTCTTCCCTAGGTCTAATGAAGCACTACCAATGTTTTGTGTGACTTGGAAGTAAGCATATTGTTGATAAAAAGCAGTATGAAGTCTTTGCATGTAACTCTTAAGATGTGGTTCCAGTTTTGTTATGACATAGAAATGACTGCTTCTTAATAAAAGCATTTATATCTTCCGTCCTGTGTACAATAGTTCCGTCCTGTGTTCAATAGTTACTATTATCATTATTGTTGTTATCTATTCTTTATCATTGTCCTCATTATTTATTTATTTATGTAAGCATCTTTCCACCAGGGCACGCTGTCTTGTAAATGGTAATTGCCCATAGCATTTTTTGCAGGCCTCTGCTTACTTTGGCCTTTAGCCTCCCCGTATTTCTTAGGGGATCACACTTATTCTTGTATTCATCCTTAGTTATATGTATGCCTTCACTTCCATCATTTGAACATGAGCTTTCAAGATCTGAGCTCATGAGAGAGTTCTCTGTGCAGTCACATCACTCTCTTTAGAGGTCCAACAATACAACTATCAAGCTGCAACCAAGACAGAACTAGCGTGTATCAGTCACTGTGGAATTCTGAGGTGAGGGGAAGGGTAATATTCTTTTAAGAAACATTTGAGACCAGAGAAAATCATGTGTAATCCAAAAGCCAGGCCGAGTATGTTGCCATAGTGATCAAAAGGCACTGATACCCAAGGGTTGAGTAAAGCAGTAAAAATATAAAGCCTTAGGGGCAGCTAGGTGGCACAGTGGATAAATCACCAGCCCTGGATTCAGGAGGACCTGAGTTCAAATCCAGTCTCAGACACTTGACACTTACTAGCTATGTGACCTTGGGTAAGTCACTTAACCCTCACTGCCCCAGGCAAATAAACAAATGAATAAATAGATAGATAAACAAATAAACACACAGATAGATAGATAGATAGATATAGATAGATAGATAGATAGATAGATAGATAGATAGATAGATAGATAGATAGATAGATAGATAGATAGATAAATGGATGAATGAATAAATAAAGACTTAGGTGATAGGATTCTGTTCAAGTCTAGGGAGCCAAAATTCAGGAAGATTACCATTTTTATCCAAGTTCTGGCTGGTACCATAAGCAGATAAGTCTTTTAATTCCAGAGATTTGCACTCATTACCCTTCAGGAATATCACTACCTCTATGGGACCCACCTCTTCCTACTGATTGCAGCTGTTCCCACAGCGTCTCTGGTCCATATGTGACAGTGCATTGGAGGCAGCTCAAAGTGGTCCCCTAGAGCCTATTGTTAAATTTTCAATGTGAGCATTTACATCTTGAAAACTGGCAAACCTAAAAATCAGGGATGTCTTTGTTGTTTCATTTATTGTCTAAACTTAAGAAAATTCTGGAGAAAATGTTAATAATGTAGATTAAATGTAAAAGTGTTTCTTGCTAGGGCAGCTAGGTGGCACAGTGGATAAATCACCAGCCCTGGATTCAGGAGGACCTGAGTTCAAATCTGGCCTCAGACACTTGACACTTACTAGCTGTGTGACCCCAAGCAAGTCACTTAACCCCTTTGCCCTGAAAAAAAAAATGTTTCTTGTTTATGTGTGTTTATGTATATATTTGGAGAGTCAGCTATTAACCATTTACCAGCACACTCTTGTCCATTGACAACCTTTAAAACAGTGTGGGAGCAGAGCAAATGACTTAACGGATGTGCCAGTTCAACCTCCTGTCTCAATAGTGTCTCTTTGTTCCCTAGCAAAGTCACAGAGGTTTTGAAGACTGGTAACCAGAGGGTTCTTCAGTGTTCAGTGTTTATTCTTCCTTGGAAACAGGTGTAAGCTTGTCAGTATCCCACATAAAACAGCCTGGTAGGGCTTAGGTATTTGGATTGGTAGCATGTATACAACTTTCCAGGTGCAGAGAAAAGTCGGAACCGGTGGAGAAAAATGGGATGCATTTGTTGGCCCTGATTTAATTTGTGGAAGGTGGGAGCCAGGTATTGCATTTACCACATAAGGGGAGAGAAAGAAGCTTAGGCAAAGAGACAACCACATCTATTCAACAGGCATGGTTCATGGGCAGCCACGTAACCCTTACAATATGCAGCAATGGAAAAACAGTGAAAGCAGAAAACAAGTCCCCAGGTGTATCAGGAGCTTGGCTCATCTAGTCCTGGGCAGCTGATTCCTCCTCCTTCCCAACACCAGTAACTGGAGTTGGGGTTACAGAACAGCTCTTCCACATCGCTTTCTGCCTTGAAATTCTTGGAGTCTTAGGGACTATGAGCCAGAGAGAAGGGTTGCAGGGGTCAGTGGAGCAGCAGACAGGGAGGAGAAATCAGTTTTTAGGTTTATAGTTTTTAAGAAGGAAGGAGTCTTTGTAATAAATATTTAACAGACTGGTAAAAAAAATTCCATGGACTAGAGGTGAGGAAATATAGGGAATCTGAGCTTTGTCTGATATTGCTGATTTTGAGGCTGGTCACACACACACACACACACACACACACACACAGAATCACATACATAATTTCAGAGTCGGAAGAGACCTAATTAGCCATCTGATCCAACTCCTTCCAAAAAAAGAATGCCTTTTACGACATACCCAAAAAGTTGTTATTCAATTTTTTGCTGGAAATTTTAAAATTAGGGTTCAACTACCATATCCCAAGGCAGCCCATTCATTTGGGGATAGCTATAATTATTGATTTTCCTGACCTCCAATCTAAACTTGCTTCTTTGCAAACTCTACTCATTGCTTGTAGCTCTGTGGCCAAATAAAGAAGTTCATTCCCACTTTCACACAATTTCTTGATAATCATTATTGTGTCTTCCCTGAGTCTTCTCTTCTCCTCATATGCCATAAACTTGAGGCCCATCCTAGTACCTTTCCATTGGATTCTCTACAGCTCATCTGTACCTTTTCTAAATTGGGGTACTCAGAACTAAGCACAGTGGTTCAAATGTAGTCTGAACAGAACAGAATAAAAGACTATCATATTACTGCTATCCTGCTCTTGCAGTGCACAAAACCCCTCAGATATTTGGCAGGTTGTTTCCTAGTCATGTCTCTCCCATGTTCTACTTATAAAATTGACTGTTGAACCAAAATATGACTTTATATTTATCCCTATTAAATTTGACCTTATTAGATTCAGCCTACTGTTCTGGTCTGTTGAAATCTTTTTGAATCCTTACTCTATCATACAGAATATAGATATGTGCCATCAGCAAATTTGGTAAGTTTCCTATTTAGTCTTTTATAAGAGTCATTGATGATAATGAAATATAGCAAGACTAAGCATGAGTTCTTGGTGGTCATCCACTTGGGACATCCTCCAGGGTAGACAGTGAGCTATTAATAAGAATTCTTTGGGTCTAGTCATTCTTTGGATCTGGCCATTCAACCAGAGTTCTGAATTTGCCCACCTAAACTAGTGAGTGCCTCATTCCCAATGCTCCATAATTTTTCTACAAGAATTCCATGAGAAGCTTTATCAAATGCTTTGTTAAAACCTAGTCACACAATATGGAGACCATTGACCTGATCGACCACTTCAATAACTGTCAAAAAAAAATAAAATAAAATATGGAGGGGGCACCTAGGTGGCACAGTGGATTCACACTTGACACTTACTAGCTGTGTGATCTTGGGCAAGTCACTTAACCCTCATTGCCCCACCAAAAAACCCAAAAAAACTGAAATGTGGTTAGTCTGGTATGACCTGTTTTGATGACACCAGGTTGGCTCTTGGTGATCACTACTTCCATTTCCAAATGTTCTCTTTAAATGTATTATAGAATTTTCCAAGGAATTAAAGTCAAGTTCCCTGGCCTATAGTCTACAGATTCTAATCTCTTCCCTTTTTTTTTTTTTTTTTGAAAATCAGAACAACTGATGCCATTCTCCAGTCCTGGCATACTTCTCCCATTCCTCACAATCATTAAAATATGACTAACATTTCAACAATCATATCTTCCATGTTTCGTTCGTTTTTAGTACCCAAGGATTAAGTTCATCTGGACTAAGTGACTTGAATTCATCCAGATGAACTAGATGTGCCCAGAATTATTTGGCCAGAGACTAGAAAAGTATGTGACTCATGTGAACAGGCAATGCCCATCCATGGATGGCCATATGATGTTTTTAGGGCAGGATGGCACCTGTGTCTGATTGTCATATATAACTCTAGTATTTGACATAATG
This sequence comes from Dromiciops gliroides, assembly GCF_019393635.1. NCBI lineage: Eukaryota > Metazoa > Chordata > Mammalia > Microbiotheria > Microbiotheriidae > Dromiciops > Dromiciops gliroides. The sequence continues at coordinate 163,230,365 of NC_057865.1, read as the reverse complement.
TAGCATGCATATATGTATTTAGTCTACTCTCTGGAATTCTGCTATATGATAGTATAGATACAATGTATACTTGCAAGTGGCCTATTTGTCTGGGATACCTTGTATATAATTATGCTGTGAACATCCTGGGTGATAAATAATATATTTTGGTAGACTTTTCAAGGAATGAATTTTTCTTTCTTTCTTTCTTTCTTTCTTTCTTTCTTTCTTTCTTTCTTTCTTTCTTTCTTCCTTCCTTCCTTCCTTCCTTCCTTCCTTCCTTCCTTCCTTCCTTCCTTCCTTCCTTCCTTCCTTCCTTCCTTCCTTTCTTTCTTTCTTTCTTTCTTTCTTTTCTTTCTTTCTTTCTTTTCTTTCTTTCTTTCTCTCTTTTTTTTTTTTTTGCTGAGACAAAAATCTTGAAGGAACTCTCAAAGATGTAGCCCATGGTTTGTGTTAAAATTCTGAGCTTATAAGGATAATTTGAATCTTAAAGTGTTTCCCCTGAGAATATCTGAATTTAACACATTCTAAGGCCCTGAACATGTAAGAAACCCAAGCTAACAAATTTTCTTTAAAAGTTAAAACTATATTTATCCCAACCAAAAATACAAAGGACTGGGGGGCAGCTACGTGGCACAGTGGATAGAGCACCGGCCCTGGATTCAGGAGGATCTGTGTTCAAATCCAGCCTCAGACATTTGACACTTACTAGCTATGTGACCCCGGGCAAGTCATTTAACCCTCATTGCCCTGAAAGAAAGAAAGAAAGAAAGAAAGAAAGAAAGAAAGAAAGAAAGAAAGAAAGAAAGAAAGAAAAAAGGAAAGAAAGAAAGCAAGAAAGAAACAAAGAAAGAAAGAAAGAAAGACAGAAACAAAGAAAGAAAGAAAGAAAGAAAGAAAAAAGGAAAGAAGGGAAGGAAGGAAGGAAGGAAGGAAGGAAGGAAGGAAGGAAGGAAGGAAGGAAGGAAGGAAGGAAGGAAGGAAGGAAGGAAGGAAGGAAGGAAGGAAGGAAGAAAAAATACAGAAGACTAATGTAAACAGTCAAAATAACTCCCCCTTCCCCCTTTCCACTGCACTTATACTTTCTGCATGGATTTAAATACTCTATCTGACTGATAGAACTACCTTACAACCCTACATGTAATTCTACAGAAAAGGGAAATAATATAAGGCTTCTAGGGAATTAAAAAAAAAACCCTCCTTAGGCCTCTAATTCCTCAGGGATGTATATAATTCCCCAGCATTATAATACTATCTTGCCCCCACCCCCCAAGGGAAAAATACTCCAAAATGTTAATGAGCCAAGCAACCCTCCAGGGGAGGAGGAGGGGTCTCATTTCCCTGGTGACATCATCTCAATTCTTTATCATGAATCTGTGCCAATCCTTCCTCCCTTTCATATTTCTGTCTGGCTCCTTTTCTTCTATGTCTACGTTTCCAGTAGAATCTCCATCTGGCAATTCTCTTTGGTCTTTCTGCAGTTCCGCAATTCATATGGCTTCCTGAGAAGCACCAAATGGATGCACATTCATTGGTGTATGTGAGGAGACACAAAACCTTACTGACTCTAACTTCGCTGACTCAGCTTCCTGGTCACCTACCAGCATTAAAAAGTCCATCTAGGCAGGGGTGTGCTGGTAAATGTAAAACAACCAGTTCTGCCAATAATGAATTGTGTGGCCTTGGGTAAGCCAGTCACTCCAAAATGAGGGGGTTGAGGATGCACAGGACTTCTTAGAACTAGAATTCTATGATTTTAAGCCCTCAGGTTTGGGTGGCCCAAAGATGCCCCCTACTTGTATGATCCTAGAGTAAGAATGAATACAAGCCACCTGTACCTTAAAGTCTGACAACTGAAAGTGATTAAGTGATTTGGCCCTTGTTCACCTACCTAACAAGTATCAAAGGTGAAGTTTGTTCTTTAGGACCACAGGCACATAGGTTTAGAGCTGGGAGGGAAGGGGAAAGGAAGGAAAGTACTCAGCATTTATATAGCACCTTATTATGAGCCAAGAAGTGCTAAGACTTTACAAATATTATTTCATATGATCCTTACAATGGCCCTGGGAGGTAGGTGCAATTGCTATTCCCATTTTCTAGTTAATGGTAAATGGGGGAAGACAGAGGTTAAGTGACTTGCCCAGTTTCACATGGCTTTCTGAGTCTGAGGTCAGATTTAAACTCAGGTCTTCCTGACACCAGCCCCAATGTTCTATCTTCAATATTACCTAGCTACTTTTCAAGGGAGGTTGGGAGTCATTGTATCCAAACCTCCCATTTTACACTTGGAAAATGAAGGCTGGGAGAGAATAAAAGTACTAAAGTCACACAGCTAGTGTGTCTAAGTCAAATTTTGAACATGTTTTCCCACTTCTAGGTCCAGCAAAGCTCAGCATGCTATCTCTTCATATTTATTCTTTTGGGGTTTTCTTCTTGTTGTTATTGTTGCCTGAATTATCTGAATGCAGGTCTTCCTCCTTCTGTGTCCAGTATGCTGGCATCCAGATACTATGCTGCTTCTGTATACATTATACTTCATACAAACATGCACGTTTTGGTTTTTTGCGTGAGTGTGGATTTGAGACTAGATTATCACCTGTTGCTTGGAGTGGAATTTTCAGCTGGACCTCTGAGCTGTACTCAGCAAAAAGATATTCCCAAAGGCAGATAAAACAGAGAGTGGTGGCCACATATTCAATGAAGAGACTACAGGGGTGATTATGTGGGGGAAATAGTTACTGGGGAACAGAGAGAGAGAACAGACCATCAATGTAGAGGTATTATGAGTGATGGGTGAGAACATCAAAGTGGTGGGGTGTTGTGAGTGAAGAACCCAAAGGATGAAAAAGGTCATTTGGCTGGGTGTGTACACATGTACATACATTTTTTTTTCCTTTCAACAAAAATTTATTTTATTTTCCATTTACATGTAAGGGTAGTTTTCAACATTCTTTTTTATAAGATTTAGAGTTCTAAATTTTTCTCCCTCCCTCCCTCCCTCCCTTTCCTCCCCCCTCCACAAGATCACAATCAGGTTATGTATGTACAATCCACAAGTGTTCTTTTTATTAGTTCTTTCTATGGGGGTGCATAGTAAGCTTCCTCATTGGTTCCTTGGGTTTGTCTTGGATCACTGCACTGCTGAGAGTAGTTAAGTCATTCACAATTACTCATTGAACAATACTGCTGTCACTACATACAATGTCCTCTCAGCTCTGCTCACTTCACTATACATCAATGTTCATTAGTCTTTCAAGGGTTTTCGGGTATCATCCTGTTTGTCATTTCCTGTAGCACAAATCCATTCCACTACAATCATATAACACAGCTTTTTCCATCATTCCTCAATTGATGGACATTCCCTTGATTCTCAATTCTTAGCCTCCACCAAGAATTGCTAAAAATATTTTTTGTACAATTTTTCCCCCTTTTCTATTTTTCATGATTACTATTGTTAACTGTTTCCCTTCCATCCTATTCCCTTCCCCATGATATTTATTCTATTATCCATCTTCTTTCATCCTATCACTCTTCAAAAGGGATTTGCTTCTGTCTGTCCCCTCCTCCACTCTGCCCTTCCTTCTTTTGCCCCTCTCTCTTTATCCCTTTATTCCTTTCCCCTCCTATTTTCCTGCAGGGTTAGAGAGATTACCCAATTGAGTGTGTACATTATTCCCTCAGTGAGCCAATTCTAATGAGATTGAGGTCTTTGAGCCAATGTTGATGAGTGTTAGGCTCCTTTACTGCCCAGATTAAATAGATTACTCCACCCAGTTTGGTGTGTCTATTAGTCCCTCCTTGAGGCAGCTCTGATGAGTTTAAGATCCTTGAGCCTTTTCTGATGAGTGTAAAATTCATTTACTGCCCTGCTCCTCTCCCATCTCTTCCCCCCCGTTCCATAAGCCTTTTCCTGTTACTTTCATGTAGGATTTAATTTCTGCCCTTCCCCCTCCCCCAATGAATTCCCTTCACCCCTCAATTTAACCCTAAAGATGTCATCACCTAGCTAAGTGACACAGTGGATAAGGCATCACCCCTGGACCCAGGGGGATCCCAGCCAAAACCTGGCCTCAGACACAAGACAGTCGCCCACTGTACGACCCCAGGTATGTCCCCCAGCTCCAATTTTTTTTATGCTTCTCTAGGGTCTTGTATTTGAAAGTCAAATTTGCCATTTAGTTCAGGTCTTTTCATCACAAATATCTGAAAGTCTTCTTTTTCATTAAAGTCCCATTTTTTCCACTGAAAGATAACGCTGAGTTTGCTGGGTAGGTGATTCTTGGTTGTAATCCCATTTCCTTTGCCCTTTGGAATATCATATTCCATGCCCTCTGGTCCTTTAATGTAGAAGCTGCTAGGTCTTGTGCTATCCTGACTGGGGCTCCACAGTACTTGAAATTCTTTCTTTTTGGCAGCTTGCAATATTTTCTCCTTGACCTGAGAGCTCTGGAATTTGGCTATGTAATGATTGGGATGATGCCACCTACTGGAGACTTGCTGTGGGAAAGCTCCACCATGACGAAAATGCCTCAGAGGCATTGTGGCTTTTCCTTGGCATCAGGAAATGATGTTTGCTCATGGGTGCTGTCTATCAAGGCTACCAGCCAATCAACTTGAGGAGCCTCCTATTTTCTGGGAGGAGACAGGAAGGAGGAAAGGGAGCCTGCGCGGAGAGCTCTTGCGCTTTTTGGGTTCCTGACTTGGTGGTGGCGGCGGCAGAGGACTTCACAGGAAATTTGAGGAAAGATAGGAATGCCAGGCTGTTGGAATTCTGTTCTCAATCTTTTTCTTTTTCTTTTCCAATAAACCCTTAAAAACCTAAACTCGTTTTATCAGTGATTTTAGTCAGTTTCCCCCAAAACTGGGGGAACAGATTAGAATCCACAGCAATAATATTCCTAGGAGTTTTCTTTTGGGGATCTCTTTCTGAAGGTGATTGGTGGATTCTTTCAATTTCTATTTTAGCTGCTTCTTCTAGAATTTCAGGGCAATTTTCCCTGAGAATATCTTGGAAGATGGTATCTAAGCTCTCTCCTTGATCATGGTTTTCAGGTAGACCAATAATTTTCAAATGATCTCTCCTGGACCTATTTTCCAGGTCAGCAGTTTTTCCCAGAAGATATTTCACATTGCCCTGTATTTTTTTATTCATTTGGATTTGCTTTATTGTGTCTTGGTTTCTCATAAAGTCACTGGCTTCCACTTGTTCAATCCTCCTTCTTAGGCAATTATTTTCATCAGAGAGCTTTTGTACCTCCTTTTCCATTTGGCCAATTTGACTTTTCAAGATGTTGACTTTTTTCTCATGTCTTTCCTTCATCACCCTCATTTCTCTTTCCATTTTTTCCTCTGCCTCTCTAATTTTATCTTCAAAGTCCTTTTTGAGCACCTCTATGGCCTGAGACCAATTCGTATTTTTCTTGGAAGCTTTAGATATAAGGGCCCTGATGTTGACATCTTCCTCTGAGGGTGCCCCTTGGTCTTCCTTGTTACTGAAGAAACTTTCTATGGGCCTCACCTTTCTCTGTCGGCTCATCTTGCCTTTCTTTAACTAGACTTTTAGCTACTTAAAGTGGGGCACTGTTTCCAGGCTGCAGTATCTCAAGCTTAAGAAGTCCCAGGTGGTATGATTTAAGGAGAATCAGGTTCTTCCCTTGCCCAGCCTATTTCCTGGTCCTAGATGACCCCAGACCAACTTGCCAATCAACCAGCTTTGTGTGTTGTGGTTGTTAGCTCCAACAAGCCTGTGCCCCTCCCCCACCTGGGCCACTTCTACTTGAGCCTACCACCTGGTTCTCAGTAGGGGTGTAAAATCCAAGTTCTGCCTTAGCACCAGCATAGACCCCTGTAGTCTCTCCTCTGCCCAGTGCTCAGCCCACTCACCAGACTGTGAGCTTAGTTCCAGATGACACTGGTGCTTCAGCTGATTCAGAGGCTCTGGGGGTCTCCTTCTCTGGTGAGGACTTCCTGAGACTGGATCTCTGTCAAGGTGAGTGTGGGGTTGGGCCCAACTCCTGTCTCAGCACAGCAGCTCCCTCCTTCTGACCTTCCAAGCCGTTCTTGGTTAGAAGATGATTTTAGCACATTCTTCTGTGAGTTTTGCTGCTCCAGGCATTTTCCTATGACTTTATTTGGATGTTTTTTGGAGCGATCCTGTCATGAGTTCGGGAGCTCACTGCCTTTCCTCCGCCATCTTGGCTCTGCCCCCAGAAGTCTCTACATACATATTTTAAATAACATAGAAGCTTACACAATTCAGTCACATATACAGGAGGCAATAGTGGGGGGGAAAACCAAACAAAACACAGAAAAGCCTTCATGCAGGCCAGAGTTTTTGAGCATGTCAGTAATGTGACTACTGGCCATGTAGAAAATAGCTGGAGGTTGACCCTTCTGCTGAGCATCTCATTCCTGCCCTATCTCACCAGAATCAGTATTCTGACTGCCAAATGACCAAAAAAAGGGTTGAACACCCCCAATTCCAGGGCCCACAGCTGTACAGCTGATAATGCTATGCCAGGGATTGGCTCCTTAGTTTGTGCTACGGCCTGCATGAAGCTGGGCACTTGGGGATTGGCAGACCTGCCTAGCCAGCTATTTCTGAGACAATTGGCATGAGTATGTCTTTCCCTCCTTTATCCTGACCAAATGAATTTGACCATCAAAAGAAACATATCCTGCAATTTGCAAGGCAGAAACCAGTGAGTTTAGTATGGTTTCCAGACCCCAAACTGGTCCCTGTCCATGCAGAATGAGGCAGGCTGGACTTGATAAATGCCTTGGGGATTCTGGAAAAACCTTTGTTGGTTTTTTTAGTATACATTTTTCTTTTTGAGACATGAAAGCAAGGCCTCCATTTAGTGGTTAAAAAATATAGCAGTTGTAGGGGCAGCTAGGTGGCGCAGTGGATAAGGCACTGGCCCTGGAGTCAGGAGTTCCTGAGTTCAAATTCGGCCACAGACACCAAACACTTACTAGCTGTGTGACCCTGGGCAAGTCACTTAACCCCAATTGCCTCACTAAAAAAAAAAATGGTGGTTGGCAGTTTTACTGATGGTGCTAATGGCTTCATGGGCAGAGAATAGAAGTAACCAAAAAAAAAAAAAACCGACCCCAAAACCGTAAGTGGATTTAACTCCAAAAAGTTAACCAATAAGAGCCTAATGTCGTGGAAAGAAAACTAAGTTTGAATTCAGAAGACCGGGGCTTAAATCTGTTTTGGATATTGATGACCTGTGTGGCCTTGAGCAAGTCACTTCCTACCTGGAGGAAGCCACTCATCCATCCAGTTTCTCCATCTCATTCACTGTAGGAGGTGCTTGAGCCCAATATGCATAAATCTGGGCCATACCAGCAGGAGCCATTCTTGCCTCTAGATCTGATTATTCCCTGACTAAGGTTTCCTCCTGCAGAGCCTCTCATTTTACTTACTAGACTAAGATGGGAAGGGAGAGAGAGTGACACTCACCTCAGTTTTATCCTTTGAGAATGAGATAATCATGAGGATGGGTTAAATGATCTCTAAGTGCAATTCTAGTTTTAAATTCTTGATTCTTTTATCCTGTATGTTCACATCATACACAGGGTGGGCCAAAAGGCACAATGTTTTAATAACTTTTTGAAAATTCTTTTTTCTTTTTTTTTCTCTTTATGAGATTTGATTTTTCACATGTAAATTCATTTCCTATATATACTGCATATGATATTCTGGCATTGTAAATTCAAAACAAAAAATAAAGGCATTATTAAATACTGAAACCCCTTCATGACTTTTGGCCTACCTTATACATAAATGCCATCTAAATGATACCTATATTTCAGAGCGTCCTTTAAATTAGAATAATAGCTAATATTTACATCCCTCTTTGAAGTTTACGAAAGTATTTAACATATGTTATATCATTTGGTCCTCAGGCACAACCCTGTGGGATACATGTGGTTATTATTTCCATTTTACAGATGAGAAAACTGAGACAGAGAGGTTCAGGGATTTGCCCAGAGTCACATTGCTAATAAGTGTCTGAGTTGGGATTCCACAATGATGAACCACAATTCCCAAGGACTCATGCTTACTCACCTCCTCCATATAGAAAGGAGATAGATTCAGAGTGAAGATAGGGACATTTTGGGGGGGACATGGCTAATGGAGAAATGTTCAGGGGTTGGGTTTCTTTTCTTTTTTTCTTGCTTGACTATATTTACAATACTGTTACATTATGGAAACTTATAAAGGTCCCTAGAGAATGGCTGCTCACCAATGGGTTTCATTACTTTCTACTACCTAGGTTGTGAACTGTTTCTATTAACTTGGAAAAAAAATCATCAGAGTTGTGTGTTTGGATGCTCAATAAGGGGAGAAGGTGGTTCATTATTTTTTTCTGAGGAGGTCAAGATGAGTTACATAAATTCCCAGATTATCAGTGAGAAGTTCTCTAGAATATATTTAGTCCTTTCATATCCAAGGTCATATAGGTGTGACTGGTTAGTTCAGTAAGTTAAAGCAAAAAGTCTAATGAGGCTAGGGTGGTAGTTCTGTTCAAATCCTGACTTTGTCACTTAATATTTAATTTAACATTTTATTATTTCCATGTTTCCAATTAATGAATTGTATCAGTCATCTCATAATTACATCCAATTGTCCACAAGCAGGCCTCACGGAAGCCAAAAGGGGGTCAAAGTAAGAAGACACACATTTTTGTTGTTGTTCAGTCATTTTTCAGTCATGTCTAACTCTTGGTGAACCCATTTGGGATTTTCTGGGAAAAGATACTGGAGTGGTTTGCTATTTTCTTCTCCAGCTCATTTTACAGATGAGAAAACTGAGGTAAACAGGGCTAAGTGACTTGCTCAGGGTCCTACAGCTAGTAAGTGCCCAAGGGCAGATTTGAACTCATGAAGATGAATCTTCCTGACTCCAGGCCTGGCACTTCTATGCACTATGGCGCCACCTAGCTGACGGAGGATACACATAGATCAAACCAAACCCATCCTTATTGGCAAAATTTCTCAGTACCAAAGTCCTTTCAGTGTTGGTCCAATAGCTACCTATGTCTATACAAAGTAGCAGATGTGCTGAAAAGACCATTGTGACAGCCCCTCTGGACCTGAGTGTCTTCATCAATGAAACGAAAGGGTTGAACTAGACATTCTTCAAGGCCTGTTTCAACCCTTAAGATTTTATTAACACACAGTAGGATTTGGGCACCAGGTTCTACCTGACAGCATTGATTTTCTTTTCCATTTACCCAGTGGTCCACTATCAAAATAGCAAAGCTGACACACATCATCCCTCAGCCAGGGGACCTAATCAGAAATGCAATAAGATCCAAATGGTGCTGAAACCATCCTGAGCAGAGGTGTGGAAATATACCTCTTATTTTAAAGGGTCCCTTTTCCTTTCACAACCAGGCTTCATTCATAGAGCACGTCCCAGGGCTGCCAGGAAATCAGCCGGGCTCTCCTTCTTATATTTAAATTTAATCTAACCGTAACATTACCCCGCATGTCAACAGTTCAGGACAAATTGATGGATTCTAGTTTAACTATTTAGTTGTGCCAGTGGTAATATGTTCAATCATGCATTAAATTAAAAATGACACTTGGAAATATGTGTATCCCAGGCCCTGGTACTCTGCACCAAATAAAGAAAAGATTTAAAATGCTGTCTAGTGGAGGATTACCATTGAAGAAGCATGAATCTCATTATGGCAGGCTGCACTGAGCACATTTGCAAAGTTCCATTTAAATGCAGCTCTGATGGTAGCTGCTTGGTTATCTGGCTGGCTAAACATTTCCATTTACTTTCCATCACAGCAAGCCCAGCTGCTTCCTCAGGGAGGAGGAGGCTGTCAATACACCTCCACTTTCCAAACACCCACCAAGAATTCTTCTGTACCCATCCAACTGCTTCCTCCTGCAGATGCCCTGAACCACCCAAGTCCCCACATAGCCATTCATCCATAATACTCAGTTCCTAGATACCTGAAATATCCACCACCCAGATGCCAGTAAGACACATGTATGCCTCCATGTACAGGAATGTGGCTGTTTTAGGCAGACCAAGTCCAGTAATAAACTAAGAAAGAAGTCATAATTTTATCTCTCTGAGCCTCAGTTTCTTCATCTGTAAAATGGGAGAGGGAGGGGAATGGGGAAATATTGATGAGATGAGATGAGATGCAGCACCGGAGAGAACTCTGGGCTTAGAGTCAAGAAAATCCTAGTTCAGATTCTGCTTCAGATACTGTGTGACCTTGGGTGAATCACTTAATTTCTCTGTACCTCAGTTTCCTCATGTAAAAAGGAAGAGATTAGACTAGATGAGAAGCAGCTAGGTGGTGCAGTAATTCAAAACTGGGTTTGAACTTGGGAAGATTGTAGTTCAAATCCAGACACAGACACATACTAGCTGTGTGATACTGGGCCAATCATTTAACCCCTATTTGCCCCATTTTCCTCATCTGTAAAACAGGGATAATAATAGCACCTACCTCCCAGGGTTGTAAATGAAATAACTGTATAGCACTTAGCACAGTGCCTGGCACATTGTAAGTACTATAGAAACATCAGCTATTCTTATTCAAACTTATCTGAGAAAACTCTACGACCCTGGGCAAGTCACTTAATTCCTCTCAGTCTCAGTTTCCTCATCTGTAAGATCTGATGGACCTAAAAGTCCCTTCACCTATAGATTTTGGATCCTCTAAGACTCTCCAGCTCTGATCTATGATCCTATTGGTACCATCGGCTTCTAGTTGTTTTCCTTTTTCTTGGGTGGTTGGTCATGGTAAAGAGGAGAGGGAAGAGATGATAATAAACAAAGGGAAAGGGTGGAGAAGAGATGTTGGGAGTCCACAAAACAAACTCTGCCAAATTCACAATATTGCACAAAGCTAGTATTAAGACAATCCAAGACTTGAAACCCGTTTCAGTCAATCAGTAATGACAAATCAAGATAACAGCTCTTGCCCCTCCATATACCAGGCACTGCATCCTGAAGGGTTTTTCCTTTCAGGAAAAACTCTCTAATTTTTATAGAGTTTAGAGAGTATTTTATATTTATAGAGGAAAACTCTATGATTTTCCAAAATAGTAGCATGATTCAGACCCCATAATCCCACTCCAAAATCCTTCCCTAAAATTTAAACTCTAGTCTTTGGGGATCAATATGATGATGTCACAGAATCTTAGCACTAGAAGGAATCTTAGAAATCAGTCATTCCAACTCCATTCTTTTATGGTCAAAGATGTGAATAGTCCAGCTAAGTCCCTGAGTCCAGAAAGGATACCATGGGGGTGAGCCTTGCCCAGTCAAGAAACAGAAGATGGAGCAAAAGCCTAGACAAGATTGTTCTATTTTCCTATCCACCCGACACTACTTCCTCCTATTTATATGATGCTTTCTCTATCTCTTCTGATACAGTCTTTCTTCTGGAAAAAATGTTCTAAGCTTTCATTTAGAAACGCAATCACTGAGAAATGTCCCTTTAATAAAAAGTTGGGGGGTTTTTCCATGAGTTTAACCTTGCAGAGTTTCTGAGCTGTTCTGTCATCATAAATGAGGATAGAGACAGCAGCAGGACTGAGCTGAAATTAACTTGATTTGGGCAGTTGGCTTCTGATTGTATTTGTGTCGGCTGCCTCTGGTACTGTCAAGCTTGCCAAGTTATTTCCAGATTTTCTCTCTCTCCCCATGTCAAGGTTGAAGGACACTGGCAGGACAGAATACCAGCAGGAACCCACAGCACTGATGCTTGGCAGTTCTTCTTGTTGGGGTCACTCCACAATGTCAGGCTCACTTCCATTTCATCAACTTGTCTTTTTACTTAGGGAGTAAATAGAGAAAGTTTTGGACCATTGGAAATGGTTGCATTCACTATGTTAAGTCAGACCAAGATTGAAAAAATGAGTCAATCCAATTTACCAAAGCACATCATGAGGGTATCACATTGGTTGGGGGGAGGGAGTAGCGTGAGGGGAAAGAAAGCAGTCCCAAATTTCAGATTCCAGTCATGTAGCTAATCCATGTTGAGACTTTTGCTTTTGGGGGCAGCTAGGTGGTGCAGTGGATAAAGCACTGGCCCTGGAATCAGGAGGACCTGAGTTCAAATCCGGCCTCAGAAATTTGGTACTTACTAGCTGTGTGACCCTGGGCAAGTCACTTAACCCTCATTCCCCTGCCAGAGAGAGACAGAGAGAGACAGAGACTTGTGCTTTTAGAGATGGAAGTGTAGTGAGGCTTTGGTGCATGCTCAGATCATCTAAGAACAACCTGTGTGGGAGATGCCAGAGACCTGATTCTAGGTGAAGACATTCTGTATCCCCCCTACCATGTAAGTGAGAGCTGTCTCTCTCCATTGGCTAGATAAACAGAATGCATCTTTAAAAGTACCAGATGACAACAGTCACTCTCTTTCCAGTGGCAACCAAGAGTAAAAGTCTCAGTTACCCACAGAATGCACTAAGCTGGGTGGGGTGAAGGACCACCTCTCCTTTATTCTCTGTGGTCCTGAGAAATGGACTTGGGATTTTGATCTATTTCATTCATCCTTTTCCAGTCCTAGGTACAAGGAGTAAGGTCTCCTAACCTTACTCCTAGGAACTTGAGACATGGGGACCTTGGAACCTAAGATTCCAAGATACAAGTGGCCTAATCAGGGAAGCTCTGAGAAGCCAGAGTCTCAGGACACAAGTTCAGGGAGGCTTTGGATTTAGAATTCAGTAGGACTAATGCTGTAGGATTCTAGCTAAACTACTGACCTAATCCCCCTCACCTTTTAGAGGCCAAAAGGGCATGGGAGGGATTACTCCCCCCCCCCAAGTGTTAGGGGTCAGATGGGGATATTTTTGTATGTTTCTTCTGCCTGTACCTTAGAATTAAATATTCCCTTACAAAAGCTAATTTAATTGTTAAGTGATTAAATGGAATTGGAGTGCTTAGACCCCTACAATTGACAGAACATGATCAATAAGAACTTCAGCCTTTGGCAGAGATGAGAGACCTCTGTCCAACCCTCTTAAGAGCACCAAAGTCCTCTGAGGGAGGTATGAAATAAAACATATTTGGCCTTCAGACAGTGAGTACCAGAGTAATCACTGTTACAGAAGGAATCTTAGAAAAATTCTAGTTCATTAAATGACTTGTCCAAGGTCTCACAATTAGTTACTGGCAGAACCTAGATCTAAACCCAATTCAATTCACTTCAATTCAGTTCCATTCAATAAGCATTTATTGAATTTCCATCAAGTGCAAAGCAATATACTAGGTGCCAAAGATACTGATAAAAACACAATGACCACTGTCCTCAAATTTTATTTTTTTATCAAACAACCAATCAGTATTTATAAAGCATCTATCATATGCCAGGCACTGTTTATGTGCTGGGGATACAACTGCAATGAATGAAACAATCCCTACTTACAAGAAGTTTATATTCTAAAATCCATTTGGAGTATATACCATATGTAGTACATTAGCTCTATCATATTTTCAGGGACTGCTCAATTGTGCTCAATCTGGACTGCCATCAGTAGTTATGAGTGAAATTTAAAAGTGTTTGTTTTCCATGCTCAGAAAATGGTGGCATGCTCCATTTCTCTTAGTAACATAACCAGAGGTCAGGAGTCTAAAACATGAAAAGCAATATGGCATATTATCCAGAGCACTGAAACTATAATCAATATTCAAATGCGGCTAGCAGTGAGTCTTCTTCCCACAGAAAAGTTTCCTGAACTTTGGAGGAAATATCCATAACGCCTACAGCACAATAGTAGGTTACTCCAAATGCACCAAAGACTCATTGACTATCTGTGGTACAAGCCACCCTTTACCCATTTTACTAGGAGAGCTTTTCTACCAGTGGCTTAGAGGGATTTGTCCAAGCTGCCGTGTGAAGATCTCTACCCTGGAATACCCTATTGTTTATACAAAAAGAAGTGTGCAGCAAAAAATTCCTTTCTTCAAGTCACTTCAGTCAAGGAAGAGAGCTCCCTATGACCATAAGGCATGGGTTTTTTGTTTTGTTTTTTAATCATTGTCATTATTTTGTTAGTGGCATGACTTTAATTTCCAAGTTCTTCCATGAGAAACAAGAGGGAGTCAGCAAATCTCAGACCACAAGGCTGTGTGACCATAAGGACACACCAAGGTCTACTGATATCGCAGCTTCATAAAGTGTTGAGTTTCTTCTTTCATGAAGCTGAAGTCTAAGAAAAGACAACCTCCATGTGGTACCATGGGGAGTCACTGAGTCTTAGTGCAGAGTATGCTGTAGGTGTTACCAATATTTCCTCCAAGTTTGGGAAAGAATACCTGGAAATGCAAGGCTAGTCCCTGAATTTTAAAGAGGACCACAAAAGGAGTCGTCCCTTCTCTGCAGGAAATCTGTCTATTTGGTAATCCATACACACAAGGGATCCCAGCTAGAAACTTTCTTTTGGGAGCCTAGAGTTTAACCTTACAATACTACTTGGCATTAGGAGTGCTAGAGGAGAGGAAGATAATAAAAGGAGTTCTTGTTTTGTAATGTGACCGGTGTATTTGTGTGCCCCAGTCTGAGAAGCTCATGTTTGTGTGGTTTGGAAAGGATGTATTCTATGGTTTCATGTACTATAAGACCACAAACAATGATGTTAGCCCCAAGTCCCCTGCCTAGTAAGTAGGTTATTTAGGGTAGTATTTCAGTCAACTCTCTCCTGTCCTTGAAAAAGAAAAAGAAATATTCACTTATTTTGTAAATATTGTATATATACAATAAGCATATCTGTATATATTCACATGTCCACATTGTTTCTCTGTATGTATACAGAGCGTAAACTCCATGAGGGCAGAGACTGCTTTGTTTTTGGTTTTGTATTGAAGGTACCTAGGATAGAGCCTAGTACATAGATGTGTAACAAATGCTTGTTGATTCATCCATTCTGAAACAAAAAGGTAACTCAAACTGTTACTGTCACTCAAATAATACATCAAGGATGACAATTACTTTTTGGTTACAAAGGCACTAGACAAGACTTCTTCTAATGAATGACCTTGGAGAGAAAAATCAGACTAATGAGAGTAGTTATGCATTTTTTTCTTAAATAATTTTTTTCCTAAAAACATTTCCCAGGACTTTCAAAATATGAAAAATAATCCCAGCATTTTTTAGAAAAAATTTAATAATCTATTTAAATTACTTTAGAAATCAAGGAACCAAGCCAAAGACCAAGCAAATTCATTAATACTTGGCAGAATTTAAGTCCTTGACTCCCAATTTAAAAGAAATTATTTCAAATTTTAAAAAAATTCCTGAGAAAAAAAATTAAAATTTAAAATTCCTGAGGGTTTTAATCATCTCCTCCTTCTCCTCCTCTTCCTCCTTCTCCTCTTTCTTCTTTTGTTGTTGTTTTACTAAGGTCCTAATAAACATGGTTTTGTGCTCACTTACTTTGGAGGTTACTCACTTATTCAGAAAGATTTTCCACCCACAGAATTTAATTTATAATTTATTAGTGGATGGCAGTCTTGTCCTAAGATGTAGCTCTAATTTCTCATCCTCTCTCCATCCTCCTTCTAAAGAACATTGTTTTGTGGATATACCCTAGCAAATGAATCTTCACAAGTCATTACTTCTACCAAGAGTTACTAATTCCTCTACCTACAACAATGGCACCATTATACTCTGAGTTCATAGGGATCAAATATGGAAAAGATACTCTGCAGAAGGCCTATTAGAGACAGGGATAAGGTGGTTTCACTTAATTTATACTCTTCTCAGGTGGAGTTCAAAGCTGGAATTGATATCTAACATTGCTAATGCTGGGAGAGCAATAGTAATAAAGTTTCTACCATTCTGATTTTTTCCAAGGTCATTAATTAAAAATTTTATCTGGGCTATAATGCCTCTGCAACTCTAAACTGGCTGGCACACAGGATGTGTTAATTCACCTACAGCAACTATTTGAGTTGTACTTCTACTTCAGAACAGGACATGGTGAGAACCAAATAACAACAAAAAATGAAATGAAATAGCAGGCAAGACATTGATTCCCCCCTCTGCTGGAAATTTTAGCAAACAAGACATTGATATGGAAGTTATCTTCAAATTAATTGTCTATGTATAATCAGACCACTGACTCATAAGAGAATAGATCAAAATTAGTAAAAATTGAGAAGAAAAAATAATTATGAAACTATATAGCAAAGGATAGAAACAACCCAGTCTTGAACTATTAGAACAAGTGATTTAACAATAGAAAAAATGGTGGATAGCATAAATGGCATGATGATTATAATAACTTCATAGAGAAGTTTAACCAATGCAAATCTACTGCTACAACAAAAACAAAGGAACCTAGAATGTGCTTTTATCAGCAAACATGTTATTTACTTGCCAAGTAGAGAGAGATGGCAGCCAAAGGCTACATGGCTTTTGAATATTTGTAACTATAAATAACATAATAATATGAACTCATTCATAATGTCCCCTCTGGTTCAGTTCCCCCACACTATACTCACACTGGTAGATCCTGTCCCCAGAGTACATCTTACTCCTTCTCCTCTCAGGTTTTAGGCCTACCAATAATGGGCTATGTTTCTAGGACTGGTTTTTTTTTGGGGGGGGGGGTGTTTTGTTTTTGTTTTTTTGCAGGGCAATGAGGGTTAAGTGACTTGTCCAGGGTCACACAGCTAGTAAGTGTCAAGTATCTGAGGCTGAATTTAAACTCAGGTCCTCCTGAAGCCAGGGTCAGTGCTTTATCTACTGCACCACCTAGCTGCCCCCAAGTACTGTTTCTTTTGATCTTCCATTGATATGCTTGCCATTGATAGTCACACATAATCAACTACTTAGTAAAATTAATTATTAAGATGCTAGAGCAAGAATATTATTTTTTTTAATTCCCCCCACGGCCTGGGATACAGGTTCTCACAAGTACACACAGATTTGGGGGTAAGAGTTGGTTTAAATTGAGAGTGTGATAGTAATGAGACACGCATGTAGAGAAAATGTGCGGACAGAGGGTAAATTCGCAACTCCTGATTACTGGAAGTTGTTGTGTTTTTTTCTTGAGTCCATGGTAAATATTAGTATCTGATAGAATGAGTCTTGTTCTTTGAAGCTGCTTCTTCCCTCTGGGGGCCATTTTTGGGTACCTGTCCGTGTCTATGTATGTTTGTGTTTATCCTTGGTTTGTCTCTCTTTGCTCCCGTCTGGATATGCTGACAATAATGGCCATGTGCTCACAGCCAACATGGCCAGGTGGTAGCTTAGGCAGCCAAACTTTACTTTCAATTCTGCCTGGTCATTAGCCCTGAGGTTTTGCTTACTCTTGGATAGGGAATTGTAGTATAGAGCTGCTACTTCCTTAGAAAGACAAGTTTGCCCTTGGTATATCTTTCATCTCCTAGTGGAATGTTTTGTCTCTTATTAGTCCCTTCTCTCCAGTGACATAGTCAACAGAATGAATGGGGAAGGAAAGAGAGAGGAAGAGAAAACCTCTCCTCTCCTGAAGGAGTAATTCCTTCTGAGGGGAATCAAACTGTCCTCCACCACTGGACTTGTCTACTGCTTGACAAACTAAACTGACTACAATTT
The DNA here is from genome assembly GCF_019393635.1 of Dromiciops gliroides. NCBI lineage: Eukaryota > Metazoa > Chordata > Mammalia > Microbiotheria > Microbiotheriidae > Dromiciops > Dromiciops gliroides. The sequence continues at coordinate 163,212,810 of NC_057865.1, read as the reverse complement.
TTATCCATAACCCTAGAGCTATGATTTCATCTCAGACAATCACAAGATGTTTCCTAAGTAGAGTTGTCTGTCTTTCATCCATTAGTCAAAAGTCCTATAATCATTTCAATGTGATTAATCACTTCACATGTGATGTAGTCATGACCCAGCAATACCACTAGTATGTCTTATCCCAAAGAGACAAATAACAAAAAGGAAAAAGGACTTTTGTGTACAAAATATTTATAGCAGCTCTTTGTGGTGGCAAAGAATTGGAAATTGGGGGGGATACAATGATTTAATACAAAGCATTGGGAAATGGCTAAACAAGTTGTAGGTCTATGATTGTGATAGAAAACTATTGTGCTATAAGAAATGATAAGTAGGATGCTTTCAGAAAAACCTGGAGAGGATGAAAATTGCTATCTACCTCCAGAGAAAGAATTGATAAAGTCTGAATGCAGATTTTAGCATACTACTTTTTTTTTTTTACTTTTTTTTGTGGATTTTTTTTTTGGTCTGTGTTTTCTTTTACATGACTAACATAGAAATACATTTTGTATAACTCCACATGTATAATAACCTCTATCAAATTGCTTGCCTTCTCAGTGAGAGATAAGGTAAAGCAAGGAAGGAAGGAAGGAAGGAAGGAAGGAAAGAAGGAGAAAATTTGGAACTCAAATGTTTTTTAAATGTTAAAAACTATTTTTACATGTAACTAGAAAAATAAAACAAAATATTTAGATGTGAAAAAACCCTCTATGGTTTTACTATGGTTGATTACTACATTTGATTCAATTAAAATGTCTCTGCTTACTATAATTACATTCATTGGAGTGGGATGGAAACCTTTACCCTTCTATTTACAAAAAAGAATAATGGGCTGCATTGAGCAACATTTTTTTTTTTCATAAAGCAGAGAGAAGTCATGCAGAGTAATGCCAGTTTAAAGAAAGTTTGGAAAGATTCATCTATGAAAACACAGCCCAAGGTCATGGATAAAGAACTGCCTGGAGTTGTGAATAATCAGGCAGACATAGGCTTAAGTTATATCTCTGACACATACTGCTGTGTAACCCTGGGCAAGTGAGCTGACCTCTCTATGCTCTAGGCCAGAGATGTCAAACACATGGCCCTACATCCTGTAGGACTCCTGAGTGCAGCCTTATAAAATGAAATTTTATAATTTAACAACACTTAGCAAAAATATTTCATAAAATAAATAAAAATACAGTAAAATCTAAACAAGTTAATATGTAGTTTTCTAAGTCAATATGTGCTCCCTAGATCCTTATGTATGTTTCAGTGGCCTCTATTTCTATAGCACACAAGTTCTTTGGTATAATAGATTGCAAGGATTATTATAAAACTTAACTAAATTATTTTTTTAAATACATTTTGAATTTCAAATGAAAAATAGCATAGTTAAGTAAAAAGAGCCCTGGTGATCTGGATTTGAATCTCACAATGGCAGCTGTGTGACCTTAAGCAAATCACTCGATGTTTCTACATTTCAGTTTCCTCATCTATAAAATGGAGATTAAAAACACCCAAGTTATCTGTCTAGAACAGCAGTATGCCATTCTGGATAGAGTCAGGCTTGAAGTCTGCCAGACCTGGGTTGGATACCTGACTCTGACACCTACTAACTATGTGACTAGGAGCAGGTTACTTAACCTCTAGATGTCCCCGGGCACTATTAGTTACAGATGAGTTGCCAACCTGCATTAGTGGAGGCAATTTTCACACCAGGAATTTCCCACACTGATGAAAACACAGGAACAGACCAAAAGAAGACAAAACAAAAAACAAACTTATAATGTGGTGAGGATCAAATGAGATAATCTATGTAAAATGCTTTGTAAACCTTTAAACACTACATAAATGTTAACTCATTATTAGAAAAAGAACTGTGACATTGACCCTAGGAATTTTGGTAAAATAATGAAATTTGGCAGAGGCCCAGGGATCTGACTTGATTGATTTGGTAATGTTTGAATTGTATGTGAAGGAGAACCCACTAAGTACCCACTTAATGTGATTAGATCTTGAGCCACACCTGGCCCAGGCTGTCAGACCTTAGTCTAAATTTAGCCAACCCTGAGAAGGAGTGTCCTCAGAGGCTGTGGACTATGTCATCAACAGAGAACCAGTCTCAGCCACACTACTTGAAGAACCTCCCCTTTGGGGGAGGAGAAAAAGGTAGAAAAGAGGACCCCAACAGGAAGTGACGCTCTCACAGAGACACACTCACACACTCACACACTTTCTCTCCCTCTGGCTTTGGAGCTGACTAGAGACTGGCTGCTGACTCCCATAGAAACTATGGACCCCTGGGGGTGAGTTAAATCCAGCCCTATGAATTAGATGAGCTGGAAGGGAGTTTGGGGATTGTATAGGTTATTGTTAGAGCCAGGGAGATTATCCATTTTCCTCTTTCCTGATTCCCTTGTCCTTGACTTTATTAATTTCACCTTTGCTGTGTATTTTATTCCTATTAATAAAACCTGATTTGTTTGTGGAAAAGAGGCTGTTAAATTCCTTTCTTATTGGCCTGGGAGAAATATATCTAAAAAGGAAGTTCAAAGGGGAGGAGTTTTGGTCCTAGAGGTCCTTTATTATTTCCGAACCCCAATATTACGGTGAGCCACCCTATTAAATCTCCACATATTAAGTTTGGCCCCTACAGAATAAGTCAACAAATCATATTAACAAGCATTAATTGAGTGCCTACTGTATGCTGGATACTATGATAATCTAGGGATAGAAAGAAAGGCAAAATACAGTCCCTGCTCTTAAGGGGATCACAGTCTAATGGTAGAGACAAAATGAAAACTATGTACAAATAAAATACATATACAGTATAAACCAGAGGTAATCTCAGAGGGAGGACATTAAGATGAAGCAGGACTAGAAAAGGCTTCTTACTGAAGGCAGAATTTGAGCTGAAATTTGAAGGAAGCCTGGAGGGGAGAAATGAGTAGGGAGAACACAAGGGACAGTTAGTATAAATACTATTGGGGGCAGCTAGGTGGCGAAGTGGATAAAGCACTGGCCCTGGATTCAGGAGGACCTGAGTTAAAATCCAGCCTCAGACACTTGACACTTACTAGCTGTGTGACCCTGAGAAAGTCACTTAACCCTCAGTGCCCTACCCCCACCCCCCAAAAAAGAACAACAACAATAAATACTATGTTATTTTTCTTTTTGTTTTTTTTTTTAATCCTTGAACTGAATTCACCAACATAGTTCACTTCACAACCAAACCATTGTGATTTTCATTGTATTCTTTTAATGTTCCTTTAATCAAGGAAGTGCTTTCTTTAACTTCTTCCTTTAAATTTTGTTGTTTTTCTTTTCTTTTTTAAAAAATTGCACATGCTATAAAACTAAAGAATTGCTTATAAGAGCTCACCTATTTCTGTGAATTATTTATTAAAGAAAGCATACATTTGTTTCTGAGCATACTAACACTGAGTGAATGGCTTTAAGGAATAAGAGACCAAGAAAAAGAAGAGGTTCAAAAAATCATTCTATTCATTGATGAGTGACTATGAGTAATATAATTACCAATAAACCATACTGATTGTATCCAAATTGTCAGTGTGAGAAATTTAAGCAATTATTATTCAGGGGGAAAAAATCAGCTCCCTATCAACTGAGTTCAAAACTAAACAAAACATGAGTGTGGGAGGGGACCAGGGTAGGCCCTTGAAGTGACAACATGGAACTCTGAAATCTTAGAGTTGAGAGGATCCTTCCCTTACCTGAAGTATGAATTCTCTCTACAACCTGACATCAGTATAATGACTTCCAGTTACACAGTTAACCCAGGGAAAAGATCCACTGGAATGTAGGGAGGAGGAGGAAAGGGTAAGGAAGAGGCCAGGAACCTGTTTGACTTTCCAAAAAGAGCAAAGCAAAAGACAGGAGAAGAGAATGCATGTATCTAAGAGTTGTAACGATTGGAATAACGCCACCTGCTGGATACTTACTGTAGAAGAGTTCTGCCCATGAAGGGAAGGTCTTTGAGGGCAAGACCAGGAGTCAGGAAGTGACGCGGGCTAGTGGGAGGAGGAAGGAAGAGACTGGCGCTCAGTCTCGGGGTCTTTCCTCTGGACTCTGGTGGAGAGCGGAGCTAGAAATGTGCTCTCCCTTTAATAGATAGGAATCTAGGCTTTTCTCTCTCTCTTTACCAAATTCTTATTCTCCTTAATAAATGCTTAAAAGTCTAACTCTTGCTAAAGCTTATAATTTATTGGCGACCACTCATTAGATAGTTTAGACAGTTTAGCTAGAATTTTAGCCCCTTAACAGATGGCTGACCACGAAGAGGAAAGCTAACCCTCAGTCTTCTTCTGATCTTCTGGTTAGGTAAGAAATTTCCCCTCCCTTTCCCTTTAAACTGCTAAGTACTGGCGCATTGGCTGTGTTTTCCCTTTAAATTTTTTCCAATGGACCTTTTAAACTCCCTAATTATCCTATTTTTGATTTTAGTCTGTTTAACCAGACAAATGGGAGATAAGATCATGTTAATGCTTTGTTTTTGTGGATTTTCTATTTTTCTTTTTATTTTTGTTAAAAGAGCCAGCAACTTACTCACACAAGGAAATATCTCTCCCTCTCCCAACCATGCTTTTTCAGAGAAACCTGAAGAGATTCCTGCAGCTTTTCCCAGTTCTAACACTAATTGTTGCTCTAATTTTGCATGCCTGGAGGCAATGACCCACCCTCTAGAAGCTTTTAATCCCCTAGCACCTGGAGGCAAAGTGGGGGAAGAGGAATCCAGGCCTGAGTTCAAAATCAAGTCTGATTCAAATTGCTCTGGTCCCTCCCCTCCTCTCCAGACCCCACCCTCTACTCCTCCTATGGCCAAGCCCATAGCTTCCCCTGCCTGGGAAGTCCAGAGATCTGATGCGCATGCTCACCTTTTTCTAACTACATTTGCAGCTTCAGGCTCAGCCCTTCCCCAGCCTGGCTGTGCTTCTGAGACAACCTTAGAAAACCCTTTAAATTCCAGATATACTCGTTTTGTTCATAATTTTGCTAACCTGCTTTTGTCTTTAATAAGTAATCTTATAAAGCATTTGTATGGTGAAAAGACTGACAGACAATATAGAGGGGTTAAAGAAGAAAAACTTAAGCTGAATGAGAATGACAATCATCACCATAGTTCAAGACTCCGCTTCTTTTGCCATGGAAGTATATATATTTTACAGAAATGTAGAAGTAAACAGCAAGGTATTGATATGAGTATTGGGGATTTTAGATATCAGAATCAAAAGTGTTCTGAATTCACTCAGAGTAATAGTATCAGTTCAGAGGTTACATAGGATTTCTGTGCTATTATATATACATTTTGAAATTAATGGTATGGGTTTATTTTCATAGAGATTTTCATGCTTTTGAGATTGTGTCTTATACTTAGTTTGTAAAACAAGGAGAATATTTGTAAAAGCTTTTTATAGTCATGTGATCAAGTTTATATTTTATAATACTCTTATTGATATTAAGTTCATATTCATTTAGATTTCCTTAGTTTGAATTTCACTGTATTTTATTGTTCCATGTGTATTTTCTTCTATTCATTTGTCTATCTAATTTTGAAACATTGCAAGATGGTTTTGATTTTATTATACAATGTTAATTCTAGGAGTATTGTGCTCCCATATTCTGAGTTGTTTGTTTTTGTTATTTTTTCTCAACTGATTATTTGATCAAACTCTTTAAAGCATTTCCCTGGCAAATTGTTTGCCATGGCAAGTGTAAATTGATTCTAGAAGTATTATTTTTGATAAGCATATTCCAAAAAAAAAAAAAAAAGAGGGGAACATTTGTAAAAGTTTTCTTTGAGATTGTGTTGTGCTTTAACTTGTATTTAAATATGTTCAGATTTTTCAAAAAAGTAATTGTATACTAGTTAAAAAAAGGGGTATTATTTGAAATTGTTGCATAATTATATATTGTGTTCTGAGTCAAGATGTATTAGCATTTTTTGCAATCATTTATTATCCTCAATTTTTAAATCCATATGAGACTTGGATTATGGGAACTTATCATTTAAGACACTAATTACCTTTATTCTGAGTTATCAGATGCCAGTTGGCCAAGGTGCCATCCAATCACAAGAGGAATACATGCAAGAGCAGACACTGAACTGTCACATGAGGGGGGAGACATGCATGAAGTCAAGGTATGGCCGAGAGAACGGCTTTTGACAAATGTTGAGGTTGGATTCTCTTGGTTTAATATTTTATTTTATTTTTCCCCACAATATTGTACAGATGGCTGGAAGTATTCATCCCACCCATCTCACTTCTACACCTGGCTTCTATGCTCCCTCCTATATGCCTGATGCCATGGACATCTTAATCCCATGGATCTGATTAAGTCTGACTCAGTTTCCTCCAATATGTTCGGTGGCATGGACGTATATTCCATCCACCTATTTTAAGCCTGGCATACTGTATGGGCAGTATATATTGCTCAAGTGTGGGAATGCTCATATCCCATCATTTCTCTGTTCTTTTATGGTAACCCCCATAATTATCTCAGGTGTCATGATAAATACAGTGTTGAATTTGGCCTTGACACCTGTTACCAATTATATTAGATTTTCTAATTTCTCATAATGGCATGAGGATAATTAGGCAGATGATGCAAAAAGTGATGAAACAAAGATAAAAATTATTTTTAAAAATTAATATCGCAGCAATTGTCTTCTCAATTACCCTCCATAAAGGGGGACTATAATAATAATATAATTTTAAAGAATGGTTCAATTTTTGTTTTATTATATGTTTCATGTGTAACAACTAAGATTATGAATTCCCTTAGACATGTTTTTGAGAACTTTCATTGTTTGATTTGATTATTGACAAAGCTATTTTAAAGTTGTGTTAAGCTCGATTTTGTAGGAAATTTTCCTGGCTGATTACCAGCATCCACACATCAACCCCTGAAAAGACTTCCATTCCACGACTACACCTAGAGGACAACTGAGAAAAGACTTTCAGAGACTTTAAATGAACAGTTTTGATTTGTTGTTTTTGTTGGTTTTTTTTTTTTCTCTTTCTGTTATAATATACACCATCTGTAACATGTATTCTCTGCAGAGGCCCTCCCTTTGCAAGACCAATGTCAAAGCGTCGGTTCATGAGGACAAAAAAAAAAAATCACCCCTCTGGACAAAACTTTCCTCTCTTCCTTTTCTATATTGTTGTTCACATATTATTAGTTAGCAATAGTTATTATATTCTTTTTACTGTTCCGTCAAGGAAACATTTTGTTTCTTGAGGAACAACAGGGGGGACTGTAACGATTGGAATAACGCCACCTGCTGGATACTTACTGTAGAAGAGTTCTGCCCATGAAGGGAAGGTCTTTGAGGGCAAGACCAGGAGTCAGGAAGTGATGCGGGCTAGTGGGAGGAGGAAGGAAGAGACTGGCGCTCAGTCTCGGGGTCTTTCCTCTGGACTCTGGTGGAGAGCGGAGCTAGAAATGTGCTCTCCCTTTAATAGATAGGAATCTAGGCTTTTCTCTCTCTCTTTACCAAATTCTTATTCTCCTTAATAAATGCTTAAAAGTCTAACTCTTGCTAAAGCTTATAATTTATTGGCGACCACTCATTAGATAGTTTAGACAGTTTAGCTAGAATTTTAGCCCCTTAACAGAGTGTTGCTTTTCTTTCAAGGAAAGGGTTCTGAAGTAAGAGTGCCTGGCAGCTTGTTTTTCTTTTCCCTGATGGCAGGTTGTAGGCCAAGAAGTAGAAATGTATTTATTTTTTATTAGATAGAAGAGGAATCATAGATTTTAGAGCTGAGAGAAACCTTATAGTCAGTCTGTTGACTCCCTTCTTTTTATAGAAGGGGAAACTAAAGACTAGGGAAGTTAAGTGATTGGCCCAAGTCACACGCCTATTTAGTGGCCGAACTAGGACTAGAAAACTGAACTTTTATGTAGCCTGTTGTGTGTGTTTGTATGTTGTCTCTCCCATTAGACTGTAAGATCCTTGAGGACAGGAACTGTCTTTTGCCTCTTTTTGTATCCCAGAGCTTAGCACAGTGCCTGGCACGTGATAGATGCTTAATAAATGTTGATTGAATGATTAAAACTCAGGTCTTGTAACTCCCCATCCTGTGATCTCTCATTTTTCTGCTTTAATTTATTTTTTCTTTGTTTTTCTTGTAACTTTGAAGTTAGTTTCCTAAAAGGAAGCTCTGTTTCTGTAGAAAACAAGTTTCTTAACTTAAGAAAACCAATAGGTTTCTCTACCTCATACTGTGTGGGAAGGAAAAAATATCAGGCTTGTCTTTCATCTGGAAAAAGGTAATTTCTCCTTCCCCATAGACTTCTCTCAAAGCTCTCTGGAACAAACAAGCCCAAATACACACACGACTTTGAGAGGCCTTCCCTGAACATCTTCTAAGGTACCAGGAAAAGGACTGCATTTCCTTGAGAAAGAATAACAGGATATCAGGATTGAAAGGGATCTTAGTGGCCATCTAAAAGATCAAAGTTTCCATTTACAAAATTGAGATGAACGAGCCTGCCTCTCTGTAACTCCCAAGCATTGGGTGAAATCATCTTGACCCAGACCAATAGCAGAACCTGTTCTTCTGATGTCACTTCCACAAAAAGCACACTTCATAGGACTGCATCTCATTCACTGTTCTTCCTAAAGAGATTTCTGTGGAGAATTTCTCAAGAAGGAAATCTTTTTTAATACAAATGTGTGTTTTTTCTTATTGTTCAAACTTGCTTTTGGGGTGTGGTGCTGGGAGACTAGAAGAGCAACCTCAGTCTTCACTGTTTTGCCTTGGAATTTGGACAAGGAAAGTTCTCCCAGACTGAGAAGGAGCATCAGTCTAGAGAATAATACTAGCTGTCATTTATAAAGCACTTACTTACCAGTGTAATGATTGGAATGACGCCACCTACTGGAGACTTGCTGTGGGAAAGCTCCACCATGAGGAAAATGCCTCAGAGGCATTGTGGCTTTTCCTTGGCGTCAGGAAATGACGTTTGCTCATGGGTGCTGTCTATCAAGGCTACCAGCCAATCAACTGGAGGAGCCTCCTATGGTCTGGGAGGAGACAGGAAGGAGGAAAGGGAGCCTGCGCAGAGAGCGCTGGGGCTTTTTGGCTTCCTGACTTGATGGTGGTGGCGGCAGAGGACTTCACAGGAAATTTGAGGAAAGATAGGAATGCCAGGCTGTTAGAATTCTGTTCTCAATCTTTTTCTTTCTATTTTCCCATAAACCCTTAAAAACCTAAACTCGTTTTATCAGTGATTTTTAGTCAGTTTCCCCCAAAACTGGGGGAACAGATTAGAATCCACATTTAGAATCTTAAATTACACACCAGCCACTGTGCTAAATGATTAAGAATCATCTCATTTGATCCTCACAACAACCCTGATAGATGGAGAAACTGAGACAAACTTTAGTGACTTTCCCAGGGTCACACAACTAGTAAATATCTGAGGCCAGATGCGAATTCAGTACTTCCTTACTCCAGGCACACCACCCTCTTCATTGTGCCACAGAAGGCTCTCATTCACTAGGTTTGATAGCTACCATGAATTGGATCAAGTCAGAATGAACATAGTAAAAGATGCAAAGCATTGAGGATGATTCCTTCCTTTAGCCACCACAATGAAACAGCCCTGAAATCTAGAAGGTGTAGCTTTAAACATACAAACCATAGTTGGAGTCATTGTTACTTTCCTCCTCCTCCTCTCACAAACAACAAACATTATCATCATCAACAACAACAACAACAACAACAACAATAATCAAGACCTCATCTCCAACTCAATCTCTTCTAAACTAGCTTTCTTTGTTAAGAAAATACCTCAAGACAATGAGTATTCTATCTTCAAAGGTGATCTCTGAAAGTTGCATGTCAGTTGATGCAAGGATGGAAACTAATATATTTAGCATTCTCTTAAGCACAGTTAACTTTATCTTTAAGGTAGAGTCAATATAATTCATCCTTCTACTAATCATCTACTGAAGATTTTTTCTCTCTCAACTTTTAGAAAAAGAGAGAAAAAGAGAAGACCAACAATGAATTGAGTATAGAACTAAACACACACACACTCACAGACATCCTAGAAAATCAACACTTAGACCAAAACAGTCAAAAACCAGAAATTTGTGAAAATAAGAGATAAGATTTAAGGCTGATAAAAATAAGAGCAGGTGTTATAAAATATGGATAAAATAAACTACTGGCTAATCATTTTAAAGGAAAATTAACCATTTCTTATACTGCAGGCAAAACCCAGTCCAGCAGTAGAGCAAAGAAAGCAAAGATTAGTTCATTAAAGTCACTGAATCAAAAGCTTTTCCCAACAGAGTTTAATTTCTGCCTTTGTGTTTGATTCCTTACATAACCTTCTATGCATTAATCCTCTTTTCATTCTCTATCTTAGGTACCCCGTAAGCACAAAAACTGTTATAATTTCATTTCCTTTACTTTTCACTTATTAGCTAATTATAAATGCACTATAGCCTCACTTGGGTTGCCAAGAACATTGCTGAAAGTCACTGGAAATTAGGGCAATTCCTTTTCAGGTACAGTAAGTAACCAATAGATATCAGTTGCCAAAATAGAACTGGCCTAGAAAATATCACTCAAATTTAAGCAATTCATGGAGAATCCTTTATTATTTGTAATGATATAAATTTATATCTGTTCATCATTGTGCTCTTTGAATGACATTTTTTAATTTTCATGTTAATGCTTTAAAATTGCATCTAAAGACAAGTCAAGTAGTAAACTAATCTTGGCTGTTGACTAATGAATCTGTCTTAGATATATTCTGTGGGTTAACATGGACATCCTTTTGTAACTCTGAGTTGCAATCACTGTCTTTATCAAGGGTTTTTAGTGCTCCTATAATTTCACTTTGCTATAATTAAGTTCCTCTGTTTTGCATGCCCCATTTATAGCAATGATTTTTGCAAATGAAGAACTAAGATATAAATGGAGGAAGATTCTGTCCTATAATTGCTTCTTTCAGATTTCTCTCAAGCTGTTTGACCTATTAAAAGACTGGGTATTTGTTGAGATTCCATAATAACAAGTATTGGGTCAAAAAGATTTTTTAAATTATGTTTAAAAATCTTGATAGTAAATAAAGGAGATAGCTCCTAAATTTGAAACAAGTACACCGAGCTTTAGTGATGGATGTTATTTTATATCTTAGTTATGGAAGTCAGCCATAATGAGTGAGAAATTATGGTGAAATTTATCAGGAGAATTACTGGCATTTGAGGAGGGGAGTGGGTATCAGATCTCAGAAAGTTTTAGTTGTAGGATCCAAGTAGAGTAGAATAGTGTTCATTCATTTCAATACTCCAAAGATCTATGATTTAATGGGTGTGATCATCCCTTCTACTCACAACTTTTCCACACCTTAATTGAGGATCTTCAAGACTTTCTATAGCCCAAAATAATTCATCACCTTATAGCCAATCCTTTAGTGATAAATTTCCCTAGACTGGTCCTCAGATAACAGAAATTAGGCCTATACTTAAGATTTTACAGTTTGTTGGGACATCCCAGAGTTTGTGCTCTGCTATCATAGCCTTGAAGAACCCCATAGTCATAAAGGGTCACAGATAGAGAAGGGGCCTGGAAGGGGCCTCAGAGTTCATAGAGGCCAATCCCTTCATTTTACAAATGATAAAACTGAGGCCCAGGAAGGATTGTTCAAGGTGACATTGAGAGTACATAGCAGATACCGAATTTGAACCCAGATCCTTCAATCACAAAACAGGCAGATGGTGTGATATAGCAGAAAGAGCACTGACTCTTTAGTCAGAGGACCCAGGTTTAAGTCCTACCTCTAAAGATTTGAGACCTTTGGGAGCTTAAGCCTCTTAAGTTCCCTGGGACTTATCTGTAAAATGAGGGACTTTTATTAGATGGCCTTTCCGGTCCTTTCTGGTTCTAGATCTAAAGTTCTATGATTAAAGTCCATACTTTTTCCATTGTGCCAGCCTGCAACATCAGACTAAAACTTCAGCAGAGATAGGTGCTGACTAAAAATGTTAATTACAACAAAAAGAACTCACTGCAATATAAATTCAATTTACAATGACAAAATTAGTTTTCAAAATGTAAAATAGGCACATTAAAATAGTCATCCGGATCCCAAGAGCCTGCCAAAACTCAAACTTTACAGAACAACCATAAACTCTGAATCTCCTAGGAAATCAGCATGGGGAGGCAGGACCCAATCCACCTCAACCTCCTACCCCTACTCTACTTCCATTTGTTGAGCTTAATAGGAAAGTGATACATTAGAGCAATGTATCTTCTTTGCCATTTCCTGATATGAGTCATATTGGTTTAATTCAGATCTGTTACTTGTTGTCTATTTCTATCAGGAATTATTCAGGCTATCAACTTCTTGAAAAATAAAGTAGTGAACCTCCCTTTACCCCTACCCCTGTTTAGGCCATCCCTCCACCTGCCTCCAAGACCATAGAGACACTTACATTTCTCCATACTCCTCCCCATCTTCTCTTCTTTTCCTAATGCAGGTTTTAAAACCCAAAAGCATGGGCCGGAAGCAAGGAGGTCATCAAGAAGTTTCATAAACACAAACTCTTTGAGTCTCAGTTTGCACATCACTAAAATGAGGTTATTGGTCTAGAGTTCTCAAGGCAACAATCAGTAGGGTGTAGTGGGGGAGGGGAATATCCAGAGAGTCAAGCTACCCAAGGTCTAATCTCACCTCTGATATAATTAGTCATAGGATCTAGGAAAAACAACTTCACCTCTTTGGATCCATTTGCTCCTTCGTAGAATGAGAAGACTTAATATAATGATCTCTATGGTATTTCTGAGGGAATCAGGGCAGCAAGGGGTGGTGAGAATTGAGTAACCCACATGGACTCCATCTTGTGACTCAATTCTGGAACTCTCTCAGTTCCCTTTCTGTCCAATGCCGAAGTCGAGGAAGGTCACTGGTCTCAATTTGTTGGGCAATTGGCATTCATTGCTCAAAAGTCTTTGATGGGGGGCAACTAGGTGGTGCAATGGATATAGCACCAGCCCCGGATTCAGGAGGACTTGAGTTCAAATCCAGCCTTAGACACTCGACACTTACTAGCTGTGTAGCCCTGGGCGAGTCATTTAACCCTCTTTGCCCCCCTCCCCAAAAGTCTTCTATGACTCCCTATTACCTCTTGGATAAAATAAAAACTCCTCTTCCTGGCATTAAAAACCCTCCACGGGGCAGCTAGGTGGCTCAGTGGATAAAGCACCAGCCCTGGATTCAGGAGTACCTGAGTTCAAATCCGGCCTCAGACACTTGACAATAGCTGTGTGACCCTGGGCAAGTCACTTAACCCCCATTGCCCCGCGCAAAAAAAACCAAACCAAAACAAAAAAGCCTCCACAATCTTTTTTCTAACCTAGCTTTCCAAATAGATTTAATGGTTTTGGTAAGGCAATTGGGGTTAAGTGAATTGCCTAGGGTCACACAGCTAGTAATAGTTAAGTGTCTGAGGCTAGATTTGAACTCAGGTCCTCCTGAATCCAGGGCCGGTGCTCTATCCACTGCACCACCTAGCTGCCCCATGTACTTTACAGTTTAAACAAACTAGCTAGCCTATTAGTTCCTCCCTGTCATCAGCACTCATTCTTGCCCCTTTGTCTTTGCATAGGCTGTCAGTCCCTATTGCTTGGACTGTTCTCAGTCCTTACCTACTCGGGTTAGAATTCTTAACCCCTTTAAAGCATTCAGGTGCTTCTATCTCCCATGGCAAACCTTTCCTGACTTCCTCAGTTGTTAATGTTCTCCCTCTCCCTGTGCACAGGCAGTATCCTCAAGGAGAATGTCACATCCTTTATGTCAGGGACTTGCTCTATATTTTGGTCTTTTTAATGTCCAGGAGAGAGCAAAGTTGCCTTGTACATAGTAAATGCAATAAATATTTGTCAAATTATCTAATTAATTAATGAGGAACCTGCCTTTATGGTATTTAAAATAAACTGATTGCAAAGAGTGATGACCTTACCACAATTTTGGAGGAGGAAGTGGGGGTGGTGACCACACAGCCAATCTAATGTGTGCATACTATATAGAGACAATCCATCCAATTCTTACAACTCACATTGAGACCTGGAGTCGGGATAATCCTCCATGTAGTAAGTAATTTATACAATTGAGGTGCCTTTGGGAAGTTACCTTATTTGTGATCTTCAGCCCATCTTGTGCAGTTGTCATTGGACTTAATTATTTGATTTATGAATGATCAATATTATTGATTGTCCAGTCACCCATAAAGCCTTCCACTTAATAAAACAGTGGCCTGTTAGCCCTCAAGTTCAATATAAGCAAGACTTGAGAGGGAGGGTGGATGTGAACATAGAAGTGTGAGAAAAGCTGATCACAGGGGCTATAGACTCCCCTAGCTTTGTGTTCAATAAGCAAGCCTGGAGGGTCGGGGGGGGGGGGGAGACGGAGAGATGGATGTAGGAGTGTGAGAATAAGCAATCATAGGGGCTGCACACTCCCCTGGCTTTGTGAGAAACCATTAGAGGAGGGAAAAGATTTCACATTGGATCTATAACTGAACTATTTGAATTTGCATAAAGTAATTAGGGTACAATTGAACATAATTTAGGACCTCTGGGCAAAGATGAATATTTGAAAACACCCATAGCGATGGAGATGAATTTGCTGAAGATATGTAAAACTAGGTCCCAATTAGTGTGAGTAATGAATCCTCTGAAGTGGTAGCATTATTTGAATTCACATCTCACATTTCCATTGGGCTGGAATCAATTACCATATTTATATAACTGTAATTTCAAATAATGAAGATTTGAATGTATGACAGCACTTTGTACTAATCAGGACTTTGCTCTACTTAGTTGTGGACATGTATGCCAATAAGTATAGACTCCCCTTAAGGGCTGTTTTACCTTCCCCTACCCCGCATCTCCCATTCCCCTGCCTCCTGCCACCCAATGCTATGGACCATCTCTAACTATCACGGAAGATAGCTCATATGACTCTAGACATTTCTAGTCCTATAAATAAGAAATGGTGAGTTTCTACAACCCATTGGGAGGGAAGCTTTTTATGACACATCAAGACCAGAAATGCTGTGAAGAACCTGAAAGCTCCTGTTATTAAGATTCTGATCCCTTCATCATGACAAGGCCTGTGTGTGTCCAACTGCCTTTCAAGTCATTGGGAGATGCATGCTCTTGCAGAGTACATGAGGAGATGACATTGGACCTTTGGTATAATGAAACGTTTCCATAGCCTGGCAGGTTTCTGTGCTCTCTTCCCTGCTATGATTATTAAGCTGTATGCCAGGATTTCTCATTTTGAGCACACACAGCAAAGATCAGAGTTTAACTGTGCCTCTCCCTGTCTCAGAACAGATTGCAAATTCAGTCTAGCAATAAGAGGAACACATTAAAAATTCCACCAGTCTGACATTCCTCAACGGAAGACTGGCTTGAACCTTGCTCACAAACTCCCACAGCAGCAAACAGAACAGAAGCCAATTTATTCCTCACTGAGCATGCAGATCCCACCGAGGGGCTCATTCAGAAATGGAAAGGTGAATGCATTCTTTCTTGCCACACTGCAGATTTCTGAACTAGAATATGCCCTTTCTATGATGACAAGTCCATGTTCTAACCAATTTCTTCTTTTATACATTTCTGCTTTCCATCATAGACCAGAAAGCTAGGATAATGAAAAAAAATCCATATTTGTGTTAAAACCACACCTTAAACTTTTTGTGCTCCACACATAGTAGACAATTAATAAATGTTTACTAAATGAATGAATACCTATTTAATATCTGGTCAACATAAGCTATTATGTTATATTACAGAGAACATCTAACTCCCCACTTTCCTTTGGTCAGTTAGTTTGGTCCCATGTGGACTATACCTACAAGGTATTCCACTATCAAGAAAGGACCTGGTCTAACTCCTGAAGTAACTGGGTAGCAGAAGCTCCAGTGGCCTTCCTTGGAAAGACAGTTTGAGATGGAGACTTAGGCTGAATGAAGACTTTGGACATGCTTTTATCATTTTGTTGAATATTTTAAAACATTGAATATTTTTAAATATAAGTATTACTTGTAGGACATCACTGAAATAAGTTTTTCCTTTTGTTCCTATGATTTCATCAGTATGAAAAAATTGCCCATTTGGAAATTTCCTAGACAAATGATCACTGGCAACTCATTCATAATTTTTAGCCTTAGAGAGCTGTCCAGGGAAGAAAGGTTATATGACTAGTTCATGGCTCCACAGCCAGTGTGTGTGTCAGAGATAGGACTTAGACCTGGGTCTTCCTGACTTCAAGGTTGGTGATCTATTCACTCTACTAGAGGTGTCAAACACACAACTCACAGACCACATACAGCCCACAACATACCCAAGGGCAGCCTGAACCAGATTAAAATGTAGTTCTTATCCGATTTTAAAGTGCTGACACATTAACAATGATATAGAAATAGATATAGGTGTGTATGTATACACACATATACATATAGTGAGATATATGTGTATACATGTATACATATATGTGTATATCTGTGTGTATGTATACACACACATACACATATATGGTTTTCTAAGTTAACAGATCCCTTAGGGATCCATGTATATAGTTTAGTGACCTCCCTTTCTATTTGAGTTGAACACCACTGCACTAAATAGCATGCTGCCATACTATGTAAATATTGTTCAATTATCATCCCAATATTATGTCTGGGTTGATTAATGCTTAGAATAATATAGTATAGAAACTGGTTTTATGAGCTATAGTACCTACTTTAAGGTTTAAAGATTGTTAGTTGTTTGGGGCTAGTATACTCTATTCCCTGGGAACCCTGAAGGACCAAATAGTATGAACACACTTTTTATTTTAAAGTCTCCTTGGGCCAGCAGATGGAAATGTAGTCATGCATAAGTGGAAATGTGTGTATTCTCACTTCCAGGTCATGTGAGCAACAAGATGAAGAACTAGACATTTTCTCTGATCCCCACAGCTTCTCAAACTTCTCTAAAACAGAAATTATGTGCCAAAGAAAAAGTAAGTTCAGCTGTTTCAATGGTCTAAGACCTCCAGAATATAAAGGGTGAAACAAAACAAAACAAAAAAATCCAAATCCTGACCTGAGTTCACTGAGGACCCCTCCCTCACCTCCCATGCTATGAGCAACAAGGCCACACTTACAGACCCAAGGGCATTGACACAGGCTTACAACAAAACCCACCCCAACACCCTGGTCCCTTTTATCTCTTTCCATTGCTATAAGAACCCCAGCTCCAGGTTATGGAAATATGTCCTGCCTGTGACAGACACCCAGAAAGCCAAAACGCATCAGGAACAAAAGCCAGCCAATGGTCACAGCCTTTTAGCAATAGTGCTACAAAGCTCCAAACTGCAGTCAAACAACTAAGGAATAGGACAATGATGTAGTACACCATACTGGTGTATTGGGTAGGGGGGTACTAGAGAGCACTTCACTGTCCAGAGATCAGTTCTGGCCACCCAAAAGTAAGTTGGGGCAGAAACCTAAATTCCTAAATTAAAGATTTCTTAGCATAGGAGGATACTGAGATGCTTTGATGTCCATCCTCCAAGGAAATCCCAGTCCTAGGGGAGGGAGTCATAAAGTGAATGATAGGGAAAATAAGGGGGGAGGGGAGAGGGGAATTATCAAAGAGTTAAAGAAGAAAGCTTAAAGACCTTGAACATGAACAGATAAATCAACAGGAAAAACAGTAACAACAGAAAGAAAATGGCCTCCAGATCTAGTAAATGAGTTCAGGCATATATAAATAAATATGGCCAAAATAAAAAGGAAAATTATACAATATTTGATAAGACAGAGGATCTTATGGAATTTGAGAACATGCAACACTCACCACACATTGTTCATGAGTGGTCCAAAAAAGAAAAGAGAATAAGGAGAACAAAATGTGCAGCCTGCACAGCAAAAATAATGGGCAGAATAGAAAAACTAGAATATGCAATGGCAAGCCTCACCAAAGAAACAAAAGAGAGAACTAGAGAATGGAAATACAGAAGGAAGGACATTAAAAGAAAATATACTCACTTTGCAAGCAAAACATATTGATTTCAAAGACAGCACATGTAGAGACAACCTAAGGATCTTAAGTCCCCCAACAGAGTGCAACAGGACAGAAGGACATAACACCATAATGAAAAAGAAATAATAGAAGAGAACTTCTGAACATAGAAAATGAAATTTTAATTGAAAGAATTCACAGATTACCTCCAGAAAAAGAAATACTAAAAACTCCAACAGACATAAGGGTTAAATTTAACAATTCTATTCATAAACATAGGAGCATCTAGGTGGTATGGTGGATAGAGCACAGGGCCTGGAGTCTGGAAGACCTGAGTTCAAATTCAGCCTCAAACACTTACTAGCTGTGTGACCCTGGGCAAGTCATTTGACCCTATTTGCCGCCCCCCCCCCCAGTTCCTCATCTGTAAAATGAGCTGGAGAAAGAAATTACAAACCCCTTTAGTATCTTTGCCAAGAAAAAACCCAAAATGTATTCATGAAGAATCAGACACGACTAAAATGACTGAATAACAACAGTCAGAAACAAGTCCTGCAAAGCAATTAGGAGAAAGACCTTCAAATACAAATGAACATTCAAATATTCTAAGACTATTCTGCACCCACTAGAAAATATAGGAGGTAAGGGAATAATGTGATCTGAAGAACAATGGAGTTCAGGATGCAGCCCAGGCTAACCTACCCTGCAATTCTGAGCTTAACCATACAGGAAAAAAAGATAAATGTTCAGTAATAAAAAAGGAGTTTGAAACATTTTTAAAAGAAAAACAGAACTGAAGAGATTATTTGTATATTAAACATCTAAAACAACAGAAACAGGAGGAATGAATAAATGTAGCAGGTAAAGATAGCAATAACAACAATAACAACAGAGGGACAAGGAAATGTACATAAGGAAACAGGATGAATGTAGAAATCTGGGAAGAGGTAACAATAACATAGCAAATAAGGGGCATTATGGACAGAACCTGGTGGCCCCCTGCCTACAGGTGAATCAATTTCTTTTTTTTTTTTTTTGTGGGACTACATTACAACATGGGAGAATACACAGAGGGAGGAGGGAGGGGAATAGGGGGATAAACAGAAGTATGTGATGTGCTGGGGTGAATTCAAGGGCAAACAACGAGGGTAAGGTGACCTCTGGTTTCAGAAAGAAAACAGACTATAGGGGAGTAGATCGATGAGTAGGACGAGGGAAGGATTGAAAATGTGGGGAAAAGATTGAGACCTTATTTTGGTTGTAGGAAGGGGTTCCACTGATGATGGTGGTGAAAAGAATTAGTCTGTGAAGGGAGATAAGAACCTTACATTGGGTTTGACCTGGAGGTTTTGGTGCTTTAAAAGTCCACTCATCCTACATTGGGAAGGGGTAGATTGGAACTCCAAGGGACAAATGGCACCTAGACAAAAGGGAGAACATGGACATAGAGAGGAGATTTTGAGGCAAGGAAGGGAAGGAAGGAAATATCGGAGTATATAGATCAGCAGCAAGCTGCATAATCAAAAAAACTGGGATAGAGGAACTTTATCAAGAGGCATTGTCCTCTCTAACACCTGTAATGATTCTGGGAATTGGACACAATGGAAAAGGGAAATCCATGAGACAGGTGGTAAAAAAAAAAAAAAAAACACCTAGAGAGGAAAACCTGGAATGGATACCCTGGAATCTTTGATTGCGTGAGGAATACAGAGGAAAAAGAGATACCAGATAATTAAAAGGGTCATGAATAAAATAATGAGGGTTTAGAATAGATAGAAGCAAAGGGTGGTAATGAAGAGAGAGAAATTCTTTTTGGACAGGCACACACATATATTTAAAACACTAAAGAACAGAACTAGTTGAAATGGAAGAGAATAGGGAATCTGATTTGACTTACTGAAAAGAAAATTGGGAAGGATTAAAAATTATATACCCAGAGGAAAAAAAAACAAGAGAAAAAATAACTAACGAACAAGATCCCAAAAGGAAAGGGGTGAACAATTAGAAAAAGGGAATAAGGATGAAGGGAAAAAAGCCAGTAAGAACAAGGCCACCTAAAAAAAAAAAAGATTAAAGTAAAGGAACTGAATGAACATAATACTGTGTTACAACAGAAGAGGAAATTGTAAATTCCTCTATTAGACTGTAAGGTCCTTGAACACAAAGACTGTCTTTTGTCTCCTTTTGTTTCTCTAGTCCTTAGCACAGTGCCTGGAACATAGAAGGCACTTAATAAATGTTTATTTCTTGATTGATTGGTTGAAAAAATATATAACTTGAAAAAGAACTCAAGATTGGAGACATGTAGAAGAAGATAACTCTTTTAACTTTAAAAGTTAATGAATTAAACAACTCAATAAAATTTAAAAGAATGACAAATTAGACAAGAAAATAAAACCCCATAACCTATTGCTTACAAGAAACACATTAAAAAAACAAAGGCATACACATAATAAAACTGAGAGATGGAACAAAATTTAGTATGTATCAAGTGATTTTTAAAAAAAGCAGAAGTTGCAATCATGCTATGTGACAAAACAAAAACTTTTTTTTAAAAAAAGGATAAACTTAAAAAAAAACACCCTATATTATACTGAAAGGAACCATATAAAACAAAATAATATCAGTCATAAACATATGTGCTCCAAACACCTTAGCATTCTCCCTCCCTCCCTAACCTACCCTAAAAAAGGCTACTATTGGACACAAATATTCACATGCACACATAAACATATACATCTATACACACATATATGTATGCATGTACACTTGTGTATATATGTAAGTAAAACTATACATACTTCTATTTGTCAGTTTTTTCTCTGGAGGTGGATAGCATCTTCCTTCATAGATTCTTTGTAGGTGATTTGAGTATATATAACACTCAATATGATTTAGCTGTTCAAAGTTTTTCTTAGAATAATAATGCTCTTAGTGTATACAATGTTCTCTTGGTTCTTCTTATTTTACAGTTCATTGTTTCATGCATCTTTCCATGATTTTTCCTAAAATTAACCAGCTCATCATTTCTTATAGCACAGGAATATCATATACCACAACATGTTTAGCCATTCCCCAATTGATGGGCATCCCCTTCAATTTCCAGTTCTTTGCCAACACAAAGACAGATGCTATAAATGTTTTAGAACATATAAGTTATTTTCCTTTTCCACTATTCATGTTGGGAAATACTTGTAATATGGTTTTGCTGAGTCAAAAGCTATGGGAAGTTTAATCATGCTTTGAGCATAATTCTAGATTGCTCTCCAAAATGGTTAGATCAGTTCACAGTTCCATCAACAGTGAATCAGTGTCCAAATTTTTCCACATTCCCTCCAAAATATGTCATTTTCCTCTTCTACCATTTTAGACAATCTCGTAGGTGTAAGATGATATGTCAAAGTTGTTTTAGTTTGAATTTCTCTAATCAATATTGATTTAGTGCATTTTTACATGACTCTATATTGTTTTGATTTCTTCATTGAAAACTGCCTGTTCATATCTTTTGACCATTTATCAACTGGGGAATAATTTGTATTCTTATAAATTTGACAATTTTCCCCCAGCTTTCTGTTTCCCTTCTAATTTAATGTAATGAAAATTATCCATTTTATACCTCGCAATGTTCTCTCTCTTGTTTATTCATAAATTGTCTTATCCAAAAGCCTGATAAGTAATATTTTTCTTGTTCTTCTAATTTTCTAATGATATCTCCATTTATATCTAGGTCATGTGTCTATTTTTACCTTATCTTGGTAAATTATGTAAGATATTCTTCTAGGGGCAGCTAGGTGGCCCAGTGGAGAGAGCACTGGCCCTGGATTCAGGAGGATCTGAGTTCAAATAAGGTCTCAGACACTTGACACTTACTAGCTGTGTGACCCTGGGCAAATCATTTAACCCCAATTGCCCCACCAAAAAAAAAATACAAAAAGATATTCTTCTATACCCAATTTCTACCAGACTGCTTTCTAGCTTTACAATTTTTATCAATGGGGCAGCTAGGTGGCGCAGTGGATAGAGCACTGGCCCTGGATTCAGGAGGACCTGAGTTCAAATCTGGCCTCAGACACTTAACACTTACAAGCTGTGTGACCCTGGGCAAGTCACTTAACCCCAATTGCCTCACTAAAAAACAAAACAAAACAAAAAAACAATTATCAAATAATTTATAGTTATCCTCAAAGCTTAAATCTTTACAGTTATAAAATACAAGGTTACTATAATCATTTGTTAGCGTGTATTATATATCTACTATGTTACACTGATCTACCATTCTATTTCTTAGCCAGTTCCAGAGAGCTTTGATAATTATTGCCATATTGTATAGTTTAATATCTGGTACTGATAATCCTCTTGTTATATTTTTTTAATTTTTTTTCAAGATTAATCAATCAAGTGAGAATTTATTAAACACCTCCTATGGGCTAGATACTCTGGTATCTGGTAGGAGAAAAGTGGTGAGACAGCACTATCTCTAAAAAAAGATCTGGGTGTTATAATAGACCATAAATTTATTATGAGTTAAAAATAGGACATGGATATCCAACTAGCCTATACAATTTTATATTATATTAAAAGAAACATATTTTCCTATACTTGGAAGGTGACACCCCAATGTATTTTGATCTGGTCAGATGTCATTTAGAGTATTATGTCCATTTCTGGACATCATTTTGGGAAGAACACTGTTATATGGTATCCCAACAAAGGCAATCAGAATCATGTTGTTTGAGGGTTAGTTGAAGGAACTGTAAAAGAGAGATTTAGGGAAGACCTGGTAATAGGCTGCAAGCATTCAATGGGCTATCATGGAAAAGTGAATGATCTACCCTTGTTTGGCCATAGAGGGCAGAACAAAGAACAATGTGTAAAAGCTTCAAAGGAGCAAGTTTAGGATTATTGTAAGGACAAACTTTTCAATTAGAACTCTACAGCAGTTGAATGGATTAACTCATGCCACTCAGTGAGAGTGCCTCTCATTGGAGTCTTTAAGCAATGGCTGGATAACCACTAACCAAATGTATTTTGGAGGAGATTTGTTCAGTTTTATGCGGAACTAGATGGTCTCTTTAGGCTGTTTCAAATCTGGGATTGTGTGACTTAGATGATTTCTAAAGCTTCTGTGAAGATCAATAAGACACATTTTTATGCTTCTCTAGGATCTTGTATTTGAAAGTCACATTTTTTATTCAGTTAAGGTCTTTTCATCATGAATGCCTGAAAGTCTCCTTTTTCATTGAAGTCCCATTTTTTTCCCATGAAAGATTATAATCAGCTTTGGTGAATAGGTGATTCTTGCTTGTAATCCCAGTTCCTTTGCCTTCCAAAATATCATATTTCATGTCCTTTACTGTAGAAGCTGAAAGATCATGTGTTATCCTGACTGTAGCTCCACAGTAGTTGAATTGCCTCTTTCTAGACGCTTGCAATATTTTCTCCTTTACCTGGCATTTCTGGAATTTGGCTATAATATTCCTTGAAGGTTTCATTTTGGTATCTCTTTCAGGAGGTGATCAGTGAATTCTTTCAATTTCTATTTTACCTTTTGCTTCTAGAGTATCAGGGCAATTTTCTCTGACAATCTCTTGGAAGATGATGTCTAAGCTCTTATTTTGGTCATGGTTTTTAGGTAGTCCAATGATTTTCAAATTATCTCTCCTGGATCTGTTTTCTCCAAGGAGATATTTCATATTTCCCTCTATTTTTTTATTCATTTGGATTTACTTTATTGTGTCTTGATTTCTCACGAGGTCATTAGCTTCTATTTGCTCTACCTTAGTTCTTAAACAATGATTTTCTTCAGAGAGCTTCTGTACCTCCCTTTCCACTTGGAAATTTTCCATTTAACTTTTCAAGCTGTTGAGGTTTTTTTTCATGACCCTCCTGCATCATTCTCATTTCTCTTTCCATTTTTTTCTTCTACCTCTCTTACTTTTCCCCTACCTCTCTTATTTATCTTTAAAGTCCTTTTTGAGTGCTTCTATGGCCTGAGACCAATTCATATTTTTCTTGGAAGCTTTGGATGTAGGAGCCCTGACACTGCTATCCTGTACATCAATCTTCCATGTCACTAAAGAAATTTTCTATGGTCCACATCTTTCTCTGTCTGCTTATCTTGGCCCTCTTTTACTTGACTTATAACTCCCTCTTAAAATAGGGCACTACTCCCAGGATGTACTGTCCCAAGCTTCAGGGGTTCCCAGGTGGTACAATTTAAGGAGAAGCTCATCCTCAGCCTGCCTGGCCTTTAAGTAACCATGGACCTGCTTGCTCTTTAACCCAGAAGCAGAAATTAGATGGAAATCTGATTCTCTGTGGTTGCAAGCTTGGCATGTCTGAGCCCCTCCCCCACAGGGCCACTGCCACTCAAGTCTGCTTACTGATTCAAAACATGGCCACTCCACCTTCACTCTAGCAGCAACCCCTGCTATCTCCCCCCACACCCAGTAAAAACTGGACCCCTCCTATATTTCTTTATTAATTCCTTTTATAATCTTGACCTTTTGTTCTTTCAAATAAATTTTATTATTTTTTCTAAATTAATAAAATTATTTTTGGTAATTCAATTGGGATGACATTGAATAAATAGATTAGTTAAAGCAAAATTGTCATTTTTATTATATTGGATCTGCCTACCCATGAACAATTAATATTTATATAATTATTTAAATCTGACTTTATTATTAAAAATGTGGTTTATGATTATGTTCATGTGGTTCCGGGGGGGGGGGGGTTGCTGTGTATACTCTGTTACTTTCCACTATCTACAATTTTTTTTTCAGAGCAATGAGGGCTAAGTTTCTTGCCCAGGGTCACACAGCTAGTAAGTGTCAAGTGTTTGAGGCCAGATGTGAACTCAGGTCCTCCTGAAGTCAGGGCTGGTGCTTTATCCACTGTGGCACCTAGCTGCCCCTATCTACAGTTATTTTAAAATGAGGTATCGCTTACTATCTCTTCTTGCAGTGTTTCGTTGGTGGTATATAGAAAAGCTAATTAATGTAGGTTTATTTTATATTCTGCCACTTTGCTAAAATTATTGTTTCCACTAACTTTTGAGTTGAATCTTTTTTTGATAATAAAAATTTTTATTTAAAGTTTTGAGTTCCAAAGCCTATCCCAACTTCCTTCCCTCCCCTCCCCATTCCCTGAGGCAGTAAGCAATCATATATAAGTTATACATATGCAATTATACAAAACATTACCATATTAGTCATTTTGTGCAAGGAAGTTCTCAGTTACTGAGAATGGTTAAGTCATTCACAGTTCTTCATCAAACAATATTGCTGTCACTGTGCACAAGGTTCTCCTGGTTCTGCTCACTTCACTATACATCAGTTCATATAAGTCTTTCCTGGCCTTTCTGAAATCATCCTGTTTGTCATTTCTTATAGCACAATAATATTCCATTACAATCATGTAACATAGTTTGGTTAGCCATTCCCCAACTGATGGACATTCTTTTGATTTCTAATTCTTAGTTATAAATATTTCTTTACAAATAGGTCTTTGATCAAAAGGTATGCACAGTTTTATAGCCCTTTAGGCATAGTTCCAAATTGCTCTCCAGAATGGCTGGATCTTTAGTTAAATCTTTAGACTTTTCCAAGTATATCATCATGTCATCTGCAAAAAAATGATCATTTTATTATCTCATTGCCCATATTGATTCCTCCCATTTCTTTTTTCCCTTACTAGAATTTCTAGTACAATGTTGAATACTATTGATGACAATGGACATCCTTTTTTTCATTATTGATCTTATTAGGAGGGCTTATAGTTTATTCACCATTACAAATAATGCTTGCTGATGGTTTTAGGTAGATGTTTCTTATCATTTTAAGGAAAATCCCTTTTACCTATGCTTTCAAATGTTTTTAATGGGAATGAGTATTATACTCTATCAAAAGCTTTTCCTGCATCTATTGATATAATCATATGATTTTTTGTTACTTTTCTTATAATCAATTATGTTAATAGTTTTCCTTATGTTAAACCATACCTGCATTCCTGGCACAAATCCTACTTGGTCACAATGTATAATCTTTGCCAACATAATGTTATAGTCTCCTAGCTAGTATTATATTTAGGATTTTTGAATCTATATGAAAATGATCTATAGTTTTATTTCTCTGTTTTTCCTCTTCCTGGTTTAGTTATCAGTACCATATTTGTTTCATAAAAGGAGTTTGTTAGGACTCCTTTGCCTATAATTCCAAATAATTTATTTAATATTGAAATTAGTTGATCTTTAAATGTTTGGTAAAATTCACTTGTAAATTCGTCACTTCCTGATACTTTTTTTTCTTGGGAACCTTATTTATGGCCTGTTCAATTTCTTTTTCTAAAATAGGTTTATTTAAGTATTCTATTTCCTCTTCTGATAATGTAGGCAGTTTATATTTTTGTAAATAGTCTTCCATTTCCCTTAATTTTTAAATGTGTTGGTACATAACTGGGCAAAATAACTCCTTATAATTGCTTTGATTTCATCTTCATTTACTCTTTTTATTTTTAATACTAAGATTTTGGTTTTCTTTTCTATTTTTTAAATCATATTAACCAATGACCTATCTATTATATTGTTGTTTCACAAAACCAACTTCTAGTTTTATTTATTAATTCAATGGTTGTCTTACACTCAATTTTATTGATCTCACCTTTAAGTTTTAGGATTTTCAATTTGTGTTTAATTGGGGGGGAGTGTAATTTGTTTTTTTCTAGTATTTTTAATTACATGCCCAATTCACTTGCCTGCTCTTTCTCTCCTGTATTGATATAAACATTTTGAGATATAAATTTTCTTCTGATTGCTGTTTTTGCTGAATCCCCTAGGTTTTGATATGTTGTCTCATAATTGTCATTCTATTTAATGGAAACATTGATTATTTCCATGATTTATTCTTTTTTTTTTTTTTAGTGAGGCAATTGGGGGTTAAGTGACTTGCCCAGGGTCACACAGCTAGTAAGTGTTAAGAGTCTGAGGCTGGATTTGAACTCAGGTACTCATGACTCCAGGATCGGCCCACTGCACCACCTAGCTGCCCCCATTATTTATTCTTTAACACACTGATGCTTTAAAATTAGGTTGCTTTGTTTCCAGTTAGTTTTTAATGTGTTTCCCTGATTCCTTGTTGAATATCACTTTTATTGAATTGCGATCTGAAAAGGATGCATTTAATATTTCTGCTTTTCTGTATTTAACTAGAAAGTTTTATGGCCTAATATATGATCAATTTTTGTAAAGGGACCATGTACTGCTGAGAAAAAGGTGTATTCCTTCCTATTTCCATTCAGTTCTCTCCAGATGTCTATCATATCTAGCTTATCTAAGACTCTATTCACTGCCTTAACACCTATCGTATTTATTCTTTGTTAGATTCATCTAATTCTAAGAGAACAAGGTTAAAGTCCCCCACAATTATAATATTACTATCTATTCCTACCTTTAATTCATTTAACTTGTCCTTTAAAAATTTAGATGCTATAGTATTTGGTACATATAGATTTGCCATTGATATTGCTTCATTGTCTATGGTACCTTTAATCATAATGTAGTTCCTCTGTTTCTTTTAATTAAATCTATTTTAGCTTAACTTTGTCTGAGATGATTGCTATAGCAGATGTTCTTAACCTCCACTGAAGCATAATAAATTCTACTACAGCCTTTTATTTTAAATCTGTGTGTATCTCTCATTTTTAAATGTATTTCTTATAGACACCATATTGTTAGATTCTGCTGTTTCCATTTAATTGGTAAGTTCATCACATTCAAAGTTATAATTACTAATTGTGTATTTTCCTCCATCCTATTTTCTTCACTATTATCCTTCTCACTCTCTCTTTTTACCTATCCCTTCTCACAAGTCTGATTTACTTCTAACCACTACCTCCATTTTAAAGAATCTCTCTCTTATCCTCTCCCCCAACCCTCCTACTTCTTAATCTACACACTCTTCTAAAAGTCTCTCATCCTGCCCCCTCATGCTCCAATTTCTTTATAAATTTATAAGATTTTAATAGCAGTCTATATATATATATATATATATATATATATATATTATTCCCTCTTTAATCCAGTTATGATGAGAATAAGTTTCCAGTACTACCATCCCTCCACCCCAACCCTCCACTGTAATAGTTCTTCCATTAATACCTCATTTGTATGAGATAATTGCTTCATTTTATCTCTCCCGACCCAATTTTATTTAGAATCATCCCATCACACTCAATTCCAAGCTCTCTATCTACATATACGCTTTCAAACTACCCAAGAAATGATGACATTCTTAAGAGTACAGATAACATTTTCCCCATATAAGAAGTAAATATTTTTATTTTATTGAGACCCTTATCATTTGTCTTTAATGCTTCTCCTGGATCTTATATCTCAGATTTTCCATTGAGTCCTGTTCTTTTTTGTGACAAGTACCTGTAAGTCTTTCAATTCATTTAATGTCTTTTTTTTATTCAGGATTTTACTCAACTCTGCTGGGTGAGTTATTCTTAGTTGCAAACTCAGCTCCTTTGTTCTTCAAAATGCAATGTTCTAAGCCCTATGGTATTTAAATGTAGAAGCTGCTATATCTTGTGTTATCTTGACTGTAGCTCCACAGTATTTATATTGCTTTATTCTTGTTGGTTGTAATATTTTCTCCTTAAACTGGGAGGTTCAAAACTTGGCTGTGATGATCCTGTGAGTTTTCATCTTAGGATCTTTTTAAGGTGGATTTTTAAAATTTCTGTTTTACCCTACCATTTCAGGGCAATTTTCCTTAATGATTTCTCACATACCATATCTAGACTTTTTTTATCATAACTTTAAAGAAGTACAATTTCTCAACCTATTCTTTATATCACTTATTTTTCTAATGAGATGTTTCACATACTCTTCTATTTTAAAATTCTTTTTATTTCATTTTATTATTTCTTGCTATCTTATAATGTCATTAGCTTCTACTTGCCCATTTCTAGTTTTTAAGAAGTTATTTTCTTCCTTACAGTTTTGGATCTGTTTTTCAAATTAGTTGACTTTCTTTTTGTAATTTTCTTGATTTTCTTGGAGTGCTATTATTTTTTTCATAATTTTCCTCCCATGTCTCTTATTTAATTTTAAAGTTCTTCCATGAACTCTTTTTGGGCTTCTGACCATTTGACATTTTTCTTTGAAGCATAAGTGTTTTTTAAAAATTTCACTACTTTCTTCTGAGTATGAACCCAGATCTTCTCAATACCCATAGCAGCTATCTATGGCCAGGTTCTTTCTCCTTTGCTTACTCATCATCATTATTGTTGTTGCTACTGCTTCTACTGCTGTTATTATTTTAGTGGTTTATTATTATAGGTTCTAGTCCTGAGGTGTAAGGGATGATTCCTCAGGCTTCGGTATTTTGTACAGTTGTTTTCTGAATTCTGTCTGGTGGCCCAACCTCAAGCACTCTTCTCTACCCTTGAGCCATGGCTAAGACCTACAGCCAAGATGTCACCACAAGTGCTCTTACTCCTTGTGGTCCCTCCCACAGCTGGAAACTTAAATTCACCCCTCTGTCCTGAAACCAAAACCAGGGATTCTGCTCTTCTGTAAGTGCCCACAGCCAGCAGGGTCCCTGCCCCCTGTTACTACACTCACCAGGTATATGTTCATTCCTTCTTGCTCACAGCAGCAACCCAGGACCATGTCTGGTCAGCACAACTAGGCCTGGCATCTGTGACAGCAGGTCCTTCAGTCCTCCTCTGTTCGGCGATCCAAATGTCACACTGTCCTTGAGGTAAAAGTTCCTGAAGCTGAGACTATGCCTGACCCAGTTACTCCTAGGACCTGTTGCTTGTTGATTCAGTGGAGTATGCCCCGAAGTATCTGCACTTCAATAGGATCAAACCTGCACCCCTGGAGGTTGGGTCTTTCCTAAGGTCCACGCAAGCTGTCTTAGGAGGACCACTGCTTTACCCCAACTTTTAATCATTTCTGCTCCTCAAAGTTCATTTTGAGGAGATATTGTACCTTGTTTGTCAGAGAATTTTGGAGATCCCAGTATTTCCTGACCTATTTTTCCATCTTCCCAGAATCCTCTAAACTCAATATAATTAATGTGCATTGACTCAAAAATTTTAAACAAAATTCTGTCAAACAAATGGTAGCTATTTATCCAAGAAATCATTCATTATGATCAAGTTGAATTTATACCAGGGATACAAGTATGGTTCAATATTAGAAAAGCAGTCAATGTAATCAATCATATTAAAATCCAAAACATCCAAAATCACATAATCATCTCAATAGGTATAGAAAAGGTCTTTGACAAATCACAACATTCTTTTATGTTAAAAACCCTAAAGAGTATAGGCATAGAGGGACCTTTTTTTTAAATATCCTAAAAGTACCTATCTAAAACCAAAATCAAACATCATATGCAATGGAGATACACTAGAACCCTTTCTAATAAATATGGAAGTATGATCACTCTCTCCACGATCATTTGATATAGTTCGGGAAGTTCTTGTCAATAAGAAAAGAGAAAGAAAGTAAAGGAATAAAGAAAGGTAAAGAGGAAATAAAACTATCCTTGTTGATGATATGATGGTTTACTTGGAAAATCCTAAGGAATAAGTAAAGATACTGATTAAGACAATGCCTTTGGCAAAAATTGCAGCCAAAGCACACAAAAGACTTAATAAATTCAATTATAATAGTTCCATAAAGAAATAAAGAACTTTAAATAGCTGGAAGAATATTTGAAATTCATGGCTACACCATGCCAATATAATAAAGATGATAATACTTCCAACTATTAACACTATACCACTCGAATTACAAAGGGGGTACTTTTTAGAACTTGTTAGAATAACAATAAAATTCATTTGAAAAACACAAGAGATCTAGTAAATCAAAAGGAATGATGAAATTAAGTAGGGATGAAGGGGGAATCATATTTCCAGAACTCAAATTAAATTTTAAAGCAACAGTTACCAAAACTATCTGGTATTAGCTAAAGAACAGAAGGACAGATCAATGGAACAGACTAGACAAGGGAGATTCAGAAACAATAGAACTCAATAACCCAATGTTTGACAAAATGGAAAATAAATTACCTAGGGGAAAACTCCCTATTTGATTTTTTTTTTTTAAAAACACTTCTAGAAAAATTAGAAAAAAGTCTGACAGAAATTAGGCTTAGACTAACATCTTATACCACATTGCAAAATACATTTTAAATGCATGCACAACCTTAATATTAAAGATCATATTATTTAAAAATTAGAAGCAAAACATTTTATCTCCCACAGGTATGGGTAGAAGATATATTTAGTCAAACAAAAGATAGAGCCTATTTTAAGAGATGAAACAGATAATTTGGATTACTTGAAAGTGAAAAGCTTTTGCACAGACAACATTAATTCATCTAGGATATGTGTGTGTGTGTGGGGGGGAATCTTTATATTAGATTTCTCGGAAAAGAGTTTGGTTATATCCCAAGGAAGTCATTGATAAAGAAAAAGAGTCCCCCTATATTCTAAAATTTTTATAGCAGTACTTTTTGTGGTAACTAAGAATTGGAAACAAGTATATCACCATCAATTGGGGAATGGCTAAACCAATTGTAGTACATAAATGTAATGGAATATTACTATTCTGTAAGAAATAATGTGTGTCAGGGCAGCTAGGTGGCGCAGTGGATAGAGCACCGGCCCTGGAGTCCGAAGTACCTGAGTTCAAATTCGACCTCAGACACTTGACACTTAGTAGCTGTGTGACCCTGAGCAAGTAACTTAACCCCAATTGCCTTACCAAAAAAAAAAAAAGAAAAGAAATAAAGTGTGTGGTGAATAGAGAGAAGTATGGAAAGATGCAAAGTGAAGTAAGCAGAGTCAAGAAAACAAGGTACATAGTAACTATAACCATGTATATTGAAAGAATAACACACACACACAAAAGTAAATTAACAAAATTATGAAGATCAAACTAGATTTGGAATGAAGAGATATCAGAAGACATCCTCAACCTACTCCTTTGTGGAATTGGGAGGCCTACATATTGCACCTGTTTTCAATCATTTTCAACATATTAATTAGTTGTGCTTACTTTTCTTTCCTCTCCAAAAATTACTATTTGTCACATGGAATGATTCTCTGGGAAGTGATTCGAGGGAAACAGATATACTTTGATACGAATGTGACATAAGGAACAGAAAATACCAGTAAAAATTATTTTTTAAAAATAGCACCTACCTCCCAGGGTTGTTGTGAGGATCAAATAAGGTAATGTTTGTAAAGCACAGTACCTGGCAT
The DNA here is from genome assembly GCF_019393635.1 of Dromiciops gliroides. Lineage (NCBI taxonomy): Eukaryota > Metazoa > Chordata > Mammalia > Microbiotheria > Microbiotheriidae > Dromiciops > Dromiciops gliroides. Next base: position 163,180,453 of record NC_057865.1, on the reverse strand, counting down.
ATAGTAAGCTCTATATAAATGTTAGTTATTGCTATTGTTATTATTGCTATTATTATTATTATCACCATTACTAATATAATGACTACTATTATTAGTTATTATTATTATTGGAGACAATATCATTAAGATTTAATGACTGATTGAATATGAAAATGATGGAGATTGAACCACTGATGATTCCAGGGTTTTGAAATTTCTAAGAGATGAAGAATTATCCCAAGGTTTCAAAATTAGATGTCTGAAAGGATCTCAGTGCCTTTAAAAGAAATAGGGAAGATGGGAAGAGAGGTAGGTTTGAGGAAAGGACAGGACAAGACAGGACTGGAGAGAAGAGAAGAAAGAGCTTTGTGGTACATCCAAAGTTAAGAAGGAGAATATCAAAGGTGAGCCAGAAAAGGAGACTAAGTAGGACTGACAGAAATGTAGGAGAAGAACCAAGAGAGAGCAATAGCATGAAACTCCAGAGAGGGAAGAGATAGTCAGTCTTCTAGGCAATGCTGCACAGTGGTCAAGAAAGGTGAAGACTGAGAAAAGGTCATTGGTTTTGGAAATTAAAATATCACTGGAGGGGGTAAAATCAAGATACTTAAATCTTTAACAACCACACATAAAAAAAAGAAGTAATTGTATCAAATTAAAAGGTCAGGCAAGACTTTAATGAAAAGTGATGGGAAGATACCCTAACCCTTAATGTAGGTGTGAGATCCACAGGTATTACACAAGTGTCTGAGACCAGATTTACATTCAGGTTTTCCAGTTTCCAAATCTAGCATTCTGTTTTGTTTTTGTTTTGTTTTTGACTTTTGTTTCTTTTGCTTTCTTTTAAACTCAATTTTTTAAACTTAATGACTTTCAAAGACATTTCTAGTATACACCATTCAGCTCTGATGACTTCAAAAATCTATTACTTTGACTGGGCTAAAGAGGAAAATAATGTGGGACTGTCTACAAATCCCTGTGGGAGTCTAGTCCAGGTCCACTGTCTATTTTTCCAGGTAAAAGCAAATAAATATTGGAAGTCCTCATGTACTGGTATGGAGAAAAAGACAGAGCAGAGGTCTACCACTGTGAAACATATAGATTCATAGGGAATGGATGAAATTATGGTAGAAGGGGAAGCCACTATAACATGTCTAGGGATAACATAATTATTAATTGCTCTAAGATCTTGCACAAAACGATAAACAGGTTTACCATCTGGCCCAGGCTCAATTGAACATAAGCTCTCTGAAGGCATGGATGGTTTTATTTCTGTCTTTGTAACCCCAGCACTGAGCACAGCCCCTGGCATATAGCATAAAATACTTGTTGACTGATTAATTAATCAAATTCATTTAATAAATAAACACACATATTCCAAAAAGTAGCAAGCCATTCAATAATTCTACCTAGATATTTCCTATTTGCACCATTTGTGGATTGTAAGCTCCTTCCACATAGGAATGATCTCACTTTTTTCAGTACCTAGAGTAGAAGCTTAGTAAATGCTTGTTGAATTGAATTTGTTCCAAAATTTAAACTTTCTTAAAGAGATATTCCTGGATTCAATGGGATTTGTCTGAAACTCAAAGGTTATCATTTTTTACTTAATAATAGTGATACTAAGAACCAGGTACCTATATCAAAGGGGAATCTCTGAATTCTACCTCTAATCATTCTGTTTAAGCAGATGTTATCATCTATGGTCAGTGAGGCTAGCCCAGAACTCCAACCTGACAAAAGTCATCAAATGAACTCTAGATTTATGAGCAACCTCCCTTTCTTACTCTGTCCTTTAGCTAATGTGTCAGAACACACACCTAGTAAATACAGGACATCTGCTTCAATTCTTATTAACCCCCTTCAGGATTAATAAGTTTGTGGGACTTTGGGAAGCCCAACCAGCTATGATCTCATAGGCTTGAGTCTCTGATTCCACAGAGATTCAAACCAGATGAGGAAATGTGAGAGGAAGAATATCTGCCAGTGTCTCTGAACTTGTAGGCTGAGCTACTTCTTTTTCCTTAAAAAAAGGTGCTGAAACCTTCCTCAAGTCTTAATTGGCTCAGGATATTAATGACTCTGGCCACTGGTATCAGTTTCCTGGTCAAAAAGCCACAAGCAGCTTGCAGTTCTCAGAAACTTGAACAGCAAATGATCATAGGAAAAGCAGAAGCAGGAAGCTGTGTTCAGCTGACTCAATGAGGTGTCTTCATTGAATATTTTTGTAGGATAAGCTTCCCAATCTATGGATCATAGGATCATAGATTTAGAGCTAGAAGGGACCTTAAAATCCATAAGGTTCAACCCCTTATTTTATAAATGGGGAAACTGAGGCTGAGAGAGGTTAAGTGGCTTGCCCAAGGTCACACAGCTAAGTGTCTGAGGCAGAGTTTGAATTCTGTTCCTCTGAATCTGAGCCCAGAGATCTATTCAATGAGCCACCGAGCTAGAACTGATTTCAGTATTAAACTTGAGGGCAGCTGGATGGCACAAGTGGATAAAGCACCTGGCCTGGAGTCAGGAAGACTCCCTACCTGCCCCCAAGCTGATTGTTCTAGGACCAAGAATTCCTAGTTAGGCCTCTCTTCCTCCCCCACAGTGGTTCTTTTTTAATACTGACATACTTCTCTTGGAATTGTATGTGTTGAAGGGAAGAGAGAGGCAGGAAAGAGTAATGCAAGAATATCCTTTAGCTCACATTTACTTTGTGGCTTTCACAAGGCAGTTTCCCAGAGGCTGCTGGGTAATACAGCATATACTTTGTATTTGCTTTCACAGGTTCCAGCTTTCGAGGTCAGTGGCTATCATGACTGTGTAATGACAAAGCAACTGACCTGGTATCACCTAGTCAGGAATGTAGAGGTCACATTTCTGGATTCAGCTACACAATACAAAGCTTTAGAACCAGATGAGCCCAACATCTCCCCACGGAGAGAAAGCAAATGATAAAAGTTGGAAATGTTAGTTAAATCCCAAGTGGCCTCCCATTCACCCATAACACATGTCTGTTGTTTGTGAGTAGCATAGAATACACCATTAACCACCATGGGTTCCTCACAAAACAGGGCTTCATTATCCTTTCCAAATGCCTGAGGGCATATATGTTATACATACGTAGAAAGAGAGACTGTGACAGGCTCTTACCATGAAATAGCCTCATTTTTCCATTCTCTTGGGAGACCATGTGTTGATTCCAGTGATTTTTATGAAAGGTTTTTATTAGCCAGCATGACCTCTAAGAGGTATGACAAGAAGAAATAGAGGTTTGACTTCTGTGTTCTGGAGAAGTGTTTCTTCTTGCACATATTTCCATTGCTCAAACCAAAGCATAACCATGGTTTCTAAGATAAGCCTTAATCTTTTCATTGCCCACCAAAAATTCCTTTTCTGCCTGCTGGGCTTTCATTTTATTTTTCTTTTGACCACTCAGAGAGCAAAACAGGAATGTTTTCAAACATCAGCCATTTTCTTCATGGTGTGTGAAGTTGGGTGATGGGCTATACAACTGTATTTCCTCTCAGCAGATTTAATAGCTTAAAGCCAGCCTTCCACTGTCAGCCATCCATTCTCTCTTCAGTCCAGGCCCTGAAACTCCCATTAAAGTTAATGGAGACAATTATGCCTACAGACCAAAGGGAAAATAAACCCCTTCATCTGTAAATTAGCCTGATTCCAGTAGAAGATTTTCTATGTCAAAGCAAGAAAGAAAAACATGAAAACATGCCAGTCACAAGCTATTCTATTTAAAGATCTAAACCAATGTTCAACTGGGTGGGTGGGACTTGGAGGGTGGTCTTTTTCCCTGAGAGCAGAAAGGAACAATTGTAAAAGGTCAACAGTTTCTTGGGACACTGGGTCACTAAATTATCTAAATAGGGTTTTCTCTACCATCTCTACTCAGTAAAAGAACAAGCAAAAAAGACTGTTTCTTAGCTTTCTCTAATTTCTGTTTTTGTGGAGGCCTTTCTTAATGTGCCTCAGTCTGTTTCCCTGCTCCCATCTAAAAAAAATTTATTTGTTTTATGTTCTCTTATATCTGTCTGTATATGTAGTGTCCCTGATAGAATTTAAGTTCTTGAGGGGAAAGACTGTTTTGGTTTTGTCCTATCAACTAAGAACAGTACCTGCTACATGGTATGCATTTAATAAATGATGACTGGTTAATTAATTCATTGATTTTTTTTTGCCTAATGAATAAAAAAATCTCCTTTCCAATAGTTGCCATTGGGATATTTTTGTCTGCTCTTCATTTATGATGAATTTCTCCATATTTAGGCTTTTGGAAGACTTTGAAAGCCAGTTAGCTACAATTTAAATCACTTTCTTTTGCGTGAGTCCCAAGTTGACAACCTTGGAAGAGTACTGAAAAGTCCAGCAGCACTAGCCAGGAGAGATGTTTGTCATTCAGAATTTCCCATGGCAGCGTCCTTCTGCCTGAGCACAGCCATTATTAAGACATACTGACCGTAGAGAATCAAAGACAGTTGTCAAACTAACTGGTCTATATCTGTTCTCACAATATTGATTCTGACAGATTTCAAGGCATTGTTGCTTCTTTGAGTTAGTACTTTTCCAATGCTTGAAATTAGTTGCTAAGTTAGAGAGAATGCATGCATTTCCACAAAGTACCTGATCTGCTCCCACTTCAAGACCCTGTATCCATCTCCTTGCCTTTACCAGGCATAGCAACTGCACTGATAGATGCAAGAATTTTTTTTTGCAATTTTACTATAATTTGCCATAATTTCTCCCATCTGTGCAAATGTGCTTTAGATATAAATGATTGCAAGCACATATTAAGTGGCATAATAGAGCACCAGACCTGGAGCCAGGAAGACATGAGTTCAAATTCAACCTCTGATACTTACTAGCTGTGTGACCCTGGTCAAATCACTTAAGTCTGTTTGCCTCAGTTTCCTCAAGTGTAAAATAGAGAAAGTAACAGGAATGTTGTGAAGTTCAAATGCGATAATGTTTTTACACAGTACCTGGCACATGCTAGGTGCTCTATAAATGCTTGTTCCATTTTCTTCCCCATCCCTAATATGTGTGAATGCATTGCTGTCAATTTACACTGCTTGGTCCTTCAGGGCATTCTTAAATTCCCATCCTTCTAGTGAAGAACAACATGTTCTGGTTTGTCATTGTCTTTTCCCGGTGAGAATGAGGTTGCCTTAATCTCTAAATTGAAGGATTATAAAGATTAAAGCTGACTCCTGCTTCCCCAGCATAAGATTCAAGTCTTAAGCAAAGTGAATGAAAACCAGGACATTCAAAACAAAGGCTGAAACTTCATCTTGAACTTCTGCTCTCATCACAAAGGGGCCTGAAAGGAAGGCAGCCTGTCATGTAAATCTCTCCTCAGCTGCCCAGAGAAGTCATGACTTCGAGGTGTTGTCTTGATTGATCTTGGAGTTTCCTAACATTTTGATTAGTTGGTCTCATTGAACCAAAAGGTTCTTGAGACCAGATATTTTTGTCTATCACTAGGTGTGGGTATTGGTACTGTAGATTACAAAAACAGCTAGGAAGAAGATAAGGATCCCCGGGATAGTGCATTGAGTCAGAGAGCAATCCTTGGAACCATTGCCAGGTCTAAGGCAAAGAGAGTCTGACCATATACATATATAGGGGAAGCTATATACAGAGCACTGAGACCAAACTCAGAAAGAGTCAACATTAGCTGTGTGATCCTGGACTAATCACTTAACCTTTGCTTGTCTCAGTTTTCTTAATTTAATTTAATTTATATATATATATATATTTTTAGTGAGGCAATTGGGGTTAAGTGACTTGCCCAGGGTCACACAGCTAGTAAGTGTTAAGTGCCTGAGACCAGATTTGAACTCAGGTCCTCCTGACTCCAGGACCGGTGCTCTATCCACTGTGCCACCTAGCTGCCCTTGTCTCAGTTTTCTTAACTGTAAAATGGGGTTAAAGATAACACCTCCCACCCAGAGTTGCTGGGAAAGCCACATGAGGTAATTAGAAAGTGCTTAACACATTACATGAATGGCATGCAGTAAGTGCTATATAAATGTTAGTTGTCGTTGTTGTTTGTTGTTATTTATACACACGGATTCCCGACATTCTGCAATACAGCTAGATTCTCTGCAGTCTCTAACTTGGCCGTAGTCTGATCTCTTCTAGGTTTGCCTTATTCACCATAGGCACTACATACCTACTACTTTCATGTTCAGACTCATCATAATTTCTCTCCCTGTCTTCTCATCAATGTCTTCCTCTTCTCACTGACCCACCCCCATATACATATATTACTCTCTCAAACATATGTTTGTTGAATTGAAATTCAGCCTAGTCATCTGATGAAGAAAAAAAAACTTTCACAAAAATTATTAATCACTTAGTTCAGGGAATATATCTCTAGTTTCTTAAAAGCCTTCTGAGCAGACCTGACAGTTTTGCAATAATCCAGAAATTAGGTTAATTAGAAAGGGGAGGTGGATAGGAGGCAAGTTTTCTAAAATCATAGCATCTCATACTAAAATTGTGTAGAGCTATATGACTGTTTTGTTGGTAGTTGTTCGGAGAAGACAATTCCCTCCCAGCCTGGGACCTATGTGGTACAGTGAATAGAGTTCTGGGCCTGAAGTCAGGAAGATATGGGTTCAAATCCAGCCTCAGGTACTTATTACTATGTAACTCTGGACAAGTCATTTAACCCTGTTGGCTTCAGTTTCCTTATCTGTAATTGTTCTCCATCCTTCATTCTCAAAGAGGACCAATAACATCAGGAGGGTGATGTCTTGACTTTCAAGTGAATTGGATTTAAGTGAGGGAGAGCTGTGAGTCATCAGCCTCACTCTGGCTCCAGAGTCATCAGAGTCCAGTGGCAAGACCTAAGTGAGGGAAACTGGTGATGGCCCCGGATGCAGTGGGAGAATTTAGCCTTTTTAAGCTCAGGTCTATGAGCTGGAGAAGGATATGGCAAACCACTTCTTTGCCAAGAAAACCCCAAATGGGGTTGCAAAGAGTTGGACAAGATGGAAGTAAATGAACAACAACAAATCCATATATATACATTGAAGATAATGTGAAAGGGTCTCCCATTAACGGCTGGGAGGATCAAGAAAGGCCTCCTACAAAAGAAGGTAGTTTTTGATCTGTCTTTTTTTTCTTAAATTTTTTTTTTTTTTTGGTGAGGCAATTGGGGTTAAGTGACTTGCCCAGGGTCACACAGCTAATAAGTGTTAAGTGTCTGAGGTCGGACTTGAACTCAGGTACTCCTGAATCCAAGGCCGGTGCTCTATCCACTGTGCCACCTAGCTGCCCCTTGATCTGTCTTAAAGCAAGCTGGGGACAGAAATAGAGGTAAGGAGAATGAACATTTCAGGCATGAAGAATCTATGGCCAGTGAAAACAGTAGAGATGGAGTGTCAGATTTGAAGCACTGAAAGGAGGCCAGTCACAACCAGAATGCAAAGTGGATAGAGCAGGAATAAAGTGCAAACACACTGGAAAGGTAGAAAAGGGCAGGTTGTGAAGTACCTTAAATGCCAAAGAGAAGACCCTGGAGATAATAGTGAACCATAGCATAGTCAGGTCTATGTGAAAAAAAACATCAATTGAACAAGGGTACACCATGAATTGGTGTGCGAAGAAACTGAAGGCAGGAAATTTGGAAGGAGGTGGGGTTTGGGGGGGAAAGATGACAAATTCTGTTCTGGACATGTTAAGTTTGAGATGCTTATGGGACAATAAGTTAGAGATGTCCAAGGGGAAGATGTCAATGCATGACATTTTCTTTACAATCTAAGATTCCATGATCCATGACCCTGAAAATTAGCATGGTATAAAAAAATTTACCTAAAAAAGAGTAGATGAGGGATTGGGACTAGAAATGTGATTTCATTGGTATAGGAACCTCTCAGGGAAAGAAACTCCGTCTGTCTAGACAGGTCCTTAAATTCTCTACAACTGGGGGTGGCTAGATAGCACAGTGGATAAAGCACCGGCCCTGGATTCAGGAGTACCTGAGTTCAAATCTGGCCTCGGACACTTGACACTTACTAGCTGTGTGACCCTGGGCAAGTCACTTAACCCCCATTTCCCTGCAAAAAAAAAAAAATTCTCTACAACTCAGAGATCTGCATTGGTAGAAGGAGGAGGAGAAGGAGAAGGAGGAGAAAAAGGAGGAGAAGGAGGAGAAGAGGAGGAGAAAAGTGACTTGCCCAGGGCCACACAGCCTGTATGTGTTAAAGACAGGACTTATACTCTGATCTGGCTGGTCCTAAGGCAGCTAGAAGGCTCAGTGGATAGAATACTGGACCTGAACTCTGGAAGACCTGAGTTCAAATTTGGTCTCAGACACTTACTAGCTGTGAGATCCTGGTTACTTACACTTTATATGTTTACCTTAGTTTCCTCAACCATAAAACAGGGGTAACGATAGCACCTACCTCTCAGGGTTATTGTGAGGCACTTAGCTCAATTCCTAGTGGTGGTGGTACTGTTTTTGCCTTTCATTCTCAAAGAGGACTGTGATGTCACTGCAAGTTGCAGTGAATTGTTTTTTAGTGAGGGAGGCCTGTGCAAGGTCACCAACCTCACTCTCTCCTCCAGAGCCATCTACTCCAGTGGCAAGATATATATTAGGGCAACTGGAGATGGCCCTGGATGTTTTAAGGCAATTGGGGTTAAGTGGCTTGCCCAGGGTCACACAGCTAGTAAGTGTCAAGTGTCTGAGGCCGGATTTGAACTCAGGTCCTCCTGAATCCAGGGCCAGTGCTTTATCTACTGCACCACCTAGCTGCCCCCCAGGTCCTTCTAACCTCCACCTAGCTGCTCCTCCTGGTGTCTAGTAAGCCCTTAACAAATACTTGTTTCTTTCCCCAGGCCAGTTCTTTATCTACTAACACAGAGGTGTCTCTAATAAAGCCAAATTAACTTTAAGTCTATGTTGGGTCAGAACCTTAATAGTTCATCTTCCTCAGGTAATGCTAGGAGGAGTTGGAGCAGATGGTCTTTTGGGTCTTTTCTAGAGATAATCCCATGATTCTATCATTATTACAGTCTTCCCCACTCTGATCCCATTAATCCTCCTTGCCTAACGAAAGGTGGCTCTGGATATAACCCTGGGGAAGGAGGCTGGGAACAGGGACAAGGTGGAAAGGAACCCTCAGAATGAAGAGACATCCAGCCGAAATCATTAGAGAAATGGGGAGGTAGATGAGAATAAGTAAGGAGAGACAAAAGGCAGGGCACAGGACCAGCCTCTGTCCATTTTCCTGTGATGAGATTTAATAGTGAGTCAGCTCTACTCTTTGGGCATGAGCCAGGCTCAAGGGCAAGCAATCAATACATGCAGAGCTAAGCCTGGAGCAAACATCATGATTTATAGTCTGGACAAGGGGATCGGTGCCTAATATAGATTGTTGGCAGAGCTAAACCTTGGCCACCTGGAGAGAAAGAAACCAACTGAAGAGCCCTAAGGCCCCGGGTCACCTCCACTGCCTGGACCCAACCCTTCAAGAGGTTTTGCTATGAATGAAAAAACCCTGGGGGTCATCACCTGGCAACTCCAGGCTTTGGGCTTGCCTGATAATCAAGGCAGGTGGTGGCTGCTGGGACTAGGAAGGATTCTCAGCCTGGGAGGAGATGCCCATACTGGTTGCTTTGATGCATTTGCTTTTGATTCATTTCAAATGTACTGTTTAAAGAGTTGTATAAAACATGTTTTGTGAATGGCCACAATAGCAGGGATGGGATGAGAGGTGGAGTTTTCTTACTGGGTGGGGACATCACAGGTCAAGAGTCAGGGTGGATAAATCCACACCCAAAACTACAAGAATGAACAGGGCCACTATCCATGAGGAGCCGAGACAAAGGAATGAGTCATAGCAGCTGGCATGAATCCAAAGTCTCTGAGAGACTGTGGTTGGTACCCCAAGAGCACCCTCTGGTGTTGGGTAGTATATATGACAAGTAGGGTGAACAATTGCTTAGCCATTACCTTTACTGATTGGTTTTTGCCATTGAATGGGATCAGGAACTGGTCAATGTTGCCACCTGGTGTCATAATATGATCAAAAATTCTACTCTAAAGTTCCTAATGAGTTCCAGACAAGAGGGCCCCTTCCCCTATAACCACAACTACATGAATTATAGTTTTAAATATTTTTCAGGTACCATATTCACTGTTTTTATTATTCGAGAATGATTTTTAACAGGCAAGGAAAAACCTGGGCAACTCAGGAGTTAACAGAAACATACCAGAAGAATTAAAGTCTGTTGAGAATTAGCAGGTTATTTCTAAAACCTCAGGTCTTGCTTTATTGCATCTGTCTGTAACAGATTATAAATTAGAGTCATTATGTTTCATTATTAATTGTAGTATGTTCCCAAGCTGTTAAATCTCATGGTCTGGTGAACACACTTGACCCAAATATAAATGTATGTTGCAGAGTAAGATTTGGGGGAGGGGGGAATTGAAAACTCCATTTTAATTGGGAAGAGAATAAGAAAGGACAAGCAGAAGGAAAAACAGTGGGACATATACCCTTTTTCTTCGATGAAGAGCTTTCAACTGTTAGAAATATTGAACATGAGTCCTTGCTGCTTTTTTCTTTATAGCAACCTGAACTCTCTCATTACTATATGAAGCCTTTCCTGAATTGCAATGTAAACCTCAGATACTTTCCCAAAAACACTTCCCAAAAATGTAGCAAATATATATACATATATATGTATATATTACATTGTTATTCATTTCTTTATTTTCATGTTATGAGCATTTATTATCTTTCCTTCCCACGGTGCCTACTTAATGAACAAGAGATAAATCCATAAACAGATAAATAAATGGAACCCTCAAATACATATGCATAGTCCAGCAAAACAAATTCCCAAATTGACTGTATCTGAAAATGTATGCTTCATTTCTGCATTTAAAGTCCATAACTTATCTGGCAATAGTTGGATAGCATATTTCATCTTCAGTTCTCTGCATTTATAGTTTATCCTTTGATCGATCACCATTCTGGAGTCTCTCAAAATTATCTCTACAATCTTATTGTCATTATAGAAATTGTTCTCTTAGTTTGGCTCACTTCTCTATGTGTCGGTACATAGAGGTTTTTGTACTTTCTTCTGAAACTGTCCATTTCATCATTTCCTATAGTGAAATTATATTCCATTGTATTCAGAAATCATAATGTGTTTATCAATCCCCCAAATAGATTATCAATACCTTGGTTTCCTTTTTTGTTTACTACAAAAAGATGCAATAAACGTTTTTGAATATATGAGTTCTTTTCCTCAATTTTTTATCTCTTTTGAAGTAGGAGATCTGGTAGTGGTATTGTTAGGTTAAAGAATAATCACAGTTTTGTGACTTTCAGGGAAAAGTTCCAAATGGGTGGAACAATTCACAAGTGTACCAATAGCTGCATATTTGTGTGTCTGTTAACCCACAAGCCTCTCCATTTGTCATTTTTGTCTTTTTCTATCTTTGTTAACCTGATAGGTATGAGGTGGAACTACATAGGTACTTTAATTTGTATGTATCTAATTATTAGTAATTCATAGCATTTTCTATGGTTTTTGATGGGTCAAATTTTTTCCTTTGACTGTATTTATTTTATATATTTTAATGCATATGTTGTCTCCCCCAAAAGAATATAAGCTCCTTTCAGGTGAGGACTATTTCCTTTTTGTGTTTTTATCTCTGTTGTTTAGCACAGAACGTGACATATAGAGATAGGATTGGGCCTATGATTTCATTGGAATTGGAAACTTCCAATGAAGAAATTCCTTCTATGCATTTCAGCACCATTTCTGCAATGCATAATCTTAGAGAGTTGCCTAGAACTAAAATGTGGAGTGGGTCATACATCTGTGACACATCAAAAATGAGTTTTGAACCTAGTTCTTCCTGACTCTGAGGATCTGACTATGCCAAACTACCATTTGATACATACTAGGTACTTAATAAATCTTCACTGAATAATTGATTAATTGATGTAATGAAAATGCTGTTACAAAACTAGGGTAGTAAACAATGTCTTAGAAAATCCCTAAACACACTTGAAATGTTCCATCTTTGCTTTGTAACAATCCACCCATAATACTATAAGTATTTCCATTTCTTCATTCAATAAATATTTACTTAGCACTTATGTGCAAAAGACTGCTAGGTGCTATGGGAGATGTAGATATTTCTAAGATTTGGCCCCTTCTCTGAAGAAGTTTATAATCTACTAAGTCATGCCTGCCCTAGGAATTAGGGAACAAATTCTAGAATTCTGATTTCACAAGGTGATAGGCAAATTCACATTATCTATAACATCTCTACTAAGAAGATCTTAACTACTGTATAATTAATAATAATAATAATAATAGATAACATTTATATACCATTTTAAGGTTTATACAGAGCTTTACATGTATATATATATATATATATATATATATATGTATGTATATACATTTTTTTCCACCTTGGGTGTGGATTCATATACATACATATACATACACACACACACACATATATTCTCATTCAATTCTCACAACTATCCTTCTAGATGAATTCTATAATTATCACCATTTTACAGATGGAAAAACTAGGGCTGAGAGAAGTTAAGTGACTTGCCTACATCAGAGCTTCTTAAACTGCAGGTCATAACCTCAACTGAATGTGGGGGTTGCGAAAAATTTGGCAATAGTAAAAGGTTACTATACCTATTTTATATGTCACGTAAACATTTTTCAGGCAAAAAGGAGGTGTAAGTGAAAACAGTTTAAGAAGCCCTGGCCTATATCACACACCTAGTAAGTATCTGAAACAGAATTTGAACCCTTATCTTCCTGACTCCATATTCAGCACTATGCCCACTATACCACACTGCCTTCAGTTCAGATATGTGGACTGATGAGATCAGTTTGGGAAGTGAAATACAAACAGTGGGTAGTGTGGGGACAAGAGGGTTGAGAACAACTGAACTTGGTCCTGGACACCAGACTCCTACTGGGACTTAATGACCCCACAAGATAACTAAAAGTTTTAAAAGTATAGAATAGAATTGTCAGATAATAATGGGTTTGGTGGTCCCAGAGGCCTCCCCCCACTTGAGGGAGCCTTCCTGACATCTTTTAAGGCCAGCCCAGAGTCAGGAGAATTGCAAAGGAAATGAAGATTGACCTTCCTGACTACCAAAAAGAAGTTAACCCACCTAGCTGATCACCCTCAGGTCATGCTGTAACGATTGGAATGACGCCACCTGCTGGATACTTACTGTAGAAGAGTTCTGCCCATGAAGCGAAGGTCTTTGAGGGCAAGACCAGGAGTCTTTTCTTTGGTATCTGGAAGTGCGGTGGGCTAGTGGGAGGAGGAAGGAAGAGACTGGCGCTCAGTCTCGCTCTCTTTCCTCTGGACTCGGGTGGAGAGCGGAGCTAGAAATGTGCTCTCCCTTTAATAGATAGGAATCTAGGCCTTTCTCTCTCTTTACCAAATTCTTATTCTCCTTAATAAATGCTTAAAAGTCTAACTCTTGCTAAAGCTTATAATTTATTGGCGACCACTCATTAAATATTTTAGACAGACTAGCTAGAATTTTAGCCCTTAACAATGCCAATCAATGGGCTTGCATATTACTGGCCAATTAGCTTGGATCAATGTGCAGTGACCCACCTCTACCTAAGAGAAGATAAAAACCCTTGGGGCAAGGCGGGGGTCACTCTCTTCACTCCCCCTCATGCTCTTTTCTCCCCTGCACTCTCTTCTCTCTATCCTAAATAATGTAGGGTTTCTGAAGTTTGGAGCCATGTGCTCTCTCTCTTTACTAATATTTAATATGCTTTAATAAATGCTTAATGCCCCAAACTGGTGCAATAGCCTCTAATTCCTAAATAACAATATATTAGAAACCCCAGCTAAGTTCTTTAAAACTTGGGACAGAGATAGGCACCCCCATATATTTTAAAACAACACAGAATGAAAGCTTGGAGGATTCACTCTTTTCTAGATGCATTATTGGGGGAAATAACTTTACAAGAAAAAGGCTGATGAGAATGAGAAGACTGTATCATTTTAATCAAACTGTGCCAAGAATATACCAGAGATACAATAAACTGACATTTTTCCTACATGTGAGTTTCCAAAGAAGGTGAGAGCATGAGGTCCACCATGCTGAGAACCTACATAAATCTGGCCAATTCTAAGTTTCAAACTACATTCTCCAACTTCTTGTTTGACCAAAATATATAATTTCCTTTTCCTAACTTTAAAATGAGGAATAATATTGGCTTATAGAAGAGTATTTGAACCTTCTTAAACCTCAAAGGGTTCTTACACAATATTTTAATGAATTAAGTGTAAATTAATAAGAAGCACATGAACTTTATATTTTTATCATAGGACAGTTTAATACAATGGGGAAAACAAGTTATTGGCCAAATGCACACTGAGATTCGGGGTATCTAAAATGCTTAAAAAAGTTTGGCACAGGGGGCAGCTAGGTGGTGCAGTGCATAAAGCACAGGCCCTGGATTCAGGAGGACCTGAGTTCAAATCTGGCCTCAGACAATTGACACTATCTGTGTGACCCTGGGCAAGTCACTTAACCCCCATTGCCCGGCCAAAAAAAAAGTTTGGCACCATTAACAAATCCATTTGCACCTTTTTTTTTTCCCTCCTTCTCCCATTCCTTGAGAGGTGTTGAGAATATGCACTACGCCCAGTACGTGATAACAAGAACTAGTGGCCAGTATGATTGGTCTTTATAATAGCTTTCCCAGGGGAATTAGGATTTTTCCATAATGTATTCAGTAGATCTGAGCAACAGAGACAAACTTCATGTGTTCTCAGCTCCCCTCCTTACTGTGCAAAATCTGATTCTAGCATTTGGGCTAATTATGATTTCAGTAACTATATGGACCTCTGAAAGTAGAAATTCCTTCTTCTAAAGCAGATTGGCAATTAATTGATAATTTGTCATCTTAGAGAATTGACTGGGTTTCTTAACAGGAGTGACTGTTGTATTTTGTCAAAAGTTTCTTTTTCTGTAACTTTGAAATAATATGATTTTTGTTGTTTTGTTATGAATATGGTCAATTATGCTTATCGGTTTCTTAATAGTGAACCAGCCTTGAATTCCTGGTATAAATTCAGCCTGGTTATAGTGTATGATGTTTGTGAAATATCACTATCATCAACCTTGCTAGTGTTTTATTTAAAGGTTTTTCCTCAATATTCACTAGGAAATTTGGTCTATAGTTTTCTTTCTCTATTTTGACTCTCCTTGGTTTAGGTATTAAAACAATATGTCATAAAAAGAATTTGATAGAAATAATTACCTATTTTTCTAAATAGTTTATATAATAGTGAAATTAATTATTTTTAAATTCATGGTAGAATTTGTTCATAAATAAATATGGTCCTAAGTATAGGTTTTGGGGTGCTTTTTTTTAGGGAAGATAAGAATTCATTCTTTTTAAAGAAGGAATCATTTAGGGGCAGCTAGGTGGCGCAAGTGGATAGAGCACCGTCCCTGAAGTCAGGAGGACCTAAGTTCAAATCCCGCCTCAGACAGTTAACACTTACTAGTTGTGTGACCGTGGGCAAGTCACTTAACCCCAATTGCATCACCAAAAAACAAACAAACAAACAAATAAATAAAAAGAAAGAAAGAATAATTTCAGTATTCCTTTCCTTTTCTGTTAATCTGGATAATTTACATTTTTTAAAATATTAATCCATTCATTTAGATAGTTATATTGGCATATAGCTGGATGAAATAGCTCCTAATAATTGATTTTATTTATTCTTCATTGGTCGATAATGTACCTTTTTCATTTTTTGTACAGATTTGTTTTTCTTCTTTTTAAAACCATATTAATTCTTGACTTAGCTCTTTTATTATTTTTTAAATAGCTCCTACTTTTATTTTATAACTGAATGATTTCTTTGCTTTTAGTTTTATTAATCTCTCCCTTGTTTTTCAGCACTGATATTTTGGTGTTTAATTGAAGGTTTTAATTTTTGCACTTTTTAGTTGCATGTCCAATTTGATCTGTTCTTTCTCTCTTTTACTGATGTAGGTATTTAGAGATATGTTTTCCCCCATGTGCTGCTTTGGATACATCCCACAAATTTTTATTTTGATCTGATTGTTGCCATTATCTTTAGTGAAATTAATGTTTGGTTCTGTAATTTGTTCTTTTATTCATCCATTCTTTAGCATTAATTTATTGTTTTTAATCTTTGCTTCAATGGCCCTTTATTGAACATAATCTTCATTCTCATTATGGTCATGAAAGACAAGTTTAATATTTCTGCTTTCTTGCATTTTTATGCCATAATATATAGTCAGGGTGTTTTTTGTGATGGTGCCATGTACAGTTGAGAAATGAGTATATTCCATTCTATTCCCATTTGATACTCTTCAGAGGTAAATGGAACTTTTAAAAAAAATGCTAAGTGGTATCTATCTAAAATCAAGCATTTTCTATAACAGGGATAAGCCAGAAGTCCCAATATAGCAAGCCCCCATGAGCAAGTGGGAGAGGGAATGCTGCCTAAAGAGGGACAAACTGTTCCAGATTAAAAATAGGGCAGGTCAAAGCTTCTGTGCCAATAAGCAATGGAATCACTCAATCAGTCTGTGAGTGGCCACCATACTTCCAGCTTGGGTGAGACAGGGAGAATCAATCTCTTTAAAATGGTTGCATCAGAAGGAAGAAAAGGTTGGGAGGAAAGACTATGAACTCAGTTTTCAACATGTTGAGTTTGAGGTACCAGTGGGACACCTAGGTAGAGATGTCCTGAAAACAGACCAAGATTTAAGTTTGGAGCTCAGAAGAGAAATCTGGGCTAGATGCAATAGATGTGGGAGTCATACCCATAGAAAGGGCAATAGAAGCACCCTTAGGCAGAATGTAAGAACGACAATCTTCCTAACTGTGGAAGCTCCAACACTCCAGGCTTTCAGAAGTAAACTAAATGAAGTACTAAACAGAGAGAGTCTTGCATTGGCAGAGAGGACCAGATGACCTAATAGGTCTTTTCTATCTCAAACTCATGTGATTTCACAAATAGCAGAGCAGTGTATCAAAATACAAAGACTCCATTCCTTTCATAGATTCTACTAGGGTACAATTGATACTGGACTGGAAAGTATTTCAACTAGCAAATTCCACTTGTCGGAGTAAGTGAGCAAAGGGCATCTGAGGATGAATTTGTTTTCTTTGACTTCCTTCTGAGATTTTTCACTCGCTTGCAAATTTTCCAGTTTCAGTAGTTAGTGGCTGATCACACAGCTGCCACATTGAGTTAACTGGATATAGCTACTTTCAGAACTTTGACAGATTCTACTTTATATTGAGGCCATTCAAAGTGAGACTTCTGGATACAGGCAGATTATTCCAAACTTTTCAGTTTTATAGCTGGAAAGGACCTCAGAGGTCATTGGATTCAATGTCTTTACTTAATGAGTAAACACTGAGACCCAGAGAAGTAAGTGACTTGTCAAAGGTCATTCAGCTAATTTAATGGCAGTGCTGAAATTAGAACCCCATTGTCTGGTCTTTTAATCTAGTTCTTGTCACTATAAGTACAGGGATAAAACATTGTCAGAAGCAAAAGTTAGCATAAGCAATCAAGAATTTAATAATTTTAGTGGAAGGTATTTTTCTGTAGACAGGCAACTAGACTGTGATTTCAATTCACATTGATGAATATATATTATGTATCGATGGAGTAATATGTGTGTGTCAGAAGCAGAAAAAGAAGGAATATAGTAATGACAATATAGTAAGAGACATTATAGCAATCATAAACACTAGAGCTACGTAGTGAAGTCACAACCCCAATGGCCTATAAAAAACAAAACCAAAAAATAAATGCTAGAGGAGTAGGTGTTCCAAGCCTAAAATAAATTAGGCAAGTCTAAAAGAATCCAGGATGTGAACAGGTAAGATTGCTCATAAGCACTGAAAACAGAGTATCCATAGCAAAGAACTGGAAAAAATAGATGTCCATCAACTGGGGGTGGCTAAACAAATTGTCGCACATGGATGTATTGGAATAAAAATTAACAAATTTTAAGAATGTAATGCATCATGAGGTGATATGTGAACTGATGTAAAATGAGATAAGCAGAAGCAGGAAAAATATATATGTATGTATATGTGTGTATACACACACACACATATATATACATACATACAATGACTTCTTGTTCAGTCATATCTGACCCTTCATGATCCCAAGGATTATGAGGTTTTTTGGAAATGAGACTGGAGTGGTTTGCTGTTTTTTTGTCCAATTGATTAAGGCAAACAGAAGTTAAGTGACTTTCGCAGGGTCACAGAACTAGTAAGTGTCTGAAGCTAAATTTGAACTCAGGTCTTCCTGATTTCAGGCCCAATGCTCTATCCACTGAGTCACTTAGTTGCCTATAAAATAACTACAACAATGTAAATGGAAACAATAACCACACACACACAAAAACTGAGCAGTGAGTAATTACAATAATCAAGCTTGGTCCCCAAGAGAAATAAGAAGGCATCCATCCTTGTCCCTTTTTCAGAGGTGACTGTGGACACAGAACACTGTATATTCTTCTGGATTTGGTTGACATCTCAGTTTTTCTGAATTAATTTTTGTTCTCTTACATTTTAAGATCCTTTTTAATAAAGGATGAACCTCTTGTTCTAGGATACAGGATGAAGATGGAAATGAAGATGATATAATAAAAAGACAGGAACAGGGACTTGACCTGTGATTCCATTTGTATGGGGAATTTCTAGATGAAGAAACTCCCTCTATACTACAACTCAGTACCTTCTCTACAACTTGGAGTCACAGAGGGTTCCCTAGGGCAAAACTTCTTAAACTATGGGTCCCAACACTATATGGCATCACACAACTGAACATGGGGGGTCACAAAAATTTTTGACAACAGTGAAAGGTTATATATACCTATTTTATATACCTATATTCCCAGGGTCACATAAAAATTTCTCAGGCAAAAAGGGGTCACAAATTGAAAAAGTTTAAGAAGCCCTGGGCTAGAGCACTGAGAGAGGACTTGCTGTCTGAGCCACACAACCAATGGATGACCCAGATGGGATTAAAATGAGGCTCTCCTGGCTCTAATGCTAGGTTTCTATCTACTACAACATTGCCTCTCCTTAAAACAAAATATATCAATTACTGATTTAGAATATTTTTAAAAGGAGAGAAAATAGGGCCTCCAACACTAGCTCTATACCTTTTCATGTTATTTTAAAAATCAAATGCAGCAATGCTTCAACCTCATCCATGTATTTAAGGCAATCTAATCCAATCCCCGAAGGGAATGGAGTCCCCATCCAGCATTGTGTTTCAGAGCTACCCAGTGGTCATCTCTACTACTCTTCTGTAGTCATTAGATCTCTGCTCTAGCTAGGTTTTAGCTATCTTTAAGATCACCTAAAGCACTGTGGGGTGCTTAGAGCTCGGTCAGACATCAAAGATGCCAAAGTCATCCACTGCATCCCCAGCCATTGCCAGTCACCCTGACTTTTGCCTTGCCACTGGACTTGGATGACTCTGGAAGTGAGAGTGAGGCTGATGACTTTGTACAACTCTGCCTCACTTAAGTCTAATTCACGTGGAAGTCAAGACATCATCCCATGATGTCATTGGTCCTCTAGGAAAATGAAGAATAAACTACAACAAGATCACCTAATATCCAGTCCAACATCTATTGGAAAGGTTGTGGTTAGTGTCTCCCCCTACAGGGAAGGTTACAGATCTATTAAACTAGTTTCTTTTAGCTACTTCCACCATCCACTTTATAGTATTCTCGTTGATAAGTATCTCCCCTCCCCACAGGAAGAGCTACAGCTCTTTCAACCTGCTTTGCATCCTCAACTACAGTCCTCAGCTAAGATCCCAGAGCCACCTGCTGCTACTTGGGCCTCCATACGCTGGTCACTGTAAGGTCACTGTGCCACACCATAAAGTAACAAAGGCCAGGCAAAGATCATGTCTCTTCTTTTGACTCTTCTTAGTATACTTCCTTGGCCTTTTTAAACTCATCTCTTAACAGTTGTCTCTTATGCTGTTTTCCCAAGTCTTTCAGCCCAACATTCAACTAATTTATGGTAAGAAACCCATTTTAGTTCTTAGATTTTGTTATACATGACTCCCTGGCTAGCCACAGGGCTCTACTTCCTCAAACTGAAAAGAAGCTGAGTGATAGTGTAGTGGATAGAGTCCACTGGCTCTGGAGTTAGGAACACCTGGCCTCAAACATTGTGACACCCTGGGAAAGCCACTTAACCTCTGTCTATCTCAGTTTCCTCAACTATAAATGAGGATTATAGTAGCACCTATGTCACAAAGTTATTGTAAGAATCAAATGAGATGTTTTTGAAGCACTTGAAATTGTGTCTGGCACATGGTAGGCACTCAATAAATGTTTTCTTCCTTCCTTCCTTCCTTCCTTCCTTCCTTCCTTCCTTCCTTCCTTCCTTCCTTCCTTCCTTCCTTCCTTCCTTCCTTCATTCCTTCCTCCTTCCTTCCTTCCTTTTTTCCCCTTTCTCTCCCATCATGATCTTCTCTTATTTCCAAATAGCAATGGTTGTGCTTGCTAGAGATGCCTGAAAAGGCTACTGATCTTTGCCTCACTTCCCATCACAACTCAGTCACACCCCAATCTTTCTAGATACAAAATGGTAGAATGATTTTTCTAATTTACCTTTCAGTGGGGCTATAAACCTTAAAGGACCGTGTAAATGTGAGTTGTTGTTGCTGTTGTCATCATTGCTATTGCTGATTTAATTTTTATTATACAAAGTAACTTGACCTGCCTCAAAAAATCTTAAAGTAGAGAAATTGTCTCTATTCCCTAAAAGACTCCTAGCTGAGAACTCCTTTCTACCCCCTATATGAGAAGAGAACTGAAAGTCAAAACAAAATCATAGGTAAGCAGGGTAACTCTAAAAGTTATATGTTTAATTTATTATATATTTTTAAAGAAAAACAAGCTCTACATAATAGAGATTTGTAGTTTCATATACAATCCCTTCCTCCTGTCCTACAGTGTACATGGAAGTGCTCACTTTATTTGGTGTTTGTTAGGTTAAGAAAAAAACAAAATAAAATAAAAATCCTGCCTCTCTAACATTAGCTGTATTACACTTGGCAATTCACTTATTCTCTCTGAGCCTCAGTTTCCTCATCTGTAAACATGTTGGGCTAAATGGCCTCTAAAGTCCCTTACAGCTCTGAACCTCTGATTCTATGATGCTAAGAAACTAGCCCAATATAAATTTATTTCTATAATAGTGCCTGACATAGCACTAGACCAGCAGTAGGAATTTAATAAATGAGAGCTGAATGAATCTGTGTGAGTGAATAATAATGATCACAATACCTTTCCTGCTGAGCACTCAGAGAGATGGAAAAGCTAATAAAACACTCAGTGGCCTGATAGATTGCTAAGAACCTGTCCAAATGACTGGATAAAGGTCTCTCAGATAAAGCATTTCAATGAGCACCTCAGAACAGGACCTTAATCCACTCACCTCTTCTGTCTTGGCTGCCCTCCCTCTGCACAGAACAGTAATTGACATTGTACCAGAAAACAGACTAGAATATATGATGTGGCCACCACATGAACAACCAGTGAATGTAAATATTCATTTTCTTTGTGTGGGTTGGTCATATGTCTATCTAAATTGGAAACCATATGGCTGCCATTGGTCCCAGCTAGAGAATAAAATCTCTGCTTTCTTCTTAGAACTCTCCATTGATGGTACACACACACACACACACACACACACACACACACACACACACACACACACACACACAAAATGACACACCTACTCCAATGAACCTAAAGTGTTTTAGGCTGTGCTTTTTACATCAAACCTGGATGAATGCTTAGATTTTAGCTGCCTGATGCTGAACAAATTATATCAATGAGTCTGCAGGGCCATCTGTGTCCTGTCACTCAACTGCTCCGCAAAGGCCTGTTGTGTTATTTCATTAGCCCTTTCCTGCTTAATCAACCATGCCCCTCAAATAATTTCAGCAATACCTTTCAAGAAGCAATAGCCTTTGAAAAGTGCCTAAATGGCAGCAAAATATGGTGCTGTTAAATAGTCACTGGTTCAGAGCTGGATGGCATGGATTCAGGTTTCATCTCTGATGCTCTGCCACCTCATGGCTTAAGGCAAGTCACTTCCCACCTTGATGCCTCAGTTTCTTCATTTGCAAAATGAAGATAATAGTAATTCTATTACCTTCCTCCCAGGGATCTCAAAAGAAATAAATGAAATGTGTTTGGGATTTTCTCTCTCTTTTTTTCTTGAATAGTATTTCATTTTTTTCCAAATACATGTAAAGATAGTTTTCAACATTAACTTTTTTTTTTTTTTTTTTTTTTAGTGAGGCAATTGGGGTTAAGTGACTTGCCTAGGGTCACACAGCTAGTAAGTGTTAAGTGTCTGAGGCCGGATTTGAACTCAGGTACTCCTGACTCCAGGGCCGGTGCTCTATCCACTGCGCCATCAAGCTGCCCCAACATTAACTTTTGTATGATTTTGAGTTCCAAATTTTTCTCCCTTCCTCCTTTCCCTTTTCCCTTCCCCAAGACAGAAAGCAATCTGATATAGGTTATATACTATAATCATGTGTTTTTGGTTTTGTTTTATTTTGTTTGCAGGGCAATGAGGGTTAAGTGACTTTCCCAGGGTCACACAGTAAGTGTCAAGTGTCTGAGGACAGATTTGAACTCAGGTCCTCCTGAATCCAGAGGCTGGTGCTTTATACACTGTGCCACCTAGCTGCCCCCTACATATAATCATGTTAAACATATTTCCACATTAGTCATATTGTTAAAGAAAAATCAAAACAAAAGGGGAAAACCACAAGAAAGAAACAACAACAACAACAACAAATAAAGTGAAAATAGTTTGCTATGATCTGCACTCTTTTTCCTAGATGTGGAGAGTATTTTCCATCATGAGTCTTTCGAAATTGTCTTGGATCATTGTATTGCTGAAAAGAGCTGTCTATCACAGTTAATCATCACACCATGTTGCTGTTACTGTGTATGAGGTTCTCCTGGTTCTCCTCACTTCACTCAGCATCAGTCCACATAAATCTTTCCAGATTTTTCTGAAATTTGCCTGTTGGTCATTTCTTGTAGCTCAATGGTATTCCATTACACTCATATACCAAAACTTTCTCAGCCATTCTCCAGTTGATGGATATTCCCATAATTTCTGATTCTTTGCCACTACAAAAAGAGCAGCTATAAATATTTTTGCACATGTGGGTCCTTTTCCCTTTTTATGATCTTTTTGGGATACAGACTTAGTAGTCATATTGATGGCTCAAAAGGTATGCATAGTTTTACAGCCCTCTGGGCATAGTTCCAAATTGAATGAGATGTGTTTGTAGTTAGAAAACATGGATACTTCTACTTTGCTAAAAACCAAAGTCCATCCTCTTTGAGCTCCCTCTTCTCTTTTGCTCCACATCTTAAAACCCCTGTACATTATCCTCTATTCTTTCCTCCTTTGCTTCAGTCCCCAAGGAAGAAGTAGCCCTTTTCTTTGCCAAAGTCAACCTATCTTCTTCTATCCTTGATCCTCTCCTTTCCTCTCCAATACTGCCTTCTTCCATAAATCCTTCCATCTTCTCACATCTTCAATTTCTCTTTATCAGTATACTGGCTCTTTCCCCTACTGTCTACATACATGCTCTGCAGTCCTCTGTCCTTTTAAAAAAAACTTTCACTTAACCCTGAAACCCTCTAAGGTTATAACCCTATATCTTATAGCACATGGGTACCCCTAAACCCAGACATGTTGACCTAGATTTAAGATATTTTTTAATCCATAACTCTCCAAAAACTATAGCTCTTGTGTAGCTTATCCCTAATATGTTTAGTTTCCTAGCCAATCAAAATAAGTAATTATCAAGAAAAAATAGTCTTAGAAGTTTTCTCCCCCAAAATACAAGGTATACTCTTTCACAAAGACAAACACCATTAGTGGAATAAATAGAGGTATGGAGAGAATACTAGTGAGGTCCTATATGCGGGGACCAGGTGTAGCCAGGATGTTCATGAAGGGCACACATATAAGGAAGACATGTGGCTAAAGCATATAATGTAAAGGAACACTAATATAGGGAATGTATGACCAAGGTACTTATGTAGAGAGGCATATCCACGGGGAGCTTGGTGGCTAGGGCACATACATGGAGACACTTCCTGCATACCTGTAATGCCATAGTACTACTGATGCCTTCCAGTCACATTGTCACTCTGGTGCCCTCTATGTCTGCTGCCCACTAAATTGAGCCAATGTGGGCAGCTAGGTGGCACAGTGGATAAAGTACCAGCCCTGGATTCAAGACCTGAGTTAAAATCTAGCCTCAGACACTTGACACTTACTAACTGTGTGACCTTGGGCAAGTCACTTAACCCTCATTGCCCTGCACATACACAAAAAAATTGAGCCAATGTGCATTCTCAGTCAGACATGTAGTCTTATCTGCCATTGCTCTTTGCTGGACTTTCACAGTTCCTCCTGGTTCCCTCTTTCCTGCTGATCTCTGCCAATCATAAGGCATAAGGTTTAATACATTCCCTCTGCTTCTAGCTTCTGGCTTCAGCTAGAATCTTCCATTTGAAGTGCTACCTCTTTCCTATAAGAAGAAGAGTGGGTTTTGCCATCTCTCTTTTAGTTTTCTAGCCCAGAGCCTTCGTTTTTCTTTTAGAAATGAGGGAGTCTCATAGATCCAGTTTCAAGACTGGAGAAATGCCATTAGTTGTCTTCCCCTCCCATCCCCAATAAGGAGAATCAGTTGGCCCTCAATGTCTCTGCTCAGTCCAGGATCCAGTCTCTGTGAAACATGGGTGAGTTGTGTTTAGCCAGATGAGCTGTACCCTAGGAAGTCTATATTTTGTAATCTTTTTTAGTTTTTAGTTTGTTCCTATCTTAGGCTTAGAAAGTCCTGTTTAAATTGCCCAAACTGTCAACACTTCTAATAGCCTTCCAAGGACCATCTTGGTCTGAGATGCCTCAGTTTTCTCAACCACAAGATTCCTTTGGATAGCAAAGGGAAAGGCAGGAAGACATGAGCCCCCGAGTGGAGCTGTTAAGAGGTATCAGCCTTGGGGTAACTAGATGGCACAGTGGATAAAGCACCAGCCCTGGATTCAGGAGTACCTGAGTTCAAATCTGACCTCAGACACTTGACACTTACTAGCTGTGTGACCCTGGGCAAGTCACTTAACCCCAATTGCCTCAGCAAAACAACAACAAAAACAAAAAGAGGTATCAGCCTTCCCTTTGATCATATGTTTCAGATTCCTATATTTTCTATGCATATGTGAGCAACAGAACTCATTCTTAGCTTTGAGCTGTGTCGTACAATATCTTCTGTCTTTTCAGAAAAAGTAATCTTCACGAGTGGTCTATTTTCTCATCTTCCATACACTTTGAAACACTTTGCAATTTAGCTTCCAACCTCATCAATTGAATGAAACATGACTCCAACAATCTCTTAACTTTCTCTAACAATTCAACTTCTCTATGACTTTTGGCACTGTCAACCATGCCCTCATCCAGGATTCTCTCTTCTTCCTTGGGTCCCATGACACTTCACTCTTCAGGTTGTCCTTCTACCTATCTGACCACTTCTTCACAGTTTCCATTGTTGGACTCCAGCTCCTGACTTTTTAGTGACCATGTCCCCCATGGCTCCCTTCTAGAACCTCTTTTCTATCTACACTCTCAACTAGCTTCCCTGCTCCCCAAGGTTTCAATTATCATCTCAATGCAAATGACTCCAAAGTCTGTATATCCGGTCCTAATATCACCTAGTCCAGCCTTATATCAACAACTGCCCGTTAGGCATCTCCTTATAGCAGGAAATCACTCTGAGAGAGGAGAAACATGTGACAACCAAGTCAAACCACCTGCACCATCTCAACCACCACTCCCCACCCAGGCTCCAGTGAGAGCAGTTCAGGACTGTGAACACAAGAGCCTTAGGAATTAGTTGTGCCCCCAACACCATCAAGTCCTACTTTTAGCCCTGGTTCCATAATCATCAGTGAGGGGAGCAATCACTGTGGAGAAGGAGCACACCATGACACCATCAGTAGATACTACTGACCAACTTCAAGTTACCTTAAGATCTTTGAGAGTGGGAGCAACCATCACCACCCCAGCCCACCATTCTTACTTCCAGTCCAGCCCTTGCAGACATCATCCTAGGAAGCAACCCCCTAAGGAGACACAAAATGATAACTGCTTCTATGAGTGGTGAGGTCCTTGTACCCTCAGCAGCCATAGCTACCAATGACCTGAAAAATAAAGTTCTTATGACTAAAATCTATGGTACTGTCAAATGGTTCAAAAAATTGATATAATTATCAGTAAAAAACATTAAGAAAGATGAATTATCATTTACCTTTCTGGCACAACCTAAGGAAACTGGGGCCTTTCCATATGACTTACAGCTGAAACCTCCTTTATACACATTGTCTCCTCCGTTGGAATGAGAGCTTCTTGAGGGAAGGAACTTTCTTACTTTTCTATTTATAACCCCAATACTTATCCCATGTTCTGCACATAGTAAATGGTTTTTTGTTTTCTGTTTTTTTGCAGAGGCAATGGGGGTTAAGTGACTTGCCCAGGGTCACACAGCTAGTAAGTGTCAAGTGTCTGAGGCCAGATTTGAACTCAGGTGCTCCTGAATCCAGGGCCAGTGCTTTATCCACTGCTCCACCTATCCGCCCCATAAATGCTTTTTCATTCATTCCATATTGATGTCCCCATTGATAAATCAAGGTCTATCTAAAATCCTTAGCTTCCTCCTAAAATTCCCACTCTTCAGACTTACCTATTTCTAAGGTACCATTCTTCTTTCAGTAACTCAGGTTCACCATTTCAAAAGTCATCATTGACTTTTCTCCTTCCCTCTCATCCCCATCTCCAATCAGTTGCCAAGACTTTTTCTTTGGCCCCTATGTTATCTCTCACATCCATCTGTCTTTATGCACAAAACCACTATCCTAATTGAGGTCTTTATTCCCTCTCACCTGGACTTACTGAAATAGCCTCCTAAATGATGTCCCTGTTTCCTTTCTTTCCTTCTCTCCAATCCAATCTCAACATAGCAACCAAAATAACATTACTAAGTCATACTTCACTCCTCTGCTCAAAAAACTTAGACTCCCCATTGCCTATAGAATAAAATACCAACTCCTTATCCTGGCATTCAAGGCTCTCCACAGTCTGTATCCCATCTTCCTTTCCAGACTTATTTTCATATTGATTTCCTTTACAAATTCCAGCCAAACAAGACTATTTTCTGTTCTCTGAACTCAGCATTACAATTCTCATTTCCATGCCTCTTCATAGGGTTCCCATTCCCCAAAGTACTTGGAATACATACTATCTTTACCTTTGCTTTATCAAATTCTTAGCTCCTTCCAGGCTCAATCCAACTGCCACCTCCTACACAAAGCCTTTCCTGGTTCCCACCTCAGTCATTCTGCCTCAAACTCCCTTGTATTCGCTTATCTATGGGCACTTTGTATCAATAAAAAAGATAATTTAGTAAGCCCCTATGTGCCAGGCACTGCGTTAGGTGCTGGAGATAAAAATACAAAGAAAGAATAAAATACTACCTACTCTAAAAGGAAGGCTTCTTGAGGGATTCTTATTTTATATGTTTGTCTGTAAAACATTTATCACAGTACATTGTAGGAAGCTGGTGCTCAATGGGTCAATTGTTAAACTGAATGGATTTAGATACATATCCCATTTACCAAAGCAAGTTCCAACCCCACTGCAATTTTTATAACTGGCAAAGCATTATATAATTATTAGCAATTAACTAGTGCAAAATGTCCATGATATAAAAACAAAAGATAGCAATAAAAACATTTTAAATAAAATGACTTCTGGCTCTAAATCCTCTGAATTCATTGGCACAGGCAGGGCCCAATTACCTCCAATAGGCACATTAGATAAGTCCCTAAGACCCCTACCCCTATCCCAAAATTAGCTGAAGTGAAATGATTAGCTAAATTGGATTCTACTGTGCAGAGTTCAAACCATGTGTTTATATGTTGTATCTAGCCTGCATAATAAATATCTTCCCATAGCAGCACAGGTTGGCAGATGCCTACTTGGTGGTAACATTAGTTATGGATGACAACAGAAAAAGAAAGGTGATAGGGCAGCCAGGTAGTGTAGTGGTTAGAGAGCCTGGAGTCAGGAAGACTCATCTTTAGGAGTTCAAATCTGGCCTCAGAAACTTACTAGCTGGGTGACCCTGGGCAAATCATTTAACCCTGTTTGCTTCGGTTTCCTCATCTATAAAATGAACTGAAGAACCAAATGGCCAACCACTCCAGTATCTTTGCCAAGAAAACCCCAAATGGGGTCACAAAAAGTGAGACAAGACTGAACAATGACTGAAGAACAAAAAAGAAAGGTGAGTGTAAAATCTGAATCCAACTTATTAATAACCTAACCCCATTGGAAGAACCTTTGAATACTTAATCCAGGACCCATTTACTGAGAATATACTTACTCTATAGACTTTACTACAAGAACCCTAGAAATAGCATCACCTTTCCTCCCCCCTAGACCACCTGCTCTTCTTCCAGCCTGCTCACCCCTGACATAGTCCAGGGAAGCAGCACTTGCAGAAAAGTGCAGCAGGTGCTGCAGCCTCTGCCTCCTCAGGATCCACAACCACTGAAAACTGAGAAACTGAGAAAAGAAAGTTTTTGCCACCAAATCATTCACACCATCCAATGATTCAACATCAGAAATGACAGATTTCGTTCATGGAAGCCACCCTAAAGAAAACTCATTACCTTGTCCTTTGCTGCTGTGCCCCATGGACTTCTTGGACTTTTGCAGCTAACTTGAACTGAAAGCTTCTATATACATCGTCTCCCCCTGTAGAATGTTAGTTCCTTGAGAACAAGAATAGACAGTCTTGGTTTTCTACTTGCATCACCATAACTTAACCCAACACTTGGCACAAGGTAAAGCCTAATAAATGCTTTTCATTAATAGCCTTTAATTAATGACCCAACACTGGACTGCAATACATAATAATAGCTACTATTCAAACAGTGCTTTAAAGTTCGCAAATCTATTTATGTATCTCATTTCATCTTCACAACTCTATTAGGTATGGGTTATTTTTAGCATCCCCATATTACAAATGAAGAACCTTGGGACACTATTGTACTATTGGTGGAGTTATGAACTAATCCAACCATTCTGGAAAGCAATTTGGAACTATGCCCAAATGGCTAGAAAATTGTGCATACCCTTTGAACTAGCCATATTGCTATTAGGTCTGTATCCCAAAAAAAGATCAGCAGAAAGGGAAAAGGACTTACTTGTGCAAAAATATTCAAAACGGTTCTTTTTGTGGTAGCAAAGAATTGGAAATTGAGAAAATACCCATCAATTGATGGATGGCTGAACAAATGGTGATCTATGATTGTGATGGAATACTATTGTGGTATAAAAAATGATGAACAGGATGGTTTCAGAAAAACCTAGAAAGACTTATATGAACTGATGCAATGTGAAGTGAGCAGAACCAAGAGACCTGCATACTCAGTAACAGCAATATTGTAAGAATTTTTAAATGTGAGAGTCTTAGCTACTCTGATCAAGACAACAATCCAAAGTAATTCCAAAAGACCCATAATGAAAAATGTTGTACACCTCCAGAGATAGAACTGATGAATTCTGAATACAGATTGAAGCATACTTCTCTTTTTACTTTATTTTTAATTGTTCTATTTTGTTTGTGGTTTCTTTTGCAATATGGCTAATATGAAAATATGTTTTACATTATTTCATATATATAATTGATATCAAATTGCTTACCTTCTTAGGGATGGAAGAGAATAGGAAAGAGAGAAAAAGAATTTGCAACTCAAAAAATTTTTTTTAATTTTTTTTTTTGTTTTGTTTTTGGTGAGGCAATTGGGGTTAAGTGACTTGCCCAGGGTCACACAGCTAGTAAGTGTTAAGTGTCTGATCCAGATTTGAACTCAGATCCTCTTGAATCCAGGGCTGGTGCTCTATCCACTATGCCACCTAGCTGCCCCTCAAAATTTTTTAGATTGTTAAAATTGTTAAATTGTTTTTTATGTGTAATTGGGAAATACTTAATGAAATAAAATGAAGAACCTGCAACACAGAGAGATTGATAACTTGTCCAGGGCCACACATCTCAGTACCTGAGTCAGGATTAGAACTTGGGTCTTCCTGACTCCAAGGCCAGCTCTCTATGTACTGTGTCAACCAAAAGACTCATTTTAATAGCTAACGTTTGCAAACTGATCTCATTTGATCTCTTATTCTCAATACACTTATACTTAAAATTATACTACAGTCACCTCCTTGTGAGAACACTGACCCTAATTCTGGCCTAATGCCTAGGGACTTTGTGACTTACTCTGGCACTTTTTCAGGCTCTGACAATTAAAGACATTTTAAATGAAACAAAAGGAAAAAAGGAATCATTTTTCATATTTCAAAAAATTTCCCATGTTTGAAATGTACATAGAAACTGTAAATAGTGCTTATATGTATCTTTATCAACATTTTATATACTTTTTCATTTGTACCAACCAACGTGCTAAGATGGATCAAAGGTGTTATGTATAGTAAAGTATAATGAAGACGATTTTATGTACAATATTCTTTTATTTTGTACTCTCTTTTGTCATGTTATAATTCAATATGTAAGACTACTATTATGTTATTCAGAGGAAATTCTATATCTTAGTCAAGGTTATTATTTTGCTTTATGATTGCATATTTTCTTCTGTTCCTTTTCTTTGATTTTTTTTTCACTTGTTGATAGTTTCAATCAATTTATTTATTTCCTGGACCTAGATTTACTCTTAATGGTAACTAACATTTTTATAATGCTTTAAACTTTGCAAAAAGCTTTATTTTATTTCATTGCCTCACAATATCCCTGTGAGACAGGGATTATAGGTATTTTTATTCCCATTTTCCAGGTGAGGTTTAATAATTTATCCATAGTTAAATAACTAATAATTTTCCCAGGTAGGATTTGAAACTGACTACTAGTCCAGTACTCTTTCCCATACCCCATGTGGTCTCTACTTTTACAATTTTATTGATCACTATTGTATGTAGTCTAAACATAAACATAGTGTAGTATTAACAACTTACTTGTATGCTTACATTGTTTAATATAAATTAAACTCAAAATGACTTGTCAATAAAATGGTTAGCATGTTATTATTCCATTTCATAACATTTTAAAGGTTTTGGGGGTTTTTTTTTAGTAACATATATCTGTTTGGTTTGACTTTGTCATTTGTCTTATTTTACATTTATAAGAAAAGATTCCCAAAACAAACCTTTTTTTTTTTGGATTCTCCACTAGACAAATAATGCTTTCATATAGTAGTTTATATGTGGTGTCACTCTTCCCCCATAACAGCTCTCACATATATTCTACTCCTCACACAGCCACCACCCTGATCTTCATCACCTCTTATCTAATTGATTGTTGTAGCCTTCCAGCCTCCTTATGTGCTGGTAAATGTTTAATAACTGATTGTTATGAGAACAACCAGTTCTCAAAACCCATCTGAGATGGCTCCAGCACTCCACTACTCCTAGTTGACTGTCCTATTTCCATCCTCTTCTTTCTTCAACACCTCCATATGCTGTCAAAAATAATCTTCCTTTTCTCATGTCTTATGGCACAACAGTCTTTCATTTCATTCATGTAGCATAATTTGTTTAACCATTCCCTCGATTGATAATTATCTATTTAATTTCCAGTTCTAGGCCACCAAAAAAGGATATATATACACACACACACACACACACACACACACATACATATCCATATAAGTACACACATACATATATACATATATATGTCTTGTGTGTGCATGTGTATATGTGTGTATATATATGTGTGTATATACATATGTATAATTTTGTATAAATGGGTCCTTTTCCTCTTTGTTTGATTATTGTTCATCCTTCATTCTCAAAGAAGACCAATGACATCAAGCCTAATAGTGATATTGGTAGGTCAGGGCATAATGCACAATTTATTAACCCTTGGAGCATCATTCCAAATTTCTTTCCAAAATAGTAGGACCACAAAAGTCACAGCTTCACCAATAGTACACTAGTATATCTGTCTTCCCACAACTCCTCTAACATTCACCATTTTCCTCTTTTACCAATTTCACTAGTCTGCTAAGTGTAAGGTAGAATGTCAGAGTTGCTTCAATTTGCATTTCTCACTTGGGAAAATTTGTATGAACTGATACAAAAGGATTAAGTGAGCAGAACCTGGAGAATAATTTCTAGAATACCTCTGTAAAATGAGCAATCTTGAAAGACTTCAGAACTCTGATCAATTCAATGACCAGTCATGATTCCAAAAGACCAGTGATGAAGACTTCAACTGACTTCGTGACAGAGAGACAATGCACCAAATATGTAGAACAAGACACGTTTTGAGGCATTATTGATTTAAGAGATTTTTTTTGCTTGACTATGCATATTTGTCACTATCATTTTGAGGGGGTATATGGGAAGAAGTAGGGAAAATAAATTGTTTTTACTTGAAAAAAATAATTAAAAAACAAAATAATATTCCAAAGACAAAAATCTGACCATGTCACTTGCCTAATCAAAAGCACCCTGTGTTGTCTCTAGATTAAAATACCCAGTGTACAGTCTGGCCTTTAAGGCTTTCTAAAATCTCTATTCAGCCAACCTCTCTAGACTTATTCCATCCCATTTCCCTCCATGAACTCTATGTTTCTGCCAAACTGCACTGCTTACTAGGGGTTCCCCATATATACTGTTCTAAGATCTAGGAATGGAGCCTAGGATCTAGAGCTGCAAAGGACCTTAGAAGTTATGTGATCCAACTCCTCATTTCTTTGATGAAGAGCTGAGGCTCAAAATTAAAAAAGACCATGTAAGAGGCAGAACTACAACTTGAACTCAGCTTCTAGGATTCTAACGTCAGCATCCTTTCCATGGCATCACATTTTCTCTCACCTCCATACAGTCATACAAGCCTTGTCTCAGGCTTGGAAAGTGCTCACTTGGTTTCTCTCCCTCTTGGCATCCTTGTCTTCCTTAGAGGCTCAATTCAAGTGTCATTTCCTCTGTGAAGTCCTCCAATACTCTTTCTCTCCCTTCCCCATACCATAGGTGATTAGAAGGATGGTGGTACCATTAATCAAATTACAGAAATCAGTAGTAGAAGGAAGTATGGGGGGTTAGAGGGAGAAACAAGAATACATTAAGTCTGGTTTTAGACTAAGTTGAGGCCCAGGTATTCATAAGACATCCAGGTGGAAATATCTAGGAGGCAATAGGAAAGTAGCATTGGTGTAATGCAACAATGGATGTCAGGAGACCTGGGTTTACTCACAATACTAGAACTGCATCACTATGTGACCATCAGCAAGTTATTTCATCTCTGTGGTTCTCAGTTTTCTCATTTGTAACTCAGGGAAATGAAGTAAATGATCTGTAACATCCCTTCCAACTCCAAAATTTCATCTCCAACATTCTTTGGTTCTTTGCCTTATGATCTGTGGGTCTGGAACTTAATAGAGAGGTCAATGGTTTGGGAGCTACATGGAGATGAGAAGAGGAGATGAGCTTGCTAGACAGTATGGAGAAAAGAAAGACAACCTTAAGCAAGGTGCACCCCACCTTATTAAAGTGATGCCACATCCCAGGGCAAACCACAAATAAACATTGCACGAAGGTGTAATGATTTAAGGTTTGATGTAAGACAAAAAGAAACAAAGAAAAATATATGCTTAACCAGGTTTCCTCGTGTGTAAAATTAGGTAGTTCATTAAATGACCTGCATGGTTCCTACCAGCTCTAAATTCTATGCTCTATAAACATCACCCGTGAATGTAGGGAAACATCTAAACAAAATTGGGACACAGCAAAAGTTTATGCAGAATAATAAAATTTCAAAACTTTTATTCCCAAATAACTAGAATATCATTTCTTGGCTCCATTTTTCACTCTTCTAAAATAGATCTGGGCAAGTTATATCTAGCAGCATTTGAACTTCAGGAGGAAATACAACTGAGAATAGTAAAGAAAGCTTAGGCCGTGACTGACTGGAGAAATAGACTGCAGGAAATTTTTTTAAACTGCCTTTTTAGCCAATATTTTTATGACCCCAAATGATCCCCTTTTTGAAAATAGTTTCAGAAAAGCCAGCACTCTCAGCCTCCTCTAGAGTTTAATTTCCAAGCCTTAAGATAAGAGGGTAATGACCAATCTTTGAGCCCAGTGCTTATGGTAGATATTTTTAATAAACATTTGCTGGGTTTGTTGAATTATTTAATCTTTGTAGGAGAGGCAGCATGGCCTAATAGATAGAGGACTTCAGTTCTGGAGTCAGGAAATCTTCATTCAAGCCTTTCTTCTAACATATAATGGCTATGTGACCATGGAAAAGTCATTTGACTTCAAAGCATCCCTATAGCCAACTCCTCAAGACTCTGATTTAGGCTGAGCTATAAAGTGATGAGGCACAGCCAGAGTTTTACCACAGTTGTAAATCACAGATCCTCAGTAAATTATTTTAATTTCACTTTTGCATCCTCCCAGGGCCTAGTAAAAATGCTCTCTAATTTAACAGATGCCTCCTTCTGTCAGAGCCTTTTCGTAGTTCCCCCATCTACTCATGTCTTCCCCCTCTAAGGTTTATTTTTATTTGATGCTTTGTTTAGCTTATTGGACATTACTCTCCTACCTGCACTCTGAAATACAACCAAACTGGTCTTCTCTCTGTTTGTCATAAACAATATTATATCTTTAGTCTCCATTCTTTTGCACCTGTAGTCCTACATGCCTGGAATTTGCTTTGTCCCTATCTCTGTCTCATGGTCCCTCTCTTCCTCAAGCACTATCTTCTGCTTGAAGTCCTTCCTGATCCCCCCAAACACCAGTGCTCTCTCCTCCAAGCTAACATTACATTTATATGCTTACAAACACACACACATATGTATACCTACTTATATATAGTTAAATATATAATGGGATATATAGACTACATGTAATATAATCAATATTTTTATAATTTTGATTTATAATATAGTAAAAATATAAATATATAATCATATATTAGATTGCAACTTCATTGTGAATATGGATTGTTTCATTATTTTTACTTTTTTTCCCTAGTGTCTAGCATAGTGCTTGGCATTTAACAGGTATTTAATAAATACTTGTTGAGGAGTGGCTAGATGGCACCATGGATAGAGCACTGACCCTAGACTCAGGAGGACCTGAGTTCAAATCTGGCCTCAGACACTTAACATTTACTGGCTGTGTGACCCTGGGCAAGTCACTTAACCCCAATTGCCTCACTAAAAATAAAAAATAATAAATAAATACTTGTTGATTGATTTTATGTCTTGTATATAGCTTTATATGTACATATCCTTTCTCCCAATAGAATGTAAGTTTCTTGAGGACAGGGACTATTTATGCTTTTGTTTTTGAATCCTGGAGCACTAGACATTGGCTAGTGC
Organism: Dromiciops gliroides; assembly: GCF_019393635.1. NCBI lineage: Eukaryota > Metazoa > Chordata > Mammalia > Microbiotheria > Microbiotheriidae > Dromiciops > Dromiciops gliroides. Next base: position 163,144,868 of record NC_057865.1, on the reverse strand, counting down.
ATGATATACACTCAGTAGCTGGTTTGTTGAATCAGACTGAATTAAGACAACAAATAAGGATTAAAATGTTTCTACATTACACAGAGAGTGGGGATCAGGAATGATGTTCAGATTCTGAGGTTTGATTACAAATGTAAGAAACAAAAAAAAAAGATTCTATGAAAATATGCAAATTCATTTAATGAAGCATTGACACATAGCCCAACAGCTTAATTCACATTCAGAAGATACTTGGGATCCTAGGGAAGAATTACATAAAGTGATATTTTCACAGATTGTTATTCTCACATCCTAGCAGTGATGGATGGGAGAAGCAAAGAGGGAGCCTGTCTTTGCAAGGAGCCCAAGAGACAGAACTTTAACCATCCTCCAACAGGAGATAATTGGATGGATCAATCTGTCCTCTGAGTACAATCAGCCAGTCTTACTCACTTTCAACAACTTCTGGGAATGAATGAATGGAAACAAATAGGTGAAAATGGAATCTGAATGCCTCATCACCTAATTATGTTATGAATTGTCCCTTCAGAATATTTGGTGGTTAGGGTGGGGCTTTGAAACAGTTGCTTGTGCATTTGTTTCAATTCTTTGAAAGAGCCTAACTTTTGCTTCAGGGCTCCTGCTCTGGGGGAAAAAAGCTCAATATTTCCCTTCACTGACATTTTCTTTTAAGCAAAGCATATACTTCATGTCCCTTTTTACAAGAGCAGGTGCTATTTGTCAGCCCCTTTGGGTGAGAAAGGCAGTTTATTTCTCTGTAGTAAACAGATTTGTCAAATGTTCCCACAGCTCCAGAATGTCAAGTGTCAGTGAAGAAAGTCATATGAGGAGAGATATTATTGAAATATTTCCTAGATGACTGACTTTCTGGAAAAACCTCTGTTTTGAAGCCTTGTCTTTATCTGACAGCCTGACTTTGACCTAATTATGTCCCTTCCTCCTGACTGGTACCTTATCCCTCATGCCCTATCCCTTTTCTGGAAACTCTTTTAGAAAACCGATCAAACGTTCAGGGGCATAGAGCTGGAAAGGACTTTAGAGGCCACCTTGTCCAATCACCTCATTTTACAGATGAGGAAATTTAGGCCCACAAAGATTCAGTGTCATGGGCAAGGTCACACAGACCAAGAGTCAAGAAGATTTCAACAAAAATCCTCCTACTGCAAAGCCAGGGCTCTTTTTACTGATGCAGCACGGTTCTTAGCAGAGACTCTGACACTGCTCGCCCACTCCCCTCCCCTTACAACATCTGGGCTTCTTCTGGAAATTGAGAGGATGTCTAAACAAATTGTAGGATATAAATGTAATGGAATACTATTGTGCTATAAGAAATGATGAGCAGGCAGATTTCAGGAAAACCTGGAAAGACTTCCATGAACTGATACAAAGTGAAGTGAGCAGAATCAGGAGATCATTGTACATAGTATCAGCAACATTATATGATGATCAACTAGTAACAATTTAGCTCTTCTCACTACTGCAATAATCCAAGACAATATCAAAGGATTCATACTTTTCTTTTTTTTTTTTTTTGGTGAGGCAGTTGGGGTTAAGTGACTTGCTCAGGATCACACAGCTAGTAAGTGTTAAGTGTTCAAAGGATTCATGATGGAAATGTTATTTACATCCAGAGAAAGAACTGAGTCTGAATGCAGACTGAAACATACTATTTTCACTTTACTTTTTTCATGGTTTGTTTTCTTTTGGTCTGTTTCTTCATTCACAACCTAATATAGAAATGTGTTTTACATGATTACACATACGTAACCTATATTAAATTGCTTACTGTCTTAGGGAAAGGGAAATTGAAGGAGGGAGGGGGAAGATTTAGAACTGAAATTAAAAAAAATTAATGTTATAGGGGGCAACTAGGTGGTGCAGTGGATAAGGCACCGGCCCTGGATTCAGGAGGACCTGAGTTCAAATCCAGCCTCAGACACTTGACACTTACTAACTGTGTGACCCTGGGCAAGTCACTTAACCCTCATTGCCCCACCAAAAAAAGTTAAAAATTGTCATTTCATGTAATTGGAAAAATAAAATAGTATTTTAAAAGAAAAACAAAAAGGCTCATCTCTAGCACTTATCACTAGAGTATCATGGGAAAATCACAGTCTCTCTCAGTCTCAGTTTTCTTGTCTGTAAAATGGAGATAACAACACTTCTATCTAGTACCTACCTCCTAGAGTTCTTGTGAGAATTAAGCGAGATAAGATATGTCATGAACACTGAAGAACATAAATCCCTATAGGAAACTGTTTTCACTTATATTTTTTCATCTCTGCCATCCCCAGAACCTAGCGGGGTGTCTTACACAGAGAAGTCCCTTTTAAAATTTGTGAGTGAATAAGTATATTGATTTAGTATTATCAAATATTACCTCCACTTTCCAGAAGGAAAAAATAAAACAGAGAGAGATGAAATGATTTGTCTAATATCAGGCAGAACCTGTCCTAGAATGTAAGTCTTATGATAGCCTCCTAGTTCAGTTCTGAGTCACTAATCTATGTTGGTTTGAGACTTCCACCATTCCTTGGGGAGGATCTGCTTTCTTGCTTCTCTGTATTGCTAATACAAACTCAGCCTCTTCTTTTCCATTGCCATCTCTTTCTTCCTCTCTCCTCTCACTTTCTCTAGCTCCTTTCTTACACACATTTCAAACCACCTAGTCCTCCACATACCATTTGACTGTAATACACATACACTCATGGATGTGTGTATGTGTGTGTGTATGTTTGTATATACACATATACATATATGTGTGTGTGTGAGGATAGATAGATGGGTGGATGGATGGATGGATGGATGAGAGGGTGGATGGGTAGATGGATGGACAGATATACTAGTCAGGTAGGAAAGATGACAAATGAACTGGTACCAGAGTTGAAAAGGAAGAAAAGAACAGATTAGATTCCCTTAGAGAAATTGCAAAGTTCCTTTAATGAATCCAAGCTCCCCATGAATTCAAAGACCCGTCTTTTTAATTTCAACAGTTTACTGGTGTGTAGAATACAATAATCTCACAAGCATTAAAAACTAATATCATGCAGGGAGCAATGGAGTAAGCATATGGTTGGTATGAGCAGACTGAAACATCTAGCCAGTTGAAGAATGGGGGGGAAAATTTCATAGAAATGAATAATGTGAAGGAAACATGGACTAGTCATACAAAAAAGAGATAGACAGATAGGCAGGATGTTCCCCCAGTACCCTCACAATGTGAGGAAAGCCTCCAGCGTTTTGAGTGGACACATGGGAGGACATGGACAAGAGTCACACAAGATAGAACAGGCATGGATACCTTGCACTCTACATTGGAGTTGACATGGGCTGCATGCATCCCACAACACTCTGAAGTGCATCCTGTGTCAGATTAAAATGCATTTTAAAATATTTAACAAAATAAATAAAAATTCAATAAAACAAAGAAAATATTACATTTGAAAATTAAGTCAATATGTGGCACACAGGGATTATAACGTATGGATTAGCAGCCCCTGTTTCTATTTGAGTTTGATGACACTGATTTATATCACTGAAGGAACTTCTAAATCAGTGAAATCACAAATCTATTTGAGTATCTAATATGGTCTCCTCCCCAGAACCCCATAGGAATAACTTTCTCTCCCACTAGACTGCCCCATCTGCAACCCAGTAAAGCATGCTCTGATACCAAAAATTAACTGGGGTTCGGGGCAGCAAAGAAGGAAACTTCCAAAAGTGGTTACTTGCCTAGCTCTAATAGAGAAAAATACAGAGAGGCCTCAAACTTGTATAATACTTTATGCTTTGTCAAAATGTTCTCACATTTATTACATCAGCTGAGTCCTCACAATTTTCCTGTGAGGTGGGACAGGACAATTCCCCTTTTGAAAGTTTCAGAAACTCAAAGAACTTGTAACACATTAAATGGTGGTAGAAAAGTGGTAACACACAAATCAAAGATTACACAATTCAATCATGATGGAACCAAGAGTTTTTAGGGCACTGGCATATCTTGTAGAATAGAGGTGATTTTAGCTCTGGATTCATGACTAGGTTCATATTCTATCTGTGTGGTCTTGGGCAAATTACCTAACTTTCCTAGTCCTTAGTTTCCTCATTTACAAAATGAAGGGGTTGCAAAGAGGATCAAAGAAAGGGGAAAAGGATCCATAATACAAAAATATTTACAGAAACTTTTTTGTGGTGGCATAGAACTGGAGTCCCAGTTCTTTTGGTTTCTAATATTTGGGGCTACCTGTTAATTGTGGAATGGTTGAATAAATTACGGCACATGAATATAATGGAATATTATTGTGCTCTAAGAAAGGGATAGTTTCCCGGAAGTATGGGAAGACTTGTCTGTACAGACACAGTGAAATAAGCAGAACCATGATCGACCAAGTATTATTCATTCATTGGTTCATGTTGTTGTTGTATAACGTGTTCTAGTTCTGCTCACCTCCCTCTGCTTCACCTCAGACAAATCTTCCCAAGTTTCACTGCAACTATCCTTTTCATCATTTTTTATGGCACAATATTCCTCCATTATAGCCATAAACCAGAATTTGTCCAACAAAATTGTACAGACAACTTTGAAAAGGTTTGATAAATACAATGACCAACCATGATTCTAGGGGACCAATGGTGATGTATACTACCTACCTCCTGAGGGAGACATGATGGATTCAAGATGCAAAATGAGCCATACATTGTTGCCATGACTCATGCTTTAACTTGAATTTGCTTTGCTTAACTATGCATATTTGCTATGAGTTTTGTTCTTTTTTTTTAATAGGAGGTAGGATGAAAGGGGGAGAAAATGGGGCAGCTAGGTGGCGCAGTGGATAGAGCACCGGCCCTGGAGTCAGGAGTACCTGTGTTCAAATCCGGCCTCAGACACTTAACGCTTACTAGCTGTGTGACCCTGGGCAAGTCACTTGACCCCAATTGCCTCACTAAAAAAAAAAAAGAAAAGAAAGGGAGAGAAAATAAATGCTCATTGATTCTTAAAATGATCAATAAAAACAATAGAACTGTTAAAATGATAATAATAAAATAAGACAATTGGACTAAGTGACCTCTGAGGGTCTTTCCAGCTCTGGTTTTATGATCCTGTCACCCCTTATCCTTCTCTCCATTCACAATTGAAATAGTAATGTTTCCATACAGATAAAACAGAGGAAAATGGTGATGCATTTCATTTCTGTGGGAGCACGAGGGACCCCAAAATTTTCCTTAGGGGAAACTGAGTCATTGAGAGATTTGGATGCAGGACTATCTGGAGCAGTGATCAAGCCAAAAGAGAAGGCCAAGACAGGGAGAGATCTGAATGCCACCGTAGAAGTCAGCCCATCTCTTTTTTCCTTACAGTGAATTTGCCCTTCAGAATAACAGCCATGAGTGACATTCTTTTGGATGTGGCACCCAGGAGCTTCAGGTAAGAGCCAGAGAAGTGATGGCAGAAAGGAAGAAAGGGCATCATGGTGGTTTAACTTGGGGCCACTTGCTGCTGCTGCTATGGCCCCTGAGATGTTAACTGCTATGACCAAGGTTGATGATGACAAGACCAGTGTTGCAGAAAAGACCAGAGAAAAATAAGACTGAATTGGAAGCTTGTGAAAGTCTCATCAGACAGTGAAGAACAGAACCACTTCTTGTCCTCTCTCTGCTTTACATTGGGGGCAGATCCACTTGAAGAAGCACAGTCCACCCTTTTAATCCTCCCGTGACCTTTAGGGGCTGGAGGGAAATGGAAGAAGGAGCCCAGAACATTGGGGAAAGCAGTCAGAGGGCAGTTTCTTCATCAGTAAAATGGGGGGGAGTAGGACTCTGAGTTTCCTTTACAACTTCAAATCTATTATCATACAATCTTATGAACTTCTCCTGAGGCATCCTGGGAGAGGTGGGGGTGGTCAAATGAATTAGTGGAAAGTGATCCAACTGAGTACTCCACAGAGTAACTCCTAACCAGTTTCTTGTTCATTTTATCTGTGCAATAAATTATTTGACCACAGATCGCCTATATAATACAAAATATTCACTGCCCATTGGATTGAAGAAAAATACCCAGATGTGAGGTAAAGGCATGCTCTATAAATTTTCCTATAATTTACCATAAATTTGGAGTAGTATTTCATTTTCATATCTCTGGATAAGAAGTTCTTAATCTTTTTTTACATCATGGGCCTCTTTGGCTGTCTGATGAAGTATTATGGATGGACCCCTTCTCAGAATAATGTTTTTAAAATGTATAAAATAAAACATGTAGGATTATACAGGAAACAATTATATTGATATACACATATAAGATATGTGTTAAAAGCAAGTTCACAAACCTTATTCATTGTTGGTAGAATTGTAACTAATCCAACCCTTTTGGATAGCAATCTGGAATTATGACCAAAGAGGTATTAAACTACTTATACCTTTTGACCCAACAATACTGCTACTTGATCTATTTCCAAAGATGATATGGAGGGAAAGGGAAAGAACATGTAGGTTTTAAAATGTTTGTAGCATCTTTCTTTGTCGTGGCAAATAACTGGAAATAGCAGGGAAGCCTATCAACTGGGGAATGGCTAAACAAGTTGTGGTATATGATTGTGATGGAATACTACTGTGCTATATAAGAAATGATGGGCTCGATGATTTTAGAAAACTATTGAAAGACTTACATGAAATAATGAAAAGCAAAATAAGCAGAACCAAGAGAACATTATATACAGTAATGCAATATTTTTTAAGAATGAGCATGAGTGGGGAAGCTAGGTGGCACTGGCCCTGGATTCAGGAGGACCTGAGTTCAAATCTGGTCTTAAACACTTGACAATGACTAGCTGTGTGACCTTGGGCAAGTCACTTAACACCCATTGCCCCAAACCCCCCCCAAAAAAAAAAAACAGAAGAAGAACAAGTTTGAGAGAATAATTAATTTTAACTATTATAAATACCCAAGCTAACTATAAAGAACATATGAAGAAATGAGCAGCTAGGTGGTGCAGTAGATAAAACACTGGTCCTGGATTCAGGAGGACCTGAGTTCAAATCTGGCCTCAGACACTTAACACTTACTAGCTGTGTGACTGTGGGCAAGTCACTTAACCCTCATTGCCCCAGAAGAAGAAGGAGGAGGAGGAGGAGGAGGAGGAAGTGGAGGAGAAGGAGAAGGAGAAGGAGAAGGAGAAGGAGAAGGAGAAAGTTGCTATCTGCATCCAGAAAAAATAACTGATCAATAAAAGTATGTCTAGAATAATTTTACACGTATATACTATTTGTGTCTAATGCTAGCCATCGAGGAGGGGGGAGGGAAGAAAAAAGGTAAAAAAAGAACTTTACATGATAATTTTGCTGTATATTTGAAAGGAATAGCAAATTGTACATGGTAGATTTGCAGTTTCATATGCAAACACCTTTTTTATTGTACTGTGTTATGGAAATGCTTGTTTTATTCCATAAATTTAAAATAAAATATATTTTTTAAAACCATACACTAAAAAAAAAACCCTGTACTAGATTAATATTGTCTCAGGGCAGGGGCGGCTAGGTGGCACAGTGGATAGAGCACCGGCCCTGGAGTCAGGAGTACCTGAGTTCAAATCTGGCCTCAGATACTTAACACTTACTAGCTGCGTGACCCTGGGCAAGTCACTTAACCCCAATTGCCTCACTAAAAAAAAAAAATTGTCTCAGGGCCAATGGAGGTGGCCTTCCTAGGAGCCACATGGAGTCCAGGCAGTGGGAAAAGAGCTCATCTAAGATATTTCAGACTGAGCGCCCTCTGGTGGGTTGTAAGGATGGTGTATATTTTAGGAAGCAGACAAATGCATTCTGAAATGGAAACTTCACATTGCTTTGCTATGGAGACTAGGACAAACTTGCTTGACTGGTTATTTAAGCACAGTCCCTTTGGTACACAAATTATATATAACACTCCCTTGATAATTAATTAATACATTCGTTAAATCACCACCTGTTTTCTGTAGACCTACCTATGAAAAGCAGAGGCTGCCAGGTGGCACTATGGATAGAGCATGGAATTTGGAGTAAGAAAGACAGTTTAAATCCTAGCTCAGATACTAGCTGTGTGGCTCTGGGCAAATCATTTAACCACTCTATTAATTGAGGACAATCGCACCTACATCATAGGATTATTGTGAGAATCAAATGAATTAGCATATGTAACATGCTTTGACAACTCTGCTAGCAAAGGATGGCTATTATCATCATCATTATTATCACTGGTGTGGACTTCTATTGTTATTACAGCATATCAAGTGCTACCTGAGGCATAGACCAAGTAAACAATGTCTCAGCAACAGTGTTACTAGGACAGGTGGGTGGCAGTGGATAGAGTGCCAGGCCTAGAGTCAGGAAGACTGCTCTCCCTGAGGTCAAATCTAACCTCAGACTCTTACTAGTTGGGAGACCCTGGGCAAGTTGATTTTTACCCTGTTGGCCTCCGTTTCCTCATCTGTAAAGTGAGCTGGAGAAGGAAATGGCCAACCACTCCAGTATCTTTGCCAAGAAAACCCCAAATGGGGTCACAAAGAGTCAGACAAGACTGAAAAATGACCCAATAACAACCAACGTCACAAAAGTAAACTGGAAGGCATATACTGTCTTTTGGGAAAAAATCTTTGTATCCTCAGTACCTAGCACCAGGCATTGTACATAGTAGGTTCTTAACAAATGCTTATTGAATTGAACTTTCCTTTCCCCTTTTAGGAGTCAGAACTGCTTAGACTATAAAACAAGGAAAAGGGTTTTACCAACCTAAACCTCTCAGTTCACTCCTTCCTTTCTCAGACTTTAAATTACTTTCCTGGACTCTAGCAAGTGATACAGATACTTGTTTCTCTCTCAAAAAAGTTCTTTCCTTTAATGTCTTTTCCTTTGTGGGAACCAGTTCCTCTCTTTGCTTTCTCTACCACAAACTTTCCCTTTCTCTTTATTTCATCTTGCTAGGTCACAGGATCTAAACTTTGGGGAACAATCTCAGAAACTAAGAAGGAAGACCAGTCACATCAAATTCAAATCAAAATGAGGGCCACTATACTTGAGCATCCCTATAGGCTGCATATTGGCTTAGTTTGAAAAAATGTTATCTATATTTTATTGATTTTGCTAAATATTTCTCGATTACATCTTAGTCTAGTTCCGGCCATAATTGGGGGTCTTAAGGCCCGTATGCTGCCCTCAGGTCATGTATTGGACATCTCCATTCTAGACAGTGACCAGTAAAATCTGAATGTTTTGCCAGACATTGGGCTATTCTGTTACATGATGGGGATGATATAGGGTCTTTTTCAGTGTCACATTCTTTGGAAGAAAAATAGAGTTAGTGTTAGATACGAGTTCTGATAGGAAAGAGCATCTTACAGCAAGTATATTTTTGTTTTGTTTGTTTGTTTTTTGCAGGGCAATGAGGGTTAAGTGACTTGCCCAGGGTCACACAGCTAGTTAAGTGTCAAGTGTCTGAGGCTGGCTTTGAACTCAGGTCCTCCTGAATCCAAGGCTGGTGCTTTATCCACTGCACCATCTAGCTGCCCCACAGCAAGTATATTTTTAAGGTAATCTGGACCTGTGATTTCACAGATGTAAGAAGTTCCCTGTACCAGTGCCTATCTGTAACTCTCCTAGAATTTATAATATTAGAAGTTTTCCCTGGAGCAATGATCCTTGCCCAGGATCACATAGTGATCTTTGCTTCACAAGTGACACAGAATGTCTGTGGACTGGACTTGAACCCAAGACTTGACTCAAAGGTTAGTCTCTAGCCACTGTAATACCATGCTTCTATATGGAGTATAATTATCAAAAATTTAAATCCAGCTAGAAAAGGAGAGAGCAAGTGAGGGTGCAAAGAGACACAGGCCCGAAGAAAAAAAGCAACCATGAGAACAACAAGGGGGAGAGATGTTGGTTTAACGCCAGAAGCAGAAGGTGTACAATTTCTTTCTTTTTTTGTTTTGTTTTTTGTTTTTGGCTGGGCAACAAGGGTTAAGTGACTTGCCCAGGGTCACACAGCTAGTAAGTGTCAAGTGTCTGAGGCCGGATTTGAACTCAGGTCCTCCTGAATCCAGGGCCTGTGCTTTATCTACTGCACCACCTAGCTGCCCCCATACAATTTCTTTCAATGAAAGCCATCTTAGATTTTCAAAACCTAGGCTTTTGACTTAAAGCTTCAGTTTAGGGAACAGCACTACATAGTTTTTGGATAACCCTTCTGTGTCCCAATTAGCAAAAATATATAGAATCAGGGTTTTTATAGACTCCAGGCAACTTAGGGCAGTTTAGACCCCTTTTCTACTCTCAAAGAATGACCCTTTTCTTGCTCCCCAAGACATCTGGGATTGCTACATTTTGACAATGACACCCTGTCTCAGCCAAAGGATAAGAAAGACATCTGAATCTTCAGGTGTTCCTGAATGAGCTGGTTTGCATTGGTGAATGGGAATTCTGGCTACCTCTGATGCAGCTCTGACTTCCCTGAAGGAGCTCATAACATTCCTAGGCTTCAGGAATGAACTGATTTGTGCTGCCCTTGAGTAAGGAATTTCTTCTTCTTCAATGGATTGAAAAATTAGGTTTTCTCTTTGGGCTAGCCCACCTTATACTGAGAACCCTTCACAACATCAAAACTATAGCTTACTTTTAGAAATCACCCAATCCACCTCTCTCACTTTAAAAATGGGATAAACTGAGGCCCAGAGGGATGATGTGATAAAAGTCAGAGAGTCACGGATCCAGAGCTAGAAGGCAATATAGAGATTGTTCAGCCCAATCATTTCCATTTACAGGTGAGGCAGAAGAACAGAGAAGTTAAAAGACTTGTCCAGGGTCACACTGGCATAAGTAACAAAGATGGGATTTGAATTCAGGCCATTTGTTTCCAAATCCAATGTTCCTTTTTTTTTTTTTTTTTTTTTGCGGGGCAATGGGGGTTAAGTGACTTGCCCAGGGTCACACAGCTAGTAAGTGTCAAGTGTCTGAGGCCGGATTTGAACTCAGATACTCCTGAATCCTGGGCTAGTGCTTTATCCACTGCACCACCTAGCTGCCCCCAAATCCAATGTTCTTAGTGGCAGAGCCAGTCCTTGGACCCATGCTGCTTCCCCTAGGTAGACAAAAAAGCATTGTGGACTGGGGATCACGAGACTGGGAATATGATGCTGACTTTGCTAGTAAATAGCTGTATGGCCTGAGGGAAGTCATTATTTCTTAGACTCCCTTCAGAATCACAGAGGCAGGGGAGGGAGGAGGAGTTTAAAATAGGTCAACAGAAGGCATCCCATTAACTATGATCCTAGACAAGCACTCAAGCTTTGGGTACCAGGTATCCATTTAAACTCTGATGGTACTGCATTCAATCTGGGCAGCTGAGGGCTTAAGTCCCTTCCAAAAAAAATAATATATTTTTTTAAAGAATGAAATTATATATGTGTGTTTGTGTGTTGGGGGTAGGGTGGGGGAGGTTCTTTATGAAATTTTTTTAAGTGAGCAGGGGCAAACATCTGAATCTCCGCCATCTGTTTTTACATTGTTCACAATAGAGGCTCTCTTCGGATGCCCCATAGGAAAAGGAAAGAGAGCGGGACAGCTGCACAGAGAGAAAGCAAGAATCCCATTGTTCTCTGGAAAGGGCATCTGATCACATGACCAAAGCCTCATTCAGTATTTAGGAGGAAAAATGAAAGGAGCCAAGAGAAGCAACTCCTTGGAGACAGGCAGAGTAAGTGACTCCATCGCACCAGACACACAATGCAGCCCATTAGCAGAGACAGTTGATGAGCTGATGACTGGTGAATGATAGGAAATAGAGGAGACACTTTTCCAGGTGGTTAAACAGCAGGGGTGGGGGAAGGGAGGAAGCATTTGTCTTCCCGAGACTTCTTGATTTTAATAGATAATGGGCTTGGGTTTTCTGTTATTAAAGTTGGGGGGAGGGATGGGTAAGGGATGAGACTGAGATTGTCTTGGACAAAAATTGTCAGCTTGTACATGTTAATGAGGGCTTCAGCCTCCACACGGTACCCTGTGACTGACCTTCCCAATCATTCACACAACGGAAAAATTAGTATATATTCCTTTATGAAACCTTCTCATTGTCTTTCAAGGAGAGAGCAAACAGAAAAGCAGATTGGGAAAGGAACCCGAAAGGTAAGGTCATGACTGGAAAGAAGGAATGAAACAAGTCTTTATTAAACACCTGCTATGTTCCAGGGATTGTGCTAAGCCCTTTACAAATATTATTCCATTTGAGTTCTCACAACCCTGGAAGGCAGAAGCTATTGTTATCTCCACTTTACAGATGAGGAAACTGAGGCAGACAGAGGTTGTGACTTGCTCAGCATCACATAGCTACTAAGAGTCTCAGGCCACATTTGAACTTAGGTCTTCTTGACTCCAGACTCAGCACACAATCCACTTCACCACCTAACTGACTTAAAGAGCACTGGACTTAGAGTTCAGACATGTATTCACATCCCATTCAAGGCTATATGATCTTGAGCAAATCACTTCTCTGAGTTTCCTCAAGTACAAAATGATGGGGTTAGAATAAATGAATTTAAAGACCTCTTTCATCTCTAGATCTAAGATCCCATGATCACCACTCTCCTCTCTGTGAAGACTCTATGCTTAGAGTGTAAACTGTGAAGGCAGAGACTGTCTTTACTTTTGTATTTGTAAATTTGGTGGTTTAGCACAGCATTTGAAAAATAATAAGTGCTAAAATAAATGCTGCTTCTTTCACAATGTAGTAATTCACTGCAATTTTAGGTTCTTGTTGTTTAATTTTTTTTCAGTCATGTCCAACTCTTTGTGACCCTATATGAGGTTTTCTTGGCAAAGATAATGGAGTGGTTTGCTATTTCCTTCTCCAGTTCGTTTTACAGATGAGGAAATTGAGGCCCACAGGGTTAAAAGATTTGCACGGGCCACACAGCTGGTGTCTGATGCTGTCTTCCTGACTCCAGGCCTGGTGCTCTATCCACTGTGCCACCCAACTGCCCCTTTTTTAGGTTCTCAGTGGTACTCAGAACTTAGAATCAGATAAGTATATATGAAAGCAGATATTTGTTGGATAGTCTCCCACCTGCAACCTGGAATCCCAAGGTGTTCTTTATAGAACAATGTCAAGTCAAATACCACAGAAAAGTAGCATGTTCAGTTTTACCTCTGTAAGTTTGAAAAAGAAGTCAAAATATGAAAAAAAGGAATAAAGAAGTTTAAAGTCTCAGTTCCAAAGACTCATCTAGAAATCCATGTTCATCCACTTCCCATTCCAAGTTTATGTGGAAGAGCCAACTAAGACCTGTGTCGGCTAGGGAATTTCTTTCCTGAGCCCAAATTTAGACCATCCTTTCTCTTTGGGTTGTCCTTAAGGACTATGCCACTATAGACTGCAGCACAGTATAGAAGGAAATGGCATTAGCCTGATTTCATTATGAGACTTCAGAGGGAAACCTGAAAAGAAAGTATAATTTAAATCTTCAATGAGGAAGTTAATTATGTCTCCTCTTGGAACTGCAGAGTTTATTCTTCAAAATATTATGGCCACAAGGATTCTGTGACATTGGGATTTTCATTTCCAACAAATTATAATATCACTATGATGTTTCCATGAGCACAAATTATGAAGAAAGAATATGTTTCCTAAAAACAGTTAATGAAGTTCTAGGGGACGGAAAATACCACTAGTAGAAATTCTTCTGTGACAGAAAATAGTCCCAGGAGGTGCCTCTTAAGGTATAATAATGATGTTCTCCTCGCTTGTCATTTGAGATGTTCATAAAGGTTAGGCAATTTGGAGGCAAAATCACTAATCCAAGCAGTAGTGATCTCTATGCTCTGAGCTTTATTATCTATCCACAATCATGAGAAATATGACCTAACTCCAAGAAGTATCGTGGCTTATTTGATAACTGGCCCATTTAACTGAATGGATTCAGGGGTCTTACATGTTTTTGGTCTCCGGCCTTTGGCTATACATGTATTGGGGTGTATAGGAAAACTTTCATGTGGGCTTCAGACTACTAAGGCAAAGTTTTGTCTCTGTTCCTGGTATCTGAAATGTTAAAAGAGAACCCATGGCTTTCTTCTTTGCTGTAGAGATGGTCCCTATTACAAGTAGGCATAATAGCGATATCAAAGTGCACCTTGCAGGACAACTGATCAAATGAGATAATCTATATAACACGCTTTGCAAATCTTAAAGCACTACATATTATTAGCATGTTATCCATCAACATTATTACTGATTTTATTAATAATAATAACTATAGGACTAATAAAGGCAAAACTCTAATGTTGTTTTCATATTGCCAGTGAAAGCAGACAAATAGATTCTGAAAAATGGAACTGTGAAGAACTATGGTTTCCATGGCAACAAACAATAATGCTAATAATAACTTACTTTATTAGCACTTCGTATTGTTTTTAAAGAATTTTCATAGATATGTGATATCTCTGGGATAAAGTGAGAATCCTATGTAATCTTTGTACTCTGTCTTTCTGTCTCTCTGTCTCCCCTTTTCTCCCTCTCTTTCTCCCTATCTCTCCATTACAGTTCAGTAGCCACTCACGAATCTATCCCACTGGTGAATAGTGTGAAAGCTTTAACCTGCTCTGTTTTTCCAACCTGTTTTTTTTGTCTTTCTGAGACATCCTGGTGGCTGCTCCCCAGGCTCACCAAAGTGGTATTGGACTTAATGGACACACCCAAGCTAGTTTAACTCTACTGCAGCTTGGAACTCCCAAACTAACAATTTCATGGGGATTAGTTGACCACCAGCCAAGAGTCAGATGGGTAATGGGGATAGGAAGTAGAATGGGGGAAGGGGAGGAGAGATTCAGTGACTTCAGGTGTGGAGAACCCTGGCTGAAAGAGAGAGAAGGAAAGATGTCAAGTACAACCTGCCTGTTCCCTGATTTGACCTAAGACCTCCCCTTCCCTAAACAACTTTGACAGTATTGAGATGTGATTCACCTTTTCAGGTGAATAGACAAGCAGGTGCACCATAGTGTTCCTCAGATCAGGGGGAAAGATACAGGAAGGAGGGGCAGTTCATTTGCACAGAGGACAGAGAATATATACATACATATGTGTGTGTGTGTGTGTGTGTACACACATGTATGTATAAGCATATATATGTATTGTGTATATGTACATATATATATGTATAATCAAACCAAATCACCCAGATTTCTCCAAGCTTTGCTGAACCTACTTTTCTCTAAACACTATCAGCTTTTCCTTTGCAATTGACACCAGAAAGTCAAAATGTATGCAAAGTATAAACAGAATTCCCAAAGGATTAATAGAATAAACAACATAATTTCACTAATTGTTTCCTACTAAGAGCACTTTATTCCATCAAATGTTTGCCAGAGATGAAGCAGTTAAATAAAACAGAGAGAAACAGTGTGGCCTAGTGGCTGGTAGTCTAGCCTTGGATTTAATATAGACCTGAATACAAATCCTGTCTCACACACATGCTAACTAGGTGACTTTAGGAAAATCACTAAGCTTCTTAGATAATTGTCTGACTGTAAGTTATCTCCTGGTTAGATTTGACATTTCACGTGCAGTCATCTTTTTTATTGTACTGTGTTATGGAAATGCTTGTTTTTTCATGAATTGAAAACAAAATAATTTTTTTCAAAAAAAAATGTTACATCCTCATTGTTTGGTAAAAGGCATTTCCACACTGAGAATTCCCCACACTAGTGATATCATAGTTCTGAACTTTAAAACTTTAACTTTAAAAAAATGATTTAGAAAGTATGGGCAGCTATGTTTAAGATATCACAAATAAAGCATTCTGGGAATTTTTTGTCCCCAGGGAGCAAAGCAGCATAAAGATTTGAGCTTTTATCATCCCTCCTTTAAGACACACTTAGTTTTTACAGTTGGTTTGAAGGTCGTGCTTTGCTGCTAGGCATGAAGGGAAATAAATCGGTGGTCTTTCAGACCTCTGAAATGGAAGGAGGCAACCAGGGTCAACCAGGGTGAAGCCAGCCTTTGAAGTGAGAAGCTGTGGTTCAGTCCTTTACCTTCTTGGGTTTCTTGTCATCCTGAAATTGTTATCTGGTATTACTGCCTGAATAAATTAGGGCTTGAAAAGGATCGGGCTCTGCCAATCATCTCCCTTGGTAAAGTAGATCTGACAGAGGCTTACCCATCACGTCTGCTGTCCAGGATGCTTTTCATTGGATTTCTTTTTGAAGCCATTAAAGTCAGAAAAAATGACAGTTGAGGTAACACAAGTTGCTAAATTATTTAATGTGAGACAAAGAAAATAGATTGGATGTTTTGATTCCGGGTTGAACATGCTGTTTGTTGATTTCTGCTTGTCTTACTTTTATCACAGAATCTTCAAAGGGCATGAGGGAGCACCCAAGTTTAGAATATCTGAGTCATCTTTGATTTTTACCTCTCCCTGACTTCCTCAATCGAATCAGATCCCACATCTTACCAATTCTACCTCCTCGAGATCTCCCCCACCCCTCCCTTTCACCCATTCACAGGCCCACCACCTTCACATAAGCACTCATTATATCTTGCCTAGACTATTGCAGTAACCTAATTGGTTTCCTTACCTCCAGTCTCCTCCTCAGTCCATCCTCTGTATGGATGCCAAAGTGATATTCCTAAAATAAAAGTCTGATCATATCACTCCCCTATTCAAGACCCTTGAGTAACTCCCTTTTGCTTCTAGAATTAAATATATATTTGTCATTTAAAGCCCTTCACAATCTCACTCCAACTTAACTTTCCTGACTGCCTACATAAGACTCCCATCATGAATTCTCCCTTCCAGCTATACTTGCCTTCATGCTATTTCCCACAAAAGGGGCACACGGGTCACTGTTGAACAATGAGCTAGGGGGGAGGAGCTGTGTGGAGAACATATGCAGGACACAATTTTCAGTTTAATCTGCATTATTAACATTCTCTCCATCATTTTCTTAAGTCCAGAAACTCAACAAAACAATAAATCCAGCTCTAATTTGAAGAGGTATTTCTGAGGTATAGACACTAACACTGGAAATTGAACAATCACAGTCAGCTCTAGGGTTCCAGGAAAACCCTGTCAATATACCACGTTCTAACTCTTGCCTCCAAGACTGAAATCACGTATCTTCTCTTACCTCCTTTCCTCCCCTAGGTATTAGTGTGCCATACTACATTTTTTTGTATGTACTTATCTGTGTGCATATTTGGTTTTTTTCCCTACCTGGAGAATGTGAGCCTATTGAGGGCAAGGACATTTTTGCTTTTTCCCCTTATTTTGGGATCTAGCACAGCTCTTCCTGCAGAGTGGGTGCATAATAAATGCATGTGAGTGGAATTAAATGCAGCAGAGCTGTCTGTAATACTAATGGTCACTTGGCTCTTCCTTCTGCCCTGGTGAATGAACAAGCAGACTAACCGAATTGAGCAGTCACTGCAAACGCAGAAAGTTCAGGCAGGGAAATGAATTTAAAATAATCCATTGCAGCTAGGTGGTGCAATGGATAGAGAACCAGCCCTGGAGTCAGGGGTACCTGAGTTCAAATCTGGCCTCAGACACTTAACACTTATTAGCTGTGTGACCCTGGACAAGTCATTTAACCCCAATTGCCTCATTAAAAATAGTAATAATAATCCATTGCAAGATGGCATTATGCTAATTGCATCAAATTCTGGAACATGATAGGAAATCTTCAATGAAAGCCACAGTCATCATGAGATCAGCTTAGATGATCAATGTACATTGTCCCAATTATTAAATGCAATTAGCCAAGCAACCCATTGAGTTAGTTAGTATTAGTATATTGTGTGTGTGTGTGTGTGTGTGTGTGTGAGAGAGAGAGAGAGAGAGAGAGAGAATATGAATGAGAGGTTTGTGGGAGTGGGGTGAGGGGAAACTGTTGGCATTCTGGTGATGCATATCTTTAAACTGCAACTCATGAATTTAAAGAGTTACTCACAGTACTGAAAGGTTAAATGACTTGACCAGAGTCATACAGCCAGCACATGTCAGAGGTAGAACTTGAACCCATGTCTTCCTGGTTCCAAGGTCAGTTCTCTACTCTACCCTGCTGCCTATCATATGCATATATATGTATGTCTATTATAAATTAATCCAAGGTGTCCCAAAAGTCTTAGGGCAGTTTAAAGATATTAAAGCATAAAACTGCCCTAAGACTTTTGGTAGCCTAAAAGAAACTGAGCCAGTCAGGTGGGAAGAGCAAAGGATAACAGAAGGATAGTCTAAATGCTCCACTGGTATATACAAAATATTTTTAAACCTATGAGACTTTCCAGCAAGCTGTGTAGATCCTCCTTTTGTGTATTTTTTCAAGCTGTCTGCCATGTTTGGAATGAGATATACTGGCTGTGTGATCCTGGGAAGTTATTTAATCTCTCAGAGTCCTGGATAACTATAAGGTTAGGAGTTTCAGAGAAGGAGTCAACCTATGTTAGTAGAGAGAGTTTCCTCATATATAAATTCTCCATACTACCAAAATCACAAGTCTAGTCCCTAACACATATCTATCTATCTATCTATCCATCCATCTATCCATCTATCCATCCATTCATCTATCATCTTTATATCATCTATCTGTCATCTATCACCTATCTTATCTATCTCTCGATGTATCATCACTAGTATATATATATATATATATCATCTAACTTCTTTGTTTCTATCACCAATTGTCTATCTCTATCATCCATCTCGTCTCTCAATGTATCATCTCTTTCCCTATCATCTATCATCTAACTTATCTATTTCTGTCATCAATCATCCATATATATCATTGAAATTATCTTTCAATCTATCATTCATCATCTATTTCACAATCATCTATCTCTCTATCTCTATCTACCAATCTATTATCCATCTATCTTTTTATCCACATAATCAGAACAGTTCATACTAGTGTAGTAAGCAGCTGGTCTCAGAGTTAAGCACATTCAACAAGGCCTAAATTCATGTCTGACCTCTGACATGTACTGGCTCTATAACTCTAGGTTTTGCTCACAGCAAAACATTGTAGAACCCCAGTCCTCAGGAATTCTGGTTCACAATAGATTCTCAGTCTTCTCTGCCATGCTGTTAGAGGTCCTGACTCCCAGGTTTTCAGTCCCCATCTAAGCCAGGGCTGTGCTTGAACTAGCTCAAACCAAATCTCAGATTACTAAATGATCATTGTGAGCATTTACACCACAAAAATCAGCAAGCACAATAAACCAGGGCTTTGTTTATTGTTTGGTTGATCGTCTAGACTTTTAAAAGTGATAGGAGGGGCAGCTAGGGGGCACAGTCGATAAAGTACCAGCCCTGGATTCAGGAGGACCTGAGTTCAAATCCGACCTCAGATACTTGACACTTACTAGCTGTGTGATCTTGGGCAAGTCACTTAACCCTCATTGCCCTATACCCAAAAAAAAGTGACAGGAAAGTGTTAATAATGCTGAATGAATTTTAAAAGTGTCCAGTATATTTCTGGAGAATCAGTTGTTAAACACTTATAAACACATTCCTACGACTCATCAGAAGCATGAAACAAACATCACACGGGAACTGCCTTGTATTGTCTATGTTCTCCTGCCTACTCACAGAAGGACTGATCATAGGCAACTAAACAAACTCAAAAGTTGTCTTCCCTTGAATTCCTGTGTTCACAGTGACTTATCTACCATCTGCAAACTATTGATGTCCAGAAGAGTTATGGATGCTCTGCCATTTGGGAAATCTCTTATTATTCAATTCTCAGATTTTATTAGTTCTATATAAAGAGTAAATACTGTTGGGAGCAGCTAGGTGGTATGGTGGATAAAGCATCAGTCCCAGATTCAGAAGGACCTGAGTTCAAATCTGGCCTCAGACACTTATTAGCTTTGTGACCCTGCACAAATCACTTAACTCTCATTGCCCCACCCAAAAAGAGAGAGAGAGAGAGTAAATACTGTTTGAAACTAAGCATGTTTTGTCCATTCATACAGGCAATGGACTTTTATGCTGGGATACATGATTAGGGCTTATCGACATATAGCACAGTCAAGAAAGAAGTGAAGGTTGTCAGAGATGGGGCTAAAGAGCTGATTCTGAATAATCCACATCCCTTAGATAGTGAGCAGGTGCTGCCAGACAGAAAAAAAAAGGAGAGCTAAAAGATAGAAGGTCATTTACTCACTGAGAACCATAGAGACCTCAGCACTACACAACCAAGTAGATACACATAACTGCTAAAGTTAGTATAGAACACCTGATTCCAAGAAGGTTATACTGTGGTTAGAGCACTGGGACCATAGTCAGAAAGACCTTAATTCAAATCCAGTCTCAGACAGCTACTAGATGTATGACCCTGGACAAATCACTTAACCTCTGTTTTCCTCAGTTTCCTCATCTGTAAAATGGGGATAATAATAGCACCTATCTCTCTCAAGATTGTTTTGTGGATGAGATGAAATAATTATTTGTTATATAAATGTTGTTATAATTATCATTAGTATTGTTGTTATTACCAGATCCTTCTTGCTACACAAGAACAATCAATTAATGGTATTGATTAAGCACCTGCTATGTGACAGGCACTGTGCTGGACACTGGACACACAAATACAAAAGTAAGATATCTCCTGCCCTTAAAGCATTTCATTCTACTAGGGCAGGGGTTCTTTAACCAAGGGTCTGTAAGTTTTATTTAAAATATATATTATATCTATAAGCATATGCATTTTATAACTATTATTTCTATATAGTTCGTTTCTTTAGCAGTCCTTTAATATTTTGTTTTATGTATTTAAAAACATAAAAAGAAGAGATTTATAGGCTTCCTGGATTGTCAGAGGGGCCCATGATACCAAAAAGGTAGAGAATTCCTATTCTAGAGGGAAACATGTTCACAGATAAATAAATATAGAAGACATATATGCAAGCCTACACAGATAGATGATAGATGATAGATAGATAGATAGATAGATAGATAGATAGATAGATAGATAGATAGATAGATAGATAGATAGATAGATAGATAGATAGATAGATATGTACAGATGTGCCAATAAATACTCTGTCATTGGGGCTGCTACTAATGACTGGGGGAGTAGGTACAATCAAGAAAATCCTCTTGAAGGATGTAGCACTTGAGCTGAGCCTTGAAGTGATTATGGTGTTCCAAGAAGCAGAAGTGAAGAGGCTTTAAGCAATGCAGACAACCTATACAAAATAAAAAAGCAGAAGATGGAATGCTAATAAAGCTAGTTAGGATGGAACACAGAATACATATGTAATCATCCTGGAAAAACTAGCTGGAACCAATCTGAGGCAGTCATTAAATGCCAAACAGGTATCTGTATTTTATCCTATGAGCAACCCAGAGAGAGCTCTTGAAGCTCCTGGTGCAAAGGAGTGACACAGTAAAGCTTACCCATTAGGATGGTGAATTTGGCATCTGTGAAGATGCATCAGACAGGAAATCAATTGGAATTAATGAGTCAAGTTAGGTGCATAGCACAGTAATCTAGGTAAGAAGTCATGAGGTCTTAAACCAGGTTGGTTGCGGTATACATAGAGAGAAGGGAAAGAATGCCACAGACTTGAGGAGGAGGAATCAACAAAACTTAGCACTTGATCATAAAAAAAGGGAAAAGGACCCACATGTACAAAAATATTTATACCTGCTCTTTTTGTGGTGGCAAAGAATTGGAAACGGAGGGGATGTCCATCAATTGGGGAATGGCTAAACAAAGTGTGGTATCTGAATATAATGGAATACTACTGTGCTGTAAGAAATGATAAGCAGATGGATTTCAGAAAAACCTGGAAAGACATGAATTGATGCTGAGTGAAATGAGCAGAACCAAGAGAACATTGTACACAGTATCAACAACACTGTGTGATAATCAACTGTGATAGACTTAACTCTTCTCAGCAATACTATGATATAAGACAATACCAAAAGACTGGTGTTGGAAAATGCCTTCACATCCAGAAAAAGAACTATGGAATATGAATGCAGATCAAAGCATACTATTTTCACTTTTGTTGTTGCTTTTTTGTTATTGTTCTTGTCTAGTCTTTCTGGAGTTTTTTTCTTTTTGTTCTGATCCTCCTCTTACAGCATGACTAATGTGGAAATATGTTCAACATGATTGCAATGCATAACCTCTATCAGACTGCTTGCTGGCCTCAGGAGGCGGGGAGGGTAGAGAGTGGGAGAAAAATTTGGAACTCAAAAAATGTCTTTATGTGTAACTGGAAAAAAATTAAAAATTAAATTATATTTTAAAAACTTGGCACTTGATAGGATTTGGGGTCAAAAAGGGATGAAGGATGACTCCTTGGTTACAAAATGAGGAGTCCTGAAAAATGATATTGCCTTCAAAATAAATGGGGAAATTAATAAGAGGGTTACTTTAGAGGGGAAACCATTGAAATTATAAGGAAAGGATGGACTAGATGATGAGGTAACCTCTGAAATTTCTTCCAACTCTGGAATTCTATGGTTTTTTGGTTTTTGGTTTTTGGTTTTTTTAGTGAGGCAATTGGGGTTAAGTGACTTGCCCAAGGTCACACAGCTAGTAAGTGTTAAGTGTCTGAGGCCAGATTTGAACTCAGGTACTCCTGACTCCAGGGCCGGTGCTCTATCCACTGCGCCACCTAGCTGCCCCAATTCTATGGTTTTTTGATTCATTTTTTAAGAAGTAAAGTTTATAAATTTTATTTTTAAATGTACAGATCTGATTTTAACAACTTTTCTTTATGATTGAAAAAATTTAACAAATGTTTCATTAACATAAAACAAAATAAACTGTTAGGTATTATGCATAAGCAGAACTGATGCTTCCTTTAAGTGAAAAAAGATTTCATACATAAGCTAAGTAGACAATATGTTGCCATATATATAGGTTGGTGCAAGAAGTAGGCAACTTAGTCACTCTTTTTATTGCCAAGTTCTTCCCTTAAAATGTAACATTGAGCAATCCCAGCACCTTGGCCAGTGCCTTCCCCATAACAGCACTCAAAATATTTGTCAAATTGAATTTAACGTACCTCTGTTTCTTTTTATCTGAACATGAAACCAGGTTATGAAATCAGTATCTGGGGAAAGCCATTTATTTCCCTGATACTTATGAGGATTTAAGATTTATTTTTCATAAATTTGGAAACTTGTGCCCTATACTTTCCAGTATTCTCATCACTCAACCTGATCTGGCTTTCTATGAAATTGAATTTATACTCATTTACTCTAGGTCATCTTAATGAAGGAATAGAACCTTCACATGGAAGACATTCTCAGTATAGATGACTTCAGTACAGTAAGTGAATGGTTTGCTGTCTCTTTTAATACAAGGTCTCCTTTTTCATGTAAAAGAAAATTTCACACACATACACCCACACAATAATAGTTGTACTTTAGTATCTGTTGACTTAAAAAATAGCTACTAGGAATTCAGTGAAGCTTTTAAATTAATACATACTTTAAATTAATACATTTTAATACATTAATACTTTAATATTAATACATACTATTCATAATGACATCTACAGATTTTTTTTTAAATAGGAACAACACATGTAAGGAATAATTCATTCTGTCCACAGAAATATGTTTGCTTGTTTATCGCTGTAAGGGATTTGTCCATAATGACTGAGACTTCATTTGCCAAGTCATCCTCATCTTTTAAAAGACCTTCACTTGAGCCTGGATCCCCATATATTATTATTTTTCTATCATTGTTTACCACTTCATAACCAAATGTCTATGAACACACACACACATACACACATACACACTGTACACTGATTGCCTCCACTTCTTCACTTCATGCACTTCTTAATGCCTTTCAATTTGCCTTCTAATCTGACACTCAGTTGAAATTACTCTCTGCAAGGCTACGAAGGATATCCGACATTTCTGCAGCATTTCACACTGTGGCCAACCTTTTCCTCCTAGACACTTTCTCTCCTTGGAGTTTTCAAGACATTACTCTCTACTGGTTTTCCACCTGTCTGAGTGTCCCTTCTTAGTCTACTTTGCTGAATCATCAACCCTGTTCTGTCCCTCCCTTTTGCATTTATTAAGCATCTAAGATGTAACATTCCCCATACTAAGTGCTGGGGATACAAAGAGACAAAACCATGGTCCCTGTCCCCACTGAGCCCATATTTTAATAAAGATAACATACAAATAACTACGTATGCATGAGATACATGGAGTAAAGATGGATGGTGATATTTTACACTGTACATGTAGAGCATGGCTATTCCTTTAAGTGTTTTTATTCACACCTGTGGTTGGTTACTTAACTCAACCTAATGTTTGGGTGGAATCAAAATCTCCCCACATATTTTCTCTTGGATTTCCACTTTTTAAAAATATATGTATTGAACTGGTTCTGCTGCTTCCATGGCAACAGAGTTCCCTCTGTAAAGGTTAAATGCAGTCTTGCCTGACCATCCATCAATCACTGAGTGAGATCTTGGAACTTGTAAGTGATCTAGCTGTGGGTAACCATCTGTGAACTGGGCTCCTGTCCTTTGAGGTTTAGAAGAAACCAATGATAAGACATGAAGCTATTATTGATGGAGACAGCCAATACCTAGTAAGAGACTGGCAAGATGCCCAACTTGTGGAAAGAAAAAGAGAATCCATATATTTTTTAAAAAACATCTCTTTTGGTGCTGATGTTCTTAACAATTTAAATTTCTGCTTTTAAGTTCTTTTTTGAAGAAGGATGTTGAGATGTAAATCAATAGTAATTCTGCCTCAGGGTAATTCATAATATTTAAATGCTACCTCCGTTTTCAATTAAGGTTTGGATTCAAATCAAGATTTGGATTCAAGAGCATCCTAATGTCAGTAAGCAAATAACCATATTAAGCTGGAAAAATGAAGAAACAAAACAAACTTTACGTGTGTTTCCAGGAAATGTTTCCAAATGAAACTTACATGAGAATGCCGATTGGAGAATTATTATTCTGATGGTTCATAGTTTCTCCTAGAGAATGCTTCAGTGGCTGTAATTATGAGCCCATTTATTTTTATCAATGACAGGAATGAGAGCCCAACCATAGGAGTCAAGTTAAGAAAAGACTCAGACAAATTGTGTACTGCTACATTCTGTGTTTCATAACAAAAGCTTACAAGGAGATGAAAGCTGTCATAGCCTGGGAATCGTTACATTTGACAGGCTGCCCTAGAAAACATTTATAATAGAGTGATCCATCACCTTAAATACAAAGAACATAAATCTTTATTTTCCAGAAGCTACCCCTTGGATACAGGACCAGCTGACCACAGAATTCTGTGCCCTTTCGACTGATTATGAGAAGTAGCTTTCTGTTTGCTTTCTTTTAGACCATACTTTGTACACTTCTACATAAACATCTGCGTTTTATTTTTAGCTTTCTTCTTACATACGGTCTCCTATAAACTACAGATTCTCTGTTCTTTTAGTCTCTTTCTGTTATTGCTACTGATACTCTACTCTTATTAATATTATATGAGAAGTTTTCTCCCTGCCCTTCGCTTTTCAATATAAAGTCTTTTCGATTAGTTTTGCAATATTCTAGTGAAGTATGTTTCTACTAGACCTTTTTAGGTGCACCTCATCTGTGACCAAGAGTCCACCATCATTACTGGAAAGCATTTCACCAACCTTGACCCATCCATGAGTTACAGAAGGAATGTGTACAAAGGAAAAGTCAGGAGGGGGGAGAGATTTTAGTATGACAGTGGGTAAATTTTGGCCCTGCCCCCTTGACTATCTCCTGGGATTTAGTCAGGGAACCATTACACTTCTCTTCCAAGCTGGAAAGTGCACACCTTCCAATTTGCTGCTAGATGGCCAATGCCAACTCCACATGGAGGAATTCAGAAGAATGAGGACAGACCCAGAACGATGGTTGGCTTGTCAGCTGGGGACCTACAGCAGATGGATCCAGACTGGCAGCTATCATGTGCCTCCTAGCTATAGTGAGGCTCAAGGGGAAGTAAGTGGTACCACAGCCTAATACTTCCTTTTCTCTGAGAGTTTGCCAACCTGATGAAGTTTAAAACAACAACAACCCTTTCAAGAATCTCTTACCGAATTTTTATTCTTCCATCTATAGGTCTGCAAAAAGGTATTGGTAGGGGGCAGCTAGGTGGCACAGTGGATAAAGCACTGGCCCTGGATTCAGAAGGACCTGAGTTCAAATTTGGCCTCATACACTTGATACTTACTAGCTGGGTGACCCTGGGCAAGTCACTTAACCCTCATTGCCCCGCAAAAAAAAAAAGAAAAAGGTATTGGTAGAAGGGATTTGAATCCATAGGACAGTTTTATTGTGATTTGTTATTTGAAAGCCTCTTGTAATTTAGTTTTATTATGCTACCTTTTCATACTTACCTTACTGGGTTTTTTTAAATCACATAAACATTAAAAAACAAATCCTCTAAACAAGAAATATCAAACTTGTTACCCACAGGCATGTCACCAAATATTTCCAAGTACTACTAGAATCGGATTAAAATGTAATTGGGGGGGGGGGGACGCAGCAAGGTGGCACAGTGGATTCAGGAGGACTTGAGTTCAAATCCAGCCTCAGATACTTAACACTTACTAGCTGTGTGACCCTGGGCAAGTCATTTAACCCGCATTGCCCTGCCCCCCCAAAATTTAAAAATATAATTGGTTTTAACAAAATAAATACAAATATAATATAACACAAAGAATGTGGATTTGTGGTTTTCTACACCAGTGTGCAGGCTGCAAAGATCTGATTCTATTTGCATTTAATGTCACTGATCTAAGCCCTCTGAATGAGGTTTGTTATTTGTAAATGAGGAGACACTTCAAAATGAAGTTAGGGTCTCAGAAGCAGAGATGAAAGAAGTTACTTTTTTCTTTGTTTCCTTTCTTCTTTTTTCCTTTTTTTTTTTTTAAAAAAATTTCTGGGCATAAGCTAAATACCACCTCTTCTAGCCAAATAAAAAGGGATGGTAGAGTAAGTAAGTCATGTGTAGTCAGAGTGCCCTCTGGTGAAGAGTGAGGGACACTGTGACCATTGGGAAAATCTTACAAGCTTACTGACTACCCTTTCAAATAGCTAGAGGGTTGAAGGGTAGAACCACTTCCTGGCCAAAATTAATATTAAATATGCAGCTAGTTAATTAATTATTAACTTTATAGCCTCCTGTTCTCTATGAACTGCAGAAAATAGAGTGATGAACCAAGGTATAGGTAAATAGAACTCTGAGACCACCACCACATGTACACTTAGCCACCATACATACCACCTTTCATACCATATATATTTTAAGCCATGATCCAGAATCCATATCCTATTCCATGACATTATATTCTTATCTAATTTCCAACATTGTTTCTTAACTCCTTAACTGTAAGTAATAATAATGTTGATGATGATGACAGTAATAAGAATAGCACATTTATATGTTACTTACTGTGTGGCAGGCAGTATGCTGAACACTTTACAAATATTATCTCATTTGATCTTTACAACAATCTTGAGAGATGGTTGCTATTATTGTCCCCATTTTACAGATGAGGAAATTAAAGAAACAGACGTTCGGAGACTTACTCAAGATCACACAGCTAGTAAGTGTCTGAGGATGAATATAAACAGATCTTCCTGATTCTAGGCGGGGTGCCCTGTCCACTGTGCCACCTACCTGCCCCAGTAACTAATATTAGAAATGGAAATACAATCTGTATCCTCAAAGTCTTCCAGGTGTGTGTTTTTTTTTTCAAGTTTAGTTTAGTTTTTATTTGGTTTGATTTTGTTTTTAGTTTTTGTTTTGCTTAGCATTTCATAGCCCTTAGTAATTCTCTTTTAGATTCCTTCCGGTATTAATATTTGTCTTGATGTGAATTACCAGAAGTAAGTAATTGTTTGGTACTTTGAGGGGAGGTCCTTTGTCACATCCAAAGTTTATGTTCAGAATAATAACAGATCAACCATAGAAGATCCACTCTTTGATCTTCCCTTAGTTCTTATGCTATCTTGTGCATATGAGCGTAGCATGGCATACGGGATAGAAAGTAAACCTTGGAAACAAAAACCCATCAAAAAGACTACAGCAGGGGCAGCTAGGTGGCGCAGTGGATAGAGTACCAGGCCTGGAGTCAGGAGGACCTGAGTTCAAATCCGGCATCAGACACTTAACACTTACTAGCTGTGTGACCCTAGGTGAGTCACTTAACCCCAATTGCCTCACCAAAAAAAAAAACCCTACAGCAATTCAACAAATAATTCATTATGTCCACTTGGGATTTGTACCAGGGATACAAAGAATATTCAATATTAAGAAAACAATCAATATAAGACAAACCCAGGAACTATATGACCAGAACTATAAAACACTTTTCACACAAATAAAGTCAGATATAAACAATATTAATTGCTCATGGGTAGGTTGAGTCAATGTAATAAAAATGACAATCTTACCTAAGTTAATTTATTTAGTGCCATACCAATCAAACTATCAAAAATATTTTATACGGCCTCAGACACTTGACACTTACTAGCCATGTGACCCTGGGCAAGTCACTTAACCCCCATTGCCCTGCCCCCACCCAAAAAAATTATAGATCTCAAAAAAATAATAACAAAATTCATCTGGAAGAACAAAAGCTCAAGGAAATCAATGGAATCAATGAAAAAAATATGAAAGAAGGTGGTCTAGCAGTACCAGATATCAAACTGTATTATAAAGTGGTAATTATCGAAACAATCTGGTACTGGCTAAGAAATGGAGAAGTAGATTTGTGGAATAGAATAGGTACAAATTACACTATAGTAAATGTCTATAGTAATATAGTATATGATAAAACCAAAGATCTAAGATTTTGCAACAAAAACTCATATTTAACAAAAAATGCTGGGAAAACTGGACAACAGAATGGCAGAAACTAGGTATAGGCCAACACTTGCACCGTATATTAAAATAAGGTCAAAATGGATACATGAATTACACATAAAGGGTGATACCATAAGCAAATTAAGAGAGCATGGAATAGTTTATCTGTCAGATTTATGGATAGAGGAAGAATTTAGGACCAAAGAAGATATAGAGAGCAATACCCAATTTAAAATAGATAATTTTGATTACCAAAAAATATCTCTTATCCCTATTGCATACCTTATAGTCCCTGCAAACTGAACAACTATTTCCCCCCATATATTCACTGTACTCCCATATCTCAATGCCTTTGCTCAAACTATTCACCATGCCTAGAATGACCTCCCTACCCATGTTTACCTTTTTAATTCCTCCTACTCATTTTTGAAAGATCAATCCGAATTAACTTTAAAATGCCACCTCCTCCAGGAAAACTCCCTTAATTCCCCAACAGTAATAACCCTTCCCCTCCAACCTCACAGAGTACTTTATTTGATCGCTCCCTAACATAACTATCACATAATATTGTATATTATAACTGTATTCATACGTTATCTCCCTGGTAGACTATATGTTTCTAGGGCTGAGAGACTGTGTCCTGATTTCTAATGCCCTGTTCACATAAGAGGAGGTCAGGTTCTAAAAAGAGGCGCAAAAGAAAGGACAGGAAGCAAGATCTCCAAAACTGGCCTATAATAGAAGGGGAAAAGTACTTCCTTACCCACCCTTTCTGGCTTTAGACAGGGTCTGAGAATGGTCAGTCGCTTAACACTCATTTCATTAATGGTACCCAGGGCTTCTCCAGCTAATAAAAGCTTTTTCTCCCCTTTTCCCCCCTAATATAGTCTAAATTCCAAGAATTTCTTTTAAGAACCTGAGAAATAATTTTTCTAACATCACAGTGTGGGGTTTTTTTGCCTCCCAACTCAAAGACAGGAAATTGGATCCTTGAGAGTGTTTTAAATGCAGTTTTGTATTTTAGGGGAAAGTACTCTCCAACTAAGGCAGAAAATACTTGTGCAGCTAGACTCTAGACTTGTTCCCCTAATCTATATTTGTCCTAGCAGGTCAGATCCCAAAATAATACTAGTTATATCTCTTTTCAGAGTTCTAGGGGTGTCCTTAAGGGACTTGGAGTCTTTGAATGTTAGCAGCTCAATCCCTTATTCCTGGTGTGTTTCTCCTATTTACTGATAACACTTCCTCTACACTATTTATTGACCCATTGACTCTATACTATTGATTGACTGGCCTTGCTCTCATTTAACCAATAAACATCAATTAGCTTTTAGAAAGGTATGTTTACTAAAAAGTTACAACAAGAGTCAAACCAGATAAACATACTCAGACACATTCCTCCCCTCAAGAACTCTATAGCACACCCTCCCCTCTACCACCTGGATTTCTGGGAAGAATAAGCTTAAATTTCTACAAAGAGTCTAGACATGGTCATTCCTTGCCTGTAGGACACAGCATATGACTAAAATTTCCCACTGCCATTGCTTGGGGTATATGAGGTGTTCAACGAGGGCTAGAATATCTGGGTTAAGGACTTACTGAGCCTTTTTCAGGGCTGTTCATCCAACTTTGGTGTCTGTGTGGCATTCAGCTCTCACCTGTGGCTTCAAGAAGTTGTAGCATGCACAGTGGCCACACCCACTAAATGGAGCTAAACCAGGCTGAGGGTAAACCTGTCAGTGAGTCAGTGGGGTGTCTGCCCCAAGCATGTAAAGCCTTCTCCCTGGTGGAATGAACAGATGAGAAGAATTTGTTCCAACTGCTGGCGACTGAAGCAGGTGATATGGAGTGCTTAAAACTCGGTCAGACATCAAAAACACTAGGGTCATCCACTGCATCCCGGGTCATCACCAGTCATCTTGATTTTTGTCTTCTCATGGAGTTTCAGTGACTCTGGAAGAGACAGTAAGGCTAACAACTTTGAGTAACTCCTTTTTTTTGTTTGTTTGTTTGATTGTTATTCAGTCGTTTTAATTGTGTCTGAGTCTTTGTGATGCCATTTGAGATTTTCTTGGCAAAGATATTGGAGTGGTTTGCCATTTCTTTCTCCAGATCACTTTAGAGCTGAGGAAACTGAGGCAAACAAGGTTAAGTGATTTGTCCGGGGTCACAAAGCTAGTAAATGTCTGAAGATGGACTCTGCCTCATGTAAACCCAATTCACACGTGAGTCAGGACATCACCCTGTGATGTCATTGGTCCTTTTCAAAAACCAATGACAAACAACAGTTATTGCTTGCACTCTTCCTTTATCATTTTCACTGGCAAGAGACTGCTGTACATTGGACTAGCAAAACACTGAATAAAAGGAAAGCAAACTGTGATTGAGAACTCCAAATGTTGATGCCAGCCCCTAAGACTGCTATAAAAATGGATAAGTTAATTACCAGACTATAAAAATGTGATCATTATTATTAGGTATTTCAACATGCTATATTCCATTAGCAGTGTGACATGTGCAGAATTGGGTAAAACAAATGGGCTTCTCAGTTTCTCAGATAAAACATGGCTAAAGGTTAATTGGATTTCATTTCAGAACCTGTATACTTCCAGGTACTCATGTATTGCAGAGCTTAGTAGCAGAGGAAAAGTCAAATCACTGCAAAGTTGAAAAGGTGAATTCTACCCATCTCAAAATGCTTCAGTCCTATTTTAAATTTCATTTACTTTCCAAGTTTCCTGGTCACTAGTAACTTACAGCTGCTCAATCTTGGCATCTATTTCTCATATTAAACATTTGCCACTTATGAAGCCTGAAAGACATCTGCTGCTGTACCTCCCAGAGAACATAGATATAAGATATGTAATTTTAGAAATAAAAGGGAATTTAGATATCTAATCTAACCTACTCATTTTATATATGAGGAAACTGAAGGCCAATGAGGTTTAGTGTCTTGCCAAATATCACGCAAGTAATTGGTTAAAGTGCCAGAAATAGAAAGAACTTAACGTGTTGAACTCAGTTCAGTCCTTTAAAAAAAAATTGGGGCGGAGGGGTGGGTTCCATTTGAGCTCCAAGCTGTATCCTTCCCTCCCTCCCAAACCCAAACTGGAGAAGGTCAACATTTGACACAGATATATATGTGAAACTATACAATATTTAGTTCCATATATCAGTTCTTTCACTGGAGGTGGACAGTATCTTCCTTCATAGGTCCTTTGTAGTTGATTTGAATATTCATATAACTCCTGAATAGCTTAGTCTTTTATATTTACTTTTTGAACAATATTGCTGCTAGTGTATAAAATGTTCTCTTGGTTCTGCTCATTTCACTCTTCATAATTTCATGTAAGTCTTTCCACATAATAAACAAATAAATAAGTGAAATAAATAAATAAATAAAAGATGTAGGGCCTTTATCTGAGAAATTGTCTATAAAATGTTTTTCCCAGCATTCTGCTTTCCTTCTAATCTTGGCTACACTGGTTTTATCTGTATAAAACCTTTTAAATTTAATGTAATCAAAATTAACCATTTTACATCTCACAATGCTCTCTTTCTCTTGTTTGTTCATAAACTCTTCTCCTATCCACAAATCTGACAAGTAATAGATTCCATGTTCTTCTAATTTACTTATGATATCTCCCTTTGTATCTAGGTAATATTGGTCTATACCTAGGTTCTGCCAGACTGTTTTCCATTTTTCCCAACAATTTTTACCATGTAGTGAATTCTTATCCCAAAAACTTAAATCTTTACATTTATCAAAACACATTTATTACTGTGTATTGTAAATATACTGCATTCTACTGATACATCATTTTATTTCTTAGCTATTACCAGATAGTTTTGATAATTACTGCCTTATAGTATAATTAAAGATCTGGTACTGTTAAATTTCCTTCCTTCACTTTTTTTCATTAATTTCTTTGATACTCTTGATCTTTTATTCTTCCAAATGGATATTATTTTTTTTTCTAGCTTAAGAAAATAATTTTTGGTAATTTAATAGGGATGACCCTGAATAAGTACATTAGATAGAATTCAGCCAACGTAGGAAAATTAATAGTTCTCCAATTATTTAAATCTGACTTTATTTGTATAAAAAGTGTTTTATAATTATATTCCTATAGTTCCTGGGTTTGTCTTGTCAGGTATACTCTCATGTATTTTATATTATCTATGCTTCTTTTAAATGAACAGTCTCTTACTGTCTCTTCTTTCAGGGCTTTGTTGGTAAAATATAGAAATGCTGATAATTTGTGTGGGTTTATTTTATTTCCTTCTATTTTGCTAAAATTATTGTTTCAACTAGCTTTTTTAAATGTTTAGTTGAATCTTTAGGATTTTCCAAGTATACCATCCTATCATTTGCAAAAAGAAATCGTTTTGTTATCTCAGTACCCATTCTGATTCCTTCAATTTCTTTTTCTTCTTTTATTGCTATTGCTAGCATTACTATAGCATTGAATAATATTGGTGATAATGGGTATCCTTATTTCACTCCTGATCTTATTGGGAAAGCTTCTAGCTTATCCTCATTACAGATAATGCTTGTTAATGGTTTTAGGTAAATGTTTCTTATCATTTGAAGGGAAAAACCCTCTTATACCTATGCCTTCATGTGTTTTGTTTTGTTTTTTAGTGAGGCAATTGGGGTTAAGTGACTTGCCCAGGGTCACACAGCTAGTGAGTGTTGTGTCTGAGACTGGATTTGAACTCAGGTACTCCTGACTCCAGGGCTGGTGCTCTATCCACTGTGCCACCTAGCTGCCCCTCGTGTGTTTTTAATAAAAATGAGTGTTGTATTTTTTCTGCCTTTATTGGTATAGTCATCTGATTTTTGTTACTTTTATTTTTGACATAATTAATTATATTAATAGTTTTCCTTATATTCGAAACAGCCCTGTATTCCTGATATAAATACTATTTCATCACAATGTATAATCTTTGCAACATATTGTGGTGGTCTCCTACCTAGTATTTAATTTAGAATTTTTGCATCAATATTCATTAGTAATTGTTCTATAATTTTCTTTTTCTTTTCTTATTCTTCCTGGTTTAGTAGGTATCAGCACCATATCTGTTTCATTAAAGAAGTTTGTGGATTATTCCAAATAATTTATTTGATATTGGAATTAGTTGATCTCTAAGTGTTTGGTAGAATTAACTTTAAATCCATCTGGTTTTGATACTTTTTTCTTAGGAAGCTCATTTATGGCCTTTTCAGGTTCTTTTTTCCTAAAATAGGTTTATTTAGATATTCTATCACTTCTTATGTTAATCTGGGAAGTTTATGTTTTTGTAAGTATTATTCAACTTCACTTAAATTGTTAAATTTTTGGCATATAATTGGGCAAAATAACTCCTAAAAATTGCTTTAATTTCATCCCCATTAGTTGTTTATTCACCTTTTTCATTTTTGATACTAGTAATTTGGTTTTCTTCTCTCTTTTAAAAATCATATTAGCCAACAGTTTATTTTATCAGTTTTTTTCATAAAAACAACTCTAGTTTTATTTATTAATTCAATAATTTTCTTACATTTAATTTGGGGGGGGGGTGGCAATGAAGGATAAATGACTTGCCCAGAGTCACACAGCTAGTAAGTGTCAAGTGTCTGAGGCTGAATTTGAACTCAGTTCCTCCTGAATCCAGAGCCAGTGTTTTATCCACTGCGTCACCTAGCTGCCCCTCTTACATTAATTTTATTAGCCTATCCTTTAATTTTTAGGACTTCCAATTTGGTATTTAATTGGGAATTTTTAATTTGTTCTTTTTCTAGTTTTTTTATTGCATACCCAATTCATTGATCTATTATTTCTCTATTTTGTTGATGTAAGTATTTAGAGATATGAATTTTCCTTTCATTACCACTTTTGCTGAATGCTTTAAGTTTTGATATGTTGTCTCATTATCATTCTCTTTAATAAAATTACTTATTGTTTCTATGACTTGTTATTTAACACATTCACCCTTTAAGATTAGATTATTTAGTCTCCAAAGAATTTTTAATGTTTACATAGTCTTTTATTAAATGTAATTTTATTGCATTGTAATCTGAAAAGGATTCATTTAATATTTATGTTTCTCTGCATTTATCTATAAAGTTGTTATGCTCTAGTATATGACCAATTTTTTAAAGTTACAATGTACCACTGAGAAAAGGGCATATTCCTTTCTATTCCCATTCACTTCTCTCCAGATATCTGTCATATCTAGCTCTTCTAAGATTCTATCAATCTCCTTGACTTCTTTCCTATTATTTTTTTTTGTTAGATTTATCTAGTTCTGAGAAGGGAAAGTTGAAACCACCCACTATTATAATTTTGCTATCTATTTCCACCTGTAATTCATTCACATTTTCCTTTTAAAATTTGAAAGCAGTTGGTGAATATATTTTTAGAATTGTCATTACTTCATTTTCTATGGTACTTTTTAATATAATATAGTTTCTCTTCTTATCTCTTTTAATTAAATCTATTTTACCTTTAACTTTGTCTGAAATCATGATTGCTACCCCTGCTTTTTTACATCAGTTGAAGAATAATAAATTCTACTCTAGCCCTTTATTTTTTTTCACAGCTTTTTTTTTTTTGCAGGGCAGTGAGGGTTAAGTGACTTGCCCAGGGTCACACAGCTAGTAAATCCATCGTCTGAGGCCGGATTTGGACTCAGGTACTCCTGAATCCAAGTCCAGTGCTTTATCCACTGTACCAACCTAGCTGCCCCTAGCCCTTTATTTTTCTATATGTGTGTCTCTCATTTTAAAATGTGTTTCTTGTAATCAACATATTGTTGGATTCTGGTTTTTGATTCATTCTGCTATCCATTTCCATTTTATAGGTGAATTCATCCCATTCACATTAAGTTATAATTATTAGTTGTGTATTTCCCTTCATTCTATTTTTCTTCCCTGTTTTTCCTTCTCTCTTTCTTTTTTACTCGATCCCTCCTCAGAAATAAAACTTATTTATGACTACTGCCTCCCTTATCTGCACACCCTTCTAAGAGTCCCTCATTTATCCTATCCCCTTGTCCTTCATCTTCTCTTTAAGTTAAGAAGATTTTTATACACTTTTAAATGTATATGTTATTCCCTCTTTAACCCTGTTCCTATGAGAATAAGGACGCTGCACTACCCATCCTGTACTGTATCTTCCCTTCCATTATAACAGTTCTTCTATTCATGCCTCTTTTGTATGAGATAATTTGTCCTATTTTACCTCTTCCTACTCAAATTTATTTTTTAGGATCATCCCATCACAATCACCTCCATCCCTAGCCTTCCATTTATGCTCTTTAAAAATACCCCAGTAATGATAACATTCTTAAAAGTTACAAATATCATTTTCCCACATAAGAAGCAAACAGTTTATCTTTATTAAGTCCCTTATAATTAGTTTTGCACACTTACCTTTTTATGTTTCTCCTGGTTCTTATAAGTAAAGTTTTCTGTTCAATTCTGGTCTTTTTCTCAAGAACACCTGAAAGTTCTTTAGTTCATTAAATATCATTTTTTTTTCTTTTTTAAAGATTTCACTCATTTTTTTTCCTGGCTAGGTTATTCTTGGCTGCAAACTCAGACCCTTTGCTCTTCAGAATATTACATTCCATGCCCTTCAATCCTTTAATATACAAGTTACCAAGTCTTGTGTTATCTTGACTGTAGCTCTACAATATTTAAATTATTTTGTTAACCTGGGATCTTTGAAACTTAGCTACAATGTTCTTGTGAGTTTTCATTTTGGATCACTTTTAAGTGTAATGAGTGGGTTTTTCAATTTCTATTTTAGTATTTAGTGCTAGCACTTTGGGGCAATTTTCCTTAATAATTGCTTGAGTGTTATGTCTAGATTCTTTTTTATCATAACTTTCAGGTAGTCCATAATTCTTATATTATCTCTCCTCTGTTTTCTAGGTCAGTTGTTGTTTGGAGATAAAGGGGACCCATCCCCAAAAGTTTTTATGTTATAGTAGAAACAAGCTGAATGGAGCCACTGATGATACCTGAGCAATATAGTGACTCGCTTTGTCTGACCCGTGTTTAAAAAAATAATTTTAGCAAGTGTGTGGATAATTCATTAGAAAAGAGAGAAAGGAGAAAGGGAAATCAGCTAGAAGGCCATTGCAATAGCCTGGGCTTAAACTGAGCTAATATTCATGTGAATAGAGAGAAGGAATCAGGTGCAAGATAAGGAGAAAGGATCAAGCCAAGCGGACTTGGCAACTAATTGGAAATGGGGAGTCAGGTGAAGGAGGGAACAGAAAACAATGTATTAAAAGTTAACTCTGAGGTTGCAAGCTCAATTACAGAAAGGCAGTAGTACCCTGCAGGGGAAGCACTTTCTCATCTCCTTGCCTGCTGATTCATCTCAAAGATGAAAAACTCCATTATGTGAAATGCTGAATTAAAAACCTGAGTGAATGCTAAGCTATTTACTGTACCTATATTGCATGTTTTAAAATTTGGAGACTGGTTCAGGAGAGTTGAGTTCACAAATAGATATGATATGGATAGACTTAAACATAGGATAATGATAGAGCTAGAGCCAGAAGGAAATCAGTGGTATTCTAGACCAATCCTCTCTTTTTTTTGGGGGGGGGAGAGGCAATTGGGGTTAAGTGACTTGCCCAGGATCACACAGCTAGTAAATGTCAAGTGTCTGAAGCCAGATTTGAACTCGGGTCCTCCTGAATCCAGGGCTGGTGCTTTATCCACTGTGCCACCTACCTGCCCCTCAATCCTCTCTTTTTACAGATAAAAGAAACCGAGGCCCAGGGAGGGTAAGTTATCTTCCAATGTCACTCAAGTAGTAGGCATCAGAGGTGGGATGTGAACCCAGCAATATTCTAGAGCTAGTGTTTGCCTCTGTATTATGCCAACTCCCTGGATAAAAACAACATATTTGTTCTTTTCTTTATTGCTATTTGTTATCTTCAGCTCTGGGACTATACAGATAAGAAATATCTCCCAGACACTATTCCAAGAGCATGGAAAAAATGGTCATCTCTATTAGGGGATATTAAATTTGCTGCCAGCCATAAGGTGAGCCAGACTTTTCCCCTATTTCCCTTTCTCCCTCCTTCAGCTCCTCAAGTGGTTATAATGCTCCAAGATCCCAAAGCATAAATTTGTGAATAGAGGCAACAGATAGCATCATGTCTCCCTGATCACTGCCCCGGAATTCCTGAGAAGCAAGGAAATTGTTGAAGCATAAACAAAATATATATCAGAGATGAGACTTATTCTGTACGTAAAGATAAAGCTAGGAAATCACTTTTGTGCAGCTATATCTCATGAACTATAAATATATATCACAAACCTATCGTGAACCTGGCACTAGTGCGGAAATATAGTAAACATGAGACTCTATTTACAACTGGAACAAAAAATATTCTTTCTTCTAGAAGGACCTTGAAGAAACTTATAATCCCTGTGCTTTTAGCCTTTGATTCTTCACTAGACACCTGGACAGGTGTACGGAATATTTCAATAAACTTTGTTATGGCATGTAAGTTTTGTGCATGGCCTTCTTTTCAATTCTTAAGGATAATAGTTGGTTTGCCACAAAAATCACTTATTTAGAAAGCATTTGCTGCTAAGGGATGGGGAAAGTAGACCAAAGAATCTATTCACTTCTCTTTCCTCCTGTAAATCCCTAGAAGCCCTATATCAATTGATGTCCTAGGGAAGTTTGACAAAAGAATGGAGGGGAAAGAAGGGGAAACAGTAATGTAAAGAGGAAAAGAAACAGGAGATGACAAAGAAATTTCCTGATTTAGATGTTTGGAATCAGTTCTTGGCAGCTAGGTGGTGCAGTGGATAGAGTACCAGGCCCAGAGTCAAGAAGACTGCTCTTCCTGAGTTCAACTCTGGCCTCATACATTTACAGTTGTGTGACCTTGGGTAAGTCACTTAACCCTGTTTGCCTCAGTTCCCTCATTTGTAAAAGGAGCTGGAGAAGGAAATGGCAACCACTCCAGTGTCTTTGCTAAGACAACCCCAAAAAGGGTTGCAAAGAATCAGACACAACTGAAAAGTGACTAAACAGAAACAAAAACAACAATCAGTTCTTATCACTGTGAGGAAATGGACTACTTATGCTCAGGATCATATTCTTTACTAACACACCCAAGATACACTTACCTTTTTAAATGAATGGTAATATTGTAACTAATATACATACATGTGTGCATGCGTACATACACACATACACATATCCACATATATGTGTTCATATATTTTTTTCCCCACTCATTCTGAAATCTTTGTGAAATCTTTGATTTCAAGATAAGGCCAATACATAAAGTCCCTGTCCAGTACCTACCCTTCTGATTGTCCAGGCAGGAAACAAAATAACAAAGCAAGTAATTTGGATAGGATTTTTAAAAAAGCAAATAATAAAGGGAAGCTAAGTGGGAAGTGGATAGAACACTGGCTCTGGAGTCAAGAGGACCTGAGTTCAAATCTGGCCTCAGACACTTGAAATTTACTAGCTGTGTGACCCTGGGCAAGTCACTTAACCCTCATCGCCCTCCAAAAAAAAAGGCAAATAACAAGGAAAAGTCAAACTTGAGAATCATTCTCAGTACACCACTCCTTTACTCTCCCAATATACTAATGAGTTAATCTCCCACAAACTCACACATAGGGCCTTCTCTCAGAATAAATCCCTGAAAAACTCACACTGACATAAGGAAAGAATTAGAGATGTGTGCTTTCTGCTTTGCCATCAAACCTGGAAGACTTCTGTCACTTGAATCATCATGACTTTGTCCCCTAGATGCCAACTGTGCTCTCCTTTTTCTCAACTACATTTCTGAAGCTCCTCAGAATGGTCCAGGAATTTCCTCAGCAAGGAGGACTCTTCAGTAGCACTTTCCCCTGCCCAAGGGATGCTTCATCTAGCAATAATGCCATCTTTGGTGAACTTGGTAAGACCAATGCTATATAGGAACTGAGCAAAGATTTAAGCCTACTCCCCCCAGAGACCAAGATAAAATAGCGGAGACTATGCCATGGAGATACTGGAAGGAAATGTTTGGAAGTTTGTTCTTGTTATATCTTTAAAGTAAATAGCCCTTTATAAAAGCCAATTGATCTTCAGTGGTTCAATGCCATTGGTCTGTTGGTCACTCACCCCTTAACAATGTGGGGAACATAGTTGGGGCTTAAGCTAATATCAGTAGAGAAGAGATATTTTCGCAAGGTTAACCCTTTCCATCCCACACAGACACACACTACCCCCCCAAAAAAAATCCTGAGGGGTAGATGTGGCAGCCTGGCTCCAGAAAGTCATCCAGAGCATCATGTTATCCTAATATAAAGAGATCATCATTTTCTTTTCTTATCCTTCTTTCTTTCTGCAATTTAAGGTTTGCAAAGCACCTTATGTGTATTATCTCATCTAGTCTTCACAATCACCTTGTGACTATTCCCATTTTACAGATGGGGAAACTGAGGTTCAGAAAAGTTAAGTGGTTTACCCAGGGTCATACAGCACTGTCTGAATACCAACTGAGGTCCAATAGCTTCTTTTTGTATCTGGAACAACATGCCTTAGAGTTAGTCAATAAATTTTCAGCTATTAGTCAATTCACAGTTTCACCCATCTGACTCACAAAAGAACCATATACCCAAGGCTTTAGACTTTCAGATTTAATCTTCTCAATTAAAGGGCCTGGGAACTAATTTGTAGCTGAGTAAGGTCAACTAAATTCCATTCACCTCCCTCTTGTCCCAAGGTGCAGGCAGTATGGGGTTGGCACCTCTGTAGAATCTTTATGAGACTGAAGATAAACACTCAAAGCCTTTGATAGTCTATGGCCCCTAAATATATTACAAGGGAGGGAGTATGTCCAACAGTACAGATCTGATTTCAATAGAAAAGTTCCCAGGCTGCTCAGCAAATAAAATTTCACAGAGAAGTCCCTAACCTATAGCTTTTCAGGACTCTGGAAATTATAGGGAATGTTGAGGGATTGTAGCTCCCTCGAACAAAGGCAGCTAAAGCATAAAATTTTCTTTGTTTCATGTGTAACTGAAGACTTTGCTTTGGTAATACAGCATTCTGTAGTTCACAGAACATGTAAAACCGCCTGGGGGACACAGAGACTTGGAGTGTCTCTTACCACACCCTACAGCACTGCATGGCCATGACTGTAGATATTGCCTCTGTGCAGAGAGGTCATGGTGCTTCCCTGAACCAGAAATGCATCAGCACTAATTAGAACAAGACCAGAACCAGAACTAGCAGCAGGGATTGTAAACATGTATCCTTGCTCTGTGCTCAATACCACTATCTTTATGAATGAATGTAGCCTGCAGGCTAGATAGTAATCACAGAGCCCCTGAGGGAAATGTAGTTCCCTACCCTGCCCTCCATTTCTCCAGCCTGAGGAAAGAAGAAGGAAACATCAAATGAGATCTGAGACAAAGAGGGAGAGTTAGGAGTTTGAATGGAAAGGGATTTGGGGGAGAGTCAGGCCACAAGAGAAAAAAAAAGGGAGCAGATAGAATGTGGAGCATGAAAAGAGCTAATGAATGGGGTCCAGCAAAGCAAGGATCCTTCTCTTCTCCCTCCCGCCCTCCCTGCCCAGTAAGCCAGCATTGTCCATGCTCTCAAAAACTGTTAGGAGCCTAAGAGACAGTGGACTTTTTCTGAGGGGCAGCACCCTTGCTCTCACCTTTCCCCACTCCTCTGTCTACTCTAGAGAGTTAAAAGAAAACTGTCTCACAGTTGCCCTCCCTGCCTCTCCCTCCCGAACCTCTGCCACAAACATACTACTTTATAAGATTGATTCTTATTTGTATAAATGAGTTTGAACTGTATAAAGGCATGTGGCTACTTGTGATTAGAGTGTAATGGGGTAGGGGGGGGTAGCTGAGGAACAGCCCTAAGGGGTTCTTATATTGTGCAAAGTATATAAACAAGAATCCTCAAGATCTGGTTTGGGGAGGTCTTGTGACCTCTCTTTGGGCACTAACCAAGCAACAGCCCACATTTGTGAATAATTATAAAGTTCTCTCGACAAATGGAACTTTTAAAATATTAATTAAGAGTCACTAACTTTTATTATAAAAATTACCTAGCCATGCATTATTGTTGAAACCAGGCGTAAAGAGCTTGAACCAACCTTTGCGTTTGAGGTTACTGCTAAGCTTCCTCTCCCCTCCCCCACCCCCCATGGAGGGTTAGGGCATGAAGCCAGGAGTGGGTAGTGACCAGGAGAGAGGGTCTATCCCTCCCCAGTACGTAGAGCTAAGCATAGTCTATGAGAATCTCAACCCCTCTTCTTTCCTATACTTTTCTTATGTCAGCCAATCATTTATGACATACAGATTCCTACGCTTAGAGTTTCTTCAGCCCTTTCCAGTCCTTTATTCTCAAAGAAGACCCTAACAGATGACATGAACTTGCAGTGAACTGAATTTAAATGAGGGATGGCTGTCAAAGTCATCATCCTCACTCTCTCCACCAGAGCCATCTGAGTCCAGGGGCAAGATATACATCAGGATGACTGGAGATAGCCCCAGATGTTTGGGGCAATCAGGGTTAAGTGACTTGCCCAGGGTCACACAGCTAGTAGTGTCAAGTGTCTGAAGCTAGATTGGAATGCCTGTCCTCCTGACTCCAAGGCCAGTGCTCCATCCTCTATGCCACCTAGCTGCCCTCTTCCAGCTATGTTTTCTTCTTCCACCATGCCCTTCCAGTAACTAGCACCCAGTCCTTAAAATTGCCTTAAAACTCTGGTAAGCCTCAGAGTGGCACTAGAAATACTTGAAGAATATGAAAGAGGAGCCAATGCTAGTAATCCAGTTGTCATGTCCAATGACTGGTCTTGCCATCCACAGTCAAGTAGGAAACAATGTTAAAGTCTCTGGAATATTCTCAATACCTCTTCCCCTTTTGAATTCCTTTAAAGTTCAACCCAAACACCAACCTTTCTAGATTCTGTCAATAACAATTCCCCTACCTTTTGGCTGTTCAGTTGCTTCTGTTGTGTCTGACTCTTTATGACCCCATTTGAGGTTTTTTTGGCAAAGACATAGGAATGGTTTGTCATTTCCTTCTCCAGGTCATTTTACAGATGGCAAACAGGGTTAAGTGACTTACCCAGGGTCACAGAACTAGTAAGTGTCTGAGGCTGGATTTGAATTCAGGTCTTTCTGACTCCAGTCCTGGAACTCTATTCAATGTATGTAACCACCTAGCTGTCCCCACATTCCCCTTACAAAATACTTTGTTTTACATCTCAGATGCACTTATCTATCTGTTGTAATAATTAAAAGCGTTATATGTCTTAGCCTTTTGCAAACTCAATGAGAGCTGGGAATTTGTCTTGACCAAGTTCCTATCTCCTCCAGGCCATGTCCAACAGGACCATAAGATCACAGATCTAGGGTTGGAAAGAACCTCAGAGGCTATCAGATCTGACCACCTTATTTCACAGATAGGAGCTTACTAAATGTATGTTCATTTGAGTTTTACTGGAGTCATAGATTTGAGTAGTAAACTGGCATAAACTTAAATAGAATTTCAGCCCTTGCAACAGATGTCCCAGTAATGTTGATGAGCAGATAAGTTGTGGGCTGTCAGTTGGAAAAATGTGGACAGTGTGCCACCTCCACAAACAACACGAGTGTGAATCTAACTCCCTAAGGGGCATTTTCCTAAACCAGGAAAATAAAAATCATTACAGTTAGAATTGTTTCCACACGTAACATTTACCTCTAAAGAAATCAGAGTGATTCCCCCAAAGTCATGGCCTTTTATAACTTCTCCATTTCTTTTTCTCCTATTTATTGATAAAATTCAAACCTTTTGATCAGGAGCCAGATCTTCTTAACTAAGCCCCTCATGGAAGTAAGGAAGAGTGTCTTCACTTAATGCTTCTTAGTCAAAGAGTGAGTAACTTCACTGCCTGGAAACCTGCTCTCCACTTAATTTTATCCAGTCCTATGATCACATTGCCCTGACTATTGTTTAGGGAATAATTTTCTTCTTGGTGAGGGAGGGACATTATTTCAGCCAGTTGATGCAGAGCTGCTTGATGGTTGCATAAGAGCAGTGAAGAACTCAGAATAGTGGTCAGTTGCTAAAAAGCTCATCCAAATTTTAGAAATTATATGCAATACTTATTCTAGTGACCAGCCCAACTGAACCAAAAGCAATTTCATTTGACTAATATTTTCACTTCCCAACCTAATTAGCCTTTCTCTCTTTTATCTTTTTATTTTTTCATCTCTTTCTCACTCTTTTCC
The DNA here is from genome assembly GCF_019393635.1 of Dromiciops gliroides. NCBI lineage: Eukaryota > Metazoa > Chordata > Mammalia > Microbiotheria > Microbiotheriidae > Dromiciops > Dromiciops gliroides. The sequence continues at coordinate 163,100,750 of NC_057865.1, read as the reverse complement.
ATCTCCTTTTCCTTTTTGTTGTATCTCATTCTCCCCATAGCTTTCTCTTTCCTTTTATCTACTACTCCTTTTCTATCTCTTCTCTTTACCTTTTCTTTTCACTTCTGGTTTTTTCTTTACTAATCATAACATAAAGTTGGAAATTTTAAATTGTACTTTGAATAATTTTGCTGTTAGTGATTTTTAAAAAGTTTCCACTGAAGCTAATCCTCTTATACAGTCTGGAGGAAATCTAGGATGCATTCCAGGTCTATTCTTCAGTTTTTCTCCATACAAAGTAAACTTTTGGGGATGTCCACCATTTAATGTATTGGTATGAATATAGGCTACATCCCTAAAGTAAGTTTTCTTTGAAAGGAAAAATAAGCATAATCTCAAAAAAATCACAAAATGTGTAGGCCATATTCAGGGTTTGGAGGGGAAAGTATGATCTATGGTTAAACCAATAAAGCACTTCATAAGAGTATACGGGTGATCATGGAAGCAGCAACAAGGATTGTAGGTAGCTATGGCTTGGAAAGTGCCACTCAGAGGGTGGACTTCACAGCTCAGCACTCTGAACAGGCCTCTTTCAAATGATAGCACAAATGGTCTTACCTACCCAGACCGGAAACTGAAGGCCAGTGCAGTTGAGATGATTCAAAGACCACATTTATTAGGCACTTAATATATGCCAGACAGGATGATAAAAACTGGAGACAGAAAGGCAAAAGGAGTAAAAGAAATCACAAAGAGAAGCCAAAAAGTTCCTGCTTTCAAGAAACATGCAATCTAATGAAAAAGAAAACATGTAAAAATCTGGGTGCATACTTGATATATGTAGAGTATATGATAGTAAAAGGAAAGGATAAGGCATTACAGGCATCTTGTAAAAGACTGGGTTTTAAGGAAGCCAGAGAAATTAAGAAGCCTATAAGACAGTTTCAGGTAGCTAAGGGACAGTTGGAAAACCATGATTCAGATGCATGATGAGCTTTGGTTGTGTGTGTGCAGAGGGGAAGAGGGGGGCGGGTGAAGGTAGGAAGGGGGTAAGGGGAAGAAATAGTATATAAACATATGTATATTATATAGATGTTATATATAATATATAACATACATATGCACATATATCTTAAACACACATTTATGTGTATTTTCATGTAACACTAATGTGTTAGTATTTTTTGGGCTAATGCCCCATCCTCATCTCTAGGCAAAGCTTATGGTGGCTCAGGCCCTCAGCAGAAGATTTAATTTGCAGACTAGAAAGAATTTGTGGGTGTGAATTTCCTCTCTACTGCCCTATGTATTTTATTCCAAGGTTGGAGCTGACTGAATTCTAGAAAAAAAAAAAAAAGACACATGAACATGATCCTAGGAAGAGAGGGACCTCTAGTGTTAAGTTAGTTTTCTGCCTCACAGTAGTGACCTGTTTATGAATATTCTTTTCACTACACTCTTCAATTCTATCCAATATTTCTTAAATACCTACTATTTGTCCTTTCTTTGTGCTAGACTTAGGAGACTAGGACTTCAAATTTTGTATTAAAAAAAGAAAAAAGGAGGGACATCCTTTCCTTCTTCTAGGGCTTAACTACTTTTGGAAAAGTAAGCAAAAATACATAATCTAATAAATAAGATTTTAAAAGGCCATAATTGAGCAAAGAATATTTACTGAGCATCTATCATGTGTCCATAATTATATAAGGTACTTAGAAGACACATAAATGGGATCTTTGCCCTAAGGAACCTTCCAGTTTGGTTGGGAAGATGACACTAGCATACATTAAAAACGTGTGTGTGTGTGTGTGTGTGTGTGTGTGTGTGTGTGTGTGTGTGTGTGTGTGTGTGTGTGTGTAGGAAGGGAGAGAGAGAGAGAGAGAGAGGGAGGAAGGGAGGAGTGGCAGTATGAGGTAATAAATAAGCAAGAAAGACCCAAAGCCATTCTTGTTGAGTATCCTTTCTATACTATAGCTAAGTAAATCTAGTGTCTCATTTCATTCTAATATCAGACCTAAACTAGTAGGGGACCTGTCTGTGAGGCTCTGCCCATTCCACTGGCTCAGTTGTCAACCTTCTTTGACATAATGCCAAGTAATAGACATACTCTAAGTAAAAGCCACTGGTTTCTTGTGTCCTTTGTCAAAGAACCAAAACATGGGATCCACTGGAAAGGGCCAGGGCATATGCTTGGCTCCAAAGTAAATGCTCCTGTCTAGTAGATTAGAATTGAGGGGGCTTTCCACTGACTCCATCCATTACAAAAGCTTCTAGTTTCTTTGTTATCGCTCTTCCCCTCATTCTTATAGTTGGAGAGACAAATGGCAAAAGTCAATGAAAGTTCATGCACAAAGTAGATATTTAATAAATATTTGTCAAACTAACATGTATTGAGTTTCTTTGAGAGAAGAGATTCTTGCCATTCTGGCTTATAGGTCTAAGCAGAAGACAAGAAGATACTTAACTAGTAACATTGGTGCCATCTGGTAAAATCTAATGTGATTGTTAGTAACACTCGTATCATTTCTTGCAAAATGCAACATTTCCCTTTTTCCCTTTCATTATTTCTCTAGTCCTTTTTATCCCATGTTTGTGCTTGAACCCTCCTACTGGTAACCACAGGGTTGTTATATTCAAGGCTAAAGATGTTGCTGATCCCTTGGATAAAAGAAAAACTATTGGACTTAAGAAGACCTGGGTTTTGAGTCCTAGCTTCATCACTTGATAGCTGCATGATGCTTGTCAAGTGGATTCACCTCTTTGCATTAATCTATAAAGTAAAGGAATTGGACCAAGAGGTAGTTGTTTAATCATATCAGTCATGTCTTACTTTTTTGTGACCCCATTTGGGGTATTGTTGGCAAAAATACTGGAGGGGTCTGCCATTTCCTTCTCCAGATCATTTTACATATAAGGAAACTGAAGCAAACAGGGGTAAGTGATTTGCCAAGGGTCACATAGCTAGTCAGTGTATGAGGTCACATTTGAACTCAGGTCTTTCTAACTTTAGGCTCTATCCACTGTGTCACCTAGCTGCCTGGACCAAGAGGGCATGGGTTCAAAGCCCACCTTTTGTGCCTACTACCCATGTAATCTTGAGCAAGACCATGTAATGTCTCTGGGACTCAGTTTCCTCAACTGTTAAGTAAAAGGGTTAGACTAAATACTCTTTATCCCTTTCAATTCTAGGTCTATGATCAGGGTACTGGTGTTAGACGATAATTCTATAGTCCTTTCCAGCTTTGATAGTCTGTGATTCTCTATGGGTACTCCTTGGTTATATAAGTCTTAGGATAACAGGATAATAGATTTAGAGCTTAAAAGGACTTTAGTGATATTGAATCGAACCCTTTCGTTCTACATATGAAGAAACTGAAGCACAAAGAGGTTCAATGGCTTGCCCAAGGTCCCGCAGGTAGCATGTAACAAAGCCAAGATTTGAAACCATGTCCTTGACCTCCAAATTGCCACATTCATTCCACTGCACCATGTTGCCTGTCATTCTAAACAAGGTATTCGCCCTTCATGCAGGTAATTTATGGGCTATTTCTAGCAGCTACTTTCTCCTTTGTTAGGAATGAGAAAACAAAAGCATGTTTTAAATAAGTCTTTTTCTACTGTAACACTATTTTCATTCATAGTCTTCTATAAATCACACCAGAGGATACCTGAATGGCAAAAAGGAATTGAGCTTTTAACAAAGTGATGTCAGCAAGGGAGCAGCAGAACCAATTAAATGCAGTCATTGAGCACAATTCTATTTTCATTTCACCTGTGAGTAATGATGACCCTTTTGCTATACTGCAGCTATAAGCTCGTAAACAAACAAAACAAAGAATCTCAACAGTGACAATCAAGTGGAAGTATGGGGCTGCTAAGAAGATGTTTGGCTTAGGAATTCTGAGTCAGTTACATCTGTTACAAAAATGGTAGCCACTCACAGCTCTCCAGATTCAAAAGTTGTAATATCAGATTACCCATGGTGTATCAAGTCTTAAGAGAACTGCCTTGCATAGCCCCAGATGGATTTTTCAATGGAATGTGGATTTATTAACAAGTAATGGCTAGGTAGTGCAGTGGATAGAGCACTGGCCCTGGATTCAGGAGGACCTGAGTTCAAATCCAGCCTCAGACACTTTACACTTACTAGCTGTGTGACCTTGAGGAAGTCACTTAACCCTCATTGCCCCACCAAAAAACCCAAAACAAACAAAAAAACAAGTAATGGCTGGGTTAGCAGAGGGCTGACTTTGGATTCAAGTTCTGCCCCTCACTCACGTTGGCTTGTGACCCTGAGCAAGTCATTGAATCTTTCAGTTTTCTAAGCAGCTCTTTAAGACTCTAGGTTATAGACAAATTGCTGGTCTGTATCTTTGGAATTTCCTATATCAAGAGAAAGGAGAGAGAGATAATTCTTATCAAAAGAGTGGTACACTTCCCACCCCCGCCCCCAAGTAGGGAGCATCTACCCTATGTAAGATTAATGAATGCTTAATGCTCACTGAATCTAAACAATAGAAAATGTACTGTGAAATGCACTGGTATTAAAGTCAGAAGATCTGGGTTACAGTCCTGACTCTAATATATATATTATCTGATTTACCATGGGCAAGTCATTTCATCTTTCTGGGGCCTCAGTTACCTTGCCTGTAAAATGAAGATAATGATACAGTACTTACCTCACTGGGTTACTATGAGAAAAGGTATTTTTATAAACCTTAAGATACTATAAAATATGAATTTGTAAAATGAATGCTATCAAGGAACATTGCCACCAAGCTAAGACAGCCTAAATCTTCTTTTTTCACTACTAAAAACTGTAACTACCAAATATGCAAAGATCCCACCTCAGACATGTTGCCTCCCTGTTAGAATGTAAGGGCCTTGTGGTCAGGGATTATTTTCATTTTACTTTGGCATCCCCAGAGCTTTGAATACTATGGGCACATTGTAAGTTATTAATAAATGTTTGTTTATTGGTTGGAATTATTAATCTTAGTATCAACCAGTGAAGGCAGCTTCTCTAATGGGCACTGTCAGTCCTGAAGAAAGAAGGAAGAAAGCAAGCAAGCAGGCAAGCCAGCAGGCAGGCAGCTCGGTGGTGCAGTGGATGGAGCACCAGCCCTGGATTCAGGGGGACCTGAGTTCAAATCCAGCCTCAGACACTTGACACTTACTAGCTGTGTGACCCTGGGCAAGTCACTTAACCCTCATTGCCCTGCAAAAAAAAAAAAAAAAAGCAAAGAAGCAAGGGGGAAGGAGAAAGGGAGGGAAGAAGGAAAGAAAGAAGGAAGAAAAAGAGGTAGAGAGTAGAAGATGGAAGGAAAAAAGGGTCCTAACTCTCCATTTTCTGTGCATTCTGACAACATTGTGAAAATAATGTTCTATTGCTCTACTAATAAAAAAATAATAGTAGGCATAGTTCTATTTATCTTTTGACTAAAACATTATTTTATGTTGATTTCAGTTATTTAACCTGTTTCCTATTTCATTCCTCTAATTTCTAACATCACAGGGAACTGCAGAGACCTTTGGTCCACTATGCAAAGGTCATCTTACTTTATTTCCTGAAGCTTTCCAATTTCAGTGGCTCTATACTCTATCCCCTGTGCTCTTCTTGAACATTCTCCCTTACAAACCTTGATTTCTACACCTGCTGTTTTTCTTTCTATCAGAAACCACCATGAGCTCACTGGGAACAACTTGGCTTTATCCACCTGTGGGACTTTTTTAGGGTGGCTTTATGGGAAAAGGCAACTGGAAAGTTGTATCATTCTAACTTATTTGGTTGATATTTCTTCACAATAAGGCTTAGTACCTTAGCACAATTTCCTCTAGTACCATTAATTTTTTAAGGGGTGAATGTGTGCAGTCTTGACCACTGAACTATTTAGTGTTTTTAGAGAAGTCTTTCATGTGTCACCTCTTTTTACTCTGCTATCTTTCCCTTGTTTCAATCATTCAATTAAAAACATCTATTTGTTACATAATTCTATATGCAAGGTACTTTGATAGACATTCAGAATACAAAAATTTTAAATATATATATATATACATATGTATATATATATATATATATATATATATATATATATATATATATATATATAAATTCTTGATTTCAAGTAGTTTATATTCTCCTGGAGGAGTTTGTAATTAGTTCTATGAACAAAAAGTGAAAAATTAGATTTTGGGCACCATACATATTTAATGACCTTCCAACCTCAATGTAGCTCTATACTTTACCTCTCCTCTCTTCTTCCTTTTTTTTTTGTTGTTGTTGTTGTTTGCAGGGCAGTAAGGGTTAAGTGACTTGCCCAGGGTCACACAGCTAGTAAATGTCAAGTGTCTGAGGCCAGATTTGAACTCAGGTCCTCCTGAATTCAGGGCTGGTGCTTTATTCACTGTGCCACCTACCTGCCCCCCTCTTCTTCCTTTCTAAAGCTAACTGCTATGTCTATGGCCTGGATTTCATCTTCTTCAAACTCCTGAGTCCTTTTTCTCATACCCATCCCTTCTCTCTCCAGCATCAGCAGGTTTTTTTTCTTCCCTCACCACTTCTTCCTTCCCTTTCTTTGCAAATAGACCTGTCTTCCCCGTGTCTATTCACCTGGCCACCACCCTAATCAGGTCCTTATCACATCTCACCTCAATTACTCCAATAGTTTCCTACTTTTTTTAGTCTCCCTGACTCCAATCTCTTCTTTCTCTGATATATTCTCTACACAGCTGCCATAATGATATTTCTAAAGCAGATCTGACTTGCCACTCTTCTGCTCATTAAGCTTTAGTGGCTCCCTATTGCCTCTAGGATGATATACAAATTTTTGTGAAGTGTAAATCTCTTTACAATCTGGCTCCAACCTATCTTTCCAGAGTTATTTCATATTATTCTCTCCATGTACTTTTTCTTTTTTTCAGCTAAATGAGCTTCTTTGCTGTTCGCTAAACTTGACATACCATCTCCTTTGCACAGGTTGTTTCCCAAGCCTCCAGTGGATTATTCCTTCTTCATCTCCACCTCTTGGAATTCCTAGTGTCAATGTTCAGTTCAGGTGTCATTTCTGGCATAAAGCCTTACATTTATTTACTCTGTGTGTGTGTGTGTGTGGACAAACACACACATATACAATCAGAAGAGCGAGGCCTCAGAATAGCGATTTCTCCAAGTGGGAAGGATGTTAGTGAAGTCTATATATTATATATTTATAATATATAAATATAATAGCATAGTGATATATCACATATAATGTAATTATAAAGATATATAATATGTAAACTATAATAAGATATAATCTAAATCATTACTCTCATTCAAGTAATTAATTGATCAGTTTGTTTACCTAATTTATATTTTTTAAATGTCCTATGAGCTGCCCCTAGAGATTAGGCAGGTTGCATATACTGAGCCAAACTCTATTTCTCTGTGAGTATGCCCACTGCTCCTGGTTTTGCCCTCTGGGGCCAAACAAGATAATTCTAATTTTTCTAATATTCTAGACAGTAACTCTCTCCTTTTGTAATTCTAATCATCTTTCATCAGAAAACATTTAAACTACTTGAAAACAGCTATTATATACTCCTTAAGCTTTTTTTTTTTATCTTGAGGGTAACCATTCTCAGTTCATTTAATTGATTTTCATATAACATGTTTCTCACCTCTTCATCCTGATTGTCCTCCTCTGGACACACGAAGAATGGATTTCATTTTTAGAAACAACCAACAACAGTCGTTTTAAGTGAAGCCTGATAAACATAGTAGGTGATCAGACTAGGTGATACTCTCTTTTTTTTTTTTAAGTGAGGCAATTGGGGTTAAGTGACTTGCCCAAGGTCACACAGCTAGTAAGTGTTAAGTGTCTGAGGCCCGAATTGAACTCAGGTACTCCTGACTCCAGGGCCGGTGCTCTATCCATTGTGCCACCTAGCTGCGCCTAGGTAATACTCTCTTAATGAGATGTAATTACACAGTGACTGCTCTCTCCGTATGGTTCAGAAAGCAGTTTGAAATGAGAAGTATTCCAGCATTACTGGACTAAGAGTATGGATAATAATAACAACAACAATAATAATAATAACATCATTTGTATAGCATTTATGTTTAGGGTATACAAAGCACTTCACAAATATTATCTAATTTTATCCTCATAATAGCCCTGGGAGGTGGGTACTATTATTATCCCCATTTTACAGATGAGGAAACTGTGACTGACAGAAGTTAAGTGACTTGCCCAGGGTCACACAGCTAATTAAGTATCTGGGGCAGGATTTGTACTCAGGTCACTTAGTGTGACTCATTTAAAAGATACACACTGGGGTGGTAGAATGAGCTATGGTCAGTTTCAGGGGTTCAGTTTGGTTTAATTCTATTGTCTTATAGTTACATGGATGAATCTTAATATGTGCTGTCTTCCCCCAGATAACATGTGTTGTGTCTTTTTTTTTTTTTCTCAGTGGCTGTTTAGTTGGCGAGAAGCTTCTTTTCAGGTGGATTTAGGACATTTAACTGGCATACACCCAAAGTACAATTGATTATTTCCCAGTGTAAATATGAATATATGGATCACCTGGATTTGATGGGGGTACCTTATTATCCAAAAGTATTTTCATGAAACCCTGGGTTAATAGAAGCAAAATGTCCTTCAACTGAACTCCAAACCCGAACCCAGATAGCTAGCAGATAAAAAGCCCTACCTACTGATTTTTTTTCCCTCAGGATAGTAAGTTCCTATCTTATGGTAACATCTGGGCGTTCTCATCTTTGCCAAGCCCTTTTTTGGAATCCTGTAGTCTTATCATGATGCTTTTGTATTCCCTTCATACTTGTTATAACTGAAATTGTTAAACTGCTTTTTGTTTCTGGGTTGATTTCTGTATCATACAATTGAAACTGACAACACCCTGTAATTAGTGGACTAGAACTATATATACCCTCAGAAATGGGGAGTCCCCTGAGCTTCTCTCTTAGGAGGAAAGTCTCCACATGATCATGTTGTGCTATCTTTCTTCTTGGGACAAAATATTAAATTGATATTATTTTTTTTATGTCTGTCTCATCTGTTTTGTAGGAGGACAAGTATGGATATTATGTTCTCTTTCTAGTTAGTAAGAGATATTATAATTTCTCTGATCTGTTTATTAATTTTGTAGGAGAAATTAAACATTATTTCTCTGATCTGTTTGTAGGAGACAGGCAGATACAAAAACTATGTTTTAATATTCAACACCAGTTTATCCTGGATTTTTTTTTTTGCAAGGCAATGAGGGTTAAGTGACTTGCCCAGGGTCACACAGCTAGTAAGTGTTAAGTGTCTGGGGCTGGATTTGAACTCAGGTCCTCCTGAATCCAGGGCTAGTGCTTTATCCACTGTACCACCTAGCTGCCCTATCCTGGAATTTTTTAATCCAGTGTCTTTTCCAAATGTATGAATGTGCCAAAAGATGCTGTCATGACAGCCCTGTGTCTTTACAAATCAAAACAAGGAAGGTGGAGAAAATACACTCCCTGGAAGACCTGGGAGGTTTTGCTCACTGATTCAATCAGATTATGTTTTGTTTCATGCTGAGCTACACTGATTGGGTTGATCCCTACAACACTGACTGATGTGTGTCTTGAGCCATGAATCCTTTTAGAAATTCTGAGAAGTGTGCCCCCCCACCCCAGGAGAAAAGGTTAATGGGGCTTTTAGTTACCATTTGGCTATGGAGGATGACTTCCTAAGTTTCCTCACTGTATATTTTTTTTTACCACATGTAAAACAAATCTAATTTAAATCCCTCTTTGATATTATATGTGGTTTCTCTCTTGTACCATGTTTCCTCCCCCCACATACATTCTATTACTGTTTGAAGGACCTCAGGAACGATCATGACATTTCTATCTACATACAAACTGATTATTAGGGATGGCTTTGAAAATCCTGAATGTTTCACCAAATCAATGATCTCATCAATGGGGGAGGGGAGGGGTTCCCTTCCATCACTACAGACCATAATCCATCCATACTTCCTCCTGTACAATTCTTGTCTATATTCTATCAGCCTCCAAAGACGATCAACCCAATTTTATTCAATTCAGCATACAATTATTGAACATCTATTGTATATGTAACAGTTGTATTTATTTCTTCCCAGCTTGGGAAGAAGAGGAAACTAAGCTGAGATCAGGCCTGGAGAGTGGAGTTTTCTCCTACTAGAGGAATTTTGGAGCTCTCTAGAGGAAAGGATAGGAGGAGGAATGGAGTAAGAGAGGAAGAGGAACACAAGAGGAGAGGAGGTGGAATAAAAGAAGAGAGGAGAAGGAAGAGAGGAGGAGGAGGAGGACAGAGGAAAGGAAGGGGAGAGAAGGAAAGAAAAAAATGGAAGTGATAGGAATTCACATACCTACAAACATGCATTTATATATGTAGTAACTGCAGGACCTCTATAGAAGATGATGAAAGGTATCCTCCTAAACAAATAAGTGGGGAAGTATATGGGCTTGCTCTTTCTCTCTGTCCTCTTCCTCGCCCTCACCCTCTCCCTTTCCCTGTTTTTAAATCTCAGGCACTGGCTTTTGTAGCTGGAGGGCTAAGAAAACACAAAGTCAAGGAACTGGCAGACCTTATTCTCCCTGCCCCTACCTTACCTCAGCATAAATGTCTATTGGTGATATATAAATATAAATATGTATATACATATATATACACATACACACATATATGCATCTGTATATATATACACATATACTCATATATACATATATATTCTTTTTTTTTTCTTTGGTGAGGCAATTGGGGTCAAGTGACTTGCCTAGGGTCACACAGCTAGCAAGTGTTAAGTGTCTGAGGCCAGATTTGAACTCAGGTACTCCTGACTCCAGGGCCAGTGCTCTATCCACTGCACCACCTAGCTGCCCCCATATATATTCTTTTAAAGACTACATTTGACAGATTTAACATTATTTTTCATCAACACCTATGGTTGACTCTGTCCTTACATTTCCTGGTTGGCTCCACGAGCGTGAAGGAGGCCTCTGAGAGAATGAGTTCTCAGTTCCTGGCTAGGAGGGATCCCAATTCCACAGGCTATTGTTAGAGAGGGGTTTTTTGCTCTCTAATTATCGGCATCATTATAAGCCATTTCATACTTCTACTTCCAAGAGCAGAATTACTACAGACTTAGGTTATTTTCAAATCTGCCCCAGCAGAAATGAGTCTATCTTAATGGCAACCATAAGATGCTGGGCAATGCAGATACAAAGACTAGGCTCTCAAAGACCTTACATTCTCCTAGGGAAAACACCATTATACCTGATGAGCGTCTCTTGGTTCCTGGCCAGCTCCCAGCCTGTTTATAAGCTGTTCTAGTTCCTCACCTTTTAGTACATGATGGGCCTATTTCCTTTTCCAATTATCCATTTTATTTCACTTCCTGGACTCAAGTTATCACTGGTAATAGGCTGCACCCCAGTTATTCCCACCTCCATTTTTAAAAAGCTATGTCCCCAAAAATTAACTGAAGCTAATATATAATTAATATGACTAATATGATTACATTATAATATAATGAATTAATTAATTGCTTGCTATATAGATAATACATTCTTTTCTATCTCAGGTTTAGCTAAGTTCTCTTTCCATGGATATAATTAGAACTATATTGTGAAGTTTGCTTACTTTGTAGACCCAGGCTGAAAATCCAAAAAAGTACAAATAGAGACAGAAACTTCTACTATACCACCGTTTATGCTCTCCCCCAAAGCCCCACGCTATACAAAATTGAGCTACAAAAACCACATAGCTTATGGGGGAAATGGAGTTAGCAGCAGGACACTCAAAGTTTTTGAGAGACATATAAAAAGGATAGGAACCTAATAAAAATGGTAGCAGAGTTTTACATGTGTAGAATGGTTAAGAAATCCGTATGTACAATAAATAGTGGCTGAGGCTGCTGTTCAGGTTTCGCCCCAGGGCTGCCCAAGCAAGCTTGGCAGACAACAGCTCTAGGTCTCATACCTGAGGTTGAGGTGGGAGTGGGGGGCCGGGTGGGGGTGGGAGTGGGGGGCCGGGTGGGGGTGGGGGTGAGGGGCCGGGTGGGGGTGGGGGTGAGGGTGGGGCGGACCAACTCCTTTCCCAGCACCTACTGCAACAGAAGATACACAATAAATATGGTACTTTACCTTGACAAAGAGCCAAGGTTTGCTGTAGAAATGGGCGTCGAAGAGTTGCAGCCTAAGTTACTGTGAAGTGATGGTTTTCTTCAATCTCTGTTTCTCTCCTAAGAAATGGAGCAGAAGCAAACCCGAAATTCGAGATATGCTCAAAATGTTCCTTAACATAGCAATCGTGCTGAAATAAATTCATGTCCTAACGTTATAACAGGACAGATTATGTACAATAGCAATTTCTGGGACCCCAGCAGCCTTACAATTTTTTTTTTTAATGAGAGAGGATAAAGGCCCGTGGGAGGAAGAGCCTAATATTCCTTAAAGGAGCAGCCTCTAAAATAGGGTTGGATCTTGCTGGGGGAGGATGACTGATCTGTGATCAAGCAAGAGGAGGGTTCAACTAAGCCTGCAATGAGGAAATTCCCCTCTGAACCCCTCAGTCCTACTTCCCTACCACCCACCTCCACCCCCATTTTTTGTTTTGGGTTGGACAGTGAGTTGTACTATTAGATAGATAGGTAGGTAGATAGATAGGTGTGCATGCATAGATATGCTTATACACACAAACACATATACACATGTATACACCTATATACATGCATTCTGTATGCCTATATACAGACACATATTTATGTACACATGTATACATATTGGACATATATAGATAATTTATAAATATATTATACATATATAGATTATAGATAGAGCTTTTAAATCATTTTAGATTTTTTATTGATATGCAGACACAATCAAAAAGTTTGGAGATCATTGCCCTGGAAGATCTGACATTTTCCAAGAAACCCTCCTAACCTAAACAACCTAATCATTTCTCTGAGCAACACAGATTCTATTATCCCTTTAAGTCTTTCAAAACCCTGATGTGCTCTGCAAAAGAAAACATTTCAGAGTTAACTACCTAGCTAGCTATAAAAGAGAGAATCAACAAACAACCACTAGGGGGCTCAAGAGAACCTTTTTCAGTGGTTGTTCCTGGGCAATACACGTAGCGTCTCCATTCATTTTGCTCTTTGTTGAATTTTTATTCGTTTTCTTTCCCTTAGCACTTTACATTAATATTTCTCTAGACTGCTCATCATATTCATATGAAGTTGGGCAGCTCCACTCACTTTATAGCCAAAGACATTGATTAATAGAATCAATTAAGTAACATCCTCAGCTGGGGCAATTAGGCCACGGAGGCGAGATTGGAATCATGGTCTGTCTGAACCAGGAGGGACCGTGAGAGAGCAAAACCAAACATCCTTGTACAGATCAGGAAGCCGACACTGAGTCACTGATCCTTGGTTTAGGCAAAGCCAGAACGAGAAGCCCTGGACTCCCGGCCCCAAAGGTGGGCCATCTGCCTAATTAGCACTTCTCCAAATTCTTTAAGTGGGAACAGGACAGCTCACGCATGAGATCTCAGTGTAAAATCGTCTCCTGCTATGAGACAGAAGTTCCCAATGTGCCCTTGTTGAAAGAAGAGAAAGGCAAGAAGAATTTTAATCTTTGGCACGTGTGAACTGATATAAAAAAGGAGAACTAGTTCATCATTTGAAAAGAGTGGTATCTCTCCAAGAGGGAGATGACATGAGGAGAGCTGAAGTTCAGAAGGTCAAAACCCACCTCACTAATTGCTCTCACCGAGAGGAATGTGAGTGTGGCATTCTCCCGCTGCTGTGCCTATGGGGTGTTTGTGTTTTGTTTTTCACAGGTTACGGCTGGGGCAGTAGTTTCCTGGGAGGAAATGAAAATGCAGGTAGATTAAGAGGGAGACCCGAGATTGGGAGCTGAGCATTGAGGTATTTACTCTAGCTTGAGGGGCCACTGCCTGAGCTTTGAGGCCCATAAATCTGTAGCTGCCAGAGCCCCATGGTCTGTAGCTGTCTGCTTTCGGCCAGCAGAATGGGGCAATGGTTGCTGACTTTCTGTTTTCTAGAGGAGTTAAAGGACTATGAGGTAAGGTACACCCTTTACTCCCCCTCTTTGCCAAAATAGTACAGAAGCTGATTTCAAAGGTTATTTTGTTCTGAAGTGACTTTTCTAATTTCTTTTTAACAAGTAACATGAATTACTTTTGTGGTTAGATAAAATCTGACTGATGCTGGTCCTTTGGTTTATCTATGAAGATAGGAGCTACAGAAGGAAGACAGGGACATTAAAAAGACTAGAGAGATTGAGGCATCATCTATGAAAGTGCCAAACTTTCTCCGGGAAGGAAGCAGAGACAAACTGATGGAGAATCTTATGGTTTTGATTTATTGATTCCAGATCTTCCCAAAAGACAGAAATAAACTGAAACTGGGGTTTGCTTTGCTTTGTTTTACAAGTTAGTCGATGCACTGTTTTGCTGTCTGGGACAACTTGAGGATGCTGCCCTCACTCAATCCTTCCTCTGTCTTCCCCCTGCCCCCACCTGCCATCCTCTCTGCTTTTTGCTGTAGTACAATTGAGGGTAGTGGCTACCAAGTAATAATTGAGAAAAGGTGCGGATGGACCAGGCCAGCAAAGCCCGCGTTCCAAAGGTGGGGGCCAGAGAAGGAAGTACTTTTCTTGACCATTTTGACTTTATCTTCTACCTCCAAGCCTGTACCCAGACATGGATAGAAGGCTACATGTGGATTTTTTTTAAGTACCTGGATAAACTCTCTATCTAAAATTACTTATTTCCCTATAAAGTCATCTGCAGAAAGTGATCTGGAGAGATCTGATTTTAGCTGGATTACTCATCGTGGTACAGAACAGCCGGGCTCACACACAAGGGACCTGAAGTTCTTCAGAATCTTGAGATGCTAAGGAAACAAGGAACTCTATCTAGCAACTATATGTACATCTATATGTATATCTATATACACACCTATGTATATACACACACACGTATATGTCCACGTATAATATATGTAAACAGGCACTAGATGGCAGCATTAAGTATTTCAAAAAAAGTTAATAGTATTTGAGACAAAAAACACTGTCCCAATGAACTAAAACAGCTGTTGTTCCCCTCTTTTAGTAGCATAAAAAGTTGGCTTGCTGAATTCTATTCTCATCTACCTTATATTCTGAAGACATATCATAGTTGTTTGTCATATTTGCCCATAAATGGACAGCTTTTTGTACATTGAATCAGCCCTTTGGGTGTGAGATTTCTTCATTATTGCATAGTCCCCCCCCCTCCCAATAGGGTAGAGGGGCCTCCTGAGGATTTCCACTAGGCTCCAAGTACCCACCTGGCATTAGACTTGAACAGGGCCTCAGATTTTTGAAATAGATTGTCTTCAATGGTCAACCAGTCCCTCATTCTGCACCCTCCTCTAACTTTTCCCTCCTCCTTCTGATGCCTTCAGGGCATGCTCTACACCTGTGCTATATGAAGACATAGGATCAGAGTGGGAAGGGACTTTAAATTCTCTAGCACAACCAATATCCAGGGGAAGGAAAGGGAACCAACAGTTTATTAATTACCTCCTGTGTTCCAGGGACAATGCTAAGTGCTTTTACAGATATCCTCTCATTTGATGTTATATATATATTTTTTTTTTTGGTGAGGCAGTTGGGGTTAAGTGACTTGCCCAAGGTCACACAGCTAGTAAGTGTCAAGTGTCTGAGGCCGGATTTAGACTCGGGTACTCCTGACTCCAGGGTCGGTGCTCTATCCACTGTACCACCTAGCTGCCCCCTTGATATCATTGATAATATCATTGATATTATCTTGTTCAAAACCAAGACAGACAAAAGTTAAGTGACTTGTGTAGGGTCACACAGTAGTGTGATATTTTAACTAGGCTCTTCCTAACTCTAGGCCCAGTGCTCTATCCACTGTGTCACCTAGTCCATTTATAAGTTTCCTGACATCATTTGATCTATATTTATAACCCTCTGGTTATAAGCAGACTCGCCACTTCTCTAGTGCAGCTCATTCCACTTTCAGACACTATTAATTATTTAAAGGATCTTTATTCAACTAAATCTGCCTTTCTATCATGTCTACCCATTGGTTCTAGCTCTGCCCTTTGGGGCCAAGCAAAACGATCCTAATAACTATTCTACTTGACAGCTCTTCAAATATTTGATGATAGCTAACATCTCCTGCTTTGTTTCCTCTGCCCTAGGAAAGGGGAACTCAACCAGGTGAGCCTGGACCCCTTGCTCCCTTTTCCATTTTATTTTCCCTAGCTTGAGATGAGTGTGTCCAAGTCTGGAGGTGTTCCTATGAATTCTAGAGATCCTGGATTCATTTGGTAGAGCAGATTGCCAACAGATGAAGCTTCTGCAGCAAGGACTACTGTCAAGACAAGGCCAAGTCCTGACTTGGCTGTTCAGAAGACAGGGAATTTGGGAGGGGGAAGGTGGGGGTGGTGGGGACGGTATAAGAATGCAGTGAAATATAACTATGCTTACTTAGCAGTTTAGGAAATTGCTTTATGTTTTGATGAGGCTTAAGTATCCATCTCTCAGGAGAATATAACAGCAGTTATGAGTTGCTGAAGCCTGTTTTAAACCTGGTAATGAATGTATGTTCAGAAAGAAAAAAAGAGCCTAACTTTTTTTTTTTTTAGTAGAGGCTGCCTTCTTCCCCACCCCACCCCACTGCCTCCACCCAAGACTTAACCCAGTGTGGATTCAATGAGAAAGGTCAATGAGAAGAGTGAGGAAGAAATCCCATGCCACTTGGGCCCTGTATCACTGCTATAGACAACCTTTTTCTTATAAACTGAAAGGACATCTGCTGAAACATACATGGGATCCTCTCCATTACCCTGTGGTTTACACTTCCAGTTTTATGTCTTCACTATCTCTTCTTGAAGCTTATATGCCAACACCTACAGAGGATGAAGGGCAAGAGAAATTCTATGCAGGACTTGATAAGGTTCTCCAAACTATGTCAATATACACCTTGATATTTGGTGACTTCAGTATGAAGTTTGGTCCAGGAGTATGTTGGAGAATATGGTTTAATCCTGTTTTGCATTCATGCATGCATGTATTCATTCATTTCTTTGATAACATCTTTGACTCTATTTCTCCTTTATGACTCTTTCTATAATGTGGCATGTCCTGCTCATTCCTACCTTGTGTCTCTCCTTTGTCCTTTGGCTGAATTTCAATTTCACATTTTAGTGCTGCATGACTCAGAGTTATATAACAAACTTGAAAGAATATTATCACTAAAAGGTTAAGCCTTTGTTTTAGGGCCTGTATCTTAACAGACAGGAAATGACTGATTATGGGCATGAAAGTCATTTCAGAATCTGTGTATAGTCAGACCACTGTCTAATTAGAGCAACGGTAAAAAGCAACAGCTTACTAAAAGAAAAGGAATGCTGTGACGTCCCTGTATAATTGTGAGATTTACAACCTAAACCATTCAAAACAGTTACTGAGAAGCTGTTAAAGGAAATGAGTGATTATTGCTCTCTCCTATAGATGTTTTATCGATATAAAATAATGCCATAATGAGGAGGCTTATGAAAACTCTAAAAATTGCTTGGGTCAATGTCTCTGACCTAGCCAAGAGACATGGCAGTTATGGGTAATACCAATTTAGAATATTAACTCATTTGCAAAATATGGAAGAGGATGGTAAAAAGCCATAAGCATCATCACCTCACAAAACAGCAAACGGCAGAGAAGAGACAAATTAGTAGAGAGCTCAATAGCACCACATAAGCTATATTAGCCCAAAGAGCCCAGTGTGGTCTTTGTGAAAGTGAAATTTATTAGCACTCCAGAAAATGAAGATGGGGAGAACAGACCAGACCAAGCAAATGCAAAAATTTGTGCTAGGTACAACACACTTTTGGGCATGTTGAATGGCTGATTTTCAAGGTATTCCAAAGAGGATAAGCTACCAAATGATGAGAAAAAATAAAATCATTTTTTATGTTCCTGTTCTGGACCTCATTGGATATTACTTACCAGAGGATACAACGTGGTGGACAACGTGGTGTCTGTGATTACATCGTGGAATTTTGTGTTATCTGATTATATACATAGGAAGTATCTTATGGGAACTTTTCAGGGTTCATTTTTCTCTGCGATACATCAAATGCTTTCTTTCTTTTTTTTTTTTGTGGGGCTTTGGGGGAGGGGTGTTAAGTGACTTGCCCAGGGTTACACAGCTAGTAAGTGTCAAGTGTCTGAGGCCGAATTTGAACTCGGGTCCTCCTGAATCCAGGGCCAGTGCTTTATCCACTGTGACACCTAGCTGCTTCCCCATCAAAATGCTTTCTTATAAGTGATGTAATCAATAAACAATACAAGAACATATTCTCTGTGTTTTAGGGCTATTTTTTCCCCAATGTGATGATGTGATCTGCTGTTGAAAATACTTTGCAAAGGCCTGCTAATTCTCTTTTTTTTTTTTCATCAAGGATACACATATTTATTATGGGTATTAGTTATTGATGTCCCTCTCTCCATTGAATTAGGCCATTGGTTCATACATATATCTTGGACAGGAATTGCAGATTGACCCAGAGAATAAGACTATGTGAAATAGTAGAGTACTGATTTTGAAGGCTGAGGACTGTTTCAATTCCTTCCTCTATCACTGATGCTTATGTAACCTTGAAAAACAAGTCACTTAACCTACCTGGGGCTCAGTTTTCTCATCTGTTAAATGAGGAGATTGTGCTAGCTGGTCTTTGAATTGCCTTCCAGTTCTAAAATTATGTTTCTATGATCTATTGATATATTCTCATTGAAAAAAATGAAAACTGCTATTTGTGGAACAGGGGGATGGAAAGAGTGTTGGAGGGAGGTTAGGAAAAGCCTGTTAAAAAGATGGGGCTTCCAAAGAGTTCAATGAAATGAACCAGGAGTGATTGGACATTGTTGGAATGGGCCTGGGGGGAGAGAGTTAATTTGAATTGTAATAAATGCTCATGAAAAGACAGCAGTAGTATGCAACTTGCATCTAGTACAGTCATGCTAGAAGACAGGTATGGGGGGAACTAATGTAATAAGAAATAGATTGGAATAGCATTTGAGAGTAGGGGAAGAGGATTTATCAGTAGGCAGAAATTGGTGGAGAACCTTATGGAATTCACCAATCCCCAAAGTTCCAAATATAATCTAGAATGTTTTTATTACATAGGGTATCTGCACCAAGCTTCACTCTGAGGAGTTGTGATGCCACCTTACCTCTTTCTTTATATACAAAATAAGAAGGGGGTACATTCTGTAGTGTTTTCTTCCAGTTCTAACATTCTTTGATTCTAATTCAATGAAAGGTTTCAAATTTGCAAACACATGTTGACCTCAGCTAGTATAACTTATGAGATTGCTTGTTTCGTTGTTTTAGTACCTGAGCTTAAACAAAGGGCTGGACCTGTGATTTCATTAGTGTTAGGAACTCCTGAATTTTCTCTACCAATTCAGGTAATGATTTTCTCTAAATCTCATATATAGGAAAGTTACCTAGAGCCCTGAGAAAGTTGTAACTTGTCCAGGATGTATCCAAAGCAGTATATGAACCCAGCAGCTAAATGTCGGATAATTGATTCTGTGGCTAAGCCACAGGCAGTGAGCAGCCTAGATGAGCTAAGTCAATCTCTCAAAATTGGCTTGCTAAGTTTTCATTAATTTATGACCTCTCAGGGTAACAGATTTTCCAAACACAGTACTCAGGGATTTGGACCAGAGACTCACTTGGGGAAAATGCCCAACAGAATCCATTGGCAGAAGACATGATTGCAAGTACCAAGCATCAGGTTCTTAGCAGCATAGCAACCTAAGTGTAAGGGTTGAGACTTGATCAGGAAAAAA
This sequence comes from Dromiciops gliroides, assembly GCF_019393635.1. Lineage (NCBI taxonomy): Eukaryota > Metazoa > Chordata > Mammalia > Microbiotheria > Microbiotheriidae > Dromiciops > Dromiciops gliroides. The sequence goes on along the minus strand of NC_057865.1, from coordinate 163,080,856 downwards.
GGCAGGGCTGTGGGATTGACTTTCCCACACATATAAATGCAGATACTCATTTGTACAAGCAATTCTACACGAGTCTCTATGGGGCCCTCAAAACCAGTCTTCTTGCCACCGTTGGCATGGGTGGTCGACCCTTGGCCTAGATATAACTTGTTGAAGCTATAGGCCCATAGAAAGAGAATTCAAACTATTCAGAATGGATACCATTTGGTAGCATAATGTCACAAAAGGAGATATTGACTTCATAAATTTTCTTTCCATTGATAAAAGTTCATCTGAAAAGCTTCAAGGTTATAAACGAGGCAGCCCTGAGGAGAAACTGGTATTAAAATTTGTGTAGGTTGTCCATTACTTTTGAAGTATGATAGTTCCTTTTCCCCTTCTAAAACATATCATGGTTATAACAAATTAAGGGAATTAGAGTAATGAATATATCAGAGGATGAGAGTGCAATCTAGAGAAATCCAAAGATCAGCCCCCAGGAAAACTGCCAGTATTCTCAATGGACAAACATGGGCCGGTAACCCCAGGCACTAATCAGGAGCAGAAGTGGATCTTCGGATAAGCTTAGGGAAATGTCAATTGAGCACCAATTAAAACTCTCATTTCCATTACCCGGACCCATTATTGTATGCTGTAAGGGACAGTCTGCCGTTCAAATGACAGTCACAAAATAAATATGTACTTTTTTTATAGACCTGAAATTTTATCAATAAAGGGAACTCCTTCTATCAATACAGATCAGCAACCAATCTGCAATTAGGAATCTTGGACGATTGACTGGGACACCAAGAGATTAAGTGACGTGTCCAGGGTCACAAACAGATAGCTACTATTAGTCAAAGGCAGGACTTGAATCCGGGTTATCCTATCTCCTAGGACAGCCTTCCTCTATCCCCCTACATCAGTGGTATTAAAGTCAAATAGAAAGGATCTCTGCCTGTTGCAAATTGAATTGGATACCCACAGTATGGTGTATCATATGTTTTGCCAAACGTTTTTCAATTACATTTTAATCTGGTTTTGGCCTCACTCTGGCTGAGAGTTTGACATCCCTGCCCTAAACCACAATGCCTGTCAGCAACTATATTAGAGGCAAAATATACCAGAGCTATAGACTTGACACCTTTGGGAGGAGAACAAAGGTTCATTGATAACCCAAATGAGTACAGCTGGCATCGGCAATCCAGAAACAAACAAAGGTTACCTAGTAATCCAGGATAACAGGCGAGGAGTAATAAAATCATTAAATTGGGAGGGGGGGTTGTTTCTTTCTGTTTGTGGTACTCATGGGACCCAGGTTTTCATAGTGTCTTGTTTTGCTTTAAAAAGAATAGCTAAATGAAGTATTGAAAACCTTGTTTGAGCCCTTCACTGTAGCTACCTCCCTCGCTAAATATTTGCGTAGGTCAATGTGTTTATTTTGTCTCTTTTACTCTATTATGATAGCATTTATTGTCAGGGACTCACTCATTGGGCACTTAGCACTTACAGCCATTTAGCCTTTGTTATCTTTCCCTGTGTTTTATCATGCAACCCTAGTTTTGAGTTATTTGTTTGAGGGCAGTACATAAGAGGACTTTGGTAAGCATTGGCTGGTTGACTAACTCATCTGTAGGAACTTCTTGTTCAGGAAGAAGAGAGGAAAAAATGGTATGAGAAGGCACTGAAGGAGAAGTGAGAAAAGAACTGAAACAAAATATATAGTGTTCGTCTCCCACATCTATATTTAGGATAATTAAGCAATTGAATCCATTGCTAAAGGCTGTGATTTGTTGTTCCACTTAGAAATGTGGCATCATGGGAAAAAATGCAGCTAGATTTAGTCAAGCAACCTGGGTTCCAATCCCAGCCAAGCTGGGCAATCCTGAACAAATTACTTAACCTCTCTGGGCTTTGCTGTGTCCATTTGTGAAAGGAGCAGTATAGACTTAGATGATCTCTAAAGGTCTCTTCCAAAACTGCTTTTTTTTTTTTTTTTTTTTTTGCTGGGCAATGGGGGTTGTAACTTGCCCAGGGTCACACAGCTATTAAGTGTCAAGTGTCTGAGGCCGGATTTGAACTGGCCGTGAATCCAGGGCCAGTGCTTTATCCACTGCGCCACCTAGCTTCCCCGCCAAATCTGAATTCTATGATTGTTGACTCTATATAAGGCAAGCACTCTTTCTTAGCTGACAGTAGATTTTTCTGAATCACTTAACTTTGCTCCTTTTTCATCTTAGCACCTGGAAGATACATTGTGTGTTTCCTGGAATTTGAAGAATGATTTTGAGTTTGAGTTATCAGGGAAGTTCAAAATCCATTCCTATAAGCAAGTTACCCAGAATACTTTTCAAGTTAGTCTGTTAATTTGTCTTTTAGTACAAAACTCAATAAACAGCTTGAATGGCCCAGTGTTGATGTAGTTGAACAGAAGTTTCTGTATAAATAAGTCATTAATTTTAAAAATTAACAGGCATTTATTTTCTCTCCTCCCCACTTCCTCCCCCCAACTGAAATAAGAAGAAAGAAAAAACCCTTATAACAAAAGTTTAGTCAAGCAAAACAATTTTCAGGATAAGCTCAGTCCAAAAATAATAACAGTTAGCAAAGTCCTTTAGAAATACCTCATTTGATTCTGACAACAACCCTAAGGAGGTAGATACTACTTGTCACGCTACTAGCCCATCCCTGTCTTCCACATCCGAAATGAGGTGTAGAGGTGATATTTCATATGCTTATTATGCCTCTGTGATGGCTTTTGGCTTCGAGATGACCAATCATTAGTCAGTCAGTCTCTGTTCGTTCGATGTTTCCACCCCGCCAAGAAGCTGTAGCATGCAGTGACCACACCCTGGTAAAACTGTCTCAGCAGATGAGCTAAACCAGTTTGAAGATAACCAACAGGCTGCAAACCTGTCAGTAGGTTGTGGGGGTGTCTACCGCAACCATATGAAGACTTCCTCAGGCAGAATTGGGGCAGGGGGTGAATGAGAACGATGCTACAATGGTCACAAAGGTGGCTGAAGCAGGCGTTGTGGAACATTTAGAGCTTGGTCAGACTTCGAAGATGCCACGGTCATCTACCACATCCTGGGTCATTAAAAGGGTTACAAGGGTTTTGTTTTTCTTCTTATTTCAGTTGGGGGCGGGGAAGTGGGAAGGAAAGAAAATAAATGCTTGTTAATCTTTTGTCCTGCCACCTGACTTTGATGACTGAGAGGCTGAAACTCCACCTCAGCTAAGTCCAATTCATGTGCTAAGGCATCACCTGTGATGTCCTCTTTGAAAATGGATGAATAATGTATGTGATTGATTCCCATTTTACAGATGGAGAAACTGAAGCAGTTAAAATGAATTCCCCAGTTTTTAAAGAGTCCATGGACACATTTGAACTCAGGTCTTCCTGACTACAGATCCAGTTCAACTATGCCAATCTAGCTGCCTCTAGGCATAATGTTCTAAGATAAATGTACAGAATTTGATTTTTGTCTTTTTAATTTTTTTCAGTTAAAAAGTATCTATTTTCTCCACTTCTGACTTGCTTCTTCCAAGAGAGTTTAAATAACATAGAGGACCTGGGAGTGGTTTTATGATGTTCTAATTATCTTACAATAAGAAAAAAGAGGGGCAGCTAGGTGGCAAAGTGGATGGAGTGCTGGCCCTGGATTCAGGAGGACCTGTGTTCAAACCCAGCCTCAGACACTTGACACTTAATAGCTGTGTGACCGTAGGCAAGTCAATTAACCCCAACTGCCTCACCAAAAAAAAGAAAGAAAGAAAGAAAGAAAGAAAGAAAGAAAGAAAGAAAGAAAGAAAGAAAGAAAGAAAGAAAGAAAGAAAGAAAGAAAGAAAGAAAAGAAATAAGAGGTAAATTTTCTTTTTAATGAACAATAATCAATTTGGGGGGGGACAATGAGGGTTAAGTGACTTGCCCAGGGTCACAACGCTAGTAAGTGTCAAGTGTCTGAGGTCACATTTGAACTCAGGTCCTCCTGAATCCAGGGCCGGTGCTTTACCCACTGCACCACCTAGCTGCCCCCTCAGTCACCACTTCCAGTTCCTATTCAGGGTCTTTGTGGCCACCAAGGAAGTCTTCCAATCCCCTCCCTCTTTGCTCTGAGGTTTAACCGAATCCTTGAATTTAAAAGAGATGGTGAGAAGAAAGTTCATTTTAGTTAAAAGGTTACATTTGCAGTCCCAAGAAAAAGGCTAGTAAATTATCCTATCCTGTTACAATAGAGTTTCTGCATCACCCAAGAGTGGAAATTTGTGAGAAATTAGTTCATTAAATATTCCGGGACTAATTCCAAAGCTTATCATGCTGTAGAAAAGCAGTAATTCATTATTTATTTACCACTTCCTGGCATTCCTATACACCTAGATGCCAGCCAATAAAAATAACTGTGGGAAAAATCCTCGCAAGCATCAAACCCACAATTCCTTTAATTGCTGGTAGTGGTGGAAAAAAAAACTGAAGGGGAAAAGTTGTTTTCCTGAGATTGAAAGATGCTTGTTAACCCTGTATCCCCATGGATAGTACCCTTTTGGTACACTACTGAGAGCTGCAGCTTGTGCTTGGACCACAGAGCTGAAGGTGTTTCACACATTTGGTGGTCTGGAAAAGGAAGAGATAACAATCCTGATAGCTATTCAAAATATACAAAGCACTGTGTTTCCTGTTCAGAGTATAGGAATAAAAAAAAAGTCAGTCCCCATCCAGAATGAACTTATATTCTACAAAGAGAAGTTATTAAAGTTATTAAATATTTAGTTATTAAATATTTAGTGTGAACATTTATGCTCAGAAATCAGCAAATGCTATAAAGCAGGACTTGTTGATTTTCTAGCCCTAAGAAAGTGATGGGAAAAAATGTGAATAATGCAAATAAAAGTTAAGAATGTTTAATACATTTTTTTCTGGAGTCAGTTTCTAAATAAACATTTACCAGCATACCCCTAAATACAAGCTTAAGGGTCCTGGAATGGAAGGGGACAGACACTGTAAGGAGACAGAAGGTAGAAAGGGCAAAGCCACTAATCCACCTGCAAGAATCCTTGTGGCTCATATGCTAAGCTTTAAAATTGTTTTATCTGTTTTATCATACTTTTATTTATTTGGTTAAATAATTCCCAGTTACATGTTAAATTTGGCTCTGCCCCACTTGGGATTGTGATATGACCTGTGTTTCCATCTGGTATAGTAGACAGGGCATGAGAATATTAGGGTCAGAAAGACCTGGGTTTGAATCTTGCCTCACACATTTACAAGCTGTGTGGCCCTGGGGAAGTCACTTAACCTCTGTGTATGAGACATAAAATGAGGGAGTTGTACTCTGGCCTCTAAGGTCCCTTCCAACTTTAAATCTATGATCCCATGTGAAATTCAGAGCACTCTAGACAAATCTGAGTGGAGGTAAGAACACTTTCATCTGGAAGAAGAGGGAGATATCCCATCAGAGTGACAAGCTTCGTGGATGAGATAGCACTTGAACTGAGCCTTGAAAGAAGAGGATTCTGAAAAGCAGATATTAAAGGATCACAGCTCTAGAGCTGGGAGGGACTTCAAAGACCCTTTGGCCCAACCTCCTTATTTTGCAAATGAGAAAACTGAGGCCCAGAGAAGTAAAATGACTCATTCCTAGCCCAGAGAGAGGCTGGCACCTAGCCCCTTAACGTTAACTAAGGTAACATAAGTCTGCATCAGAGGTGGGAAAGCAGGGCTCTTTCCACTGAGAGTTGTGGAAGACTGCAGGAATATGCAGAGGCCAGCAAGGATGGTCTGTTGATTTCAGTGGAACTACTAGTAATCCAACTTGGCTGGAATACACAGGGCAGACTGGATTTTAAATTCTCCTTCATTCCTATTCTAAGGAATTAATTGTGATTTGGGGTTTTCATAACCCTATATTTGCTTTATTATAGTCAGACTGAAAAAAAAAAGTCAGCTTAAAAGCCTAAGAGAAGATGGGTGTGTACTTTGAGAGATAATTGAACAAACAAGAGGAACTCAGACCACAGGGAACACTTATTGAACCGATGTAACTGAGCCTCCCTCTAATAGCTCCTCCCCGCCCATGTGGGTGTGCTTAGCCCATTGGAGACTCAGCATGGCTAAGAACCGCCCCTCCCCTTCCTGTGGGAGATTCAGTTAGACACAGTTAGAGGGAGTTAGAGGAAAGGCAGTTAGAGAGGGTTCTGAGAGAAACGGGGAAGGAAGGAAGGCAGACAATTAGAGGAGCTAATGGTGTTTGACCTTCAGACAAAAACAGAACAGACTTTCAGGCTAATTCTCCTTAGAGCTACAGATTTCGAGTGTGGCAAGTTTGTTTTGTTTTTTTGGGGGCAACGCAAGCTCTTTGGAGCTAGCTGGGCTGGAGGGTGCCTGGGGCCTTTTTACTCCAGAGATTTATACATTGTTTCTAGTTCTATTAACTCTCACTTGTGTTTTAAACTTGTTACCATTAATAAACCTGTTTTGTTTTTGAAAAAGGCTGTTTCTGGGGCAGCTAGGTGGTGCAGTGGATAGAGCACCAGCCCTGGATTCAGGAGGACCTAAATTCAAATCTGGCCTCAGACACTTGACACTTAGTAGTTGTTTGACCCTGGGCAAGTCACTTAACCCTCATAGCCCTGCCAAAAAAAAAGAAAAAGAAAAAGAAAGAAAAAGGCTGTTTCTTTTCTTACCTCAATATTAAGGTGAGCCACCCAATTAACTCTTCCCATACTAAATTTGGCCTTTACATTATGTCCTTAGACTCACCTCCATCAAGTCACAATAAATATTTTTAGGAGTTTGGCAATGAAAAAAAAATTCTTAGAAACTTCCTAAAATATCTTACAGATCAAATTTTAAATTTTTTTCTTTCAGAATTATAAAACCATTACATTTTAAGGCACTAAAACCTAAATGATTCCTAGACACTTTTTTGAAGGCAAATTTGCCAAATCTGTAGACATCCCCGCCCCAGAAAACTGCAACTACATGATGTCCTATGAAATGAAATGGGGATATTCCTGAAAAAATATATAATCAGTCTCTTACTTGGAGTCATATCACCTTAGATTTGTGAAATGCACTATAGGTTACAATGTTTTTTCACATGTATATTTCCCTTGATCTTCACAGTAATCCTGTAGTAGTAAACAAGCCCTAATGGTGAAGGTAGATAAAGCAGGTGTCTTCATGGTGACTTCAGAGACATTAAAAGATCTTTCCTGCCCGCCCCCCCAATCCCTCAAAAGTACTTTTATGGTCCTGCCCAAATAACTGAAATTTCCAATACCTTGGATGAAAGAACTGAAGGCTCCTATTAATAAACCTATGATGTGAGAAGTGTTATCTGCTAAGACATTAATACCTATTAGCATCCTAGTGTCATGGGGGAAAAACTGGTTCTGAATATCCCTCTGTTAAAGAATTAACTCTCACACATGTTCTGATTAGAGATAGTAAAATTTTTATTTGGAATGAGGGGATGTGGCTAGGAGAAGTCTAAGTCTTCAGCTCCTGGGGAGGAGTAGATTTAAGACATCTTCCTCCCAAAGCCAGAGAGAAGACAATGCTTTTATAGGGGGAATGAATGGGGGGGGTGGAGTTATAGCTATTAGGGAGTGGAGATGCTTGTCCAAGTAGGGATTATTGTCACCACTTGATCCTAATGAAGTAGTATCTGGTTGATTAACTGCCTTGATTTTCCAAGGGAAGAGTACCTTCTAATTGACCCCAACAAGTTGATCAACTGCTCCACCTGTCACAGGAAAAGCCTCCAACTGGGCCCAGTCCTCCCATGACACTACACTAGCATGACTCAGTATAGCTCAGTCACCTAGTGAAGACCAGAAGGAATGTAATACTAGCTCAGTCTAAATGCCCAACTTGGGAACAGGGAGAGGGTAAGGAATTGGATGTGGTGGGAACAAACATGAAGAATGTTGTTGTTATCATCTAGTCATTTTCAGTCATGACCTACTCTTCCCTATCTGGGGTTTTGTTGGCAAAGATACTGCAGTGGTTTGCCATTTCCTTCCCCAGCTCATTTTACAGATGAGGAATCTGAAGCAAAGAGGGTTAAGTGACTTGCCCAGGGTCACACAAGTTTCAGGGCAAGGGACCCTAGTAAGTGTCTGAGGCCATACTTGAACTCAGGAAGATGTTTTCCTGATTCCCAGCCCCAATGGTCTATCCACTGGGCCAGCTAGCTGCCTGAAGAATGTATTATAAAACAAACTTAATTCACAAGCTGAACAGAACTACTTTTAAGTTAAAGCCATTTCTTTTCTGTAAGACAGACACAGTTGTATAGTTCAAGCATGTAGTAGATTTTATTAAGCATAACTTTGGTTCTAAGTATTCCACCCTCATTTCTGTAATACTTTCCGTTAAAAACAATTATACAAGAGCAAATACAAAAAATATTAAATTATGAAATTATGAAAACAAACCCGTTAAGGCTCCCTTTATATATATTATATACACTCAAACAAGTCAAGGTTTTTCAGAATAGAAGAATAAAGTCATAGTGTAGCTTAGAAAGCAACACAAATTTGTTACCATGCTATCAAAGTGGGAGACAACAAAATTTTCAAATATTTTAAGAGGACAGAAGAACAGTTAAAATAAAACATTGGACCATTGCAAAATTAGAAAGTGGCTCAATAAACAGAACTGCTTAGAAATTTTCTACAAATTCCAACCAAGTTGTATAATTTTTTGATTTTAAAGGAGATTTTGCTTGCCATGTTTTAACTCAGACTTATAGGCTGGGCCTATCAGGATCCTAAGATGAACACTAACTATACATTCTACTTGTTTTGTAACAACAAACCTTACTTTCACACTATATTTACAGGGCTGTTTTGAGGCATTTTGTCTATTAGGCTGAAAACCACTCAGCACACCTGCTAATGAGTTTGAGAGGAAAATACCAAACCCACTATTACTCCTTTCTGTTATTCCTCCCCACAACCATAGAAGAATAAGCTTCAAACAGACTAAAGATGATGAGAGATAGTAAGATCCTTTTAAAGGACTGTGTTGAGCAGGCAAAGCAGATGGGTATCTCTTCAATTTAAATAGCTCAAGATATGTGTCAAATGGGGGATTACACAAGTGTAGGGATCTGAAGACCTAAGATTGTGCTGAATAAAAGAGTTGTGGACTTATCTTAAATCCTGGTATTATAAATCACTCCATTAATCCCACACACAAAAGGAAGAAATCCTAATCAACATGAGATTGGAAATGTACTCTTGAGATGATCCATCACCATACTTCCTCTTTTCAAAGGGAAAAATAGGAAGAAAATCTCACTCATCACCATTTCATTTTACAAAGACAAAACTAATAGTATAAAATAACATTTCTGCCTGATAATCACAGTTGTATTCTAGAGCAATAATCCTCACTGACACGCTGGATGATCTATTTAAAATATAATTTCCTATAACATGTTCTCTATCTCTATGTTGTAACTTTATGTATTTGTGCTGCTAAGCTGCTCACTTGAGGATTTGAAATCTGGTCCTACAAAATATCCCTCAATGATGCCAATTTCCATTATGGTTGTCAAGGCCTTCAGATGGCTTCAAGGTTGAACTTTATACCAAGTCAGGCAAAAATAGTGTCTTGCCTGAAGAAGTCACTGGCTCTATATCCTAGACAGAGAATAATACTGAAGCTACACTTTTCCCAATTCCATATCTCCAAATGCATCCCAAAAGGGAGGCACTCCTGCACATGCCAAAGATAGAAAATACATTTGCATAAATATTTAGCGGTTATTTATACTTGGGAGTTTGCTTCACAACAGTGCTCTGGCTAGCAAGAGGAATCTCAGCAGTCTCTCCTTAATGTTGGCTTTTCCTGAGAGAGGGAATTTAGTAGTCATTATCACTGAGACAGTGGGAATATGCTGCCTTCACAGGAAAAAAAAAAGAGTAAAGGCATATGTGATCATTAATCAAAAATTTTCAAAGCTTCAGTTCTAACATTCAAAATGTACAAATGCAAGAAAATCTTCTAATGTAAGTCTCCTTGAGACCAGTTCACACTTGCATCACACATTAAGTTAAAATATCCTGCTACAGAGCTCCCACTTAGGATTCTCCCCATCTGGCTAAGAGCAGACCAAAGTAATTTAAGGATCTTGACCTCTACTTGTAACACTGAACTTGGGTCTACAGACTCCCAACATTTTACCTAAACAAACAAGCTGGAAAGAACAGGAAAAGAAAATACTGAGAGGGACAACTATGCTATCAAACCATCGGGAAATTTGTCAAATACCCTTCTTTGGGTTGGAATGTTAACCAAATAATATATTGCTGCTCAAAAACAGAAATGACTTAAAAAAAAAGAAAAGAAAAAAACCCTACATGATCTATGTATTATGGTTTTCCTAAAAGTGGGTTCACAGTTCAGATTTTAAAACTTCCTCACCACCTCCTAATTCTTTAATTTCAGATCAACTAAGATACAACCTGTGCTGACCATTCAATACAAATGAATATTTTCCCACACTTAGGTTTTAAGATTTACCCCATACTAAGATTTTCAGGCTTTCCAAACCAGAATTACAGTTATGAAAAGTAACAAATTAAGCACATTTCTGTGTAAGTTAAATTCTTTAAAAGATAAACAAGAATTAGAAAAATAACATTTTTTAAAAGAAGAAAAAATAAAAATACTATGTCCCCACTACAATTAGGTTGGAAGAAACCAAGTAGTGCAACACTTAAGATACTCCAGTGTCCTCATCCTTTTTTTTGAGTCTCTGAAGACAAGTCTGTTATACCAACAATAAGCTGCTTATCTGCTGGTCAACATATTTCATTTGGCGAATCTGAACTGCAGCTATCATAGTCAATTTAACCCCCCCAGATTCAAGGAAAAAATGATAAACAAAATAACCCCTTTTAAAAATTAAAACTTCTGCTGGCTGGCATTTTCTCAAAAACAGATGTCTCTCCATGCTACTATTGGCTCAAGAAGAAGCAGCACTGGAGATGATCCTACAGGAATGGCCTCTCTGCAGCAAGGGGCTAGAATCCAACAAGTTTTTGTACAGTGTATGCCTAAGAATCCTGGACTTCTGCCATTTCTTGGCCTGTTCTTCTCAGGTTTCCTTTCACCTTCACAAATTCTGGGGCATTTTCCTGCTCCTCTTGAATCTTCTGTTTCTCAAGCTCAAGCTTAAATGAGAGTCACAAATGGAAAATATGATTATTTAGAACAACAAATTTCTCAGAACACTCATGCCTTCCTTCCCAGCAGTCACTACCCACATCCATCAAACTCCAACTTTTCTCCTACTGTCCTCTACCAAGATGAAGAAAAAACTATGATCCCATTTTAGAGATCAAATAATACTATAGACTAATACTAATATGTCTATGTGCATGAGATAAACACACACACATGCTTACTTCTCCTTAGCAATATTAGCTTTATAAAAAAATAAAAACAATTAGTTGAGAATTATTCATGAACAAATTGTTTAAAATCCAAGTTTTCTGTAAATAAAGATTTCCCCATTTCCCCATCCTTTCCAGAACAAAAACACACCAGACAGTGAGATGTAATGCAAAGAGCCTTAGGCCTTTTTTGCAGGCCAGAAGACCAAGCATCTATCCCGGGCCCACAGCTTATAGATTTTACTTCCCTGGTTAAACCTTTTAACCTCTCAAGGAACCTCCAGTATCTTCATTTGTAAAATAATTGCCTCTCTATCTTCCAGTGTAATTATTGGGGGGGGGATGTTTAGCAAATAAAAAGTACTAGGGACAATTCTGACTTTATGTAAATGGATCATTCTGCTGATCTCAATGTAAAGGGATTTGTTTGTAAAGCAGCAGGATGTGAGGAAGGGAGAAATGTTAGAAGGGGAACAGGTGCCCTTGAAGGGAGGGGGCTGGCACACAGTTCAAGGACACGTGGGGACTGTAAACAAAAAGTGAGAGCAAGAGGAGGAATACACAGGGGTTAGGGCCAGCCACATAGGGACCTGGACAGAAACAAAGAGATAAAACGGGGCAAAAATGTGGGAGGCGGACATGGACACAGACAAGAGAGGATAGGCAACATGCCAGGGTAGGGGACAGATACTCAGTACTGAACTCAGACATGGGGATGGGTAGACAGAGCAGGCCAAAGATCTCTTCTCTTAGCTCTGGAGGTCTCAAGGCCAAGCCCCCATCCAGCAGCAGCAATGCCCATTCTTGAAGTATTTTATTGTTGTTTTTTTAATTGGTGGAGGGGTAAGAGGTAGCAGCACGTCAAGCTTGGGGGAGGAGTGGAGAGAGAACACAGTACTGTACAGTAAAGTTAATATACGTGGTTTTTTGAATGCAGACTTCTTTCAGAATTCTTTATATAAGGCTGAATTTGCATAATACAAATTTACAGTAAAGCAAGAACTGCCTGTAGATATATTGTGTCCAGAGCACTTGTATGTTCTTATTGTCACTAGTGATATTTTTATTTGGAACCTGTGATTCTAGTGTTGGAGAATTACAAACATGGGAACTCCTTCCACCAACAAAGACTGGTAACTTGGTCTTAAAAAACTGGCTAGGGCTTGAGAGGTTGACTGACTTTCCCAAGGTCACTTAGAACGTGAGCTAAACTGAATTTGAACCCAGGCTAGATACTTCCTCCATCCACTATTATGCAATGCTGCTTTTCTCTTTATGTAAAAGCCTAGTGTCCTATTAAGGCTTGATTTGTAAACTGTTATTCCCCAAACTATTTGCAACTTCAGAAACAATTTCTAAAAAAAAGAGTCTTCTTGTATCCTTCGCACAGCCATTCTCTTGCTTCTGGTGCCTTCTAAGAATCCTTTGACCTTCTCCTCCCTACTTCTGTTCTTGTCTCTCCATCATATGCTTTTCCTTCACTTTACTTAGTTTCATTTAACCCATTTCCTTAACTGAACACGTCTTCTATCCCAGAGTTTTTATACATTTTTCAGCTGGAATCCAACTTCCTTGTGTCTCACCAAGTAGACAATAGTAGTATCCCACCCATCCACTCACCTGCTCCAACTTTTGCTGCCGTTTTAGCAGTTCTATCTCCAAATCAGATTTCTTTTTTTGGGCTTCTTCTTCCTTCTGTTGCTTTATCACTTGGTCTCGTTTTCTCTTCTCCATCACTTTCTGTAGCTCTGGTTTATTCTGAGGTGCAAGACCCCTTCAAAAGCAAACACATTTCTAGTTTAACAAGAATACTGTTGTTTGTTGTTGTTTTTTTAAGATCCACAGTTAAAGAAAGCTATCCTCCATAGTGCTGGAGGAGTACTGTGATAAGAAAGACTGGCATTTCAGCCCAAGTGATGATAGGTTCAAGTCCTATCTCTGCCATTCACTCCTTGTGTGACCTTGACCTTGGGAAAAAAAATCACTTCCTTCCTCCAGGCTTAGGTTTTCTCATTTATAAAATGAAAAGGTTTGTTCAGATCAGGGTTCTGAATATTTTTTGTGTCATGGACTCCTCAGCCTTAGAAAATATTAAAAGCATGACTTTTAAAATAAACAGAGAGAAAAATTCAGGGGCATCTGATAGGGAAAAAAACAGGACTGGTTACTCTCAAACATCTAAGCTTTAGAAGTTGAGTAATCATTTTCTTATGGGGGGAGTAGGTTGTTTTATATGTTTAATAGAAGCTTAAAAACATACATACCCTTAAATCAAGAAAATCCATAAAAATTCAGGTAGTACAAGAATGCAGATAATTATTAAAACAAAAATAAAAACAGAAATCCACTATCAAAGAATACAGTGTAGCATTTTCATTAATCAGTAGCTCATTCTCTTTCTATATAAAATGGACATATCCCTTTGACTCACTGAGAGACCCCAAGTTTCTTCCCCATGTTCCTTTCCAGTCTTCAACAAATCATTATTAAATACCTCTATACAGAAAGACAAAAATCAATCAGTCCTAGCCTTCAACATTACACAATACAACAAAGTTATACAAAGTAATTTTAGGAAATAAAAGGACAATAATAACTTGGGTAGAATAGGGTATTAGAAATTTTAAAAGGCCTGATGTAGTAATTCTAAGTACTCTTCATATGTAGCATCATCAATTCGTAAACTGGTGTAAAACCCAAGGATGAAGTGTAGTTTGTTAAAAATCAAGTAACAGAAATAGTGCTCTTGGTAGAGGCTTCAAACAATACATTTGGTCTCAATAACGGAAATACATTTCAATCATATGTTTACAGCATCTTGCTCATTTTAAAAAGGGGGGAAAGTAAAGGTATCCCAGTTTCATACATTAAATTTTTTTATGGTTCTGTTACTTCAGTGTAGGCTGTCTACATTTTGTGGATCAAAGTGGTAACATATCAAAGTGTAACAATATTATTCTTTTTTTTTTTTTTTTTTGGTGGAGCAATGAGGGTTAAGTGACTTGCCCAAGGTTGCACATCTAGTAAGTAGGCCACATATGAACTCAGGTCCTCCTGAATCCAGGGCCAGTGCTTTATCCACTGTGCCACCTAACTGCACTCAATAATATTATTCTTTTTAAAAATTTATGAAATGGCTACCAAATTATTTTAGTAAGTAGCCTAACTTAATGACTGGGTTTATAATTAATAACAGTAAATTAATTAGTTATATTACCATGTGCTTAAAATTTTTAGGGTCAAGTAATTTCACTACTTGCATCATTTAAAATTTAGGCTTCATTTTCTTATTCTATCAGCTTAATGTACTTATACAATTATCAAATTTTCTGGATTATGTAAAACCCAGGACTCCATGAAGCTGACATTCTCCTCAATATATGAATAGTTTAAATATTATGTAATATTCAATTTCTACTTAAAGTTTTTATATAATAGCACCAATAATATAAAATATTTATTAACAAAGTACTAAGAAAAATGGTATGTATACAATATTTCAAATAAACTAAAAGTTGTAAGACTTTAATTAATATTTCATTACAATGAATTGCTTTTAATTTTCTGTGCACACACAAGAAAAGTCATTCTGACTCTCTCAATCAAAGAAAGCCTGTGAGTTTATAATTATGGCCCTGGCAAAATGAAAGAAAATCTATCCTTCTTAGAATAGTGGGGAAAGGGAGAGGAATGTTTTCAAAAATTAAAGGGGAAAAAAGACATAAATAAATATTTTCTTAAAGAATAGGTAAAAAGCAATCATCTGTAGTGCTATTATCTAATTATGAAAGAAACCAACCCACTCAAATCAAACAGAGGGAAACAAACAGTTGTGGTAGTTGCTTCAGAAACAACTGAAAAGGTTAAAAAAAAAGAAAAGAAAATCAGTGTGATTCCAGATGCTGGAAATCGTGGTGGTGTTATATTCATTTCAGAAAATTAAATATCCTCAAGCTTTCTTCCTGAAGGCAACTCTTCATGGTCCTTTAATAATTCAGGGCAGAAAGAAGATAATCAAGATGGAATAGAAGACACAGCACATAGGCCACAGGCCAAGAAGCTTCTTTCAAAGGTCACCATCAAACATACATAAAAGAACTTTGGCAGTTGTATACTTTAATATAAATTAAGGTAAATTTTATAATGTAAATTAATATCAATGGAAGTTAGGTATTCAAATATATAAATAAGAATATAAGTAAGGGAATATAACCATGGAAAAGAAACAAACCCCTGAATGTTTTTACATTTTATCTATAAAGTTTTGATTAGTTTCTGATAACTCTAGCTCCAAATACATATAGATTGGCTTAAAATAATGCTAACCACCTTATGTTTGTTCTCTAAACTTTTTTTGTCTACAAGTCATTTGTTGCCATGAGTGCTGTTTCACTAAGTCACTATAGTCAATGCTGATTTCTTTTGGTTCTGCTTTATACTATACCACTTTTTGCATATGTTCCTATATTTCTACAAATTCTTCATATTAATTATTTTTCATGGTCCAATGTGGTTATTTATTATAATTTGTTTACTCATGTCCCAAAATCTAGAAATCTAGTTTGTTTCCAGTTGTTGCTATTTGGGGGTAGGGGGTGGAATGCTGCAAGGGCTATATCTGGAAAGTTTTTCTTTCTCTTATCTATAATCCCTAAGTAGTGGGATCACTGGGGCAAAAGGTGTAACAATTTTAAAATTCTGACTATCAAATTTCATGGTGATTTTGTTAAAATTCGAAGATGTCAGAGAAAAGCCAGGAAGATGCCTAGCTCTCCCCCAGTTTTCCTTAGCAAGAACATTAAATCAAACCTATAAATGGATTCTGGAACAACAGAACCTATAAGAAATACTTTTTCAGTTTAATATAACTTAGAAAGACTTTACTTGGGCAAAAGGGGAGAGCAGCGCATAATAGATGGTATCTGGGCAAGCCTGTGGAGGCTCATAGCCATAGCACAGATCAGCAACTGAACCCACCTGGTCCTAACTCAGCAGGCCAGCTGTGAGGCCTCCAGTCCCTGTGCAGAAGGCAAGCTACCTGCCCTGGAACCCAGGGCACAACAAGTATGACTAGGCCAGGCCACCCCAGCACAGTGGGCAAACCATCAGCACCTGAGGCCCCAGAGCAGAAAGCTAGTGACCAAGCCTCTGGCCCCCAGCACAAGAAGATTGGGACAGTGCTCTCTGTGTCCCAGAAAGAAAGCTCAACTTCGAAAGTCATGAAATAGGCTAAAAAATGAACAAAAGGGAAAAGAGCTCTGACCATAGAAAGCTATTATGGAGACAGGGAAGATTAAAACACAAATTCAGAAACATATAATGTCAAAATACCTACCAGTGAAGCCTCAAAGGGAAATATGAATTGGTCTCAAGCCCAAAAAGACTTCTTAGAAGAGTTCAAAAAGGATTTTTTAAATCAAGAGAGGTAGAAGAAAAATTGGGAAAAGAAATGAGTTATGCAAGAGAGCTTGGAAAAGGAAGGACAAAAATCAACTGAAGAAAACAATTCTTAAAAAATAATTTAGCCAAATTGGGGGGGGGAGGGAAAGGGGGGAAATCCACTGAAGAAAATAACTCCTTAAAAAGTAGAACTGAGCAAATGGAAAAGGAGGCACAAAGACAAACTGAAGGAAATAATTCCTTAAAAATTAGAATTGGGTAAGTGGAAGCTAATGACTCTATGAGACATCAAGAATCAGTCGAACAAAATCAAAAGAAGAAAAGAAAATAGAAGAAAATCTAAAATAGTAATTGGAAAAACAATTGACCTGGAAAACAGAGCCAGAAGAGATAATTTAAGAGTTATTGGACTACTTGAAAGCCATGATTAAAACAAAGAATCTAGACAGCATTTTCAAGAAAAATTATCAAGGAAAACTGCCCTGATATCCTAGAATCACAATAAAATAGTAAATGAAAGAATCCACTGATCACTTGCTGAAAGAGGTTCAAAAATGAAAACTCCAAGGAATATTGTAACCAAATTCCAGACAGTGATTCATAAAGGACTGGACAGGTATGGAAGGACTACAATATGGATCTCAATTATTATTACATCATCTTTTTCTCCCCAAAACACCCATTTTCAAAACTTCCCTATTACTGTTCAGGGTATCATCATTCTTCTAGTTTCACAGGTCACCTTTAACTTCTCATTTTCCCCATCATCCCATATCCATATATCCAATAGCTGTCAAATCTTATCAGTACTACCTCCACATTTCTCACATCTGCCCCCTTCTTTCTCTCACAGGGCCACTACCCTAGATTAGGCTCTTATCAGCTCTCACCTGGACTATTCCAAAAACCTCCTACTTGGTTTCCATGCTTCGAGTCTTTCCCCATTCTGATTCATCCTGTACACAGATGGCAAAGTAACATTCCTAAAGTAAAGGTATGACTCAGTCTGTGGTTCTCAATAGCTTCAAAAATAAACACTATTCATCTTTATCTTATCCTTTCTTAATTTCTATTTTTGTGGAAGTTTTATAATATATACAATTAGTATAGTGGTATATGAGTACAAGTATGTAATTTATAAATAAGAAAATATGCATAGATTGGAGTTACATGCTCATTTTTTGTTGATTAGGTAAAAACAGAAATATTATTTTATTTACAGGTGCAAGATCAAAAAAGTTTTGTCCCATGGCATGATTTCAAGTTCTTTCACTTGCCCTACTTCAGTTTTGCTCCAATCCATCAACAGTCCTTCCTAAAATATGGTACCAAGAGCTGGACATAATGCTCTAGATGTAGTCTGACCACAGCAAGATAAACAGGACTATCACTTCCTTTACTTGGACATTATATTCCTTTTAATGTAGTCTATGGTCACATTAGAGTTTTAACTGTCTTGTTACATTAGCTCATTCATGGAAGAAAATAGAGGTCTTTTGCATGAGAATTACCTTTTAGTTTCATGTGCCTCCATTCTTTATTTATGCAGTTATTTTTTCTTAAATTTAAGCACGTTTTACCTTCAGCCTACCATTCCACCCTGTTGAAATATTTCTGGAGTCTGATTTGGCCATACATGGTACCATCTATCTATACCTCTCACCCTGGTTTGGTAACCATAACATCTAAATTATCTTCCAAGTCATTGACTAAAAAATTTAACTGAATAAGGCCAAGGACAGATCCCTGAATAACCTCACTGGAAACTTCTCTCTAGGTAAACCAATATCATTATTCTTTAGGGCTAGTAAGCTATCTGCATTTATTTCCCTATATAATTTATGACCAGAGGAGTCTATATGTGTACAGCTTTATGCAATTCATAAGCAGCATATATTATGTCTATCTCATAGTCTCTTCTCTCAAAACACAAAAGATCATTTATTAAGCATCTTATGATAAGAACAATATTTTAACTCATTCCTCCCATGCAGGCCAGTTTTTACTCTAGTTTTTCCTTAAAAGGTTTTGAGCCATTCCTCCAGACTTCACTGGTTCAGGGAACTAAGGGCTCAAGCTGTGGATGCCACTTCTTTATCTCCTGAATACAAAGCAAAAGATGGGGAGGAGGAGAGGTGTGAGGTAGATGAGTAAGATTTGGCTGGTATATCATAAAAAGTAATGCAGGCCCCATCAGACAAAGGGTAAATCGGCTGAATGTACTCAAAGCTTCCTCAATGCCTGTCTCTGTAGAATATCCATCACCTATAATGCCTAAATAAATCTTCTTTTGTTAATAACTGTTGACAGTTAGCTTACAAGTGTCTCATTTTATTCCATTATCAAAGTACTAGGGAACTGGCCTGAGTCAGGCTTCGATCAGGACATACCTGCTGGGCAAAGCACTATGCTAAGCATCTAGGAAATTAAAAACAAAACAAAGCAAACAAAACAAAACAAACCAGCTCAAGTCACTTATGGCCAAAAACAAAGTAGCCCATAAATGGTTTATATTTAAACAACTTAAAGAAAGTATTTTCCTTAGCTGGCATAAATTATGGGCCTATATCCAAACATTTTATGAGAACTTTCTTAAATGTAAAACTAACGATTCTTTAGCAAACATACCCTACTATCTATTCCCCTCCCCCAAAAGCCCCAAAATTTGGGCAGTAGGTATATATGCCTAATTCTTAATCTCCCACAAAATAAAAATTCATAACTTTTAATTTTTTGTAGTGGGGAAGCAATTCACATCTCTAAAAGAAGATATTTGAGATTTTACACATCTTTATAAGTACTATATGTCTTTCCTTCGCCTTTTAGGATCCCCCAATTAAAATCTTTCTAACATTTAAAATTTTCTTCAGTGTCAAAGGTGAGAAGAGGATCCTAGAATAACTGAAAAACTGATCAGTGACAGTGGTAAGCATCTATAAGGCAAACCATAAGTGTGACTTCAGAGAGAGGTGTTACAAGATAAGGGGAGTCTTTCTAAGACTATTGAAAATTACAATAGGATGAAATTTTACATTTTGTGTGGATAAAATATACATAAAGGTGTATTTGTGCTCTTTTGGTACCTCTGAACTTTAGTACATAGAGTCTACCATTAAAACCAATGTAGTGAGCAGATGTTAGACAGTTTGAGTTAACTTTGCCCACAGGTGGAATGATCTGGGACCCAGATGTGAGCCCTCAGAGCAAGAATAGAAAAGCAGCTTTTAGAGCTTTGGCAAGAAGCTCCCAGAGAACTCCCCCCCCCACCCCAGCAGAAGCAGGTCTTTTAACCCAGATACCTAACATTTTAATTTACCCCAAAGACAGACTTGGGAAAGAGATCCCTCTTCCCTCAGTCCCTCCCTCTTTCCCTCTCTCTTCCTCTCCCTCTCCCTCTCCCTCTCCCCTCTTCTAACTCCCCCTCTCCCCCAGGTCAAAAGACCAACTTACCTTTTCTGATTCATCAGAAGTTCCCGGTGAAGATCTTGATGGTTCCGGGAAATTTTGACAGGATTGATTAATTTCTGAGGCTTGATTAATTCAGGATTGTCATCCTCTATGTAGTCAGGTTCAGCCATGATGTTGTAGTCAGGTTCAGCCATGATATTTTTGGGAACGAGAGTGGTATCTTTTAGTTCAGGATCCTCAACTGTATTATCTGTAACAGAAATACAAACAGTTGTAAGCAGTCTATTTTTCAAAGATTTTCGTGGAACTAGGGATGTGTAAAATGTCATATTAAAATATATGAAAATATTAAGGCCATTCTTACATTTATAAAAAGGCTTTGCAAGATAAAGGGGAAGGGATGGAAAAGGATGTGCTAACTACCGTTTGATGACTGAAAGGACTCAAGAAGAAGGGTTGTATTGTCTGATTAAAGTTTCAGGATGGATGACTCACCATCACACCCTAGAGTTCCTGGGTTATACCTACTGTAATATCCCAACCTGTGATGTCACTGATATAAGGACTTCTGAGGTGGAGGAAACTCCTTATGTCAATGCAGGTTGGTACCTTCTATACAACTTTTAGTTTTACAGAGCTACCTAAAGCAGATGTCAAACAAGCCATCTGAGAGCCCACTGAAAGGTTGTGTCAAAGACTAGACTTGAGCCCAAGTCTTTCTGGTTTTGAGGCCAGCACTTTAACCACTACACCATAGTTGCCTCTCTTCTGAACAGAAATGACCTAGGTTCAAATCCCACTTCAAACATAAACTGAGTGTTCCTGAGCAAGTTATTTTACCTTTATAAACCTTGGCCAACTCTGGATGATTTATTTAATAAGACAGAGATGGGATGTTGTACTATGTGGTGGTGGAAGAAGTGAGTTCTCTAAACTGATGAAACATGCATTAAGGCTGATGTAATTCTGGTACTCCCAGAGAAGGTGTGAAATAAACTTTCTCAACCCTTCACCCGTGGTCTAGATATGGCCACTGAGGTCCTTTCTAACAGATTCTTTGATTTTCAACATCATACTCCTCCCCAAGGCAAACAATGTGTTGTGATAGAACTGCTAACATACTGCAGCTGTCTCTACTAGGCCAAGGGGAATATAGCTTCCTTGGTTCTCTGGCCACCTCAATACTCTTAATGTTTTAGAAGCAATGAGTAACAAATGCCCTTGAGGAAATATTCCTCAAGAGCAAATATACTAGCTTATACATGTAGGTTTTTTATAACCTCATGATAGCTCAGCCTTTTCATTTGTAAAATGAGAATAAGATGACCCTTATGATCATATCCAACATAAATGAAACAAAAAAAAGTTTGAAGTGGAACGTTTTAGTTACAAAAAAATTGAGTATCCTTTAGTAATTTGCATTTTATGGTCATACTTTTATTTTTTTTTATTAAATTTTTCTCAAGAGTCTATTTTTTGGGGGGCAGCTAGGTGGAGCAGTGGATAAAGCACTGGCCCTGGATTCAGAAGGACCTGAGTTCAAATCTGACCTCAGAAACTTGACACTAACTGTGTGACCTTGGGCAAGTCTTTTAACCCTCATTGCCCTGCCAAAAACAAACAAAAAAAAAGTCTATTTTTTCTCCCTCCCCTCTCCTTGAGAAAAAAGGGAAAATATTAGTAACTAATATGCACAGTCAAGCAAAATAAATTAATGCACTGGCCATATCAAAAAAATATGTTATAGACTGCATCCTGAATCCATCACCTCTGTCAGGAGGTCAATAGTATGATAAACAAAAAGTTCCTGATGGAAGTAAGGCTCTGTTCTGTTTCTGTCCCAATCAATGCACTGAGTTATTATTTCCACAGTCTAACCCCTACATTTCTTTTTTAAAATTTATTTTCCCTTAGATTTCTAAATCTGACAAAGCCCACCCTGTATGCCTGTTCGTGACAACAGCAGTATGTTCCCACACATGATGATGAAACAGTGGAAAAGGTAACTCTTCTCCGAGGAGGAGTAGCTGGGACTACTCAGTTACATCAATCAGATCTTCACAATGCACCATGTATGCTGATGCTTTGAATGAGAAACACTGAACTAAAGGACTTAAACTCACTTAACTCATCAGTTTTCTTAGTTGCAAAGTAATTCCCAATCCCCAGTGATCAGTTATATATGGTGCTTTAGAAATCTCCCAAGGAAGGTGCTGTTAAAAACAAGGTATTAAAACATTTTTTCACAGTCTCCTACAGAATTAAGGAAAATAGTTTCCAGATTATGCACTGCCATCAACATGAGATTTTTTATTTTGTTTTGTTTTATTGTTTGTTTGTTTTTGCAGGGCAATGAGGGTTAAGTGACTTGTCCAGGGTCACACAGCTAGTAAGTGTCAAGTGTCTGAGGTCACATTTGAACTCAGGTCCTCCTGAATCCAGGACCGGTGCTTTATCCACTGTGCTACCTAGCTACCCCAACATGAAATTTTTTAAAGAAAGACTAAATGGACGGTTAAAAAAAAGAACACTAAAAAGTTGTAAAAACAAAATGTACATAAAACTTCATATAAAGCATGCATGATATTTTAAAAAATATATTTATATATTCTAAGTACAAGATAACAAGTTTGAAACTATTGAGATATTATCTGTAACAAAACCAAATTCAATCAAGCAACACTGAAAACTCACTACTAAAGTTATATAACAAATACCTTAAACACAACCTGTC
Source organism: Dromiciops gliroides (assembly GCF_019393635.1). Taxonomy (NCBI): domain Eukaryota; kingdom Metazoa; phylum Chordata; class Mammalia; order Microbiotheria; family Microbiotheriidae; genus Dromiciops; species Dromiciops gliroides. Next base: position 163,057,923 of record NC_057865.1, on the reverse strand, counting down.
AGATGCAAACACTGTCCTTTTAGAAAGCATACTATAACAAAACTTTCAACTATTTACAAATCCTGGACAAATGAATTAATCACAGTCATCCCTGATTGTATATGTTGCCCCAATACAGAATGCTCCTGTTCTCACCCTAAGGTACCAAAAGTACTGCCTTTATTCTATTATAGGTGTACATAAAAAATAGCAGCAGTTTCAATCTGGTTAATCATTTCAAAAGGCATAATATGATTCCCAAAAAGGCTGGGTTTCTTCTTCTCAAATAATGGAGGGCACAGCCAAGACAGATGGCATTCCAGATTCAGTCTGACAGCAGGAGAAGAAAAGTAAACAAATTCACAACTACCCAGGATCTGAATCATAATTTTCTCACTGACAGCTGTTTGTCAGCCTGTCCTGCAGCTGCATCTTGTTAATGAAGCGCTATAAACATACTGCTACTGTATTTGATAAGATTAGCAGAGAGCTTTAGATACATCATCATCCTTGATGCTCACAACCATGTCCCTATTTTATATAGGAGAAAACTAAGTGAGTTGCCATTGATTACAAAACTTTTAAATGTTACAAGCAGGAACTGGAATCAGGTAAGGATTTGAGAAGGCTAGGTAAATCTTCAAGTTCTATATTTCCTGGAGTATAAGCAAATCTTAGCCTTAAGAGTAAGTATTGTTTATTTGGAGGGGGGGGGGTTGTATTCTATTTCAAAAGGTATATTCTACCTCCACCTCCAGTTCCTGCCTCTGGATTTTTTGTGTTGTTTACAGCAGAAAATACCATTCATGGCAATGAATTTCCCAACTACACTATGGTAACAAATACTTTGTTCCACACCAGTCAAGAACTCATCCAAACAGTAAAGGGTAAATTTGTTAAGTTTCATTTGTATTATAATGAAAATGTAAAATTCAGAACCATGAGATAAAATCATAGATCATAATTCTCTCATCTGCCTAGACTTAGAAATTATACTGCACAGAAGCACTAATATTTGAATCACTTTTTAAACAATCTCAAGAAACTTTACCATTTGAACAGGCCCAATATGTTCTAAGTCTACTCTAACCAATCAAAAGATCTTTTTGTAAAAGGTTCATATCTTTTTGGTGTCTGAACTGAAGCATTTGTAGTTTAGTTACAGGTAATTCCACAGCATTCTTTCAGAGAAATTCAGTCCACATTGTGGTCTCCATCATCGCAGTCTCCAATTTAAAGAGGCTCTAGAAGAAAAACACTAGCAGTGCCATAACTAAGTTTTCAAACCCTAGGAATATAAACATTGAAGAAGAAAGGAACTCCTCCAGATCCTATCATAATTTTCCTTACAACAGAAAGTTCTAGCTCTATTCAGAGGACCTGGATTCCAATCCTACCTCTGACTTTTATCTAGGACAAGTCACTTAGGACCTTGGTGAGTAATTTAACCAGATTTCAGTTTCATTATTTGTAAAATGAGGTTAGGCTGGACTAGATGACCTTTGAAGTTTAGATTTATGGTACTTCTTATGTATGGTGGGTACTCTAGCATTAGTGTCTTCTCAACTACTTAAGGTGTCGATGAATAAAGGACAAATTATATCACTTTGTAAGGGGGGGATTTTTATGTATATGTAAAACAAAAGAGTTGGGCTAGATAACCTTTGAGATGCTATATCTATGATCCTATGAAAATAGAAGAAAACAGAGGGTTTCTCTATATCTTTGTTCAAGAGGGAAACTCTAGGAGGACAGGTACCCTGGCACTTCTCTCCCATCTACTGGGAGCAGCAGAGTGCTCTCTGCACACAGAAGGTACCAACACGCTAAACTGAAAGGATTCTATTGGACAATCTTCTGGCCCTAATATCCATGGGTCCTATCTGACTTTTTATATCCTGTAAGGCAGAACCAGAAATTCAGAGAACAAGTTTGAGACTAAAAAATACTATAATGGCCACTGCAACTGAAGTCATCTACTGGTCATGGGCATTGGACATGACCCACAGAATCATGCTTAAAGCCAACCACTGCTTTCCCTTACCATACCAGAGGGCAGGACAGATCACATATATATATGGATAAAAGTACAAAAAGCAAGCTGTAAGCATGCATGAACCATTCATTCTATTTTCTTCTTGGCTCCATTGCTGCCTCCAAGCAAGTCCCTCGGAGGCTCTCCAAATCTCTATTTATACAGAAATAACATCTAACAGAAGTAAATGCAAAGCACTAGGCAAATAAACTTCTGTGTAAATGCCAAAGAATGACATGCTTGGGAAAATGTCAAAGGCATTTACTACCTCCCCACAATGTGTACCTTTGCAGATGCATCACAAATTTAAAGTTCAAGGGACGAAAATGAAGGGAAAGACACTTATAATCAAGAGAAGACATAGTCCAGACTGCTGGATGTGAGACTGTTATAGACAGAAATGTTAGGAATGCTGTGTCATTGGCCAGTAGGTGGCACTGGCTGTACAGGTAAGCATACCTCCCTAGTCAAGACTAGTCGTGGTATCCTAAATACTATTAAAACCTGAAAAATAAAGAGTAATTAATTTCTCAACCTGTTCCCTAAACCATATTAATGAATTTGTATTATAGGACAACATTAGACTACTCAGAAACGTTTTATAAAAGGAACAAATATATTTTGGAACCAAAGGATGTTTTTGGTATTGCTACTGCAGCAGTTACAATGTGATGGAAAGAACACGGGAGTTGAAGTCAGGAAACCAAGGTTCAAATCCCAGTTCTACCACTTAACTTAACTGGCTATGTAACCTTGGGAGAGTCACTTCCCCTTTATATTTATCTGTAGAATAAGGCAGCTGAACTAAAGTAGGGGGTCAGCCTGGGTAGGTTCCATAAACTTAAAAATTTTTTTCGGTAAATGTATTTCAATATAACTGGTTTCCTTTGTAATTCTATGTTCTGAGAAGGGACACATAGGATTCACTGGACTTCCCAAAGGGGTCAGGTTAAGAACTCTGGGACTTGAGGACCTTTAGGGGTTCTTTCCTATGTAAATCTTATGAAAACAGTTATCAAAGTTACGTGGAAAGAATTTACAGCTGAGCGAACACTAAGATTACATAATAACCATGTTCCTGACACCTGCATATTCTTCCTACTTCTAACCTTTCAGCTGTCAGTTAAGACATTAGGTCACAACTTTTTAGGACTATTGGAAGAACTGCCAGCACTCCTCTTACTGGATAGCAGAGGGTCCTTCTCATGGTTTGAGTCTGTGGGGGAGGGGAGGGGAGGGGAGGGTAAATTGTTGTTCTGGTTCCAGTACAACTGGCCTGCTGGCTGTTCACATCACAGTACATCCTATCTCTAAGCCTCCTTGTACTCGTCTGGAATGCACACCCAGGTGCTCACCTCTACCCCTTACCACTCAGGTGTCATTAAGTCAGTCTTTCATCTCTCTACCTTCTCACTTTAAATTACAAGAGATTATTATTGTATTACATTCTAAATGCTCTGTATTTATGGGTGGGTGTGTTGTGTACTCCCAGTAGATTTAAGCTACTTGAGGGCAGAGTGTTTAATTTTTTTGTCTTTATATCCCTAGTGCCCAGCACACCACCTTACACGTAATATGTATTCAATAAATGTTTGTGGAGTTGAGTTATTTCACATACTTAAAATCTTTAGAAAAACAGAATGGGGAAGGTAATAGAAGACTGAAATCAGAAATGCCTGAGTTAACTTCCCACCTCCAACACAAATAGGCTGCCTGATCTAAAGCAAACCTCACAGTACTCCAGGCAACCAAGAAGATAAATTTCAGAAGAGGTACAGATTTGATCGAGTTCTTCACCCTACACTGAAGCCACAGGTCTCATAAAAAATTAATAACACATTCAGTTTGAGAAATGCAATCAATAATTCCTACCCTTGGTTTATCAAGAATCGAATAGGCCTGATCCAAGAGATTTTATATTAGCCTTGTACATGTTGTCTCCCATTTAAGTGTAAATAGTCGGCACTGAATAAATGCTTGAAAAGTAATCGATTAATTGGTTGCTAGACTCTTCAGATAACATTAATAAAATAGTTAATCAAACCTTCCCTTATCCTTCCCTATCCTCTAACTGTAAAGTATTGGAAAACACCTTTCTTTCCCTTGAACTTCCATAACACTTACTCTGTATTCCTGGAATATGATATGGTTCTATATATAGCTCTTTCTCTGATCCCATAGGTTATTATCCACACTTTATAGATTAGGAAACTAAGGTTCACAGAAACCAAGTTTCTATAATCATAAATGCCAGAAATGGAATTAGAACCCAGGTCACTCCAGACTCCAAAGTCCAGGGCTTTCCACACACCTTCCTAGGGTGACACATACATATTCTGCCTTGTTTTTTCTCCTGAGAACCAGTCTCATATCACCAATATTTCCCACTGGACCTTTTATCTACTGTCTTTCCCTCATCTCACATCTCATCTCCTGCCTGGAATCCAGTGATAGACTATTAATTAGTTTCCCTGCCTCAACTCTGTCTGTCTGTCTGTCTCTCCTAAAGCACAGGTTTGCCCATGTCACTCCCTTGTCAAAAAGCTCCTGTAGATAGGAGGCTCTGATGAACTGTCAGAACTGTGAAATACTCTAGATCGTCTGGAACTTAATTGAGAATTAGGCAAGAAGGGTGATTACACTGACCCAGTCATCTCACTACTGGGTATATACAACAAGGAAGTCAGAAACAAAAGTTTAACATACACCAAATTATTCACAGAAGCACTCTTTGGGTAGCTACAACAATACAAACCAAAAGGGGTGTCCATCCACAAAGGACTGGCTTTAAAACTATGGACTACTAATGGAAGGGACTATTATTGTGCAGTAAGAAAAAATTCTGAGAAACATGGGAAAATTGGTTTAAAATTATATAGAGCAAAATAAACAGAACCAAGAGAACATCTACATGTATATAAACTGAAGTAGAACTCTTTAGTACAGCACTACTGGAAAGTTAATAAAGTTGTGAACAATAGAAAAACCAATAAAGGTTTCACAGAATTCTTCCCCTCAAAAGAAGAGGTCTACAAAACACTATATATACCACATTGTCAGATTCAATCAGTGCATGTTTTTTGAATAATTGTCTTTCTTTATGACTAGAAAGGGTTTAAAATGACTTTGATTTAAAGACAAAGGCTTCAAAATGCATTTTTAAAAATCAAAACAAAATTACTGGAAAAACATTGGGAAGGCCGAGTCAATATAATAAAAATGACAATTCTACCTAAATAAATCCAATTATTCAGTGTCATACCAATCAAACTATCAATAAATTATTTTATAGAGCTAGAAAAAATAACAAAATTCATCTGGAAGAACAAAAGCTTAAGGACATCAAGGGAATTAATGCAAAAGAAGGTAGTCTAGCTGTACTGAATCTCATACTGACTCTCAAAACTGTAGTATAAAGTGGTAATTACCAAAATAATCTGCTACTGGCTAAGAAATAGAATGGTGGATCTAGATTAGTTACAAATTACATAATAGTATATGATGACAGTAATCTTGTATATGATAAACTCAAAAGATCTAAGATTTTGCAACAAAAACTCATTATATGGCCAAAAATGCTGGGAAAACTGAAAACAGTATGGCAGAAACTAGGTATAGACCAACATATCATACCATATACCAAGATATGGTCAAAATGGGTGCATGATTTACACATAAAGAGTAATGCCATAAGAAAATTAAGAGGGCATGGAATAGTTTATCTGTCAGATTTATAAAGTAGGACAAAAGAAAATGGAGAGCATTACAAAATGTAAAAGAGCTAATTTTGATTGTATAGAAATAAAAAAGCCTTTGCACAAATAAAACCAATGAAACCCAAATTATAAGGAAAGCAGAGAACTTGGGGGGGGGGGATTTGCAACAAGTTTCTCTGATAAAGGCCTCATTTCTTAAATATATAGAGAACTAAGTCAAATTTATAAGAATACAATTCCCCATTTGATAAATGCTCAAGGGATATGAACAGGTCGATTTCAGATGAAGAAATCAAAGCTATCTATAGTCATAGGAAAAAATGCTCTAAATCACCACTGATTAGAGGAAATGCAAATTAAAACAAATGTGAGGTACCACCTTACACCTATCAGACTACCTAAGATGACAAAAAAGGAAAATGTTAGATGTTGGAGAGGCTATGGAAAAACTAGGACACTAATGCACTGTTGGTGGAGTTTTGAATTGATCCAAACATTCTGGAGAGCAAATTGAAACTATGCTCAAAGGGCAATCAAACTGTGAACACCCTTTGACCCAGCAATACCACTGCTAGGTCTATATCCCAAAGACACCCAAAAAAGGGAAAAGGGCCTATTTGTACAAAATATTTATAGCAGCTCTTTGTGGTGGCTAAGAATTGGAAATTGAAGGGATGCCCATTAATTGGGAAATGGTTAAACAAGCTGTGGTTTATAATGGTGAAGAAATATTATTGTGTTGTAAGAAATGACAAACAAGATGATTTCAGAAAAATATGGGAACATTTACATTAACTGATGAACAGTAAAATGAACAGAACCACAACATCGTACACAATAACAGAAATACTATATGATGATCAAGTGTGAACGATTTAGCTATTCTCAGCAATACAATGATCTAAGACAATCCTAAAGGATTAATGATGAAACATACTATCTGCCTCCAGAGAAAGAACTGATATTGTTTGAATACAGAATGAAGCATGCTACTTTTCATTTGCTTTCATTTTTTTCTTTTGTTTGAGTCTTCTTGTAAAAAACGACTAATAAGGAAGTTTTATTTGACAGCACATATACAACCTATATCTGATTGCTTACAGTCTCAGGGAGGGAGAAAGGAGGGAGGGATAGAATTTGGAACTCAAAACTTCAAATAAAAATGTTGAAAAGTTGAAAAAAAATTCTCCTAAAAAATAAAGAACTAGAAGATCTTTTACACTCAATTTGTATATACCTAGAATATACTCTATTCTTACCTCTAACTCTTAGAATCTCTAGATTCCTTCAAGGCTTATTTCACATATTGTTTTCTAATTGAAGCCTTTTTTTCTGATACCTTCCTCTGCCCTCTACCATTACTTTACATCTAATTTATATTTATGTCCATATATTAAAGGAGAGACAGGGAGAGAAGAGGGACAAGATAGATAAGAAAGGGGAAAAAATTAAAATTTTTTGAGAGTATATGTTTCTTCTGTACTCCTAAAGCACAGTTGTATGATACCTAATAGAACATGGTCAATAAATATTTAGTGGTTGACACTGATAAACACAGAACCTGGGCTGAACTCTTGGCCTGGATCTTCCAATGATACCTGGACTAATAAATAAGATAGTTTCATAAAAATAATCTATAAAGTACCTCACATAGCTTTGCTGGACTGTTTGTTTGTTGTTTGCCCTTCATTCTTGAAGAGGACCATCACATCAGGAGGTGATATCATGACTTGCAATGAATGGGATTTAAGTGTCCATGCTATTTTTAAAAATTTCTAAAATCCAGAGATTTTTTTTAAGTAACAAAAAAGCAAAATCAAATATGAAACATCTGGTTCTCACTGTGAAGCTGAGTGTCCAAAGACTATTCTGGAACGAATGCAGAAGTAAAATTAAAAACAAAGGTGGGAAAAACACTAGGGAATGATGAAATAGCATTTTACATATATAACAAGATAACATTAAAAACCAGATCAAATAAATTATAAGTTTAATAGAATTTTAATGAAGTATGCTAGGAAGATATCTAATATAACACCTTTATTTTACAAATGTTTGAACAGAGAGGTATTGACTTGCCCAAAGTCACAAAGCTAGCTGGACTACAGCTTTGGTCCTCCAAATCCAGTGGTCTTTCCACTCTACCACATAAACTGGAGCACCCTAACTTGTACGTAAAAACTGTTTATATTTTATTAAATCACAGTAGTTATCTACATAAGCTTGAAAAAATAAACACATATTATTTATTAAGTCAACAAGTTACTCAATAGCTTTCTGAATCTGTTATAGGATTACTAAGTGACAACAGGAGGTTGATGAGACAACAAAATCCTAGAGATACCCTGAGCCAAGTATTTATTCTGGTAAAACTTATGTCTCACACCTACTACAAATGAGGCTCAGAGACCTAGGTCAAATACAAATGAATACAAACCCAGAAGGCAAATAAGCAGGCCAGCTTGAGCAGCCAGCCTCAATGTATTGCTTGTGAGCAAACAGGTTCTGACCTTGTAACATACCTGTGTATAAAATGGGCAAAAGAGAGACCCACAAATCAAACTAGACTACACCTGCTAATCAGCCTGGGCTAACCCTGTTTAAAATTACCTGGATGAAAAAAAGCTTAGAGTGATTTTAAAATAATAAACTCAAAAGAATTTAGGTCCCTTTCCCAGAAAAGTGCCTGGGGCAGCTAGGTGACAGATATAACACTGGCCCTGAAGTTGGGAGAACCGGATTTCAAATCTCACCTCAGACACTTACTAGCTGTGTGACACCCTGAGCAAGTCACTTAGCCCCAGATGTTTGAATCATTTGGGGTTATCTCCCTCATCCTAATGTATATCTTGTCATTGGACCCAGACGGCCTTGGAGGAGAAAGTGAGGTTGGTGACCTTGCACGGCCCTCCCTCACTTAAATCTCTTTCAATCATTGCAAGTTATGTCATCACCTCTTGATGTCATGGTCCTCTTCAAGAACAAGGACAAAAAACAGCCTGAAACCACTTAAGCTGAGGAATCTTCCACCTGAGTACAGTCATGGAAATTTTGGTCCTTTTGGAATGCTATTGTCCAGGTCAATCTTCAGTTTATATGTTGACTCAGAACTTTTTCCTCTATTCACCCAGGTGGGGCCAGATGTTTTTTCAGAGAAAAGGTCCTATCTTGTTTCCCTCTAGGCTAGGTCACAAACCCCATAGAAATAGCTCTACTTTCTGTTAACAATAAGCAGTCAAGTAAGGAAATACTGCATCAAGCATGATATAAAACGAGAATCAAAGAAGCAAGCTTCTCATTTACTAAGGTCAAAAGCCGGTTGGGATATTTCTATCATTAGGGGGAAGGAGAGTTCATAAAGATAGGAGCTGACTTTTCTCATTCTCTAGTTTGGGGAGTTATCTAAAGTCCTAGATGCTTCTGGCTAGACCAAACTTTCCTATTTGAAACTTTTCCTCCTCCCTTGGATTCATATTCATTTTCTCCCTACATCTCTCACTTTTGTTTCCTTTGGTGACATCTCTTCTTTCTAAACCTTAAATAGGAGGGTTTCCCCACAGTTTAGTCGATGGTTTTCTGTTCTCCTTTTTCTTCACTCTCTCGCTTGGTGATTTCATTCCCTTTCACAGCATCAAATAACATAGGATCATAGATTTGTAGCTGGGAGAGACTTCAGAGAGGCCATCTAGTGCAATTTCTTTATTTTGCAGATGTCCCCTGAGTACAGAGACAGTATTCTTTCCATTGTATCATGCTGTCTTTTTATCTATATGAATAACTTAACCTCAAAGCTGCAACTGCCTTAAATTTTTAACAACCCCTAAAACTATGCTTCATCATTTCCTTCAAATTGACTCCCACTACTGACTTTTGTGCTATCATTCTTCCAGAGGGTTAAACTAGAAACCTGGGAGCAGAACTGGGACTAGAGCAGGCAAGATATACACCTAAAACATGAAGATGCAATTTTAATTATCATGTTATAAGTAATATATTGCTATGACAAAATGCCTTGCTGCTTTCCTTTTTCCCTACCAACATTCTGTGCATCTTACTCAAATTCTACCTTCTCCATGAAGTTTTACCTGACAGCCCCAAATGACAGTAACATACACCTTTATCTGAAATGTTGTCTATAATAGAATTTCCTGCCTATATCAATAATTTGACAACTAGGTCCAGTATCATCAGTACTACTGGAAACCCATTAAAACTGAAGGCCGGGGCCTTCTGTCTCTGTCTCTGTCTCTCTCTGTCTCTGTCTCTCTCTGTCTCTCTCTCTCTCTCTCACACACACACACACACACACACACACATGTATGTCAGAATCTGCTAACCAAGGCTACCTTCCTCCTTGACCTTGTCAATACCCAGGGCACCTTTAGGAGACTTGGGACAATTTAGTAAATCAATTTTATATAGGTCCAACAATGGTGTTGTGGTTAGTAGGCAGACAAAGGCTGTCAGTCACTCTTACCAACCCCTCTCACTTATTATTGCTGGCCCCTCCCCTCTTGGAAAGGCTTTCCTCTCAAACTAAACCTAGGAAAATGTGTTGGATGCCAGCCCTAATACCAGCCCAGACACCACTGATTAAGTTGCCTAGAGAAATCCCAGTAAAAGTATATTTTCTTTGTCCTGTGAGATTTTTTTTTAAAGAAAAGCAATAATAAACTTTCTTTTAAATTCTGAGCCCCCAGTCAGAGATCCTGCTCTAGCAAAAATACAGCCATTTGGCTTCTTTCTTCCCATCTAATCCAGCTTCATTTTTTCATAATAATGTGGATGGCTAACAGCTTTTATCATATTTGTTCATTTAAGAGACAAAATAAAAGATTAAAAATAGAAAGATAAACGTTTTTGTTTTTGTAAGGCAATGAGGGTTAAGTGACTTGCCCAGGGTCACACAGCTATAAGTGTCAAATGTCCGAGCCCAGATTTGAACTCAGGTCTTCTTGAATCCAAGGCCAGTGCTTTATCCACTGTACCACCTAGCTGCCCCAAGATAAACTTTTTTTGGGGAGGGGGCGCAGGAAATGGGGGTTAAGTGACTTGCTCAGGGTCACACAGCTAGTAAGTGTCAAGTGTCTGAGGCTGGATTTGAATTCAGGTCCTCCTGAATCCAGGGCCGGTGCTTTAACCACTGCGCCATCTAGCTGCCTCCAAGATAAACTTTTAAGAAAAAAGATAAACCTCATACTCCAAATCAGGGTCTCCCTAAGAAAGAAAGGGAAAAAGGAGAGGAAAAGATTTTTAAAAATCAAAGTTCCATCAGTAGTGTGAAGCAATTTGAAGCACTGGGTTTAGCAGCACTGGTTCCTCCCAAATATACTGCATTAAGTCTCCCAGTTTCTCCCTTACTGCCCTATCAAAAATAGGGATGTGGAAATTATGAGTCACAATACAGCCAAAACTCCCCAGGGGAAGGGCTGATAGATGAGGCAAAGGTTAGGAAAACCGTAGGTACTCAAGCTCAGTATCCAGATCTCTTTAAGATGCCTGGAGTAGATGGGACCAAAACTGTTATAAAGGAAACTGAAGGGTCAGTAATTGTTTTCTATTTGTTCTCTAGTGGTTTTCCATCTGTGTGTGTGTCTTTTCTCAAACTAGTTTTATACTGAGGGCTCTTCTCTTTCTTTGTCAAATTGTCGCCCAGTGGCAAAAAAAAAAAGTATTTTATAAGATAGTTTTCCTATAGTTTAGTACATCTAAAATGTCATCCAGTCCCCCTCTTCTGACTGTAACCCCAGCATATGTGCTCCTTAAGGTCATGGCCTATTTTATCTTCATCTTTATATTCCCAATACCTGACTGTGTTTTGCTTATAATAGGCACTTAAGTATTTGGTACCTCCATTTCCATTTAACTAATTCTGCTTTTTAAGGAGGATTTGGAAAGGATTTTAAAAAGAAAAAAACAACCTCTAACAGCTGAATAACACCCAGACAATATTGATTTAGAACTGGAGAGGGACTTTAGTCAGTCATCTAGCCCAATACCCTTATTTTATAGATGAGAAAATGAGGCTTGACTAAGGTTATACATGTAGTTAGTGCAAGAAGCAGAATTTGAACATAGATCCCTTTGTTTTCAAGTCCAGTACTCTTTTCACTTGTTAAAGGGTCTTCAAGTGTTATTGTGGATAAGTTTCATCAGCCTGATTTGATGACCCTCTTAGAACAGTTTGGTTGGCACTTAGACAAGAGACAAAGTCCATCATTGGGACTCACACTCAAAGCCTTTCAATTTTGGTAGAACTTGAAGCAATTTGTAAAATAATATATTTTAAATGATCCACTATTATAATTATTAATGAAGATGAGAAGAGGTAGCTGCACCCACTGGTTCCTTTTCTTTAGAAAGGGGAAGCCAGACCAAGTTGACAGAGAAAAGGCAGGAACTAACCTGAGGTTTCCCAAATCCCCCTCCAAACAATTTTAAATAATACCTCAAAATTAATTCTAAAGTGGCAGAACCCAGAAAGGGACAGAGTGAAACAATCTTCCAGTACAAGACAACTAAGAAGATCAGCAAGAGAGGTCTGTGCACTGGGCTGAGAGCATAGTGCTATCCAGTGCAGGCAACACATTAGTAGCATCTCCAGCTATTATCAAGTCTTAAGAGGCAACTACATTTGCAGTAGCAACTTCTGGAGCTCTCAGTCCACAGACAATAAAGGGGTTGGACAACTGGTCAAAAGGTGATTACAGGTGTTGCTCTGCCAGCACTGGGGGCAGAATTTTGTTGCAGTGCACATATGATCTGGGTCATAGTCCCAGGGTAAGGAGGAGCACTAGCACACCAGAGCTGCAGGAGAATGCTTATAGTCACTAACAGACCATAGCACAAGCCAGGAGAGTCGTAAACACATCTCTTCTTAGAACATGCCATCTTGGAAGAACTAAAAGCTTACAGACCCCCAGAACTAGCTTTTTAAAGAGTTACACAAAAAGTCTGAAGTAGTGTCCCCTCCACTGCAGATATAGAGTCCAACTTTAACAAAAAGTTAAAAGAAATAAGCTGGAAAATTAGTAACACCCCCCCCTACAGGTGTACACACACACACACACACACACACACACACACACACACACACACACACAGAACCTAATCATAGAAAGTTACTATGGTGACTGGGAAGACCAAAACACAAACACAGAATAAGACAACAAATTCAAAACTGCTACATCCAAAGCCTCAAAGAAAAATGTGGATTGGTCTCAGACACAAAAAAGAATTCCTGAAAATCCTTGAAAAGGATTTTAAAAATCAAATAAGAGAGGAAAAGGAAAAATTGGGAAAACAACTGACAGTGATGCAAAAAAATCTTGAAAAAAGAGTCAACAGCTTGGTAAAGAAAAATAACACCTTAAAAAACAGAATAAGCCAAATGGTAAAAGAGGCATAAAATGCATTGAAGAGAAGAACAAACACTTAAAAAGCATAAGTGGCAATATGGAAAAAGATACAAAAATGCACAGAAGAAAAGAACTCCTTAAAAAATAGAATCAGTCAAATGGAAATGGAGGTACCAAAGTTCACTGAGGAAAATAATTCCTTAAACATTAGATTTGGGCAAGTGGAAACTAACGACTCCATGAGACAGTAAAAAAATTATTTAAATCAAAAGAATGAAAAAATAGAAGAAAATGTGAAATATCTATCTCATTAAAAAAAAAAAACCTGACCTGGAAATTAGATCCAGGAGAGATCATTTTAAGAATTATTGGACTACCTGAAAGCCATGATCAAAAAAGGAGCTTAGGGGCAGCTAGGTAGCGCAGTGGATAGAGCACCGGCCCTGGAGTCAGGAGTACCTGAGTTCAAATCCGGCCTCAGACACTTAACACTTACTAGCTGTGTGACCCTGGGCAAGTCACTTAACCCCAATTGCCTCACTAAAAAAAAAAAAAAAAAAAAAAAAAAAAAAAAGGAGCTTAGACATCATCTTTCAAGAAATGATCAAATAAAACTACCTTGATATCCTAGAACCAGAGAAAAACAACTGAAAGAATCTACTGATCCCCTCCTGAAAGAGATCCCAAAATGAAAAGTCCCAGTAATATAATAGACAAATTTCAAATCTCCTTGGGCATGAGTGTGAGTTGACTATGATGGGATGAAATTTTAAAAACTAAATTAAGGAGTGAGAAAGAGGAATGTACTCAGAGAGAAGGGAAGTGGGAGAGGTACATACAAGAAGTAGAGAGGTACATACAAGAAGTACAAAAGAGATTTTACAGTGGAGGGAGAAATGTGGGAAGTAGGAAGGAGTACTTGAACTTTACTCTCATCACAACTGACACAAAAAGGGAATAACATAAACACTCAATTGGGTATAGAAATATATCTTATCCTACAGGGAAGTAGAAGGGGAGATGGATAAGAGAAGAGGAGGGAGGTGTTGATAGAAGGAAGGGAAGACTGAAGGAAGTGGTAGCCATAAGCAAAATACCTTTGAGGATGGATAGAGTGGGAAGAGAGAAAAAGATAAATGGGAGAAATAGGATGAAGGGAAAAACTCAGTAATCATAACTGAAAAACCGTTTACAGCAGGTTTCTCTGATAAAGGCCCCATTTTTCAAACATATGGATAACTGACTCAAATTTATAAAAACAAGAACTATTTCCCAATTGATAGATGGTTAAATAATATGCATTGGCAGTTTTCAGTTTAAGTAATCAAAACTATCTATAGTCATATAAAAATGCCTAAATCATTATTGGTTTAAAAAAATGAAAACTAAAACTCTGGGGCAGCATCTCAGACACAGCAGATCAGCTAATAGTATTGAAAAAGAAAATGACAAATATTGGAGGGGATGTGGGAAAAGTGAGACTAATGCACAGTTGGTAGAGTTGTGAATTGATCCAACCATTCTGGAGAGCAATTTGTAACTATGCCCAAAGGGCTTTAAAACCATGCGTACTCATCTGACCTAGCAATACCAATTTGGTATTAGTATCACAATTGGTATCCCAAGAGTTAAACAAAAAAGAAAAAGACCTATTATGTACAAAAATATTTATAGCAGCTCTTTTTCTAGTGGCTTTTTCTAGTGAAGGGATGTCTATCAACTGGGGAATGGCTGAACAAGTAATAATATATGGCTGTGATAGAATACTACTGCACTACAAGAAATGACAAGACTATTAAGAAATTACAAGGGGGATTGCTCTCAGAAAAATATGACATCCCCCAAAAGAGAAAAAGACCTATTTGTAAAAAAAAATATATTTATAGCAGCTCTTTTTGTGGTGGCTAAGAACTGGAAATAAAAGGAATGCCCATCAATTGGGGAATGGCTAAACAAGTTATGGTATATAAAGGCGATGGAATATTATTATGCTATAAGAAATGACAAGCAGATAGCTGTATGACCCTGGGCAAGTCACTTAACCCTAACTGTCTCACAAAAACAACAATAACAACAAAAGAAATGACAAGCAGGATGATTTCAGAAAGGCCTGAAAAGACTTGTATGAACTAACATATAGTGAAGTGAGCAGAACCAAGAGAACACTGTGCACAGCAACTACAATATTGTTTGATGAAGAACTGAGAATGACTTAACTATTCTCAGCAATAAAATGTTCCAAGACAGTCCCAAAGGACTAATGATGAAACATACTATTCACCTACAAAGAAAGAATTGATATTGATTGATCACAGACTGAAGCATGCTAATTTTCACTTTCATTTTTTTTATTCAAGTTTTCTTGTACAAAATTACTAATATGGTAATGTTTTACGTAATTGCACATGTATAACCTATATCTGATTGCTTACTGCCTTAGGGAGAAGGGAGGGAGTTAAAGAGGGATAAAATTTGAAACTCAAAACTATAAATAAAAAATGTTTATTATTATTTTTTTAAATCTGAAAAGACTTACATGAACTGATACAAACGGAAATGAGCAAAACCAGGAAAACACTGCACATAGTAACAGCAATATTGTACAATGATCAACTGTAAGTGACTTACCAATTCTCAGCAATACAATGACCTAAGACAATTCTGAAGGACTTATGATGAAAAATTCTATCCATCTCAAGAAAAAGAAATAATGGGAGTCTGACTGTAGGTGAAAGCATACTGTTTTAAAACTTTATGTTTCTTATTTTTGGTTTGGTTTTGGTCTATGTTTTCTTTCACAATGTAACTAAAATAGAAATAAGTTTTGCATGACTATACATGTATAATCTATATCAAATTGCTTGTCTTCTCAGTGAGGGGGGAAAGAAGACAGGAAGTTTGGAATTCAATTTTTTTTAAAAAGGATGTTAAAAATTATTTTTACATTTAATTGGGGAAAATATTAAGTTAAAAAAAAAGAATGGGAAAGCTATCTCAGAATGCCAGAATTATTTAAGGTAAGAAAATGAATGAAACTAACAGCCTTGGTTCCCTCTACTTTTCCTAAGAAATAATGTTTCTTCAACTTATAAGATTTATTTTCTGTAAGATAAATGTTTTGAGGAGTTTTTCTAACAATGTTAGATTTGTCCTAATCCATGAACACCCTTATCAAGTTCTCTCTGTGACTTAAGAGACATGGATTTTGTCAAGACAAGGAACCTGGTATTAGACAAACGGTCTGTATAACTGCTGGATAAAACCAAGTTAAGTGGCCCACTGAAGTACCAAACTTATAAACTTTAGCACAATGGTCAAACATAGGGATTTTTGAAAATTTTAGGTATTAACTTTACTATATTTTTTAAAGTCACAGTACTAATCAGTCTGAAATACATTTAATTTTCTGGGGGAAAAAAAAGGTAGTGTGATATAGTAGAAAAAACACTGGCTCTGCAGTCAGAAGACATATATTCAAACCCTAAGTAGCTCCTATGTGACTTTGAACTGATCATAAGTTCCATAATCTTGGTCTCCTCGTCTACAAAATGAGGAGATGGGGTTATGTCCTTTGAAGTAAATCCCTTCTAGTTCTAAAGCTGTGATCCTATGTGTTATATAAGGCAAATGGTAAAAACACAAGTTAGCCCACTTTATAGATGATAATCCAATCTAGAATGGAGGTTGGGGGAAAAGGAGAAAAAAAATTTAGATGGAAACTTAAGGGGACAAAAATTGTGAGGTTACAATAAAACATAATGAGTTAAAAGCCAGGAATCTGCTTCATCGCTAAGGATGAGAAGGTATAAGGATTTTGAAATTTCTTACTATACTTGTTAACAAGTATGTGTCTAGAGAGTACAGAAGACTGGTACTGTTAGAAGAGAAAGTTATTAGTTTAAGAAATAAATATCTGCACATAAATATATTACATGTAATCTAAAATATACATTTTTATATATAAGATATATCATTCACTGAACAAATACAACTAAAACCTTATCTTTCCTGTTAAATACCTTCATAAAACCCTAGGGGTCCTCAGAATACAGATGGAAAATCACAAATTATTTGAGTTAAAGAGTCACAGGATTGCTATCAAGAAACTGTTTCAGGAAAGTTGAGATATAAAGCATTACAGGCTTTGGGATGAGAGGTATTTTCCCTTCTTCACATGACAGCAGCATTTCATTACTTTACTCTAGTTCTAGAAAAAGGAGTGGCTGTGGTAACCCCATGGAGATGCTATTACAGGAACCCACGGACCCCATTTTGTCACAAAGCTAAAGGAAACCAAGTAAATGAGGCGATGCAGAGAGTAGAACAACAGGAAAAAGAATAATGTTGTTTAAATAGAAAACTAGTTATGCGTTTGACAGAGCCACAGCCCTTAGTTTTAACAATGATTAAATGCCTTCAGAAACTAAAATTTGGGGAAATAAATGGAAAGCTAAATTCTGCTTTCTGAGTGAGTCAGGTAAGAAGTATCTGGCAAATCCCCCAAAATCATGGTTTTAGAGCACCTATAATTTTTCTACTTTAAAATTCACCCCCAATTTAAGAGGCAATATAATATAAGAAAATTGCACTAGACTCAAAGACAAGAGTCCTAGATTCTCCTGAGTTGCTGGGGGTGAGGTGGGGGGAAGTCAATGCCCATTGGCCAGCATAAAGGTATTAAGCCTCTAGAGCCCACTGGCAGACCCACACTTGAAGCTATTAAAACTTGGAAGAGGGGCAGCTGGATGGCGCAGTGTATGATAGAGCATCAGCCCTGGAGTCAGGAGGACCCGAGTTCAAATCAGGCCTCAGACACTTGACACTTACTAGCTGTGTGACCCTGGGAAAGTAACTTAACCCCAATTGCCTCACCCCCCCCCCAAAAAAACTTGGAAAGACCTACAAGGTGACTTGTATCTCATCGACATAGCTTTTGAGAATCCAAGACTACGGGGGCAGCTAGGTGGCACAGTGGATAAAGCACCGGCCCTGGATTCAGGAGGACCTGAGTTCAAATCTAGCCTCAGATGCTTGACACTTACTAGCTGTGTGACCCTGGGCAAGTCACTTAACCCTCATTGCCCCACCAAAACAAAACAAAAAGAATCCAAGGCCACTCCAACACCACAAGGGGCAGTGAAGTATGAACTGGATAGACACAATAAGAGTTACTTACATGTATGTAATGCTTTAAAATCTATAAATTCCATTCTTCACAACCGCCCAATGAGGTAGATAGGGCAAGCATGACTTTCTCAGTGGAGAGAACTCTGTTTCAGAAGTTTATGCACCAAAAGGGACTGAAAACTATGACTTAGCAGGTCAATCCTAGACAACTGTCTGAGGCATTGGAGTTAAAACTAAACTGAAAAATGGGTCAAACTCTCTTTCTCCCTCACTCTCTTAACTTTGTGGGGAAAAGGAGCCTTTGTTTGTCTTATCCATGTACTACTTAAATCACAAGTACTTGTGAACTGGGTCATACAGTTTGTTGAGGTACAGAACCTAAAACAGTACAGTGAACAGACTATAATTTACTAAGCAACTAATTAACTAGTATCAAATTTCCCAGATAAGGTTTTGAACTCCAGCCCAGAAGCAAATGCAGATTTTACAAGGCAAGAATTAGTTCATAAGGAGACCAAAGCAAAATAAAATAAAAACAAAAACAATCACACAAGTGTCTAGTCATATCTTCTGTTCCACCATGTCTCTGTTCCACTTTTCATTTTGATTTAAGAGTGGTGATGTAACTCTACTACAAAGATTCAGGTAATCAATGAAAAACTTGCTTAATAAAGCTAAACTACATTGTTGCAACAAACTATATTGTGACAACAAACACAGCTGGAGGCATGAGGATTTTAGGAAAAAAAGTTCTCCCAAGTAAAATGAGACCCAAACTAATTTTTTTATCCTTACATTGTAAGCATTTTCCCCCTAAGGATTCTTTTGAGTTAGAATAAAAGATATGAAAAATTACTATAAAGTAAAATAGGTGGATGATTTATAACAGTAGTTTCATTTTTTTTTTAAATAATGCTGGCTAGGGGGCAGCTAGGTGGCACAGTGGATAAAGCACTGGCCCTGGATTTAGGACTCCCTGAATTCAAATCGAGCCTCAGACAGTTGACACTTAACTAGCTGTGTGACCCTGGGCAAGTCACTTAACCCTCACTGCCCTGCAAAATAAATAAATAAAATAATGCTGGCTGAGGAGTTATATGGGTGGATACAGCCTACAGTAGAGTGATGCGTGACTACATACCAGCTAGGAAGACAGAAAGGGAAATATCTCTGTATCCTCCCTCTAATCATAGACAAGGCAAGGTATCCTCTTTTTCTAGAGGAGGCTCACATTTTGCTCTACTTTTTTTTTTTTTTTAGATTACAGATGACCTGACTTTTGTGTTCCTGAATAGATACGAACAGTTACCCTAGTATAGAAAAAAAATGGCCTGTATCTATCTGTGTAACTCATCATATTTTCACCCCAACTATTCTTTACATGGGCACCTGTACCCATCCTCTGAATTTTGGTAAAAGGGACCACAAAAATACCTATGATTGAGACCCCAAATCTCTTAAGTAAAATTTGATTTGACCGTGAGAGAAACTGAAACACCCCATTATGAACACCAACCAAGAGCTTTTGGCTCCCTTAGGAGGTTCATAATAAAACAGGTAAAGATCCTTTCTTTTACTTTTTGAACCATTGCTAGGGCAATGTTTTTATCATAAGCACAGATAAAACTTCCTTTAATTCCCCTTCTCCTTCACTTTTCTGTTCTCTTATCCAATTAGCTCAGGAAAGTTTCTCTCAATTACCATTTCAAAATCAAAACACAACCTCAGTCATGGTTGATTAAAATATTATTAATCCTAGTAATATACCTCTCCCAAAAAGGGGGAGTTGGGAGGAGTGGGGACTTATAGCTTAAAATTCTAAAAATACTCCAGAGTTCCCTTCAGAATTTCCACAAGTTTCCTATCTCCTCGATATCTACCAATTAAACCTGTTTATCTTCAAATATCAGTATTAATTCAAAATAAATGAAGAAAGTTTAACTTAATTTTGGGGCTTGGGGGGGGGTGTTGTTGTTTTGCTTTCATTACCAGTATTGTATGTCATAACAGATGGGCCCTGGGCTATATTCAAGAAACCTAGATTATAATCATTTAGTAGCTGTCACCTTAAGTGACTTTGGCAAGTCACTTAAAACCCTTAGACTTATATTTTCTCTTCTGTAAAATAAAAGGGTAGAATTAGATAATTTCCAAGACCCTTTCTACTTATAATAGTATTTTTCTTGGCAAATGCTTAGAACTTCAGCTACATTATCAATTACATAAGCATAGAGGAAAGGGGGAATAGGCTAAGACCCTAATTACCATTTCTAACATTTTGTCTGTGGAAAATATAATTTCAAAAGAACCAATATATACAATCAACTTTTAAAATATAAATGTCAGTTGGAGCTTTCTAAGCTTAATGAGAATGTGAATAATCACTTTTAAAGAAGAAAAATTAGTCTTATTAAATTTTTAGCTCAGTTTTGAAGAAGATAAATATATGAGGATTTAAACAATCAAGCATTTCTCATCAGTCTTCTGAGGCTTGTCTGTGTCTAGCTATACTCTAGGGCTTAGCTATTTATACAGCCTAGGTGCTTTCAATTAAAGTCTGTTTTCCAACCTGCCATGGTTTGTGCTGATCCTTTGGGCTTTCTGTGGATAACAAAGTAGTAATCTCACCACTGACGCTTAAACCAAGGATAGGACTCCAAACCAAAAAGAACTCTGACTGAAAGGAGCAATGTCAGAGGGTGCAATTTCACCCTACCTATACTATCTTCCAAACCGAAGGAGGAAAATGTCTCCATTTTACTGGGAAGTGAATCCTCCTACCAATGAAATAAATCCAACTGCCTTTAACCTAATGGTTCGAGTCTGCAGGGCTGTGTGGGTTTTGAGTGTTGAGTTGTAGCCATTAATGGCTCTCTGTACTAGCATGGGTTGTCAGCCCATCTGCACTTTAATTCCAAGGCAGTAAAGTGGTAACCACAGCAGTAATAACTTCCTGTGCAGGACTTTGAGGTTCTGTAATAAGGTACAAGAAGTTTATGCTCTCATTAACGGTAGCCTTGATGGCATGCATTTATGCTTAACTTTTCCATTCATAAGAAGTATCTCTATTTAAACTGAAAGTTTTGAAAATTTCAAACACTCTCCTTGTTTATGTATAGTTACATCTTCAATAAATAGACGCAAGCACTAAATTTCATTTTCATTTCATCTTCAGTCTCTGCATGCACTGTGCCCATCAATCCAATTCCCTTAGGAGGCTGGAATGGCTGCCTCTCTCTTTTCCCACAGGCTGACTTGCATATTTAAAGCAAAACAAAAACAAGAGAGGCTAGCCACCAAATAATTTACCATAAATAGCTATTTCATTCTCCTTCACACTGTCCTCACCTAAAACAGCAACTGTCAAATCAGTACTGGAGCCTAAAGAATAAGAGAAAATGGAATCCCGAGCATATTTTGTTCCATCATAAACCAAAGATAATTTGAAGATTTCAAGAAAGAACAGAATCATAACAATCACAAAGTTTCAGCAAAGAACTTTGCAAATACCAGATGACCAACTTGGAATGATAATAGAAACATATAACCCAAGATTTAAAAAACAAAATTTTTTTTATTCTAAAAATCATTATGACTGGCCTTTGTTCCCACTTTTTGTAGGTTAGGTGATATTGAAGTTTTAATTTATAAGAGTTCAGCAAGGCCAGTTTTAAAGAAAATCTAAAATCACTGGAACTACTGGGGCTGTCATCTGTCAAAAATATATATTGTTTGAAGCATGGATGTCAGGCACCATTACAAAAAGAGTCACTGGAGAGAGCAAATGAGAAGCAGTTCCAACAGCTTAAAGGACTCTGAAAAGAACTGAGTTTCTAAAACAGGAAAAGGGAAAGGAGTGGGGTAAAAAATAAAATGATCACAATTTTAGGATTAGCACATATAGACAGACATAGATAGATGTGTGTATGTGTATTTATTAACTCACTGCTTCTTAACCAAAATAACTTAATGACTAATCATATAAACTTGAGAGTCATAAAGTATCTACATGTAGCTAGTAATCATTGATCCATCCTAACCCAAGGCTTTTAATACCTAATGACACACTAACCAAATCTAAGGATTTCCTTACTGTCCAAGAACATCAGCTGAATCAAAATACTTCAGAGCAGCACCAAGTGTTAAGTACAAGGCCTAGGGTAAAAGAAACACTGAATTTAAGAGTTGGAGATCTTAGTGGCTTTTGATAAACCAACTAAGGCCAGTTCTACATAGGATTTAAAGAACTTTGTGTTCCTGAGGAGTTACCCAAGTTTAGGCTGTTTTTCTTGTAACAGGACTCATTGCTCAAGAACTTTGCACTTTAACTGTATCCAGTAATTTCCCAATGGTATTAATGCCTCACTCAGCTCTTTTAAAATAAAGGTTCTAATCCTCTTTGACTGCTATGTTATTTGTTTTTAGGACACACATATTATATAAGGCAGGGGACTACTAGACCTGTTACTTTCATTAATTGTGGAAGTAAGCGGGCAGGACAGATGGTGTGTCAATATGTCCTTCCCTTACAGTAGGCTATAAAGGAAATTGTTAATCCTTTCCGGAAGAGCAATTATAAAAGACTTCTCTAACAAGAAATTTCAATAGTATTGTGTTAGCCATTTCTGCTACACTTTTAAATTTCAAGACTAGTCTAACAAGTTTTAAGTAAAAAAGTTTTACCTAGGGTTTATTTTAGTTTTAGGGTTAAAATAGTTTTAATATTGCAGTCTTCTGGTGCAGTTTTTGCTAAATAACAAGCCAAGAAAAACAAAAAGATACGATTAATTCATCCAGCAAATACTGCCTACTATGTATACTAGGCACACTGGGTGGGCCCTGAGAGGGTATGAAAAATAAGAACAGCTCATGTTTATCTAGTATATTAGGGTTTGCAAGGTACTTTACATAAATTTTGTTTACTACTCACAAACATTACTCTTTTAAGCAGTAATTTCAAGAAATAAAGCTAGATATTAAAAACCAAGACAACACAGAGAAACAAATATACTGATACTTAGTTCCTTAGGATTATCAGACTGGATACACTTGTCAATATATAACTAAGTTACCTAAAGGAGTTAAATATGCATATTCATACATCCCTCTATACATTTATAATTTGCTCCTTTACAATGCCAAGAAGAGAAGGAATGCTCTCAATAAAATTATTCTTCTCTTACCCTGTAATTTAAATAAATCAAGTTTCAGCGGTAATTAAAGCCTTTTGAAAGGCACATTCAGTTTCCTAAAAATCACTAATCCAGCTAAC
Organism: Dromiciops gliroides; assembly: GCF_019393635.1. Classification (NCBI taxonomy): domain Eukaryota; kingdom Metazoa; phylum Chordata; class Mammalia; order Microbiotheria; family Microbiotheriidae; genus Dromiciops; species Dromiciops gliroides. Next base: position 163,034,436 of record NC_057865.1, on the reverse strand, counting down.
CAAGTCAAACTCCTTTTAAATTGTTTGTGTTTTTTGTTTTGCATTTTTTTTCATTAGGTACTTTTTATTTAATCCTTTGCTTAGTTACCTACCTAAACTTAAAACACAGTCAAAATAATTCCCACAGCTTACCAAATTCTTTCAAAGCCCCCAAGGCTTTAGTTCTTTCATAACAGATTAAGGCAGACATCTAACAACACAACAAAAATTTCCATTAGTTTCATCCTTCCAACCCACTTCCACCACACACATCTTCTCTGTCTCTACCCTGCAACACAATTCTAACCTTAAAAGATGTTACAAAATTATAGTGGTCAAGAGAAAAGTGAAATCTTCAGGAAAACAATAAAATTCTAATTAGATATGGTTAATTTCAGTGATGATTTTAAGACTGAGTTATTTGCTGCCCCAAGCCTCATGAAAACAATCATCACTAAGACCACCCAAACCATAAAACCTCAAACTGAATACACTCTCTGAGTGGGATCAAAATATGGCTAACAACAACAACAAAAGATATCCTCCATCAAAAGCTTTCTTCCTATAGAGCACAGATGTTCCTTGTGAACTGTGAAGACAATTCATTCAGCCAAGGAAGGAAGATCTCTTAAAACTATCAAACTAGAAAGAAAAAAAAAAGAAACCTAAAAGATAATATGGCTGTACACTGCTACACCTGTTGTTTGGCAACTATCAAGCTTTCCAAACAAAGAGACCCTGTTGAAACTACTGAAATACCTCCCTCTTCCAAGACATAGGTTCTACCTCCTTTCACATGAAGATTCCTTCCCTGATACAGGTTCTCCACTCTCTCCTTTATCACCCCCTACAATCCTGCTGCTTAAAGTAATTTCATGCTCTTCAGGGTTTTCATAACAGTTTGGACCTCCAGTTTGCCCTAATCACATTACTTCCTTAAAATGACTATTCAACCCAATGGAATGTAAGCTCCTTGAGGATGAAGCTTATTTCATCTTTCTATCCACAGCACACAGTGCTTGCATAGCAAATACTTCATTTGCTTTTTGGAAGTATAAGAATCATTTGCTCAATCACCTAAGGCAATCATTTCAGTCAAATACTGTAAACTCTGCCATCTTGGGGGGGAGGGTCAGACAGTAGATTTACTATTCCTTTCTACCTTTACTTTTCTAACTTTTAAGTTAGAATGAACAACTTCCCTATTCACAGATGAAAATCAACAATTTTAAACGGCCATTAGTATTTCAAAGAAGTGAAGTGACTTTCCTAAAGGTCACACAAATAGTAGTAATAGTAATAATAATAATGATGATGATGATAACAGGAACTAACATATTTAGAGAACACAAATTTTGCAAAGCACTTTACATATCAGAGACAGTATTTAAATGAAAGTCCTCTGACTCCTAAGCCAGTACTTTCCATGTTGCTTGTCTTTTTCACTGGTCAGTTTGCCACTGGAAGAAGGACAGAAAGAGTCTCAAGGTGTTACCAGGTACTTTAACTACATCTTTCCTCTTCATCACTGCAGAGGTCATCCTAACATGAGCCCAACCCAGCTGACCAACAAGAGATGTTAAAAACTGAACCTAGATAGGGAATGAGAGCTAGAGTACTATTATTAGGGTGACTAGTTATTTACCACCTCAGTCCCTTCATTGGACTAGGTAAAGATAGCCTGCCATCACTTCGGGAAAGGTTCAGAAATATTACTCCGATAAGAGAACTGTGACCCCTGAAAGAAAGAATGTTGTAAAAAGACGTGTCTGTGATGTGGTTTCCCCTATACTCCACTGGATTTTCCCTAGGGAGAATCCATGAAAATCATGTACTTTCACTTTTCAATTTCCTATATGAAGCTATGAGTTTAAAATTAGACTGCCCAGTTCATCCCTTTCTCAAAGGCTTATGGAGAAAACCAACTAAATAAATAATAATGATTGCTGATTTTAAGGTTAGCAATATACAATGGGTCACATTCTTGCCTATTCTTTTTCACCTTTCTATTGCTAGCCTCAAAATGGCACTGATTTTTGTTTCTCATAGTAGTCCATTAGCATAATATATTAGCATTACAGAGGGCTGACAACCCCTGAGGTTTTTTAAAAGAAGGGGCATAATTAAAGCATTATATTAGGAAAATTATTCAGGCAATGGTCTGAAGAATGGATCACAGAAGGAAAACACTGGAAGTAAAAGACTAATCAGGAGGCTGTTGCAATTAGAAGAAATGAGGGCCTGAATCTTATAAGGTGGAAGAAAGGAAGGTGTGTGTGTGTGGGGGGGAGGTACATAAGATATCCCAGAGGCAGAATTCATAGGATTTGGAAAACGAGTGTAGTGGGTGAGGAAGAGGGAAACTGCCTATATTCTTAATCCTGAAGTCAGTCTTATTCAATTTTTTATATATGCTCAATTATGACCATGAAAATCCATACCTGGTACTCTTTTTATAGAGTAATTATGGGAGAATACATACTGAAAGGGACCATGATAGGCCACTCAGTCCATCCTTTTCACCTAATCATTCCCTCGTTTTCTCCATCTTGACACTTCCTCCCCTGCAATAAGCTAAAACCATGCCATGAAAATTCAAATTTCTTATTTTTTAAAGACCACTGAAGAGATTTACACCACACACACACACACACACACACACACACACACAAACACACACACTCACATAATCCATCCTTCCCTCTCTAAGAAAAACTCCTGTTCATAACATCTAGCAAATTATAATCAGTGATATTTTTACATTATATATTTCAAGTAGGTATAACAAGAGAACATTTCAATGCTAATTTTCCTCTCTTCAATATTAAATTGAAAATACATATTATATGCAGTGATTTTTCAATAGAAAAATAAACTCAATTTCCAATATTTTACTCCCAAAAGTCTACCAAACTCCCCTTTGTCCAGTAAGTATTCTATTACCCATCCTCCAACCTCAGGTCTTTGAACTAATACTTATGGGCTATTTCTAAGTACCATGGCTAAATTATTTTAATAAATGCTGATCTAACCTAAGTCCTTCTAGCACATATTCCTCCTTGTTTTCCTCCTGAGCAGAAACAAAGGGAAAGCTGGCACTACTTACTATTTGAGTCTTTTATTTAAAGGTCATTACTAAATCACCCCTTATCCTTCCATTTTCCAAACAGAATAATCCCAGCTTTTAAACTCATAAATTTTGTTTTCGGTGTTTATAAATGTTCCCTTCTATGTTTCTGTGTTGTAGATGTCCTCTGAAAGTTGTCAACATCTGCTAACTCCCTCTTGTACGGTGAAGCAACCAAACTGAATTCAATACTCTTAAGTACTCAATAAAATAGTAGGTAGCATGTCACATTTTCTCACGTGTGCTATGGCTTAAATATGTAAACTTCATACTTTTCCAGAAAAAAAGGTAAGGCACTATAATGCTAAATCAATGGCTAACACCTTCTGCCAGACTTTCCCATATCCAGAGATAACAATTTTCTTGCACCACATGCCACCCCTTCTCACAAGTATTTATTGAGTGCCTATTATAACCATAGTTGATATTTATATAAGGCTTAACTACAAAGGACTTTTTATAGATCTCATTTGACCTTCAAAGTTACCCTATCAAACAAGTCCTACAGGTATTATTATTCCCAATTTACATATGAAAAGACACACTCAAAGAGGTTAGAAATATGTCCCATTTGACACAGTAAATATCAAAGGTATGACATGAACTTAAGTTTCTCCTGATTCCAAATCCTTTAGACACTCTACTAAAAAAAAATCTATTCAGCAAAGTATTTGCTAACTTGAAGAACATCCTTCCTACCCTCAGGAAATTTATAATCTGTTTTGGGAGTTGAAAATCATATACATGAAATCATTTGAAAATCAATGATTTTGAGAAAGGGATAAATTTGTCACCTAAAGAAACTGGAGACAGCTTCATGGAAAAGACAACTTGAACTGGACGTTGAAGGAATAAAATAGGGGGGCAGCTAGGTGGCACAGAGGATAAAGCACCTGCCCTGGATTCAGGAGGACCTGAGTTCAAATCTAGCCTCAGACACTTGACACTCATTAACTGTGTGACCCTGGGCAAGTTACTTGACCCTCATTGCCCTGGAAAAAAAAAAGAAAGAGAAAAGGAACAGGGAAGGTATTCCAGGAAAGGGAATACAATGTTGGCAAAGGCTCAGTGCATATGAGCTAATATATGTAGGACAGTAATCCTAAATCAGACTAAATTTGGGGCTAGATTTTAGATTCAGAGCTTCAAGCCAAACTAGAGGTCATCTATATTAGGAAAAAGTGAGAAATTAAGTTGGATAGGTAAGGTGATCCTTTATTTAGGCAAACCAGGCAAAAGGATAAGAGACAAGAGGAAACACCATAACTTTTTTTTTTTTGGTGAGGCAATTGGGGTTAAGTGACTTGCCCAGGGTCACACAGCTAGTAAGTATCACGTGTCTGGGGTCGAATTTTAACTCAGGTCCTCTTGACCAGGGCTGGTGTTCTATCCACTGTACCACCTAGCTGCCCCTACAACATAACTTCTTGAACAACAAACTGACAATATAGAGGCAATGTGGAAAAGAGCGGATGATGTCCTGGACTTAAATCAGAAAGACTTGGGTTTAAATCCTACTTCTGAGCCTCAGAGCTTACAAATAAAATGAGGACAAATAATATGGTGCTATGCAAATTAGTAGGGATATGCAATTATTTTAATGCAGGTCCATTTTGTGTCAGCTACATGCCCATGCACTTCTCCACTGATTGTCATTCTGACCTTGACTAGTGGAAAATAGATTGAGCCGGTTTCGCACCTTTAGCTAGTTTTGTCAGATGAATGTTGAATTTTGTGCCATACTTAAGTGTTGCACTTTTCTCTTTTGTTGTGTTGTTAACTATGATTTTAAAGGATATATAATTTGAAGGAAACATGCAAAAGTTGTAACTCTTATAGAGCACGCTTCAATGACTATAAGAGAAATTGTAGTTTTAGATCTGGGCAACTCAAGTGCTTTAAGCACTATTTAATAAAGTCCGCATGAAAACAGTTTCAGTCAAACCAAAGAGCTAAATAAAGTGTCATTGAATAAATAAAATCACCAAAAATAGATAAACCAGTGCTGCAAAATAGCTTAATTTATTCTAAGGAGAGGTGAAAAAAGAAAAGACCTTCAGAGGGAACTAACAAACTGACAGCTAGAGGTGCTGTTATTAATTTCTCTACCTCTCTTTATAAGCTTCTTGAAATAGGAAGAGCAGCTAGAAAACCAGCTTTTAAAAATGAATAGCTAAGGGGCAGCTAGGTGGCACAGTAGATAAAGCACTGCCCCTGGATTCAGGAGGACCTGAATTCAAATCTGTCCTCCACAATTTGACATTTAATAGCTGTGTGACCCTGGGCAAGTCACTTAACCCTCATTGCCTCACAAAAAAAAAAAAAAAAAAAAGCTGATAGTACTATGAAGAAAAACACCTCTTTAGGGCAAAACAATATAACAGAGTGTTGAAGACTGGAAAAAAATAATTTTGTACTGATGAATGTCCCTATGTACACTGATGAAAAATAAAACAAAGCCAAGAAAATAATATATACAATTACTACAAGGTAAATGGAAAGAACCACTACCACAAAACAATAAAAAACTGAACGCTGCGAAATTATAAATGACAAGCTTGTCATTAATGAAAAGATGAGAAGCCCCCTTCCTACATACTCCTTTACAGAGGCTGTGAGGTTTATAGAAGAGGACTATAGCATATAATGTAAGGTTGTTTTTGATGTATTGATTGGTTTTGCTGAATGTTTTGTTCCATTATTTTTCTATTATTTTTCTTTCCCTTTCAATTCCCTGTTATAATGGCTTATTTTCGGGGAGGAGTGGGGAAATCTAGGTGATGTGAAAATTTTAAAATTTGATAAAAATTTATTTTTTAAAAGGAAATTTATCCAAGATACAGAGATAAACCTTCTTCAGTAGCCTCTGAACTTACCTGACTTAAGCTACTCTGAAATAGGCAATATCCAAAACCACATCATTATTCCTATAGAGCAGAAAAAGTCTTTGAAAAAGTACAAAACTCATTTATGCTAACACATACTTTAAAAACCTCAAGGGCAACTAGATGGTGCAGTGGATAAAACACCAGCCCTAGATTCAGGAGAACCTGAGTTCAAATCCGACCTCAGAAACTTGACACTAACTAGCTGTGTGACCCTGGGCAAATCACTTAACCCTCATTGCCCTGCCAAAACAAAAACAAAAACAAAACAAAACAAAAAAAACCCTTATAAAGTATAGGCACTGAAGGACTTTTTCTTAATATCATAAAGTGTCTACCTAAAACCAAAAGCCAGCATCATATACCAAAGGGATATAATAGAACCTTTTCCAAAAAATACAGGAGTAAAAAAAGAAATTTAAAAAGCAAGAATACCACTCTCTCTACTATCATGTGCTATAGTTATGGAAATGCTAGCAGCAGTAATAAGAGAAAGAAATTAAAGGCATAAAGATAGGTAAAGAAATAAAACTATCCTTATTTGCTGATGATCTAGGGAATCAACAAATATATTAATCAAGACAATAGCTTCAGCCCAGTTGGAAGCTACAAAATTAACTCTCAAAATCAACTGTATTTCCATATAATAACCTAAAAAATGAAATAATAGAAAGGGAAATCTTACTCCAAGTGACTTATAAAGTACATAAATACCTGGAAATATATCTATCAAAGCACACAAAAGACTCTTATGAATTCAATTACAAAGTGCTCTTTAAAGAAATAAAGAACAATAAATAGCTAGAGGAATATCCAAATAGCTAGAGGAATATCTAGTGCTCATAATTGAGCCATACCAACATAATAAAAATAATACCAAAATTAATTTATACTTTTAATGATATACTAAATTATTAAAGTTTATAGAATTTGATAAAATCATAGCAAAATAAATTCTGAAAAACAAAAAAATCTAGATATCAAGAAAAATGATGAAAAGATAAAGAGAAGGGGGGATTAGCACTTTCAAACCTTAAACTATATTATAAAGCAGTCATCAAAACCATCTAGTAAAAATAATCTATAAATTAAAATAGATGAAATATCACAAAAACTGCAAATAACAGATTAAAAATAGCAAGATAGATAAATGGAAGAGACTAGACAAGGAAGAATCAGAACACTGGAATTCATTAACCCAGAGTTCATCAGAAAAATAAGTTACTAAGAAAGGAAATCACCCTTTGATAAAAACTCCTGGAAAAACTAGAAACCATTCCGGAAGGAATTAGGCTTAGACCAAAAAGAATTAGAAGAGAAGATTATACACTTCACACAGCTACAGGTAGGAAATTTATTCTTTTTCCTCTTTGTTTTTTTTTTTTTGCAGGTCAGAAGAGGTTAAGTGAATTGTCCAAGATCACATAGCTAGTGAGTATCAAGTGTCTGAGTCCGCATTTGAACTCAGGTCCTCCTGAATCCAAGGCCAGTGCTTTATCCACTGGGCCACCTAGCTGCCCCAATAGATGTATTCTTAAGCAAACAAGGGATAGAGGAAATTACAAAAGATATACAATAGGTAAATCTGATTAACTGAAAGTGAAAAGCTCCTAATACAGACACAACTAGTGCACCTAAAATAAAAAGGGAAGTGATTGAATGGAAGAGGGAGATGCATGCAGACTGTCAAACTTCCCTGATAAGGGTTTGGTATCCCAGATGTATAAACAATTAATGTTAACATGTACGTATGACAAATAGTGATTTTTCAATAAGTGGTTGAAAGATATGAATAAAACAGTTCTCTGTTGCAGAAGAACTGCAAAATATTGTCAACCATATTAAAGAATGCTCCAAATCACCAACAATGATAATGACAGAAATGCATAATACAACACTAAGATTTAACGTCATATCCTGCAAATTGGGAAATAATAGTTAAAAGATAAGACATTAGGTTGAAGGAACATTTCATTGGTACAACCATTCTGGAAAGCACTTTGGAATCATGCAAATGAAGTGACTAAAATGTCCAAAACCTTTGAACCAGAGATTCCATTAGTGGGCTTATACCCTAAGGAGGCCACTGATACATTAAAATACTTATATCAGTATTTTTAATAGCAAAGAACTGGAAACAAGGTAGATGCCCATAGATGGGGAATGCCTGAATAGATTGTGGTATATGAATGCTATGGAATATTATCATGCTATAAGAAATAATATGTGTGATGAATACAGAGACGCATGGAAAGCTCTACAAGAACGGATGCAAAGTATAGTAAGTTGAGACAAAACAGGAAAAACACAACACACATAATAACTACAACATGCAGACCCACAAAATCAAAAGTGAATATTGCGAAATTATAAAGAAGCATGGGTCAAAAGAAGAGATTTGAGAGGACACTCCCAAACTATCCCTTCTCAGGAGGTGGGAGGTCCAGGGATGTTGCACATGTTTCTGGTTTTTTTTCAGAAGGAAGGAAGAAAGAAAGGGTGCAAGGAAATAAGCATTTATTAAGTGCCTATTATGTGCTAGGCACTGTGCTAAAACACGGGGCCTATAAAGGGGGAAAAAATGTCCCTACCCTCAAAGAAACAAAAAGCTAATAGAGGAGACACTAAGCAAACAATTATGTGCAAACAAGCCTGACAGGATAAACAGGAATTAATCAATAGAAAATAAATACTAAAATTAGTAAGGAATTGGAAAGGCTTTCTGTAAAAGACGGGATTTCAGCTGGGACTTGCAGGAAGCCAGGGAAGCTAGGGATGGAGACGGACAGGGAATGCATTAAACGCTTGAAGGCTAACTAGTGAAAATGTCCAGAGTCGAGAGATGGAATATCTTGTTCAAGGAACAGCAAGTGATCTGAACTCAAAGTCAAGCCTATCTTGAAAATGAATAAAATGAAAAGGAAAGAGGTTCTTCCTCAGACTCTATATAAGAGCATATATTCAGCATTTCTGATCCACAAAGCCAAAGAGAGAAATGCCAAGAGTCAGCAGCCCCTTCTAAAACCCAGAAGAATCCAGGAGGCTTTTCTTTTAGTCAGGGGGAAAAATGAAATATCCCTTAAAAATCTCTCATTCATGGAATATACACATTATTTTCACCCCTTAGATCATTAGCTTTTTTCAAGTCTTATTTCATGAGCCACCTCCAATAGGAAGTCTTTATTGATCCTCCTAGCTTTTAGTACCCTCACCCAATCCTACTAGGTCTTATCTGCTTTGGTGGAAGGAATTCTCCCTGATTAAAATCATAGATCCTGCCTGGTGTACTGACCTGCATATTTCTCCCCCTCCAGGAGAAATATAATTCCTAGAAGACATGGACTGTTTTTCACCTTTATATCAAATTCATATCAAATTATATCTCCACAGATACAGACTTAATTATCTGAAATCCCCTTCAACTCTAATTCTATGATCTGTGTAATGAGTAATTAATTGACTAGAGATTCTTAGAGAATTTCCTGGGACACTGAGAGGTTAAATGATTTGCCCATAGTTACCCAGCAAGTGTCAAATACAGATGAGCCCAGGTCATTGTGACTCTAACACTTTGCCCACTATACCATATCATATTAAATCTTACCCTACACAAAGTGCTTAACAAATGCTCATTAAATTAAATTTCCTCAACAACTTAAAGGAATTCTTATACCTAGAAAAGTAAATCTACCCTTCAATTCACTTCATGCTTCATCAAATCTTTTTAAATGGTTTCTTGTATTGTTGCTATCTTGATTTCCCATTCTTTACTTCCCAGAATCAAATATATTTGTCCATATTATTATGTTCACTAATATAGGAATTGGATTTGTGACCTTTGTTTGTTTTCCTATTTATTATCCATTGTTTTATTTAATATTATTGTTATTAGTATTTCTAAGTAAAAAGTTATTCCCAATGCACTATTAAGGAACTATATAGCCCTCTATGAACAAACAGAATTACAGACACACAATATTAACACTGGGAAAAAATGAGACTGAAAATGAATACATATACATTACAATGCCAGTTTTCATTTCTTAAAAAATAAATCCAGGAAATCCTCATGGATTTGCTGATGTAACCTCCAGTAAGCAACAAGCAGTATGAAAATAAATTTCCTAGTAAATGTCAAAGGAAAAAATTTAATCCTTCTCCATGGGGGTTAGGGTGGGGAGGAAGGATGTTGCAAAGACTCTACCATCTGGTGATAATAAGCCCGATGGTTAGCCAAGGGAACTCACCCACAGAGTCTATTGTTTCATATAAACGTTTAATCCTAATGGAGGATGGGAAAGACCTGCAGAGGAAAGAAGTCTTTCCAGTCTTCTCACCTCAGAGATTTCTCCTGTGCCCCCCCACAAAAAATTGGGGACACAGAGACAGGTAACAGAAAAGACACAAAAGTGCCCTAGCACTTCCATAAGTAGTCAACTGTCTGGGACATATAATATAATGTTTCCTTAATCCTTTGGGATAGAGGTATAAACTCCTTTCCTCCCTGAACATACAGGGAATGTCTAACTTTACTTCTTTCACAAGCACTTTTCTGTGCTCCACCCTTCAACTTATGGTCCCACAAGCCACTCTTAACAAGAAGAGCTGGGACTCAGGTCCATTCTAAAGCTGTTCAAGTTTGGTCAAGATTCAGCTAGTGTTTTCCTAGTTCCTCCATGAATTTGGGGCAAGATTCCAAAGAAAGGAGACCAAATCAATAGTAGAGGCTGAGGTTCTACCCAAAGGTAGAACCACCACCCCAGTGGGCCTGCAAGGCTTGGAGCCTCAAAACCTGATGGGAACCCAAACTGTCTACCTGTAAAAGTACACATAGGGACTATAAGAATAAACCCCAACCTAATAAATGAAGTTTATACTAATTTAATAAAGAACTATTTCATTACTCAAAAAAGATAAGATTTCTTATTAAGACTTTAGGTTAACTATTAAGCTAAACAACAGTTATGAAACCTGTTAAAAATTTAACTTCACATAACTAAAAGTTTTTGTACAACTAAACATGAAGTCAATCAGCACCCTATTTTGAGAAAAACAGCCCATATTTTCTAAACAGGGATATTGCAAATCCATTTAACCAAGAAAAACATGAACTATATAGTTAATAAGGAATAATTTTTCATGAATTTTCTTGGAGAAAAGAGCAGTAGGTTGAATTATTCTTTTATCTGGGCAAAGAGTAAACCCGCAATTTATTTAATGAGTGGTTTTTCTTCTTTCCTCCCCGTAAGGAAAGAGGAGTTAACAATCATGTAAAAAGATTGTGGGTGGGTCACCAAATGTCCTGCAGCAATCCAAAAGTCGCCTGATTGGTTGAAAATGATCTTTGGCTTGGAAAGGAAAAAAAGAGCTCAGTCCAGATAGAGAGCACCTATGTGAGACAACCCTAAAATGGCCAAGTTCTATCGGGGAGAGGGGGGACCATAAGAGGCTTACAGGAACATTATTTTGATATGGTATCTAAGCTAAAAAGTCATTTACGTTATGTATTATTCGTCCACAAGACCTTCAGAGGGACAGGACAGACTCAAAAGATGGATTTTTTACACATATTCCTCTGCTATTGTTTTATATTTGAATTTATATCCTCTCTCCCCTCATAAAGAACTATCCTTCCTTAAACTCAAGTTGGTTCAAATGCGACAGGGAAGAAGGAGGATACTGGAACTGGATATCCAATTCAGGTAAAAGATGTGAAAGAGAATACATGATCTACTGCAGCAAGTTTCTGAATTTAAGGCAGCTCAACATTTTTGAGCCTGGGAATAGAGATCAGTAAAAGTTCAGAAATCAGTAAAGATAGAAATAGGGTACCAAGAAAGCACAGACATCCCATGAAGCTAAAGGTAGGATTTTTAAAAACCCAGGACTGATTTCTTAACAACTTACTGCAAAAATGAACATAGGAATCCCCAGAAAAAAGAAAAATAGTATCTAATGAGTTTTCAAGTACTGTAACTGTTCCTGAAAACACACTGCTTCAGTCCTTAGTCATGGAAAGCACCCCAGAGGGAGGAAGAAACTTTCCCTGATCACAGCCAAAAAAATAGTAAGAAACAAATTACATTTACAAAGGTTTTCTGAAATGGCACTTCAACTTAGACTTCAGCAACTATAAGGGAAAAAAAATTAGAGGGAAGGAATGAGGAATTAAGAGGATTACAATTTTTTAAAAGCTTTTAACTACTTTATCTTAAAAAACTTCATATATTAATATTAGATCAGCTCAATAGTTTTCATTTAAGACTGTTTATTTCGGTGAAGCTAACAACTTTATAAGGAAAGAAAACCCACAACTTAACTTTGGCTTTGAATTCCCCAGGTCTACTGTCACAATGGCTTGTATATAATGGGTATTTATTTTTGCATTCATTTTAATATAACATAACCAAAATGCCAGAGACAGAGCTGAACACAAGAATGGGGGGAAGAGGAAGGGGCGGGGAGGAGAGAAGGATGAGGAAGGCAACTTAGATGGAAATGAATTTAAAGTAGCAAATAAAGTTTAGGTTTTCTGGGAGGGAGGGGGAGAATTGGAGTGATAAGGAGACAATCAATCACTATTGCTTTATAGCATTTTCCCACAGAAATAAAATATGTTCAGTAACACCACAGCATAGACAGTAAAATATCTGAGTTTCCTAGGGTTTATGTTTTTTAATCTACAACTTAAGAATTCATACCTCCTCTTAGCAAAATATTTTATCTACAAAGAAACTATAAGAAGATTCCAGTAGGTACATATTTTCTGAGGCTTGTGTCTAGTTCCTGCTGTAACTAGCAAAATAAAAAGTGTTTGGGGAAGAAAAGAAAAAAAAACCTTTTTGGCAAGAAAAATTGCTGGAGGAGAACAAAATCCTATAACTATACTTCCACCTAATTTTTTGTTTAGATGAAAAAGGATACAAAATCCAAATATTAACCACCTAGAATAACTAACTATACAGCTTCCAAATCCATGACCACACTCAAAAAGTTCAGAATTAAGAAGGCAGATGCTAATTTTTCCCCCTATGGCAAAAGAGAACTTCCAAATAAAACTTACCTTTTCAGGAAGCCAAATCTGTGCCCAAAATAAAAAAGGAGAACCAGTAGCAACTTTTAGAAAAGAGTTATGTCTGCATATACCAGTCTTTGTGTACAGCTGAATGACCTCACATGGCAAAGAAACTAAGGCAAACAATGAAAAACAGAATGGAGAAACTCTAGTACCAGTTACTGATTGCCTGAGCCAATGGAAACTGCTGTTTCTGAGAGTGAGCTGTAAGCACAACTGACCAGCTACTCTGAATGTAAATACTCTTGGTACAAGTTAATTTAAATCTATTCACTAAAGCAAACATTTGCCACTTATGAACCAACTCCCTCATTAAGTGGTGTGACAGTATGTAATACATAATAGGTATCTTCAGTCCGGGAATGGCAACGAGGCCCCCATTTACACTTTTACAAAATAACACTGATTCCCTATCCCTACTCTTTTATCTCTTTTCCAGCTTTCTATAAATATCTTCCTCAAATAGGTTGATTTGCCAAGATGTCATATCTATTACATGTAGATTTTAAGAGTATTATTTTAAGAGGCTTATTTTTTTATTAAGAAAAATGAAATCTAGGACTCAGAGCATCAGAAATACTTTATTAAAAGAGGCTGTTTTAGGGGCAGCTAGGTGGCGCAGTGGATAGAGCACCGGCCCTGGAGTCAGGAATACCTGAGTTCAAATCCGACCTCAGACACTTAACACTTACTAGCTGTGTGACCCTGGGCAAGTCACTTAACCCCAATTGCCTCACTTTAAAAAAAAAAAAAAAGAGGCTGTTTTGTTTCTTCAAGAAAGTGTAGTAGAGTGTAAATAACACGCACTTACAAATCAAGAAAGTTATGTTGTGATGCCAGGTGAAACATTAACAAGACTGCAACAGTGGGCAAATCATTTTGAATCATGTACAAAAATGGAACTAATCCTAGGTCACAGGGTTGTTCTGTTAAAAGTACACATTTAGTAATAAAGTGCTACTTAATATTATTTAAAATTTAAAATTCTATGAGTCTATAATTTAAAGGCCAAGTAAGTTAAAAGAGGCAAATTTTATGTTCTCACAAAAAACAAAAACAAAAACCCAACCCAGAAACTATTAAAATAACTGTTAGGGAGTGTTATTAAATGCCAAGAAGTATATTTATTGGTTCAATTAACTTTGAGGATGGTTAAAATGAATTCACTGTAACCCACATCCTGCCCTGCCAAATCAGGAACAGATATCCCTGGGATTCTTTATTCCTCCTCTCCATTAATGGAGCCAAAGGAAAACTGAGGCAACCAAATAAGCAGAGATCAACTAATGTTTTGGGGAGAAACATTTATAAGTAATGCTGTTTGTTTGATCCACATTTTTATATTTACCTTCTCTTCCAATTGAAAATCTGACAGTAAAAAAGAAAACACAAAACACACTGGACCTTATGAATTCATTCATCTATTGTTCTTGTTACTCAGCCCCAACTCCCCAGAATTCGTTCAGAAAATGATGCTGCACTGATCTCAGTATAAAATTAACGTCAGAAGAACTGGTTTATATACTTAGGGATCTGATTCCTCTTTTAGTAAAGACAAAAAAACATAATTCACTGAAAACAGTTTTTGCATTTTTTTTAATGTTTGTTTTTATAACAGAAGAGTTCAATATGTGTGTATGTGTATATTTTTTGAAAAGGTACACTACTAGACTCAGGAATCTGAAGACCTAGGTTTCAGTCCTGACTCCCAATACTTATCAGTTGTGTGGGCAAGTCATTTCATCTATTGGAGAAATAGATGTTTCCTCATCTGTAAAATGGAAATAATAATAATATTTTCACAACCTATCTTAAAGGGTCATTGTGATGAAAGCACTTTGGTAAAACATAAAGCATTATATAAAGTTGAGCTGTTATTATTTACTATCACAAAATTCAACAAACAAGTATTCCTTAATACCTGGGCAAAGAGGGAAAATCAGTCTTTCTCTGTTCACTTTCCACTTTGCCAAACTTCCAATTCTCTAAATTCTTGCAGATGTGTGGCTATCATCTCTACCTCAAATCCAAGATGGAGTCAGAAGGGTATGTGTGGGTGTATGGGTGTGAATTTCACTATCACATTACACATACCGCTGCTGCCAATCACTAGCCAACAGTGGGCTAAATATCACTGTTTCTATTCAATTAGCCAGCTCTAATCAAGGCTAACTTTTTGTTTCAATCTTAAAAATATTTTATTATTTTCCTGTTACAATGTAACAAACTTTTGAGAGAGATCTTAGTATACAGGATTTTAATTCTAATATTCTTTTTTTTAAAGTAGGTTTTTGAGATTTGGCATCTTAGAGTAAAGGTAGATGAAATAATATACATACATACACTTTAAAAATAAGCAGGATAGGGGCAGCTGGATGGCGCAGTGGATGGAGCGCTGGCCTTGGAGTCAGGAGTACCTGAGTTCAGGTCCGGCCTCAGACACTTGACACTTGCTGGCTGTGTGACCCTGGGCAGGTCACTTGACCCCAATTGCTTCATTAAAAAAAAAAAAGCAGGATACCATATATCTCCCCAACATGTGCCTCTAAACCAAATCAGTCACATATAGTCAGGAATTATATGTAAGCTGAATGGCTCTCTAATTGGCTCTGAACACTTCCCCACTGGCCCCTATTCCTTGACAGCTAAAGCTTCTTCTTCCCTAGTAACTATTGCTATGTACTCCTTCCATAAATCTCAAGTAGGGGGAAGTCAAGTGAATTTTCTTTTAATTCATTTACATAGAAGCATCCAAGTATCTCCTAAAAATAACTTAACACAAGTTCTGTCAAACATTTTCTATTTTAATGGTTACTTTGGATGATAGTAAGATTATGAATTACTTCCAGATAACAGCCCCACACTTAGCCTTTTCCAATGCTCCTACTTTGCCATATCTATCACCTTTGAACAGTGGCAATAAAAGAAAAAGAATTCAGTAAATACCCTCTGCTGAGAAATTAACAGAGCAGAAAACTCAAATTAAATGGTAATGAACTTTGAAGCCAATAGCAAATCAAAGAAATTCATCAGTGATAAGCAGCACACTTAGTACCCAATGTATTGTTTTCAGAATAATTAGAATTGTTTTAAAGAGAAAATGCATACACACAAAAAAGTTGAATTTTAAAAGATATCCTGAAAAAAAAAAGATTACAGCCAAAAGTTGTAAACTGAAGGATATCAATAAACATTTTTAAAAGATACCAGGCACATGGGCAGCTAGGTAGTGCAGTGAGTACAGCATCAGGACTGGAGTTAGGAAGACCTGAGTTCAAATTTTACCTCAGGAACTTCTGGTTATATGACCCTAGGTAAGTCACTTAACCCTGTTTGTCTCAGTTTCCTCATCTGTAAAATGAGATGAAGAAGGGAATGGCAAATCACTCAGTATCCTTACCAAGAAAACCCCAAATGGGGTTGGACATGACTGAAATGACTGAACAATAAGCACAGGAGGTTACAGGGAAATTATTATCGTTCAGTGTATTCTTTGTTGGTCATATAAATCTAGAATATAGTTACCCTTGGTAAGAACCATGTCCTATGATGACCAAGAGAAACAGGATATTTAGCCTACAGGAAAAAGACTAGGAGGAGGGGTACAGAGAACAAACAGATCTATGGGGAGAATTTAACAGAGAAGACAGATACTGGCTCCATAATGTAAAGAGCCTATCCAAAAAGTGAACAGGCTACCAACCTCACAAAGCAGTAAGTTTTCAGTTCCTGGAAGCACTCAAGTAGAGTTTAAAATAGTTACCTGTCAAGGATGAAGTAGAGGGGTAGCAGGCAGAACTGGATGACCTAAGTTCTCTTTCAACTATAAGATTCCATGAAAATAATAATAATAATAATAGATCCGTCCTTATGTAGTCCTTTAATGTTCACATATCACTGCCTTCTGAAGTAGATAGTGCATATATCATTAACCTTTTCTTATAAATTAGGAAACTGAGACAACAAGAGGTTAAGTAACTTGCCTAGGATCACACAGAAAAGGTTTAAGAATCCAGGAAAGATAACAGACTTGAACTGCCCAGTCAAGTTTCCTATTTGTCAAGATGTTCCCAATTCATTACAACTTCCTTCATCATTCTTGAAGAAAAACTCTTTTTTTTTTGGTCTGGAAAGTGCCACTGAGAAGGATGGGGCATCAATAACGTTTTTTAAAAGCATGAACATACAGACAGAAAAACAAGAGAGAGAGATATAAAAGAGAGGCAAAGGTCTCAGCCAAGCTCTTCCCATCCTGATTGGGGAGATACCCTTGCTGGGTAAGGAGGGGTTGATGTCATCTCCTTCCCCACCTTTACCCCTACATAACTTTCCTATCTGTACTCAGCGTCCAATAACTCAATTAACAAGCCTATAAAGTGCCTACATAGTGCTAGGCACCATGCTAAGTGTTAAAGATAGAAGTAAGTGAAATGGCCTATACCCCCAAGGGATTTTTGAAACCAAATGGCATGGAAATGCCATTACTCTCAGTTAGGATTATCAGGGCGAGATCTAGACTTATATATGTGAGAACATTTCAACCTAGGACTCAAAAGCAGGTCCTCTACAAAGAGACCAGTGTTCTTTGAACTACTCTATGCTGCCTCCTTCCAAGAGTGACCTATCACTGAGAGACAAGCCAATGAAATGAGAACAGAGTGGGAAAGAATGAATCTGTAATAAACAAGGGGTATGGGTCACTCACAAACAGTCTTACAGACGACCAGCCTAGGAAATCTATACAGGGAATAAACCAAAGCAGATAAGGACAAATAGGAAAAGCATAATAGTAACCAAGTTAGAACTATAAACACAAAAAGGGACCTCTAATTTCTACGAGGACATCCAGTTTAGGCAAGCCAAGTCTTAGGAGACCCTAGGCCTTTTCCTGCCTTTGTTAGCTACTAGCTATATGACTATGCAAAACTAACTATTCTATGACTCAAATTCCAAAGTTAAATAAGACAAATTTTCTATTGCAATAGAGGATAAAAAGCGCGGGCTCTGGAGTCAGTGCTAAGACTGAAATCCTACCTGTGAGGCTCAGGCAAGTGGCTAAACCTCACTGAGCCTAGGTTTCCTTCTCTTTAAAATGAGAGATTTTACTAGATGGCCTCTGAGGTCTCTGCCATCTCTAAATCTATGATCCTGTCACAGTGAGACTTCTGAAACAGAAACATTAGCGTGCTACTTCAAATTTAGAACTGTTTTTCCATTTCATTGGGCATCATACACACCTTAAAAACACTTTACCAGGGCAGCTAGGTGGCACAGTGGATAGAGCACCAGCCCTGGATTCAGGAGGACCTGAATTCAAATTCGGCCTCAGACACTTGACACTTACTAGCTGTGTGACCCTGGGCAAATCACTTAACCTTCACTGCCCTGTTCCAAAAAGCAAAACAAAACAAAACAAAACACTTTACCAAGCAAAGGTGCAAGATGAATATGGTATTTTTTTGGTTTATTATTTTTATTTTTCAAATAAATTTTTTTGTAAATTAATCTGACCCCCTTCTACCCTCCTCTGGTCCACCACTGAACATTTTTTCATAAAAACCTGAGAAATAAATCCCTTGATACATATCTATGTAGTCTGGAAAAATAAATTCTCATATTAGACATGTCCAAAAATATATTTCTTTCTGAATTTTAAATTCATAGCCTCTCTGTCATCTTTATTCTTTTTGGACTCATGGTTTATCATTATTGGGTCAAAAAGTTAGATATGGTTATAAACCAAGTCAAATAGTCTCCCCAGGTTTAATTAGGTTTAGACTTAGTGGAATCTCTCCCTTTAATTAAAATTTGAGTTTTAAATGCATTAACATTAACATACCATTTATGTATCTCTGAGACCAGTCTTGAAGCACATCCTAAGATATAGATTATAGAAAGATATAGATTAAAGAAAGCTGAGGAAGCCAATAGGCAAAGATGAAGAGAAAGAGCATTCCAGGAATGATGGAGTCAGAGAAAATGCTGGAGCTGAAAGATGGAGGTCTTGTTCAGGAAGCAGCCAGGAAGCCAGTGTCAATGGACTGAAGACTAAGTGGGAATTACAGATCCCTAATCAGCATGGAAAGAGCTGGGCCAGGGTCTTTACCTCTCTTTTATATGTAACTGCATCTTCTGTATGTGTGTCTACATGCTCATGGGTTTTTTTTTCATGCCCCCCCCCCCGGCCTTTTCATTGGCACTTCCCAGTCAAAAAAATGGTTTCCTTAAAGAATGAGGAAGGAAATACTCATGGACTGGTAAAATCATGGCAAATAGCAAAAGACCTGGCAATTCTAGTCAGTCTTTAAGTATAGGTTGCTCAAAATGATTAACCTTTATTTCCTAGATACTGATCAGCCTGACTAAATGCCAGAAACCAAACTGAGCTCAATGTAATTACTCTCTTGATCTGGCTTCAACCCATCTTTTTCCACTGGGCCTAGCTCAACGACTGACACTTACATGTAAAGATGGCTACTTCCTGAACAAGCAGGATGTTTATTTTGTATTCAACTAGCTCAGCAAATAGTATACCATTTGTACTCTGTTTAAGCTGAAATGGGGTTAGGGAGGGAGAGAACAGGACATACAGTCAGTTTGGGGGCAGGGGGTCCTCCAAAAACAAGGTCAAGCAAAATAGATTGTGAAAACTGGGGCTGGTCATAACTTGTCTTCTATTACACAAGTTCATAAAGAAACATATTAAAGGGGGAAAAGTAACTTTAAGAGAAGGTAAATACCTTGGATGGCTTTCAAATTCCAAATCTAAAAGCCCACCTTCTAGAAGAAGCCTTTACTGGTCTCCCTTAATGCTAGTGTCTTCCCTCCAAGACTGCCTTTCATCTACTTTTATATGTCTTATGAGCACATATTTGTTTGCATGTTGTCTCCCCCATTAGAATGTGAGTTCTTGGACAATAGAAATTGAGGTTTTTTTCCCTCTCTTTGTAGCCTTGGTGCTTATTACAGTGCTCAGCACTTAATAAATGCTTGTTGACTGACTAATCTGTAAGACAGTGTGGTACAGTGAAAAGTGTGCTGCATTTGGAGTCAAAATACCTGAATTCCAGTACTACCCTTTGTGACCCTGGACAAGAAACCACAACTCTCTGGGCCTGTTTCCTCATCTGTGATTTCTCCCTAAAGTCCCGTCCAGTTCCAAATCTTCATCCTTAGATTTGAAAACGCTTCCTGGAAGAGCATCATTCTATAATCTCAAATACTTAATAAGAGTGCTAGACTTTGGGAAAGGAAGCCCTAAGTCTGAACCCCACCTCCGACATTTATTAGCGTGACGGTGACAGCATGGTCTACTCATTTAATCTGAGTCTCCACTTCCTCATCTATAAAATAAGGATAAAAATGCCAGTGTATACACTGGCCTCAAAGGGTTTCTGTACAGCTCAAATATGAGACTACATGTGACGTGCTTTCAAACTTTAAAGCAGTACCATATAAATGACCCTTTGGTAACACCATCCTCCCAGGCCCTCGAGCTCAAAATCTATGTTTTATCCTTTACTCCTCACCACCTCCCACCCTACATATCCAACCTGTTGCCAAGGCCTATTGATTTAACCTCTATAACACCTTCTTAACTTGGCTCTTTCTTCCTTCTGACACGGCCACCACGCAGAGGTGCAGCTCCTCATCACCTCATGCCTGCACTGCAGCACTAGCCTACTGGTGGGTAGGCCTGCCTCGAATCTCTCCTAATTCCTAGCAATCCTCCATTCAGTCACTGAACCGATTTCCCAAAAGCCCAGGTCTGACCAGGTCACCTCCCTGCTTGGTAAACTCCAGTGGTTCCCTGTCACCTCCAGGATCAAATGCAAAATGCTGTGTTTGGTGCTCAAATTCCTTCAAAACCTAGCCCCTCGGGACAGCTAGGTGGCACAGTGGATAGAGAGCACCAGCCCTGGATTCAGGAGGAGCTGAGTTCAAATCCAGCCTCAGATACTTAACACTTACTAGCTGTATGACCCTGGGCAAGTCACTTAACCCCAATTGCCTCACAAAACAAAACAAAAAATGTTTTTAAAAACCTAGCCTCTCCTACCTTCCCAGTCTTCTTATACCTTCTTCCCTGACATGTACTCATCTACTGATAGCTAGGCCCCTGGCTACTCCATGAACAAGAACTTCCATCTCTCAGCTCTGGGCATTTTCTTTGGCTATCTCTAGTTCCTAGAATACTCTCCCTCTTCATGTCTGACTACTGGCTTTGCTGGCATCCTTTAAGGCCACGTTAAAATTCCATCTTCTCCACAAAGCCTTTCCCTAAATTCTAGTGCCTTCCCTCTTTTAAATATAGCTTATTAATCCTGGATATAGATTATTTGTACATATGTGTTTGTTGATTAGATTGTGAGCACCTTGAGGGCAGGGACTATATTTTGCCTCTTTTTGTATTTCCAATGTTTAGCATAGTGCCTAGCACAAAGAAGGTGCTTAATAAATATTTATTAACTAACTGTATAGTTTCACCACAAGTTAATTTTTTTTGGGTGGAGCAGGGAGGGTTAAGTGACTTGCCCAGGGTCACAGAGCTAGTAAGTGTCAAGTGTCTGGGGCCGGATTTGAACTCAGGTCCTCCTGAATCCAGGGCCGGTGCTTTATCCTCTGCACCACCTAGCTGCCCCCACAAGTTAAAATTTGAGGTGACAAGTAACTTTAATTTTCTATAGCAATATTATTTTTTTGTTCAGATTATGACATGTGTAAGGGCTAAAATTCTAGCTACACACGCAACTTATTCCATCAATACATATGCCTAGGATCAACACCAGAGATGGAAAATGAGCAATACCCAGAACTAAGGTGGGGATGGGGAGGGGAAAGAATTTTGCATTTAGGAAATTGTGCTATACTTCTACTTAAGCCCAGGTACTCCCTGCCACCAAAGGTTAGCTTTTTAATACCAATATTCTCTGGGTGAAGCTATGTGGCTATCACCTGTAGATCACTACAATATAAGAAGAATCAAAATTTCAGTTAATCAAAAGAATGCAAGGTATATTTTGAAATGCTGCAGAATATTATCAAAAATTATTTGTATGAGTTAAATGCCATAAAAATGACCTCATTAATGACATGTAAAATGGGAAAAGGAGGTGAGTCAGTCATGTAACAAGAGTGAAGCAGATAAGAGTCTAAGTACTGTACTTGTATTAAATATATCACAATTATTAGACAAAGTTCTCCATAAAGTTGGGCAGGTCTTCTATGGAAGATTGCTAGCAAGGATATGAACAAAAATCTAAGAAAGGCTAAGTAAGCATGGATAGGTTAGGATCTGTATAAGTGAAGAAAAGGTCCACACATATGAGCTCATAGATATCCAAAAAAATATTCTAGCACCACGTTGAATCTGTAGTTTTTAAATCTTGATAATTAATAAAACATCTGCTATTCAAATCCCTCCTGAGCTCTGACTTTTTAAGTGTCTTATACTGAACTACAGGGCCATAAATTCAGAAAGGATCTCAGTTATCTAAGTAATAGAGTAATTTACATATGAAATATCCAGAGTACATTACATGTAATTAGAAAAGCAAAACATGTTAAATTGTATAATGCTTTATTATAAGAAGAATAATACCAAATGATGAGCAATCACAGTGACCTTTCTGATTTCTTTAAGAGAATCAAGAACTACAAATATAGCAATAAAGAGGCAGCCTGCTACACAGGTGTCAATAAGTGAGACAATCAATGGTACCATATCACTTACTCTACCTCATGTATTTCCTTTTGCAATTTCTCTTAACATTTCTCCCTTCCTTATCTCTTACTTATTTCTGTCCCTTTCTTATGCTATCAATTAGACCTTGGGTTGGCCAGTAGCACTCACAGATATTGAAAGGCACTGCCTTCCCTGACAGTGGCACTACCAGGCCAACTGTTAAGAGCCTAAAAACTCCCCACTATAGGACTTCAGGGCTGTTCTTCAAAAGCACCATACGTTACTTATTCCTAGATAGGCATTAAACCCAGCAACCAATCTTCTCTTTGAACAGCCTAGCATGGACTTATAACCACACAAAACTATTTCAATCTAGGGGTGGAACACTATTTCAAATACTTCTAGGAGAGCTATCATATTTTACCCTCTCTCAGTTCATGAAACTATCAGCTTTCAATTGAGTCAGAGATGGCATCTCTATCATCAGTTCATGCAGTACAATACCAAAGAAATTAAAGATCCACCAAAATGCCAAAGTATTAGCAGGTTAAGCACAAAGCCCCAAAACCTAATTCTATTTAAACTCACATTATAAATAAAACTAACCCAAGCTATATCACAAGGAAAATTGTATTCTTCTTCCTTCTCTCACCCACTTCCCAAAAAGTGAACACTACATTTCTAAAAACTTTGGGAATAAAAAGGATGAGCAATTTTCTAACACATGCCAGCAGTTAAATACACAGCCTTTAATGCAGAAGACAGAGTTGGCTTGATGTTTTAAATGGCTGAAAATTTGTATTTGGACTCTTCATGACAGTCACTAAGGAGAAATATTCCCTATTTAATAAGGCAGAGGGTTTTGTTGTTGCTGTTTTCGTTGTTGATTCCATACCAAGCTTCCCCAACCTCTGCATTCAAAGAGAACTCAAAGGTCACTTATTTGTCTCTTTAGACATTTTCACCTGGTAACCAGTTTTTTAATAGAATAAGGGAACCATAATATAATTTCCCCTTGTTTTCTCTTCCTTTCAAAGAATGAAATCCTTAGTAACACAAGTCAAGAAATGATTAGCTGAGCTTCTTTTGGTAGAAAGGTAAGGCTCAGAAAAACGTTTAAGTAACTGAAATACTCTGCCCACTACTATATCAAATCGCTATGCTTGACTTTTAATCTGTTTCCCAAATACAACTATTTCCTCTTTTTGACTAGGTGGTTTGTAAGATATTTCAGCAACAATATAGCTTCTGTTTCTGCTTCCATTTATCTTCACCCAAATATCAGTCATCATGATTCCCCCCACTGGTTTCTGGATTTCATCACATGAGCATACTTTCTTTTATTCCATGATTCCTCATCACTTCCTTTTTCCTTTTGAATATGGCTCAATCTTCCAGTGTCAAATTCCAGTATTGGGTCTCACATGGTCATGTCTCTTAGTGATACCTAAAAGGATAAATTTTCTTATTCATGCGAGGACCTCGTTCACTTTGTTAGCAACCCATATCTTTATGAATTGGCGTATTGGTGTCTGAGGGTACCAGTTTATTACTGGCTTATTTCTTATGTTTTTTATAGTAAAGCTATTTTTCCATTTGGGCAGCAAGCAGGTCAACAAATTCATTTGGCTAAATTAAATTTAAGTACTATTAGAAATATGCCAAAAGGGGCAGCTAGGTGGCACAATGGATAGAGCACTGGCCCTGGAGTCAGGAGTACCTGAGTTCAAATCTGGCCTCAGGCACTTAACACTTACCAGCTGTGTGACCCTGGGCAAGTCACTTAACCCCAGTTGCCTCACAAAAAAAAAAAAAGAAATATGCCAAAAGAAATTGACTTTGCCCTTTGTTCTTCATCCTTTTTAGCTGAGTTTTGCCCTAAGCCTCAAGACTTTTAAATAGTCTCTCATGGGATTCTTAAAATCTTTTAATTCCAAATATGGCAGCACTGAGACTCATGCACCTACATAAGGGAACTACAAAGCTTTCAACAGGAGGAAATGGATCTCTTCTTCTAAGTGTTTGTCAAAACAAGCTCCTCAACTAATCTCAGTTGCAAGATAACCTACCTATTAAACAACAAAATGGAAGACATATATTGCTACCTTATGAATCCAATTCCTACTGGCACTGCTATTTAACTTTTTTTCTTTCCATATACAGTATAAGCTCCTTGAAGGCAGGGCCCATACTTATACTTCTATATAAATTTTTAAAAGAGAGAATGTATGCAAATGTGCTTTTCAACCTTTACAATGCTATATAAATGTTGGGTGTAGTTATTCTACCCCCACAATTCCACATTGAGTGGGAAGAATTCTATAAACTTTAGCTGAATGAACAATATCCTTAGGTCATCTTGATTTCTTTCTACTACTTCAAATCTCTGAGGCACTTGACACTTACTAGCTGTGTGACCCTGAGCAAGTCACTTAACCCTCATTGCCCTGCCATAAAAAAACAAAACAAGAAAAAAACAAATCTCTGTAAAGATTTCAGGTTAGAAGTATATCTCAAATTTTCTGGGCTGCATGAAATTTTCCCTATTATGAATTCAAATCTTTTATCCAAATTCAATTCAACACACACTTATGAAGCATCCACTATGTACTAGGCACTGTGCTACACAAAAACAAAAATTAAAAACATTCTCCATTCTCAATAAGCACTAAGTTAATACAAGATAATTTAAGGAAGGAGAAAACACTAATAACTCAGGGAAATCAGGAAAAGCTTTGTTATATTTGGTCATAATGCAGAGCTGAAAGGGTTGTTAGAGACCTCAGAGTCAAACTCTCATTTCACAAATGAGACAACTGGGTAACACAAAGAAAAACTGACTGGCAAGACCACAAAGCTACTAAGTGTCTGAATTGGGATTCAAGCTCAGAAATGAATACACCTTTTTCTCAGCAGCTTTACAAAAAAAGCTTGTACCTTTACAAAAACTGATCATATATTGGGACATAAAAACTTTCAAATTTTTATAGATAATTTCTCAGACAAAAGTCTTATAGCTCAAATATGTAAAGAACTCTGTCAAATTTATAAGACTACAAGTCATTCCCCAATTGATAAATGGTTAACAGATATGAACAGGCAGTTTTTTCATGAAAAAATCAAAATTATATATGATGGGGGGTAGCTAAGTGGCGTAGTGGATAAAGCGCCGGCCCTGGATTCAGGAGTACCTGAGTTCAAATCCAGCCTCAGACACTTGACACTTACTAGCTGTGTGACCCTGGGCAAGTCACTTAACCCCCATTGCCCTGCAAATATATATATATATATATATATATATATATATATATATATATATATATATATATGATGATATAAAAAACACTCTAAATCACTATTGATTAAAGAAATGCAAATTAAAACAACTTTGAGATATCGTCTTACACCGATAAGAAGGGGAAAGTGACAAATGTTGGCAGGGATATGGAACAATTTAGGATACTAATACACTGCTGGTGGAACTGTGAACTGATCCAACCATTTTAGAATGCAATCTGGAATTATCCCAGAATTATAAAACCCTTTGACCCAGCAATATCACTATTAGGTTTGTTTCCCAACGTTATAAGGGAAAAAGGAAAAGAACTTACATGTTCTAAAATATTTATAGCAGCTCTCTGTAGTGGCAAAGACCTGGAAATTAAGGGGAGGTCCATTGATTAGGCACAAGTTGTGATATATGAGTGTGCTATAAAATATGATGAGCTGATTGACTTTAGAAAATGATGGGAAGACTTAGACAAAATAACAAAGAATGAAGTGAGCAGAACCAAGAAAACACTGTACACCGTAACAGTAATATTGTTCTAAGAATAACTCTGAACGACTGTTATTTTTCATATTATAAATATTTAAATCAACTACAAAGGACCTATGAAGGAAGATATCATTCACATCCAGAGAAAGAACTGATAAATAGAAGTATGTATAGTACTATTTTACATACACACACACACACACACACACACACACACACACATTTTTTATTTCTGGTAGCCTTCTCTAGAGCAGGGTGGAGAGAGAGAAAAAAGTACACATCAGAAAACAAAAGAAAATTTACAAGGAGGCACAGAAAATCAGGGTAGTCTGAAAATGAAGTGTAGTATTTATTACATAGTTGTTTTTTAAAGTAAACGGAAGTACAAATTCATGGTTTTATATTGAATCCTCTTATTTTCTGCTGTACCTATGAAAATGGTTTTTTTTCTTTTTGTATTTAAGTGCAAAATGAATTTAAAAAACACACAATCACAAAAATATTTATAGCTGCTCTTTTTGTGGTGGCGAGGAATTGGAAATTGAGAGGTTGCCCATCAATTGGGGAATGGCTGTGCAAGATGTGGTATATGAATGTAATGGAATTCTATTGTGCTGTAAGAAACAACGAACAGGAAGAGTTCAGAGAAACCTGAAAGGACTTGCATGAAATAACAATGAGTGAGATGAGCAGAACCAGAAGAATATTATACACAGTATCATCAACATTATGTGTTGATCAATTGTGATAGACAAGATTCTTCTCACCAATCCAATGGTACAAGAAAGTTCCAAAGGACTCATGAAGGAAAAGGCTCTCCAAATCCAGAAGAAAAAAAAAAGAACTGTGGAATATAGATGCTGAATGGACCATACTATTTTTTTTTTTGGTGCTGTTGTTTTTCTTTTTTGAGATTTTTCCTTTTTGCTCTGATTCTTCTCTTATAACATGACTAATGCAGAAATATGTTTAATGTTATTATATATAACCTATATCAGATTACCTGCTGTCTAGGGGAGGGGAGAGGGAAGGGAAGGAGGGAGAAAAATTTGAAATTGGAAATCTTACATAAACAAATGTTGAAAACTATCTCTACATGTAACTGAAAAATAATATAATACTTTTATTAAAAAAAAACCCACACACATTCAAATGAATACTCCAAATCACTGACTAGAGAAGCACAAGTTAAAAACAACTCTGAGGCTTCATCTCATCCAGCATAAAAAATGTAAATAGTCAATGTTACTAATGCATTCCCAACCCAAAAAAATGCCTTTTGTTTATGCTGTGTATGCTTACATATTTACATGACTTCCCAAAAGAATGTAAGTTCCTTGAGAGGGGAAACTATTTTACTTTTTGCTTTGTATTCCCACTACCTGGCACACAGTAGACAATAAGTGTTTACTGACTAACTGAATGTTGTAGAGGTTTTATGGGGAAAACAGGCCCATGAATATAATTGTTCATGGAGCTCTATAATCATTGGTCCAACTGTTTTTGGAAAACAAGTTTGGGATCATTCAATAAAAATCACTGAACTCTTCACTCTTTTATGAATTGATTCCCCTACTGGCACTGTATTTGCCAGGAAGTTAAAGACAGAAAGAAATCCCTATCTATACCAAAATATTGACTGTAGCATTTTTATAGCAAAAAATTGGAAACAATGGGTATAACCTTACCCACCAATTGGTGAGTAGCTGAAAAAATGTAATAGAATATAATCGTAGAGTAAAAAAAAGAAAAATTCAGAGAAGACATATGAACTGATGCAAACCAAAGTCAGCAGAACCAGGAGAATAACAACCTTGCTAAATAAAATATAATTTAAAACAACAATGAAAGGCTTTCAGACTCAAAATGAATGCAATGACCAATCTTAATATGTGAGGAAGGACAAAACATACTTTCCTTTTTTAAGTAGGGAGATGGTTGACTATAGGAAGGGAGATGGCTGACTATGGGTAGAGAATGCTATGCAGACTATCAGATATAGTCACTTTGTTGATCAGGTTTACTTAACTTTTTTGTTACAAAGATTGATTTCTACATGGTGTTAAAAGAATGCCTGTTGACAATGGGCATATTGGGAAAATGACTTTTTTTAAAATGCATCAATAAATTTTAATAGATACCAACACAAATTAAAATGCAATTCTCAGATATGCCCTTTGTAATAGCAGTACTTAAATATTATTGAACAGATATGAGTGATAAATTAGGTTCCCTAAAGTAGTTCAAATTCATTTTAAAACCTCTATGAAAAGGGATGAGTAGTTTGTACCCAAATGAAACTATGAAATGGTTCACCTTGAAAGTATAGTCAAATTGGGGCAGCTAGGTGACGCAGTGGATAGAGCACCACCCTGAAGTCAGGAGGGCCTGAGTTCAAATCTGACCTCAGACACTTTACACTTACTAGCTGTGTGACCCTGGGCAAGTCACTTAACCCCAATTGCCTCACACACACACATGCAAAAAAATATAGTCAAATTATCCGACATTTCTTACCTCCCCAACATGCAAGTAATCATACTTGAATTGTTAGTGAACACAAATATAAAAGGGGGTAGCTATGGGTAGAGAACAACGCCACAGACTTTCAGTCAGTGTCCCTATTAAAAAAGCAAATAAATATAAAAAGTTAGAACAATAACAAAATGAAATAGCCATATAAGAGGGGGAAATGTCATTTGTAAGTGATTATCTAGCCAACAAAAAACCAACAGCCACTTAAAACTTAGACTCAAGATTCTATAAGCAATGTTTAACCAGTTAAGAAATTAGACATTTAAAACCAAAACCCCCTGAAAACGGGCTGCCAGTTTACCATCCCACTATTCAACAAATTCTAACCATTGAACATGTCTACTATACTAATAGTACTGTATTAGGCAGTGAAGACACAAAGCCAAATCAAAAAGCTCCTGTTCTCAGAGAACTTATATTCCTCTGGAAAGATACAGTATATATATACAAGTACAAAGAAATACTATTTGATAAGGAAAAGAATACAAACAGTCAATCTGGGAAAGCACAACAGATTTGGCACCCAAACTAATCCTAAAATAAGCACTCTGTTCTGAGCAGTGCAAAAAAGAAAGGAATATACATATATACATAAACTTGGGCACATGGCAATTTCAGTCTGGTGCACCTGTGATTATACTGGTGTGAAAAATTAGTCAACCTCTAGAGTAGAGAGTTACCTGGAACACTGAAAGGTCATAAATGACTCAATGACTGTCACAAAGCTATGGTTAAAGAGGTGAGGTATGAACTGCAGTTCCATGAAAAGTACTCACTCTTCAGAACTGGGAGGACATTGTGCATAGTGACAGCAGTATAGTTGGATGAGCAATTGTGAATGATTTAACTACTCTCAGCAATACAATGATCCCAGATAATCACAAGGAACTAATGATGAAGCATACAATCCACCCCCATAGAAAGAACTGATGAAAAGAGCACTTGTGGATTGTACATATATAACCTGGTTGATATCCTGTGGAGGGGGGAGGAAAGGGAGGGAGGGAGAAAAATTTGGAATTCTAAGTCTTACGAAAATGAATGTTGAAAACCACCCTTACATGTAACTGGAAAAATAAAATAAATGTTTGTTGCAAAGAAGACAATGCTTTAATGGGGTAAAACCTATGTCTTGTGGTATTTCAGAGTTATAAAAACTGAGTTATGGGGCAGCTAGATGGTGCAGTGAATAGAGCACCTGCCCTGGAGTAAGGAGTATCTGAGTTCAAATCCGGCCTCAGACACTTGATACTTACTAGCTGTGTGACCCTGGGGAAGTCACTTAACTCCAACTGCCTCACCAAAAAAACAAAAAAACAAAACAAAACAAAACAAATGAGTTGAGTCTGCAGTTAGAAGCATAAACGGTTTCTCTTCCCCTCCCCCCTTCCATGTGTGATGAAATTAAGCCTAATAGGCATAGTCAGAAAAATATTCTATCCCTGGTCATGTCCTTGACCAAAGGGGAAATGAAGTTTAGACTCTTGACTTGGCCCACTATGCTTCTGACAACATTCTATGAATGAAAATAAGCAAGTACTGTTGCAGTAATGTTAGCCATGAGACACATATCATGGAGTAGGGAAAAGACCTATAAGAAAACATGAATGAGAACCATCACAGAATGAGAAAATATAGCTGGGTTGAGATCAGTACAGATGTAGGTAATACCAATACTGAAGAAACTACAGATCCACCAAAGTATTCTTGAAGTTAAAAGTAGAAGACTAAAAATGAAAATTGTTAGAGAAGCATCAGGAAGAGAGGCACACCGATGCACTGGGAAGAAGTCTGAAACTAACCTCCTTCCCAACAACAAACTGTGCTGACCCTTTGACCCAGTGGTATCACTTCCTAGGCCTATATGCCAAAGAGAGCAGAGAAAGAAAAAGGATTCCCATGTATAAAACACTTTCATTGTAGCTCTTTTCGGTAGCAGCAAAGACCCAGATACAAAGAGAGTACCCATCGATTGGGGTATAGTTGAACAAATTATAGTATAATGAATGTAATGGGAAATACAACCTAAAGAAATGATGAAAGGAACAGTTTTGGAGAAACTGGTTTGTATAAACTGATGCAGAATAAGGTAAGCACACCAGAACAATTTATATGGTAACAGCAACACTGTAACCCTGAAAAACAACTCAAACTCTTGGGAAATCACCTACAATGGAGAGAACACTATACATACATGCATATACATATATATGTAGAAAAAGTACTCAAACATATTCAAATCCAAAGGAGGAGTCAATGTTTACTACCAATGTACATTTGGAAATTTACTGAACACGTAATAATGAGTAATACAGTCATATGGCAAGTGCCCTACAGAAGCAAGGGAACAGGATGAATACAATTAATGATGCCGGAAATTTGATTAATCCTAAAATGTTTCTCCTTGGTTAATGAAGGTCCCTTGAAGGCACACAATACATTAGTCTCATGTATTAATGTTTAAACCAAAGTATGGACATTTGATGAATCAATAAGCATTTATTAAATGTCAAGCAGAGTTTTAGAGATATAAAGACAAAAGTGGAGCAGTCTGCATATAATAAAAATATTTTTAAAACGGATCATTATTGTTTCATTGTTCTTTCTGTGAAGTGAAAGGGGTTTTGTGGTAACAGGAAGAAACATGTAGAAGAGAAGTATATTACCCCCAAAAAAGGTGCTTTACCAGATGAGTCCTAAGGCACACTCTCTAAGTCCTAAGATTCTACTACAGTTTTCAAAAATACCTCAATGGCTACAAGACTAAAATGACACATTTTATAGGAATTTTAGGTTGTTTGAATAAAATATTTGTCACTTTTGAATCATTAAGTCAATTACTATGTGCCAGTCACTGAACTCAAATATAATTCAACTATTTTATTTGAATTTTCTAAAATGTGTATTTTTTCTTCATAATTTTGATGAGTGAAACAGGAAGAGTCCAACACATGAGATTACAAGTAGAAAATATTTGAAATTATTCTACTATGTGTTATAGTCCCCAATGAAGCATATGTAAGCAACATGTTTTAAACTGTATTTGCCAGTTATTTTGTTCCTTGAAGAAAAAAGGAGGGAAAGCCTTAATATTTCAATCATCACATATCTCAATTTTTAAAGCGTGGAAAAAGAAAAAGCTTATGAATAACTGCAGGTTGGAAGCTTAAAAGCAACTTTCTTACTATATCTTTAAAGTACCTGTGATAAAGTGAAGTTTAACAATAAAAGCCTGAAGAGTGTACAAAAATACAGAAAAGTCTTAGTTATATTAAAAGTTAATTCTGGGATTGAAGCTCAGTGCTCTGCTCATTCAATGCTAATTAACACCTTTTCAGTTTCTCTACCAGGACCTCACAAAAGCAGTGACTCTGGTAGGCAGTGGGAAGGAGAAACAAACATAACTCTACCAACTGGACCCTGGACCAGGAAAGCTGTAAAAAGAAAATGCCCTACAAAGGTGTTAAAACTAAGATAATTAAAAGATAGATGATAATAAGTCCTCCATCAGAAGCTAAGTGGCACGGTAGATAAAGCACTGGCCTTGGATTCAGGAGGACCTGAGTTCAAATCTGGCCTCAAGACACTTGGCACTAACTAGCTATGTGACCCTGGGCAAGTCATTTAACCCTCACTGCCTTACCCCCCCCCCCAAAAAAGAAAATGAAGAAAGAAAGGAGCTAAGCAGAGATGACAGGGATATTTTAGGGAAGTGCCCTGTACCACAACATACTAAATTAGTGACCTCTGAGAGTGTCTCCTTAAAAAAGAAAAAAAAAGTCCCTAAGCGTATGTATGTATGTATTTTATATATGTGTGTGTATATATATATATATATAAAATATACACATAATATACATAATCAGCCCATAAATACTATACTCCTTGCACCCCCAAGCATTATTTGTGTGACTAGCATTCCAATCTTCCTCATAACCACGTACTATCTTTGACACTATCACTCCTTGGATTAAGGGACTTCTTTTTCCATCTGATGTAATTTGAGGGAAATGGAAAGAGGAAGCCAAGAAAGGTAGATTCACAAAATCAAATTGGGGAGGATACTGCTTTCCAAACCTTCAAAATGGAAGTCACTAGTGATACATTCAATTATCTCAGTGCTATATGTTCAACTGAATTGTGTATGTTTCATGGATCATTGTGGACAGAAAAAATTCACCACCTAGCAGCCATGATGATGAGCTTTCTGATGATGAGCACTTCCCATTTACCTAGGCCTGTCCTAAAGTCAAGCAGGGTCCTGTCAGCCGCTTGTTGTTAAAGTCTTTTATCATAACAGAACTAGCCCAAGCTTTTGCCATAGTAGCCTCTGAGCTCTGAGAGCCCAACTTCACCTTTGCCTGCACAGTAAGTCATGAGGGTAACATGTCTGTCCGATTCAAAATTGCTGAAGGGAATCTTATACAGAGAAAAACATTAGTCCAAACTTTTCTAGATAGCTTTTTAAAAGTGAAATGGGCTACCCAGACAGCAGGGCATAGTAGAAAGAGTTTTCCTCAAAAATCCTGAGGCTGGGGGCAGCTAGGTGGTACAGTGGATAAAGCACCGGCCCTGGATTCAGGAGGACCTGAGTTCAAATCCAGCCTCAGACACTTGACACTAGCTGTGTGACCCTGGGCAAGTCACTTAACCCTCACTGTCCCAACAAAAACAAAAACAAAACAAAACAAAAAAATTCTATGAGGCTGGTGAAGCCAATTCCAGTTTTACAGATGAAGAACCTGAGGTCCTGTGGTCCTGTGACTTGTACAAAAGAACGAAGCTTGGTTAATGGTTGAGAAGGAATTCAAACCTACACCTATGTAATAATTAATAATAATAAAGTTAGCATTTATGTAGCACCTCAAGGTTTGCAAAACAGTCCATCTGTTATCTCATTTGAGCCTCAAAACAAGTGGGAAGTAGATACCATTACCCCTATTCTACAGATGAGGAAACTGAGGCTGAGAGGCCTTGACTTAGTTAAATAAGTTTAGCCTACACAGCTAGTAAGTATCTGAGGCAATGTCTAAACTGAGGTCTTCCTGACTCCAGCTCTACCACTCTTACTCACAGCATCGCCTTTAAGTCCAAGGGCTCCTTCCATTATCCCCAATGCTGCCTTAATGCATGTTTTAGAATACACACACACACACACACACACACACACACACACACACACTTGCTTTCTTTTGGGGGAAGTAAAGGGGGAAAGAAAGAAGCTAAGAACATCCTTGACAAATCTGGCATAGTTCATCATTCTTCCTACATATATAGTAGGTGCTTAATGTTTTTTTGATTAACTGATTGCCTTTAGCTGCCCTGTGTATCTTTGACCAACTAGAGAAAAATAAAGGCTATGGAATAAGGTACTTTATCTTGGTGGTTACCAGAATGGACAGCCTACCAGATACAAGGACTAACATCTTTAATTTAAAATTCTGGCATCATGCAATTGTCTTCTCTTAGAATGTAAGTGACTCAAAAGCAGGGTGGTACAGTGAATAGAGTGCCAGACCTGGAGTAAGGAAGACTCATCTTCCTGAGTTCATGTCTGGCCTCAGACACTTACTAGCTGTGTGAACCTGGACAAGTCATACAACCCTGTTTGCCTCAGTTTCCTCATCTGTAAAATTAGCTGGAGAATGAAATGGTAAACCATGCCAGTTATCTTTGCCAAAAAACAACCAAACAAACAAACCCAAATGGAGTACGAAAAGTCAGACATAACTGAAATGACTCAACAACATTTATTTTGTTTGTTGTTTTAAATCACAACCTAGGATTAAAGCAAAATTTTAAAATTTATTCTCTGAAAAAACTAATCAACATTTTTATAGTCATTTTAGAAATTAAGGAAACTGAGGCAGACAGGTATTAAATGTCACTAAATGACTTTATCAGGACTGAGCCAGAGTTTAGATTTAAACAGGGTTGAGTCTGTAGTTTTGATCCCCTTGAACTTTCAAATTCCTCTTAGCTCTAAGTGACCCTATTTTCTGAACTAAAAAATCAGGACACATGGGTTGAGAAAGGCTATTCCTTTTGTAAGGCCTCATTTTTAAAAGTACACTTTTTTTTCCCCTTGAAATCAGGTCTGTACTGGAAAATCTGTGTCATGTGGTCACCATACTCATAACTTACCAAGGGCAAAACTGGAATTAACTCCTGACAAGAGTGTTCTGCTTTAAAATGTTATGACTGAACTAGAATTATGCATTTAGAACTTGAAAAATCCTTATATAACTAGCTCACCACTACTACCCCCATTTTATAATAAGGAAACTCGGAATCTTAAGTTAAATGATTTGCCCTAGACCACAATTCACTGACAGGGCCAGGAGGAGAACCCAAGTCTCAATTACCAGTTCACTACACTCTGTTAGATTATTAACAAATATTGTTTCTTTCAAAAACAAATATTTGCAATACCAATGAACTTCTTTGCAAAATAATGGACCTGGACTAAATGATCTTCAAGTTCATTCCCAGCTCTAATGTTCTCTGTAGTTCAAAATAGTGATATACTGAGTTAGTCAGTAACAGAAGCTGACCAGAAGCATTGGGGTCTCTTCATAACAGGCCAAAAGAATTAATGGAACTTAATATATTTTTTGAAAATTGAGAATAATATATATACATATATATATGTGGGGACAAATGATTAAGTATTGTTAATTTCCATTCAAAAATAGTAAAAATCTGACTATCTTGTTGGATGGTGTCATTTCCTACCAACCTCATGTAAAGAATGAATGAATGAATGAACGAACAAATATATTTTTTAAAAGTAAGCCTTGGGGCAGCTAGATGGCGCAGTGGATAAAGCACCGGCCCTGGAGTCAGGAGGACCTGAGTTCAAATCCGGCCTCAGACACTTAACACTTACTAGCTGTGTGACCCTGGGCAAGTCACTTAACCCCAAATGCCACACTAAAAAAAAAAAGTAAGCCTTGCCTAATTATGTAGCTGTATGTTTTTAATTAAGGGCAATTCAGTTTCAACAAAGTTCCTACAAGAGTGCCATATAAAAACTCCAAGACTACACTGTTATTTCTTTTTAGTTAACCCTAGAATTAAAATACGTGATACACACATATACTTTTTCTCCCCTTGGATCACAAATTATTATCTCCTGGTTAAGAAGGCCATCCTATCGGTGATTCCAATAGTATCAAAGAGCCATACAATCAAATATATTTGAATACCTTTACATTTTACTTATAAGAAGACTATTTATTTCAATGGGGGTTAATTCTAGCAATGTAGGACACTTTTTCTTGTCCTTCTATTAGTAAAAGATATTGTTGAAAAGCAAAGATAATACTGTTGTCTAGAATGCTCGCATTTTCTCAGCCCAGTATCCCTGGCTTCCTTGACTTCCTCCTCCCATTAAACTTCACTGGCCTCAGCTTCCGCGACACAGTTTCCTACCCACATGCAACCAGACAGGTCCCAGCTCCCCTAGACTAGGGGCATAAAAGGTCCTAGCCCCATCTAGTTGGTGCCTTTCAGACTTGTCAGACTTGGTAGTTACCAAAGACCATTAAATAACCATACACTGAGTAACCATTGATAACAAGACCTTATCTGACTGCTAGGGGTAAATCCAGAGAAGTTAAGGATCACTATCCTTGCTTGAACACAGTAAACTTCCTTTGCAATGACTCAGGAGTGCCTCATTACATCTCAACATCTAACTTGAAGAACTGAGAGGACTGGGATTAGAGCCCTGCCTACAACATCTAATATTTCTTAGACATTTGCATAAGGACAAGCCTTCTGCTCCTACAACAACTCTATGAAGTAGATATTTATAGACTGTCCCAAAAGTCTTAGTGCAGCTGTAAACTTTAACAGTTGTTTAGAAAGGGTGTCCCAAAAGTCTTGATTTTTGAGAAATCCTACACTTCACTTTATGAAGGAGCTAATACCTTGCTTTCTAAAGTTACTCCATCACACTCTCATGTATCTTATATGTACCTATTTACACAGATGCCTCCAACATTAGAATGTAAGATCCTTGAGGGTAGCCCCATGGCTTAGCACAGTGCCTGGCATGTAGGCACACACTTATCAAATGTTTGTTGACTGGCTGATTTCACAAATATTTCTTTCCATGACCTTAGATTGTAACCCCTCTACACTTAGCAGAACTTCTAGAGTTATGGCTGAAAAATTAATCACCATGAGGAGTTTCTCTAAATTATCGAGGCAGGTTGCCAGCTGACAGAAAGATGGTTCATCTCACCTTAGGCCTTCGCACCAGCTGGGTAGGAAAGACACCATGGTCATAGTCTTGGAGAACCTTGTGCCACATTCATGACACAATGAAGCATGAAAGTAGGAGGAAGTAGATGGAATGGTCATTTTTACAGTTCACCTAATGTAGAGATGAGGAAGTCACGGTCCAGATGATATACTAAACTAGTTATATAGCTAATTCTGACGAGAACAGGATTCTAGGGGCCTGTCACAAAAGAAAAGGACAAGTTAATAAAGAAAGAGCAGGCATCAGGGATGAAAGTGTCACGGTCTAAGCATTTAGTTATCAGAAGACTGAGAAGCAAGATAGAATGGACCAGGAGTCTCTTTACTGTATGTACTCTTGCATCCAAGAGGACATTCCTGTCCCATCTTCCATCACATGAGTTATACTTCTATGTAGAATGAAAGATAGATTCTCTAACACACTAGAAAATAATCAAGTACCTGATAAGGAATAAGGACAAACAGGAATCCAGAATTATTACACTACAAGAGATGCATTGGTCAGTAACAGTGCCTATTTAAAAAAAAAAAAAAAGGAGGCAGCTAGGTGGCACAGTGGATAGAGCACCAGCCCTGGATTCAGGAGGACCTGATTTCGAATCTGGCCTCAGACACTTGACACTTACCAGCTGTGTGACCCTGAACAAATCGCTTAACCTTCATTGCACCACCAAAAAAAAAAAAGGAAGAAAAAACCTGAGGGAGATGACGGGAGACTATTAAGCCATACTTCATTTCAAGATATTACTTTGTCTAAAGAGCTGAGATCTCAAAATACTGCACTTCAGTTAACTAAGTCTCACAACCACTACAAGAATTATATATCTTGGGGCGGCTAGGTGGCACAATGGATAAAGCACCGGCCCTGGATTCAGGAGTACCTGGGTTCAAATCCGGCCTCAGACACTTGACACTTACTAGCTGTGTGACCCTGGGCAAGTCACTTAACCCCCATTGCCCTGCAAAAAAAAAAATTATATATCTTCACATTTCTTCATTTAGAGACAGAGTAGAAACTAGAGAATAGTAAAATGGCATATCCAAGGGTCTATCATAACTCAGGAACAGAGCCAGGAATATAAGTGATGATACCCAGATAATTCCAAACTACAGCATGACTTCAAATAAGGTGACCACATTAAATTCAAAGCTTCTTCTTTCACAGTAGACAAGTCTAAAATCCTTATTGTAGAATATTGCTATTTCCCAATTATCTCCCCAAACCTTAAATTATCAATTTCATGGATAGTACTAGATGGTTAGATATTGCTGTGCACTGCTATATGCAAGGTTTTTTTTTAAACAAAGTCTTTGGAACAATCCTGCTAAAAGCAGACATGAAGTGAAACTGGTCTCTATTCCTCAATTTGTACCTCCTCTACCTCTTCCCTCCTTTCCCTTCTAAATGTAAAAAGTATATGGTTTCAAAATATTTACTCAACAAATATTTCTTCAGCACTTACGGAGTACTAAACATCTGTTAGATCCAAAGTGAGTACTTGGAATACATAAAAATGAATAAGCCAAAGCTACCTTCCATGCTTTCAAAAAACTTAACTTTTCTCTGTTCTTTACAACTCCTCTCTAATAACTATTAATTTTCCATTCAACTACATATTAGGTGTAAGTATAAAACTAAACTATGCTCTCCCCCCATCCCAACACACACACACACACACACACACACACACACACACACACACACCCTCACCTAAATACCAGACCCAAATTCTCCTAGATCAGTTAGGACTGTTGGGGACCCAGGACCAATGTCTTGCAATGTACATAGAAAGTATGGAGAGACTAGGTGCAGCAGGGAATTACAAGGCACTAAACAGGATAGGGCTTAATCAAGTACAATAAAGCAACACAGCACCTGCTTAAAGCTATAAACTGCATCATTGTAAATGTAATTTTAAATCATCCTACCCCTGAGACCCCCATCGGCACAGATGATCACCCACCTGAAGATCATCCTTCACATTACACATTCAAAAAAAATTCAAATATCCATCGTTAACTATAAGTAGTATCATTCTCACTGGGGGGGGGGGGGGGAACCACACAGCTCATAAATGAAATTAGGATTAGCTAGGTGGCCCAGAGGCTCAAGCCTAAATCAGTAAGACCTAAGTTCAAACAAGGCCTCAGACATTTATTGGCTCTGTGACCCCAGGCAAGTCACTTAACCTCTGATTGCCTCACTTTCCTCATCTGTAAAATTGGGATAATAACAGCAAATACTTCAAAGGATTGTTCTGAGGATCAAATAAGAGTTGTAAGGTGCTTAGCACATTGCCTGGCACACAGTAGGAACTATATAAATAGCAGCTATTATTATTAAACAATTATTTACATAATAGACACCATTCTTTGAACATAGTTGTCATAGAGAAAAGCAAACTGGACTTGGGATCAGAGGACCTGGGTTTGGAATCCCAGACTCTGCTACTTAATACCTTTATGACTTTAGCCAAGTCACTTAACTCCTCTCTGGCTTTTAGTTTCCTTTCCTGTACAATAAGAGTTTGATTTGAATGAGCTATAAGGTCTTCCAAATGCTATGAGCTTGTAAACCTCCTATAAACCTGAAGGTAACAAATGCAAATATTATCCCTAGAGGCCCTTACCTATATCCATTGTGGCTGAAGAGCACCTTCTACCAGGCAAACAA
Organism: Dromiciops gliroides; assembly: GCF_019393635.1. Taxonomy (NCBI): domain Eukaryota; kingdom Metazoa; phylum Chordata; class Mammalia; order Microbiotheria; family Microbiotheriidae; genus Dromiciops; species Dromiciops gliroides. The sequence continues at coordinate 162,994,427 of NC_057865.1, read as the reverse complement.
AAAGGAATGTTGATTTTATCATCCCTTTTACTACCTTCTTACTACTTACTACCTTACTACTACTGCCTTCCTCCAAGATGAGAGGAAGGGTAATTTGTTGCTTCCATTCCCCACTCTCCCATCCCCATCCAGTGGGTTGCCCCAGGCTTAGTGTAAAAAGGCCTATATATGGAATCAAGAGGACCTGGGTCCAAATCCCATTTCTGCTACTTACTTATCCACCTGTGTGAACTTGGACAAATGTCTGGGTTTCAATTTCTTCATCGGTATAAAGAGGCTAAAACAGGTTACCTCTGAGGTCCCCCTCCTGGCTCTTATTCATCCAATCCCGAAAATATCAAAGGCAAATCAAAGTTCACAAAAGGGGGCAAAGTCCAGCACTTCCTCTGGACTACAGATAGGAGAAAAAAGGTTTATTTAAAGGAGATAAACAAAAATAAGTCAAGATTAGAGAGATGTGAAATGAGAAAGGAAAAGGAAGTGAACTACAACAGGGCCCCCCATCAGGTGACCTGCAGCTCCCCACAGCTATTTCCCACTTGCTTGGCTGCTGAATGCACCTCTTCTTCCTTCCCCAGAGCTAAGTAAGGCCCTTTGCTTTAGTATTATGTAAAGTTTTCACAGCTTGAAGTACCATCTGAGAAAAAGACATGAGCCCTGGGTCCAGTGCAGAGAGTAGAAGCCAGTATACCATACACTCATTCTCTAACTGTGCACTAAGTCCCCCTTTCTGTTAAGTTATATTTCTCTGCCTCTTACCACTATCCAAAGAAAAGTTATGAAGTCCTTTCCACCTCTAGCTTCCAAGGCTTAAAAAAAAAGAAAAGTCATCTGTTCCAACCCCCTGAGCCTTCCTGGAGGTCAGAATAGACAGACTGCCCACAGCATCTCTCAAATTTATTTGAATCTAGTTCTAAACAATCAAGGAATGCAACTTCTGTTATTCCCCTCAGAACATTTTCCATCTCAATAAACCAGGATGAAGTGGCCATCCTATCTAAAAGAGAAGGATCTGCGCATGGTCCCAGCAGAGAAAGACCTCAAGAAAAGGAAATCAAAAGGAAATCATCTCTCCACTCAGCTGTTTTCACATGGTTCACACCTGACTCAGGAATTCTGATGGTTTTGTTTCCCTATCTTTAAGGAACTACTGTTGAATCTTAAAAACATTTATGCCCCAACACTAGCACCAACACAATACATTACCAAAGCAATTTTCTTCTTGCAAGTCCTGTCAACTTGAAGACTTTTTATTACATCATCTTACTACTCAATATGGTAAGTAGAAAGTCAAATCAACTGGCTAAGAATTTTACTCTTTTGACAGAAAAATTAAAATGTTAGGTCCTTAGTACCCAAATTGTTCAGTGGGTAATACCTTTTAATCACACACTCTCTCACACGCACGGAATTCCTTCTTATATAAAATTGACAATAAAAAAAAGGTTTGCTAATCCTTATTTTTTCACCTCTGAGGAAGAAGTGACAATTAAATTAAAACAGCATTATCTCTTACTGTCCTTGTTTATGTTGGGCAAATGACTGGCTATTTGCCAGGCTATATGGAAACCACATGCAGTACTTTAGAACGACTTTGCATAACGACATTTTAGGTCTGAAAGCAACCCCACTAATAGAAAGCCAAAGGTCACTATGTGCCAAGTTTCAGACTGATGTGAACGGAGATGACAAGAAGTTTGTTTTCGATTCCATAAGTCTATCACACAGTCCACTAAACTGCAACTCAAGCAAAATACCATAACCGATACATTGCAAACATATAAATATTTCCTGGGTATATAAAAAGGATATGTGCAATACAGCAGAACTTTACTGACACTACTGGTGGGGAGAAAATTAATGTAATTGATTTGTAACCGTGCTCTTGGTGAAGGTAAACTCGGCAAAACACAAAAAGGGTAGTCATTTTGTTCATTTAATAATTCTGTATCCTCTTTATGATACCCACATTTCCTATTAAGTTGGCAGTAATTCTTCACAACTAAAGCAAATAACTGCTCTACTTCTAGACTTGAAACAAGTTAGGTGATTATTTGTTAGGTGTATGGCAGCAGAGAGACACATCTGTTGTCCACTTGAACTCTCAACAAGATCTCTTATTTCTCCAGTTATGCTGTGCATTAAAAATCCCTGATTAATGGATCTAAGGTTCAACATTTCGATCAAAACCATCTCCTGGTGACTTGGCGAACATGATTCCCACCAAGAGACCCAACATTGGGCTCGCTGACTCGCTGCCATCAGGACTTGGGACTTCTCCCCTCTCCTCAGCAATCATCTGCATGTCCTGGGGACAGTGGAGATGAGGACAGGCACAGTCCGAAACGGACCAAAGTTATTTTAAGATGACTTGCGGGCAAACAAAGCCGCCCTTCCCCTAAAAACCCAGGTAGGAAGACGATTCTCCCACCCTTCTTTGTTTGCCAAAATGTTTGCCTTCTACCTTCAAAGCCCTGGACCTATCCCGTCCTTTGGACACCCAGCTAGGTCCAGTGGCTGGCAGCTAAAGGGATCCTACCCCCAATGTGGGCTCCACATCTGGCGGTGGATAGGGGGTGGGGGTGGGGGGAGCACATGGCTGAGCGCGATGCATCTCTCTTCAGATCACGTCCACTCCATTTTCAGAGCCGAGAAAACAACAATAAATCCACGGCTCCGACAGAGGGGCTTCCTCTCCCCGTTTTCCCCCCTCCCCGAACCCGCTCCTCCTTTATGTTCCACGGCATCCTCTCTCCGCGGCCAATCGGCCCCCCACCTCCTTCCTTCACTACACAGGGATGCCCCGGGAAACTTTCACCGCAACAAGCCCCGGGAAGCGCGGTGCTTGGGGGCCCCTGAGACCCCCCCCCGATCGCCCTCGGCGCCTCAGGGGAGGAGAGGAAAGGGGACCACCTCTCAGCCTGCCAGCTGAAGACGCCCCTTGCAGCTCGGCAGCCCGTTGTCATCCTTCCCTTCCCTCCACGCGTCCGTCCGGTCTCCGCGGGAAAGCGAAGAAAGACGGGGCAGCGGGCAGGGTGGCCCCGCGGCGGGGCGCGTGCCCTCCGGCTCCCCCCCGGTCTTTGTGCGTCAAGTGAAGGAGCGAGCCCGAGCCGGGAACCTACCTCCCTCCCTCCCTGGGCCGGGGTCTCACAAAGGAGCTTCGCGGCGGCGGCGGCGGCGGCGGCGGCTGCGAGCCCGGGCTCCTCCCAGCGGCGGCGGCGGCCGTTGCTGTCGCTGCCTCTCGGGTCCTGGCGCGCGGCGGCAGGGGGAGGGGCGCGGAGGGGGAGGGCGGCGCGGCTGCGGGGCTCGCGGGCAGGGCTCGCGCGCTCCTAGCTCTGGGGAGGCTCTTTCACACCCCACGGCCCCGAGCGTCGGAATTAAGCGGTGGGGCGGGCCGGGGGAGGGGCGCAGCTGCTGAGTCACGGACACGCCCCGGGGGCCTCCCGCCCCCCCCCACCACCCCCCCCCCCCGCGGCTCCGCACACACGCGGGTCTAGCTTGGCTCGCCTTTCCCCACTCTGTCTTTGACCGGGAGCCGCCGGGAAGGAGTTTGGAAAAAGTTTGGTGCCCGGGTGGGGGAGTATGGGGGGGAGTGGTTTTTTTTTATTTTTTCTATTTTTTTCCCCTAAGGGGAGACGGGTGTCTTCGAAGGATGGGCTGCACCCCGACGGGAGGGTGCTCAGTGAAATGTGAGGAATGAGGAAATGAACGTGACTTTGAGTCACACCTTCCCCAAGTCTGGGAGAGACTAGAACTAAGTATGCGATTCATTTTTCGTTTAAAAGCCCACTACATTCCTCGTGACCACATCCAGCCTCTTCTGCTTCTCTGGCAAAAGAACGAACCCAAGATGGGAGAAGCGGGTCCTCCAAACCTGCTCGCCCGGGACCCTGAGAAGGGCAGAGAAGGAAAGAGCCGGTGGTCCCAGGGGCTACCCAATCCGGGCAGTCAATCTCTTTCACCTGAGGATTCGCTTTGCTGCCCCGCACATTCTGAGTCAAAGGCTGACGGAAGATTGAAAGTTCATGCCCAGTAGGAAAGTTACCTAAACGACCTCTCTCCCTCTCCTCCCTCTCACTCCCCTCCTCCCCCCGCCGCCCCCGAACTTACTTTTAATTCTCTTTAGGTCTCAAACTTCTCCAACCCTTGCTTATCAGCCCAACCCTCAAAAGACTTCAAGATTACAATCTACCTGAATCACAGCTGGCACCAAAACAACCCCGATCTGTTTCGGGAGTAACCAATAACAAAAGCAGCACATGCCAGTGCCTACAGCAAGACTTACAAACTATTCCGGGAATGCAAAACCAAATACTGCTTAGGCTGCAGGAAGGGAGGGGAGGGATTTATTAGATTTATTCATCTTGATCTTTGCTGTCTGTTTTAGACATGAAAGAGCAAAAAGCATTCTCTTGACACCCAATGACTGCGTCTTGGTCATTTAATTGGGGAAACTTTTCAGGATGGAGCAGCTTGGGTCATGATGAGGAAGAAAATGATTACACAAGGTCTCATTTATGGACTTAAAAAAAAAAGCCAATAACAACCACCAAAAGATGAAAAAAAATCTTTCTCGACCTGAAATCTTAGCCTTCACAGACTGACTGTTCACGTGGACTCTATCTGATTGGTCTATGCTGAGAAATTTCAAAAATTTTCAAGAAAGCAGCCCAGTTTCAGTCTAAGGCATTACAATTTGAAAGCCCTAAGTGGAAAGGGATTTTTACTTTACCACTAAACCAGAAGTGAATCTTCTCTTCCTAACCTTGCCTTTTTAGTAGGGTTTTAGTGCCCAGTACAACAGAAGCCCAAAGACTGGATTCCACAAGGACGATGGGACAGATTCCTTATCGATATTAGGCCAATAGGAAGATTTTCAGGAATGGCCCAAACTGTTATTCATCTTCCATATCCCCAGGGACAAATTTTGCCTGATAACTTTCTGGAATAAACCTTACTACCTTTTGCAACAGGAAATGGAAATAAATGATGAACGACAGTAGAGTGGAGAGAAAGCTGCCCAAAGAGCCAAAAACCTGAATTCCCTTCCCCATCTTGACACATACTGGTGACCTTGGGCTAGTCACTTGACATTTGAAGTGCCTTCAAACAATTCCCAAAGCTGCAAGTGGCAAAATAGTTACATATATGAGTTGGTAGACGAATTTTCTCACCTACTCACTGGTCTAATTCCTACCTGGTTCAAGCTAAGATAGTACTCAAATTGCATTTGAGACCCCTGTGGTTACCATGGATGAATTAAGCACTAGAGATTAAAAACTAATAGTCCTTAACTTCAAGAAGCTGGCATCTTATTGGACACAGAAAAACATTACACAAGGTAATTTGAGGAGGAAGAAAGTACCTACAACAGAGGGTTCAAGGAAGGTTTCCTGGAAGAGTTACCACCTGAGCTAAGCCTAAACGGATTCTGAAAAACAGATGAAGAGAGAGTGCCTTCCTCTTTTGGGGAACCACTTAAGGGAATGAATACAGAGAAGCATGAAGTGGAATGTATAGTTTAGGAAATACCTAGTAATCCAGTTTGTGCTACCTAGAATGCTTCTGGATGAAAGATTATCCAGAGCCCAACTAGATCTTCCAGAATTGCATCAGATAACAACAACAACAACAATAATAATAACTCATATAAAATTATCATTCAACAAGTATAAAATTCTTTTAAAATAGAGGCTTATAGCTCTGAGCTTAAATGCAGAGGTCAAAACAGAACCACTGGGGGAAAATAGTAAAAAAAAAAAATACCTTGGCTTCTCCAAGCAAGACAATTTGAGCATAAAGTTATGAAAGAGAAAGTTAATAGCAGCATATGTCAAGAGACTGGCATCCTAAACTCAAAATTCAAAGGGAAGACCATATTTAAAACTATTAACCCTCTTGCAATGCCAATTTAATGTGTATTTTTTGAAAACAAATGGGGCAAGATACTTAGAAAATATCCAGACAAAATACTACAATCCTAAGGGCACGCAGGGACCCAGGAAGACCTAAGTTCAACTTCCTCCTCAGACACTAACTCTGGGAGAGTCTCTTAACTTCTGCCTCATTTTCCTCAATTTTAAAAATAATAGGGGGCATCTAGGTGGCGCAGTGGATAGAGCACCGGCCCTGGAGTCAGGAGGACCTGAGTTCAAGTCCAGCCTCAGACACTTAACACTTACTAGCTGTGTGACCCTAGGCAAGTCACTTAACCACAATTGCCTCACTAAAATAAATAAATAAATAAATAATAGCACCCACTTCCCAGGATCATCATGAAGATCAAATGAGATAATATTTGTAAAAAGAGCTTAGTTCTCCCTAAAAGAACACTAATTGGACAGCAACTTGTCCCAAAACTACTTCTTTCTGACCTCTAACAAATATAAAATGAAAGAAAAGAGAATATAATAATAAAACTTTATACTTTAATAGTTCATAAAACATTCTCTTCACAACAACCCTGTAAAGTATATATTGCAAGTATTATTCTCCCTATTTCACACATAAATCAATTGACCCAAGGTCACAAAACTAAAAAGCAGCAGAGCTAGGACTGAAAACCTAGGCCTCCTGATTTCAAGCCCAAATGTCTTGAAATCATAGCAAACTCCTCATCCTAGATCTATGGTGGTTCAAACTCCATTTACTGAAGCTAATATAGCCTTCAGCGACCTTCACCTTAGTACATTCACTTGGTTTAGGACTTTTGTTGTAGGAAATCATCAAATAGAATCATAAAGTTGGACTAGATCTTAGAAATCATCTTGTATAATCCCCTCATTTTCTTTTTGTAAAATAATTTTTTGCAGTCTTTTAAAAAATATCTTCTTTTATCATGTATTTTCTTATATCACAATAGTAATCTCAGGTATCCTTTCATCTCTCCCACTATAGAACCATCCCATATAATAATGAGTCTTTTTTTAGAAAGAAAAACAAATCAATACAACTTATTAATACATTGAAGAAGTCCAAAAAACATGCAATGTATAACACCAGTGGGACCTCCACCTCCATGAAAGGGTGAGTTGGAGGAAAGTGAGTCCACTCAAATCTTTTCATTTGAGTCATACTTGAGCTTTATAATTTTGTTACATTAACCTTTTATTTTATTTTATTTTTTGGTGTATAGTTCTTTCCATTTACATCATTATAGTTACTGTATATATTGTTTTCTTGGTTTTGGTCTTGCTTATTTCACTCTGCATCATTTCACATAAATCTTTCCATACTTCTCTGTATTCATCATACACATTATTTCTTACAACACAATAATATTCTATTACATTCACATACCACAATTTGCTTAGCCATTCCTTAAATGGTAGACATGTACTTTGTTTCCAATTCTTTTTTCCATTCAGAAAAGCTGCTACAATAAATATTCTGGAGTATATAGGGGCTTTCTTCTTTTCTATGATTTCCTTGAGGTATAAGCCAAGTGGTTCAGAGAGTATGAATATCTTAGTTGCTTTATTTTCAAAATTCCAAATTGCTTTCTAAAATACTTGTCCATTTCACAGCTCCACCAACAATATATTAGTGAGCCTGCAGTTGTCATTTTTGCCAGATTTCAGGGCATGAGGTTTGTTGTTCTGTTGTTGTTAAATTTGCATTTCTCTTATTATTAGTGATTTGCCATATTCTTTCATGAAGTTGTGAATACTTTGCAATTCTTCTTTGAGAAATTTTCATTCATATCCTTTGACTATATCAGTTAGGGGATAGCTATTAGCCTTATACATATATTAATTCACTTGATACCAAACCCTTTTCAGGGAAATTTGATACAAAGATTTTTCCCCCATTTGATCACTCTCCTTCTTATCCTATCTGTGTTAATTTTGCCTATGGAAAAGTTTCTCAGTTTCGTGTTATTAAACTTATGCAATTTATGTTTTGTAATTGCTTCTATCTCTTGTTTGGTTAAGAAAACCTCTCCTACCCATAGCTGTGAGAGTTATAGGATTTGTTTCTCTTCTAAGTTTTTTATAGTATGATCTTTAATCTTTAAGGTTACATATCCATTTAGAGTATATTGTGAATAAAAAAACCATGATTTTATCAATATGTGCAGAAAAGGCTTTTGACAAAAAACATCACCCATTCCTATGAAAAACACTAGAAAGCATAGAAATAAATGGAGCTTTCAAAAAAATGCTAAGTAGTATCTATTTAAACCAAGAGCAAGCCTTATCTGTAATGGGGACAAAGGAGAAGCCTTCCCAATAAGATCAAGGGTGAAACCAGGATGTCTATTATGACCATTATTATTCAATATTGTACTAGAAATGCTAGCTATAGCAAGAGCAGAATAAAAAGAAATTGAAGGAATAAAAATAGGCAATGAGGAAACAAAATTATCATTCTGCAGATGATAGTATACTTAACACTATAGAATCAAGTAAAAAACTAGTTGGAACTTTAGCAAAATTACAGTATATAAAATAACCCACACAAGTCATCAGTACTTCTATATATTACCAAGAAAATCCAGCAGGAAGAGATACAAAGAGAAATTCCATTTAAAATAACTGCAGACATTATAAAGTACTTGGGAATCTAACTGCCAAAACATACACATTAGAACTATATGAACAGAATTGCAAGATACTTTTCATGCAGACAAATCTATACAACTGCCAATGGGTAGACTGAACCAATATAATAAAAATGTCACTTCTAACTAAATTAACTTACTTTTTAGTGGCATACCTTAAAAACTATCACACTTACTTTATAAATATAGAAAAAAATACCAAAGTTCATCTGGAAAAAAACAAAAGGTCCTATCAAGGGAATCAATGAAAAAAGTAAAGGAAGGTAGCCTAACATATTTCAGACTACATTACAAAGTAAACAATCATCAAAAACATCTAAGAAGAAATAGAGTGGTTGATCAGTGGAATAGATTAGGCACGCAATATATGGAAGTAAATGGCCATAGTAATCCAGTGTTTGATAAACTCAAAGATCCAAGCTTTTGGGGAAAGAACTCACTCTTTGACAAAAACTGCCAGGAAAATTGGAAAGCGGTCAGACAAAAACAAGGGATAGAACAACATCCCATGCTCTATACCAAGATAAGATCAAATTTGGTACATGGTTTAGACATAAAAGGCGATATAACTATAAAATTATGGAAATATGGGAAAATGTACCTGTTATATCTATAAATAGGGGAAGATCTTATGATCACTTAAGAGGTAGAAGGGGTCACAGAATATAAAATGGATAATTTTAATTAAACAAAATTTAAAAGATTTTGCACAAATAAAACCAATGCAACCCAAATTGGAAAGTATATATATATATATATATATGTATATATATATATATGTGTGTGTGTGAAAGCATATATACATATGTATGTATATATATATATACGTATATTCAATTCATATATATTCATGAAAATATACTCTAAATCACTAAAATTAGAGAAATTCAAAATAAAACAACTCTGAGGTACCACCTCATACCTATCAGATTGGTTAATATGACAGAAAAGGAAACTGACTAATACTAGAAGGGATGTGGAAAAATTGGGACACTAATACACTGTTGGTGGAGTTATGAACTAGTCTAAGCATTCTGGAGAACAATTTGGAACTATGATCAAAGGGCAATAAAACTGTGTATACGCTTTGACTCATCACCACTAGATCAAAGGAAAGGAAAAGAACCTATATGTACAAAACATTTATAACATCTCTTTTGTGGTGGCAAAGAATTAGTAATGGAGGGGATGCTCATCAATTGGGGAATGCCTGAATAAGTTGTATGATTATTATGGAATTATATTGACATAAGAAATTACAAGAGAATGGTTTCAGAGAAACTTGAGAAAATTTATATGAACTGAGCAAAGTAAAGTGAGCATGAGCAGAACCAGGAGACGTATACAGTAATAACAATAGTGTAATGATCCACTGTGAAAGACTTAATTACTCTGATCAATACAATGATCTGTGCAATTCCAAAGTATTAATTGTGAAAAATACTATCCACATCCAGAGAGAGAACTTTGAGTGCAGATTGAAGCATACTTTTTTGAGCTTCTTTATTTTTCTTACTTTTTTTTTGCAACATAGCTAATATAAAAATATGTTTTATAAGACTTCACATGTATAATTGATATATTTCTTGCCTTCTCAGTGAGTGTGGAAGGGGCTGGAGAGAGGGAAAGAGTTTAGAACTTAAAATTGTAAAAGTGCTTAAAAAGAGAGAAAGAAATTGTCCAAGTGGCAATCTTGAAGATCTCCTGCCAAAAAGTATCATACTTGTGACACTACAAAGTACCAGAATAGGATCATAGATTAGGTTACATTTTCAAAAAAAATAAGACAACACAAATTATTTGCAGCAAATGTACTGTGAATAAATGTGCAAAATGTGATTCCTAGATTATAATAAAATGTATTTGATAATAAATATTTTAATTCACCTAGAAAAGAAATATGTTATTAAATATGGTATAAGTTATTGGTCAATATATTTCTGCTAGACTGCTTTCCAGTTTTCCCAGAAATTCTTATCAAATAAGGAGTTTTTCCCCAGGTAATTTATGTTTTCCACTTTATCAAACACTTGTTTATTGAGTTCTAATGTTTGTTATTCACCTTTGTTTAATCTGTTTCATTGATCTATCTTTCTATTTTTTAACCAATACCAGATGGTTTTGATGATTGCTGCTTTATAATATAATTTGAGATCAGGAAGTAATATTCCCCCCTTCTCTCTACCTTTTTTCACCATTTCTCTTGATATTCTATATTTTTTGGTTTTTCCAAATGAATTCTGTTATTATTTTTATCAAGTTCCATAAACTATTTCCTTGGTAATTTAATTGTTATAGAATTAAAAGTGTAAATTGGGGGCAGAACCAAGATGGCAGAGGAAAGGCTGTAACTGTCCTCACTCCCAACAAACCCATCCATGCACTTCATAAAATAATGCTATAAGACAACTCCTGGAGCAGCATAGCCCACATAAGAACAGAGTGAGACTATTTTCCAGTAAAAAACAAAAACAAAAACAAAAACCCAACAGCTTAATTAGGTGACAGAGATTACCTGCTATTCAGGGTGGGAGAGGAGCGCAGCATGTGGAGCAGGATCAGCCTCAGACAGGTTGGTCCTGCAGAGCCATGAAATCTTCACCTCCTTCTTCTGAAGACTGGCTCGTGGACTGGTGAGGGGGTCCAGTGGTTGGGGGGAATAGCTGTAGTTTCTGCTGAAACTGGGGAGGGGCACCCATGTTCTGAACCAGCAAAGCAAACTTGAGTAGCAGCCACCTAGTTGGGGAGGGGCACACCAAGCTTCTGACCATAGGGAATCAGATTTCAATCACACATTTGGTTCTGGGTCAAAGAGAAAGCAGGCTATGGTTACTTATAGGCCAGGCAGGCTGAGGACAAGCCATGCTGTAACTCGGGACAGTCTGTCCTGGAAGCAGTGCTACATGTTAAGAAGGAGTTAAAAGCCAAGAAATAGACGGTCAAAATGAGTAGGCAGAGAAAACAGCAGATCATCGAAAGCTTCTCTGGGGGAAAGGTAGACCAGAATACACTCTCAGAAGAAGATAAAAAAATCAAAGCTCCAACATCCAAAGCTTCCAAGAAAAATATGAATTGGTCTTAGGACATGGAAGTGCTCAAAAGGGATTTTGAAGAGAAAGTGGGAGAGATAGAAGGAAGATTTAGGGAGATGGAGGAAAGAATGGAAAGAGAAATGAGAGTGATGAAGGAGGGTCATGAAAAAAAGTCAACAGCTTGAAAAGCCAAATGGGAAAGAAGATACAAAAGCTCTCTGAAGAAAATAATTGCCTAAGAATTAGGATTGAACAAATGGAAGCTAGTGAATTTATGAGAAACCAAGACACAGTAAAGCAAATCCAACTGAATAAAAAAAATAGAGAGCAATATGAAATATCTCCTTGGAAAAACAGCTGACCTAGAAAATAGATCCAGGAGAAATAATTTGAAAATCATTTAACTACCTAAAAACTGTGATGTTTAAAATCTAAATGTGTGGTTGCCTTAAATTAGAAGCTTTAGCACCAGTCTTTGGGCATTAAGATTTATTAAAGTGGGACCAGCTCGGTGGCACAGTGGATAGAGCACTGGCCTTGGAGTCAGGAGGATCTGAGTTCAAATCCAGCCTTAGACACTTGACACTTATTAGCTGTGTGACCCTGGGCAAGTCACTTAACCCTCATTGCCCCCCCCCAAAATGAATTTATTAAAGCATACTAGGTATTAGAGAAAAAAAAAACATGGAGTTAAGAAAAGGCCTATCTAGCCTAGAGTTCTAGCCTGGTCTGGTTCTTCCTCAAGTTCTCTACCATGAGCCTGCTTCAACCATGAACTCCCCAGAAAACTGAGTGTGGAAGCTTTTTATAGTTCTGGAGTATAGGTGGTCCTTACATACTGCTTCAGGTTGATTGGTTAGCATCATCCAAATCCATTGGTTTACTGAACTTGGAGGTGGTCTCCAGCTGAGTTTAAAGTCCTTAGCTTTTGAGAACAATACCTTCTTAAGGGCCAGCCAGGTGTGGTTACAATCTAATTAACTTGAAGTGCTAATCAGCAAAGTCAATCACTCTCACTTAATTTAATCAGTTTAGATTTATCTCCAGGCAAGCCTTTGAGCATCTGCCAAATCCCATTATTTTCTCATATTCCTCCCCGTTCTTCATTAAGAAACATTGATTCCTTAATGGAGCAATAATATTACAGATACTTATGTCTATAAATGTAAAGGGAACAATGTAAAGAAAAAAGAAATTGAGTGACCCATTGACAATAAACTAAAGGGGGCACTGCCCTTTAGAAGGTGGACATTACAAACAGTGTAAAACAGGAAAATGTCCATTTAAGTCTTTGGAAGTCTTTTCTCAGATGATTCTTGGGCTGTCCTCTGGTTGTAGTTGTGGAATGAAAGTCTTTTCAGATGTTTCAAATGTGTAGATACTGGTAATCAGCCAGGAATATTTCCTACCAAATTGAGCTTAACATAACTTTAAATAGCTTTGCTAATCAAATTAAACAATAAGAGTTCTCAAAAACACGTCTAAGGAAATTCAGAATCTTTTAGAGATTTTACAATTATTGTCCAGTTGTTACACATGAAACATATAATAAAAACAAAAATTGAAACACTCTCTAAAACTTAATATTACTACAAAACCATAACCAAAATAAGAGTTTAGACATCATCTTCCAAGAAATTCTCAGGTAAATTGCCCTGATATTCTAGAAGCAGAAGGTAGAATAGAAATTGAAAGAATCCACCAATCACCTCCTGAAAGAGATTCCAAAAGGAAAACTTCCAAGAATATTATAGCCAAATTCCAGAGATCCCAGATCAAGGAGAAAATATTGCAAGCAGCTAGAAAAAAGGAATTCAAGTACTGTGGAGCCACAGTAAGGATAACACAAGATCTAGCAGCATCTACAGTAAAGGATCAGAGGGCATGGAATATGATATTCTGTAGGGCAAAGGAACTGGGACTACAACCAAAAACCACCTACCCAGCAAAGCTGAGTATAATCTTTCAGGAAAAAAAAATGGGACTTTAATGTAAAAGAGGACTTTCAGGCATTCATGATGAAAAGACCTGAACTGAATAGAAAATTTCAAATACAAGACCCTAAAGAAGCATAAACAGGTAAACAGGAAAAAGAAATCATGAGGGACATTAAAAGGTTAAACTCTTTACATTCCTGCATGGGAAGATAATACTTCTAACTCATAAGAACTTTCTCAGTATTAGGGCAGCTGAAAGGAATATACTTAGAAAGAGGGCACAGATGTGAATTGAATATGAAGGGATGATATCTGCAAAGCATTTTTTTTTGTTTATCCTTTGGTGGGAGGAGGAAGACAGGGTGGGGTGGCTTATGTCTGGGGCCGGATATGGGCTTGGGGCCTCCTGGGTCCAGGGCTGATGCTTTAGCCACTGTGTCACCTAACTGACCCATGATGACATCTTTAAAATAAAGTTAAAGGGTAAGGGGAATGCACTGGAAGAAAGGGAAAGGGAGAGGTGGAAAGGGGGTAAAAAATTCACATAAAAGAAACAAGAAAAAGCTTATGGAATGGAGGGGAATATGGGGAAGGAGTTGGGGAGTGAGTGAGCCTTACTCTCATCAGAATTGGCTCAAAGAGGGAATAACATACACACTCAAGTGGGTATAGTAATATATTTTGCCCTGAGGGAAAGTGGGAGGGGATAGGAAAAGGTGGGGAGAGGTGAAAGAAGGGAAGGCAGATTGGGGGAGGGAGCAGGGAAAAGCAAAACATTTTTGAGGAAGGATAGGGTGAAAGAAGATAGAAAATAGAGTAAATATCAAGGGGAGGGAATAGGATGGAGGGTAATACAGTTAGCAATAGTAACTGTGAAAGAAATGATGAGCAGAATAATATCAGAAGGATGTATGAAAAATATAAACCATCAACAGAGGAAGAACTGATGGTATTTGAATACAGATTGAAGTGTAATGTTATTTGTTAGTTCCTCTTTCTAAAGTTATTTTGTCTTTTTTCTTTCACAACCTAACTAATGTGGAGATGTTTTGCATGACTGCACATGTATGATTAATATTGAATTGCTTGATTTCTTAGGGTGGGTCTGGGAGGGCAGGAGGAAAAAAATTTAGAACACAAAGGTTTTTTAAAATCAATGTGAAAAATTTGTTTTTTTTCTTTCCTTACATGTAACTTGGGGAAAATTCTAAATAAAAATTTAAATTTAAAAATTTTTTTAAATGTAAATTAACTTTGGTAGAATTGTCATTTTATGTATTTTGGCACAGCCTAGCTGTGAGCACGGAATATTCCTCCAGCTATTTAAAGTGTTCTTTATTTCTTTAAACATCATTTTATAATTTAATCTATATGTCTTTGTTTGCTTGGATAAGTTGATCCTCAGATATTTCATGCATTTTGTAGTTGTTTGGCATGGGATTCACCTTTCCATTATTTCTTCTTGTGTTCTGTTATTATTAAATAGAAATGCTGTTTATTTTTGAAGATTTATTTTGTAGACTGCCACTTTGCTGAAGTTATTGTTTTGTTTAGTATTTTTGCTAATTCTCTAGGATTTTCCAAGTATAACATCAAATCATCAGCAAACAAGGGATGGTTTAATCTTTTTTCACCTTCTTTTTCTTTCTCTTGTTAGCTTTTCCAGGACTATATCATATAATAGAGGGGAGAATGGGTATCCTTGTTTTACTCCTATATTTATTGGGAAAAGTTGTAATGTATCCCCATTGAGAATAATACTTGCTTTTGGTTTTAGATAGATGCTTTTAATGACAGCAAAAAGAAAGGTCCCTCTATGCCTATTCTTTGTAGGGAATGTACAATATATATAATAGATACATGTATGTGTGTGTACATACATGTATGTATATATATGTGTGTGTGTGTATAAAAAATTGTGAATTAAGCAAAGAGCCCAAATAAGAAATGGAACACATGTATGCATAAATATACATGTGAATATATACATGTGTGTGCATATATATATATATATATATATATACACATATACACATATACATCTCTGACCCAAGAAGTTCATTTTCTTATTTGGGTTCTTTGCCCTTTCCTAGAGCTTAATCCATGAAAATCTCAAAACATAGCTTAGATATAGTTCTTATTTAGTAATCTATAAATGTATTTAACATAATGTCAAGGAAACTAGTGCATATGGTCAGGCTTCAGCCTTAGAAAATACACAAGGTACAAAAGACACACAGGATCTATAAATAGGTATTAATTTATTTCCAGAAGACTTAATTCCAAATTCTTGAATATAAGACTACTTTTGAGTCAGTTCACAAAGCTGACATTGACCAGGAAATCTTCCTTCTAGAGAGAGAAGGCTACCTCTAGGATCATGCTACTTAGGCATAAAAATCTCCTTCTGTACAATAGGTTTAGGTTCAGGAGCATTGTCTATCAACTTCTCTCCATCTGAATGGCCAAACACATCTGCCTGTGCTTCTCCAGGAAATACCCACTAGTATTCCAGCTGCTGACATCTTTTAGGTTGAGAAAGTGCTCTACCAGAAACTCTTCCCTTGGGCTGGATAATTCCCATATGGTTCCATACCAAAGCAGCTATTAGTAGTTCCTGGGGAGATGACACTGTGCACATATACAATAGAGACAGATTCATTCTGCAGTGTCTTTCTTTTAAACAGGGAAAGAAAAAAAGGAGTTTAAAAAGAGCCTATGTAGGTTCATTTTGATATTCCCTTGAGAAAGGGCAACTCCTCTGACAAGATTCCCAGTCATCTTAGAGATAGCCCCAGTTCCAATCAAAATAATTTATTAAGAACCTATTGCATGTCAGTCACTGTGTTACTTTATACAGGTTACTGGATATACAAAGGCAAAAATGAAGCTGTCCCAATTATCAAGGAGTTTATACTCTACAGAGAGAAAATAGGTCCATATCCTCTCAATAAGGCACCAATCAGCATGCCCATATTCTTATAGGTGAGTGGTTTCCTGATTCCAGACCAAGGTCACAATCTATTGTTTGTTCTTTGTCTTTCTTTCTTTCTTTCTTTCTTTCTTTCTTTCTTTCTTTCTTTCTTTCTTTCTTTCTTTCTTTCTTTCTTTCTCTCTCTCTCTCTCTCTCTCTCTCTCTCTCTCTCTCTCTCTCTCTCTCTCTTTCTTTCTTTCTTTCTTGGCAAGGCAATTGGGGTTAAGCGACTTGCTGAAGGTCACACAGCTAGTAAGTGTCAAGTATCTGAGTCCAGATTTGAACTCAGGTCCTCCCGAATCCAGGGCCCATGCTTTATCCACAGCACCACCTAGCTGCCCCTGTTCTTCATTTTTCAAAGACCAATGACGTTATGATGTGTTCAGTTGTGTCTAATCAGTCCAATACAAGCTCAGAAGGTACTGCCACAGATGGGGTAGAATATTTTGGGTGAAGGTGGCTCTGGATTGTGCTTCTACAATTCTGCTTTGCTCATGGAGTACAGTGCCTTCTTTCATGTGGGCACCCTATGCTGGGCAGTCCTATGCATATTTCACAGTCAATAATAAAGTTCTTCAGAGATACCTTGAGAATGTCCTTATATTACTTCTTCTGACTACCCTGTGAACACTTAACTTGTGTAAGTTCTCTGTTATAGTCTTTTGAGTGAGCATGCATTTGGCATTGAAGCTACATGGTCAGCCAGTTGGAGTTGCCCTCTCTGCAATAGAGTTTAAATGCTTGGCAGTTCAACTCTAAAGAGGACCTCAGTGTCTCATACTTCATATTTCCAGGTAATCTTCAGGATCTTCCTGAGACAATTCCAGGGGAAGCAGTTGTTTTCTGGCATGATGCTGATAAACCATCCAGGTTTCACAGGCATGCATCATTGTAGTTAGAACAATGGCTCTGTAGACCTTCAATTTAGTTTGCAATGTGATACCTCTACTTTCCCACACTTTCTTTCAAAGCCTCCCAAACACTGAGCTAACTCTGGCAAGATGCTCATCAACCTTATCATCTATGTGGACAGCCCTAGAGAATGTACTGCCAAGGTCACACTCTAGCTTCATCAAATTGATCAAGGGAACTCACCAAGTTGATCAGGGAACATTCTTGATCAATAACTTTTACATGCGAGTGTGGCATAGACATGAATCTTCAGCACCATTTCATCAGGTTTGCATCACTTCCCTGGCTCTTACATAGCAACCATTATCAGCTCTGCCTCCTTCCCACTTTGTTTTCTCGAGGCTTCTTATGGAAAGTCTTCTCAAGGCCATCATGGGGTATTTTGCCTGGCCCAGCTGCCATTTATGATTAAAAGTACATAATCACTTCATTAAATATAGCATATGTCACAATAATATCAGCAGTGCTGAATATTTTTCTTCTTCCTGTACTTTTCTGATTCAAAGTATTTTGCAGGCACTACATGACAAGGCTACACCTCAAAATCCTTGTGATTTAACCAAATTCTTCTTCTTTCTTTCTTTTTTTTTGCATTTATGGTTTTAAAATTTCAGAATATCTTTTGTTAGAAAAAATAAATATACATGCTTTCCCAAAAATGTTTGAAATATGATTTTTATAGTATGCATTTTGAAGGTTTTTTATTTAAAAAACAATTGAATTCCATAAAATAGTTATTGTAATTGTGTAACCAAACTGAGTTAATACACTAAAGAAACAGCTGTTGTTCACGTAGACAGAAACCAAACTATATGAATATCTGAGTTTTATGTCTTTTTCTTTGCATGAAGCCTGAGGCAGAAAAAGGATTTCCTGAGAGTTTTCCTGTGTATTAAAACTAGTTTCAAAAGAACATTTTATCTTAGATTCTTCCTCTCTGACAAAAGGAAATAATTAGACCAAAGCACAGAAATGCAGAAAGTAAAATCCTATCCCAACTTGCCAAATCATTAAAATATTCTAACACTGGAGATTATTAACCCATGTACTGTATCTTTACATTGGAGTTAATTACCTTATGCTGGTTGCTGGATGCTTGTGGCTAACAGAACTCTAAATATTTTACAATTTATTTCACCCCCCCCCTTTTTGGTATTTCCTGATTTTTCTGATGTTTTCTAAGAGGAAACAGCCATGCTAAACTTTGCTTCATTAACAGTTTTCAACTTGAAATTCTTATGGTAATAATATCTGGTTGTAGAACTTTTCACATACTCTCACTCATCAAGTATATAGTAGTATGAGGTCTGTTGTTTGATACATTAAATAAAAAGCATTTATTTTACCTATCTACATATATATGTATTATTTGCTAATGGCATCCATAAGATCACATAATTAATGTGTAAGAGTTAGAATGAAAGCTATAGCTCTTGATAGAAAATTCTCCATTCTAAAAATATAGTTGTGTATTCCCCCTCTTTATTTGTAAAGGATGCCACTGATGACATTGTTTCTAGGTGCGCCTAAAAAGTAGCAGCTCTTTTCATATTGAGTTGACAGGTCCAAACTATAGCTAATGATAACATTAATAGTCTGGCTAATATTCACTCTGACTAACCAAAAATACTTTGATTATTAACTATGCTTAGAAAACCAAGTCACACACACATTTAAAATGCTAATAACTGCTGGGCTTTGATGGTGATTTTAGTGGTAATAGTATTCGGTTAGTTCTGTCAAGATTTAACCAGATGTCTAACTAATATTAACTTAGCCACCTAACACTGATGTTAATCCGTTTGTATTTTAACTGAAGGGGTCTAAAGTCACTGAATATTTGTTGGAAGGGACCTTAGAGATCACTTAAAATATAGCCTCACATCTATTAAGGGCTAAAATTCTAGCTAAACTGTCTAAAATATCTAATGAGTGGTCGCCAATAAATTATAAGCTTTAGCAAGAGTTAGACTTTTAAGCATTTATCAAGGAGAATAAGAGTTTGGTAAAGAGAGAAGAAAAGGCCTAGATTCCTATCTATTAAAGGGAGAGCACATTTCTAGCTCCCCTCTCCACCAGTGTCCTCAGGAAAGAGCGCGAGAGTGAGTGCCAGTCTCTTCCTTCCTCCTCCCACTAGTCCGCGTCACTTCCTGATGCCAAAGAAAAGACTCCTGGTCTTGCCCTCAAAGACCTTCGCTTCATGGGCAGAACTCTTCTACAGTAAGTCTCCAGCAGGTAGCGTTATTCCAATCTTTACACAACCCTTGAAGGAATCTGCTCTATAACATCCCTTATCAGAGAGATACATCCTGATCTCAGTTTGGATACCTCAAATGATAAGGAGTTAGGTGGCTCAGTGGATAGAGCACTGGGTCTGGAGTCAGGAAGACCTGAGTTCAAATCTGATATCAGATGCGCACTAGCTGTGTGATCCTGGGCAAGTCACTTAACCTTTGTTTGCCTAATCCACAGGAAAAGGAAATGGCAAACCACTTTGGTTATTTTTATCAAGAAAACCCCATATGGGATCACAAAGAATTAGACATGACTGAGCAACAACAAGTGATGAGGAACATACTACCTCATTCCTTTCTTGGGCTACTGAAGTCAGTTTTTTGGAGAGTTTCTGCCTTTTTGGATCTCCGTGGCTGCATGTCCCTGGTTCCATATGCTCTGGTTATAGCTTCCTAGAGTATTGCTCTTATTCCCCAAACTACTTTCAATTACATTGCTTTAAACTGTGCTTCAGCACATCCTATGTTTTGTCTGATTTTCTCACGTTGGCTCTTTATAGCAACTACTTAAATATCCTGTTGTCAAAGGTATTATAACAGTAAACAGCTGTGTGTGTGTGGGGGGGGGGTATTTCTCAGTGACAGCCTTATCCTGCCCAATTCTATGAAAAATGAGCTTTTAAAAAAATGCAACATCAAGGAAAAGTTCCTGCTTTATTATTACAAATAATTTTTTCCTGTGTAAAACAAAATGTCCACTAGTTCCTGGTATGTGGGAAGATAATGTTTGTTAAAGTCACAATGAAGCCTTAATTGATGAAAGCTTGGCTATATAAACAGCACAGGATGAGAAAAGGTTTACTCTTCAAACGTATTAGTAAAGTAACATCAGTAACAGCCACCTTGCAACATTACAGAAGGCCTCATTTCCATCAAAGGTCAAGGCAGCCCACTTTGATAACAGCTAAGAGAACTGGTCAAAATAAAAAGCTAACTTGTTAGGGGATATATTCTTAATCATTTGAGAGTTTTTAGAACTGTCCAAAAAACCCAGAACTCGCTTGTTTTCACCTGTAACTTTCTTCCCTATCAGGCTTCCTATTGCAAAGAGTAAAACTACTGTCCTTTTTTTGTCTTACATGCTTTAAGATAATTTCACTCCATCTCTCTTACTCACTGTATCTAATCATGATTAAGCAACAGAAACCCCTTCCTCACTCAGTTTCTGTGTCTTCTCTCTCCTGCCATCTGTTCTGCACAACACTCTAAAAATCATCTTCCATTCATACTGAGCTTCTCCTCCATCCTTATTTCTACATATCTAGGTTAAATTGAAGAGATTAAAAACTAGGCAAAGTCCTAATTTGTGTAAGCCAAACTTGTAGGCCAAGGTTCAGAGGCAGTATGGTGCAGTGGCAGGAGGCTGGTCTTGGAGTCAGGAAAACTTAGGTTTAAATCCTACCTCTGATACTTGTTAGTTGTGACCCTGGGGAAATCATTCACTATTGCTGAGCATCAGGCAACTTAATAAAATTTCATCTCAAGTTATAGAATTTCAATCTATGCTAATGGAAGGCATTCTCCCCTCTCCGTCTCATCTGCCTCCCCCTTATTGACATGTCAGAATTGCAATTCTTGTCTTCTGGAATATTTTATTATCTTATTGGTGAGCATAAGGTCATCTTACCTTAACAAGTCAAAATATTATTTTAATTTAGAGAGCCTGATGTATTTTTATAAATAAAATGTTTCTTTTAAATTCATTGTACATTATTGTATTTCATTCACTTACATTCCAGCCAAATTGACCTTATTGCTAGTATCTGTTCATGACAATACATTTCCTGTCTTTAAACCTTGGTACAGCCTGTCCCCATGCCCGGAATGTACTTTCTTCTTGTCTCTACCTAATAGGATCCCTAACTTCCTTTTTTTTTTTTTTTTTAAGAATCCCTAACTTCCTAAAGACTCCTCCCAAGTACCACCTCCTAATCAAAGCCTATCCTCAATCAGCTTTGTCCTTATTCAGTACATATGGTTGTATTAGTTTATCTGTGTGTGTTCTTTTTCCTCCCAATAGAATGTTAGCTTCTTGAAAAAAAAGAAGTTTCATTTTTGTAATTTTATCTTCAGTACGTAGCATAGGGTCTGGCCTTTTCTTTAGAACAGACCTGCAATTTCACTGGTACAGGTGGTTCCTGGTGAAAAACAAAATCAAAAACCAGAAAAAAACTTCCTCTATTAACTGGAAATAAGGAACTCTTCCACAATTTATAATCATAGAGTAGCCTACAGTGCTGTGAAGCTGTCGGTCAACAACCATTTATTTGTCAAGCACCTACTATATACAAGGTACTGTGCTAATGTTGGGAATGCAACTCTAAGAAGAAAGTTCCTGCTCTTTAATGGAGGTTTCTAGGACCCCCCCCCCCCCAGGGAAGGCAGGGCAGGAGAGTCAGTACTTCCAATGTGTGAATTCCAGGGCTGGAATGAACTTCTAGGATAAGATTTCTGGAGCATGGTGGAGTAAGTCCAGAGTGCAGCCTAGAAGGGAATGAATTGACCTAGCAAGGATCACACATACAGTATGTGTCACAGGCAATATATATGTATGTGTATGTGTGTATATATATATATATATATATATATATACACACATACACATATATACATATATATATAATAGGCACTTAATAAATGCTTTTGAATGAATGAATGAATGGAAGTATCATCATATGGTGGAAATATCTAAAGATTTGATGCTAAAAGATTTGGTTTTAAGTCCCTACTCCGTCTCTTATTATAACTGTGTAACCTTCAGGAAGCAAACGGAATTCTGGGAATCCCAATCTCTAAATCTGTAAAATAGGTTAATAATATAGACAGGTAGGCCAGAATGCAAACCCCAAGAGCTATTTGTATTGCAGTAACTCCTTTTTCCTAAGCACTGCTTCTGCTTCTAGCCCAGCTCTGGTAGCCAACAATGGCACACCATCTTTGCCACCACCAATACCAATCACTGAACAACTGTCACCTTGAGCCAGTAAACTCAAGAGCCTCAAGAATAGTTATCCTGGCTCCTGAAGCAGTCATACAGGGGGGTAAACCCTATGGAAAAGGGTCCCATGTTCCCCACCATCCCCAACCAACTTCCACCCATGGGAATGGTGAGCCAACCCAGCTCAAACAGCAGAGAAAGAGATAGGAGGCAGCATGTGCCAGATAGGACCCAAAGCCCAAGCCCCTCAGGAATTTCTGTGCCTCCCAGACCACCAACCTTTCTCCCAGCCTGGCCTCCACAGATGTCATTGAAAAGAACAACCCTTGTGGAAATACAGCTTATCAGCCATCAGCCACACCTACTAAAGACCTAGAAAAGTTCTTCTCATCAAAGTCCTTAGTACCATCCTTGGTTCAGCATCAGAAATAAATGTGATTTTTATTAACAGAAATGACATCAAAGAAGATGCATTACCATCAGCTTTTTCACTGTACCCAAAGGACCATAGGACTTTTCCATCTGATGTGAAGCTGAAATCTATACAAGCAATCTCTACCTTTAGAATTGGAGCTCCTTGAGAGCAAGGATTGTCTGGTTTTTCTCTTTGTATTCATGGCATTTAGCACAGTGCTTGGCACATAGTAAGGACGCTTTTTCATTAGTTCATAGTGCCTGTTTCATAGGGCTGTTATAAGATTATGCAAAGTGAAGTGAATTACAACTGTAAAGCCTTATGTAAAGGTTAACTGTTTTGATGCCACTATTAAAGAAGATAAGGACAGCCTCAGACCCTTGACACTTACTAGCTGTGTGACCCTGGGCAAGTCACTTAACCCCAATTGCCTCACTAAAAAAAGAAAAGAAAAGAAAAGAAAAGAAAAGAAGATAAGGAGATTTGAGTAAAAAAATCCTTATTGGGGCAGCTAGGTGGTACAGTGGATAGAGCACCAGCCCTGGAGTCAGGAGTACCTGGGTTCAAATCCAGCCTCAGACACTTAACACTTACTAGCTGTGTGACCCTGGGCAAGTCGCTTAACCCCAATTGCCTCACTTAAAAAAAAATCCTTATTCATGAGAAATTATAAAAACAGACATGTAGATAATTATGTTCTATTTAGCCATTTTCTTTATATTGTCAGGATGAAAAGTATTAAGCAAAGCCACAGAGAATTATGAAAATAATTTATACCATGACCTTTTCCCTCATGCTGTACATTATTTTGTTTCAGGAGTTTAGTTAAAACCCCAATTTTTTTCTGTGTAATCAAAATTTCATTGGCATGTAATTTGTCATTAAGATTTGGGGTTAATATGGCCTCTTCTCAATTTTTAAAAAATTATGACTCCAATTAGAAAGAAAACAGATAATTTTTTCATATTTTCATTTATTCAGTCATAGAACTAAAAAAAGTATCCTAGGTAAATCATTTAACTGCTCTATGCCTTAGTTTCTTCTCCTGTAAAATAGAGTTGATAATAGCTATCTTATCTACTTCACAGAGCAGGAGTTCAAAATCAACAAATAAAAGAGCTCTGAGTTTAAGAACTATTACAAGAGATTGTTATTATCAGTTTAAAAAAACAACAACTCAACAACATTAATAATCTAGTTGTAAGGAGTGCTCTACCAGTCCTGAAACAGAGCAAACAGAAATCAAACTACCCAACCCTGGCAAAAAGAAAAAACAAAAACAAAAAACAAAAAAGCACCACCGTTCTTTTTTGTTTTTTATCAATGACAGACAAGGTTAAAAGTATTAGCCCAGGATCAGTGGAATCTCCCAAAGTTGGTAAGGGGAGTTTAGGTATATACGTAGGTAATGATTTAGAAGAAGACCACATTTTTAGAGGAGTGTGTTAAAAACAAAATTGGATATGAGTTAGGAATACTCATGCAACAACAACAGAACCTAAATTAGACCAAATGGTTGAATCCATACTGGCATTCCTACTCTCCCCCCCCACCCCCCACCCCCGCCCCCAGCCCATTTCATGTCCAATCTTATCTCTGAACCTTTGTTCAAGCTGTTCCTTACGTGTAAAATAGTCTTTTTTCCTTTCTCTCCCACTTTTAAAATTTTCCCCCTCCATACTTGAATGTGCAGTTCAACTCTCAAGCTTTCCCTGCCTGCTGCAGTTCCTAGCTCTGTCATCTCTGAAATACTATAAAAATGACTTGTCTGCTTTGTAGTATTATTTAGTTTCTAGTGATTGTGTGCTTATGTAAGTGTATACATGCATGTATATGTATGTATGTATGTATGTATGTATGTATGTATGTATGTATGTATGTATGTATGTTTATAGGAGCAGGTAAGTGGTACACTGGACAGAGCACTAAGCCTGGATCAGGAAGACTGAATTCAAATCTGGCTCCAGGAAGTTGCTGGCTGTGTGATCTTGGACAAGTTCCTTAACCTCTGTTTGCTTCAGTTTCCTCATTTGTAAAATAGGGATAATAATAGAACCTACTTCTCAGGGTTGTTGTGAGGATCAAATTAGATAAAAATGTGTAAAGTGCTTAGCACAGTGCCTGGCACATAGTATCTCTCCTCAGTTCCCTAGCTGTTTTAAGCCTGTGAGGGCCAGGATCATGTCTTATATTTTTTTTTGTTTTGTTTTCCCTTCATTGTCCAGCAGGAATTGGCACATGGTAGGTTGTTTTCCTTCGTAATCAAAGAGGACCAAGACAACATCACCATGTGGGGATCCATGTACCATGTGTCCGACTATAGCTGATAAGACCAATATGAACTGTGATGGCTCTACCACAAGTCAGGCACAAATAGTCCACATGTACATTTGGAGTGGAGATGTTTCTAAATTTGGACGTCATGTTTCTTTGCTATCAGTATCAAGTAGTCTGCTTAGCATTGGGATGTAAGAAAAAGTAAAAATAGTCCTTTCCTTCAAGGAGCTTATATTTTAGTAAGGAAGACAATATGTACAAAATAAGCAATTGCAAGGTACAAGTAGATTGAAGGAAGCCTTATAGGGGAAACATTACCATTTAAAGGGACCAGGAAATGTCTCCTGATAGTTGACCCAAATCTTAAAAGAATCTGAAGATTCTAAGAAACAGAGGTGAGGAAGGATAACATTCTAGGACTTAATCAGCAAGAAAGGCACAGAGATGCGAGATGGATCATCTTGTATGAGAAGTAGCAAGCCATTATTGCTGGATGGTAGAATACATGGAGGGTCAGGGAGGTGGTACAGTGGTTAGAGCACTGTGCCTGAAGTCAGAAAGATTCCTCTTCCTGAATTAAAATCTGGCCTCAGACACTTACTAGCTGTGTGACCCTGGGAAATTCACTGAATTCTGTTTGCCTCAATTTCCTCATTTATAAAATGAGCTGGAGTAGGAAATGGCAAATCACTGTAGTATCTTTGCCAAGAAAACCCCAAATAGGGTCACAAAGAGTCAGAAACAACTGAAAATAACTAAACAACAACAACAAAAAGTATATGGAAAAGAATAATATATAATAAAAGTGGAAAGTTATGAAGGGGTCAGGTTGTGAAGACTTTTAAATGATAAATGAGTTTATATTTGATTCTAGAGCAGAGATTCTTTTTTTTTAAAAAGTAAAAGTATTTTATTATTTTCCAGTTACGTGTAGAAATAGTTTTCAACATTTGTTTATATTAGATTTCCAATTTCAAATTTTTCTCCCTCCCTCCCTCCCCCCCTCCCCTAGACAGCAGATAATCTGATATAGGTTGTATATATACATAATAACATTAAACATATTTCTGCATTAGTCATGTTATAAGAGAAGAATCAGAGCAAAAAGGAAAACCTCAAAAAAGAAAAACAACAGCACCACAACCAAAATAAATAGTATGGTCCAATCAGCATCCATATTCCACAGTTCCTTTTTTTTTCTGGATTTGGAGAGCTTTTTCCATCATGAGTCCTTTGGAACTTTCTTGTACCATTGGACTGGTAAGAAGAATCTAGTCTATCACAGTTGATCAACACATAATGTTGATGATACTGTGTATAATGTTTTTCTGGTTCTGCTCATCTCACTCATCATCAATTCATGCAAGTCCTTCCAGGTTTCTCTGAACTCCTCCTGCTCATTGTTTCTTACAGCACAATAGAATTCCATTACATTCATATACCACAACTTGTTCAGCCTTTCCCCAATTGACGGACATCCCCTCAATTTCCAATTCCTTGCCACCACAAAAAAGAGCAGCTATAAATATTTTTGTACATGTGGGTCCTTTTCCCTTTTTTATGATCTCTTTGGGAAAAAGACCCAAAAGTGGTATTGCTGGGTCAAAAGGTATGCACAGCTTTATAGCCCTTTGGGCATAATTCCAAATTGCTCTCCAGAATGGTTGGATCAGTTCACAGCTCCACCAACAATGCATCAGTGTTCCAATTTTTCCACAGCTTCTCCAACATTTATTATTTTCCTTTTTTTGTCATATTAGCCAATCTGATAGGTGTCAGGTGGTACCTCTTAGTTGTTTTAATTTGCATCTCTCTAATCAATAGTGATTTAGAGCATTTTTTCATATGGGAATAGATAGCTTTGGTTTCTTCATCAGAAAACTGCCTGTTCATATCCTTTGACCATTTTTCAACTGGGGAATGACCTGGATTCTTACAAATTTGATTTAGTTCCCTATATATTTCAGAAATGAGGCCTTTATCAGAAGTACTGGCCATAAAGATTGTTTCCCAGCTTTATGCATCCCTTCTAATTTTGGATGCATTGCTTCTACTAGTACAAAACCTTTTTAATTTAATGTAATAAAATCATCCATTTTGTATTTCATAATATTCTCTATCTCTTGTTTGGTCATAAACTTAGAGGAGAGATTTTTTTTTTCTTTTTTTCAGGGCAATGGGGGTTAAGTGACTTGCCCAGGGTTACACAGCTAGTAAGTGTCAAGTGTCTGAGGCCGGATTTGAACTCAGCTACTCCTGAATGCAGGGCCGGTGCTTTATCCACAGCACCACCTAGTCATCCCAAGAGCAGAGATTCTTAATAATTTTTTTTTTTTTAGTGAGGCAATTGGGGTTAAGTGACTTGCCCAGGGTCACATAGCTAGTAAGTGTTAAGTGTCTGAGACCGGATTTGAACTCAGGTACTCCTGACTCCAGGGCTCTATCCACTGCGCCATCTAGCTGCCCCCCCTTAACCACTTTTTTTAATGGATCCCCTTGACAGCATAATGAAACCTCTGGACCCCTTATCAGAAACTGTATTTAAATGTAAAAACTAAAATGCATGAAATTACCAAAGAAATGAATGATGTTGAAATACAGTCATGAAAAGTCCATTAAATTTGATAATTAACAGATCAGCAAGGTTTAACCCTTGAAATTCTGATCGTAGTAATATCTTTATCTTTATACTTTCCCAACTCATCAATTATTTGGGAATGGAGAGATAAGTTTCAGTAAAGTGGAGAAGTCTAAAGTCAGATTACAGATAGTTTAGAAGACAGAGAGGCATCAAGCATGTGGTTTTTCATGGGGGTTTATCAGAGAAGGGGAGAAGAGATATAGGACATTACCTAGTTGGCATAGGAGGATCTAGGGAAGAATATTTTTATTAATTTCTATTTATTTATTCATTCCTTTATTTGCTTGTTCATTCATTTATGCATTTATTTATGTGCCCATTTGTTTATTTATTTATTTGTTCATTCATTCATTCATTTGTTTGTTTATTTGGCATTTTTGCCTAGTTACATGTAAAAAACCCCAATTTTTTCACATTGATTTTTTAAAACTTTGTGTCCCAAAATTTCTTCCTCCCACCCTCCCTGCCCCTCCCTAAGAAATCAAGCAATTCAATATTAATCATACATGTGCAGTCATGCACAACATCTCCACATTAGTCAGGTTGAGAAAGAAAACAGACAAAATCTTTCTAAAAAGAGGAACTAACAAATAATATTATACTTCAATCTGTATTCAAATACCATCAGTTCTTTCTCTGTAGATGAATTATATTTTTTATATGTCCTTCTGATAGCATTCTGCTCGTCATTTCTTTCACAGTTACTGTTGCTAACTGTATTACCCTCCATCCTATTCCCTCCCTTTGATATTTATTCTATTTTCTACCTTCTTTCACCCTACTCCTACTCAAAAGTTTTTTGCTTTTTACTTCCCCATCCCCCAATCTGCCTTCCCTTCACCTCCCCCCCCCTTTCCCCATCCCCTCCCACTTTCCCACAGGGCAAGATATATTACCATACTCACTTGAGTGTGTATGTTATTCCCTCTCTCCTGCTCCTTTTCCATCTTCCCCTCCACACTCCATAAGCTTTTTCTTGTGTTTTTTTTAATGTGAGCTACTTTACCCCCCTTCTACCTCTCCCTTTCACTTTCTTCCCATGCATTGTTCTTACCCCTTAACTTTATTTTAAAGATGTCATTATGGGTCAGTTAGGTGACACAGTGGCTAAAGCATCAGCCCTAGACCCAGGAGGCCCCAAGCCCATATCAGGCCCCAGACATAAGCCACCCTACCCTGCCTTCCCCCCACACACAAAAGGATAAACAAAAACCAAATGCTTTACAGATATCATCCCTTCATATTCAATTCACACATGTGCCCTTTTTCTAAGTATATTCCTTTCAGCTGCCACAATACTGAGAGAGTTCTTATGAGTTAGAAGTATCATCTTCCCATGTAGGAATGTAAACAGTTTGACCTTTTAATGTCCCTCATGATTTCTTTTTCCTCTTTACCTTTTTATGCTTCTTTAAGGTCTTGTATTTGAAAGTCAAATTTTCTATTCAGTTCAGGTCTTTTCATCATGAATGCCTGAAAGTCCTTTTCATTTAAGTCCCATTCACCCCCCCCCAAATATTATACTCAGTTTTGCTGGGTAGGTGATTCTTGGTTGTAATCCTAGCTCCTTTGCCCTCTGGAATATCATATTTCATGCCCTCTGATCCTTTAATGTAGAAGCTATTAGATCTTGTGCTATCTTTACTGTAGCTCCACAGTATGTGAATTCTTTCTTTTTAGCTGCTAGAAATATTTTCTACTTGACCTGAGAGCTCTGGAATTTGGCTATAATATTCTGGAAGTTTTCTTTTTGGGATCTCTTTCAGGAGGTAATTGGTGGATTCTTTCTATTTCTCTTTTACCTTCTGCATCTAGAATAGCAGGGAAATTTTCCCTGGAAATTTTTTGGAAGATGATGTCTAAGCTCTTTTTTTGATTATGGTTTTCAGGTAGTCCAATGATTTTCAAATTATTTCTCCTGGATTTTTTTCCAGGCCAGCTGTTTTTCCAAGGAGATATTTCACATTGCCCTCTATTTTTTTATTTGTTTGGATTTGCTTTATTGTGTCTTGATTCATCATGAAGTCATTAGCTTCTATTTGCTCTATCCTAATTCTTAAGCAATGATTTTCTTCAGAGAGCTTCTGTACCTCCTTTTCCATTTGGCCAATTTGGCTTTTCAAGCTGTTGACTTTTTTTTCATGACCCTCCTGCAACACTCTCATTTCTCTTTCCATTTTTTCCTCTACCTCTCTCACTTTTCCCTCTATCTCTCTTATTTTATCTTCAAAGTCCTTTTTGAGTGCTTCTATAGCCTGAGATCAATTCATATTTTTCTTGGAAGCTTTGGATGTAGGTACTTTGACTTTGTTATCTTCTTCTGAGGGTGTATTTTGATTTACCTTGTCACCAAAGAAACTTTGGATGGTCACTGCTTTTTCTGCCTGCTTATCCTTCCTGCCTATTTTTTTTTACTTTTAACTCCTTCTTAAAGTGGAGCACTGCTTCCAGGATGCACTGACCCAAACTTCAGGGGGTCCTGGGTGGTATGATTTAAGGAGAGGCTTGTTCTCAGCCTGCCTGGCCTGTAAGTAACCATGGGCTTGCTCTTTAACCTGGAAGCAGAAATCTGATTGAAATCTGATTCTCTGTAGTTGCAAGCTTGGCATGCCTGTGCCCCTCCCCTACTGGGCCACTGCTACTCAAATCTGCTTACTGGTTAAGAATGTGGGCACTCTGCCTTAGCTCCTGCAGAGACCTCTGCTATTTCCCCCAGCCAGCCATTGGACCCCCTCATGGTGAGCCAAGTTTCAGAAGTAGCTTCTGATGCTGCTGATTCTGAAGCTTTGGAGGCATGGTCTGCCTGGGACTGAATCTGCGCCATGCTGTGCTCCTCTCTCAGCCTGGTACAGCAGACCTCCTCTGTCACCCTTTTAAGAAGTCTTTGGCTGGAAAATGACCTCACTCTATTCTTTTGTGGGTTCTGCGGCTCCAGGAGTTGTCTTATGGAATTTTTTGAAGGTATGTGGATGGATTGCAGGGGAGCTCTGAAAGTTACAGCCTTTCCTTTGCCACCTTGGCTCTGCCCCTGAAGAATATTTTTAAGGATGAAGAAGACAAGCATGCTTGTAGGCAGCAAATAAAGAACCAGCATAAAAGAGGAAAATGAAGAATACAGTGTGCTGAGAATAACACTGGTTGTTAATATGCTGAAAAAGACAAGAAAAGATGGGATCGAGGGTGTATGTAAAAGGCATTGCATTAGCAAGAAGAGTCACCTCTTCATAAGAGACTGAAAAAAGATATAGTGAGGAATGTGAGATGAAAAAGTGAGAAGGGGAAATCTCCCAGTGAATGGCCTCAGGTGTGTCTCTGCGTGTGAAGTATGAGTCAAAGGCCTCAGTTGATTGAGAAGGTGGGAAAAGGAGAGTACAGTGGGAACTTTGAGGAGAGAAGAAATGGTTGGGAACAGACACTGTGGTGGATAAGATGGGAAACAGAATAAGAAGGAATATTAAGATTGCTTTGCTGCAGCAAAAGCCCAGTTGAAATTAGATAATATGATTTTGCAGTGAACTCAGCACTGTTTCATAATATCCTCTAGTTCCTTTCAATAGCACATGATTAGAAACAAAGGAGGCAGATAGTGGGAATGATATAGGGTTGGGATTTGAAAAGGCATGATAGCAATAGAACGCAGGAGTAAGGGATTTAGGAGTAGAGGATGATAGAGAGTTAAAGTGACTCACCAATGGACTGATATTGGGAAAGGAGGTCAAGCTAATGGCCTGTGATAGTCCTGACAGTTGTCAGTACTACAGAGCAGTGAGAACAGGGCTAGGAGGAATAAGGAATATGGATAGATACAAAGATAAAAGACTATGAATGGATAAAGTAATTTCAGTTCTTAATTATGGAAGTGGAATACTTGTAGATCAAGGGTAGAACCATGTATGTAGTTGAGGAAGAGTGAAGGAGCAGGTCATGGAAGTTGAGTAGATGGAGGAAATGGAAAGCTAGAATATTCGAGGGAATCAACAGGTTTGTAAAAATCCTTTGGTATGAAGTCAGGAGCTGGGGTGGAGAGGAAAACTGTGAGGCAGACACTGAACTTACTGAGATCGGAATGAGAATGTTATGAAAATTGGTAGATAATGGGATACCAGAATCTGGAGTGAGAGACAAATTTGAACTCCATGAATTGCAAAGGGAGGTAGAGTGGCAATGGGAAACAAGGAGTATTTTGATTGTCCCACCTTGACCAGAATGAGTGAAAGTGTTCCCAGTATTGGGAAGGTTGGAAAGGGATGCAGCATCATCCAGAGGGAGCCAGGCCTCAGAGCTGCAGAAGATGGAAGAAGCAAGTAAGGAAGTAGTATAAGATGAAAGGAAATTTGTTATGGAGCAGGAGGGCAAATCTGGAATGGGACATTGTGGAGGTAAGGTTGAGTGGACGGGAAAGGCAGAGCCAACAGCTGGAGTTGAAGAAGATTTCTTCCTTTAGCCCTCACTATCACTGGAAAATGGGGAATAAGAAGGAGTGAGAGTATGTTAACCATTGGGGAAGGGGTGCAGACAGAGTATTAGTGATGTACAAGCAGTAATAATAGTGTTGCCTGCCATCTCTGATGAATGTTCTATGGTCCTGTGGTTGTTGCCAATTCTTTTAAAGATGAGCCTATGGTCAAAGCCACACTCTCATGAGATTTGCTGTCCTTGGGACTCAACTTTGTAGACAAAGTAAAAATCTAATTTATGGGACCAACCTGAAGGCTGTTGGACATTTAGCAAAATGTCAGGGTAAATGAAAATATAATAGCTATTGTTTTAACTGAGATTTCTACGTGTCCCACAGCACTCCAAATGACACAGGATAAGCTCAGGAGATTGTTAATGAGGTAGAGTATAAATATGCATGAGCTGGCGTCACACCAAGAAGCTAAGATGGGGTTGAATTGACTATGGTTAGCTGGTAAGAGAGTTGAAAGAGATAGAGACTAAATTGTTAAAGGATATTGCTTCAGAACTATTTAAGATGGAATTTTTCTTTTGGGTTGTCTTCATCTGAACTATACAATAAAAATAAATAGCAATGCTTCATTTATCTGGCATCATTGGGGGACATGCCCTAAAATGAATAAATTTTCCAATGTGTGTATCCAGAAAAGCATTGGACTGAGAGTCAGGAAACCTGTGGTCTAACTCTGGCTTTGAAACAAATTTCCTTTGTAAACTTCACCAAGTCACTTAACTCAAAATTTATGCCTTATTCTTTTCTCTTTTTTTTGCAGGGCAGTGAGGGTTAAGTGACTTGCCCAGAGTCACACAGCTAGTAAGGGTCAAGTGTCTGAGTCCAGATTTGAACTCAGGTCCTCCTGAATCCAAGGCCAGTGCTTTATGCACTGCACCACCTAGCTGTCCATGCCTTATTCTTTTAAGGTGTATTTTAAAATTTTTTACATGAATCTTTAAAAAAATGTATTACACGACACATTTTATTAAAAACTCTCTTAACATAATTTAACCTTTTCATAATAATAAGCTATCTTTTTCTTATTTTCTTCTGTCTGTATGAATCTGTGATTCATTCCATCCATGTGGAGAACTCTGTGGTATAGAAACTCTCTCCACAAATGCAGATCAGCAACTCCTTTGTAACTTACAGCTTTAGAAAGTGTTGCCAGAGACATCCAGAAGTTCAGTGGTTTGTGCCTGGTCACATGGTCTGTGTGTGTCAGAGGCTGGGTTCAAGCCAAGTCTTCCTGACTCTACAATCAGGCCTCTATTCACTCCCAAGGGTGGCTTCTCAGATGATAGCAAGTCTATCAAGCACTTTATAGACATCATCTCCTTTTATCCTCAAAAAGACTCTCTGAAGAAAGACCTGACTCATGTCTTCTTTCAATATTCCTCTCCAAAGTGACCTTGTATCTGCTTTGCAGGTGTCCTTCACACACACACACACACACACACATGTACATAATCTCACATGCATATATACACATAGACTCACATATACATAAATATATACATATGCATATATACATGTGTGTGGTATTGTGGGTTTGTTACTTGACCATTGCAATAAGGGGAATATTGCAATAAAGCCATTCACATGGATTTTTTAGTTTCTCAGTGCATATAAAAGCTATGCTTATAGTATACTGTAGTCTATTAAGTGGACAATAGTATTATGTCTAAAAAGTCAATCTACATACTTTACTTTAAAAAATATTGCTAAAAACGTTAACCATTATCTGAGCCTTCAGGGAGTTTTAATCTTTTTGCTGGTGGAAGATCTTGCCTCATTGTTGATGGCAGCTGACTAATCCATTTGGTGGGTGCTAAAGGGTGGGGTGGTTGTGGCAATTTCTTAAAATGAGACAATGAAGTTTGCTGTATCAAATTTTTTCCTTTCACTTGAACACTTAGAGGCCATTGGAGAGTTATTAAGTGGTCTAATTTCAATATTTTTGTGTCTCAGGGAATAGGGTGACCCAAGGAATGGGGTTACAGGAGTGGAAAGAGTAGAGGAACAGCAGTCAGTGGAGCAGTCACAACATTTATTAAGTTCGATGTCCATATAGGCTCAGTTCATGGTGCCCCAAACAATTACACCAGTACCATCAAAGATCTCTGATCACATATCACCATAATAGACATAGTAATAATGGAAAAGTTTGAAATATCGTGAAAATGACCAAAATGTGACAGAGATACATGTGAACACATGCTGTTGGGAAAATCCAGGGTTGCCACAAGCCTGCAAAAAACTCTGGTATCGACAAAGACAATAAAATGAGGTGTGCCTCTGTGCGTCTGTGTGTGTGTGTGTGTGTGTGTGTGTGTGTGTGAGTGTGTGTGTGTGTGTGTTTACTGATATAAAATGTAAGCTCCTATAGGGCAGGGGTTGTTTGTTTTGGTTTTGTGTCCCCAGTGCTTAGCCCAGTTCCTAGTACATATTAGGAGTTTAATAAATGTGTGTTTATAGATTGACTTAGAACTGTTTATCCCTAATTAACTGGTCCCAGATGGCTGCCAGTGGTTTTATTTCCCCCTTTGCTGTCACTTGTTATTTTTTCAATGTTTCAATTTCAAGCAGTCTCACCGACCAATCCCACCCTATCATCTTGCTGTTTCTAATCTGCTGTCCTAGTCACCTAGGTAACTCTAAAGGGCAAATCAGATAAATGGGTTTATTAAATCAATGACCTTCATTTATATACCTTTAAGTCAGTAGGCTCTGAGCTCTTCCCCTGCGGAGTCAAGTACATGATCTATAGAACATTGGACTTTTTCCCAGTTAGTTCCCTGCTGTGTTTTTTAGGTTTTTAGGTAAGTTTCTAGGAGTCTGACCCCTGGAATAAATGGAGCATTGCTGTACATAAGTAGGAAAGGAAATAATACCAGGCATAGGGCTAATATTTAGTGGCTTTATTGAATAGAAATCCCCCAGTTGGAGAAGCCTGAACAGGAAGTAGACATACAAGCAAAACCTATATAATTGTCCCAACATCCCCATTCCACAACTATTGAAGCTGGAGGTGGGAGGTATTTGAGTACCACACCTCAGCCTACACCACATAAGTAACCAAAAAAGGCATTCAATTAAGATTAAGAGGGCCCAGGTTTTGGTCCTAGTTCTGCATCTGTGTGGAATTGGGGAAGTCATTTGACTTTTTTGGACCTCAGTTTCCTCACCCATTTCCTTGCACATAAAATTAGCAGGTTAGGGGCAGCTAGATGGCACAGTGGATAGAGCACCGGCCCTGGAGTCAGGAGTACCTGAGTTCAAATCTAGCCTCAGACACTTAACACTTACTAGCCATGTGACCCTGGGCAAATCACTTAACCCCAATTGCCTCACTTAAAAAAAAAATTTTTTTTAAATAATAAAAATAAAATTAGCAGGTTGTTTCTGATCTTTATTTAATGTGTTGTGATGTTTAGAGTTCTTCCACCTCTAAATTCCATGATCCTGAAATTCTATCTACTCCCTGTCCTTCCAGCCTCCCATATCCTACCGCATCTTCTTAGCCCGCATTACTCCCACACTTCATTCCAGTCCATCCACTCCTCCTCCTCCCCCAGCCTCTAGTATATTTCCCATTTTTATAATTTTTTCTAAGGCACTAATGTCCTTCCATAAGGTTTTTTTTTGGGTTGTTTTCCCCCCTAAAGTCATGTTTTCATTTAGCTGATTAACTGGCAGGACATACTTGTTTAAAAGTACGAAAACCTAAAGAATTTAAGGATGTGGGGGGGTCAATAGGTTTGAATACTGGTTAGCTGTTGAAACTCAAGATAAGGAAGGAGATAGGATAGAACCTACCTAACTTCAAAGTACATCCCAGGGTTCTAAAAAAGAAAACAAAACTGTGATTTGGGGGGCAGCTAAGTGGCACAGTAGATAAAGCACTGGCCCTGGATTCAGGAGGAACTGAGTTCAAATCCCACCGTAGACACTTGACACTTACCAGCTGTGTGACCCTGGGCAAGTCACTTAACCCTCATTGCCCCCCACAAAAAACAAAAAACAAACAAAAAACACAACAACAACAAAAACTGTGATTGCTAAGTCATTGTCACCAATTGCTGAAATATTACAACATTTTTGAAATGTTATGAAACATTACAAAACATGAGCCATTGCTATAGGGTTGAAGAGATATAAAAATGTCTAAGTTTTCAAAAAAGGGACATGAATGGAATATGAAGTTGTCTTCAACATTGAGCAAAATTCCCAAAAGTGTTACTAAAGAGACAATTTATCAACATTTTAAAAAGGAAGAGGTGATCATGAAATCAAGCATGGTTCCATTGAAAATATTCATGCAGTCATGCAAGTCAATAAATGCTTGTTGGAGTAAAAAATCTGAAAGACTGAATATCCTTAATTAATGGGCCAGTGTATTGTTTTCAAATACATGAAGAACTTCATTTTGGATGAGGTTATTAGATTAGAGTTAGGACAGATCAGGGTATAAGCATTCTATGCCTGGATTTCAGCAAAGCATTTGATGAAAACTTTCATGTGATCCTTGTGGACGAAATGGAGAGATGTGGGATAGATAAAATTATGGTGTGTCAGATTCTGGACAATTTGAATTCCTAAATCCGAGGAATCCATAGTTAATGTGTGGTGTCAACCTGGAAGGAGGTCTCTAATGAAGTGAATGCCCCAGGGATGCGTGTTCAGCCCTGTGCTGGTCAACATTTTTATCAATTACTTTTGTAAAGATACAGATGACATGCTTGTCAAATTTGTTGTTTAACAGGAAGCTGGGAGGGGTAGCTAATATGTGTATGACAGAATCGGTATCCAAAAATATCTCAACAGACTCACAAAAATAGGTAGAGGAAAAATTGTCTGCAGCCAGGTATATTCTTGTAAATGTTCAATAACTAGCTCTCCAAAAATGCACAGCATACTTTTAAGTTTAACCTGAATCATGAATATTTTCTCTATCACTTTCTCAAGTCTTAATCAACAAAACAAAAAAATCAAACCCTGATTTGTAGCCTTTTCCAATTTCCAAAGTATAAATGCTCACAATGAAAGTTTTATACCAGCTGGTTCTAGCACACCCCTGTCTGCAGTCAATTCCTTGAAGAGTTCAGAGGTCCTCTCAGAGTGACTACTGCCATCACTGGGGACAGATGAGCAGAAAAAAAAAAGTATATCAGGGTTTTATTTCCTGCTTAGTTGCTGATGTGAATCCCTTTAGACACTTAGATCAAAGGAGATCTCAACACGTCCAAAATGGAGCTCATTTTCTTATCCTCCTTAACCTGCCTCTCCTCTGGACAGTTTTATTTCTTTTGAGGTAACCACTAGTCTTCCAGTCAACAAGCTCTGCAGACTCAGTAATCCTTGACTCTTCCCCTGGCTTCACTCCATATATCTAATTAAAAGACAGGGAGCCAAGTCTTATCATTCTACCTATGTAATTCTTTTTCTTCACTCCCAGGGCCATTTACAGGGGTTTCAATGACTAGAACTACTGTCTTAGAGTCAGGAACACTTAATTTCAAATCCTACCTCCTATGCTTACTGTGTGACTTTGGATGAGTCATTTAACCCCTTCAGCCTTAGTTCCCTCATCTGTAAAATGGAAATAATAATAGCATCTACCTCACAGGTTTGTTGAGAGAATCACATGAGATAACATGGAAAGCATTTTGCAAAACTTAAAATGTTATTTAAATGATTGTTATTAATATACTTGTTTCCTAACTGGTATACCTGCTGCTAATCTCTGTTCTCCCTAACCCATCCTCCACACAGCCACCAAATATTCTCCCTAAATCATAGTATTGATTGTCACTACATTGTTCAAAAAAATCTTCATTGGTGATAAAATGTGATCCCTTAGCCTGGTGTTTAAAGCTCTTCACAATCTGGAACCTCCTTACCTTTTTCAGACTTAATATTAATATTACTCTTATTCAATTTGGAATTATACCTTTAAAGTTACCAAATTGTATATACCCCTTGGTCTGGTGATACTAGAGGCATTGAGGTGGTACAGTGGATAGAGTGCTGAATTTGGAGTGACAAAGACCTGAGTTCAAATTCTGTCTTCAGACACTTAGCTATGTGACCCTGGGCAAGTTATTTAACCTTTCTCCATTTCAGTTCCCTCATCTGTAAAATGGTGATAATAATAATGCCTACCTCACAAGGTTGTTGTGAGGCTCAAATGAGATAATATCTATAAAGTGTTTCACAAACCTTAAAGCAGCATATAAATGTAATGATTTTTAATATTGTTGCCACTGCTTGATCAATACTTCAAGCAGATCAAAGAAAGAGGAAAAGATATATGTATGTATATGTATGTGTGTATATATGTATGAGTATGTATATATGTATATGTGTATATATATATATATATATACATACTTTATATATATATAAAAAGAGAGAGAAATATGTATTGGTAGTAGCAAAGAACTATAAACTAAGAGGGTACTTTTCAACTGGGGAATGGCAAAATAAATTATGGTATATGAACATAATGAAATACAATTGTGCCGTATGAAATGATCAAAGAGGTTTCAGGGAAATTTGTAAGGACTTATATGAATTGATGCAGAAAAAAGTGAGCAGAACCAGGAGAATGATTTATACTACAATAATAACATTGTAAACAAACAATTTTGAGAGCCTTGGGAACTCTGATCAACACAATTTTCAGTCATGATTCCCGAGGACTAATGGTGAAGAACACCTCCTGACAAAGAAATGATGGACTAAATATGCAGAATGAGACACATTTTGTGGAATGGTCGACATGGGAATCTGTTATGCTCGATTACACATATTTGTTACAAACATCTTGTTTTTCTTTTTGTTGGGGGGAGGGAATGGTTCAGAAAGAAGGATGTGGAAGGGAGAAAAATAAATGTTTGGTAACCGAAAAAAATTATTAAATTAAAAGCAAAGAGCTTTTCGTGATCTATCTAGCTGTGAGCTCTCTCTTCAAATTATCTTGCATTTACTTGTGTTTATATGCTGACTCCCCAAACAAACTATGTACTTTTTGAGGATAATTACTGTTTTTCATTTTTATCTTTTTCATCATAGAGGCCTAACTACTAGCAAGGAGTTATTTCTTGAATTTAGTTGAACTGAATAACATGTCAAATCTAATAAGTTCAAATTTAATAAAGATGATAATTGTAAACTCCTATACATGGGCTCAAAACACCACAGGTGATTTCCTCTTCATATATGCGTTAGACTAGAGATCTTGTGACTCTGATTCTGATAAAAATGTCCAGTTTTCCTTCCTGCTCTAATATTCCATGGTTGAGCTCCAAGTCATAATCTGCCTTTCTTATCATCAGAAATCTTTAAGTGTTCACCTGCATGTAATCCTATTGGTCATTATACAGGCTAGGGCTTTATTGGTCCTCTAAGTGGTTATAATCAAAGAAAGAAAATGGTGATAGATAAGGCTTCAGATTTATAGCAGTGATAGGGTTTCACCCCCCCCCCAACTCTCTAGCCACTTAAATGCAAGGAAAAAAAAAACAACTAAACTAAAAGCCATATAGAAAAGGCAACTTAATTTAACTTCTCCCTCCCATCCACCTCCCTGATCCCTGGAAAGATATAAAACATTCAATTCCCCTGCTTTTTTAAATGAAAATATACTTCAATTATTATATATTATATCCAATTAATGGAGTGTAAGAACGAGTAAGAGGGAATGTGTGGTGCAAGGGAGAAAAAAAAAGAAAAGGAGAGATAAAAAGAAAGAGGAAGAGGTGGCTAGGTGGTGCAGTGGCTAAAGCACGGGCCCTGGATTCAGGAGTGCCTGAGTTCAAATCCAGCCTTAGACACTTGACACTTACTAGCTGTGTGACCCTGGGCAAGTCACTTAACCCCCATTGCCCTGCAAAAAAAAAAGAAAGAAAGAAAGAAAGGAAGAGGGAGTGAAGATGGAGAGGAAAAAACACAGAAAGGATAAAGTGATAGACATCGAGGAAGATATCTCCTTGAGAACAGGGATTGTTTCTGTATCTCCAGTGCCTAGAATTGTGCTTGGGACATGGTAAGTACTTAATAAATGCTTGTTTACTAACTGATTGATTGAAAAGGGAGAAATAAAAATAATACTCATAGCTGACATTTATATAGCACATTAAGGTTTGCAAGACATGTTACATACACTATATCATTTGTTCCTCACAACAGCTCTATGACGCACATGCTGTTATCATGCCCATTTTACACATGAGGAAACTGAAGCTCAGATTGATAAATGATTTGCCCAAGGTTGTGAAGCTATCCAATTACTGAGGGAAGGGAAGATGATCAAGGCTAATAGAGTCGATGAGTAAGAAGGAGATAAAGATAATGAAAAATCGGAAGAAAGCCTTAGCTGTTTTAGAGTTAAATATTAGCAGTCATATACTACTGTTACCTAGGCTGTGAAATTAAGGGTGCTGTGACCAATTACATATTTCTCTTTGAAGTGTAGATTGCCTGAGTAACCTCTGTCCAGCTCCTCAACTATCCCATTCCTTAAATAGCTAGAGGCTCTCGGCTGAACGATGATAATATTTCACTAGGAGGGAAATTCTTCATCTGAGCTGCTATAACATTGACCGAAGCAGTTAACACCTCCAAAGGTTGTATGAAATCAAACAGAGGGCTACATTTGGAGATTCTAAACATTGATATACAGAAAAAGAAAGCTTTTACTTGCACATAATTTTAGTTGCATCTGATAATTACCATCAGTCTTTGTTAGAAATATCAATCTAGTTATTAATGGAATTGCAAAGGCAAATTTATATTAAGGATGAGGGAAATTTTAAAACTATATTTGGTGGGAAATTATTATAGAATGGATAGGACTTCTACTTGGGACAATGATAATGGAAGGAGAGAAGGCAGAATTATTCAACTTTTGCTTATGTTTTCCTGCCAAACAGAAAAATCTTTGAATCAGAAAAAAAGGAAAGAAAATTGCTAATGAAGAGTTGAAACCCAAGATAATTAAGGAGATATAGTAAGAGAGTAACTGACCTTGATGAATTCAAGTTAGCAGGCCCATATGAACCATATCCCGTATTACTGAAGGACCTGCCATCAATAATTTCTAAACCATTGTCAGTAAATCTTTGAAAGATTCTGGAGACTATGTGAGGTACTATAAGGCTGAAGACAGAAAAATAGTATTCTTTTTTTTTTTTTTCTACAAGGGTAAGAGAAAAAAACTTGAAAACATAGTCCAATGAATCTGGCAAAATTCTAGAGCATGTTATTAATTAAATGGTTAGTGAACATATAGTGTGATTTGGCAGCCACAGTTAATCATCCAAGTAGGTATTAAGCATTGACTGTATGCTAGGCACTGTGCTAAGTGCTGGAGATACCAAAAAAAAAAAAAAAAGGCAAAAGACATTCCCTGTCCTTAAGGAGCTCACAATTTAATGGAGAAAATAACAAACAATTAAATGTTTACAAACAAAAAGCTAAAAAGGTTAATATAATCTTTTTTTTTTTGAGGAACAATGAGGGTTAAGTGACTTGCCCAGGGTCATACAGCTAGTAAGTGTCAAGCGTCTGAGGCTAGATTTGAACTCAGGTCCTCCTGAATCCAGGGCTGGTGATTTATCTACTGCCACCTAGCTGTCCCCTGAAGGCTAATATAATCATAAAGGCACATGATGAGAGAGCAGTTGGTCAGTGCTCTATCCACTGCGCCACCTAGCTGCCCCTGAGGTTAATATTCTTCCAGAGGCCATCATAAGTCTGCAGCCTGGCATACAAACCTGATAAAGTCATCATAAAAGAGAGAAATTCTAGTAGAGATGGGGCCTGGCACTCCTGTCACTACCAATATCAAATGCTACCTATAGGTAAGTATGCCTAAGAGCTCCAGGAGTAATAGCATCTTCAGATCACTGGTGTTTCTCCCAGCCCATGCCTTGTAGTTATCATCTGGAGAAACAAGCATTGTGGAGATGTGACTTAGCAAGTCTCTCTGGGTGTTACAGCCCCTGCGTCCTCAGCAGCCATAGCAACTGGAGACTCAGAAAAGACAGTTCTTATCACCAAAGTCTTTGGCACTGTCAAGTGGTTTAACATCAGAAATTGATATGGTTTTATCTGTGGAAATGATATTAAAGTAGACGCATTACCTTTTGCTTCATTGTTGAACCCTAAAGAATACTCAGCCTTTCAATCTGACATGTAACTAAAATCTATCCATTTTCTCCCCTGTCCGAATTCAAGTGCCTTGAGAACAGGAATTGTTTTGCTTTTTTATCTGTATCTTGAATGCTATGCTCATAGTAAGTGCTTACTAAGTGCTTTTCCATTCACTTATTATCACAAAACATTTTTATTTTTGATTAGCTTCATAGGAAACTCCCCAAATGAAAACCTTGAACCTTACATAATTTTATTAATTCATAGAGAATTTTGTAATCCCCATATGGATCTCTGCAAATATTTCTTCCAACCTAAAAATGATTTTTACAGCCCGTTCATGTGTGTCCATCCTGTGTGACTCTTGTCCATGTTCTCCCTTAAGTTTTCTAGACATAAGGGTCCACCCAATGTGCAGGGTACCTTCACCAATTTCTCTTCCATAGAGCATACATAGGCTGTCTATTGATTATTCCTTGTTTTTGTTTTTTGGAGCAATGAGGGCTAAGTGGCTTGCCCAGGGTCACACAGATAGTACGTATCAGATGTCTGAGGCTGGATTTGAACTCAGGTCCTCCTGAATCCAGGGCCAGTGCTTTATCCAGTGCGCCACCTAGCCGCCCATATTGATTATTCCTTAATCCCTCCTTATGACCATACATTTATATGATGACATCTTTTATTCTGCTTCTCCTTTGTAATTCTCTATTTAAATTGTTACACCTTATTCATACCCAACACATACCTTTTCATTGTCCTCTCAATTATTCTCAATTATTTTCAATTCTGATTTTTCAGAGTCTAAAGTATTCATGTCTCACAACCATAGAATCACACTGAAAGAATATTGGTGTTAAAATGTCCTGCCTTTTAGGGAGAAGTTTGAGGCCCCCGAAATCACTTTATAGCTTCCCAAAAGGAATCCAGTTTGCTTTCAGTAATGGGCCCAACTCATTGACCTCTTGCAGTCTAAAGGGCCCTTCTTCAACAAGACATCTCCATGCATATGTCAAAGTCATACAAGGTTCTTGGAAAGATAGAACAGGGGTAACTTTGTTGACAATCCTCTGATCATTAACATCAAACAAGGTATAAACAAAAGCATATGCAAACCAAAAGTGTTCACTCTTGTGGAGGCAATCCAACTGGCAGGCTTATCTGAAGAGGGATTACACATAGGCGGTATAGATTTTATAGATTCAGCACTTTGTGGATGACATAGTACAGCTTGCATCAATTCTTCTTACGCCAATATTGGGGCAAGAATTTCCTGAATGATAACTATAACCACTCAAAACAGTTTGACCTCCCTGTCCAATCATGAAAATACTAAGCATGTGAAGAATGTAGACTGCATAGACGATGATACATCATTGGACGGACTGCCTGAAATGCTCATTTGTTGTAAAATTAGCAGGCTGATTTAGACTGCTTTCATAGAAACATTTGTCTTCTATACAGAAAAATTTGAAATATAAGGAAGAGAGATCAGAGAAAAAGACCAGGCTGTGATGGTGACCCTGGGGAAGGTGGGTTAAAGGTCAACAACCTAACTGAATCCTCTAGTCTGTCACAGTTGCTATACCACCTATAAAAATAGGGCTGCTAATCTGAGCTTAAGACAGCTCTATGACCACAATGTCTCTATCTTCCTTTTCATCTCTAGGAAGGGTTAAAAAAGGAGGACAGGGGCAGCTGGGTGACACAGTGGATAGAGCACTGGCCCTGGAGTCAGGAGGACCTGAGTTCAAATCCGGACTCAGACACTTAACACTTACTAGCTATGTGACCCTGGGCAAGTCACTTAACCCCAATTGCCTCACTAAAAAAAAGAAAAAAAAAGAAAAAGGAGGACAGAAGAGGGGATGGATACGATCAACATAAGCACTAAAATGAGTTTCTGAGTGTAAGTTAAATCGGGGCTTCTTAAACTTTTTCCACTTACGACCCCTTTTTGCCAAAGAAATTTTTACACAAATATATAGGTATATAAGACATACCTATATATTTTACACTATATATATATGTATATATATGTATATAAAACAGGTATAAATAACTTTTTACTATTGTCAAATTTATCATGACCCCAAAGTTTAGTTATACAACCCCATATGGGGTTGACCTACAGTCCCCCCCTCCAGGGCAATGAGGGTTAAGTGACTTGCACAGGGTCACACAGCTAGTGTCAAGTATCTAAGGCCACATTTGAACTCAGGTCCTCCTGAATCCAGGGCCAGTGCTTTATCTACTGTGCCACCTAGCTGTCCCACAACGTACAGTTTAAGAAGCTTTGAGTTAGAAGATAAGGGAGATTCAGGTTAGACAGAGGCAGTTCTGTTCAGTGCAATTAAGCCAAGT
The DNA here is from genome assembly GCF_019393635.1 of Dromiciops gliroides. NCBI lineage: Eukaryota > Metazoa > Chordata > Mammalia > Microbiotheria > Microbiotheriidae > Dromiciops > Dromiciops gliroides. The sequence continues at coordinate 162,949,472 of NC_057865.1, read as the reverse complement.
TCAAAGGAGCAGTTCTCAAAGTTCAAGGGCAGACATGATTACAGCCATGGTGTCCGGATCTTTTGGAAGAGTCTAACTGGAAAGAAAATAGCTTCTTTGCCATTGATGAGAAGGCTGAAGAAAGCTTCATAGCTATTGGCTGAGATTGCTGGTGGAAGAAAGCTTTAGTCCTTCCTGCCAGGGAGAAGATCACCAGTCACTGCACTCCAAGAGACACAAGACTGAGTTGCAATTGGCCTTCAACATAGCACTTTGACTGAGAACTGTAGCTGAGGGGCAGAAAGATAATGTAGGATTCAGCTGCTGACCCAGTATTACCCATAGGGTGGGTAATCCAGCCCCACTGAAGCAACAAGGTACCTTGAAGGAGGTGGCATGGGCCAGGCTGGTCAACCACTACCATCACCTTAACTATCACCTTGAGTCAGACCCGACTGTAGACAGCATGGAACCTTGAACCTAAGAACACTGGGAACGGCAACATTCCCTGGAGCACCACCCTGGTTGTCTGCCCTGCTCCTGAAGCCATTGAGGAAAGCAACCCTTGTGGAGGTATGACCTGGCAACTGCTTCTCCAGGTGATACAGTCATTGCTTCCTCAGTAGCCACAGCTACTGAAGACCCAGAAAAGAGAGTTCTTATGACCAAAGTCCTTGGCACTGTGAGAAGGTTCAACATCAGAAGCAGAGTTGTTATCACTGGAAATGACATTAAAGAAAAGGCATTACCATCTGCTTTGATAATGTACCCTAAGGACTATAGGACCTTTGCATCTGACTTGCAGCTGAAAGCTCCTATATGTATTCTCTCACCCCACTGGAATGTGAACTTCTTGAAAGCAAAGACTGTCTTGCTTATCTAGTTGTATCCCCAGTGCTTTGCACAAAGTAAATGCATAATAAATGGTTTTTTCCCATTCATTTATTTAGTTATTCATTCATACTGAAAGAATTATTTCCTTGCCTCTGTGGAAGAGAGAATTTTTTAAACCACAGCACACATGCCTCAGTGGATGATGGAGGTAGCCAAAAGAGCTATAATCAGAAATTCCTTAGTAAATGTTGTTTCAGGATTTTAGGTGGAACTGGAAAAGTCAGTCAGACCATCACATTATCAAAACTAATACCAGAAGTTATAATAAACCAAAAAATTAATAGTAAGGAGAAAAATATCTGGCATACAATTAAGAAGATTTGAGCTTGAATTATTTAAATAAGCTACTGAAAATTTAAAATGAAAAATGGACAACAGAAATGATATTGACACTGACTATAATATTATCTAGACGTTAAACCAGTGCAAATTAATTGTCACAATAAAAAAGCCCTAAAGAGTTAAGAAAATACTTTAGCCAGTAAACATTTGATTTATTTGAAAAATACAGAGATGACTGCCAGATGTAACACCAGGTTAGGACAAAAACTCATTTGTAAAATCTCACGAAGAAGAATGATGGATTATTATGAACAATATTGCCTCATAAAGCAGAAAGAAAGCTTGGCAAGATAATCAAACAATCAGTCATCCTATAGGCATTCAAGAATAAAAATGGAAAAAGGACTATAAACAAAAGAAAATGCGAAAGATTTGCAAAAATTACAATAAACCATTTTCTGTATTAAGGATAGTGGAAATACAGCACTAGGACCCTAACATCCCTGTGCCTAAAAAGCCTTAGAAAGAAAATAGAATTGGCACTAAGGAGAATAAAGATGGAAAATTTAGTTGAATTCTATCAAATATTTTTAGTGGGAATCTGTGCTGGAGGTGATACAATTGTGAGGATAGTGAGGGACTAACTTACAAGGTATCTGAAGTAGGAAAAGATACTAAAGGCATGGACCTAATGTCAGATTTTATTGATTTTTCAAGAAAGATGACTGAGAAAATATTAGCACTACCAAATCTCTCAACTACACAAAATCTTTATGAGAGTCATTGACAAACAAGTCGAGGACATCTTCAGTGAAGATATTAGCGAACAGGCAGCTTCTGCAAAAAAAATATTCAACATTGGACCATATCTTTCTACCATTTCAAAATCTACTGAAAGATGTAGAGGACAGAAGACCCCACTGAATAGATTGTTGATTATGAAAAGTATTTGCAGTATCTTCCATCTTTGTAGGAAGCTCATTAAAGATTCCTTGGGAGATGTAACAACAAAAAGTATGCTTTTCAATGACCCAGTAATAATGAGTGAGGCGGGGCAGCTGGGTGGCCCAGTGGATAGAGCACCAACCCTAGATTCAGGAGGACATGAGTTCAAATCCGGCCTCAGACACTGGATACTTACTAGCTGTGTGACCTTGGGCAAGTCACTTAACCCTCATTCGCCTGTAATAATAAAATACAATAAAATAAGATAAAGCAAAAAAAAAAGAGGCCTTTCTATGTCCTTCCCACTTCTAGTTACTTCCCTTTTATAACACCTCCCCCAATTCACATTGTTTTTATCTTGTATGTACGAAGGTTTTTCTTTTTTTTTTTTTTTGCATGTAGTCTTCCCCCATTTGAATTTGAGCTCCCTGAGAGAAGAGGTTGCGTTTTTGCTTTTCTTGTATCCCCAGCCTCAGCAGACTACCTAGCATATGGTAAATGCTTAATAAATGTTTGTTCATTGACTAACTGGCTGTCACAATAGCATTCATAAACAAGAATATGTGGAGGACTTCAACATCCACAGGCAATTCCTCTTCCTCTATCACAGTTAAAAATACATTTGGCAGGGACAGCTAGGTGGCTCAGCGGATAAAACACCAGCCCTGGATTCAGGAGTACCTGAGTTCAAATCTAGCCTCAGATACTTGACACTTACTAGCTGTGTGACCCTGGGCAAGTCACTTAACCCTCATTGCCCCACCCCCCAAAAAATACATTTGGCAAGTACATCTTCTATTTCATGCCTCACTGATTTTTTATTTGTTTGTTTGTTTGTTTGGTGAGGCAATGAGGGTTAAGTGACTTGCCCAGGGTCACACAGCTAGTAAGTGTCAAGTGTTTAAGACCGAACTTGAACTCAGGTCCTCCTGAATCTAGGGTTGGTGCTCTATCCACTGGGCCACCTAGCTGCCCCGCCTCACTCATTATTACTGGGTCATTGAAAAGCATACTTTCTGTTATTACATCTCCCAAGGAATCTTTAATGAGCTTCCTACAAAGATGGAAGATACTGCAAATACTTTTCATAATCAACAATCTATTCAGTGGGGTCTTCTGTCCTCTACATCTTTCAGTAGATTTTGAAATGGTAGAAAGATATGGTCCAATGTTGAATATTTTTTTTGCAGAAGCTGCCTGTTCGCTAATATCTTCACTGAAGATGTCCTCGACTTGTTTGTCAATGACTCTCATAAAGATTTTGTGTAGTTGAGAGATTTGGTAGTGCTAATATTTTCTCAGTCATCTTTCTTGAAAAATCAATAAAATCTGACATTAGGTCCATGCCTTTAGTATCTTTTCCTACTTCAGATACCTTGTAAGTTAGTCCCTCACTATCCTCACAATTGTATCACCTCCAGCACAGATTCCCACTAAAAATATTTGATAGAATTCAACTAAATTTTCCATCTTTATTCTCCTTAGTGCCAATTCTATTTTCTTTCTAAGGCTTTTTAGGCACAGGGATGTTAGGGTCCTAGTGCTGTATTTCCACTATCCTTAATACAGAAAATGGTTTATTGTAATTTTTGCAAATCTTTCGCATTTTCTTTTGTTTATAGTCCTCTTTCCATTTTTATTCTTGAATGCCTATAGGATGACTGATTGTTTGACTATCACTGCACTACCTAGCTGTCCCTTTTATTTTTCTAACAAACATTTTTATTTAAAGTTTTGAGTTCCAAATTCTATCCCTTCTCCCCTCCCTACCTTCCCCCCACCCAGATGGTAAGCAGTTGGATATAGGATATACATGTGAAATTATGTAAAATATTACCACGTTGATCATTTTGTATAAGAAAAATTGATTAAAAGAAAAAAAATGAAAAAAAGAAAGTGAAAAATAGCCTGCTTCAATCTGTGTTAAATCAATATCGGTTCTTTCTTTGGAAGTGGATAGTATGCTTCATCATTAGTCCTTTAGGATTGTCTTGGGTCATTGTATTTCTGAGAATAGTTAAGTCATTCATAGTTCTTCATCGAACAATATTGCTGTCACTGTGCACAATGTCCTCTTGGTTCTGCTCACATCAATTCATCTGAGTCTTTCCAGACCTTTCTGAAATCATCTTACTTGTCATTTCTTATAGCACAATCATATTCCATTACAATCATATACCACAGATTGTTTAGCCATTTCCTAATGGATGAACATTCCTTTGATTTCTACTTCTTAGCCACCACAAAAAGAGCTGCTAGAAAGATTTTTGTACAATTAGGCTTTTTTTCTCTTTGGGGGAAGATAGAAAGGCCTCTTGCAGAAGGTTGGACTTAACCTGTTGGAGAAGAAGCCATAGAAGCAAAGAGGTGGCGGTAAGGAGGGAGAGCATTCTATGCATTGGGGATAATGAGTGAAAAGACAGAGGGAAATGTAGTATCCTGGTTGAGGAATAGAAAGTAGAGCCATATTACGGGATCCGTGTAAACACACTGGAAAAATAGGAAGGGGCTAGGTTGTGAAGGACTTTAGAAGTCAGAGGATTTTATATTTGATCCTGGAGGTAATGGGGAGCCATTGAAATTTATTGAGTAAGGGGGGTAATGAGGTGCTTTAGTAACGATCATTTTGGCAGCTAGTGGAGAATGGTTTGTAGGCAAGAGAAACAAGGCAAGAAGACCAATCAGAGGACATTAGGCAGGGGGCCGCTGGAGCCAGCTCTGTCTCTACCTGATTATTAAATTTTCAGTGTCAGCACCTCCAAAATCAGCAAACATTACAAAACATGACTTGGTTTGATTGTGCCATTGATTGTCTAGGTTTGAAGAAGTGATGGAAAAATATTAATGATGCAGATTAAACTTTAAAATGGATCCCACATTTTCAGAAAACCAGGTCATTAATCATTTCCCAGCACACTCCTGGCAGTAGTCCAGTTATGGGGTGATAAGGGCCTTCAACCCCAAACATTGCAGAGCCTCCTAGAAAAAAATCTGTGATCACTCTAAGGAGTTTGGCTTGCTCATCTACACAAGAAAGACCAAATGGATGAAGAATATATATTACTCATATTTCAATATTCATCTGAATAATTTCTTCAATAGTGTGTGTGTATCTATGTATATATGTTTATACATCTGGAACAGAAAATACAGATCAACCATGAATTAGGCCCTTATTTGAAAAGGAGGGAAAAAAGCTAAATTCTTTTTGGGAAACTGCAAAGTACTTTTACTGACCCCAGGCTTCCCATAACAATAAAGGACCATCTTTTCAAAGTAAACATTTTACTGCTGAATGTTAGTCAGCAAGACCTGAAATACTATTGCCTCCAAAAAACTAAAGGGGAGCACAACACAGAGAGCAATAGAAAAGTATATGGTGGGTATGAGCAGGTTACAACCTATTACCAAGGAGGAATTCTGAAAAGGAATAGGATGTAAAGGATGTCATCAAAATTATATAATGGAAAAAGAAGATAAAGTGGTCACATTCTGAGATTGAGGGAAGATAGGTGGATGGCTTTACTGGTACCATTGAAATGTCAGGAAGAAGGAAGAAAGGGACAAAGACCTCCAGTATATTCCCTGTGGGAAACTTTTGGAAGGATATAGACAGGAGTTCTACCAGATAGGCAGGAATGGATGGGTTGTGCTTTGTATTGTTAGAAGAAATGCCAGGATAAACCAATCAAAAGCATTCATTAAACACTGTATGTCAGGAAGTATACCATGGTGGATAGAGAGCTGGCCTGGAAGCCAGGGAAATCTGGGTTCAAGTCCTGTCTCTGATCCATCCTGGCTGTGTGACCTGGTCAAGTCACTTAGTGTTCTCTCAGTGTTCTAGGCAACTTTCTGAGACTATAAGTTACAAAGAGGGTACCCACCTGCTTGGTAGGTTGAGTTTTCTCACTTGTAAAGTTTTTATTTTATTTATTTTTTCAAATAATGAAAATCATTCTCTCTCTATCACTTCTCACACCTTATTGAAAAAGAAAGGAAAACAAAACCCTTGTAATAAATCTGTTCAAGCAGAACAAACTCCAAAATTAGCCACATCCAATATCTACCTACCTATCTATCTATCTATCTATCTATCTATCTATCTATCTATCTATCTATCTATATCTTAATCTCCACTGATTTATGCATCATCATTGCAATGTTGGGAGGTGGGTAGCACGTTTCATCGCGAGTCCTCTGAAATCATGGTGGGTCATGATCTGCTGATCAAAGCTCCCACATCTTTCACAGATGGTTGCCTTTACGATATTGTTGTTATCATAGACATTGTTCACTTGGTTCTGCTTATTTCATTTTGCATCAGTGAATACAAGTCTCTGGGAGTTTCTTATACCAAAACAATCACAGGTCCAAAGCTTATCCCTATTCTCTATGTGCCAATAACTTCTCTAAGCACTGGAGAATGCAAAGAAAAGTTTTTAAAAGTCCTGTCCCTCTATGAGAATGCATTCTAATGTGGGAAAGAATATGTAAACAACTAGTTAAACACAAGATATACAGTGAGTAGAAAAGAAGGCACTAGAAGCTAGGTAGATCATGAAAAGCCTCCTATAGAAGGTGGATTTGAGATCTCAGATCAACCGAAGTATGAGTACAAAGCAGCTAAGATTATCATCACGGCACACCATGTATTATCTGTGTCAATAATACTCTCTTCTCCTTCCCCAAATACCTTTCCCATTTGACTTTCAGCCATCTGTTCCTTGCTATCAGTGCTAAGTCATTTCCACTTTCTACCTTCTCAGCTCCAATCCTCCAAACTGCAAAATACTCCAGGAGGAAATCACAAAATCTAGAGGACTGGGTCTACTGCAAACATATCCTGTCTAACCTCAGGTGGTTCCTGAATGGCAATCTTTTCACTTTCCTCTTATTGACTCAGTTATGCTCTTCACTCTTCCTGTTATAAAACCTTTTTCTCTCTCCTCAAGCCCCCAAATGTATGTCCCCTCTTACCCTCTCCCAGCAAGTGACCATACCTCCTACTTTACCAAAAAGACTGAGGCTAGATTAAAGCATTTATTAAGAACTTGTGTACATATATAAAAAGGGAGCAGAAAAGGGAGAGGGGGAAGGAAAGGAAGGGAGAAAGAAATGGAAAAGTGCCTAGAGAGTCAGAAACTGAGCTGGATTAGATGTCAGCATGGTTGTCATGGATACTTTCTCAAATAAAGGTCCCTATCTATCTACATGAATTTTATCCCCTGTCATCTTCTTGTCAGCCATCTTGCCATCTCAGGTAATTTCCAAGTTCCTCCCTGAATGTTGCCATTTCTGGAACCATAATCAGATCAATAGCACCACTGATACTGGAAAGGATATGTTGATCTACTCCTCTTTGGTTCCATTTGCCATCCCTATAACTTTCCAGACCAAAATACTCTCCCTGGACACTGTTCCCCTAAATATGCTATTTCTTCCATTAGAATGTAAACTACTTGAAAGCAGGGACTATCTTCTATTTTTTATTTATATATAGCATTTAGCCCAGTGTTCGACACATAGTAGGCATTGTGCAAGTGCTTTTACATTTATTCATTCATGAATCTCAATTTTCTTCCTCTACATGGCACAGTGGGAAGAACACGGAATCTAGAATTGAGGACCTGGGTTCAAATCCCACTTCTGATGCTTACTAATTTATGTGATTTCAGCATCACTTAAATTCACTGGATCTCACTTTCCTCATCTGTAAAATGAAGGTGTTGGACTAGATGATCTCTGCAGTTGCTTCCAGCTCAATTTCTATGATTCTGTCTTTCTTCTTATCCTTCCTTCCCTTTTTCAGAGCAAGAGGTGGCCCTTCTCTTTGTTAATCCATAGACTTCCCCTCGGGCTTCTCCTCCCCGACCAGTTCCTCCTCAGACTATAAATATGCATAGGTCTCCCTGTCCTGAAAAATTCTTTCCTATTTCATGCTATTTTCCTTTTTCTTTCCCTTCATTCCTAGAAGGAATAATCTATACTCATTGCCTCCACTTCCTCACCATCTACTCCTCGTCCTCTTGAAATCTGGATTTTATCATCCTCTCTAAGGTTGTTAATGATCTTAGCACCAAATCCAAAGATCTAATTTCTTTCTTCATCCTCCTTAAAATCTCTATAGCATTTGTCATGGTGGATCACTCCTCATTGAGTTCTTCTCTTACCATAGCCCTTTCCTTCTGTTCCACTTTAATCTCATGGTTCTTTCCCTGTTTTTCTGGTCACTCCTACTGTCTTTTTTGTTAGGGCAGCTAGGTGGCACAGTGGATAGAGTTCAGGGCCTTGGGCTGGGAAGACTCATTTTGAGTTTAAATCCAGCCTCAGACACATGCTAGCTGTGTGACCCTGGACAAGTCACTAAACTCTGCTTCAGTTTCCTCATCTGTAAAATGAGCTAGAGAAATAAATGACACACTGCTCTAGTACCTTTGCCAAGAAAGCCCCCAGTGGGGTCACAAAGAGTCAGAAACCACAACAAAACAATTCAACAAATACTGTTGGTTCCTCATCCTCCTTTTACCCCTTAAACATAACTATTCTCATATGTCTATCCTGGCCCACTCCTCTTTCTACCCTCTCTCCCTTGGTGATCTCATCTATTTCCATGGCTTTATGCAAGTGACTTCCATGTATATTTACACACTCAACCTTTCCCCAGAGCTCCAATTTGGTCTTTCAGTTCAATTCAATTCAATAAACATTTTCAAGTACTTACCATGTACTGTGATATGCACTAAGGATACAAATGCGAAAACAAAAATCCTTATCTTCAATGAACTGACATTTTACCGAGAGAATAAAACTTGTATACAAAGGCAATATAAAGTCAACTGGGGTATGGGAGGGAGCACTAAGAGATGGGGGCGGGGGAGGATTCAAGAGATGGCTCCTATGGGAACTGGGATCTAAAATGAGTCTTGCAGGGGGCTAGGGGTTACAACTAATAGAGATGAGGGGAGAGAATTTTCTAGATACAAGACATAGTTTCTTCAAAAGGCTTGGAAGCAGGAAAAGAAATATCATATATGAGAAGATCTCTTTGCAGATATTTACTTTATATCTACCTGCCTATCCTGCTGCCTCCTCAAAGTTAGCAGGTCTAAATCTGAATAGCTTCTTTTCTTCTCTATACCTGCCCCACCTTTTCATGTCTCTATTCCTGTTAACAGCTCATCTATCTTCTAGTCTCCCAGGCTTATAACTTTGGAATCAACTTTTGACCTTCCCTTTCTTTAACTCCATAATGCACTTATCAAATTCTATGGATTCTATCTCTGCAATATTATCTGCTCCCTTCCTCTTCTCCACTCTGTTGCACTGCAACTTCCCCAGTTCTTCATCTGTTCTTGCTTAGACAGTTGTTAAAGCTTCCTAACTGTCTCCCCTCTTCAATCTATCCCCTACATGGCCACTCAACTGATATTTCAAATGCATTACAAGGATGTCAGTCCTCTACTAAAAAGCCTTCGATGATTCCCAATTGCCTAGCAAATCAAATTGAAGTCCTGGTTCCAGTTTACCCAACAAGCCTTTTTTTCCGTACTACTTCTCTTTCATGTCCTTCAGAATCTTGGCCAACCGGTCTCTTTTCAGCCCCTCATCCTTGTTTTGCTCTTTCCTGTATCAATGTCTTTGCTTCTGTTCCTATAATCAACGCCCCACCTCCCCATCTTTGTCTCTTAAGTGTCTCCCAATGCTCAAAGTCCAAATCAGTTCCATTACCCTCTTTCCCTCCAAGTGAAAGTGATTAGTCACTCAGAATCAGAATTGCAGAAATTTGAGAGTAGGAAAGGACCTCATCAGTCATCTAGTCCAACTCCCCTGACTTCTCATGGTTCCCTTCCAGAATCTCTCCTTTATACTTCTCACATCTCCTGCCAAAGTTATTGGTATGAACATCCTTCCTGATATTAAACTGTAAACTCCTTGATAGTCAAGTCTGTGCTTGTATATCTCTTTCTATCACCTTAACATAGTGTTTTGTACACAGTAGATACTTAAATGTTTCTGGAATTGAATGGAATTTAACAAAACAGTTCTATTAATAAAAACCTATGAGTAATAAATCAAATTTATGATTCTGCAATCCTACCTGGATCAGTGAAGATTAAATAATAGGGAGCATTTATGGTCTTCTGGTGGCCCACTAAAATGAATAACAATAGGTCTGTTAACCAGCCCAATACTTCCACACAGGCTTTATTCTTTTAGCCCTGCCTATTTGCCTGTCTGGAAATATGCCCTTTGCTCCTACCTCCCTCTAATCATCTGACCACTTCTCCTTTCCCAGCCTACAAAGCGCCTTGTTTCCATCCAGCCTGACATACACCACCTAAGCAGTCCTTGGCTCTGTGATGGGGCCTTTATAATTACTCCAGGCAAAGCCTGGCATTCATGAATGTGTCTGTTCTGCCGACCCTGCAGGGAGCAAATAAGAACAGGGAGAAGGGAAGAACCAACCCTGCTATGCAGCTGTGACAAATATGCCAGAATAGACCTTCATGTCCCGTGGAGGAGAAGGGGGTGGGAGAGAACCAGAAAGAATCTAGCTCACATTTGAATTTTGGTTTATTTTACAATCAGATCAGATTTCAAGGCCATTATTATGGGGAAATTCTTGTGGTCTCATCTTCTGATGCTGTTGCTTTAAAAAAAAAAAAGTCAAAGGACATTGGGGAAAAGTCAATACAAATAAATATGGTGTGAGTGCTTTAGTCCAGATCCACTCAGTGTGAGACTGTGAGAGAAAATACAACCCTGTGTGCAGCTGCTTGTGGATAAATGAACAGCTAATTTCAACAGGGTTGCTGAATAATCAAGGCTTGGAAGCAGATTTCCGCCTGGAAAATTAACTCTTATTTGTCTCATTGGAAAATATGCATCTCTACATCAAAACACTAGGCATCCTCTTACCTCATTAAAAAACAAAAAAACAGATTGGAGGTTAGAGCCATACCATAGGCCTGCCCAGGTAGATTTAGGATTAAAAAAATTAATTTAGTGGCTGTTTTGAGGTTCGCAAAACAGAAGAGGAAGGGGTATGTTGGGGGGGGGGGGAACAGGGGGGCGGGGAAGCCATCTCTTGTTCCTGAAATAGTTTTATTGAAAGCATGGCTGGCTAGTTGCTGCCAATCCCTGGGTGGCCACAGATTAACATACACTCACTTGGTTAGAAAGGAATCCCAGGGAGCCTCTTTGTCATACAAGAGGGACATCTCTCATCTCTCCCTCTCAGGCATTCTATATTGTGGAAAGGGTAGAATAATAATCATTTTAATGATAGCTCTTTGATTTCAAAGTGCTCTCTTATATTTTATCTCATCTGATCCCCACAACAATCTTATCAGGTAAACAAGTCAAATATTATTATCTTGATTTTCAGGGGGTTGAGGCTCACGAAGGTTTGTCGTTCAGTCATTCAGTCATGTCTGACTCTTCTTGACCCCATGGACCACAGTATGCTGATACCGTCCATGGAATTTTTTTTTGGTAAGGATACTGGAGTGGCATTTCCTTCTCCAGAGGCAAACAGTAGTTAGGTGACTTGACCAGGGTCACACAGGTAGTACATGTCTGAGGCCAGATTTTGAATTCAGGTCTTCCTGACACCAGACCAGGTGGTTTAATCTCAGTGAGGTTACATTATGGAAAACTGTCAAAAATGAACACCAGCATTATCTCTTCTAGAGCAAGGCAAAAAACCCCAGAACTTGAAGTTCTGTTGATGGCAGGAAAGGACTAGAACAATTCACTTCCTTTCCTCTCCTCCCCACCTCTTACCTCTTCCTACAAAGCAGGGGGTAAAGATAGGGGGGAGCAAAGAACAACAATAAAGGAGGTTGCTTTGTACTGATTTTTTTTCTACTAGGAAGCTACATATCAAGTTAAAGAAGAATTGGAATGTCATTGGCTCTCATTTCATCTCAACTCCTGCCCTGGATGGAGCATTGAAAACCACCTAAATGAATCATTTTTATTTAAAGTCTAATGTCACCCACTTAATTTATCAAAACTTCCACTGAGTGACAAACGACAGCCTCGTCCAAATGATTCCAGTGCTTCTAGGACATTAACCTCCTCTCTACTTTACTAAAGTAAATATAGGACACAACAGCTACTCTCCTCCACCCACCCACTGCCCCTTACATCATCATTTAGAGAGTGCAGTGCAAGGGAAAAGATTTTCTTTGAGCTCCTAGAAAAATGAAAAAGAAGAGTGGAAGGTCAGTCTTACTCATACTCAAGAGGGGACTGCAGATGGGACAACTATCTCCCACTTATATCATTCTAGTACTTGTTAGTGTATCTGAAAAGCCAGCTACCAGCTAACCATAGCAGGTAGTTAGTCAGCTTGGAAGGGCCAGATTGCAAAATTAGGGATGACTCGGTGGAGCTGACTGTGGGATGACTGGCTGGAGGAAAGTCATCTAGTGTCTGTAATCTATCAACTTTTTAAACCCAAAGAAGTGATGCAGAGATAACTCACACAAGTAGTCAATTCGAATGCGTCCAACCTTCCCTGGCCAGTATTTCAGAGCGCTTCCTAAATCACTTGCTATTGCTTGTCCATCTTAACAAAAGTTCCCTACTAATAAATACCTTGGCTTGGGTTCCAAAGAACCCTAACCTCTTGGTCCTGGATTGGCCAGGAAAAGTCTCAGAAGTTTCCCTGATACATTAACAAGCCAGTGTGATGATAACTCTGTGTGCCTCCCTCTCAGAAAGCTCACTTTTCTACTGTTCTAGTGAATTCTGTATGATGATGGTGCTGCGGGGACTCAGAGTGGGAGGGAAGAAATGGAGTTTCTTCCTTCCTTGGGAAAAGAATAGAGACCAGACTAGAGGCGCAGCAAAAATTAACTCCTTCCTGAGCATCCACTTATCTAGAGTCCAGCATAAAGAGTACATCTGGGGGCAGTTAGGTGGTGCAGTGGATAGAGCACCGGCCCTGGAGTCAGGAGGACCTGAGTTCAAGTCCGACCTCAGACACTTAACACTTACTAGCTGTGTGACCCTGGGCAAGTCACTTAACCCTCATTGCCCTGCACAAAATAATAATAATAATAATAATAATAATAATAATAATAATAATAAAAAGAGTACATCTGATTGGACCTTGTAATCTGCCCTAGGGAAAAAAATTCCCATATCCACTGATTCATTTGACAAAGTGTCTATCACACACAGAATGCTAGGCATTTGGGGAAATACAAAAAATAATGTCCTCCTGGGACCTACAATCTAACACATTTATAGAATTCCCAAAAATCTTAGCACATTTTTCTGCTAGAAGTTTGAAACCACACTAAGACTTCTGGAACACCCTGAATATAATATCCAAAAGAAGGAATCTGAAACCCCTCTGATTTCTGTGACTAGAGAAGCAGATAGCAGAGAAGCATGGTTACTTGCTAGGCCAAGGCATTAGGGAGCTTGAGCTGCATAGATAACATTTAATCATCAATGGAGTTGTGAGTCTTGGAACCTTAATCTTTTCCCCTTTCAGGAACTGGGTTTGGGGGCCTTATCGCCCTAAAACCTGCTGCCCTTCAATGAAGCTATAACTAGTACTCCTTTGTGTCTCATCTGTCTGCTCTACCCTTCCCTAAAACCCATCCTCTTCCATCCTCCCCATTCATTGTGCTCTGTCCACTGGGAAGCCCAATCCTAGCATTAACAAATATCCTGTGGTGGGTTGGAGTTGGCTCTTACTTGCTATGGATAATCAGTTGTTAAATTTTTGGTGTGAGCATTTACACCACAAAAGATGGTAAATGAGGGGCAACTAGGTGGCGTGGGGTAGCTAGCGGGCACAGTGGATAAAGCACCAACCCTGGATTCAGGAGGACCTGAGTTCAAATTGGACCTCAGACACTTGACATTTACTAGCTGTGTGACCCTGGTCATTTAACGTGACTTGCCCAGGGTCACACAGCTATTAAGTGTCAAGTGTCTGAGGCCTGATTTGAACTCAAGTCCTCCTGAATCCAGGGCCGGTGCTATATCCACCGTGCCACCTAGCTGCCCCTAGAATTGTTATTTCAATGATCTGTTGGCAACTAGGTCATTCTCATTTCTTTCTCGATGCTCAGTCTTACTCTCTGCCACAATATCTGCTCTCACTCTTAGGGATTTTATTCTCCTCACTGAAGTCCCCTCAAATATCTTCATTTCAAATATCTTCATCTTCCTTAGCTCCTCAACAAGACTTTACTCTATGTCTGCCATCATAAGGGTAACTTTATCTTATATTTCCACTTTTTCTTTTAAATGCTTTATTGATGCTCATTTCTTTTTATTTCATTTTCATATCCCAATGACTCCCCCTCTCCATAAATAATAAATGAGTGTTGATTGACAAAGTACCTATTAGGTGGCAGATACTGTGTGGTAGGCCCTGGGAGTACAATGACAAAAATGAACTATTCCTTGTCCCTCAAGGAATTTACATTGGATCTGGAGACACAACTTGCACATGTACAAGTATATAAACTATATAAAAATTAAGTACTATTAAAAATTTTTAGAGAAGAAACCCTAATATCTGAGAATCAAGAAAGGCCTAATGCAGGTATTGTCTGAACTGAGCTTTGAAGGAAAGTAGGGATTCTAAAAAGCAGAGATGAGAAGCAACTGAATTTCAAGTATGAGGGACAACCTGTGCAAAAGTAAGCGGACGGGGGCAGCTAGGTGGCACAGTGGTTAGAGCACTGGCCCTGGATTCAGGAGGACCTGAGTTCAAATCTGGCCTCAGACACTTAACACTTACTAGCTGTGTGACCCTGGGCAAGTCACTTAACACCAATTGCCTCACCAAAAAGAAAAAAAAAAGTAAGTGGACAGGAGGTGAAATGTTGTACGGCAAGAATAGGAAGAAGCCCAGTTAAACTGGCCTTATGAGTATGTGAAGCGGGGTAATGCATAATAAGCCTGGAAGCATAAGATAGAGCCAGGTTGTAAAGGGCTTTAAATGAAAAACAGCATTTATATTTGATCCTAGAGATAAAATAGGGAATCAGTGGAGGGCATTGAGCAGAATGATGACACAGTCATATCTATGCTGTAGCAAAATCATTTTGGCAACTGTTTGGAGGATGGAATGGCCAATAAAGGCACCGTAAAAATGAAGCAAAACTTGTGTCCTGAGGGTCCTTTTACAGGCTTCTGAGGCAAGACCTCCGGGATACAGACACTTTTCTACCCCATCCCTCCATATCAGTATTGTCATTAGGATCATCAAGAAAAAAAACAAGAGTTATCTTATTTTGGTTCATTTTTCACAGGTCTTTAATAAGCTCAAGGGCACACATCTCAAGAACTTGGGTTGGGTCAATCAGTCAATAAGCATTTGTTAAGCACCTACGATGTGACAGACACTGCTAAGGTTTGGGTTGTATAATAGAAAAAGATGTTCCTTGCTTGTGTATATTACTGACTAATCTACTACTTCATCCTGGATGTGAAATGTCAAGGAAGATAATTTCACAAACACTTATTAAGTACCCTCTGTGTATAAGATTCATACTGGGCACTGGGCATCAAAATCCATAAATGAGCCACAATCCATAAGGAGTTTATGTTCTACTGGATAAGATGAGTTCTTGGAGTGTTCACAGATCTCCTTAGCAGAGGATAAACAGGTTTGTTTACATATGCCCACCACTTATGCAGAAAACAGACTAACAGATAATAAATAAAACAAATTAATTTAAGGGCAGTTAACTTTTGCATATCTATATACTATGTGCCCAACTTCTGTCTCAAATCCCTGTAAATGAATCTGTTTCTGAATTTCCATTCTGTGGAAAGAAATTATAATGGTGTTTCACATCTAGAGACTTAATTTCACAAATAATTATATGATGCAGATTGAATGAAAAATGGTCTGTCTGGTGGACATGTATTATTATTGTTATTAATTAGTTGGTATTTAGGAACCAACAGAAAACTCAGAGCAGAATAAACCAGTAAGAAAGGCATAATGGACAAAAATTTACAATCCAAACATGGTCTTTCATTTCAATCTTCATGCTACATTGCATTGAACTTGATGAACTGCTCACCATTTGAACCAATGCAAAGATTCTTGCCATGATGTATAAAGCAATTTTTTGTTTTTGACTCCTGTTTTCTCTTCCCAGCCTTATTCTCTGTTATATGTGTGAGTGCGCACAGTAGTTCTAGTCTGGTTTAATAGGGCCATAGAAACTGCCTCCATAAAACATTTTCAGGGCCCCTTTCAAGAGTCTCTGCCATAAATTTTATGAATTATCAATACAAACAAGCAGACTTCTGTGTTATCTTGAGGTTCTTATATCTCTAGGAGAAGTTCTTGCCTATGGGTTCCTTGAGTTTACCTGGATGCATATCTTTGTAAACTGAGTTAACTTTATTAATGGAAAGCAGGGAGTCTTGGTTTGAATTTCAGAGCTTACAATATACCATGACCTATAGAAAATTTTAAAGTAGACTCATTTGCTTCCCACTAAACCTAGGTTCTCTTTTTGGCTTCTTATAGAAAAGGGTCAGTTGTGATCCTATTACTTACTGGTTGATTTCCTACCCTGATACTGCTACTATGTCTGGCTTCTTTTTTTGTGGCAAAATATTCCCAGTGGGGAGCTTGGCCTACAAAGGTTCTACAGTACTCATCTGCACTATCATTCTTTAGTGGCTTTCAATGTCCAATGAACCTGACTCAGACACCTCCTTTATTGGCCTCTCCAAAGAAAACCCATGAGCCATCCTTTCATTTAATATCAACCTTCTTATGTATTCTGATTTCATTTAAGGTTATGGGTCAGTTTCTCCAGTATTATGTCTACTCACAAAGATCTCACATTAATTTACATGATCTAAACCAGGGATTCTTGACTTTTTGTGTCATGGACCTCTGTGGCAATTTGGAGAAGCCTTATGATCCTCTTCTCAGAATAATTTAAATGCATCAAATGCAGAAAATTACAAATATATACACATATATACATATATTTCAAACAGTTATCAATTTTTTTTAACTTCATGGTATGCCGGTTAAGAAACCCTGACCTTGGGGCAGCTAGGTGGCGCAGTGGATAGAGCACCAGCCCTGGAGTCAGGAGTACCTGAGTTCAAATCCGGCCTCAGACACTTAACACTTACTAGCTGTGTGACCCTGGGCAAGTCACTTAACCCCAACTGCCTCACTAAAAAAAAAAAAAGTTAAAAAAAAGAAACCCTGACCTAAACTATGTATGATTCTTAGCACCTTTGGCTTTTGTCACAGGAAAAGTGGGTAGGACCACCAGAACTGATGTCTGTTTTGTTTTTTTCTTCATTATACATGTTGCCATGGCCAAAGAATCCACCACCTAGTAGAGAACCCACTGTAGATGAATGTCTCTGTTCTTAGCTAAACTGGTTTTCAGACAGTAGACAGACAATCTGTCACCAGTACAATACTTGAAGCCTTTCCAGATTTGTAGAAGCTGCCAGAATATAACTCTACCCTTTGAAAAGCCAGGTATCATCATCTCTATTCTAAGATGAAGCATTTTTTGGAGGCCACAACGATGATAATACTGAATATTAATATACCAACAACAATAATGGCAACGGAAACAAAAATAACTGAATTAATTCCAGGCAAAGTGCCATACATCAGTTACTAAACTTTGTACTCTCTCATCTAGGCCATTTACCGAAATGTTATTTATTCAATAAACAGTTTGAATTCTGCTTACAGCACACAAGAGCACACATTTATATTGGTTATCATTGCTGAAATATTTATCATTTCTATTTTGAATCATTCAAGTACAGCTTTGAAGAAAGTAGAGAACAAGAATTACTATTCCTGTTTTAAAGATGGGAAAAGGAAAATCCAAGAGGTTAAAGACTTGCCTGAGGTTATGGCTAAGTGAAGTCAAGACTAGGAATCAGATCTATGATGACTCAAACCACTAGACCATCTTGCTTCTCTCTAGGGAGAGTAAAGTGATGAATTGGCCATGTACATGTAGCTTTAACCATTATAATTTTCAGTGCCTATAATTTTAGTGCATTGTGCTTGATATTGATGTGAATGGGGGGAGGGCATGGGTTTTTTAAAGTTTCCTGGGCTTGCTTAGTACCTGGGGGTTGGTGTTTTACATGATTACACAAGTATAATCTATGTCAGATTGCTCAGGGAAGATGGAAGAGACAGAGAGAGGGAGGGACAGAATTTGGAATTCTAAACTTTTTTAAATGTTAAAAATTGTTTTAACATGTAATTAGGAAAGAAATACATATTATTTTATTTTAAAAATTATCTACCCTATGTTTATTCACTTAGTTCCTGCTATGTGAGGGGTAGATAATCTGAAAAAACAAATTCAAAATAAAGTATTAATGAAAGAAAAAGGAAGGGGGGGAAGAGGGGGAAGTTCCTGGAATTTCCAAAAACGTAAGATGAAAGTGAGTGAGTGCTTTTATTTAGCAACTCAACACTTTCTTCATAGAAAATGAAGTTTTATGTGTTTTGATTTAGCTTCTATACACATCATCATCAACTACTGGGAATGGAAAAATCTTTACAAAGCAGCAGCATAATTGATGATGATTTGAGCAAGCCTGGGATATCATGCTGCCTCTTGTTTTTCCTTATATATAATAAAATGAGGGATTAAACCAAATGACCTCTAAAGTGCCTTTCCAGTTTTCATTCTTAAGAAATGCAGCATGATGAAGACCAAATGTGACCTGATCAAGACAGAGTTTAATAGGGTTGTCATTTCCCTCATTCTGGCTCATATGCTTTTAGTAATGCAATCTATGATTAGATTTGAGGCTACCTTGATTAAGTGTTTACCCACTTTGAGTCTGTGGTTCACAAAAAGTGTCAGACCTTTTTTAAGTGAACTGCTGTCCAGCTGCATTTTCCTTATCTTGTACTTATGGGTGACTTAAATGGAGAACTTCATAGTTGTACAGCTTATTAAATGTTTTTTTGAGGTGAATTGAATTCTTATTAAATTTCATTTTTTTAGAAATGTCCATTCTAACTTGTTGAGATCTTTTTAGATCACATGTTTATTAGAGATTTTTTAAAAATGTAATTTAGTTATTATATATATATATATATAACCTATATCAGATAACCTGCTGTCTAGGGGAGAGGGGAGGGAGGGGAGGGAGGGACAAAAATCTGAAATTAGAAAGCTTGTATAAATAAAAGTTGAGAACTATCTTTACATGTAACGGAAAAAAAAATAAAATACTTTATTAATTTAAAATAAAATTTAAAAAAGGAAAAAAAAGGAAAAAATGTCATTTAAATGTATTCTATCAATTCTTTTATCCATATCATTGATAAAAATGTTGAACTGAACAAGCAAAAAGATAGATACCTGGAGCCCTCTCTTCAAAAATTCATCGATTCCAAGTATACTTAACCACATTAAAATCTAGCCTACATCTTGATCTTGTGCAAAGTCATGAAAAACTTTGGTAAATGCTTTACTAAGATACAACAAATATTTATGTTATTCCTTGAGTCTACTAACTCTGCCAAAAATAGAAATGGAGATGGTTTGGCATTATGTATTCTTGATGATGTTATGATGGTTTTTAGAGATCACCACCTCCCATTCTTTATGGTCACAAAACATGCTTGTAATAAAATTTTTTGAGAATTTTTCCAGGAACTGAAGCAAAGTTTACTGGTTTCTAGTTTGAAGAACCCTTTCTCTTCCCCTTTTAATAATCTGGACAAAATTTCCCACCTCTAGTTCTGTGACATCTCTCCTATTTCCCCTGATTTTTCAGTGGTCAACAAGAGAAGCTAAGCAATTCTAGACATAAAATACTTTCAATACCCTTGAATACAATTTTTCCAGGCCTAGAGACTTGAATTCCTTGAGAGAAATGTATCCTTTCCTCAAGTATGTTATATTTCAGTTCCTGTTTAACCATTTCCACCCCCTATCCTTTGTAGTCAGAATACCTACAATTTTATTATTAATATAAGTTAAGTTGAGGGAGAAAAATGAGTTCTCTTTATATTGACTGGACAATTGAGCCCAAATTTTTTTTAAAAGTCATTATACTTTTTAAAATTTAATATAATTTTAAAATTTAAAGTCTTAATAAAATCTATTAAGTTGTTCATTTTCCACCTAAAATGTAAATGCACTCTGCTAGGTAATGAGGATTCAAAGACAAAAATCTAACAGTCTCTTCCCTCTGAGAAATTGTGTTTTGTTTATGGACATAGCATATACACAGAATTGTAATGCAAAGCAATTTGAAGAGGGACAGAGAGCTAAATAGTGAAACTATCAGGAATGGCTTTATGTAGATGGAACCTGAATTAAACCTTAAAGAAATCTAGGGGTTCTAAGTCATATAAATGAGAAATAAATACATTCCAGACATAGGGGTCAGCGTGGAGATGGGACATTTTAAGATCATAAAACAAAAGAAGAAATAAAATACTTAACCTTATCTTAGAAAAAAGAAATTCAACAAAAGTCATCAAGGAACTCCCTAAGAAAAAAATCCCAAGGGCCAGATGGATTCACAAATGAATTCTACCAAACATTTAAGTAACAACTAATTCCATTACAATATTTGAATAAATAGGTAAAGAAATCCCACCAAATTCCTTTTATAACACAAATATAATTTTTTTTGTTTTTGTTTTTGGTGAAGCATTTGGGGTTAAGTGACTTGCCCAGGGTCACACAGCTAGTAAGTGTCAAGTGTCTGAGGCCAGGCTGAATTTGAACTCAGGTCCTCCTGAATCCAGAGCCGGTGCTCTATCCACTGCGCCATCACAAATATAGTTTTGATACCTAAATCAGGGAGATCAAAAACAGAGAAAGAAAACTAAAGACCAATTTCCTTAGTGAATATTGATACAGAAATTTTAAATAAAATACTAGCAATGAGATCACAGAAATATATCACAAAGCTCATACACTGTGACCAAGTAGGATTTACACCAGGAATGCAGGGCTGGTTCAATATTAGGAAAACTATCAGCATAATTGACCATATCAGTAACAAAACCAACAAAAGTCATATGATTTTCTCAATAGATGCAGAAAATGCGTTGGATAAAATACAACACTGATTCCTGTTAAAAACTCTAGAAAGCATAAGAATAAATGGATCTTTCCTTAAAATAATAAATTGTATCTGTATTATGTGTAATGGAGATAAGCTAAAAGCCTTCCCAATAAGATTGGGGGTGAAGTAAGGAGACACATTATCAACACTATTATTCAATATTGTACTAGAAATGCTAGGTATAGTAATAAGAGGGGAAAAAAGAAATTGAAGGTATTAGAATAGGCAATGAAGAAATAAAACTATCACTTTGCAAACAATATGATGGTATACTTAGAGAATCAACTAAAAAACTACTTGAAATAGTTAACAACTTCAGCAAAGCTTCAGGATACAAAATAAATCCACATAAATCATCAGCACTTCTACATATTACCCAAAAAGTTTAGCATGAAGAAATAGAAAAAGTAATTCCATTTAAAATAAGGAGTTTACCTGCTAAGACAAACCCAGGAACTATATGAACACAATTACAAAATGCTTAACCAATGGCCAAACCAATACAATAAAAATGACAATTTACTTGATTACATGATATTAAAAACCTTTTGCACAATCAAAACTAATACAGCCACAATTAGAAAGAAAACAGAAAACTGGAGAAAAATTGCATTGTTTATTTGGTAAAGGTCTTATTTCTTACATTTATAGGGAACTATAAATTCAAATTTGTAAAAATAAGGGCCATTCCCCAGTTGATAAATAGTCAAAGGACATTAACAGACAATTATCAGAAAAAGAAGTCAAAGCTATCAATAGTCATGTAAAAATGCTCGAAATAGCTTTTTTTTTTTTTTTGGCAGGGCAATGAGGGTTAAGTGACTTGCCCAGGGTCACACAACTAGTAAGTGTCAAGTGTCTGAGGCTGGATTTGAACTCAGGCCCTCCTGAATCCAGGGCCAGTGCTTTATCCACTGCGCCACCAGCTGCCCCCTCTAAATCACTTCTGATAAGAAAAATGCAAATATAAAAAAAACCTCTGAGATATTACCTAACACCTGTCAAATTGGCTAATATGAAAGAAAAGGTAAATGATAAATGCTGAAGGGTATATGGGAAAATAGGGACACTAATACATTGTGGATGGAGTTGTGAACTGGTCCAACCATGCTGGAGAACAGTTTGGAGCCATGCCCAAAGATTCCTTTGACCCAACAATACCACTACTATATATTTATCAAAGAGATCAAAGGAAAAGGAAAAGGATGCATATGTATAAAAATATTTATAGCAGCTCTTTTTATGGTATCAAAGAATTGTAATGGAAGGGATGCTCATCAATTGGGGAATGGCTGAAAAAGTTGTGGTATATGATTATGAAGGAATACTGTTGTGCTATAAGAAATGACAAGGCAGATGGTTTCAGAAAAAAACAGCTATATGATCTAATGCAAAATGAAGTGAGCAGAACCAGGAGAACATTGTACACAGTAACATCAATATTGTAATGATGTTCAACTGTAAAGGCTTAACTGCTCTGACCAAGACAATGATCCAAAACAGTTCCAAAGGACCCATGATGGAAATTCTATCCACCTCCAAAGAGAGAACTGATGTACTCTGAATACAGATGGAAGCATGCTTCTTTTTATTATCTTGATTTTTATTGTTTTATTTTGTTTGTGTTTTCTTTTGCAACATGGCTAATTTGGAAATGTTTTACATGACTTCATATGTACAATTGGAATCAAACTACTTGCCTTCCCGAGGGGTTGGAGGGCACAGGAGGAAGGGAGAGAATTTAAAACCAAATTTTAAAAAAATGATTGTTAAAAAATTTTATATGTAATTGGTAAATGCCTAAGGAAATAAATTATTTTTTTAAAAAACCAACAGAGGGGGCAACTTTGGCAAGGAGTACTTTTTTTTGCTATCCCTTCCCCAGAGACTGGAACAAAGAGGCAAAGAAGCAAAGAATTGGAATGATGTAGAGAGAGGGATAGAATGGGGAGAAGAAGGATCACATGGTGGATGCCCTCCATTTTCTCAGTAAAGTGTTGAGCAAGGTCCTTTGCTGTTAGGAGGAGGTTGGTAGATGAGGTAGGTGAGGTGAAGAGAAAATGATACTATATGGAATGTCCTAGTCACAAGATCAGATATCTAGAGCTGGAGGAACTTTGGAGGTCATCTAGTCCAGACTCCTCATTCTACAGATGAGGAAAATAAGGCTCATGAAAGTAAGATGACTTGTCCAAGGTGTCATAGGCAGTAAGCATAAGCAACAGGATTTGAATCCAAGTCCTCTGATTCCAGAGCTTCTGCTCTCTTTCCATTGAATTCTTGCTGCCTCTTTTTTTTTCCTACCCCATCACACTTCCAGGGAAGAGTATAAAGACTGCTGTAGAGCAGTAACATAAGTAGTCAACATAGTCAGCTTGGTTATGTGATTTCCTCCAGCATTAGGCTAGAAGGAAGAGAAAAGGCTGATGATGGAATTTGGCAAGGTATGAGTGTGACAGAACACAAGAGCAAAGGGTGGAAGAGTAAAGGTGAGCGTATGGTTGTTTTGCTTAACTAAA
Organism: Dromiciops gliroides; assembly: GCF_019393635.1. Lineage (NCBI taxonomy): Eukaryota > Metazoa > Chordata > Mammalia > Microbiotheria > Microbiotheriidae > Dromiciops > Dromiciops gliroides. The sequence goes on along the minus strand of NC_057865.1, from coordinate 162,925,755 downwards.
GGGAAGAAAGGAAGGAAGCAAACATTTATTAAGCATCTACTATGTGCCCGGTATTGTATGGGGTAGGCCATGATGTTTTAATAACTTTTTGAAAATTATTTTTCTTTATTTTTCACCATTTACACGATTTGATTTTTCATACATAATATAAATTCATTTCCCATATATACTATATATTATGCTAGGGTATTGTAAAGTAAAAACAGAAAATACAGGCATTATTCAACATTGAAACCCCTTCGTGATTTTTGGCCCGTCCTGTACTAAGTGCTTCACAGATATTATCTCAATTTGATCCCTAAATCAACCTGATGAGGTAGGTGCTATTTTGACCCCCATTTTACAGTGGAGAAAACTGAGGCAGTATTTAAGTCACTTGTCCAGGATAACATAACTGGTAAGTATCTAAGGTCATATTGAACTCTTGTTTTCCTGAGTTCAGGGCCCAACTCTAACTGTGCCAGTTAGCTGTCTAGAGGGTGGAGATATGAAAGTGAGCCCTGATCAGGGGTGATGCCTAGGAAGTTATGATCAGAGAGAAGAATTTCAGAGGTTAGCATTATGGAAAGAGCACAGTTATAGTGACAGTGAGCTCTGTGAATGGCAGGATCAAAATAAAGATGTAGGCATGGGACTTTTGGAAAATGCCGAGATCAGGGTGTTCGAGTGGACATCCATGTGTGTATGCAGTTCTGAGGGAAGGATTCAGTGTAGAGGGGAAGACTGAGTTGACTCTGAACTCTTTGAGAAAGGAGGGAGAATGATAGAATCTGGTAGATTACTGCCACAAGCATCTGGACAGAGGGATCTAGACTAGTGGAACATACCTCAAAAGAGGATGGTTTGATGAACATTAGTAACAGAGTGAAGGTTTGGAAGTGGGGATCAGGAACAAGTGGCATGCCCACTCCAGCTCCAATGTGTCAAGTGACACGAGAGGAGGTGAACCAAGCACTTGAAAGGAGAGTCATGTTCCTATGAAAACAAGAGGTTAAAAGGGGTGTGAAAGGAAGGGCTCTAGAATGTTGGAAGTTTGGTGTTTTTAACATCTAAAAATTTATTGATAATCTTTTGTTTATATAATATCACAATTGTCCTCTATTTACTTCCCTTACCCTTCTCTGAGAACCATCCCCTATAAGAAAGAATTGTTTTTTTAAGGAACAAAGTTATTTATTATTACACAGTTTTATATGTTAAATAGCAGTGTACTTTAATGTACAGAGGAGCACATTTTTGATTTACAAAATGTTAACAAAAATCCATGTCCAAGGTTTCTTGCAGAGCAAGGCAAGCACTTCCCAATGATTATCTATGACTTAAGTCCCCTTTTACTTCATTTTGTTGATGTTTTATTGGAGGGAAGGTGGGGGAGTGTTGCAGGGTAATATGGGTTAAGTGACTTGCCCAAGGTCAAACAGCTAGTAAGTGTCAAGTGTCTGAGGCCAGGCCGGATTTGAACTCAGGTCCTCCTGAATCCAGGGCTGGTGCTTTATCCACTGTGCCACCTAGCTGCCCCCTTTTACTTCTGAAGGAGTGTAGCTAAAAACAATGTCAAATACTGACGAGCATACCGCAAAGTGACATGGTAGTTCTACATTTCATTTCACTGGTAAGTCTGATATTACCTATAGCAGGATTTCACTGTGTGCATAATGAAAATGCACCCCTCCAAGGAGTGTTCTTTTTGTCAGATAGTTCTAAGGAGCAAGAATTTCATACACTCAACCTCTATTTCCAAGAAATAATGCTTGATTACATTTCACATATATTTCAAAGTAATAATCAAAGTTTGAAGGAGGAACAAGTAAAAATCTTAAGGATTAAAAAAGGCATCCTTTGGCTGAAAGGGTACGAAAATGAGGTTAGGTTAAAGTAACGAATCACAACACACATAGACATTGAGGATTTGGCAAGAGTAACATATGCAGCAAGAAAGAATGATTTGTAAAGAAAAGGAAGAAGAAAAAATCAGCAAAAATAACTGATATAGGGGGGCAGCTAGATGGCGCAGTGGTTAAAGCACCGGCTCTGGATTCAGGAGTACCTGAGTTCAAATCCGACCTCAGACACTTGACACTTACTAGCTATGTGACCCTGGGCAAGTCACTTAACCCCCATTGCCTAAAAAAAAAAAAAATAACTGATATATCCTGCCCAAGGTTTATGCAATGTTTCACAACAATGGATCTCCCACCTTTGTTTTCTCCTATTTCTTGCTTCTTTGTAATTTTGCAACATTCATTTTAATTGTTTTGTGCTTATTTTTCTTTCTACTTTCTATTCCTTTGGGCATTTAATATATTTTTCTTGGCTCTGCTTAACTTCACTTTGGATCAGTTTAAATGTCTTTCCATGCTTCTCCATATTCAATATATTCATCATTTCTTATATCACAGTAATATTCCATTACATTCATGTACCACAATTAGTTTAGCCATTCCCCAACTGATGGGTTTCTACTTTGTTTCTAAATTTTTACTACCACAAAAGTGCTGCTATAACTATTTTGGAGCTTTTTTTAATTTATGGAGCTTTTCTTTTTATCAGTTCCCTCCTTGTGGTATAAACCTAGCCCTGGAATCTCAGGGTCAAAGAGAGGAAGTTTGCTAATCACTGAATGGGTATATAAGAAGCCACAATGGCATGAAGAAGAAGGCAGGGGAAGCTAGGAACTATATGCTGCCTACAGGCTTTGATTACTCCACTATTACTCTTTGGGGACAACTGTCCTTTGTTTCCCAATGCAGACCCTTTGGTCGGCCATCAATGCAGAGAAGTACCCCATCTTAAGCACGCAGAAAGTTTCAAGTTACTGGCATATCTCTGCTCATAAAACTCTTGCATCTTCAGCTCCATGGTTTAGCAAGGGAAATATATTACTAATATCCTTGTTTGAAACTTTGAACACATTTTCCCATAGAAATATTCAGTGTTATTATCCAACTCCAAAGAAAGAAGTGATACTGATTGAACACAGACTGGTCTGACATTTTTCACTTTCATTTTTTTCTTTTATTCGAGTTTTCTTATACAAAATTACTAATATGGTAATGTTTTACATAATTGCACATGTATAACCTATATCTGATTGCTTTTACCACTTGAGGGAGGGGGGAAGGAGGGAAGGAGGGATAGAATTTGGAATTCAAAACTTTAAATAAAAATGTTTATTAAAATTTTAAAAAATATTCAGTGTAGCTGAAATTAGTATGTTATGGCTTAAATAGACTCTCAAGTATCCTGAGTATCTAATCACGATAACATTAATTCATTGGGATGGGCAGCTAGGTGACACAGTGGATAGAGCACTAGCTCTGAAATTGGGAGGACCTGAGTTCAAATCTCACCTCAGATACTAGCTATGTGACCCTGGGCAAGTCACTTAACCCCAATTCCCTTAAAGATCTGGGGTCATCTCCATTGTCCTCATATATATCTTGCCATTGGACCCAGATGGCTCTGGAAGAGAGAGTGAAGTTGGTGTCCTTGTACAGCCCTCTCTCACTGAAATCCAGTTCAGTGCAAGTCATGACATCACTCGATGTCATGGTCCTCTTTGAGAAAGAAGGACAAACAACAACAATAATGACAAGAATTCAATGGAAAATACATTCTGAATTCCAAACAACTTAATTTAAAACAGCATTTGGGAATATTCATCCTTTGTAAGTTAGTAGCTGCAGGGTTTGACCCAAGGGCACAGACCAACTGAAGACTGGGAACAGGGATCAAATTGGCAAGGTCAGAAGTGGAAGCTGTTGGATATGACTGATATCTAAGCAGCTGGATTACATTCAGAGCTGGAGCTAATATGTAATGACATGTCCATTGTTGAAATAATTCTCTTCCTTTTAAGACCCCTAAGATTTCAGCAGATAGGGGGAGGAGCTAAGTGGCACATTGGATAAAGCACCAGCCCTGGATTCAGGAGGACCTGAGTTCAAATCTAGCCTCATACACTTGACACTCACTAGCTGTGTGACCTTGGGCAAGTCACTTGACCCTCATTGCCCCGCCCCAAAAAATATTGCAGCAGATCACACTTTTAGAACTTGAACCTCTATCATTTTACAGGTGAGGGAACTGAGGTCCAAAAAGGCAAAGTTCAAGAACACATAATATCATATGGTAACAAAACTGTTCATTGAATTTAGGTCCTTGAACTCCAAAATTTGGTGCCCTTCCCCTTCTCCTATCATTCCTAGATGAAGTCTTTCCAAATCCCTCTAGATAAAAGTGATTCTTTGATCCCTGAATATAACACACCACTTCACTATCTAGTTATAATATAATTGTGATTATAGTTATTTGGATACAGTAGTCCAGAGTCACAAAGAAGAAAGGAAGTATTTTGCATTTTCCGAGTCTTACACACACTTCCTCTTCACCTCTGACTTCTAGCTTCCCTGTCTTCTTTCAAGGCTTAGCTCCATCCCACCTTCTGCAGCAGTCCTTATCCCAATCCTTCTAACTGCTGAGGATTTTCCTGTCTGAGATTACCCCATACCTTTTTTGTTTTTGTTTTGTTTTTGTTTTTTTGTTTTTGCGGAGTAATGAGCGTTAAGTGACTTGACCAGGTCACACACCTAGTGAGTGTCAAGTGTCTGAGGTTGTATTTGAACTCAGGTCCTCCTGACTCCAGGGCCGGTGCTCTATCCACTGCGCCACCTAGCTGCTCCCCCCCATACTTTTTTTTAATGAGGAACTGACCACTGAGCCTAGTCCTTATGAGCATGTACAGAATACCTCTGTTACAACCAAGTATTGGAGAGGAATTTTTTATTCTTCTCTTCTTGCTGTATGTTTGAAGTAACTATCCCTTCATAAAAGCTAATTGATGTTAACTGGCAAAATGAAAGTATGGCAGAGGCCAGAGAATCTGCTTCTGGGAGAGTTTTGATGACGTGTAATAGAAGTGCCTTGGAGAGATTTGAAGAATATGCAGACATCGAGTTGTAACTGGTTCTAATCGGCTAGCCATGTGGTGAAGAAGAGCCTCTTTGATCGGCTGCAGCAGGATGGCTGGAAGTGAGAGGGAATTCAAAAGACACTGTTTGTCCTCATCGCTTCTCTTGGTCTGACATCTTCAGCAAACTTATCTCTGCTGTTGGCATTCCAGTGAGAAAAGAGAAACGATGAAGTGAGGGAAGGGTATCTGGCCCTCCCCATCTGAGGCCAACATGTGGCTCGTGAATAAGGGCCTTGTTTCTTTGCTCCAGAGTTTGTTCTTTTGCTTTAGGTGAAGAAAATGGAGACTGCAACCTTACAGGTTTTGAAAGATCGGGAGAATGAGCCAACTGAAATCCAGAATGGGATCTAGAGTATCCAGGAGCCAGTTCAGCACTGGGTTTTGCAGCCAGCCCAGAACTGATGCCCCAAGGATCAAGAAATGACCTTCAGGATCCGGCATAATGGTAGCTGAAATGAGGACTCATCCAGTGGCATCTCTGCATATGAATGTGAATTTGCTGGAGCCAATGCTATAAAGAAGCTACATTTAATCTGAATCTTCTTTTCCTAGATAACAAGGTATCGTATGGGACAGAGTTCCCCCCTTCCCCCCCACCAAAAGTATTGGAGAGGAATTTTTTATTCTTCTCTTCTTGCTGTATGTTTGAAGTAAAAGCTATCCCTTTGTAAAATCTAATTGATGTTAACTGGAGAAATGAAAGTGGTGCCTAATAGTTGGGGGAGGGGTAGAGGGGGAAAGACATGCAAAATGTAAACTTGGGGACTAGCACACAGTAAACCTTTAATAAATGTTTGTTGACTGACTGATTTTTTTTCTTCTTAGATGAAGGCCAAACAACATCTTCATTTTATTTTCATTACATAAAAACTTGGACAATCCAGGGCTAATTATTCAGTAGATTGCATATCTTTTTCCCAATGAAATATCTATTGCTTCTAGTTTTAACTAGGCTTGGGTCCAAAACATTGCTGATTATACCATGTACTCCCCTAGCAGATATCCATTTTACAGTCACACAGATGCTCAACTCTTAAAGACACCCCTGCTTGCTTTAGTGCTTTAACATGTTTCATTTGTAGAGGGAAGGAGAGGAAAAATCATCCAATTGGCCCAGTGTGATTTGTTTTAAAATATTTTGAACAAAAACCTGCCATTTCATCAGTATCAATGATCTACTTAATCTTTTCTACCTCAAAATATCTCCATCCCTTCTATTCTTATTACCTTAGCAATTTTTACAGAATCTCTGCTAATTTAGGTGCAAACTGTCAAGATAAAAGAAGTATTTTGTGAGTTTGGGTTCTCATATCACTCTAAGTATGAAAAAACCACGACACTGAGTCCTGTACATGGCTAGGCTCCAAAGATAGAAAATGTATATATGATCATTCCAGATTTCTGTCCTTCACCTATAGCACATCAACCACTTTCAGATAGCTGCCAGGAAATAAGGAGAGAGTTATCGTTGAGCAAAGTCACTTTGGGCAAAGTGATGAGAGAACAGCTGCCTAGCAGAATTAAAAAACCCCTGTCAGGTTTCTCATGTAGCTTTTACTGAGTGATGCCACTAGTGAGATGTCAAGCAAAAAAGAAAGAATGTTCCTCTAGCCTTTTTTTTTCTTTTGCCCATAAGTAGCTTGCCTTTTGAATTTCAAATAATAATAGTGCGTTTATATTGCATATTAGGACTGGCAAATTCTTTTCCTCACAACAACCTTGGGACAGGCATAGTGCATAGTCTTTATTTCATAGATAAGTAAACTGAGACCCTGGAAGATTGCGAATTGTTAATAGTTAGCACAACTATTGGCTTTCTGAGACAGGATTCAAATTCAGGTGTTTTGATGCCAATTCTAGCACTCTTCCCACCATCATTCACTGCCTCTCAGCACTCTGTTCTTCATTTCTCTAACATGTTTAACATGCAATATTGAGGATTATAGTTCTTCAGTTGCTTCAGTAGTGACCGATTCTTTGTGACCTCATTTGGGGTTTTCTCAGAAAAGATACTGGAATGCTTTCCCTCTCTAGCTCATTTTACAGATGAAGAAATAGAGGTAAATAGGGTTGTGACTTGCCCGGGATCACACAGTTAGTAAGGCTGGATTTGAACCCAGAAAGATGACTTCCTGACTCAAGGCCCAGCACTTTAACTACTGCACCACCTAGCTGCCTAAGAATTATAGTATTTATGTTTATGTCTTATTCCCCTATTAAACTGTGTGCCCCATAAAGGCAAAGGCCCTGTCTTACATAAACTTTATATCTCCCCCAATGTCCAAAACACAGTAGGTTCTTAATAAATCTGTAACTCTGTTTCTGCCTGTCACTGTCTTTCTGTTTGTCTGTCTTTCTGTATGTGTGTGTGCGTGTGTGTGTGTGTGTGTGTGTGTGTGTGTGTGTCTGCTTATACCTGCTATAACATTAAGGTATGGTCCACGTGGCAAAGATGACAAAAGATGGGAAATGGGAAGAGTCGGTGTCAGAGGAAGTGAAGGAAGCTAGAAACACTAATAACCTATTGGTGGAGCTTTGATATGGTACAATCATTCTGGCAAGCAACTTGGCATTATGCAAATAAATTGGCTAAAATGTCAACAGTCTTAGGTTCAAAGATTCTACAGCTAGGTACATAATCCAAGGAGTTCACTGATAAAAAGAACATCCCCACAGACGCTCAGATAGTTATAGCAGCACTTTTTGTAATTATAAATAAAAGGAAACAAAGTAGATGTGACTCAATTGAAGAATGGCTAAACAAATTGTGGTACATTATAGTGTTGGAATATTACTGTGTTTAAGAAAGAAATAATATAATGAATACAGAGAAGTACAGACTTTACATGAATCGATGCAAAGTTAAGTGCGCAGAGTCAAAAAAACCATGTCTTATGACTACACCAATCTAAATAGAAAGAATGACAAGCACAAAATGGTAAAAAAAAAAAATGAAGATTGCATAATTACAAAAAAACAACCTTGGCCCCAAAGAAAAAATATGAGAAAACACCTCACCCCACCCTCTCCTTTGCAGGGGTTTACTGATATTTAACACTGTTGTATATTTTCCTTTGCTATAAAGAAAAGAAGTAAAGAAGAAAAAGAAATTAATCCAGACTAGCAAAAAAATAAAGATATTTGGAGGAAGGAGGGAGATATGACCCACATTCTTTGCAACAGCTTGTATGGACTGTCAGCAAAAATAAATATGATAAAGGTGATATCTTTCATTAGACTAGAAATCAGGGAGATCCAGGTCTTACTGCAGGGTATGCCACTAATTTGCTCTGTGGACTTAGGAAAATCACTTGACTTCTCTAAGACTCACCTTCTTTCTTCATCTATAAGATACATACCTCCAAATACTTTCCTTTCCCTCAACATTATAGTGTGAAGGTTAAATAAAATAATGGGCATAAAGCCACTTTGAAAATTATTATGTTTGCATAAACATGATAATAGTGACAATTGATACTTACTCCAAACCTAGAGAATCACATGTATCTTTTTGCTTTTGGAGTGACAGAATTTTTCCGCCATAACTGTTCCCCTCATCTCATATTTTCTTTCCCGCTATTCATAGCAGAAAATAAACAACCCTCTACTGACTTATAGGAACATAGAGTTAGAGGATCATAAATTTAGAGCTGGGAGGGACCTTAGAGATTATTTTATCATTTTATGGTTGAGAAAACTTAGGCCAGAAGAGGTCCAGTGACTTGACCATCATCATGCATGGGGGAATGTGGGACATAAGCCCATTTTCCTTAATTTCATAATCTATCATGCCACATCAAGTCCTTGATAATGGGAATAAAAATTAAATTGTTAAGTATTCATCATCTGTGATAGGAAAATTGTTTGAAAGAAACTACATACAGGGCAGCTAGGTTAAAGCACTGGCCCTGGATTCAGGAGGACCTCAGTTCAAATCCGGCCTCAGACACTTGACACTTACTAGTTGTGTGACCCTGGGCAAGTCACTTAACCCTCATTGCCCTGCCAAAAAAAAAAAAAGACTACATAAAACTACTGACAGCATGTGGGTCCTTTCTGACTTGAAAATTTTATATTATTTACAAGAAAACCAAAATTTTATGGCATTAGAACTTTAATCAGAAATTTTAAAAATATGCTCAAAATTAAAGAAAGTCAAACTTCTTTGGGCATGGTAGGGAGAAGAAATGATTCTCAGATTCTACTTTTTTCCATTAGGACTCCAGCCCCTGCCTTCAGTACATAGCCGATGGAGTATTCAGTTCTTTTCATGAATGTGACCTCAATGTCCTTTTTGCCCTTGGGCACAAATCACTTACAAAGCTTCAAAAAGCTCTTTTATTGCCTGCCTTGTATTCTTCACTTCATAAATCTTCCACTGGTGTCCTCTCTGTGGAAGTCAGTGACTGTTTCCCTCATTCTTGCTATTTAAAAAGTTCCCCAATGGTTTGTCACCTGGATAAATTATGAATGACTTTCAGACGTGTACTCCCCATTAGTCTGAACAAGCCTGAGAAAGAAGACATAGTGACTGTCTGGTTTTCGAGTCTGCCCTTTCTACTCCTGGACATTCATCTACAACTCGTTCTCTGCTGGATAGCCATGACAGTGTTGAGCTCCACTAGAGAGAATCAGCTACTTGTGTGGGTCTATGACTTTGAAAGAGAGCTGGCTTCCAAAGGATTGTGTGTTGTCATGTTATTCTTCCTCTCCCATTTACTGATGGAAAATAATACCTTGGAAAGAAAACAAGATGAATGCTTTTTTCTTCAAATTCTCTTGTGCCTCATTCATATTTTAGAAAAGGTTTGGTGTGGTGTGGTGTGTTTGGGGTTTTGTTTTTGCTTTTGTTTTTTAATTTTCCCAAATCCAAGATAAATGCCCTTCCAGATCCTGTTCTAACTCACTTCGGCTCCCACATGTCAAATTCTTAGTACTGATTGAAAATAATCTGTTTTGGTGGAAATAGAATATCATGACACAATGGGTGGTTTTTGTTTTTGTTGGTTTTTGTTTTTTAAACCAGGAGCAGCTAGGTAGTGCAGTGCATAGAGCACCGGCCCTGGTGTCAGGACTACCTGAATTCAAATCCTACCTCAGACACTTAACACTTACTAGCTGTGTGACCCTGGACAAGTCACTTAACCCCAGTTGCCTCGCCTAAAAAAACAAACAAAAAAAAACCTAACTGGATTTTTTTTTAAAAAAAAGAGCTAGCTGATAACCTTGGAGACCAAACCCTTTGTTAATGCAAAAACAGAAACAGCTCAGATGGTTGTCTTCTAATCACTTCCTCTTCATCAGACCAATTTTGCTTTACCACTCTATTCAAGAGGGAACCACCCAACATCTATCTTCATCTCTACTATGATGTGACAACACGCTTCTTGATAGGTTTAGAGACCAAGCAGTTGGGTATTTTTTATTTACCACCAAACTAGGTCAGATTTTGTACATTGATAACCGCCAACCTTTTCAATAAATTCAGCAAACATATGTTAAGTGCCTAAGATTACAAGGCTAATTGTGCATGCAAGGTGGGTGGGCATCTTCTCTCAGAGCTCTGTTTTCTTATAACCAGCCTGCTAGTTTGAAAAGGATGAAGGCATTTCCAGTCAGCCAAAATATTTATGAATTCATTAGCAATAATAGTTGAATAGTTGACATTTCTAGAATGTTTTATGTTTACGGGGTGCTTTCCATGTATTACCTCATTTGATCCTCACAAATAACTTTGAGGGCAGAGGAAAATGTTATTTTCCTTATTTTTACAAATGAAGAAACAAAGTGTCAAAAATGTGAAATGACTTGTCCAAAGTCACACAGTAAATTGCAAAACTAAGACTGGAACCCAGTTTTCTGACTCCCAGTCCAATACTCTTTCTGTTTTTTTCAGCTAGGTGGTACAGTGGATAAAGCACCAGCCCTGAAGTCAGCAACACCTAAGTTTAAATCCATCCTCAGACACTTGGCACTTACTAGCTGTGGGACCCTGGGCAAGGTCACTTAACCCTGATTGCCTCAAACATTCAGAGCCATCTCCATTTGCCCTGATGTATATCTTGCCACTGGCTCCAGATGGCTCTGGAGGAGAAAGTGAGGCTGGTAATTTTGCACAGCCCTCCCTCCCTTAAATCCAATACAGTGCAAGTCATGACATCACCCCAATGTCATGGTCCTCTTCAAGAATGAAGGACAAACACGATATCAGCTACCACATGTGAAAAAGAACAATAAAAAAATCCACATGCATATAGTACTTTGTTATTTGCAGTGTTTTCCTCACAACAGTTGCATGAGGTAGGCAGTACAATTATCATTGTTCCCATTTTACAGATGGACCCTATTATAAAATATAGCCTGCCATGGGTGTGCTCTAAGGCTACCTCGTATCATCATTTCATAAGGCAAGAAATCAAAGGCACAAAGCAGAGCAGTAGTTCTCAAGAGTTTTCAGTATCTTTGATTAGGTATGCCTACAAATTGTATGGAACTTAAATTATCATTGCATGGGGGACAGCTAGGTGGCGCAGTGGATAAAACACCGGCCATGGATTCAGGAGGACCTGAGTTCAAATATGGCCTCAGACACCTGACACTTACTAGCTTTGTGACTCTGGCGAAGTCCACTTAATCCTCCTTGCCCCACAAAAACAAACAAACAAACAAAATTATCGTTGCATGCATGTGCTCAAGTCCACTTGTATACCACAATTGCTGCTAAAAAAAGAATAATACCCTGCTGGTAGGAAAAAGACATTTGAGGACCAATGAAATAGAGCAAGAGAGGAAATAACCAGCTGCTCTCAGATCAGGGCTTTCCACCAAAAGTTTCCCTCGGCATACAGGAATCTAGAATTTCACAAGGTTGAGAAGTTCCTCACAATGTTTCTCAACATAGTGTTTTGCTGTTACATAATCAAACTATAGTTTGTGTGTTTTTAGATGCTGACCTGTGAGAAATGAAGAGTTTTATTTGATTTCAGAAGAAAAAAGGAGAACTAAAGACAGGAATGCAATGAAAATGGATTCCTCAAGGGGGAAAAATTGGTCTATTTCTATTCCAAGCAAATTTAGCAAATTTGAAGGAAAATTTTGAAGATATATATCTTTTTAAAAGTCACAATTATTTGAATTCTCAAGGTATTTTCTATTTTTTTTTTGTAAAAACTGAATTATAACTAGGCTAAAATAATGGGGGATAGCATAATATATATTATATATTACATATGACATATGACATATATCTATACCTTTCTATATCTCTGTTTATCTAACTATAACATATACATATATCCAGATCTCACAAGGAAACGGGTAAAAGAGAAGAAAAACAGTTTCACTTAGATCAACTGAAACGCTGAGGTTTACCCACCCTTAACCAAAGGCAGATATGTCGGTTATATCTGTAAGCTGACTAGAAACACTAAGGGGAGAAAACATAAGGAGGAAGAGGCATAGTTGGCTAAGAGGTTTTTCAGAGGGTTCCAGTTGCCAAGGAAAACCACTTCCGTTCTGTTCACTGCCGCTAACTCTTGAGTTATTCATACCACTGTAGAATAATATCACTGGCTTAGGAGGGAAAAGAAACTACTCCCAAAGTCCAGAACTTCCATGTTAACACTAGGCAAGGCCCGCCTCTCCTTGGCGGTCACTAAGAGTTACAGGAGAAGAAGAGAAGGGGAACAGGGGGCCTTCTAAACTTTGTTTTACGCAGCCTAAGATCTGATTCCACCAACCCCGCCCCTCTTTGTTTCTTCACCTACATGTGAAATAATTTGTCTCTTTAACAAATGTTTATTGGGATATATGTGTATATACATAAACATATGTGTATGTGTGTATTGTGGATGTATATATGTATGTATAAGTATGTAGCACTATGCTACATGCTATCAAGCATTGTCCCTGACTTCAAAAAAGTATAACCAATATTGGATATGTATATAAAATATGACATATGACAAATCCATGAGAGTAAGACAGAGCACCATAGGAGATCAGAGGACAAGAACGAGAGAGATTACTTTTGGTTGTAATAATCAGGGAAGTATCATGGAGAAGTTGGGCCTTGAAGAATCAATAGAATTTTGATAGGTGAAATGTAGAAAGGGTATATTCGGGAGAAGGTATGAGCAAAGGGGCAGAGATAGGAAAAGTTCAGGTATTTGAAGAAAACTGAGTAGTTCAGTGTGGGTGGAGGACTGGATATGTGAGCAGTTGGAGATTAAGGTCAAAATACTAGATTGGGCTATATTATTGACAGCCTTGAATTTCAGGTAGAGTAGCTGTAGGCAGCCCATGAAAGTTTTTGAGGAATGCAAGTAAATTAGGAAGGTGACAAGTTCTAGGAAGATCAATCTGGTGATTATGTGCAGGATAGATTGGGGAAGGAGATACCAGAATCAGGTTGAACCTGTCTTAAGAGGGTCTAATAGGAAGCCATCTTAATAGTCTCTATGTGAAGCAAGGTAATGGAAATAGAAAGGAAGAGATATGAGCGGAATACAAAGGAAGAAATTATATGATTTGATGACTCTTACTGTTATCCCAGAAGAAAATAAAGTGAAAAACTATTATGTAATGGACTCAAAACAACAGAGCTAATGCTTAAAAGTCTAACTCTTGCTAAAGCTTATAATTTATTGGCGACCACTCATTAGATATTTTAGACAGTTTAGCTAGAATTTTAGCCTTTAATAGTCTCAATGCCTTTGGCAACTATCTATGACTATAACTTGCAGAGCAAATATTGAAACGCATTGGTAAAGGGAGTTTCCTTTTGGGGAATTCCCTACATTGATGAGATGACAGGTCTGATCTAAATATAATCACATAACATAAGATGATGTAACATAGCATGGCACAACACAACACATGACAACAATTGAAGAAAAGAGGAGTGGAGTGGAGAGGAGTGGAGAGGAGAGGAGAGGAGAGGAGAGGAGAGGAGAGGAGAGGAGAGGAGAGGAGAGGAGAGGAGAGGAGAGGAGAGGAGAGGAGAGGAGAGAAGGGAATATATACTTTTTTGACCTGTGATTGCATGGTATTGGGAGCTCTTTGTAAGGAATTTAATCTCTCTATGATACTACCAGACATATTGGATAGAGAGCTGGTCTCAGATTCAGGAAGGACTGGTTTCAACCCTTGCCTCTACAACCTAATGGCTGTGTGACCTTAGGCTAGTCAATTACCTTTCTCAGTAATTTGCCAGGCAACTCCTTGAGACCATCCATTGCAGAGAAGGTGACAATCTGTACAGGGAGATAGCATGATACAATGGAGAAGCCCCAAACTTAGAGTTGTGGGACCTGAGTTCATAATCCCAGCCTTATGCCTTACTATCTGTGTGATCTTGGACAAATTACCTAACCTCTCTGGACCTTGGTTTCCTTAGCTGTAAAATCAGAGATCTGGACTAGCCGAGTTCTGAGTTCCCTTTTAGTTCTATGAGCTTCTGAAATTACAAACAACTGCCAATTTGCATCAGTGGAGGGAGATTCCACAAGAGGGTTCCCTGTACCAGTGATGGTTGTTGTCCTTGGTACTCAAAGAGGCCCCAAATGACTCATGATGTGGGGGTGCAGGTACAGTATGTCTCACTGTAGCTGGTCAGATCAATATGGGCTTGGAAGGTTCTACCGTACGGTGGGCACAAATAATCTGTATGAGCATTTGGAATGGGGATGAGCTACATGGCTCAAAAGAAATATTCCAATGATATCACAGGTGTAGACCCCTCACAACATATGTAGATAGAGATGCATATTTATGATAGAACAAACATGGTTCTCTACCTGTACGTGTACCTCTTTTTTTTTTGTTCCCAGGGGAAGTTCTAAGAATGGTGCCATCTGTGTCAGAGCATGACTACATCACTACTGCTCCCCACCCTGGCTTCCACTGGATCTTGGCCATGATCTATTCCGGGAGAATACAGTCTATAGACAGAGGAGTCTCTCTCCACATCTTCCTGATTGTTCTTTCTTAGATTTCTACTGAAAACAACAGGTATCTTGTAGTCTGCTACTTCTATGTATTTCATAGAGATTCTTAGGGTAATCACTTTGTTGCTTGTGGGCAATATTTTAAACCCATTTCTTCCAAGGTCCTCTTTGAGAATGAAGGACCAACAACAACAACAGGTTAGGTAGTTATTCTTTTTTTTTTTTTTTTTTAGTGAGGCAATTGGGGTTAAGTGACTTGCCCAGGGTCACACAGCTAGTACGTTTTAAGTGTCTGAGGCCGGATTTGAACTCAGGTACTCCTGACTCCAGGGCAGGTGCTCTATCCACTGTGCCACCTAGCTGCCCCGGTAGTTATTCTTTATAAGGTGTGAAGCATAGAGGCAGCTAAGTGACATAGTGGATAGAGTGCCGGGCCTGGAGTAAAGAAGACCTGACCTCTAAACCAGCCTCAGACACTTACTAGCTGTGTGACCCTGGACAAGTCACTTAACTCTGTTTGCTTCAGTTTCCTCATCTGTAAAATGAGCAAACCACTTCAGTATCTTTGCCAAGAAGTGGGGTCATGGAGAGTCAGACATAGCCAAACATTGAAGCATTCCTCAAGACTCGTTTGGTTTAGGGGAGTAAGGGCTCAGATGGTTGTCATCATTTCATTACTTGGTTCAAAGCAGTCACAAAGAACTTGAGGGGTCCTGAAACTCTTGGCTAGTTGAATTACAATGGGAGCTTTAATCACCTTGAGAAGGTCTCAGTGCCTGTCCATATTGGCTATCCTTCTCCTGCACTGGCTAAGCAAATCTCCTTTTTTTGACTGTTAAATGACATATTAGATTTTAATTTTGCTTAAATATCAAACCTAAACCATCAGGGAGACTGGCTAGGCTATATGTGTGTGTGTAAATATGTAAATATGTGTGTGTAGATATGTAAAGAATTTATGTGTGTAAACATTATATACATATACACATAGATAATATATGTGTGTTGCTTTAAATATATAGGCATGTGTGTACACATGGGTATATGGTATGTATACACATATGTATATAGTATTTCACATATGTGTATGTGGTATTATACATACATAACTATGCAAATATATGTGTATTATATGTATCATACATATCATATATACCCAGCATCTCAGTTTTATAAATTCTGAGAACTACTCTACTCCTATGCAAAGGAGGGGAATTCTGTCCTCTGCATAAACCTACAGGCTTATCTGCAAAGATTTACAACAGTTGACTCTCCAGGAAAAAAAAAATCCTTCAAAAATAGACCAGATCTAAAATCTCACTGATATAAGGCCAGATCCTCAGATCAGAAGAGTATACCATAAAATGACAACCTTTTCGTACTGTATTTCTCAGTGCTCAAATCTTTCCTCAGAGGGTTCATACCCAAACAATACTCTGTACTTACGGGAATTTAAAACCAAGGTAGAGAGTCAGTGAGGACTTTAGAGATGGTACAGCCAAGCACGAGGTACCAGATGTTTTATGTTCACTTGCAAGTAAAGAATATTTAAGATAACCCCTTCCTAAGAATGTTAAATACAAAAGGAGAAAATGAACTGGGTTGATAGAGGAAAAATGCAGTCAATTACATGAGTCGTAAAAACACAGAAAGCCTAAAGCCAGCTACTGGAATTAGGACATTTTCATATTTTCTTTTAATCCTTCCCCCCTCCCCCGCCCCAGTTGATAAGGCTCCCTATTTTGAATCCTTAGGTTTTGGAGAGAAGATGGCATAGATCCCCTGGGTATCAGGAAAGGGGCAGGGAGAGACCCTTCCTAAGGTAAAGAGGCATGTCCCAAAGTCCCAGTCTAGTATGATAACAAGAAGCCCCTGTCAAATCTAGACAGAAAAATGTTAGGCAGCGGGAATACAGATGAAATGGGAAGCTTATATAAAGATATAATAAAATAAACTGCAAGGTAATTTCGGTAGGGATGCATTAACAGGTGGGGCATCAGGAATGGTTCTCATACCATCCAGTGTGTCCATTTGGACACAGCTTTTGATCTGAGCTTTGAGCAAACTAGGGATTTTAAGAGGCAGAGGTGAAGAGACAGGCATTAGGGACAGCAATGAAAGACAGACACACAGGAACTGGAATGTTGGGTACGTCAGTTTGATGTGGGCTGGAATTTGGGGGTCCAATTGATCGTGAGTCGTCCGAAAAGAATTTACAAGACTCTGTGACTCAGTTTCCTAAGTTTTATTGCAATACTGTGGGTGATCACAGGGAGAGAACCAGCATATTGGAAAGGTATCTCTCCAATAAGGAAAGGAAAGATAAATAGTATATTTATATTTATCTATAGTATAAATAAATTGATTATCAGTCTCATTATAATAATCTCCACGTTGGGGAGGTACAAGGGAGGGCCTATTCTACTCATTATAATATTCTCCACCTAGGGGTGTTACAAGGGAGGGCTTATCCTAATTTGGAATTCCTGGGGTCCTAAGCC
The DNA here is from genome assembly GCF_019393635.1 of Dromiciops gliroides. NCBI lineage: Eukaryota > Metazoa > Chordata > Mammalia > Microbiotheria > Microbiotheriidae > Dromiciops > Dromiciops gliroides. The sequence continues at coordinate 162,908,335 of NC_057865.1, read as the reverse complement.
AACCCCCAAGGCAGGTACTTTTTTCAGTGAGGTGTGTTTTGGGGGTTTACATGTCATATGGTGAATCTGGGGACAAATTTGGCCTTTTCTGCGCATGTCTCTTTCTGATTCCCATGGCTAGTTTCAAAATATCTCCATTTTTCATTAGAATTTCTATAGGTTGTCTTTTTTCCTTTATTGTTATTTTGACTTGACCCGTTCTGGTCCGTTATGGATGTTGATCACTATGGGTATGAGAACCTAACATAAGTTATCCATTAACTGAGATCTGACTCCCTTTTAGAGCTAATTCTGTACCAGAGCTTGGGTCTTAGATTTTTCTATTAACCCTTTTTGCCTCCTACATCGAGTTTATTTGACCAGTTTAGCTGGAGTCTATTTAGAGTATGTGAAGGGGAATAATGGTAGATTGGAGATGGGTTCTAGTTGTTTAGTCATTTTCAGTTGAGTCCAACTCTTTGTGACTCCATTTGGAGTTTTCTTGGCAGAAATACTGGAGTGGTTGGCCATTTCCTTCTCCAGCTCATTTTACAGATGAGGAAACTGAGTCAAACGGTGCTAAGTGACTTGCCCAGGGTCACATAGCTAGTAAGTGTCCTGAGGCTAGATTTGACTCAGAAAGAAGAGTCTTTCTAACTGCAGGCCTGGCACTCTATCCACTACGCTACCCAACGACCTAGGGGAACTTATGGAGCAGAAAAGTAACATGGTCAGACCTGTGTGTTGGGAGTTGTTGGTTTGTCCTTCATTCTCAAAGAGAACCATGACATGAGTATGGTGTCATGACTTGCACTGAATAGGATTTAAGTGAGGGACAGCTGTCAAAGTCACTAGCCTCACTTTCTCCTCTAGAGCTATCTGGGTCCAGTGGGTGATAGATAGATAGATAGATAGATAGATAGATAGATAGATAGATAGATAGATAGATAGATAGATAGATAGATAGATAGATAGATAGATAGATGGATGGATGGATGGATGGATGGATGGATGGATGGATGGATGGATGGATGGATGGATGGATGGATGGATGGATGGATGGATAGATAGATAGATAGATAGATAGATATAGATAGATAGATGGGGAATCTAGGTGGTATAGTAGATAAAGCATGGGCCCTGGATTCAGAAAGACGTGATTTCAAATCCAGCCTCAGACACTTGATACTTACTAGTTGTGTGACCTTAGGCAAGTCATTTAACCCTCATTGCCCTACCAAAAAAACAGACACACACACACACACACATACACACATATATATGTATATATATATATATATGTGTATATATATATATATATATATATATATATATATATATCAGAATGACTAGAGATGGCCCTAGATGTTTAAGGTAACTGGGGTTAAATGACTTGCCCAGGGTCACACAGCTAATAAGTATATGAGGTGAGATTTAAACTCAGGTCCTCCCAACTTTTGGGCCAGGACTCCACCTAGCTTCCATGCTTTAGGAGTATCCCTTTGATAGATGTGTGCAAGATGTACTGAAGATGAGGGAGACTTGAGGAAGCAACATAGGAAACCATATATCCTAATGCAAAGATTACTGCATCAGGAGACTGAGGATGTAGGGTTGAGTCCTGGCTTTGATATACCTTTATGGGCATGGGCAAGTATTTTCTTTTTATCTTTTTTTTTTTTTTTGGCGGGGCAATTGGGGTTAAGTGACTTGCCCAGGGTCACACAGCTAGTAAGTGTCTGAGGCCGGATTTGAACTCAGGTACTCCTGACTTCATTTTATCTTTATATCTAAATCTCTATTCCTATACAGAAGAAAAAAAAAACCAACAACTTTACATACTTAAGTTAACTGGGGATTGTGAAATGTTTTGAAACTCAGAATGATCCCTAGATGACAGATTATGTGACCTCAGTTTCCTCAACTGTAATAAAAAGGGTAGCAAGGTGGTACATGGGCAGATAGGATTCAGGATAACCTGAATTCCAATCTGGACTCAGACACTTATCAGCTGTGTGACCCTGTACAAGTCACTTAACCTTATTTGCCTCAGTTTCCTCATCTATTGTTGTTGTTTGTCTTTCACTTTCAAAGAGGACTGTGACATCAGGGTGATGTCATGACTTGCACTGAACTGGATTTCAGTGAGACAGGGCTGTACAAGGTCACCAACTTCACTCTCTCTCCCAGAACCATGCTGAGTACAGTGCAAGATATACATCAGGACAACTGGGGATGTCCCTGGATATTTAAGGCAATTGTGGTTAAGTGACTTGCCCAGGGTAGCATAGCTAATAAGTGTCTGAGGTGAAATTTGAACTCAGGTCCTCCCAACTTCAGGGCCAGTGCTCTATCCACAGTGCCACCTAGCTTCCCCCCTCATCTATAAAATGAGCTGGAGAAGGAAACGGCAAACCACGTTGCCAGTTTCTTTGCCAAGAAAACCCCAAATAGGATCACTAAAGTCAGACATGGCTGAAAATGACTGAAAAACAACAACATAAAGGACTTGGACTAGAGAAACACTAAGGTCTCTTCCAAGTCTAAATCTAAACTTCTCTAATATCAGAGTTCTTTTGTTTCTACAGCATGCTAGAGTCAAAGGACCTGGGTAGAAGCCTTGCAGCTCCTGTCTATCTGTCTTTAGTTATAAACCCATGTTACTACCACTTCTTTGGCATCCCATGTTCCCAAATACCTTCGAATTATAATGTTCTGTACTCATAGTTCATTTTTGGAAATGTAGCCTCGAAATCAATCCCAACAGAGAATACAGAAATGACTCCATCATAGCTCAAAGAAGTAATAAGCTGGCTTTGAATGAAAGCTGGGCTAAGCAGGCAAAATTCAAAACGGTCAGTTGTGTTCACACAGAAGCTGAAGTGGATCTTTGTAGACCTTTGTCACACCCTTGATACGTTTGCTCCTTCCTACTCAGAAGAAGCCAAGGGCAATCGGTTCCTTTTGTGAGTTTCTCCTTGGAACGCAAGGCTTAAATTTTCCATGATTCTATAATGCCGGAGTCATGCTTGATCAAAATTAATCTCAAAGCGGCCAGGCACAGGGCCAGGGGGACAAATGCATACAAAAGGAATTGTACATCATCAGTTGTGCCTCCTCTGAACAGAAATAGATGTCCTTCCCCGTACTCAAAGCCAAGATCAGTGTCCTGAACGCTTTTGCTTTAAGATAGAAGACCTGAAGAAGGAAAACTCTTTGCCCTGCTGCTTTTCTCTGTCCTGGGTTTTTCTGTTTCACAGTGGTATAAACAGAACCATACTCCTGACCACACCCAACCATGACTTAGTTTGGCACCTAGGCAACATTCTGAGTTTCAAAATATTTTGCAATTCTCAGTTAACTAAAGTAACAAAGAGTTGTGTGGGTTTTTTTTTTCTGTCTAGGAAGAGAGATTTAGATATAAAGATAAAAATGAAATAAACTTACCCCTCAAGGAACTTAAATTATACTGGGATCATTTACTCAAAGAGATCCAATAATCCAACCCTCCCATTTTACAGATAAAGTTCAGAAAGGCAGAGTCATATACACAGCTAGAAGGATTCGAGCCAGGATCTAAACTCAGGTTTTCTAAGTCACCAGTTCTTTCCACTACATCATAGCTAAATCCCTGGTCATCAGTCCTCAGTCAATAAACATTTTCTTAAGCATCTACTTTGTGTCCAGCACTGTGCTAAGCACCAGAAATACAAAGAAGAGTAAAAGACAATCCCTGCCCTTGAGGAGTACAGACTAATGAGGGAAACAACAAGCAGATTCTTTAGCTTCCACCGCACTGGCCACACAGTCTTACAGTCTATTCCTGATGCTTGGAGAGAATATGGTCTTGCTTGCAATATTCTAAGCATTTATGGGGGGTAAGTTGTTACATCTAGTTTTGCTTTCACTGCAAAGGATGTTTCTGAACTCATAATGTGTATTTCACATTTCTCATGTCATTACAAGTAGCTAAAATTGCTTAAGCGTCTTTATGGAATTATCTACTATTTTCTGGCAATCTGAACCTACTAGATACAGTATCTGAGCTACTTAGCGTTTCTCCTAAATGTAACATGGAGGAAACCAGATTTCCTCAGAGTTCTATCATGGTACTCTTATTTTTTAGCTTAGCTATTAGCAACACAGATATTATGCTCAACGCTTAATGGGCCAGTCTCTCAGATGCACTAAACTGTAAGTCAGAAATCTCTGTAGCCCTAATTGTCAGCCACAGGGCCAAGCCTGTGGGAACCCAGCATAGGAAGGCTTCAGAGACAGCATGACCTAGTGCATTAGAAGGAAGACATTGATTCATGTTTCCCCTCGGATACTTATTCACTATATGACCCTAGGAAGTCATTCAGTTTTGTTTTTTTTTCAACTCAATCTCTTCGTGTATAAAACCAGGGGCTGAAGGTTTGATGGCCTCTGAGGTCCCTTGCAGGCCTAAATCTATGAACCTATGAAAGGAAGAAAGAAACAGAAGGGAAGTTGGGGGAGGGGAAAGGGGAAGAAAAAGAGAAAGAGGGGGAGAGAGGCTGGGGAACAGAAGAGGGAGGGGAAGAGATACAGAGAAACAGACAGAGAGGGAGGGGAGGAAGGAAGGAAAGAAGGAAAGTAGGAAGGAAAGAAGGCAGGCAGGCAGGAAGAAGAATAGTAGAATGGTAAAAGAAAATGAAACGCAGAGCAATTTTAAAAAGGAGAAGACATGGCATGAAAGAAAGATTGCTGACATCAGTAGGTTTCATGTACTACTCAGTAGTACCGGGAGCATTCATATACTTTTTTTTTTTTTGGCGAGAGGCAATAGGGGTCAAGTGACTTGCCCAGGGTCACACAGCTAGTAAGTGTCCTGGGGCTGGTTTTTAATTCAGATCCTCCTGAATCCAGGGCTGGTGCCACTGTGCCACATAGCTGCCCCCCATTCATATACTTTCTTAGTGTAAGTGATATAAAGGAAAAAATCCCATGTTGACAGCAAGTTTGACAAAACTACCAACTTCCATTCTAACATAAGCACCCTTACATTAGAACTTCAGTCTAGAAAGTGGTGGGATTCTGATACTGGTCAAGACATACCAGGAAGGGCATGTGATCTTAATAATTGCATTAGAAGTCTGGAAAGGTGTTAGGGATAACAAGCAGGCAGGGATGGGGGAGGAGGGCAAGGTACAGAAGTTAGATTTCCCAGTAGGTGTGCACAGATGTGGTCTTAAAAGATTTGTCATCAGTCAAGAGGCTGAGGTCCAAGCAAGCAGCTAGTAGAGGCAAGGAAGTCTGGCAGCTGGTGAGTGCTCCAGTGGACAGAAAGGCATATCAGGGAGTCTGAAAGCAGGTAATATCTGGTGATCCGGTGAGAGAAAGAAGCCTAGAGGCAACAAGCAGGAACCTGTCACAGGTCTCAGGCACAGGACTTTAGTTCCTGGGAAGACTGAACAGAAAAAGGATTCACTTCAGTTCTAGGGACTCAGACATGTAAGGACAAGATAAGGTCCTAATTGTGGGGACCAGGATCCAAGGCGAGGGTTTGATTCTAAGGAATATAAGGAACAAAAAAGCCCATGGTAGAAGGTCAGAGCAGGACTACTTATAACACATTTGAGGCAAAGCTATCTAAATTATGCTGTCAGCTGTCACATGGCACCTTGTATTTGGAGCCCAGACAATACTGAAACTGCAGGCCAAGTGAGGTAGAGTGAGGCAATGATGGACATATTTATGAATCAGGTATTTAGTTATTTTTATTTTATTTTATTTTGCAGGGCAATGAGGATTAAGTGACTTGCCCCAGGGTCACACAGCTAGTAAGTGGGATGTATTTATGGAGTGAGGAATAGGTTATTTCAATTTTGACCTCCCTCCTTTCCTTCAAGTCCCAACTAAAATCCCACCTTCTATAGGAAGTCTTCCACATGAGTTTCACTTGAGAGCATTGCTGTGTTGATTCTGAAGGGGCAAATGAGAACTATTTTATCTTTTTTTAAAAAAAAAATTTAATTGTAGTGCCTTCCCTCAGTTAATTATTTCCTATTTATACTATAATTAGTTTACTTTGAATATATTTGTTGCATGTTATCATCCCTATTAGATTGTAAGCTCCTTGAAGGTAGGGACTGTCTTTTGAATCTTTTTGAATCTCCAGTGCTTACTTATCACAACAATTGGCAAATAACAGATACTTAGTAAATTGATTGGCTAAGTCTAGAAGGTACTCCAGCTACTTTGAGACAAGCCCTTCAAAGAAATGTCTTCCTCTCCTTACCTATATCTCTTGGAATTCCTATTTTCTTTCAAAATTCACCTTAAACACCACTTCCTGCAGGAAAACCAGTCCCGATGTCCCCCAGCTGCTGGCACCTCCCCCTCTAAGGTGATCTTGTACCTACTTTGTATGTCTACTGTAATGATTGGATGATGCCACCTACTGGAGACTTACTATAGGAAAGCTCCACCATGAGGAAAATGCCTCAGAGGGCAAGCCATGTGGCTTTTCCTTGGTGTCAGGGTAGTGACGTTTGCTCATGGGTGCTGTCTATCAAGGCTACAGCCAATCAACATGAGGAGCCTCCTATTGTCTGGGAGGAGGACAGGAAGGAGGAAAGATTAGAATCCACATTTAGAATCTTAAATTACACACTACTATATACATGTCTTGTCTTCTACTAGGATGCTTCTACTCAGGAACTTCCAGAGTCATCTAAGTTCAGTGCAAGACAAAAGTCAGGAAGACTGGTGATGACCCAGGATGGCATCTTCAATGTCCAAGTCCTGAGCATTCCACCTTCTTCAGCCACCTTCATGGCTATTGGAACATATCGTTCTCATCCGGCCATTCCACAGGTAGAGGAAGAGTAGGGGAAGGAGTGGGGGGAAAGTCTTCATGTCTGGGCTAGAGATCCCCCTAACTCATCAGTTATCCTCAATCTGGCTTAACCCATCTGCCAAGACAATTTTACACAGGGTGTAGCCAGGTAGCATGGTACATCTTTTGGAGCCACAGGGGAGAGTTGAATGCCAGGTGGACACCAAAGGTGGAGAGCAGCTCTGAAAAGGGTTCAGTAGCCCCTCACACACCAGAGGTGCTAGTCCTCCCTTAGCACCCCATACACCCTTACTACCCACTAGCTTGGTACACTTAATGGAAAGTACACTGGCTTTGAAGTCAGAGGGCCTGGTGTTGGAGAAGTGATATTTGATTTAGGTAAGCTGGACTGGTCCTTCAAGGGAGCCCAGGGAGGCCATTTTTCTTCCTTGCTGCCTGAGGCATAAAAGGCCCAGCCCACTGGGAGTTGGTGTCAGATATGTGAGCATGAGTTTTCACTGAGAGCATTGCTGTGTTGATTCTGAAGGGGGAAGGTGAGAACTAATTTTATCTTTTTAAAAAAAATTTTTTAAAATATACTTATTATTTTTTACATCACTTGTTTCAACCCCAATCCCTAATTTAACCTTCCCTTTTGACAAAGAAAACATAAGTAAAAACAATCCAATACAGTGGTCATACTTGGCAAATTTTGTCCTAGTTATCCCCTACCTCTCGGCTGAAAGGAGAGATATTTCATTATCTGTTCTCTAGAACTTTGTTTTTCAATGACTAAAACTTCATTTCTATTGATTTTTCTCATTGATGTAGTTATTTGTTCTATCATTCTCTTGGTTTTGTTTAGTTTTTCTTTGTATCAGTTTCACACAAATCATCCCATGTTTCTTGAAATACCTCAATTCATGATTTCTTACTGTACAATAATATTATATTATATTATATTACCATCTTTGTTTTAGCCACTTCTGATCTACAGACTCCCACATTGTCTCCAGTGTTTTGCTATTACAAAGTGGCTGCTGTAAATATTTTGGTGTGTATTAGACCTTAGTTCTGTCTTTGCTTTTCCTTGAGATATATTCTAATACTACATGCATCTAATAGTCGGTGCATATACTCCAAACCACTGGTCTTGCTTCCAGCCCAGCCTCCACAGCCATAATCCAGGAAAGCAGCTCTTGTGGATAAGGGTCTAGCCATCTCCACCAGCTGCCAACTAGCTTGCACTTATAAAAACAGCCAAGCCAGCCTGAAGAAGCAAGGCACTCATGAAGGAGAGACAGGGGAGAGCGGCAAGTGTCAGGCAGGAGAAAGACCTGCCCCCGTAGTCATCACCCTGGGAACCCAACACCTGAGGATATGCACGCCTGGCAACTGCCTCAGCAGATGCCAACCCCACTTCTTCAGCAGGCCTGGAAAAGAAAGTTCTCACCACCAAAATCCTTAGTACTGTGGCTCAACATCAGAAACAGATACTTTGCCACAAGGGTACTTTCCCTAAGTACCATGGGAATCTTCCTCATCTGACTTGTTTTATTTTATTATTTTTTTAGTGAAGCATTTGGGGTTAAGTGACTTGCCCAGGTCACACAGCTAGTAAGTGTTAAGTGTCTGAGGCCAAATTTGAACTCAGGTCCTCCTGACTCCAGGGCCGGTGCTCTATCCACTGCGCCATCTAGCTGCCCCTTCTCATCTGACTAGGGCTAAAACCTATGTGTTGTCTCCTACGTATGAGCTCCTGGAAAGCCAGGACTGTCTTGCTTTTCTGTGTTATCCTCAGTTCTTAGCATAGCACTCTGCACATGGTTAAGTGCTTAATAAATGCTTTTTTGTTCACTACAGGGTCAAAGAGTATGGATTTTTTTGTTTGTTTTTACAACATTCCAAATGAAATCCAGAGCAAGTGGACCACTTTGCAGGTCTGCCGACAAAGCACCAGTGTGCCTACCTTCCCACTAACGTTGATCAATTGTACCTTTCAGTTATCCTTGTCATTTTGCAAGGGACAAAGTGAAAATCAAGTTGTTTTGATTTGAATTTCTACTACTGAGAACTGTTTTATCTTAACCTTTAAAATGTATTCTTTTAATCTCCACTGCAACCCTGAAAAAGTCACTTACTCTCTCAGTTTTCTTATCTGTGAACTGAGGGGGTTGGACAAGGTGCTTTCTAAAGGCATAACTCTAAATTATTACCCTATTTAGTAAAGTGATTTTATTGCACAATGCTTCGTTTTATACATAGGTTCAAAAACACACCCCTCTGATGCTTTCTATTTGACCTTGGAAAAATCAGTTACCTCCTTGGGCTTCAGTTTCCTCCTTTGTAAAATGAAGGGGTTGGATTAGCTGACTTCTAAAATCCCTTCCAGCTCTCACTCTGTGATCTTATGACATCATGGGGTTGTTGTGGGAAAAAAAAGTGCTTTGTAAGCCTTAAAGATATCTACAAGTATGACACTGCATGAGCTTTTAGATTTGTAAAATCTTTTATAAATATTATTGCTTTTCAGGGCAGCTAGGTGGCACAGTGGATAGAGCACCAGCCCTGAAGTCAGAAGGACCTGAGTTCAAATCTGGTCTCAGACACTTGATACTTACTAGTTGTGTGACCCTGAGCAAGTCACTGAACCCCAATTTGCCTCACCAAAAAAAAAGTATTGCTTTTGATCCTCACAACAGCCCTGAGATGTACATATTATCATACCATTTTACAGATGAGAAAATAAGGTTAGAAATACACTCTTAGAAACAGAGTTAGACCCAGGTCTACACACTTAGAGCCTGCAGTATAAGGAAAAAGTTTTTATCATGTCTCAGCCAAATCATTTCAACGTGAAGCTGTACCCAACACTTCTAACTACATATGACACAGAATTAAAACTGGTCTACCATATGCCCCAAGTGCAAATAGTTCTTATTTCTACAAAACAACATGAAACAAAAACTGCCCATATTGTTCTGAAAAAGTACACTCTATCCACAGCCTATAAACAGAGATCTGCATGAATAATTTTAGTAGCACTGCAATATTTCTGCTAGGTCTATCTCTGTTGGTGCCTCAGGAGAATCAGACTTCTAGATATCATTAATAATGAGTAGATGTCTTTATTGAAAATTCTACTCTTAATCCAGTGACTTGTTTATTTAGCTATGGGCTTTTGCTCTCATTAAGGACTATTAGCGCAACAAAATGGTATTTAGATTGAGATTGTAAAAGGTGACAAATGGTGATTATATTTACTCTTCAGCATCATACCCTTTGAATAAATTAAGAGTCTAAATTGGGAACAACTAATTAAATAAGACAACCATTAGGTTGAGCACTAAAGTGTCAACAGAGGCAGAATCTATTAAATTTGCTTATTATTCTGAGATACTGGCTGATTTGCCCTATAAACCTAACTTGAGCTCAAAGCATTTTTCACCTAAAACACCTTTTTGCATCCTCATCCTACCCTGTGATGTCAAAAAGGGACTAGAGTTGCTATTCTTATACCTAAAGGCAAGCTGCCTCTAGGAGAAAGGACACAGATTTGAAATCTGAGCATCTGGGTTTGAGAAACTGTATGACCTCACTTAATATCACTGAGGCGTACTTTCTTCATCTGTAAAATAGTATGAGTAACATCTGGCTACCCATATCAAATGGTTGTTATGAAGATTCAGTGAGATGTGCAAAAACATTTGTAACCATAAAGAACTAAAAACATGCAAGTTGATATTTTTTATTGGACAGAAAGAGAGTGATTAACCCATGGTCACACATGACCAACTGAGTAGCTGAACTGGGAGGAATTTAGGCCTCTCTGTCTTCTGTTCTATCTGTGAACTGAACCTTGCTATTGAAGGGCCCATTCAGTAATCCAAATCTGACCCTTGGGCCTGAATAAGACAGGAGCTAAGTCAAATGGCAGCCAGGTGGCATAGTGGATAGAGTACTATCCTGGAATCAGGAAGAATTGAGTTCAAATCTAGCCTCACTAGCTGTATGACCCTGGGCAAGTCACTTAAGCCTGTTTGCCTCGGTTTCCTCATCTGTAAAATGAGCCTGGAGAAGGAAATGGCAAATCCCTCTAGTATCTTTACCAAGAAAACCCCAAATGAGGTCACAAAACATTTAACCAGACTGAACAACAAAGTAAGTGGACCTCTTTAACAAGTACTTTGGAGAAAAGAAAATCCTGTTTCTTTTAACCAGCTGGTCAGTCCTTCCACTGGGCACAAAATTGTAGTCAGTCAATCAATAAACATTTAATAATCACCCGGTATCTTCTAGGTACTGTGCTAAGCCCTGAGAATATAAAGAAAAAGCAAAAGATAATCTCCGTCCACAAGGAGTTCACAATCTAAAGGGAGCTGTAGATTCATGAAAGATGAGATATTTGACAAAATGGGGAAATCCCCCAACATGTTCAGTTGATGCAGCAAAATTAATGACTGCTAATCAGCTGCATGGAGACCAAGAAACAATTTTCAGGGCAAAACAGTTTTCTTAGACTGGAGCTTGTGGACATCAGTCAGGTTCTTTAGTACCTTTTGTGTGACAAATTAATGTATGTAGGATGGTGATTCGCTTCTAACCTAATAGCTCCTTATTTTTTGTTTGTTTGTTTTTTGGTGAGGCAATTGGGGTTAAGTGACTTGCCCAGGGTCACACAGCTAGTAAGTGTTAAGTGTCTGAGACCGGATTTGAACTCAGGTCCTCCTGAATCTAGGGCTGGTGCTCTATCCACCTGCACCACCTAGCTCCTAATAGCTCCTTATTAAAGCCTAATAGAGAGGAGTGGGGAAACCTAAGAATCTTATTTCTCTGGAAAAATAAAAGATGTCAGTGCATTTAGCTGGTAGTGGAGATGCTCAGGTATAAGCCTGTTAATAGGTAAGTGGCTAAAAAGTAGCACAATCCTCATGGCACTCATTAAACCCATGTGTCATAGCCTGGGCTACTGGCCTATTGCTTCGGAGTGCAACTTATGGGTTTAGCTTTGTTCTATAAAACTTTACAAAACTCAGAAAGGGAACAGAACCAGGAGTTGGGAGGCCTGGGTCTTAGTCTTGCCTTTGCATTGTATGACCTTGAGCAAGTCACTAAAATCTGAGTTTTAATTTCCTCATTATAAAATAGACCAGAGAATTTGTGGATGGATTTCAGGGGTATGCAAATTGCGTTTTTGGTCTTTTAATGAATATATTTCGACTGAGGCCTAAAGAGCCTAAATGTCCCTCAGAGAGTCAGGTTTAGCACGTAAGAGTTGTGTAGAGTTCCGTGGGTGGAGCCAAGATGGTGGAGAGAAGCCAGGAAGCTGCCTGAGTTTTCCTGAGTTTCCCTCAAAAAAACCATGAAATCAAGCCTCTAAACAGATTCCGGACTACAGAACTTACAAAAAGAGAGACAAAATCCTCCTACTTCAGATAATTAAGAAAACTTCAGGAAAGGACCTGTCTCACCTGGATGAAAAGGGAGGGAGGCTCAGCACTGCTTGGCTCATCTCACGACCAGCTCAACACAGCTTTGCTCAGTGGACCGCTCAACACTGCTGCAACTCTACACAGCTGAGAGAGGGGCAGCTGAGAGCAGTAAGAAGCTTGCAATAGCGAATCCTGTGCCCCAGGAATAGACTTCAACTTTATAAGTTTAAAAATGGCTACAACATGAGCAAGAAACTAAAAAAGACCTTACCATTGACAGCTTCTATGGTGAAAGGGAAGACCAAAACTCAGACTCAGATGAGTTTGTCAAAATGCCTACAAGTGAAGACTCAATTGGGAAGATTTCTTGTGTGAACACCAAAAAGCCTTCTTTGAAGAGATCAAAAAGGCTTTTAAAAACCAAATGAGAGAGGTAGAAGAAAAAATGGAAAAAGAAATGAGAGAAATGAGAGTTACACTGCAAAAAGAAATACAAAAATTGACTGAGGAAAACAATTCCTAAAAAATACAATTGACCAAATGAGAGAAAAAAATGGCCAAATGGAAGAAAAAATTGGCCAATGGGAGAAAAAATTGGCCAAATGGAAAAAGAGGTACAAAAGCTTACTGAGGAAAATAAGGCCTTAACAATTAAAATTGAGCAGATCGAAGCTAATAACTCCATGAGACACCAAGAATGTGTCAAGCAGAATCAAAAGACTGAAGAAATAGAAGAAAATGTGAAATACCTCATTGGAAAAACAACTCACCTAGAAAACAGATCAGGAGAAATAATCTGAGAATTATTGGACTACCTGAAAGCCATGATCAAGAAAATAGTCTTGACACCAATATTCCAGGAAATTATCAAGGAGAACTACCCTGAAATTGTAGAACATAGAGGATAAAATCATCATTGAAAGAATCCACCAATCACCTCCTGAAAGAGGACCCCAAAAGGAACACTTCAAGGAATATTGTAGCCAAACTCCAGAATTATCAGGTGAAGGAGAAAATACTCCAAGCAGCCAGAAAGAAACCATTTAAATATCATGGAGCCACAGTCAGGATTGCAAAGGATCTGGCAGCTTCAACATTAAAGGATTGCAGGGCTTTGAAGTATGATATTCAGGAAGGCAAAGGAGCTTAGATTACAACCCATAATCTACTACCCAGCAAAATTGAGTATTGTCTTTCAGGGGAAAAGATGGACATTCAATGAAATAGGGGAGTTCCAAGATTTCCTGAGAAAAATACCAGAACTGAACAGAAAATTTGATCTCCAAATACAAGATTCTAGAGAAATATAAAGAGGTAAGTGGCGAGGGTGGGGGTGGGGGGGGAAGGTCGTTCAATGATGTGAAAATTGCTTGCATCCCTATGAGGGAGGATAATACTTTTAACTCTTGTGCTCTGTCTCCATTAAATTGACTTTGATGTGATGATATAAAGAAACTTAAGGGGCAGAATAAAGAAGACTAGGGGGAGGTGGAATGGGGATAATTACATCATATGAAGAGGCACAGAAAGAACCCATTACAAAAGAGGGAAAGCAGGGAGGGGTGAGCATTGTTGCAACCTTACTGTCATCAGATTTGGTTCAGGGAGGGAATAAAATACACTCCCATTTGTACAAAGGAACTTATCTTACTCTTTAAGGAAACAAAAGGGGAAGGGGAAAAGGTTGGTATTGATAGAAGGGAGGGCAGAAGCAGAGGCAAAAAGGGGCAAGAAAAATTAGGGCAGCTGATAAAAGGGAGGGCAGATTGAGGGAGCCAGTGGTCAGAAGCAAAACACTGGTCAAGAGGAAAAGGGGAAAAGAAGGGGAAAAAAAGATTACAAACAAAGGGGAAAAGAGGATGGAGGGAAATAAACAGTTAATAATCTTAACTGTGAATGTTAATGGGATGAACATTTCCATAAAACGGAAGCAAATAGCCGAGTGGATTAAAAATCAGAATCCTACAATATGTTGTTTAGTTTTTAATTAAAAAAAAATTTTTTTGGCAGGGCAATGAGGGTTAAGTGACTTGCCCAGGGTCACACAATCCAGGGCCAGTGCTTTATACACTGAGCCACCTAGCTGCCCCCAATATGTTGTTTACAAGAAACACATTTGAAGCAGAGAGATTCATACAGAGTAAAGGTAAAACAATTGGAGCAAAATATATTATGCTTCAGCTGACGTCAAAAAAAGCAGGGTAGCCATCCTTATCTCAGACAAAGAAAAAGCAAAAATAGATCTAATTAAAAGAGATAAGGAATTGAAACTACATCTTGCTAAAAGTATGATAGATAATGAAGTAATATCAATACATAAACATGTATGCACCAAATGGTATAGCATCCAAATTCTTAGGGGAGAAATTAAATAATTATAAGAGGAAAATAGACAGCAAAACTACACTAGTGGGGGATCCGAACCTTCCCCTCGCAAAATTACATGAATTGATGCTGGACTGAGAGGAGCAGAACCAGGAGAACATTGTACACAGTAACAGCAACATTGTGTGATAGAACAATAAGAATAGACTTGGCTCTTCTCAGCAGTGCAACAATCCAAAACAATTTCAAAGAACTCATGATAGAAAATGTTTTCAACATCCAGAAAAAGAACTGTGAATTATGAATGCAGATTGAACCATACTGTTTTTACGTGTGGACTGTTTCTTTCCTTCTTTTTTGAGGTTCTTCCCTTGTGCTCTAATTCTTCTTTCACAAGATGACTAATATCGAAATATGCTTAATATGAATGTACTATACAACCTATATCAGACTGCTTTCCGTCTTGGAGAGGAGGGAAGGGAGGGTGGGAGAAAAAAATTGGGGAACTAAAAATGCTGTGAAAACAAATGTTGAAAACCATCCTTATATGTAACTGGAAAATAATAAAATACTTTTTAAAAAAGAAAAAAGAAAAAAAAATATTTCGATATAACTAATTTCCTTTGTAGTCCTATGTTTTGTAGTTTATGCATTTCAAATCATTGTTTAGAGGGAGTCCATAGATTTCACTAGAATGCAAAAGTGGGTCATGACACAAAAAAAGATTAAAAGCCTCTGGACCAGAAGATCTCTAAGGAATTTTCTGGCTCTAAACTTCTATGACGTCAGACAGTTTTCCCTAGGAAACCTTGTGACAGTTTGTGTTGTCCCTCTCGATTCTTCCACTGGAATTAGAGGTAGGGCATATTTCAAGGAGAGCCCCTAGCTATGGATTCTCTGCCTGGTAAACTTGTGGTTTCCTGTCTCATAAGATAAACTAGAATGAAGTATACTCAAGACAAGATCTGAAAATTACAATTCACCCCACCTTTGAAAATTGTCCCATAGTGTGTTTACTAACAAGAGGCTTTGAAACTTCATTATTAATTAACACATGTAATTTGACTTGCCACAAATAAATATATCTGTGTACCATAAAGGGCAAGATTTTATGGCCTTAGAAGGATTTGAGGCAGAGTGTTATCATAGAGAGAAAGCTGGTTTGGGAGTCAGGAAGACCTGGGTTCAAGTCCTACCTCTGATACATACTGTCTATGTGACTTCTCAGTACCCCCAGACAAGTTAAAAGACTACCAATTGTTCGGGGCAGCTAGGTGGCGCAGTGGATAAAGCACCTGCCCTGGATTCAGGACCTGAGTTCAAATCTGACCTCAGACACTTGACACTTACTAGCTGTGTGACCCTGGGAAAGTCACTTAACCCTCTTTGCCCCACAAAACAAACAAAGACTACCAATTGTGAAACAGTTGTTGATCTCTATTGATAAAGAGGATGTCCTTACTAGGCATTTCCCAGCCAATGAAATCACTGGTTAAAAAAAGTATATGTGTATAGTAAAAATAATAACAAAATTGCTCCACATTCTACTCTTCTTCAAAGTTGCAGCCTAGGGCTGTTGTCTGTCTTATGTACCCTAGTCTAGGCTGTTACTGTAGGGCATGTGGTGTTAACCCCTACATAAAATGCGGTGCAGCCAAGATTTTAGAGTAAGAAGCAGGTAAGGTATCTGCTTTGAGAAGTCTTCCTGGTTGATCAGCCAGTGTATTAACCAAAGGAAGCCAGTCAGTCATAAGAATTTATTAAGTACCTACTAAATGCAGTACTGTACCAAGCAATCCTTTATCTCTAAGGATTTCATGTAAAGAGTAAAGACTAAAACTCATCAGAATAGTAAAGCTGCAGTGGCCTGGGACAATAATAATGATAACTAACATTTATATTGGGCTTATAATTACCAAGTGCTTTGCAAATTATCTCATTTGGATGCTCACAACACTATAAGAGGGGGTACTTTATTATCCCCATTTTACAGATGAAGAACTGATGCATACAGACTTGGCCAGGGTCCACACCCTAGTAAGTGTCTAATGACAGATTTGAGCTCTGTTCTTCTTGAGTCCAAGCCCAGTGCTCCATCACTATGCCACCTAACTGCCCTGGTCAATTTTCATGAGCTTTGCTGTAGACCAGTCCTCTTTGTGAAGTTACCCAGAGTCTTATCATACTTATGACACTACCCTCAAATCTCGATAAATTTGAATCATATGGAAGCAACTGTTATGGATAGATGGATTTCACATATTCACAGAAGCTAGTATTTGATTAAATGGTCCAAGACTGGAAGTTTTCCTTTTTTTAAATGCATGTAGGTTTGAGGTTAAGGGGCTAACAACATGAGCTATCTTTTTAAAAATTCTATCTAGTAATGGAGAAAGACAATTCCCAGAATTATCTCATTTTAAAGATAAGTCTTTTATGGTATGATTTTTTTTTCAAATCCAACTGTTCTTTCAGTCATTTATGGATTTCTGTCTTAATTCTAATGATTGACTGTGGTTCTAAGACTCCTTTGTTAAAGTCAGATCTGATAAGTTTCTTACCAATTCAGTCTGACCTTTATGGCTCCACACAATGAGGGTGTAGATTCCTCAGAATATATATTCTTTGCTTCCTTCTCTGAACAAACAACTAGACAATTGGCTGAACCCACCAAGTTTTGGCTTCTTATCCAGCCATTTCAAGATCAGAGACCTATTTTATTTGATTAAAATAGCAAACAGATCATAAAGAAAATGAGATGTGGCAAGATTAAGTTTATAGCACCAAATAAAAGAAGGCCTTCAAGAGAAGCCAAGGGAAACCATGCAGTTCACTGTGCTAACCAGCAGCCTGTGAGTTGGATGGAAGCTCTTGTGTTCTAATCCTAATCCAGATAACTCATTGGGAAAGGGAAATTGCATAGAAAAAATCTTTGCCTCATTTCCCCCTCGAAAGTCAAAGGGAGACAGGAAATTTCACAATGGAACAATTTATGATTTGCCTGCCAGGTATGTTGGGTACCCATGTCAATGATACACTTATGCTATACAAACAATAGTATACACAGATACCAAAAGGCACACATTTGTAGCCAGAGCATGAATGAGTGCTCAGTCAACAATATTATCAGGTGCACTCTATGTACAGAGCCCCATGCCGGTTTTCCTTTATAGTTGTATTTTCCCTTTTGAGCATGAATAAATAGTATGCTGGATTTCTTAAACAATAAAATCTGGTAATAATTACCTCTCTCCCAATGGAAAGCAGGGAGCTGGGGCACACAGGGTTGTTGCACTGTTAATGACCCCAAGGATGGTGGATGCTGAGGATTCGAATGGTGGGTGGTAAGAGCGTTAACATGTTTGGCCCATAGAATCCTTTCCTCTAAGAGTTCAGAGTGCTTTGAAACATGATTCCATTAGTCCCTAAAGGCCATGATGGGGATTTGGTGCCATGTTTTGGGTTACCTTCACAAAAATAGACAATGAAAACCTTCACAATATTGGGCTATTAGGTCAGTGAATCACGGTCATACCCTCTTCCTTCCTAGAAAAGTGTTGAAGCAGTAAACTACTACCCAGAAATACCCAATTACCTTCTTACCCACTGGGGCCGAGAGAGAATGACTTCTTCAGAGTTCTAGGGAAGGGGAAAAGGAAGGGAGTAGACATTTATATGGTGTCTCCTATGTGCCAGATGCTGTGCTACATGCTTTACAAATATTTATCTCATTGGATCCTCACAACAAACCCTGGGAGATAGATCCTGCTATTTCCCCCATTTTCCAGTTGAGGAAACTGGGGCAGATAGCAGTTAAGTGACTTGTCTAGAGGCACACAGCTAGTAAGTGTCTGGGGGTGGATTTGAACTCAGATCTTCCTGATTCCTTCCTGTCACATAATGAGAAGATAGGACTCACTAGAAAAGACCCTGATGTTGGGAAAGATTGAAGGCAAAAGAAGAAGGGGACAACAGAGGATGAAATGGATAGCGTCATGGGATTAATGAACATGAGCTTGGACAGCTGTTGGGAAACAGTGGAGGACAGAAGGGCCTGATGTGCTATGGTCCATGAGGTCACACAAAGTCAGATTTGACTGAACGACTCTCTGACTCTATTGGCCCAGCACCTAGCTGTCTCTATAGGGATAAGGACTAGACTGGTAGAAGAAACTCCGGGGTGAACTTCCACTACTAATGCAGGTCAGCACCATGCCTGCAACTTGTAGCCTTGGAAAGTTGGGGGATTTTCTTAGGGTCCCACAGCCAGTATGTTTCAGAGGCAGGACCCAAGCCCAGGTGTTTTCTGGTTCTAAGGCCACCCTCTTTCTCTTCTATAACACACAGGGCATCTTGAAGTGGATGTCCGATACAGTTCAAATTCAACATGTGTCGTTGGAACTCATTTACCTTCTCCCACCCCCACCCCCACCCCCACGAAAGCTCTTCCCCCATCTTAATTTCTTTACTGTTGAAGATACTACCACCCTCCAGTCACCCTGGCTCAAACCCAGGTGTCATCCTCATTTCTTTGCTATCTCTCACCCCATTCTTCCTCATATCCAATCAGTTGTCAAGTTCTGTTGTTTCTATGTTTATGACATCTCTTATGTTCTCTTCTCTCCTCACCACCCTGGTGCAGACTCTCATCACCTGACACTTGGACTATGTATTACAATAGTCGGCTGATTGGTCTCCCTACCTCAAGCCTCTTCCCCCTCCCTTCCAGTCCATTCTCCACTCGGTTGTCAGAATGACCTTCCTAAACTTAGATATGACCATGGCATCTCCCCCTCCCCACCAAACCCAGCCCCTATTCAATAAACACCAGTGGCTTCCTGTTACCTCTAGAATGAAATCTAAAATCTTCTATTTGGCTTCTAAACCCTCCTCTTCCTAGCTTTTCTGTCTCTTTGAACCCTCCACATAATCTGCAATCCAGTGGCACTTGCTTCTTTGTTGCTCATTGCACAAGGTACACCATCTCCTAACTGAGTCTTTTCACTGGATGCCCCCACCTGCCACCACCATGCTTGGAATTCTCTCCTCATTTCTGCCTCCTGGATTTCCTGGCTTCCTGCAAGTTTCGGCTAAAGTCTTACCTTTACAAGAAGCCTTTCCCAGTCCTCCCTAATGTTAATGACTTTTCTCTGAGTGTATCCGCACTTTATCCTGTACACAATCCATTCTGTTAAAATGAAACATATGCGGGCAGCTAGGTGGCGTAGTGGATAAAGCACCAGCCCTGGATTCAGGAGGACCTGAGTTCTAATGTGGCCTCAGCCACTTGACACTTAACTAGCCGTGTGACCCTGGGCAAGTCATTTAACCCTCACTGACCCACCAAAAAAAAAAAAAGAGCTCTCTAAATATAAAATAAAACCTATGCCTTCCCAAAAAGCACTGAACTATGCAAAAATCACACAATTAAATCACAGAGTTTATGGAGAAAATGAGGATAGGAGTACAACACTTAAGGACTTTGTTAATGGCACCTAATAACATAAAATACATGAATTTTTATACATGTTAAATAAGAAATACATGACTACAAGAAATAGTGGCTGCATCCTCTGGGTCTGAGGCCACTGGGCCTCTGTCTGGAGGCCAAGGAAGAAGGAAGTAAAGGTGGTGTGGACCAGCCCTTCTCCATTCACAACTTCTGCTGCACTGGAAGATATGCAATAAATATGGCACTTTGACTTGACAAAGGCCTGAAGTTTGCTTGTGAAAGTGGGCATTGGAAGGGTTGCAGCTTGTGAGTACGAAGTGGTTCAGTCTTCCGGATTCTTTCTATTTCTCACAG
Organism: Dromiciops gliroides; assembly: GCF_019393635.1. Lineage (NCBI taxonomy): Eukaryota > Metazoa > Chordata > Mammalia > Microbiotheria > Microbiotheriidae > Dromiciops > Dromiciops gliroides. The sequence goes on along the minus strand of NC_057865.1, from coordinate 162,887,991 downwards.
ACGAAGTCAAGCTGAAGCTAACTTGCAATTTGAATTACGCACAAAATGTTTCCTAATATATCAATCAATTGCACTGAAACAAATTGACATTTTCAAAATACTCCTGAAGGCAGAACTGACTATATACTTGCATGGACCTAGTTGTTTGTGTGTTGTCTCCCCCATTTTAGATCAGGACCTTTTTGAGAGTGATGACTGTTCTTTGCCCCTCTTTGTATCACCAGCACTTAGCAAGTAAATACTTAATAAATGTTTGCTGACCCAGTGACAGCCTCTTTATTCAAGGTCATGCAATGTGTTGATGCAAAATCAGTATGAAAAACCCAAATTTTCTTACTCTTATTTACTCTTATCCAGTAGCTCTTTTGGTTTGGGTGACAGAGCCATTTACTCTGCCTTAATTCTAGGTTCGGTCATGTCTTGTGATAAATTAGGCCAATGTGGGGGCTTCACCTGTTATTTTTTTTTAAGAAAACTTGCATGATAAAATCCAATTATAACTTAGTTCAAATGGTTTGCTCTATATGGATAGAGAAAAAGTAGTCTTATTTTCAGATTGGAGGTAATTAATGTGTGAAAATTAAATCAAGTAGAAGGGTTTGTGCATCAGGCCTTTCTGTGCTTTGCTGGACTTAAACTAAAAGTCTTCAAGGAGCCCTTGGATCACATTTGAAATGAAATATCCCATGAGAAAATGACAGAAGGAAAAGCAACTCTGTGTGAAGAAGGAACATTAAGGTTTTGGGTTTTTTTCCCCTATCAGTCAAGGGTTTCTAAAAATGGAACTTCAGGCTCCAAGTGAATCGATCAATATAGCGATAATTTAACAGAACTCAAGAGGTTATCTCACATGACAGATTAAATTTGTACTTGGCTCCATCTAGAAACCAATGGCCAAACTGTCTTTTCTTTCCAACCTGAGCAGTTTCCCATGATTATAGTGGTGAAGGTTCTAGAAAATCAGCAATGCAGGAAAGCAATTTGCATGACCTGTTCTTAAGCAATCAAATCAGCACTTATTTGGCACCTACCCTAGGAACCAGGGATGTGAGGACAAAGAATAAAACAATCCCTGCTTGCAAGGAGTTTACTTCCCATGGGGGGAAAAAATAAGGAAATATATAGCTATATTGGGGAGGGAAGGGAATAAGCACTTATATAGCACCTACAATGCACCAGACACTGTACTAAGTGCTTTTACAGATATTATCTCATTTGATAATAACCTGAGGAGGTGCTATGATTATGTCCCTTTCACAGGTGAAGAAACTGAGGCAGAAGTTAAGGCACTTGTCCTGGGTCATCCAGCTAGTAAGGGTCTGAGGCTGAATATGAACTCAGGTCTTCCAGATTCTTGGCTCTGAGTCTATCCATTGGGCCACCAGTTTCCTCTCTAGACAGCATAATTATCAAGTGAATAACTACAAATAAATAAAAAAGTAGTTAAATACCAAGTAATCTGGGAAGAGGGGAAGTGGATCAGTAAAGGCTTCAGGGAGGAGATGGTGCTAGAACTGCATCTTGAAGGAAAAGAAGGACTCTATGAGGTGGGAGTTAGGAAGGAGGACATTCTGGAAATGTGGGACAGCCAATTCAAAGTCATGGAGATGGGAAATGGTGGATCATGTCTGAGGAACGGAAAGACGGCCAATATGCCAAGATCACAAGGGAGAGATGGGGAAGCTGTCGTGCTAATTCAGGCAGGAGTTTTAGTTTCTGGATGAGATACCAGGGCCTCTGAGAGCAAAGCATGAGCACACACATTCCCCCCACCCCTGCTGCCCCCCAGGCAAGTCTGCTTTACATAAAACAACTACACTACAACAGTCAGGAAGCTCCTTGGGGAGCCCCAGTATCACTTCCCCTACAGAAGGTCCAGAAATATATACATTTTTTTCCACTACACCCATTTTTAGTCTGAGGATCTCAACCACTTTTAGATGTAGTACTTGACTTTTCTTCAGAGCACTACAAACCACAGGAAATGAAAATGTGATAAACAAACTGCCATTCTTGAGTGTTGGGCCTTTTTCACAAACCTATCTTTTTCCCAGGAGTGCAAAGATCCTGTTACATTTCTCTTGCCCTTAGAAAACTGATCAAGCTAACTGGGTTATTTCCCCTTGGGAATCGAAGCTGTTGAAAACTTTGGGGAAGCCAAATTCAGATCCCTAGGACTGAATATATGTGTGTGTGTGTGTGTGTGTGTGTGTGTGTGTGTGTGTCACGAGGTGGGGAAGGATGGAGAGATCTGTTTCTGCGAGATAGAGCTCATTTTTTTAAAACTTTTTTTTTGTAAACAAGTCATTTCAGCTTTTTTGGTTTTTTTTTGTTTTGTTTTGTTTTGTTTTGTTTTAGTGAGGCAATTGGGGTTAAGTGACTTGCCCAGGGTCACACAGCTAGTAAGTGTTAAGTGTCTGAGACCGGATTTGAACTCAGGTACTCCTGACTCCAGGGCCAGTGCTCTATCCACTGTGCCACCTAGCTGCCCCTATGCCACCTAGCTGCCCCTGTCATTTCGGCTTTTAAATATGAGACGTTATTAACCGTTTTCCAAAAGAGAAGTTATCTACGAATGAGACTCTCACACATGGCAAATGACCAGACCAGATCAAAAGAATCAAGCACATTTCCTGCAGCAAGGAGGCAGGTTGGTTCAATGGGAAGCGTTCTGGGTCAAGTGCAGGAGGACCCAGGTTCAAATACCGCCTCTGACACTAGGTCAGAGCTAGGTCCAAACCCCAGCTCTCCTACCCATGTGACCTCAGGCGGGTCTCAATTTCTCTGGGCCTCACATTCCTCTTATACAGAAAAAGAGGGTTTGAACCTGGCCTGTGCTGTCCCTTCAAGTGTTCAACGTGTGACTATGACTAAAAACGTGTTCTTGGAGCCAGAAAACCAGGTTTGAGTTCCTTCTCAGACACTTGCTCAGTGACTTGGACAAACCTTTTAACATCTTGGGGTTTCCATTTCCCTATCTATAAAATGGACATGTTTCTGGTAGTGTTGAGAGGAAAGTAAGTGCTTTGTGGCGAGTTTCTGTTTCAATTATCTAAAGCAGGGGCCCCCCATCTTTTTTCTGAGCCCTTAGACAGACTAATTTTGCCTATGAACCCTTTATTAGAATAATGTTTTTAAATCATGAGAGAAGATGCTAAATTTAAGTTGAGTTTCATGAAAATAAAAGTAATTTTTTTCCCTATAAAAGTTTATTGACCATCTAAAATTCCAGGTTAAGAACCCTTGGTTCAAGTAATATTGAGTAACTTCTCTGTGGAAAGAATTCTTCTCATCCAGACATACTCAAAGAGGAATTATAATATATGAAAAGTAAGGAAGAAAACATGTAAATAAAGATACATATGTACCTAGAGCATGTGATAGGAACTTGTGGCACATCATTGGTAATGATAGTCAATCAATAAACATTTAAGTGAACAAAAAAATAAGCATTTAGGTGCTTTCTATATGCCAAGCGCTGTGCTAAGTGCCGATAGGGTCTGGACCTGTGACTTTACTGGTACAAGGAACACCCAGGTGAGGAAATTACCTCTACTAAAGCAGCTCAGCACCTTCTCTGCAATTTATAAGCTTACTTGGCTAGAGTGATGAGAGATTAACTGACTCACACAGTCAGTATGTATTAGAGTTGGGACCTGGTATCAGGCCTTCAGGGATCCTAGGCTGGCTCTCCATTAACTAAACCATAATAATCACACATACACACATATCTCACAACCACCTTCCAAGGTAAATACTATTATTATATCCATTTTTATAGTTCAGGGTCACATAACTAATGAGTATTTGAGGCTAGATTTGAACACAGGTATTCCTGACTCCAAACCCAGTACTCTATCCATTATACCACCTAGCTGCTTAATGCCATGTTGCTCCTTATATAACTCGATATTTGAGACTATTAATTGTTAGTAGCTCCATTCCAGTTGGGCCTAAGTACAATTGGGAAATTGGCAAAAATTCTCTTCCCTATTTTCTACCTACCCATCAGAGCTTCTTGCCCTGCTCCTAGTAGTACCTGTTACCCCATGTAATTATTTTTCCACACCTTGAGAAGTAGCCTGTTTCCAATCCTTGCTCTCTAGCTAGTATCCATTGCCTCCCCCCTCACATACAAACCCCTCATCACACATGTCCAGTATCAGCCCTAGACATCAATGTAAAAGCAACATGATATACAGAAAGATTGGAAGAAAAGAAAAAATACCTAGAGAAGAATAAAAAAAGAAAATTTTCTAATTATAGTTAAGAAAAGAGAGAATATGTATAAAGTGATTTTAAAATGTTCTTTATTATTATGACTTTATTTTTTTGTTTGTTTTTTTATTTTTGCAGGGCAATGAGGGTTAAGTGACTTGCCCAGGGTCACACAGCTAGTAAGTGTCAAGTGTCTGAGGCTGCATTTGAACTGAGGTCCTCCTGAATCCAGGGCAAGTGCTTTATCTACTGCGGCACCTAGCTGCCCCCATTCTTTATTATTATGAACTCACAACAAATACAAACATTCCAAAATACAAAGAAAAAGAGTATTATACATGAAACTGTGAACTTCTATCATGTCATTTAGTTTTTAAGTACACATTAAATTTAACAAGGTAGTAAGAAAATTGTCTTTGTCCCTTTCTGTTGTGTATTTTTTAATGGAAAATTATGTCTTTTGGGGGCAGCTAGGTGGTGCAGTGGATAAAGCACTGGCCCTGGATTCAGGAGGACCTCAGTTCAAATGCAGCCTCAGACACTTGACACTTACTAGCTGTGTGACCCTGGGCAAGTCACTGAACCCTCATTGCCCCATAAAAAACAAACAAACAAACAAACAAACAAACAAACAAATAAATAAATAAATAAATAAATAAATAAGATGTCTTTCTTTGTCCTACTGTTTTCAATGGAAATATCTCTCCCACTTTGAGTCTGTCATGGGATCACTCTCCCAGGTGATTGTAATCAGCCCCAAACCCTGCTCCTCGATGAGTGTAGAAGATCTTCCACCCTTGTCTCTAGTTAGTAGAAAATGCAGCCTTATACCTACCCCTTGGATGCCTCCTTAAAGTGGGACATAGTTAAGATACAAACCTAGCTTTCCTGTGTTACTCTAACATATAAAACTACCCTTACAAAGAGCTGGACTAGATGAGCATTTCATGTGGTTGGTGGGACTTAAGGAACACCAGAAAGGCTTTCCTAGTCCCCCCCCCCAATACTTCTGTGACCACCTATGGCTGATGCTTGAAATTCCTTTAACACAAGGCCTTTGTCACCTTCTTTGTATCATGAGCTCCTTTGGGCAGTCTGGAGAAGCCTAACCATCCCTTCTCAAAATACTCTCTTTTTCGGCATAAAATAAAATGCATTGGATTACAAAGGAAGCCAATTATATAGAAATATAATTAGCAAAGTTGTTTAAAGAATTCACAGGGGCAGTTAGGTGGCACAATGGATAAAGCACTCACCCTGGATTCAGGAGGACCTGAGTTCAAATCTGGCCTCAGACACTTGACATTTACTAGCTCTGTGACCCTGGGCAAGTCACTTAACCCTTATTTCCCTGCCCCCCCAAAAAGAAAAAGAAAAAAAAGAACTCACAGACTCCCATAAATCTATCCAGTGACTCCTTATGACTCCATAGAAACAAGGTTAAGAATATTTGCTTAAACAGGAACAAAGTTTTGTATTACAAAATTAGATATATGGTTTAAAATGAAAATCCCTCTAAGGACAGACATGACCTCCATCAAAATAATTCATATCTAAGTACAAATGACTGACATCAAATCCTTTCTGATGCTATTTTTTATGGGAGAGGGGAAAACAAAAGGACATAAAGAACATGAATGAGATGAGGGAATGGATTCTACTTAGTAGGGAATAAGGTACAGAAAAAGAGGGGACAGGCAGAGGCAAATTTGGCCTATTTTACAAGTCTAGGGCTGACTGCTGAAATGAGATCAGCTCTAGCTATGTGGCGTTAAATGATGCTTCTTATTATAGGTCACCTTATCCTTTGAGGTAATGTGTATGGAAAGTCAGGAGAAAGTGGTAGCTGTTCTTCTGTGGGGAATGACTACTCTGTTATGGATAAGGCAATATATCCCCCAATCAGACCAAGGTTTACATGCCCACTCAAGGATCAGAGAGGACGTTGGCCCCCTTCTCTCTAGGTCCCTAGAAATCTATGCCCCTGTCCTTGACCAGCCACTGCCCTTTGGGTGTCTCCTTCAAGTATAAATTACAGATCTCAGGATTGAATTTCAGGTGTCTAAGGATTAGGTCATCAGCTGCTAGGAGGTAAATGACAGTCAGACAAATTCCAACAACAACAAAAAAGGGCCCGTTTTCCAAATGGGTATGACTTGGACTTATATGAGTCCTCTTTCAGTGTTATTTTTGTCTCGTTGTATAGTATTTTGCTCTCAGCTTTTAAGCGCCCTTATTCATCTTGGTCTTTGAATGGATGCGAATCATAAAACCCAAAGACATGCTAAGGAATATATATAAAACTTTAAGGGAAAATTCAGAGTAGAAGATTTGTTCCATCTCAGGCTCAAATGCCAATAGACTTAATGCTACAATGGGAATCGGCTTAGTCTCAAGTACCTGAGATGCCTGCCTGAAAGATACTAAGAGGAATGATAGGAAAACATTGAGAAGCAGCATTTAAACAAGTCAATTCTCCATATGACCAGAATTTAAAAGAAACCAGGCTCAATCTAAAGAAAATCAGGTTGATGCAACCAGCTTCTGCATGGCCCCCAGGGCTGCTTTTGAAAATCATCAAAGATGCCATTCTGTACTGTAACAAAAGAGAAGTCACAAGTAGTCTCCCCTTCCCTGGTCCCTTCCTCTTTTTTTTTTTTTGTGGGGCAATGGGGGTTAAGTGACTTGCCCAGGGTCACACAGCTAGTAAGTGTCAAGTGTCAGGCCACATTTGAACTCAGGTCCTCCTGAATCCAAGGCCGGTACTTTATCCACTGTGCCACCTAGCTGCCCCCTTCCTCATTAATTTTCAAGAGAATTTGTGTTTGTGGGGAAATATCAGTGGCAATTAGATGCCAAGGTTGTTTTAAACAGTCTGATGAAGTTGAGAACAGCAGAAAAAAGTGAGTTGTAAAAGAAAATGAATACTTCTAGCAAAAATAAATGTTATGGTCCTGAAAATTCAGGGAAACTGTACGACTTAATTTTTTTTTTTAATTTCTCGTTCTAATGCCTTACAGGTTGCTTCAGAGAATCGGCTCACATCTAGGAAAAGTTTGCATGAGAGGTCACTCTAGACATAAGGCTAATTTTCTCATTGAATGATAGCAAGTACCTAAAAGCCCATCTGGTACTGTGCCATGGGGACATTTGGCCTGTATAAAATAGTATTACATGGCAGTAAATCTCAAAAATTTTATTAGCTGCAAAATTTAGATTGCCCACCTCCCAATTACCAATAATATTTCCCATTATTCCTTAGCCTAAGGAGTAGAAACTTAGGGTATAAGTGCTGAAGGTAGTGCTTGTAACAATTTTAAGTGACGTCCTGCTCAGCTGTTCACCTTCCCAACCACTTAAAATGGGCTTACATTCATAGTCCCTACCCCCGCTCTGCCTTTGAAAGTCAGCATGTCCCCTGAACACATTAAGACAAAATACCAGTTGTCAAAAATGGCTTAGCACCTTGAATTTCAAAGGCAGCCAACCTTTGTCCTAGTCATTCCCCTCTCTTGCTAATAACCTCAATTTTATTAGGTTGATTAAAAGAGTATAGGGCGGCTAAGTGGCACAGTGGATAGAGTGCTGGACCTAGAGTCAGAAGACTCATCTTCCTGAGTTCAAATCTGGCCTTAGACATTTACTAGCCATGTGCTGTTTGCCTCAGTTTCCCTATCTATAAAATGAGCTAGAAAAGGAAATGGCAAACCACCCCAGTATCTTTGCCAAGAAAATCCCAAATGGGGTCATGAAGGGTCAGACATGACTGAAAAGACCCTTTGCTTACAGCAAATATTCTTGTGGTAACCCCCATTTAGCATTGATTTCTATGAAAACCAAACGAAAAAGAATTAGAAAGAGAGGTAAAAGGCCTTTTTACATTAGGTCCATCTGAACAATGATTATTTTTTTATGATAGAATTATCACTAATGAACTTAATTAGAAACTAATTTATAAACCTGCCCCTTTAAATCATTATGATAAGATGATCAAAAACAATAATAGCAATAACCCTAATAATAGCTTACACTTACATAGTGCTTTAAAATTTATAAATACTATCTCATTTTATCTTCACTACAACCATGGGAGATAGGTGCTATTATCATCCCCAGTTTATAGATAGGAAACTCAAGCAGGCAGAGGTTTAGAGACTTGCTCAGGGTCACACAGCTAAATAAGTATTTGAGGCAAGATTTGACCTCGGCCTCTGATTCTAAGTTTATCTCTCTTTCCACCTTGCCACCTTAATAGCAGAGCTATATCTTCAACGGTACACATAGATTTAAAAAAATCTTTTTCAACAAAGTTGCATCACAAATTTTGCTTTCTACTTCAATAACTAACTTGTATTAGTTATTTAAATACTAAACTCTTCCACCAAACTCTAACGACCAGCTATTCTTAGCCAAGGAATGCAGTCATTTTTTTTCCTGAAAACAACAATTTTCTGCATTGCAACCAGACAATCCAGATGTCATGCCTGGAATATATCACATCTGTAGCACTTCTGATCACATGTCGCCAGCCATACAAGAAAAGCACAGACTTTCTTTTGTGAGCTACAAAGCTATCTTCTGCTCTGGATCCTACAAGAGAGTACAACCAGGAAAGAAAGCATGGACCCCATTTATTGTACTCTACCTGTTGTAACCTTATGTTCCACCACCAGAGAATGAGGTTCTCCTTGTATCTCTTCTTCTTCCTGTAAAGTTCCAGCCCCATCAAAAGAGAAAGAGAAGAAAGACAGATAGAAGAGAGAGAAATAGATGAGAAAGAGAGAGAGAGAAACAGAATTAATAGAACATTCACTTATAATTTATGCAGTCATACTAATCAGCAAAGGCTAAAGGCCCTAGAGAAAATCAGTCTTAAAAGGGGAGCAAATAATAATTATTAATTTATTCAATATAATAATTCACCCAAAGTTGTCTTAAATTTTTGAATGTTCTTGGGTAATATTGGCACTTTGTCACTATAAAGCTGATGCATTTTATCATTGAGATTCATGAATGATTTCTTTTAGCTAAAAGTGCATTAATTGATTCCATTAAGCCATCTCGGTATGAATTCACATAGGTGTTTATTTTGCATGTACCATAAACACAGGAGTTTACCAGAAGTCAAAAAGCCCAATTGAAGATTTTCGTCTTCAGGAGTTAATCTCAAAATTTGTCCTGTGTTCTTAGAACTAGCATTGTCATCAACAAACTATTATTGGCATAGACAAGTTAGATAAGTGAGCTCTGTGTCCAATTATCTCAAATTTATAAGCTAATGGTGACTTTATAGAAAATTGCTTCCAAAAGTACATCTCTATAAAAAGTGTGCATTACCCCCAAGGACATATAAATTATGGGAGAACCTCATCCCATCGAAACTGAATGCGCTGAATAATGTAATATTTCAATAAGGCCCAACGGGACAGTCTGTGATCAAAGCATGGTTTCTGTTTATAAAGGAACTGCAGGACAGTCTCACTGGATTCCAGGATAATAAAATTAAATTGCTTCACAGATGGCAAGATTCGACCCTTCAGAAGAACAAAATAACATACAGTCTTACTGTGCTTTTTCCTTCGCTTCAGATATCAAATAGAGTTACTAAAGGTCTTAACCAATTAGACTTCCTTCAAATGTATTGATTGCTTTGTTTTCAATTGTCCCTCTCTAAATATTCTGTTTGACTAGTAAGGTTGTTAAATACTAAGAAAGACACCATAAGGAGAGATGTTCTGTATTGCTCTTCCCTGAAGGACTTTCAACACAAAATTAATTATTCTCTTTGAGGATGCCATGTTGGAAGGTATAGAATTTTCTATTTAGAGGGAGGGGGTTGGTATTCATGACTTCTTGAAGTTCCTTCATTCTCTAAGATGACATATAATTTTTTATCATAAAAGTATTTTACTATTTTCCAGTTACATGTAAAGATAGTTTTCAATATTTGTTTTCATAAGATTTTTAGTTCCAAATTTTTCTGCCTCCTTCCCTTCCCACCCCCTCCCAAAGACAGAAAGCAATCTGATATAAGTTATATATGTACAATCACATTAAAGATATTTCTGCATTAGTCATATTGTGAAAAAAGAATCAGAACACAAGGGGAAAACCTCAAAAAAGAAAAAAAAACAGCCAAAAAGTAGAAACAGTATGGTTCAATCTGCATTCAGAATCTACAATTCTTTCTTCTGGATGTGGAGAACATTTTCCATCATGAGTTCTTTGGAATTGTCTTGGATCATTGCACTGCTGAGAAGAGTCTAGTCTATGACAGTTGATCATCACACAATGTTGCTGTTACTGTGTACAATGTTCTCCTGTTTCTGCTCACTTCACTCAGCATCAGTCCACTTAAATTTTTCCAGGTTTTTTTGAAATCTGCCTGTTCATCATTTCTTACAGCACAATAGTATTCCATTGCATTCATATACCACAACTTGTTCAGCCATTCCCCAATTGATGACATTTAATTTTTAAAAATATATTCAATTGTACACAGCATCGACAACATTGTGTGTTGATCAACTGTGATAGATTTGATCCTTCTCAGCAATACAACGGTACAAGATAGTTCCAAAGGACTCATGATGGAAAAGACTCTCCAAATCCAGAAAAAAAAAAGAACTGTGGAATATGGATGCAGATTGAACCATACTTTTTCTTTTGTTTTTGGTGCTGTTGTTTTTCTTTTTTGAGGTTTTTCCTTTTTTCTCTGATTCTTCTCTTATAATATGACTAATGCAGAAATATGTTTAATGTTATTGTACATATATAACCTATATCGGATTACTTGCTGTCTTGGGGAGGGGGGGAGGGAGGGAGAAAAATTTGAAACTAGAAATCATAAAAACAAATGTTGAAAACTAAAAAAAAAGTTCAAGGGTGGAATCCTGGTCAGAGAGCTGGCCTCAAAGCCAATGAGATCTGGGTTTAAATGTTGTCTCTGACAGGTACTAGCTGCGTGATCCCAGATAAGTCACTTAACCTAACAGTGCTTTAGGCAGCTTTCTGAGACTATAAGTTGTAGAGAAGGTGACAACTTGAATTAGTAGAAGGAATTTCCTCATCTAAGAAGTTATCTATATCAATGAAATCATGGGTCCAGTCTCTATTCCTAAGTGCAGAACACTATGCAAAGAAATGGTATATATACAGAAATGAGTAAAATATGGTCCTGCCCTCATGCAGTTGAATATGGAAATATATATATATACATATATGATATATGTGTGCATGTATATATGTGTATATGTGTGTGGTGTGTATATATGAATAACATGTGTGTATGTGTATGTATAGATAAAAAAATCACAGAATCTCAGAATAGAAGGGACCTTAGAAGTCATCCAGTCTACAACTTTCCCAAGAGGTAGTTATCCAGTCTTGGCTTGGAGTCATCTTGTGAAGGGGAAGCGACTCCCTTCTGAAGCTGCTAGTTACCCTTTTGGATGGTTCTGTTAGGAATTTCTTCCTTAGTCAACTATTAATCTCCCTTTCTGAAAGTTGTTCTTGGTTCTGTGCAATAGGGTCAAGTAGAACAAGAAGATAACTATCATATTCTACTTAAGTCTTCCTTTGTCCAGGTCAAATATCTCTAGTTTCTTCAAATGATACTCACAGAGCACGTTTGCAAGTTCCCTCAGCGTTTTGGTTGCCTCTCTTTGGATACTTTTCATCTTATCATATGCCCTTCCTAGAATGTGACCCCTAGCACTGAACAAAATACTTGAAATGTGGTTTTCCCAGGACAGAGTACAATAGGGACTCTTGCCTTCTTCTTTATGAGCTTTTTTTTTTTATGTCTCTCTTCATGTAGCCCAAGATTTATTTCATTTTTTGGCTTCCATATTGCACTGATGCCATACATTCTGTGAAAAACCCCAAGTAGTTTTAATAGGAACTACTGCTTAGTCGTGTCTCCCCTACCTTGTACTTGTGAATAAGAACTATAAATACGAAGTAGGAGTTACATTTATCTTTAATGCATTTAATATATTAGTTTTGACCAATCTTTCTAACCAGCTATCTTTCTTAATCCCAACCCTGTCATTCAGTGTTTTTGCTATCTCTTCCAGCTTTAACACATCCTTAAATTGATCAGCATGCCATTTGTAACTTAATCCAGATCATTAACAAAATATTGAAGAGTACAGAGTCAAGGGCAGATTGGGAGGGCACTCTATCTCTATTAGAGCTCTCCCTCCAAGTTGGCATTAACTACTTTTAAGGGGCAGCTGAGTGGTACAGTGGATAGAGCACTGGTCTTGAAGTTGGGAGTTCAAATCTTACCTCTAATTGTGTGACTCTGGGCAAGTCACTTAACCCTAATTGCCTTAAACATTCAAGGTCACCTCTAGTCATCCTGCTATATATCTTGCCACTGGACCCAGATGGCTCTAGAGGAGAGAGTGAAGCTGGTGACTTGGCACAGTCCTCCATCACTTAAATCCAATTCACTACAAGTCATGACATCATCCTGATGTTATGGTCCTCTTCAAGAATGATGCACAAACAACCGCTACTTTTTTTTCTTTTTTGGTGAGACGATTGGAGTTAAGTGACTGGCCCAGGGTCACACAGCTAGTAAGTGTTAAGTGTCTGAGGCCAGATCTGAACTCAGGTTCTCCTGAATCTAGGACCGGTGCTCTATCCACTACGCCACCTAGCTGCCCCACAACAGCTACTTTTTACTGACCACTCATGACTACTCAATCTGAATTTTAAAGTCACCCAGCTTTATCATCATTTAACCTAGATTTTGCAAAAGGATAGCATGTGAAACTTTGTCAAATGTTTTTTTCTAAATGTAGATGTCCTATATCTTCAACATTTCCCTGGTCTCCCTGCCAAAAACGGAAATTGGGTTAGTCTTTTATAACTTTATAACTTTTGGTTGTTTTTTTTAAAAAAGGTTTATTGATGCCTTTTGTTTTTACATGACAATAATTATAGATATTACCTTCCTACTGTACAAGACTCCCTGCCTCCCGACTCTGTGCATTTTCACTGACTGTTCCCCATGCTTAGAAGTCTTTCCCTCCTCATCACTCCTGGCTGCCCTGACTTTTTTCAAGGCCCAGCTAAACCTTCTGCAAGAAGCCTTTCCCAAATATTGGGGGCAGCTAGGCGGCGCAGTGGATAAAGCACCAGCCCTGAATTCAGGAGGACCTGAGTTCAAATCCAGCCTTAGACACTTGACACTCACTAGCTGTGTGACTCTGGGCAAGTCACTTAACCCTCATAGCCCCAGCAAAAAAAAAAAAAAAAGAAAGAAGTCTTTCCCAAGCCCTTTAATGTGAGTGCTTTTCCTCTGTTTATCATTTCCATTTTATCCTGTTTGTATCCTGTTGTTTGCATGTTGTCTTTTCTGCTAAGTAAACTATGAGTTCATTGAGGGTGGGTGCAGTTTTTTTGCCTTTTTTTACCATACCTAGCACATAGTAGGTGTTTAAGAAATGCTGGTTGACTGTTGACTGACTGACTATCCTAGTGAATTTTTCTGTGTAAGAAAGAAAAATATTTCAGCAAAACAGACATGGCTATCACATCTGACAGTGTGCTCAAGATTCCATATCCATAATCCCCCAACTCTCTAAGGTCCACTTCTGTATGTCTCTTCTAGGACCAAGACTGGTCATTATAATTATACAGCATGAGACTTTGTTTTAGTGAACTTTTCATTTATATTATTGAAGTCATTAAATATATTGTTTTCCTGATTCTTTCTTTATACTGTAGCATTTCTTATATAACTTCCAATGTCCCTGCACTCCTCTTATTTGTCACTTCTTTTTTGTGTGTGTGTGTGGGACAATGGGGGTTAAGTGACTTGCCCAGGGTCACACAGCTAGTAAGAGTCAAGTGTCTGAGGCTGGATTTGAACTCAGGTACTCCTGAATCCAGGGCCAGTGCTTTATCCACTGTGCCACCTAGCTGCCCCTGTCACTTCTTATCATAGATTTTTTTAGTCATTCCCCAATCAAAGGTCATATACTTTACTTCCAGTTTTCTCCTACCACAAAAAGTACTATATGTATATATAGATATGTGTATACACATGTATATGTATGCATATAAATAAATCTATATATTTTATATGTATGTCTACAAATATAGGTATATTTATGTGTATATGACTAGATCATTCCAAGAAAAATCACAAAACCGTTCATATATACATGACATATGTATATATTATTGTAATTGTTCAGTCGTTTGTCAGGTCCTACTCTTTGTGACCCCATTTGGGGTTTTCTTGGCAAATATACTGGAATGGTTTGCCATTTCCTTCTCCAGCTCATTTTATTTGTTTATTTATTTGTTTATTTATTTTTTTGCAGGGCAATTGGGGTTAAGTGACTTGCCCAGGGTCACACAGCTAGTAAGTATTAAGTGTCTGAGGCCGGATTTGAACTCAGGTACTCCTGAATCCAGGGCTGTTGCTCTATCCACTGCGCCACCTAGCTGCCCCCAGCTCATTTTACATATAAGGAAACTGAAGCAAACAGGGTTAAGTGACTTGCCCAGGGTCACACAGCCCATAAGGGTCTGATGCCATATTTGAATTCAGGAAAATGAGTCTTCCTGACTCCAGGCCCTGAACTCTATCCCCTGTGCTACCTAGCTGCCTGTATGTATGTATGCATACATACACATACACACATACACAAACACAATCCTTGTATCTATCTATCTCTTACTTTTTTGCTGTATATACTCTACAATGGGATTTTAGGGTTAGCAGTATGAACAGTAACTTTTCTTGGAATGATGTATTTTTTTTTGGAAACCATACTTACTTGTTGTGATAAACCTATCCTTTCTATATATTCACAAACCATTTCTATAAACATATTGCATTTACTCTAGAATGTTGCCAGATATTGACGGGGTAGGTTTCACTCTCCACTCTCTTCTCCTACCCTGTGTTGCTCCTCCTATTTTCTACTGCCTTTCAAAAACCATGAGGCAACTCAGGAATCACATCCTTTAGCTTTCAGTTACCTGAGATTTCTCTTATCTTGCCCCATCATAGGTCCATCCCACCATTTCCAGGCTATCTATGTTATGCCCCTGTAGCTCCAGTCTCTACCTCCACTGCAACTGAAAATCCCATGCCATAGTCCTGGGCTCTGATTGATGACTTCATTCATCTTGGGTTTCTTTGTTTGTTTGATTTTTTGGGTTGTTTTTTCGAGGTTTTTTTGGTGAGGCAATTGGGGTTAAGTGACCTGCCCAGGGTCACACAACTAGTAAGTGTCAAGTGTCTGAGGTCGGATTTGAACTCAGGTCCTCCTGACTCCAGGGCCGGTGCTCTATCCACTGCGCCACCTAGCTGCCCCATGATGACTGTTCATCTTATCTTTCCCAAGCTTCAGGTCTATCAGCCATCTGTATACCATGTTCATCTGGACCTTCTTCCGCCCTGCCTATTTTCCAACTCTAGCTCTTAGAACAGTATATGAATCAGTACCACCATTCCTGGTAAGGATATGTCAGTTGTACAGTGACTACAATCACCATTCCCTCTGACTTTCCTGTCTAAAACACCATCATTTCCCAATATTTGTTGTGTTCCCTTTTAGAGCTTAAGCTACTAGAACGCCTGTTTTGCTTGCTTGTATTTGTATACCCAACACTTAGCTCAGTACCTGACACATAGTAGTAACTTAATAAATGCTTTGCCATTCATTCATTCATTCAGTTTACTTGAGCCTCATCAGCTGAATATATTGAGGATGAGGTGCTCCCTTGCCATCTAACTCATCTTGGCTTTCACCATAGGAACATTTCAAAGTGCCAAGTTCAAGGAAAGAAAGGTAATTTCCAAATGTGGGAGCAGGGTGGGGAAATCAATGGGGAATGTGAGGTGGTGTTTGAGCTGAGTTTCAAAGACTGGGTAGGCTAAATGAACTTCCTCTTGATGACTTTCTCTAAGAAAAGCTAGAATAAAATGCAAATATACTCATTTAATTTTTTAAAATTCTGGCCATATTATCTTCATATCTGCATGTTTAATTATGTCTGAATGGTAGAAATAGAATCCAAAAAGATCTTGAGGAACAAGAATGGTGAGCTGAAACTAACAAGATGAAACTGAATAGGGATAAATGCAAAGTGCTGTATTTGGATTTAAAAAAAAATCCAGTGCCCATAAACAGAATTGGGGGAAAAGAAAAAGGAAAAGGAAAAGGAAAAAGTACCTAGAGGTTTTAGCGGGCAAGTTTAATACGGATCAGAAACATGATGTGACGGCCCAGAGGGCTAATGTTAACTTAGACTGTATATAAAAATGTAGTATCCAGTGTCTCAGGAGGGGACAGCCCCACTGCAGTCCTGGCTAGGGCTCACTTGTAGTGACGTTTTAGGTTCTGGGGACCACACTTTAGAAGTTAAATGGACAAGCTGAAGAGTGTCCAGGAGAGGGTGGCCAGGATTGGAAAGGAGACTTAAAGGCATGACACACAATGATTAACTGAAAGAACTAAATGTATTTAGCCTAGAAAAGAGAAGACAAGGGAGAGGAGAGGAGTCTCCAAATTTTTAAAGACTAGCTAGGTGGAAGAGGAATTGTTAGACTTGTTTTATTTGGAGCCAAAGGGCAGAAGTGGTACCACGTGACTGAAAGTTACAGAAAAACCTGATTTAGGCTCCATATAAGAAAAGAACATTGTTTAAGAATTAAAATAGTACAAAAACAGAATGAGTCACCTGTGAGAAGGTGTTTCTAGTCACTAGGGGTTGTCAAGCAGTGGGAGGAGAACTCTGTGTTAAGGTTTACCTAGAATTAACACCTCCCCCTGCCCAACCCCATCCACCTCCTGTGTTCCTACTCACCTGCTGCTGAAATGTGCTGGAGGAAGTCACATCACCATGCCAACTGAATCCATGACAGTTTTGTTACCTAATTTCATCTGGGCCTTCCAGTCAATCCTTCTACTCTTTTCTAATTGCATTTTGCTTGCAATCCCCATGTTGGCTGCTCCAAACCCCTCTGCAAACCTCCCATACTGCTATTCTCTCACCTTGCTCTCAACAGAGGACATTGACTTGTATTTTACTTTGAAAATATGGGCCACTGGCATGCAGTGTCTCTTCTCTCCTCTTCTGTACCTGAAAACCTTTGTCATCATCTCTATACAGTTAGGATCAAATACAAAAATCCTCTCTTTGGCATTTAAAGACCTGCACCCTCTCTCTTTGGTCTATTTTCCCAGATTTATTGACATGTTTTTCCTCTTTGTGCACTCCTCTGAAAGGCAGTGAGTGGTCTTGTTCCTCTAACACATTTCATCTTCCATCTCCTTCCCTTTGCATAGGCTGTGCCTGTCTGTCTTCATGATGTACTTCCTCCTCACCTCCACCTCTTGGAAACCCTAGCTCACCTCAGAGCTCCAACTTCAAAGCTTGTCTAGCTTCTTCCTTCAAGCCTTTCTTGATCCTCCGTAGGAGTTAGTGCCCCACCTCGTTCCTTTGTATTTACTATGTGCACGTGTTATTTCCCCCATCAGATGTAAGCTTCTTAAGGCAGGATCTATTTTATTTTTGTCTTTGTATTCTCATTACCCAGCACAGTGACTGGCACATAATAGGTGTTTAATAAATATTTGTTTGATGATTGTTTGTAGTTGGTGTGCACAGCTTTCATGATTTGGGTAGGTGTTGGATTTGAGGATCTTCTCCAATTTCAAGCCTGTGATTCTGTGGCTCTCGTGTCTCTGACAATATTCCTGCTTTGTTCTTTGTCATGTGGTGCCTAAAATGGCATCGTGTGGACAATAGTAGCTAACAAATCATGTACAATAGTGGTGATGAATGCATAGCATGAGTTGCGGGTAAAATTTGGGGAAACCACCAGGGGTGTTCTTTTGTGGTGTGTTGTTACTATGCGCTAATTGTCATGGGGGGTTAGGGTTTCATGAGTAGCCTTAAAGAAATGACCGGCGGTACAAATGAGCTTGCTTTCCCTGTGATCTGCCCAGCTAATTTCATTTATTACACTAACTCGGTTTATTACTCATGCCTTTAAAAGAAATTTAATAGCATAACCTTACTCTTGCTTGGCATTACACGTCATTGTCATGACCATAACTTGGGATCTTGTTGAGCAATACTAATGTTTGGTAGTTTACTCAAGGAAAACATGTTTGTTAATGGGAAGGAGTCTTAATAGGCAGTTGAATCTAGAGATTGGTAGAATATTGGACCAAGAATGAGGAAATCTGTTTGCATGATTGCCACAGATTTTCTATGTGACTATGGTTAAGTCATACAATCTCTTCATACTCTAGTCTTTTTCATCTATAAAATGAGTGTCCATTAATTAATCAATCGAGCAAAGGTATTTATTAGTGGCCTGCTGTGTTCCAGGTACTATCCCAGGTGCTAGTGATCCGATGACAAAAATAGAATAGTCCCTGTCTTTCAGGAGCTTACTTTTGATGGCAGGGTGGGAGAAGAAGCAGGAAATGGAACTAGATTTTGGGAAGGGTAAGACTGGAATCTCTGAGACTGTAATAACTTTAAACAGTGGACTAGAAAATCCTGGTTGCAATGTTAAAAATAGAATTCATGATTCAACTTCTAAGCCCAACTATCTTCCATACTTCCCTATTTCCTTTGAAGACACCACCATTTTTCTAGTCTCACAGTTTCATAACAATGTTCTTGTTCTCAATTCCTCACTCTTCCTTATCCCACAAATCCAATCAGTTGCCAAATATTGCCACCAGTATCTGAGGCATCTCTTACATCTGAACACCTCTCTACTCTCACGTGTATAAGCCCTTGTCACCTCTCACCTAGATGATTTCTGTGGCCTCCTAAGTGGTCCCCTTGCCTCAAATCTCTCACCACTCCAGTTCATCTTACAAACTGCTGTCAAAGTAATTTTCCTTAAGCACATATCTGACCATACAACTCCCCTATATGGTCAAAAATAAACTCTGTTCAGCTTTTAAAGCCCTTCACAACTTTCCCCAAGCTCTCTTATTTCTACTCCTCACGCATGCCACTTCCTATTCAAGCTCTTTACTCTCTTTGCCCTGGTTACAGGGCATTCATTCCTCATCTCTTCCTCCTAGGATCCCTCTTAATCAATCAATATAATATGTATTAAGCTCTTATTATGTGCCAGCCCCAGGGCTAGGTTCTAGGGATATTAGTACAAAGAATGCAGCAGTCCTTACTGAGACCTCATATTTTGATGGGGGAGGCTACAAGTGTACATATATCAATCGATCTGGCATAAATATAAAGTGAGTAAGTGCAAATCTATACAAAATGGTTCAATATGAGGTAGTTTGGGAGGGAGGACACTAGGGAATCCACATGATCTCATGCAAAAGATGATTCTTGAGCTGCAAGAGGGACTCTTATGAGGGAGAGGAAAGGAAGGAGTATATTCTAGTCATATGGGATAGCCAGGCCCCAAGACAGGAGGACTGTCATGTATGTATGTATGTGTGTATGTGTCATGTATGCCATTTTGACTATATTTCAGAGCACAGGAATTAGAGTAATGTCCAATGACACTAGAGGGAGATTTGGGAAAGGTTGTATAAGGCTTAATGAGAGGAGTTTATATTTTATTCTAGACACTAGGAAGCCACTAGATTTGGTTGAGTAAGGGATTCACATGGTGAGAGCAATTAATGAAAATTACTTTGACAATAGTGTGTAGGCTAGACTGGAGTGGTGAGAAACTTGAGATAGGAAAGATCAATTAACAGGCTATTGCAATAATCTAGATGAGAGCTGATAAAGGCCTGAGCTAAAATGGTAATTGTATGAGTAGAGAAAAGGAGTTGGAGGCAACATATGTAAAGGTAAAAAGAGAAAGATTTGGCAACTAACTGGAAGAGTGGGGTGAAGGAGAGTGAGGAGTCCAAGAACAATGGTTAGGTTATGAAATTTGAGGGATCTTTTACAGAGATAGGGAAATTTGGAAGAGGGGAGGGTTTGGGGAGAAAGAAAATGAGTTTAATTTTAGATATATTGAAATTAACTGTACGTCTCTTGGACATACAGTTTGAAAGAGAGACAAGGTAATTCTAGAAGGGATGGGGAAATGTTTGGTATAGAAGGTGGCACTTGAGCTGAGTATTAAAGGAGATAAAGAATTCTAAGAGGCAGTGGGAAGGAGAGAGATCATTTCAGACACGGGGGCAGCAAATGCAAAGGTATGGAGGTGGGAGATAAGCTCTTATGTTCCTAAGCTCAGGAAGAGCAAGAAAGCTAGTTTGAACCACAGAGTTGGAGAAAGGGAGTAACATATGATAATTGTATCATCTTCATAACCCTATGAGAGAGGTGTGATGGGTATCATTTCTATTTTACAGAGGAGGAAAATGAGACTCAGCAAGGTTGCAAGATGCATTCATAGTAACACCCATAATAAGTATCAAAACCAGCATGTGAACTGATTGATATCTTCCTGGCTCCAAGTCCATCACCCCATTCACTATTCTTCCCTGCCTCCCACAAAAATGATTGTTGAGACCTCCTCTTGTTCTAGCATCTTATAGATTTCTCTATGCTGGGGGGCAAAGGATTCTGGTGATCTTGCCTGGGTCTCTGTGATCATAGAAGGGTGCCCACAGATTCCAGTGTATGCCTAGCATTCTGGAAACAAAAGCACATTCAATCAAATTTAAAATATATTCAGGAATCATAGATTTGGAGGATGAATTCAGGACAGCCTTCTAAAACCGTGCCAAGTAATAATAAATAAACTCACATTTTACCACGGACAAAAGAAAGCACAGTTTAGATAGGAAACAAACAGACAAAAACAAACATTTACAAAACTGAAGATTTAGGAAATCCAAGGAGCATTTTAAAGCCTAGTATTTTCAACAATTAATCACTACTATTATATATATATATATATATATATATATATATATATATATATATATATATATATACAGAAGATTCTTTTAGAGTTCAGAGTTCTCTTAAATTTCACCAGTGTTTCTCTTTGCATTAATATAGGTAGACATGTCTGGGTCAAAGCATTTTTAGCACTTGAAACTCATGCAGTCTTTAAATACTAGTTGAGACATTTGGTGATCTGAAGTAGAGGCTTGTGTTTGGGATCACACCATCCCTGTTTGGAGACAATTTGCTTCTGTCTTTGTTGGCCTCCAAGCAGTCAATCTGTGACTAAAGTAAGGCAACTGAGTGGGCAGCAAGGAAAAAACAAAATACAGCAGTCTCCACTTTTCTGGCATGCTCAGAGAATAAATAAGTTGTAGATGTTAGTAGAAAAATAACCTCCCTGTCAGGTTTTCATACTTCCCTATTTCTATCCAAGATGCCTCTCAAAGTTCATAATTTAACTATCGGGGCAGCTAAGGGGTACAGTGGATAGAGCACTAGCCCTGAAGTTGGGAGGACCTGAGTTCAAATTTGACCTCAGACACTTACTAGCTGTGCCTTAACCCCAATCACCTTAAAACATCCAAGTCCATCTCCAGTCATCCTGATATATATATATATATATAT
Source organism: Dromiciops gliroides (assembly GCF_019393635.1). Taxonomy (NCBI): domain Eukaryota; kingdom Metazoa; phylum Chordata; class Mammalia; order Microbiotheria; family Microbiotheriidae; genus Dromiciops; species Dromiciops gliroides. The sequence goes on along the minus strand of NC_057865.1, from coordinate 162,866,262 downwards.
ATATATATATATCACCACTGGATCCAGATGGCTCTGGATGAAAGAGTGAGACTGGTGATTTTGCACAGCCCTCCTCACTGAAATCCAATTCATTACAAGTCATTACATCACCCCAATTCATGGTCCTCTTTGGGAACGAAGGACCAGCAACAACTTAACCATTATTCTTGGATTCCTCACTCTTCCTCGGCCACCCATCCAGTTAGTTGCCAAATTTGTCTTTTTACCTTCACATCTGTTGCCTCCAACCCCTCTCTCCATTCATACAACTGCTATCTTAGCTCAGGCCTTCATCAGCTCTCACCTAGATGATTGCAGTGGGGTCATGAAGAGTTAGATGCTATTGGAATGACCGAAAAACAACAAAGATTATTGCAGTTGTCTATTAATTGATCTCTCCTATCTCGTTTTTCACCACTCCAGTCTAGCCAACGTTCCTACCTGTTTTACCTGCCTCAAAGGGGTTAATAAGAACTTATTCCTTAATATTCCTTAAAATTCAAACTCTGTTACTTTAGTCAGTTTTCAATGGCACATATCACAGGCTTCCCTACCTTCTTAAACAGAGTGTACTGAATGTAATTCAACCCTGCATTATTACAGGGAATTCTCACTATGAACAGTAAGTATTACATCTTATTTAAGATATCTCAGGAGATAGTGAGGTATACACGGTTGTTTTCCCCTGTAGCAAGTTACACCAGAATGCTCTGCTTTGAGTTTATAGGTCTGATTTTTATAGAGCTTTTAAAATGTTGATGTCTCCTCTTCCCATAAGGTTTTCAGCTGCTGCTTCTTGCTGTAGTCCATGCTTCCCTGCCCCCCAACACTGCTCCCTTTTAAATTTCTGCTCCTGATCTCCTATCAGCTAGGAAACTGGATAATCCAGTTGATTAGAATTATGTGTAAAATCCGCTTATTTATTCAAATAGCTATTGATTAACTATTCCATGCAAGGCTCTGTTAAATAAGCATATATGAAAAGGCAGCTCAGTGTAATGGAGAGCTGAGCCTGCCACAGCAGTAATCTCTCAGTGCTCTAGGTAATCTTGTGAGGCTATAAATTATGGGGCAGGTGACTGTGGTGGTGGTAGAGAGTTTTCTATACCACTGAAATCACAAATCTAACCCTCCTTCCCCCCCCACAACCCCTCAAAAGAGAATAAATAGATTCTGGGGACCCATTACATATAATTGAAGTCCATGAGCCTTAGTTCTAGGACAACCATTTTAGCTAATCAGCAGCTTTGCCCCATTCCCTTCCAGTTTCTAGATGATTAAAGGAAGCCTTTGTGGATGTCTTTCATTATTAGAAAATTTTCTTTATTTTGAACCTAAAGCTATTTATTTCCACATTATATCTATTTCTCCTAGTACTGACTATCAGGCCAAGTAGAAGAAATGTAATCCTTTGTTGATGCGAAAGCTTTTCCAAAAAAAGTGACCAAAAAAATTATATATATATATATATATATATATGTGTGTGTGTGTGTGTGTGTGTTAGCTAACATAGCTACCCTATATATACTTACACATATACATATACATATATACACACATGTGTGTGTGTGTGTATGAATGAAAACATATATAGATATATTCCCTTCTCTAAACAAATTATCTCTAATTTCTCCAATTGATTTTTGTATTACATGATCTGGAGGCCCTCCACTTGCCTGATTGCCCTGCTCTGGGAACTCTATGGCTTAGCAATGACCTTCTTTTTTTTTTTTTTTTTGGTGAGGCAATTGGGGTTAAGTGACTTGCCCAGGGTCACACAGCTAGTAAGTGTTAAGTGTCTGAGGCCAGATTTGAACTCAGGTCTTCCTGAATCCAGGGCCGGTGCTTTATCCACTGTGCCACCTAGCTGCCCCAGCAATGACCTTCTTAAAAAATGTGATACCATGGGGGCAGCTAGGTGGCACAGTGAATAAAGCACCGGCCCTGGATTCAGGAGGACCTGAGTACAAATCCGGCCTCAGATGCTTGACACTAGCTGTGTGACCCTGAGCAAGTCACTTAACCCCCATTGCCCCCCCCACAAAAAAATGTGACACCATGAATATAAGCCTCCAGGAGGGGTCTGATCAGGAATGACTACAGAGGAACTATCGCTTCTCCCATTCTGCACACTATGCCTCTTTTAACACAGCAAACAATTGCATGACCATATCACAACAATGACTCATTTTGAGCTCGGTTCTCTAAATCCTCACTTCTTTTCTAATTAGCTTTTCTCTAATCACAACTCCACCCCCTGCCATGTTGTACTCTGGTGAAGTTGATTTCCTGAACCTAAGCACAGACGCAGAGATAGAACTGAAAGAGTGCTAGATTTAGAGATGGAAGACCTGGCTTTGAATCCTCGTTTGGCCTCTTATTGCCTTTGCATCCTCAGTCAAATCACTTTACTTCCCTGGACCCACGTTTCCTCATTGATAAATGGAGGGGGTTGGACTGGATGACCTCTCTAGTTCTATAACTATAATCATATGACTTTACACCCAAACCTTTAAAATTTCACCTTTATAGATTCATTCCAGTGTTCTGACCTATTGAGAGTCTTACATCATTATTCAACATACTAATTCTCCCTCCCAGTTCTCTGTCTCTGCCAATTTGATAAGCATGCCATCTTTGCCATCATCCAAGTCATCGATTAAAAATGGTGAACAGTCTAGGACCAAATGTTCTGTGGGATTCTACGAGTGCCCTCCTTCCAAAATGACATTAAAGCATTTATGACTGATTGCTCTTTGGATCTAAATTCTATGACCCCCCGAATATTAGTAACACTGTATAGGCAATGTACATTAAAATGTATACTTTTTCTCCCTCCATCTGGGTAGTGGTCACTTTATACTTATTAGGAAATGAGGTATGGGTGAACAATTCCTTTCTAAAAATACTGATATTAATGGACATCATTGATCACAAGTAGTACCTACAAAAGGCAGAGCCTGCTTCTGGTTTATACCCTGGAGTGACCATTAATTAGCTTACCATTTCCTAGGACTTACAGCCTTTTTTTGTTTTTAAAAAAGTTTATTATGGCATTTTTTAAGTAACAAGGTTTTTTGTTTGTTTGTTTGTTTTGTTTGTTTTTTTGTGTGTGAAACAATTGGGGTTAAGTGATTTGCCCAGGGTCTCACAGCTAGTAAGTGTCAAGTGTCTGAGGCCAAATTTGAACTCAGGTCCTCCTGATTCCAGGGTTGGTGCTCTATCCACTGTGCCACCTAGCTGCCCCCAACAAGTATTTTCTAAAATATATCTTTCCTTCCTATTGCTTTCCCTTCCACTGAGCAACATTTATAAAAAGAAAAAAGGAAAACAAATTCTTCAATACATAGCTGCAATCTGGTGAAACAAGTTCCCACATTAGCTATGTCCAAAAATTTTTATTATCTTTCTGCATTTTAAGTTCATCTACTCTCTGTTAGGAGGTGAGTGGCATGTTTCATCTTCATTCAAAAGAATAATTCCAAAAGGCCTTATGATTTATCATTGTGCTGGTCAGAGTTCTGCAGCCTTTAACAGTTAATTTCTCTATAATGTGGTTATCATTGTATAAATTACTCTCTTTGTCCTGCTCACTGGCTTCACTCTGCATCAGTTCAGAAAGGCCTTTCCAGTTTCTTCTAAAATTGTCCATTTCTTCAATTCTTTTGGCACAATACTGTTCCATCAAATTAATCGACCACAATTTGTTTAGTCAATCCCTAATAGGAGGACAGACTTTCATTTTCAGTTTTTGACTACCTTAAAAAGCATAGCATTTTACATATAGAAACTTTTCCTCTTCCTTTGATTTCTTTTGGGGTATGAGATTCACATTTCATTGCCAACTGCAAAGTCACAACTTTCTGCCTCAATTCCTCTTCTCTGAACCTCTCTCTTGGTTTTCAGAAGCCATAAAACTATGCCAGTAACCACCCATAATGTCATAGGAACAGTATCACCAAACAGATTCCTTACATCTTATGAAGGGTTCTACAAAATAAGGTGGAAATAAACTCCAGTGTCTCTAAACTTGGCTCAACTGATGCTGTGGCAAATAAATTAGAGGAGACTTAAGACTCAAGACTGGTCAATATATCTATTTTCCTAACATTGAAAATATAGTTACACACAAAGCAGTATTTCTAGAATGCTGTTTATAAACTGCTCAGCTGAACTAAAATGTTGGCTAAATACACCCTGGAAAGAAATGCTTAACTGGGTATTACACAGAGTCAATTATAGAATGTGGTCTTGGCAATATAGTACTGTGGAACAAGCCCTGAAACAGGAAGCAAGAGACTCAGGCTAGCGTCCTGTTTCTGTCATTTACTGGCTGTGTAACCTTGGGTTCAATCTCTTTGGAATTTTGTTTAATGATCTATAACATAAGGATATTGGTCCAGATGACCTTTAAGGTACTTTCTAGATCTAGACCATTTGGAATGAAAGAGAAAAGGAGAAAAAGAGATTAAGAACAAAACAAAACAAAACAGAAAACCTACTATTTGATTGAGTAGTCAGAAAAAGACCCAGAGGATTTAGTGAAGCTCACTGAGACAACTGTTTATGTGTTTGTTTGTTTAATAGCAGGCAAGAAAGCTAATGTGACAGTAATTTGTAGGAAGGGTAAAAGTGTTCAAAAATAAGGAGGTAAGAGTCATACTCTGCTCTTCCTTGGTCAGACCAAAGATTGCACTGTCTAATTATCCTTCCAAATTATCTTTCAAGTGTTGGAAGACAGCTGTCATGGGGTTCTAACCTCTGAGAGGTGGGCTTTCAAAGCCTTACTGATCTTGCTTGAAACTAGGATTCCACTTCTCTGTTATTTTCAAACCATGTTGCCACGCACACTGGCCATCTTCCTCAACTGCCTTCCATTGGAACCTAGACTTTTGCCTGATCTTGCCCCAAAGTAGACCTCTGGATCACTTTCAGGACATTTCCAAACCATACCTGGTCCCTTCTAATTGTCCTCTATGTCAAAAATAAGCTACTTGAGGGCAGAAATTCACTTGTATTGGTATCCCCAACTGCTTAGCACAGTACTGGGCACATATTACTTAATGTGTTTTCATTCATTCATTCATATCCCATTTATATTATTCTTTCTCCAAGCTAAGCAGCCTCTGTCCCCTCACTTGATGGTCATGTGCCATTTTCCCATAATATATATCCTTGATGATATCTTTTACATTACTTCAGGGGACACAAATCATGAGTTGTAATGAGCTGTAGTTTATTAATAGTCACTGTGGGAATCTTCACCACTTTTTGGGTCATCCACAACTGATTCTTCTGAGATCATGGAGCTCCATGATTCACAGTCATATAGCCTCATCATGAGAATATTGTTATTGATTTCGGTCTATAATTTAGAAGTCATAAATTTCATAGAATTTGAATAATGAAACTACAGTGATACTTGGTACCCAAATGACCTGAAACATATATATCTCTAACTCAGGATTAAAGATTTCCCTAACCTTTAAAATAAAATAAAAATGGTCACTAAATAATTTGAGCTAGAAGGGACCTCTAAGGCTATCTAGAAGAACCCCATGAATTTACAGATGAGGAAACTGGGGCCCAGAAAGGTTAAGTGACTTGCTTAATATCACACAATTAATAAGTAATTTAGAATTTGAACCTAGTTCTTCTGACTCTAAATGCAACTTTCTTTCTACCTTATGTTCTTTCAAAAAAGTATTTATAGGGGTGGCTAGGTGGCGCAGTGGATAAAGAACCGGCCTTGGATTCAGGAGTACCTGAGTTCAAATCCGACCTCAGACACTTGACTTACTAGCTGTGTGACCCTGGGCAAGTCACTTAACCCCCATTGCCCAGCACAAAATAAATAAATAAATAATAAAAATTTTTAAAAAGTATTTATAATATTTCAAGGAATAGTATAATTTAATGGAAATTACTTGGGCTCAGGAGTCAAGAATTGAGTTCTAGGTCAACTTCATATGCATACATGATTGTCCTTACCCCAAGACTGATCCAGGTTGACATTTAGACCCTACAGATTTCTTTTGGTCAGCAAAACAAGGAACCTGACCCTAATCCTTGCACTCTATTTTCTTCTTCTGTGAAATAGAGCTAATAACACCTATCCCTTGCTATTTTACAAGGTTCATAGATTTATATAGATATAAAACTAGAGGGGTCATCAGAGGTTAGGTAGTCCAATCTTCTCTCTTTCTCTTCCACCTTGCCCACCTCAATATACAGATACATATTTTTAGAGATAAGGAAGCTTTATCTCTGCAGTTAAATTACTTGCTCAAAGTCACCCAGCTAGCAGTGGCAGAACTAAGATTAAGAGCCAGGTCATCTCTCTAAGTCCAAATCCAGCATTTCTTACCTGGATGCTTCCCTCTATATTTGGGTTTTCTTAAAACTAGAAACAGCTGTATTACTAAATGCAGTCACGCTGCTAAGTTTTTAATGGCAGCCAGTCAAAAAGACTTTTGAAGGACCCACAATGCATCAGCAAGGGACTTTACTAGGCAGAAAGAAGCATTAGACATTGTCCTCATTGTGAAACCCCCAAAGGAACTCACAGTCTAGTTCACATTCATGGATTTGGAGCCAGAAGGTATCTTAGTCATCAATTAGTCCAACCCCCATTTGACAGATAAAGACAATGAAGCTCAGAAAGGTTGTGACTTGAGCTCACAGAGTTACTCAATGTTGCAGCTGAGAATTTGAACCCAGATCTCTCTTACTCCCAGTCCAGTACCCTACCAACTACCCTACAATGCCTCACTATAATAAATGTATAATTGATTTAACTCATAAGACCTAAACAGTGTTGTTGGGGGGGGGAATAAAACTAGCAAATGGGGCTCAGCACAGTAGCAGGCACTTGGTGTTCATACAGTATTTAGGAACTGAACTCACCCTGGCCCAGAGTCCAGGGAGGCACACTCAGTGAGCAGGAATGGAAGATGGCCAACTCTTCAACAATCTGACTTTGAGCCCCTCTTTTTTCACATTTAAGTGTAATCTCCTAGTAAGTCCTTCCTTTCCGTCTCCCAGAATAAACGATCCTCTTTCCTTACTTCTCACCCCAAGCTGAAGACATTAAAGACTTGTGTGGATATGCCTAAATTGTAAAACAAAGAATATACTTGTCACCAGGACTTTGAAGCTGCTCAGATCTACCTCACCCCCACCCCTCAAACCCTCCTAGTTGCATCATCACCTCTGATTTTCTCAGGATACACTTATTAATATGTGAGAATATACATAATTTATTTTGATATTTCTCCTTTATAAACCTCAAAGAAAAGGCTTACGCCATTGTTGAGAAGTTAATTAAGAAAGGTTTCTTTACAAGAGATAAATAAGCTGAGTTTCCTCTTGCCAAATGCCTTCCTACTCTTTTCTACCCCCACAGTTCTGCTGGTTTTGATGCCAGCCCTCATTGCTTGCTAACGCTCCCCAGCTGCTGTGGTTCAGAACTCTCTTTAACCTCTTGCTGCTTGGTCTCACTCGGCTATTTCTGTAAGACAAAAGAAGCATTTCACAAATCCTAGCCTGAGTTACTGGTGGGGGCGGGGAGAGGGGAAAGGGTTAGATCCTGGGCCCTGATCAGGGGATTCAGTCTTTATTTCACTTTTAATAAATGTTTATTGAATCTTGTAGGATCATGGGATCACAGATACAGAGCTGGAAGGAACATTAAAGCTTTGTCATCTCATTAAACCTCTTCATTTTACTAACGAGGAAACTGAGGCTCAAAGAGATTGTGACTTGACCAAATTCACACTGGTAGTACAAGGCTGAGTTGGGATTCTAACCTAGCTTCTCTGACTCCTAGGTTTTTGTTGTTATTATTAAGATTCTGGAGTGGTTTTCCATTTCCTTCTCCAGTTCATTTCACAGATGAGGAAACTGAGGCAAACAAGGTTAAATGACTTGCCACAGTTTGTATCTGAGGCTGGATTTGAATTCAGGTAGGACTTCCTGACTCTAAGCCTGGCACTCTATCCACGTCTCCTCCTAGCTTCCTTGAATCCAAGTAGACCAAACATTTTTGCCATTTCATAAGCCCCTCAAAATTAACCAACGAAAACCCTTGGAGATCACATTCTCCTTTACTCTCCTCCATAACACACAACCTTATCTCAGAGATAAGAAGACAGAGGCCCTGCCTCTGAGAGGGCCTCTCAGTAGTTGGGCTGGTTGGGCAGAATTTTGCCCCAGGGTGCCAGAAGTTTAGTAACTTGTGCTGTACTTCTAGAGTCCATAGAAACAACTCCTGGTTTAAAAAAAAAAAAGGAGTTAAAACTGAAAGGTGAAGTCTCCCTCTCTAGACAGGCCCTAGCCTCCTTCCATACCAACGCCCATCCTAGTGGTATTCACTACCACACCCACTCTAGGAGCCAGAATTTCTAACCAGGACCAGAATTACTCATTAAAGCTCTGTGTGGAGCAAATGAAGCAAGTTAGAACAGCTGATTATATTGGAAACAACACTTTATTTTTCTTTTCCTGGAAAAAAGATAGCGAATAGGGAACTGAATCTGTAATTTCACTGATAGAGGGACCAGTTGAGGAAACTCCCTCTACCAACATAGGTCAGCACCATCTAACTTAAAGTCTTAGAGGGTGGCCTAAAGTGACATTTCTCAAAGTGTGGTCTGGGGAACCCCAGGGGTTCCTGAAATCTTTTCATGGGGTTCACGACATCCACAAGGTCAAAACTATTTGCGTGTGCATATACCCACATATATATACATATATTCACACACACATACATATGTATGTACATATATCATATATATTCATATATAATATTAAAATTTTCTGATTTTTAATATGGTAAATGTTGATTGATATAACCCACATAAATAAAAGCTCTTGGGAGGGAGGGAGCCCTCCATCATTTTTAAGAGTACAAATTGGTCCTGAGAGTGCCTAGAGCACTGAAAGATTAAGGGACAGGCTTAGAATCCAATATGCAATACATGTCAGGCAACCAATACATGTCACATGAAGCACTTGAACCCAGGTCTCCCTGGATGCTAAGACATTTCTTTACTACACCTCAGCTGCCTCTCTAATAGAAAAAAAAAAACTACTATAGAATTTCTGCAGTCTGTCTACCCTCTTTCTTCCTAATTATCCCTAATTGGAGGAGTATCTAGGTGGTACAATGGATAAAACACTGACCCTGAAGTTGGGAGGACCTGAGTTTAAATCTTACCTCAGGAGAGAGTTTGTTGTTCAGTTGTTTCACTAGCTATGTGACCTTGGGTAAGTCACTGAACCCTAATTGCCTTAAATACCTGGGGCCATCTCCGGTCATCTTGATATATATCTTGCCACTAGATCCAAATGGCTCTGGAGGAGAGAGTGAGACTTGTGACCTTGTACAGCCCTCCCTCACTTAAATCCAATTCAGCACAAATCATGGCATCACTCCTCAAGAGTGAAGGACAAAAAACAATAACAACAATCCCTAACTGGGCTCTACCAAGTCAGGATCAAAAAGATACCAGTGTGGGGCAGCTAGGTGGCGCAGTGGATAAAGCACCAGACCTGGATTCAGGAGGACCTGATTTCAAATCTGGTCTCAGACACTTGACACTTCCTAGCTGTGTGACCCTGGACAAGTCACTTAACTCTCATTGCCCTGCCCCCCCCCAAAAATATACCAGTGCTCTATGTTCTATGTGGATTGAGAACAGGAAGAATTATGGGGGGAGGCCACTCTGTGTATACATTTTTCCAAACTCACCTGCAGTGGCTGCCAAGGTGCACTGATTTAGCTTTGGGGGGTGGATTTGCCTCATCTTCAATGGAATAATTTAAATCCCCACCGATTCCTTCTTTCCCTGGGACCCAGACCAATTTGCTTAGGGAGTAGACGGAAGCTGGCGGGGAAGGGGGAGTGTGTGTATGTGAGTGAAGGAGCACAACCAAAGGTCAGCAATAAACAGTTCAGGCAAAGTAGCCTTTGAAGACATTCTAGAAGGCCTCCAATCTCTAGCCCAGCTCTTCTACTTATTAGCTGTGTGACCATGGGCAACCTCTCTGAGCCTCTTTGTGAAAGGGGGACAATGATATTTATATCACCTCCTCCATATGGCTTTTATGAGGGAATCATTTTATAATCTGTATGGTTTGACATAAATTGGAAGTATTATTATGCATTAGACTTATATAATGGACAGAGCACTGTCCTCAGAGTCAGAATAGTTTGTTGCTCAATTGTTTCAGGACTGTCCTAATCTTCGAGACTGATTGGGGTTTTCTTGGCAAAGATACTAGAGAGGTGTACCATTCCCTTCTACAGATGAGGAAACTGAGGCAAACAAAGTTAAGTGACTTACTCAGAGTCCCACAGTTAGTAAGTATTAGAGGCCAAATTTGAACTTCTGACTCCAGACCTGGCACTGCTCTACTTAGCTGCCCATCAAAAGAGAAACTTGTGTTCAAATCATTGGTCCAATTCTCCCCATCCCTCTGATTTGAGAGGTAGGACAGGGTTTGTTGTTGTTTTTACCTTTCTTTGTATCACCGGGACTTAACACAATACTTGGCACATAATAGGTACTTGACAAATGCTTCTTGACTTTATCCCTCTGGGACAAAAATTCTATATCTTTCAAATAAGGGTGTTACCATAGGTAAATCCTTTGACCTCTTTGGGCCTCAGTTTCCTCATTTATAAAAAGAGAAGTTTGCATTAGATGATTGCTTGAAGTTCCTTCCAACTATAAATCATTGAGCTGCCTTTGATCTCTAAGATCTTTTCTAATTATTATTTCCACTGTCTGTACCAAGGAAAACAAGGACCTAGTTACTATAATTTGCAAGGCACTGTCGATAAATGTTTGGCATTTTATTCAGGTTAGAGGATCCTCAACACAAGTTGCTTTTCTTAACCTTGGTTTTCTTCCTCTATAAAAATCAGGGGTTTGGATTAGGTGGTATTTAAATCCTTATACATTTCACATAAAATAGTCTTCATCCCTACATACTCACATAGCTGGAGCAACAATGGGTTCAAATCCTAACTCTATTGTCTACTATTTGTGTGACATTGTGCAAGTCACTCAATTTCTGAACTACTCTTTCTTCACCTGTAAAATGACATATTGGAGCTAGATCAAACTCATGGCCTGTGGGCCTCACGCAACCCTCAACACTCCCCAGTGCCGGCCAAATCATAATCAAACCAGAATAAAATGTAACTGGGAAATATTTAACAAAATAACTTAAAATGTGATAAAACTTAGATAATATAACATTTTTAAACTAAGTCAAGGGGCAGCTAGGTGGTGCAGTGGATAAAGCACCGGCCCTGGATTCAGGAGGACCTGAGTTCAAATTCAGCCTCAGACACTTGACACTTACTAGCTGTGTGACCCTGGGCAAGTCACTTAACCCTCATTGCCCTGACCAAAAAAAAAAAAAGTCAATGTCTAACTAGCAAGAAGCCTTATGTATGGAATAGTGGTCCCTATTTCTATTTGAGTTTGACCCCACTGCACTAAGGGTCCTTCCAGCTGTAATTCTATCATCCTACTCGATTCTCAGATACAGTCAGGAAAGAGCCTGATCATGACTCCAAAGGAAAATGAGAAGTAGAATTAGTCAGAGGCAGAATTAAGGCTGATGTGACATTGGGCACGTTGAGTATATATGTGTTTATAAATAGACTTCATGAAAACCTGGCTTAGAGAACCAAAGAACTGCTGAAATATTTTTCCCCAAACCTAGGTCTAACAATGCCACCCCAACTTGAGAAATTCTAATGGTTTCCTGTTATCTCTGGGATCAAATAGAGACTCATTGAAATCTCTGTCCTACCTTTAAATATTTTTTAAAACCCATTGCTCCCCTCCATGTACTCTAAGATGCATCCATACTAGTCTGATTGCTGTGACTCACACATGAAGCTCTAACTCCTGTCTCTGTGCCTTTCCAGGATCTGTCTTCCATGCCTGAAATGCTTACCTTTAAACCTCCTCCTCTTTCTTCTTTTTTTTTTTTGCCCGGGGGGGGGGGCAGAGCAATAAGGATTAAGTGACTTGCCCAGGGTCACACAGCTAGTAAGTGTCAAGTGTCTTAGGCTGGATTTGAACTCAGGTCCTTCTGAATCCAAGGCTGGTGCTTTATCCACTTTGCCACCTAGCTGCCCCCCAAACCTCCTCCTCTTAGAATACCTGGTTTCCTTTAAGACTCATCTCAAATGCTACCTTCTCTAGGAGACCCTTATTGGCCTTCCAGTTGCTATCACCTTCCCCTCTAAAGTCTACCTTTCATTGATTTTGTATATACTGATGGTTATGTTGCCTCCCCTATTAGAATGCATGCTACTTGAGGGTAGGAAATATTTTTCTTTATCTTCGTAGACCTAGCCCTCAGCACATAATAAGCCCATGATAAATACTTGTGAATCAATTGACTGATTGACCTCATAATTGTCCAATGAGTACCAAAGCAAGAAGCCCTGCTGTTACCCCCTCAACTAATGGTCATCTACCCTTGACAGCCCACTCCACTTATGAAAAAACTCTAATTATCAGGAAGTTTTCCCTCACATGGATCATAAATTGGTCTCTTTGTGACTTCCACCCTTTTGCTCTCTGAGGCCAAACAGAAGAAATGTAATCCCTCTTCAAACTGATAACCCTTTGAATACCTGAAGACCCTGTTAAGTCTTATCTTTTTAATGTCCCCAGTTCCTTTAACCAATAGAAAGAGCACTAGCAACAGAGTCAGGGGACCTCTATTCAAGTCCTGCCTCTGGTGCTTACTACCTAAGGGTCTTTGGGCAGATCACTTAAGATTTCTGGGTCTCAGTTTTCTCCTCCATAAAATTAGGGCATTGAACTACATTGCTTCAGGATTCCTTTCAGGTCGAGAGCTATGAACCTTGGCTCCAATTCTCTAACCCTCCTCCCCATACCATTCTAGTCACCCTCTTATCCAGAGCTGAGCATGTCACTCCAAAAGTGTCTTTGACTGGCGTAGAATACAGAAGGCCCATCATGCTCCTTCATTATGGACACTGCATTTCTATTAATATTGCTCAAGTCTCCCGTCCTTTTGGGGGCAGCCATATTCCGTTGCTGCCTCATGTTGAAATAGTTGGTCACTGGGTATCCTGGTTCCTTTTCACATAAATTATTCGTCTAGTAATTTCTCCTCTACCCCATGCCATGTTCCTGTGGTTTATTATTGACCTTGACATCTGCTTTATGATTTTTGTTTTGTTTTTTGTTGTTGTTTTTGCAGGGCAATGGGGGTTAAGTGACTTGCCCAGGGTCACACAGCCTGCAAGTGTCAAGTGTCTGAGGCCGGATTTGAACTCAGGTCCTCCTGAATCCAGGGCTGGTGCTTTATCCACTGCGCCACCTAGCTGTCCCCCCTTTATGATTTTTTTAACCTAAGAGAATACTGGCTGACACCTTGTGTTCTGAAGCTCTGAACCCAGAGGAACTCTCAGGGATAGAAAGAAGACCCAGCAACCCAGGCCTTATTCCTAAATATCTGAACCAGGTCACTTATAAGGTCCCTTTCAGCTCTAAATCTTTGGCTGAAAAAAATGAGGATCAATAATGATCAATATCATCATAACCTTATGGAGCAGGTATTGTACCCATTTTGCAGATGAGAAAACTGAAACTAAGAACACTTAAGTGGCTTTCATAAGTTTGGACAAATAAAAGTAGCAGTCTTTTAGCTAAAATCCAAGCCAAAAATGTATGACTGTTAAACCCCACACTCATTTTTGAGTCTTTGTCCTCTTCTCTACATAATTGACTTACAGAAGGAAAGATAGAGACAGAAACAGTGAGAAAGAGACAAGAGATACCCACTAAGCCAAGAAACACCCGAGGACATGGGACTTCATGTTGTCTTGCTGTGTGACCTTGGGTAATTTAATTAACCTTTCTAAGGCTGTGGGTGAAGAATTAGAATAAAAACCTCAGTCTGAAGACTCTTTTAAGGAATAACTATCAGAGACACTTCATAGAATCATACAACTCAAAATGTGAAGGGCCCTTAAGAGATCATCTGCCACTTTTGCTTCTAGGGAATACTATAGAAATGTTTAGTATAAAAGGAAAAAATAAATCACGAGAATGCAATAAATCTATGCTATTGTTCTCAGTTCCTTTGGAGAGCTCTGGCAAATTAACTGCATTGGAAAGAATTATCTACTATAAACCCTAAAGGCTTAGCTGTGTAAGTCTTTTTATCCAGCTGAGAACTGTTATCCAATAGAAGCTAGTCTTTTCTGAAGGAGCGAATGATCTGGGTTTGACTGTTACATAGTAGGCATTAATAAGTATTTGTTAAATTGAATGGGATGAAAAGAAAATTTAAAAAATAAAATAAAATAAATCGAATTGGATGAATAGGACTTAGTGATTTATTCCTCCAGAGGCTGAGGCTGGGAGATCACTTGAGCTTGGGAGTCCTGAGCTGCAAAAAGGACAAAAGCTAGTCCATGTTAAATTTGACACCAACATGGTGAGCCTGTAGGAGCGAGGGCACCATCAGCTTGCCTCTGGGAGCAAGCTGGCCCAGACTGGAAACAGAACAGGTCAATGCTCCCAAGCTGATCAGTAGTGTGATGAGATAAGGAGACTCAGTCTCCAACCAAACAATAAATGGAATGGAATTAAATGTATTCGATTGAAGTTTCAGCTCCTGATCTTATGAATCAGAGTTCTATACAAGGTCATCTTCACTGATTCCTTCCTAACCTTAGAATGTCCAGATCTTTCTGTAGCATTTGGCATTGTTGACAACTCCTTCCTTCTGGATATTTTTTCTCCTTTGTTTTCCCTCTTTCTAACAATGGAACCACCATTTCCCCAGTCACTCTCTGGAAACCTTAAAGTGTCCCTTGACTTTTTCATCTCCTTTACAAACCACCTTGCATGCTTACATGTGCGTGCACACACACACACACACACACACACACACACATTTAATCATTTGCCAGGTGGGGCAGCTAGGTAGTGCAGTGGATAAAGCATGGGCCTTGGATTCAGGAGGACCTGAGTTCAAATCCGACCTCAGACACTTGATACTAGCTGTGTGACCCTGGGCAAGTCATTTAACCCTCATTGCCCCCCACACAAAAAAAATGCCAGGTCTTTATTTCTTGCATCTGTCCCTTCCTTTCTACTCAATCTTTCTACTTTATTACCTTTTTCCTGGACTACGGTAGTAGTCTCCTAGCTACCCTCCTTAATTCATTTTTTATGGTGTTGCCAAAGTAATTTTCCAAATGTACAAGCCTAATCATGGTAATCCAGTGCTCAAAATAACCATGTTCTCTAGGGTTCAGATTTCATTTGGCTGAAAACATAGATAAACCCAATGGCTTTGCCTTACCACAGGAGATGCTAGGTTAATAGGAACCTCGGTGGCCTACAAGGCCAAACTTAAAAATTATGAAGCAAGGAGGTCTTGGGGCTGCCAAGTTCCTGGTTCTTTAATTTACCAAATTGCTTCGATCTCCTTTCCCATCAGTCTTAGAGGAATGTCTTGTTCCCTCCAGGATCAAAAATAAAATCCTTTCTTTGGATTGAAAGCCCTTCCCAACCCCGCCCCTGCCCACCTTGCTAGTCTTCTTATACTTGAGTCTCCTCCACATACTCTGTGGTCCAGCCCTTTTGCTATTCCTTATACACATTTCCCAGCTCTATACCTTTGCCCTGGCTCTCCCCCCTCATCTCCACTTCCTAGGTATCCCTGGTTTCCCTCAAGGCATCCTGCAGGAGGCCTTTCCCAGTGCCTCTCACTGCTAGTGCCTTCCCTCTGAGAATACCTTCTATTTGTACTGGATATCCATGCATGCATGTGTGTATGCATGTATGAATATCCCTTATTTGTATATAATTATTTATATGCTGCATCCCCTACCCCACCCTGAGGGCAAGGATTGTTTTCGTCTTTCTTTGTAACCCCAGTGCTTTGCACAGTGCCTGACACATAGTAAGCCCCTAATTAAATACTTGTTGATTGACTGCTTGGTATAGTGTAAATAAAAATAAAATCCGGTTCAGTCCAATAAAGCACGTTCTTCTGTATATAGAAGGGACCATGATATGAGAGAGTATAATAATAGCTAGCATTTATATGGTGTTCTAAGGTTTGAAAGCACTTTACAATATCTCATTTGATTCCCCAGACAACCCTGGGAGATAAATGCTATTGTTATCCTTGTTTTACAGTTAAGGAAACTCTGGCAGCTATAAAGCATTTGGTTTTTTTGTTTATCCATGTTTTTTGTGGGGCAGGCAGGGTGGGGTGGCTTATGTCTGGGGCCAGATTTGGGTTCGGGGCCTCCTGGGTCCAGGGCTGGTGTTTTGTCCACTGTGTCACATAGCTGACCCATGATGACATCTTTAAAATAAAGTTAAGGGGTAAGAGTAATGCACTGGAAAAAAGGGAAAGGGAGAGGTGGAAGGGGATGAAGTAGCTCACATAAAAGAAACAAGAAAAAGCTTATGGAGGGGAGGGGAAGATGGAGAAGGAGCAGGGAGTAAGTGAGCCTTACTCTCATCAGAATTGGCTCAAAGAGGGAATAACATACACACTCAAGTGGGTATAGTAATATATTTTATCTTGAGGGAAAGTAGGAGGGGAAGGGAATAAGGGGGGAGAGGGGAAGGAAGGGAGGGCAGATTGAGGGAAGGGGCAGTAAAAAGCAAAACACTTTTGAGGAGGGATAGAGTGAAAGAAGATAGAAAATAGAGTAAATATTTCCTCCAATAGGATGGAGGGTAATACAGTTAGCAATAGTAATTGTGAAAGAAATGATGAGCAGGATGCTACCAGAAGGTCTTATGAAAAAATGTAAACCATCAACAGAGAAAGAACTGATGGTATCTGAATACAGATTGAAGTATAATTTTATTTGTTAATTCCTCTTTCTAAAGCTATTTTGTCTGTTTTCTTTCACAACCTAATGTGAAGATGTTTTACATGACTGCACATGTATGACATACTGAATTGCTTGATTTCTTAGGGAAGGTTGAGGAGGGAGGGAGGAAGAAAATTTGGAACACAAAGTTTTAAAAAATCATTGTGAAAAAATTGGGGTTTTTTAACATGTAACTTGGGGAAAATTCTAAATAAATTATTAATTTAATTAAGAGTAAACAAAAGGAAACAGAGGCAGGCAGACATTAATTGTCTTGTCTAAGGCAACACAATTAGTAAGCATCTGAAATCAGATTTGAACTCAAATCTTCCTTACGTCATATCCAGGGCTTTATCCATCACACCCCTTAGATACCTAATAATAAACATTTGTTAAGCACCTGCTCTATGCCAGGCACTGTGCTGAGCACTAGGGATGAAAAGAAAGGCCTTAAGGAGCTGCATACAAGACAAAAAGAAAGTTATTTTTGTCTTTGCCAACAGCACCAACTTTCTGACAATAAGTTACTTCTAAGATAAACCAGAAAAAATCCTTCCATGTAGTAGGGAACTTACTATTTCTTAAATTGAATGTATGAAAGATTCCATAAATGTGATTTTTTTCTTGTTTATAATGTCTATAAATTATACCTGAGGAACTTAATAAGGAAGGAACCTCATAACTTTTGGACTTAATTAGTCACCATCTTAAATGAGAGTGTTTTACGATCACTGTATTAGGCTGGGTAATCCCCTTTCTCGAATGAGCCTGAAAGGCTGTACCCTTTAAGAGCAGGGCCTACTTTGTCCTACACTGCCCCAAATCCCAATTTCACTTTAAATCTGTAATAAAGAACACAGAGAGGGGGAGAAAAGGTCATATCAGCAATAGCAATTAATAATTAAAATCCATCTATAAAAATGACTGGCCTGAGGCCTACCAAAATCAGATGAGGCTTTGACAGAAAGTAATCAGCCAGCCTCTCCCCTCTCCTTTTCCCTGATGTTCCTTTTTGACTTGTTTTCCCCGGGATTCTATGCTGGAGACAGACCTTAGGCTGTATGAGCTGCCCAAAGTGACCTATATTCTTTTAGCTTTTTAACCCACAAAATAAGTGTGACAGAATAGAAAGGGGAGGAAATTCTAGCAGTTTGTAGGACAAATATGTCTGCAACCTGAAGATTTTTGAAAAATTATTTGTAAGACTGTAAGACTGAGAGGTAGCATGATATAGTGGTTAGGTAGATAGCCTACCTCAATCAGGAAGACTTGGGTTCAAGTCCTACCGTGGGGGGAGAAAAAACAAAAACCTGTTCATTAATAATTAACCTTTCTATGCTATAGGCAACATTCTATAAGTTGGGGGTAGTGTTTAGTCATTTTTCAGTCATTTCTGTCTCTTTATGACGACATTTGGGATTTTCTTGGCAAAGATACTGGAGAGATTTATCATTTCCTTCTCCAGCTTATCTTACAGATGAGGAAACTGAGGCAAATAGGGCTAAGTGAGTTGGCCAGAGTCATACAGCTAATAAGTGTCTGAGGCCAGATTTGAAATCAGGAACATGAGTCTCCCTGACTCCAGGCCCAGCATTCTATCCGCCATGCCACCTAACTACCCTGGTTGGGGATACATGCCTACCAATTAGAAGGAATTTCCTCACCAAGGAGATCCCATACCAGGGAAATCACAAGTCCAGCCCTTACCTCTAATTTGCAAGACTTACTGCTACTGTTTTCTTTTAGTCCCTATCTGTGATTTGTCAAGTGTAGGGAAATACCCAAGTAGAAACTCCCCCCTCCCCCAGTGCTTAGGTGACTGCCCTAAACTTTTAGAGAATTACTTGGAGCCCAGAAAAGTTGTTCATTTTGTTCATAATTATACAGCTAGTATGCGTCAAAGGCAGGACTTGATCCCAAGGCCTGAATACAGCCAGCCCTTCATTCACCTGCCCATACTTACCTCACTACTATCATTGTTTCTATGAAATTAGTAAAATGGCATGGTAACAGTGGGTAAAAAGCCGGCCATAGAGTCATGAAGATATATGTTTAAGCCCCATCTCTGAACACATACTGACTGTGTGATCCCAAGCACGTCACTTAATTTCTCAGTGCCACAGGCGATTTTCTAAGATATAAGATGCAGAGCAGGTAATGATCTGCATTGGCAGAGAGGGTTACTTTACAGTGATCTATGTATATCAGTAACATAGCAGGTCTGGACTCTCCCAAATATTAGCAATGATAAGTATAGCATGTCATGGGGATAATAATTGACTAAAGGAGGCCCAGCATTAAATACTCAAATCATTCCAAGGGAAAGAAAAAGCAATAATTATTTAAAAATTATAAAAATCATTATCTGTGGAAAGAGTATACTAAACACACTTTGAAAGCTGGCCAATGCCTTCAGCAGATTCCCAGAGCTGTGCGGTCTCAGGGAAAATGGTGAAATGTTTTGGCTTTTGAAAGCTCAAGGGAAGTAACTGTCACCTTGGGCAAACTAAGGTATGTCATCTGCTAGAATAGCTGGAGGATGAGTCAGCAGATGGTCCCCAGGCTTGTAAGGTTTTCAGGATCCAAGAAAAATGGAATGGATGATTTTCTCCCAGATGCAAACCTTGGGACATTAAAGCCATCATATAGAATTTAACATGGAGAGAGTAATTAGGACCCAAGACAGATGCGATCTAATATAAAGCTGAATGTTCTCCATGCAGAAAAGGAAAGAAAGGTTAAAAATTGATCAGGAACTTGGCTCTGTGTAAATGTGTTAGAATCTTGATTCAAAATCTGTCATGGGTCCCAGAACATCTATTTTTTTTTAAGTTCATCAGCTACTCTAGGTCCCAGACATTGAAATGGGCTGAAAACCCTTCCCTTTTAGGTTGCTTACTCTTGATAGTCACTATTATTTGAGATTATAGAGAAGGGAAATGGGAGAAGAAGGCCTGGAGTATTACCGAGCTTGCTTGCCCCTCAAGATGCTTGATGAGAGACACAGAAGTCCATCTTCAAAGAACTTGTGGTTCAGAAAAGTGTTCCCGCAGTGACATTTTCATTCACCCCATTTGGACTGCCCAGTGACATGGCTCTATGATGAGGAATGAACCTTTGAGAAAAACATCTTCATTTTGATGCCAGAGATGAGGGAGAAATGAAACTGGGCCAGATTTTCCTTGAGAAATGTCTGTGTTTTTGTTGCTAGTTTCTGGAGGAAAGCATTGGTCAAATGAGATTAGAAATCTTATGTTTGAGAAATTTTATAGGACATACATAGCTTTAGAGCTAGAAGAGATAACAGAGGTCATCTACTCTTTAGCTTCTTAAGCTGTGGGTCACAATCCCATGTGGGATCACGTAACTGAATGCGGGGGGGGGTCTCAAAAAATTTGGCAGCCATAAAAGGTTATATATAACTATTTTATATACATATACATATACATACATACATACATACATACATACATACATACATACATACATACATATCCAGGGTCACATAAAAATTTCTAGGGTAAAAAGGGGTCACAAGTGGAAAAAAGTTTAAGAATCCTTGGTGTACTCCAACCCCCTCATTTCGCAAAAGAAGAACCGTGTCCATGGAGATTAAGGGACTTTCCCAAGGTCTCACAGGTAGAAAGGATCAGAAAAGATGTTTGAATCCAGGTCATCTGACTCCACTGTGCCATATTTCAATTGTATTTTCCCTTGCTTTACAAGTTTTGACAGGGTTCTCTCTGCTCTTTACTGTGATTGATTTGTTTGCTTTGTTATTGGTTTTTTTTTTTTTACTAGATTTGTGATTTCATTGGTTTAGGGAATTCCCAGTACAGAAACTCTCTTTACCAATATAAACTGCCACCTGCCCTCTACCTTAGAGGCTTAGAGAGTCATGGAGGCAACTGAGAAGTTAAGTGAGAAGGCAGCTAGGTGGCACAGTGGATAGAGCACCAACCCTGGAATCAGGAGGACCTGAGTTCAAATCTGGCCTCAGACACTTGACACTTACTAGCTGTGTGACCCTAGGCAAGTCACTTAACCCTTATTGCTCTGCCAGAAAGAAGAAAGAAGAAGAAGAAGAAGAGGAAGAAGAAGAAAGAAAATTGAGTTGTCCAAGGTTACAAAGTGTGTGTGTCAGGGGAGGATCTTAAACTGGCATATTCCTGACTGTGGGGACAGTTTTCAATCCATGATACCACATACTCTCCTGCTGGTTTGTTGTTGTTGTTTTTAAATTAGTGCCTGACCAATATCTTCATATTTAAATTATAATGACAACAGGGATAGAAAAAGGATCTGTGATTTAATTGCTATAGGAAACCCCCTCTACCAATGCAGGGTCCTACCTGCTATATCACTTGTCCAGGAACACACAGCTAGTATGTATCAGAGGAAGACTTGAACCCAGATCTCCCTGTCTCTGAAACCAACTTTCTAGGTACTATAGTCATGTTCCCTGCCACTTTTTTTTGTGGGGGGGGCAATGGGGGTTAAGTGTCTGAGGCTGGATTTGAACTCAGGTCCTCCTGAATCCAGGGTGGGTGCTTCATCCATTTGTGCTATTGCTCTAATAGCATCAGGCATTACTGAATCCCAGCTGACAGTCCCCTGTGACAGAGCTGCTGAGGGCACCTCTTGGTAAGCACCACTGAAATAGTGTCGAGAGGGGTTAAGAATTTACAGTTAGCTAATTGAAAAGCATTCAAACAATTCTCACCTTGTCTGTTCTTATCCAACCTTAGAAGATCACAGCTACAGCTCGGGATAACAAATATTTAGTATTTTCTTTTAGCAAGGAAGAAAAGAGAACTTAAAAATAGTGTCCTACAAATAACTCAACAAATGTTCATTGGTAATAATAAGAGCTAGCATTTATATAGTACTTTAAGGTTTGCAGCGGGGGCAGCTAAGTGTTACAGTGTTTAAAGCACCAGCCCTGGATTCAGGAGTACCTGAGTTCAAATCTGGCCTCAGACACTTGACACTTACTAGCTGTGTGACCCTGGGCAAGTCACTTAACCCTCACTGCCCTGCAAGAAAGAAAGAAAGAAAGAAAGAAAGAAAGGAAGGAAGGAAGGAAGGAAGGAAGGAAGGAAGGAAGGAAGGAAGGAAGGAAGGAAGGAAGGAAGGAAGAAAGAAAGAAAGAAAGAAAGAAAGAAAGAAAGAAAGAAAGAAAGAAAGAAAGAAAGAAAGAAAGAAAGAAAGAAAGAAAGAAAGAAAAAGAAAGTTTCCATAGTCATTTACAAATATTATCTCAATTGATCCCTGCAACCCTGAGAGGTAAGTGCTGTTATTAACTCCACCTTACAGATGAGGAAACTGAGACAGGCAGAAGTCAAGTGACTTGCCCAGGGTTACATATCTGATGTCTGAAGCCTGATTTGAACTCAAGTCTTCCTGACTCCAAGTCTAATGCTGTGTCCACTGTGCCACCTATTTATCTTCTATTAAGTATGCACCAGGGGAAACATTATATGGAAAAGAGGAGGCAGTTTATCATTTTCACCTAAAAAACTTCCCTATTCCTAACTTTCCCCTTTTCCTGTTAGAAGAACTGTTCATCTGAGGGCAGCTATGTGGCACCATGGATGAAGCACTGGCCTTGGATTCAGGAGAACCTGAGTTCAAATCCAGTCTTAGACACTTGATATTTACTATCTATGTGACCCTGGGCAAGTCACTTAACCCTCACTGCCCCACAAAAAAAAAAAAAAAGAACAAACAACCCAACAACAATCAAAGAAAAGAACTGGTCATTCACATTTGCCCCTTGGAGTCATCTTCAACTCTACCTCACCTACGACATCCAATCATTTTCCAAGGCTTATCAGTTTTACCACTACAATATATCGCCCATACTTCTGGTCTCCACTCCTATAACTATCTCCAAGCTCAGATCCAAGCCTGTCCCCTTATAATAGCTTTCTAATTTGTATTACTGTGGCAGCTGGGCCTGGAGTCTGGAAGACTCATCTTCCTGAGTTCAAATATGACCTCAGACACTTATGGGCTGTGTGACCCTGGGCAAGTCACTTAACCTTGTTGGCCTCAGCGTCCTCATCTGTAAAATGAACTGGAGAAGAAAATGACAAACCACTCCAGTATCTTTGCCAAGAAAACCCCAAATGGGGTCACAGCATTGGATATGACTGAAAACAGCTGAACAGTTTCTATCACTGCCTCTAGTCTCTCCCTCCCCCATCCATCCTCTGCCTGACTGTCCAAGTTATATTCCTTTCAAAGCACACATCTAACCATGCCATTCCTCTGCTCCAGAAGCTACACTGGTTCCCATCAGCTTCCAGGATCACATGCAGAAAAGCCCTTCAAGACTTATGAAAAATGCAATCCATCTACAGAGAAAGAACTGATGGTATCTGAATACAGATTGAAGCATAATTTTTGTTAGTTCCTTTTTCTAAAGTTGTTTTTGTCTGTTTTATTTTACAACCTGACTAATGTGGAAATGTTTTGCATGGCTACACATGTATAACTTATATTGAATTGCTTGAGTTCTTAAGGGGTGTGGGGAGGGAGGGAGGAAGAGAATTTGGAACACAAAGTTTTAAAAATTGACGTTAAAATTCATTTTTACATGTAACTTGGGAAAAATAAAATTCCAAATAAAAAAAGCCCTTCACAATCTGGCTCTAATCTACCTTTCCAAGCTTATTGCAAAGGACTCCCCTTCATGCTTCCTGCATTTCAGCCAAACTGGCCTTCCTTGTGTTCCTGCTTCCATGAAATTCCATCTCAGACTTCTGATCTCTGCAAAGGCTATCTCCTAGGCTTGGAATGCATTTCCTCTTCAGAGAATTCCTAGCTTCCTTCATAGCCCAAATCAACTGCCTCTTCTTATAGGAAGCCTCTCCTGACCCCCTTCAATTGCTAATGCCCCATTGACTTTTATATTTTGTCCTTATATATTATTACTTATATATTTTTTACTTATTAGAGTACATGACATATATTATTTACCAATATTACTTATATAGTATTTATTATAGTATATATTATATATGGTAGTACTTATATAGCATATGTATAGAATATTTATAATATTATATATGACGTATATAATATGTTATTCAATTATATAAATTCTACCTATTTACTTGTATTATAGTATATATTATATGATATATATTATATATTATTTCCTTATATCACTTATGTAACATTTACTTATTATTATGTTACTTGTAAAGTATTTACTTATTTGTGTACATGTTGTTTCCCCCAACAGGAAGTTCCCTCATATCCCAAGAGTGTTATAAAGCCAAATGCTAAATAGAAACATGCAGCTCCAAAGTGATAAAATGCATTTTATAGAAGGAGTTTGATTACTTCACAGTCAAATCTCGCACCTGTTTGTTAGTCAGTCAATAACAGAATGAAGGAAATAAGGATTTATTCAGTATCTACTAAGTCCTGGACACTGTACATTAACAAATATAATCTCATTTGATCCTCACCACAACCCTGGGAGGCTGGTGTTATTGTTGACCCATTTTACAGTTGAGGAAAATTAATCAAATAGATGTAAAGTGATTTGCTCGAGGTTACACAGCTAGTAAATGTCTATGGCTAGATTTTAATTCAGGTCTTCCTGACTCCAGGTCTAGCACCATAGCTACCTGGTTATTAGGCACCACCTAGCTACCTAATAATAAACAATAAACATTTATTAAACCCCTGTTATGTGTCAGGCACTGTGCTAAGCACTAGGGAAACAATGAAAGACAAAAGGCAACCAATCCATGCCCTCAAGGAGCTCACAATCAAATGAGGGAGACAATGTGCAAATAACTATGTACCAACAAGCTTATATATAGGATAAAGAAGAAATAATCAACAAAGTGAAGGACAGCGAATATTCTCCTTTAAAGTAACAAATGAAAAATACTTAGCAAACATTAAAGTTTAGGTTACAAGTGAAATTCTGAAGAAGCCCTCAAAAACTCAACTCTGTTAGCTTTGATTCTGACTTCTAAGCTGTTTTCCATCAAAGGATCTCAAAGTACCTGTCTAATATTTACTACAGATCCAAAAGATAAGTGATGTCAGGGAAGAGAATGATCGGGGAAGGCATCGGTGTTGGGATCACAAGCTGAGAACAGCTTGATTGATGTTGTTGTTCAGTTGTGTCTCACTCTCCGTGACCCCATTTGGGGTTTTCTCGGCAAGGATCCTAGAGTGGTTTGCCATTTCCTTCTCCATCTTATTTTACAGATGAGGAAACTGAGGCAAACAGGGTAAAGTGACTTGCCCAGAGTCACACATCTAATAAGTGTCTGAAGCCAGATTTGAACTCCAGAAGGTGAGTCTTCCTGATTCCAAACCCAGAGCTCTATCCACTGCACCACCTAGCTGCCCAATAGCTTGATTATCAAGCAACATTAATTGATCCTCTCTATTTGATTCTATAGAAAGACCAATTAAAAAATTATCGTGATAGTCTCAGTAAGAAGTAATGAACCAGGATAGGGTTGTGTGGGTGGAGAGTAGGAGTTGGATGGGAGAAATGTAATAGAGATAGAATTAACAAACTCTCTATAAGAGTTGGGGGAGGGGGCAGCTAGGTGGCACAGTGGATAAATCACTGGCCCTGAATTCAGGAGGATCTGAGTTCAAATCTGGCCTCAGACACTTGACACTTACTAGCTGTGTGACCCTGGGCAAGTCACTTAACCCTCATTGCCCTACCAAAAATTGAAAAATGTTAAAAAACTAAATTAAATTAAATTCAAATTTTTAAAACAAAAAGAGTTTTGGGGAGGGGTTCCTCCATGATAAATAAAAAGAGGGCAGCTGGGTGGTGCCGTGGATTGAATGCTGGGCCTAGAGTCCGGAAGACTCATCTTTGTGAGTTCAAGTATGGCCTCAGACACTTCCTAGCTATGTGACCCTAGACAAGTCACTTAACCTTTTTTGCCTCAGTTTCCTCATCTGTAAAATGAGATGGAGAAGGAAATGGCAAATCATGACAGTTATCTTTGCCAAAAAGACCCCAAATAGGGTCACAAAGAGTCAAACACAACTGAAAAACAACTTAACAATATCAAAACAACACAACATTTTGTTGATGCGTCTTGATGTGGCCTATACAGTAAAATTTTAGACAGAAAAAAAAAAGAAAAAACAAGCAAAGAGAGATTGTCAGCAAGATCAGTTACTAGGTCCTCCCTAGGGCATTGGACATTACAGGTAAAGTTTGTCCAGAACAAGAAGATTGATAGTTCCTTTTCAGCAGGGATCTTGCCTTTTCTTTCTTTTATAACCTCCAACAGCACTTAGTCAAGTTCTCTGTACGTAATGAGCACTCGGTGTTCTTGGTTGATTAGGATTTCATGTTCTCAAATTGGGACAGTCTTCTGAAATAGAAATAGTCATTCTCACAGTCAATGAACCATAACAGCACCAATCACATCCCCAGAACTGAACATGTTTCTACAGTGGAGACAGTTTCAATTGGCCCAGATATTGCCCATGACGCTTGGGGGTGGGGTGGGGGGCAGAGGAAAGAGAGGAAAGTGGGAGGAAGGAAAGAAGGGTCCACTCTGCTGCCATAGTTCCTTTTGTTTCACTAGTTGCCATGGTGGGACGTGTATGATTGGGGGAGTTTGTATGGGATACAGCTTTGTAGTGGTGACAGTTGGTTGGGTTGGCTTCCTAGCCAGGCCAGTCACCAGAGTCTACTCATTAGGGATCTCTCAAAGACCGACCCAAAATTTAACCCCCATTGCTGCTTGAGATTTCACACATCAATTTTTTTCCTCTCTGTTAAAAAATCCTTTTTATTACCTCAGCTTTTAAAATGGAAATAATCCTGGGATAAGGTAATGCATGAAGTCTCTAACACTCTCAGGGTGAAGTGTTAATTCACTCAGTCTTAAGACTGAACAAGGCAAAGCACTTGGATCCTGAAAAACAATGAACTCATAAGAAAAGGAGAACAAGCAACTTACTGCTGACTCTAGTAATAAGGGACATGGGGTGAAGGAGGACAGGAAAGGAGATATCAATGAATGTTTTAGTTCAAGAGTTTTTAACCTGAGAATTACAGATTTCAGGGCAGTGGGTGAAACTTGGATGGAAAAAATACATCTTTATTTTAATTTACCTTTAT
This sequence comes from Dromiciops gliroides, assembly GCF_019393635.1. Taxonomy (NCBI): domain Eukaryota; kingdom Metazoa; phylum Chordata; class Mammalia; order Microbiotheria; family Microbiotheriidae; genus Dromiciops; species Dromiciops gliroides. The sequence goes on along the minus strand of NC_057865.1, from coordinate 162,839,218 downwards.
TTCCTTTGAAATCCTTTGTATTTATCTTATGCATTTTAAAACATTATTCTAAGAAAAGGTCCACAGACTACCAAAGGGGTTCATGACACAAAAGCAATTAAGAAACCTCTGCTTTGCTGGCTTAAACTAGTCCACACTAATAATTCAAATGATATAATAAAATCCAACATATTGAACAGAAACTTATTAAAGAATGTAAGCTCCTCAATGCAGGGTCTATCTTCTTTGTTTTATCCATATCCCCAGGGCTAGTCTTCCCAAAAAAGTATTACACTGTTGGGTCACAGCATAAACAGTGAAGACTTATAAAAATAAAATGACATAAAAAGTATTGTTTTAAAAATATATGATCAGAAAAGGAGATGAGCTGGCTAAGTAGAATTAGGGATAACAGAATGGCAACCTGGGGGCAACTAGGTGGTGCAGTGGATAAAGCACTGGCCCTGGATTCAGGAGGACCTGAGTTCAAATCTGACCCCAGACACTAGCTGTATGACCCTGGGCAAGTCACTTAACCTCCATTGCCCCGCCAAAAAAAACCCAAACCAACCAGAATGGCAACCTAAATATTGTGTTGGTGCCTCATTGCATGTGAATTGGATTTGAGGCAGAATTACACAATGTCTTCCTGAGTCATCTAAGTCCAGTGGCAGGAAAAAAACAAACACCAAGACAACTGACAATGACCTGGAATTCAGTGACCTTGGAGCCTTCATTGTCTGACCAAACTCTAACTACTCCAAAATACCTGTTTTACCTGCCTCCATGGCCACTGGAACACATTGTTCCCATCCACCCATTGCTTGGGGAAAATCTTCACGTGCTTGGGGTAGACATTCCCCTACCTCACTGATGGGTTTGAAGCCTGACAGTTACCCTCAACCTGGCTTTAGCCTGTCTGCTGAGTTAGTTTACTGGGGTGGGCCACTGCCCATGCTATGGCTTCTTGGAGCCACAGGTGAGAGCTGGATAAAGGGTAAACATCAAAGGTGGATGAGCAGCCCTGTAAGGGGCTCAGGAAACCTGAGGTGCTAGTCCTCCAAGAATACCTCATACAGCCCTTTGGTACCTACAGAGTGACCAGAAGATCCAGATATTGATTCTTTATGAGAAATTTGTTTTTCTTTTTAAAATTAATTATTTATTTGTTTTAGCATTCCTTTGTAAAATTTTGAATTCCAAATTCTCTCCTTCTAGCCCCTCCCTCGCCCATTGAGAAAGCAACCAGTTTGATATCAATTATACATATGAAGTCGTGTAAAATATATTTCCATGTTATCCAAATTGGCCAAAAAAAAGCAAGAAAAATAAAATGGAAAAAGTATGTTTGATCTGCATTCAGAGTTCACTGGTTCTTTGAAGGTGGATAGCATTTTTTTTATCATGAGTACTTTGGAATTATCTTGGATCATTATATCGATGAGAGTAGCTAAATCTTTCATAGTTGATCATTGTTGCAATATTTTTGTTAGTATGGACAATGTTCTCCTGGTTCTGCTCACTTCACTCTGCATCAGTTCATATAGGTCTTCCCAGGTTTTTCAGAAATCATCCCCCTTGTCATTTCTTTTTTTTTTTTTTTTTAATGAGGCAATTGGGTTTAAGTGACTTGCCCAGGGTCACACAGCTAGTAAGTGTTAAGTGTCTGAGGCCGGATTTGAACTCAGGTACTCCTGACTCCAGGACTGGTGCTCTATCCATTGCACCATCTAGCTGCCCCTCCCTTGTCATTTCTTATAGCACAATAATAGTATTCCATCATAATCATATACCACAACTAATTCAGCCATTCTCCAATTGATGGGCATAATTTCCATTACCAATTCTTTTGTGGTAAAAATTATTTGTGGTAAAGATTAATATTCCTGTTTTTAGCTAACTCATTTGGGAGGGGCCACACCTGGCCCACCCCAAGGTTACCAAGGCAGCTTTTGAAGGACCTCCCTTTTTGGGGGAGGGGAAATTGAACACTTCCGGAAAGGAGGCAGGCTGCTTCTGGAACGCTAGGGGTTTTTTCCGGAACTCGGCCTTTTGGCTTGGGCCCTTGTGGTGGTGGTGCGTGGCACATGTTTGTGCTCTGTTTCAGGCGATTGCTGTCTCTGGTCAGCAACTGTAAACTTTCAGGTTCGGTGAGTTACTTACGGAAAACCCTAAACTCCTTTGAACTAGCTAAATTGGAAAGGGTCTGGGTTAAGCTTAGAGGTAAGAATATCTATCTGTATTTCTATTTTCCTATTTCCTTATCTTTGATTTTTATTAGTTTCATCTTTGTTGTTTAATTAATTGCCAAGAAAAAAAATCTGATCCTTTTGTAAACTAAAGCTTAGAGGCTCCTTTCTTATTGGCCTGGGAGAAATATTTTAAAAGGGCAGTTCAGAGGGGAAGGTTAAACCTAAAAGGTCCCTCATATTTCCAGGACCCCAATATTAAGGTGAGTCACCCAAATAATGCTCCATATATCAAATTTTGGCCCTCACACTTTGCCACCCAAAAAAGAGCTTCTATAAATATTTTTGTACATATGAATCATTTTCCTTTTTCTTTGATGTCTTTGATACAGAACTAGTAATGGCATTGCTGGGTCAAGAAGCATGCAGTTTGATATTCCTTTGGGAGTAATTCCAAGCAGCTCTCCAGAATGGATGGACCAGTTCACACCTTCTCCAAGAGTGCATTAATATCCTGATTTTTTACATCCCCTCCAGCATTCATCATTTTCCTTGAGTACGAGGTGATACCTCAGAATTATTTTAACCTGTGGGGATGTATGGGAGGACATGCACCAAAATAGCACAGGACAAGAAATGAAGACATTGTGTAGTATAGAGGAAAGAACACTGGCTCTGAAATGAGAGCACCTCAGTTGAACCCTGCTTTTGCTATGGACTAGCTATTTATCTTTGGGGCCTGTTAGAGGCTCAATTTCCTTATCTCTAAAATGAAGGGATTGGACTTATATAGTAAACTTGCAAAGTACTTTACACATACACACACATACACACACACACATACATTTGCTATTGCAGAGTGTTTTGTCTACATATATATTACGTATTTGATCCTGAAAAGTGCTTCACATACATGCATATGTGTTGCGATATTTGTAAAAGCACTTAGTATATGGTAGGTACCATGTTAGGTCCTAGGAAAACATATAAAAGTAGACTTGAAGGTCCTTGCCCTAGAGGAGTTTACATTCTAATGGGAAAAGACAACACATAAAGGGGTACTCGAAGGTGGCGAGAAAACATAGTCAGGAGTTATGGGTGAGGAAATCACAGAAAGTGGAGGGGTATTCTGGTTTTGCTTAGATTAGGCAAAAAGCCCACCTACCGGAGCTGTGGGAAAGCCAGGAGTGGAGTCCTGGTTTTAGGTGAGGTGGAAATGGTTGTAAAGCGATACTATGGTGGCCTGAGCCTTGTAATGACTTTGTGCAGTGGGTATGGCAGGGATTATTATTTTAGAAACAAGTCCCTTCCAGCTCTAACTCTATGATGATGTAGAATCAGAATTGTGGAGGGAGCTCAGTAACGAGCTAATCTAACCTATACCTGGGGAAGGGGGAAGATATCTCAGCAACATACCGGCCTTTGAAGATTTCCAGGGAAGAGGGAACCCACTGTCCCGTAATGCAGCCCAGTTCACCTTAGAACAGCTTCAATCATTTGAAAACTTTTCCTAATATGAAGCCTAAATTTGTCTCCTTTGCAACAACTACCCCCTTGCTCCTCGTTCTAACCTCTGGGGCCAAGGAGAACAAGTCTCAATCCTCTTTCACTAACAGTTCATCAAATACCTGAACACAGCTCTCATGCCCGTTCTAAATCTTCTCTCCTTCAAGCTAAACATCCCAGGTTCTGTCAGTCTAAATTCATGTAGAATGAACCTCTGACCTTTCGCCATCCCAGGCAGCCAACTCTGGATTTTCTCCACCTTATCAATAAGTATCCTTCCAAAAATGAGGCACCTAGAACTAAGGCAGATGTGATCTGACCAAGGCAGAGTGCAATGGGACTGTCTATTATTACTAGATGTCATCTCTTCTAAAATCTCATCCAGTCTAACATCACATTAGCTTTCTTGGCTGCCATGCCCTCTGATTGTGATCTAGAGCAGCATCTGTACTAGCGAGATGACAGACCACTGAAATATATGTAAAACGCTGTACTAAGTACTGAAAATTAAAAGGATGAAAACGGCACAAGCATTTTAATCAATCAACAGGCACATGTTTATAACCTCCACTAAGGTCTTACCCTGATATCTCATCATGGCATGGAAACGACCCTAGATTTCCCAAGGCTACGTCAGTGGTATGTGAGTCCCACGAAGGTGGAAAAGATCTGAACACAGACGTAGCGATGAATTGAATGGCCATAATCTGAAGGCCAACCTTGTGGCGCTCCAAGTGACCAGTCACCACATTCCTTCTGATATCATCAGTTGTTCAGCCCAAGCAACTCGAAGTGGGTTGCAGTCTGAATCCACGGCGGGACTACTCACACAGATGACGCCACCGTTCCTTGAAGTATTGAAGAAAACACTGGGTTTGTAGTTTCCCTTCAAAGACTCAAGGTACTTGATCAACTTTTTTTTTTTTTTTTTTAGTGAGGCAATTGGGGTTAAGTGACTTGCCCAGGGTCACACAGCTAGTAAGTGTTAAGTGTCTGAGGCCGGATTTGAACTCAGGTATTCCTGAATCCAGGGCCGGTGCTTTATCCACTTCGCCACCTAGCTGCCCCACTTGATCAACTTTTGAAGAAATGATAGAGGAAATTAAGTATCATTCTGTTGTGTGGCAGATGGTGGATAGGGGCAGTCCTAATTGAAGAAAGGGGGTAGACGACTTTTCAAGGTTCTTTTTGAGGATTTTGCAAGTTCCAGACAGTACAAATCACACAGAGAACAGCCAGCTAGCTGGACAACTGTAACTTCCTGCACCACCTCAGTTCCCCCAAAACCAGAATCTAAACTAGTAGCAGTGGGAGGGCAGGAGTATTTGTTTGCATTTGAAGACCATTGTTTGCTAGGAAATTTGTTTAAAAAGCTACAATATAGGCATAGCTTGTTTAAGTCAAAACCATGTATGAAAATTTGGGTTTACAAGACACATGAATCAAGGAAGGAATGATTACTTGCTTTACAAAAGGCTTGCCAAAGATTTTCTTGAAATAATATATTTTTTCTTAAATAATAATAACAGCTGACATTTATATGGTATTTTAAGATCTACAAAGTAGATAGTCTATCTAGTTATTTCTCATAAAAATCCTCACAATGTAAGGTAGGTGCTATTAACATTCCCATTTTACAAATGAGAAAACTGAGTCACAAAGGATTAAGTGACTTGCCCAGGGTCACACAGCTAATAGGTATCCTGGGGCACGATTCAAACTCAGATCTGACTCCAGGTCTGACCCTCTATCCACTATACCACCTATTTACCTAAGAGATACATTCCAATGTATCCCTCAAAGTAGTAAAAATGATATAAAGATCCCTAGAACTTGTCATTCCTGTCCTATCCTATTCTTATCTGTCTTCATGCTTTTGCTCCTTTCCAACCCTTCCATCATCTTCCCCTAACAGTAACGAAAGACAAAGAACTTAACTCTAAGAAACATTCTTTTCATTGGAGCAGAGATTTTCTTCTTATCCTTAGAGCCACAGGGACCTCATATAGTTCAGTTCCCTTGTATTATAGAGAAGGTAAGTGAGGCCAAATAATCCAAGGTTATACAAACACTAAGTGGCAGAGACATTGAGACAGTTGGGATAACCAAGCAAATATATATCATGTAATTATAAACTCTCTAACCCTATGAAGAATAGGAAAAAAAATTATGAGGAAAGGGCAAATTGTTCCATCCTCTCCTAAACCATACAGGCTAAGGGACGAAGACAATAAACAAAATATAGCGAAAAACAAATCTTCTTTACTAATTTTCTATAGAGCTTTTCTTAACCTTGAGAATTAAGTGAAGGAATAGGAATAATGCGTATTCTCCCAATACCCAGGGTTAACAACCTTGGTTTCATCCTTGACTCCTCACTATCTCTCACCCCCTCCATATCTGATCTGTTGCCAAGACCTATCAACTTCACCTTTCCAACATCTCTCCAATATGCCCCCTTCTCTCCTCTGACATTACCACCGCTCTAGTGCAGGCCCTCATCACCTCATGTCTGGATTACTGCAACAGCCTGCTGGTGGATCTCTTGTCTCAAGTTTCTCCCCACTACAATCCATCCTCCATTCAGTTACTAAGGTAATTTTCCTAAAGCACAGGTCAGATCATTTCACACATAAACACACACACACACACAATTCCAGCCTCTCCAGGAGCAAAACCAGAATGCTTTGTTTGGCATTCAAAATAACCTTTCCAGTCTTCTGAGATTTCAATCCCAACATGTACTCTTCAATTCAATGACACTGGTGGTCTGGCTGTTCCACAAACAGCCTGGCTGTTCCATCTCACAGCTCAGGGCCTTCTTCCTGACTGTTCCTCATGCTTGGAATGCTATCTCATCTTTTTTCTGCTTCCCGGTTTACCTGGAGTCCTTCAAGTTCCAACTAAAATGCTACCTTCTCTAAGAAATCTTTCCCCTAATCCCTCTTAATTCTAGCCCTTCTCTCTGTTAATTTTCTCCAAAATATTCTGCATATAGTTTGTTTGCACATATTTGTTTGTTATCTCTCCTATTAGACTCCAAATTCCTCAAAGGCCAGAGACTGTCTTTTGCCCTTTTTTATTTTTGTATCACCAGCCTTTAGCACAGTGGTAGGTTCTTAATAAATGCTTATTGACTGGTGTTAAGGGCTAAAATTCTAGCTAAACTGTCTAAAATATCTAATGAGTGGTCACCAATAAATTATAAGCTTTAGCAAGAGTTAGACTTTTAAGCATTTATTAAGGAGAATAAGAATTTGATAAAGAGAGAGAGAAAGGCCTAGATTTCTATCTATTAAAGGGAGAGCACATTTCTAGCTCCACTCTCCACCAGAGTCCAGAAGAAAGAGAGTGAGCCCGAGCGCCAGTCTCTTCCTTCCTCCTCCCACTAGCCCGCGTCACTTCCTGACGCTAAAGAAAAGACTCCTGGTCTTGCCCTCAAAGACCTTCGCTTCATGGGCGGAACTCTTCTACAGTAAGTCTCCAGCAGGTGGCGTCATTCCAATCGTTACACTGGGAATAGAGATTGATGTATAAATATAATTTTGTATACAATATTTAAATATAGTATATATAGATAACCAATGTATAAGTGTATGGGTACATTCTATGTCCAAATCTTTTATGTATCTTATGCTCAAAACCAAATCTTAGGCTCTATATTATTAAACTCAAATGTGAATAGCAATAACAGCATTTTAAGGCCTGAACTGAATAAATGATTTAATTAGATATAACTATTTCTGACTTCAGATCTAGTCTTAGACACTTACTTGCTCTATGAACCTCGGCAAATCACTTAATCCTTTTTGCCTCAGTTTCCTCATCTGTAAAATGAGGTAGGAAAGGAAATGGCAAACCACTCCAGTATCTTTGCTAAGAAAACCCCAAAAAAGAGTCATGAAGAGTTGGATATGACTGAAAATGACTAAACAAAAACAACAAAATATCTTTGGTGATTATAGTAAGCACTGCATTCTGAGCTCCCTGTTGGAGAAGTAGCTCTCCCATTGTCAAGCTAGACTCTTGCTTGTTTTTGTGCTTATAGACAACAAGAGGACAGATTTTGCTAAGGTTCTTTTGTTTTTCAAGAAGAATTCAACTGAATGCAGATTGAACCATACTGTTACTACTTTTTTGTTGGGTTTTTTTTTATTTTTTGAAGTTTTTCCCTTTTGTTCTGATTCTTCTTTCACAGCATGACTAATGCAGAAATATGTTTAATGTGATTGTAACCTATATCAGATTGCTTTCTGTCTTGGGGAGGGGAGAGGGAAGGGAGGGAGGAAGAAAAATTTGTAACTAAAAATCTTATGAAAACAAATGTTGAAAACTATTTTTACATGTAACTGGAAAATGATAAAACACTTTAATGATTAAAAAAAGAATTCAGTCCTTTTTCTTTTGCATTGGTAAATATCCTAGGAGTCTAGTAGCAAGTTTTCCTTGAATTGGCATATAAGGTAAAGACATGAAATAAGTAAGCTAAATCAAAAGGGATGTTTCAGAATTCCAGCTAAGAACGTTTTTAGTACTGTGGGGAGAATGATCTGGTCACAGGTGCCTGACTTCTCATTCCTTGGGCCCAAATACTAGGATCACAGATTTACAGCTGGAAGCAACGTTAGAAGACATTTAGTCTAAACTCTCTAATTTTAAAAATAAAGAAATTGATGTCTATAAAGCTTAAATAGCTTGCTCAGAGTTATACAGATAGTTGTGACATAGACAAGATTTAAACCTAGGTCCTTTGACACCAAATCTAATATTCTTGCCACTGCGCCAAATTGTAGGTTTTTTTCAGTGAGTCCTTCTTCAAATATTCTAGTACAAATTCTTGAATAAGTAAGAAATTCAACTAATACTCCAAACAGAACAATCCATAAGAATCCATAAGAAAGAACAGATTAGGAGCAGCTAGATGGCGCAGTGGATAGAGCACTGGCCCTGGAGTCAGGAGTACCTGAGTTCAAATCCAGCCTCAGACACTTAACACTTACTAGCTGTGTGACCCTGGGCAAGTCACTTAACCCCAATTGCCTCCCTAAAAAAAAAAAAAAAGAACAGATTAAATCTGACAAGGAAATAGCCTTGGCACACTTTGCTAAGGTTACATTAAAACAACTTACATTTTAAAAGATGCTAACAAGGCAAAGGACACAGAAAATGGCAATGAAGATGAATTTCTGGAGGGTGAGAAAACCATTCTGGAGAAGGCTGCTTCAGCTTTTGATTCTCTAATTAATTTTATTGCAAGACAGCAAATTTACACTATCTAGGAGGTCACAAAATAGTATATTTTTTCAGTCAGTACCTATAGCCCCTGTATACATTACAGACTATAAGTCTACTCATTCAGCCTTTTATCTGAGGCATCACAGTACAATGGAAAGTGCTGTGGATTGAAAATCAGAAGACCTGGTTTCAAATTCCAGTCCTGCCATTGTATGATCTTGGACAAAGAGTTTAACATCTTTGGACTTAATCTTCCTCATATGTAAAATGAGAGAATTAGTCTAGATGGCCTCTAAGGTTCCTTCTATTTCTTAACCTACCCATAATCCTATTATTTCGCAGTGGGAGGAAAACAAACTTATATATACTGGATTTCTCTAATTAAGGGAGGCAGTGTGATATGGCTGAAAGAGCACTAGATTCAGAAGACCTATATTTGATTCTCAACTTGGCCATTATTTGTGTGACCTTGTGTAAGCCATGGTTTTCAGTTTCCCTATTTGTGTGGTGGAGACAAAGATTTTTCCGTTAATCTATCTTGCTGGCTTGTTGTGTGCTTGAAGGAGGTAATAATTTAGAATCCTAGAACTTGGAGGAACCTTGAGTTCATAAGGTCTACCTCTAGCCAGAAGCATAGATACCTTGGATAATATCTCAAGACAAATGATCACCCAGCTTCATTTTACAGATGAGGAAACTTGGGCTCATGGAAGGGAAAGGACCTGTCCAAGATCATACAGATAGTATGACAACCTAGAATTCAAATCTAAGTCTCCTCTGATGTTATAGTTACAACCACACAGCCTCTTATTACCTAGATTCAACAAAAACAAGATAAATTATATTCAGTGTAGCATAGAGGGTCACAAATCTAGAACTAGAAGGGCCCTCTATAGGATATCTTATCCAATCCCATCATTTTACAGATGAAGAAACTGAGGCCCAAGAAAGTTAAATGACTTTCTCTATTAAAAAGAAAATGACTGTCAAAGGCAAGATTTGAACTTGCATCCTTTGACTTCAAAGGCAGTGTTCTTTATGTCAATTAATGTTGTCTTTGTCCTTCGTTCTCAAAGAGGACCATGATATTGAGAGGTGATATCACGACTTGCAGTAAATTGGATTTAAGTGAGGCAGGGCTGTGCAAAGTCACTAGCCTCACTCTTTTCTTCAAAGCCATCTGGATCCAGTGGCAAGATACAGATCATTATGACTGGAGATGGCCACCAATTAATATACCAATTAATTCTCTTCAATGAGGCTGAGAATTGTAAAATACATTTCAAAAAGCCCATCAAAAGCAGTTAAAGTTTTAATCACCTGGAAATTTTTTCATGCAAAAACTTCATTTCCTTCTCCAAAGTTCAGATAAATGGAGTGTTAATATAAGTTTAATAGTAAAATGGACAAAATAGAATTAGCCTCTTTGTGCTTTTTACAAAGAGAGTTTAATAGGGAATGTATATGAATTTTTGACCCAAAGACAAAGAACACACAAACTGTGGAAATGGGCATATGGACCTGCCCAGTGACAGGCCCTGGGGAAATGAAAATAGATTAAATTTAATAAAGATTTATTGATTTTTCTACCGAGGTCATTTGGAATGAGATATCCCTAGACTGAGGAATCTCTGAGAGGCTAATAGGGTACCAGAGTTCATCTTTGTTTCATCTAAGGTGATTCTAAAACGTAGAAAGAACGCCATGTTTTTAGTTATCTCATTCTGCCCTTCCACCAAAACACTGAGGGGCTGAAGTTTCTGCCTAAAAAGGACGTGGCCTATAGCTATGACTGCCATACTCTTATCCTAACTCTGGAAACTCATGTCCCTTATATTCAGAAGTGTACTGGTAAATGTTTAACAACCGGGGCAGCTAGGTGGCGCAGTGGATAGAGCACTGGCCCTGGAGTCAGGAGTACCTGAGTTCAAATCTGGCCTCAGACACTTAACACTTACTAGCTGTGTGACCCTGGGCAAGTCACTTAACCCCAATTGCCTCACTAAAAAAAACAAACAAAAAACAAACAAAAAAAAAATGTTTAACAACCAGCTCTTTTCAATATATACACACACATATGTGCATATATGTGTATTTGCTCACCACATACTTTTAAATAAAATCTGCGCTATTAACATTTTCTCCATCACTTTCTTAAATCTAGACAATCAACAAAACAATAAATCAAGCCCTGATTTGTGCTATTTGCAAGTTTGAGCATCTCCAGCACATTTGTGCTGATATTGAGCCAAACTTTCTCCCCTTAATAGAATTAAGTTCTTTAAGGGCACCTAGCACAATGCCTGGCACTTAGTAAGCACCGGATAAATACTTGTTCACTGAGTTATTATGTTGGTTTAAAAAAGCTTTTAGGACTCCCTATTCCTCTTCTACTTCATGCTAGCTTTAGGAGCGCCTGGGGGCTCTGCTTAACTATGGGACATTGCTCATGGTAGGGACAGAGTTATCCCAACTCTGGAAAGCATTGTCCCTTATACTGAACCAAAATCCGCGTTCTTGTAACTTCTACCCATTCGTCTTTGTTCTGGAGTAACACAGAATAAAGATCCTAGTGATTCACATGGAATTCATGAAGGCATCAATGAGTTGCTAGAGCTAGCTGGGGAAGCTAATCAAATTGGGTTCTAGTCAAAATTAATTTGACAGTGAGCATGTTGATTTCCTAAAAGGAAAAGAACCAGAAGCAAGCCCTTGAGTGTAGAACGAGGTAGTAGGAAATGTGACAGGTGGTCATAAAAGCTTTCAAAGCCCATATAATCAATCTATCATCAATCGAAAAACATTTATTAAACACTTACTATGTGTCAGGTACTGAGCTAGGTTCTGGGAATATGAGAACTTAGCATAAAGTAGCACATAGTAAGCACTTAATAAATGTCTTTCATTCATTCACCAATGTTTTAACAGTGATTTTGATTCACACTGTTGGTCAGTTTCCCTATCATCATCCTACACCTCCCTTCTCCTCCCCAGTCTCTTTCCACAACTCCCTAACAACTAGAACAGTCCCACAATGGAACAGAATGTCCCGTGAGATTTGTTGCTGGATGACCATTTATCAGGGATCTTCTCCTGAGGACATGTCCATCAATAAAGGATTGAAGGACATTTTCTCTAAGGTCCCTTCTAATAACTCCAAAATACCATCACTGTATGTGTGGGAAGAGACTTCCCAAGACAAAGAAGAGAACAGAAATCTGGCAGGATATCTGGTTTGTGGAGGAAATGCCTAGGAGACTTTGCTCACATTGATGTGATATCCATATTTCCCTCTTTCAAGTAGGGAAATGCTGGTCTCACAGGAAAAAAAAAAATTCATTCCCACTCGCTGAGAACGGGCAGCTGGGATGGATTAAAACACACATCACAGCCATGTGTATGGGGTCTAGAGTATTTACTCATGGTTTTCTACTCTGCATCTGCTAAAATCACTTTGTTCTTTTCCTCTCACGAATGTGCCTCTTGCCCACTCCCCCATTCTTCCTATTTAATAATGGTATGGGAATATACTTGAATTGAAAAAGAAAAACACTAACAATAAGATTCATTAAAAAGTAATGTGGGGGGGGGGCAGCTAGATGGTGCAGTGGATAGAGCACCGGCCCTGGAGTCAGGAGGACGAGAGTTCAAATCCAGCCTCAGACACTTACCACTTACTAGCTGTGTGACCCTGGGCAAGTCACTTAACCCCAATTGCCTCACTAAAAAAAAAAAAAGTAATGTGGGGGGTTACTGGGTGGTACAGTGGATAGAACACCAGCCCTGGATTCTGAAGGACCTGAGTTTAAATCTGGCCTCAGATACTTGACACTTACTATCTGACTCCCATTGTCCCGCCAAAGAAAAAATAATGTGAGGTTCTAGAAAGAGCTGGTCTGGTGGCAGAAGACATGGATTCAAATCTCACCTCTGATACTAAGTTACCTATTTCATCTTGGGCTTTATCTTAAAGATGGCATCTCCATGGACCTCAGTTTCCTCTGAATTAAATGGTCTTTCAGGTCCTTTTTAGCCCTATTTCTATGATCTTATGTTTAGAGGATGCAACAGGTTTATGGAAAAAGAAATAAGGATTTCCAGATTTAGGCCAAGAACACATACTAAATAGAACACCTATGATATATAAGCTATAGGGTTTAGAAATTTTAAAGTGCTATGGGCCATGTTAGTGGTTTTCAAAGATGAAGGATTAGATTTGGGTTTTGACCCCAGAAAACAGAACTATGACCATTAAATAAATCAAGAGTTATTTATTAAGTGCCTACTAAATTTCAGGCACTATGGTAGAAGATAAGGATATGGATATAAAAATGAATAATATAAAATATTAACATGAATTTATGTAAATATAAAAATAAAAATCCCTACTTTCAAGGAACTTGATCACTAAGAAGTAGGTAGGAGTTGAAAAGAGGTTGATTTAGGCTTAAATATAAGGAAAAGCTTCTTAATCTATCTCCAATAGGTTGGGTTCCCTTTAGAGAAAGTGGGTTCTATCATCCTGCCACCATATTGTTCCTCCTGACAGCTGCCCTGTTTATTGATAATATGCTCTCTCAACCAGAGGATCCATGAAATGACAGAATACCAAGATTATTCAATCCCCTTTCTGACCAATGCCTTTGCATATGACAGACCTTTGCATCATGGAAGTAATCTCTTGGGAGAGGATAGGGTTCATAAATGGATGAACGTTTTATCAGCTGTTGATCAGAATTCAGAAATGAAACAGGCTTAAAGACTGACAGCCCAAAGAATGCACCTGACACCTAGTCTTGTTCTAAAGGTCTCAGAACAGTATACTCGAATTTAGCTCATTCACTTAGGGCTTTCTGGCAGGAATCTAAAATAACATCTAAATCTAAATTCATGTCTAAATTCAGGGATGCTTTACATGCTCTCTCCAGAGCATCATTTCCCAAAGCTCATCAGAGAACTGGTTTTTCAACCTCATAATGTCAATCCAGCCTTGGAAAAACACTCTGGTTTATTTACATTGCAACCAGCCACAGGGCCAAAGATGACTGGATTGAAGCAAAGGCCAACCCTCTTCTGAGATTTAGGGGTTAATGATTTACAAAATAGGAACTGGGAAAGGGCTTAAAGAGTATCCCTGATCAAATCATTAGGCCCAAAGAGCATATCTGAAATTCCTGTTCCAGGCTCATGACTGCATCTTAGAATGTAGGCATTTCATAGAGTAGTCATTCATTGGGGGAGGGGAGGGCGGGGTGGGGACTCCAGTGCTTTCTTAGTTTTGAAGGGAATGCTTGGGTTTTCATTTCGGCATCTTTCTGCTCCCTTTTGGTAGTTCCTTTAATAAGGAGGCAATGGGAAAAGCATGGGCTCTGGAGTCAGAGGAACTGAGTTCAAATCTCTCTGTTGATACAATGTCCAGTGAGGCTGGACAAGTCACCTGACTTCTCTAGGCCTCACTTTCCAACTCTAAATCTATGCTCCATGATCCTTTATCTCAGAGGCAGCTGAGTGGTGTAGTGGATAGAGATCTGGGTCTGGAGTCACAGAGACTTGAGTTGAAATCCAGCCTTATTAGTTTTCTATATGATTCTGGTAGCCTTAGTTTCCTCAACTATGACATGGGGCAATAATAGCATCTTGTGGTGATGATCAAATGGAATAATATGTGTAAAGTGCCTAACACATAGCAGGTATTTAATAAATGCTTGTATCTTTCTTTGTAGACATCTGATATTTCCTACTTCTATACTACCCTTCCTCCTTCCACCACACATTCAGTCAAAATTTAGATATTTATTCCCCAAGGACCCTGCTCCTACTAGGAGACAGCTAGCTAATCTCATCCACACATCCGTGCTAATGTGGTAGGCACTGATGGATTCCTATGTTAACCTTCTCAGGTAAAAAAAAAATTTTTAATGACCAGGATTTTCCAAAGGCAGCATTTTAACCCAAAGGAGTTACTCTGCCACAGGGAATTTTAGGCACTCTGAAAGTGTGATGGTATTAGATGATATCAGAGATGGGAGTCGAGACGATATTAACCTTTCAGCATGCCTTAATTAATGGCATGTAAGTGAGCAACCTGAAATCATTTTCAACCCAACATTCATGGACCCTGTGCTTACAAGTCAAACCAGCTCTACTAAGAAAATGAGTTAATTACTTCATGGGATTTGGGGGAGCATGACCCTAGGAGGAATAGAGGATCAAAAGGAATAGTAGAATGTTTGCATATATGAACTGGGCATTACCTATAGAGCTGAGATGCTAAAATATCAAGTATGAGGCAGCATTGCATAATGGAAAGAGAAATGGATTCAGAGTCAAGAACCCTGGGTTTGGGAACTCCCTGTGTAAAACTTCTTCCACTGATACAGGTGGGCAACTTCTCTGTAACTGAGGCATTTAGTAGCCGTGTGACTGAAGGCAAGTTACAGAATCTCAGACTTGAAGGGACCTTGGAGTATCATTCAATACATACCTGACCAAGAATCCCATCTACAACACCTCCAATAACTAGCCCAGCATCCTTTGTCTGAGGACTTCTAATGAGGATGAAAGCCACTAACCCCCTAAGCTAGTCAGTTTCCTTTTGGATAGCTATTTGTTAGGAAGTTTTCCCTTACACTAAGCCGAAATCGGCTTCTCTGAATTTCCCTCCCACACCCTTTGTTTCTAGTTTAGTTCTCTGAGGGCCAAGCTTCGTGATGAGAGCCCTTCAAATACCTGAAAGCATTTCTCATGTCTCCCTTAAGCTTTCTCATCCCTAGGAGAAACAACCCCAATTTTCCAAATGATCGTCTTATAACAGCAAACCTTTATGTAGTACTTTAAGGTCTGCAAAGCTCTTACGTGTGTGTTCTATTTGGTCTTCACAATAACCCCGTGAGGCAGGTGCTATCAAGATCACTACTTTCTGGCCAAGGAAACTAAGGCAGAGAGAGGTTGAGTGACTTGGCCAGGGTCACACAGCTACTATGTCTCTGAAGCAGGATTTGAACTTACATCTTCATGACTCCAAGTCCAGTGCTAGCCACTTTTTAATTTTTTTTTATTTATTTATTTTAGTGAAGCAATTGGGGTTAAGTGACTTGCCCAGGGTCACACAGCTAGTGTTAAGTGTCTGAGGCCAGATTTGAAATCAGGTACTCCTGACTCCAGGGCCGGTGTTCTATCCACTGCGCCACCTAGCTGCCCCCAGCGCTATCCACTTTAACAGCTGGCTGACATGTTCATATAGCATTTCACAAAACCTCTCTGATCCTAACTCCCTAACTATCTATCTGTCTAGCAGGACTGTATGAGGAAAGAACCCTGCAAACCTCAAAGCTATCATTAAATAAGGCATCACTCAAGCCAAATCCAGAACCTTCAGCACTTGTTCTCTGAATGTAAATGAAATGGAATTGGAAGAGATTGGAGGACTGGAGCCTGGCTAATGTCATCCCAATTTCAGAAAGGAAAAGAAAATGGATATTTCAAACTCTAAGCCAATATTTGTACTTGACAGTGAATCCTGAAAGAGCTCTAGAAGGAATTATGGAATGACTATTACAAAAGAGAAGAGGTAATTGCAACGAGGAAGTAGTAGAAAAGATAAAGAGCTTAGAATATGTCACCAAGTCAACATTCATTTATTAAACCCTTACTCTCTGACAGTCACTGTGCTGAGAATACAAATGCGAGCAAAAAGATAGTCTCTGCCCTGTCCTCAAGGAACTTACATTTTAATGCAGAGGTGTCAAACATGTGACTGGCCACACTCCTACAGCCCCAAACACCATAAAATGTATTTGGGAAATCTTTAACATAATAAATGAAAATACAGTAGGATACAGATAATGTTCATGTGTGATTTACCAAGTCAATATTCGGCTGGCCGGGATCCTTAGGTGCAGTTTAGTGGCTACATTTTCTATTTGAATTTGACCTCGCTGTTCTAATGTGGAAAAACAATCTATAAAAGGAAGTTGAAGGGATAAATCATCCCTGGTGAGAAGGCCTTTGGTGAAAAAAGAAATCCAAAAAATAAAGAATGGAACCCAGAGAGGAATGAGAGTAAACACGGGCACTTGGCTTAAAACGGAGGTTCCAGGAGCAACTGATCAGTCAGAGGAAGGGGTGGCAGGAGAGAAGGAATCTTCCTGGGTGAGAAGGTTCAAGTCCTAGTCCTATCACTTATTATTATAATTATATTACTATAATTATATATACTAATCATATGTAACATATGACATATATAATTATAAGCCTATGATTATAATTAGTGATGACATCACAAACTGAAACTGTTTTGTCATCTATAAAGATAATAATAATGCATCTCACACTGTTGTGAGCATAAAATGAGTTAAAGTAAATTAAGTTCTTTGAAAAGCAGAATGCTATATAAATGTGGCCTATTAAAGCACTATGTAATCACTGGCTAATATCTTTTTAAGTTCACCAAGAATGTCACATTAGACTACCCTCATTTCTATTTTTTCTTCCCTCCCTTTTTTTTGTTTTAAACAGAACTACTAGATTGCTCAATCAGGGGAATTCCATCTGGATTTCAGCAAAGCAACTGACAAATTCTCTTTTAAAATCTCTTAAAATCATAGAATCATAAGATTCAGAGTTGGCAGAAGCCTTAAAGAAAATCGAGCGCAACCCTTTATTTCAATTAATTTCTTTTTCTTTTCTTTTTTTTTTTTTTTTTTGGTGAGGCAATTGGGGTTAAGTGACTTGCCCAGGGTCACACAGCTAGTAAGTGTCAAGCATCTGAGGCCGGATTTGAACTCAGGTACTCCTGACTCCAGGGCCAATGCTCTATCCACTGTGCTACCTAGCTGCCCCTAATTCAATTAATTTCAACAAACATTTATTAATCACTCTCCCTGTTCAAAGGACCATATTAGGTATTAAGGATTCAGAGATTAAAAAACAAACAAACATGTATTCCCTTTCCTGAAAAAAACTTGCAATATAGGAATGGTGGGTAAAACAAACACAGAAGCAGTATTATGCGATTTATATTATGCTAAGGACCTAGGAAAGTTCTAGAGTGGTAAAAGACATTCTGGGTGGGAGAAAACCCTTATTATCAAGGAATCAGAGCAGACTTTCTGGAGGATATTACCACTGACCTGTGTCTTGAAGGAAAAGGATAGAAATAGGTGAGGTAGCTATGTGGAGGGAGAATATTCCAGGCAAGATGAATTGATATAGATTGTATGAGAATACAATTAAATGGGTTAATAATAATAACAATAAGATTTATATAATTCTTTAAGCACTATACATAAATTACCTCACTTAATCACAATTTAGTGAGTTAGGTGCTATTAATTATTATCCCCATTTTATATATGAAGAAACTGAGATTGAGCAGTCAAGTGACTTGCCCTGGATGACATGGTACTATGCCTCTGAGGAAGAACATGAACTCATTTCTTCTCTTACCCACTGTGCCATTTAATTGCCTTCAGAAAGAGTTGGCTGACCACTAAACAATGAAAGTTGGTTGATAAATTGGTGAGATTTGGGTGGAGATCTACAGGTGCCACGTCCTTAGCTCTCTGATGTTCAGTGTTTTCACTAGTGACTTAAGTGAAAGTATAGATGGTATCCTTATTAAATGAATAAGCATGATAGAAGAAAGCAGTACTAATTTTTAAATCTCTTCACCAGCCAAAATAAAAAGAGAGCTAACTTATCCAAATATTTTAAGAGTGTGTGGCTCAGTCCAGAGTCTCTGCCAGGTCCCAAGCTGGAACCTAAAAGGGTTAAAATAAGAATCTGAACACCCTCAGTGTGGGGGCAACTAAATAATGATATCTCCATCCTACTAGAACATCTGAATGGTGGCGAGGATTCTAATTAGGACCTGGGGAAAACCAGATTGCAGAGTTTTGTGAATATGTACATATTGTTTCCATTATGTGTAGTGAATGGAATTTCATATCTAGGTTTCCAGTTCATGAGCTGGGGAGACAGGAAGGGAAGGGTCCATATCTAGACTAGGAAGGAAATATCTCTGAATCACTAACTTCATAGCAGATCCATTAACAGCTTTATTTACTGGCATCAATGTATATGGGGGGGGTGGGGGTGGAGAGGAGTCAATTCTCATGAAATTAAAAATTCTCCCAAAGAAACTAGCACCTAATGATTAAATATGGGACTATAGTTTTCCATTAATGAGGCTCAAGTAGATGGATTTAGCAGGCATGACCTACTAGACTTTCATGAAATACAGCAAATGATACTTGAACATTAAGCCAGTTTTATGTACTTAAAGTCATGCTGTTTATTCTGGTTCAGGACCACAGCAGGGACCACTTTAACAAATGCTGCTTAAGCTGAGCACTCAGGAATGGCCTGTTCACAATTTGATTGGCTTTCAAAACTCAGAATGTTAATGAAAGAGGAGCTAGGGATCTATTTCTTACAATCCTGGCTTGTTAAACATAGCTGTTCCTTTTATCTTGAACTCAGGCCACACAGAGTTCCAGGCCTAGATTTATCCTTTCATGTTTTTGCATAATACACTCTGCCTTTATTTTTTCTTTTTCAAAAATGAGAGCACTTACCTAATTCATAGAATTATCATGGGGGGGGGGTTGGTTATGGTTAAAAATGAATTTGACAATATAAAGTTGTACATTCTAATTTTAATGTAGGCACAGAAAAAACTATTTTAGAACATAATAAGAGTATCTTACCACTATATAGCATCTTTCTTCCTAGGAACTTAAAAAAACTTTCTCCATTGTCTCAATCGATATAATATCTCTAAAAATGAGGAAGAATTGCAGGTCCTCATTTTATGGAATAAGAAAAGTCTGTTAGTTTGCCCAAGGTCTCAGTAGTTACTTGAGATTTCACAGCACAAGATAGAATAAATGAACTAATGAATTCTCCCTTACCATTGTCCCAAGTGAAAATTGTCAAGTAGGGCTTTCTATGACTTGCAAGTACCACCTCCCACCCTGAGCTCTCCACGAAGTCTAACCAAGTTCAACACTCAGCTTTGTTGAACCTTGTTAGGGGCTAACTACGTCCCCCTTTTATTGTTCGAGCAAAGCTCACAGACAGAAACCCTCCTTCCAGAAAATATGTGTTGATTCTTAGTTAGCCCTTGATAAGAGGGCTGTAAACCACACTAATCCTTCCTGGATGCGGATGCATTTGCTGGGCACCAAAGATGATGCATTTGCATAGGCGCCAAGGAAACTTCAAAGGACAGAAACATGCTCCTTATCATAGATAAGGCCTACATGGCAGTATAAGGTGCAGCTGCTCCAGGGTATGGTTACTAACTGGTTGCTAACTAGATCCAAGTTCTGTTGTTTCTGTGCGGCTAAAGCATTAAAACTGCAGTCACTGTTCACTCCAAACTTCAAGGAAAGCCCTCTATCTATCAGCACTAGTTAATGGTTCTGAACATGGGGATGTTCTAGTACTAGTTCTGAATGTAATGGCTCTGAACACGGGAATGATGACCATCAGCATACCACTGGATGCAAATCATCTGACCAATTTTATGAGTCCTTAGGCAAGCAAGGGTTAAGGGAAGAAGCATTTAACAGAAATATCTGGTTTCAAAGGCAGAGAACCTGTATGAGGGCCCTGGTTCGTACTAGTATGGGCTTAGCTTGGGCAAATCTGGACCTCTGTTTCCTCATATGTGAAACAAGGGAATTGAATGAAGTGATTTCAGAGGTCTCTTCCAGCTCTGACATTCTGTGATTCTGATGTGCCAAAATCAAGTGGGACTGAAACTCTTGGTGCAAATGCATGCTGTTAGTGACATGTCTCTCTTAACCTTTTGAAAGTGGGTCAGGGTGGTGTCCTGGAAGAAGAGCTGAATTTGGAGTCAGAGGACCTGGAATTGAACCTTGACTTGACCACTTTCTAGAGTTTTACCTTGAGTAAGTCGCATCCTCTGTGAACCTCAGTTTCCTCCAAATGGCAAATGAAGGGGGGTGGACTAGGTGATCTCTATGTGTCCTGCCTATTCTAAATCTACAACCTAATGAAAGATATTAAAACATTCTCCCTCTCCTACCTCTAGTGGAAAAAAACTCCATTTAGCAAAGGCCAACTCTTCTCTGTCCTGCCTTAACACATTATGCCATTGCTTCTTATTGCTCTAAATGAATTCCCTCTTTGATTTATTTCCCTTGAAGTGTCAGTAAACAGCTCCTGCTTTTGTTCTGTGCCCAATAAGCAGTGCATTCTCTCTAATTAAACAAAGCAAGGGAGTTGTTTGGAAAGACTTTTCTATAATATATGAAGGGAACATCAATGCCAAAAATGAAAAACAGAGCTAAAGAAACTGTAATGCAGCAAAGGGAAATCTCTGTGTTCTTAAAGTCATATGTGAATGGTTGTAGAAATCTCCTCTTCCTGTGATGCCCACAGCAATTCTCCTTGGAGCAAGCTACAAGCTTGTAGGAAGCTACACGCATTTGGAGATTGTTTTTATCTTGAGACTATTGGGTTGGTCATAACTGAACTTTGTATCTGCATTCCCCAGTATTCCAATTATTATTTGTCTGAAAGCAATAGTATGCTGGTAAATGTTTAACAACTGGCTCTCCAAGAAAAAAAAAAAAAAAGGTGTGCACAACACATTTTTAAGTTTAGTCTGAATCATTGACATTTTTTTCCATCCCTTTCTTAAAGTCTAGCTTAGGAGTAGGCAAACTGTGGTAGTTGATAGACTTTTCTCGACTGCCAAAAGGTTCCATGACCAAAAGTAACAGCAAATAAAAATGACAAGAACCCCTTCTTTAAAGACTGCAGCTTTTGGATTGCTGCCCTTCCCCCAATCCCAAAATTCTGTGATTCTCCCCTTCAATGTCACTGCTCTCTAGGGGGTCATCCAGACACCACACATTCAGGCAACTGCTTAGAACACCAAGCTCCTTTTATTAGAATGTGAGGGGGCAGCTAGATGGCGCAGTGGATAGAGCACCGGCCCTGGAGTCAGGAGTACCTGAGTTCAAATCCGGCCTCAGACACTTAATACTTACTAGCTGTGTGACCCTGGGCAAGTTGCTTAACCCCAATTGCCTCACTAAAAAAAAAAAAGAATGTGAGGAATTCTCAGGGAAGCAATATCTTTACAGGGAGGGAGATGATCCCTTGAGTATAGCTGTATTCAGTGTCACACAACAGTCATTTGTTTATATCCATCTTTCTATTTCACTTTCAACTTCCATCATTACCTCTGCCCCTAGTCCAAACTTGAGCCCTCTGTCCCTTAACTTCTCTGGTTACTGAGAAAGCAAGCTCCTTCTGGACTTTTTTCTATAATCTTGTATTTAAGTTCTGGTTAGATGACATCTCAGGCCACCCCCAAAATCCCACCCAAGCCGTGGATGACCCTTCCCTAATCTGCCACTTAAAGAAATCTCCCCCAATCTAGTCTCTCTTTTTCTTTCCCTTTTTTGCCTAACTAGACAAATTCATTACAGTGGCTGCTTCCTGTTTCTCTGTTTGCTCTTGTCAGCTAATGTACACTCCTTTTTTTTTTTTAAACTACCCTTGAAACCTTTCCACCATTGATCAAATCATCCTGCTTTCTGACCTCCAGTTTCCCTTAAGAGCTTCCTGTTTCTTTTTTTAAGAATTTTTCCACCCTCCCTTTCTCCCCAACCCCCTCACTCAGCTCTCACGTCCTGGATATCCTTAACCCATCCTGGGCCTATCAAACAATCCTTAATAAAGACAAACATCAACATGTCAAAAACCTCTTGTTTATGTCATGACGGCCCTTGCCCCAGTTAGATGGCCAGTTTAGATACACATACATGGGGGTTGGGAGTGGATCACAGAGTTTTGCCACAATATACACTGATGAAGGGAGCAGTCAAGCTAACAATACAAATACAATGTATAATGGGGAAGTTATTTATACTCAGTTTTGGCATACAACCTAGAGTTATACTTTTCTTAATGTTAAAATTAGTTTGCATTCTCTCAATTCACATTGATTGACAACAGGGGACAGAAAGCCAGAGCAGTAGCAAGGAGAAGTCATTCTGAAATTTAAAATGCGCCATCGATTATCTAAGTAAATAAGATACATATGGATAAGTAAGATTTGGTCATGTAAATTATAAAATACATATATACGCTATAATGAGAGGGCAGATTTCTTACCAGATGTCCCATCTTTTCAAAGAACTGATCAAAATGTAACTTACAATTTAATCTTTAACAAGAGTAACAGAGTGGAATAGTAGGAAAAGTACAGTACGCTAAGTAAGGAGACCAGTTTTCGAATCCTGCCTGACAATTACTTTGCCCATGGGCAAGTCATTGAACATCTCTAAGCTTTTCTTCTTCTGTAAAATGGCAATCTCCCAGACAGGAGGAAAAGAATGCTTTATAAATCTTAAAACACCATATAAATGGGTATTGTTATCCAAACCCTTTAGGATTTCCTAGATTTATTATAGGAATTATTAGGTATCTGCTTACAATTTGTACACCGTCTCATGTTCCTAAACTTAGAATCTTCATATTGAAACATGCCAGAAGGAAAAACTAGCTCTGTGAGGCTTCACACAGTGTTCAAAAGAACACTGAAAACAGGGAGAAAGAGGTGTTGAGTTCTGAAGGTCTTCAAGTACTTGCCAGATATATTGTAGGGGGTATTCAGTTTTAGGTATGAGTTGGACTAAGTGGCTAATGAGTGCTTTCCAATTCTGAAATTCTGTGATTCTAAGAATCTACTGGATTTTTCTCTTTTTTTCTCTCTCTCTCTCTCTTTCTTTCTTTCTTTCTTTCTTTCTTTCTTTCTTTCTTTCTTTCTTTCTTCCTTCCTTCCTTCCTTCCTTTCTACCTTCCTTCCTTTCTTCATTTCTCAACTCACCACCAGGTTACAAAGGAAATTAATTATAGTATATTGAGACTCATTTATCAATTTAAAAAAAAAATTCATACACCCCAGGTTAAGAGCCACTGCTCTACAGGATGCTATCAGAAAAACCTGGAAAGACCTACAAGAGCTGATGCAAAGTGAAATGTACTATATACAAAATAACAGCAATTTTGTGAGATGATCTGTTGTGAATGACCTGGTTATTTTCAGCAATGCAATGATTCAAGACAACTCTGAAGGACTTATGAAAATGCAGTCCATCTATAGAGAAAGAACTAATGGTATCTAAATACAGATTGAAGCATATTTTTGTTAGTTCCTTTATCTGGTTTTGGTTTTGTCTGTTTTCTTTCACAACCTAGCTAATGTGGAAATGTTTTGCAAGACTACTCATCTATAACTAATATTGAATTGCTTGAGTTCTTGGGGGGGATGAGAAGGGAGGGAAGGAAAAGAATTTGGAACACAGAGTTTTAAAAAATTTATGTCAAAATCTGTTATTACATGTAATTTGGGAAAAATAAAATTCTAAATAAATAAAAAGAAAATAAGAACTGGTGCTCTAGAGATGGTATTACTTACTGAAAAGAGCTGCAGATGTAGAATTATAGGAAAAGATTCACATTCTAGTCCTGGCACCTTGGACAAGTTGCTTAATGCCTCTATGCCTTAATTGACTCATCTGCAAAATGAAGATCTAGCAGAACTAGATGATGTCATAAATTATTTTTCTAGATCTATGAAGAAAGAAATCGAGCATGATCCTCCTGAGACCCCCTGAAGGGAAAGCTTATGAACTGTTTAAGAGAAAAACCTCACGATTCCTGTCCTGGACACTGGGATTCTCAGTTAAATGCCAAAACCCTATTCTGTGTGCTTAAGAAAGAAACTTAAGAAACTTGGCTCAGGAGGCTTCAGGGGCAACACTGCTGAGGCAAGGAAAACTGTAGCACAAACAGAGAGATGGAATTTCCTTTAAAAACCTCTAGAACCCCAAATAGAGGGTTAAAGCACTAGGGTATTTTTACTATACATTCACCTTCTCTACAATCATTTTATTCCCTCCCCTCCCCTGATCATTTGTATAATTTCTAACACTCCCCCACCCCAAGCTGTTTCTATTTTTAAAGCAAACAGCACACTGCAGTAGAATGAGCTCTCACTCTGAAGATAGAGGCTGGTTCCAAACTTACCTCTGAAGGGGACCATCTATGTCACCTTCGGTAAGTCCCTTAACCTCCCTGAACCTCAGTTCCCTAATCTAAAAATTAAGGGGATCGCACTGGATGGCATCTGAGATTGCTTCCAGGTAATTAATGACCTAGGATCTTCTTGTCAAATACGTAAAGCATACAGATATATCTATGTATGGGGTTCTAGTCTGGGCCAGAATGACAGCCTAGGTTATGATTTGATACTTTTAAAATAAGCTACCTTAGTCCAAACTTCACTAGCCAAAGTTCCTTTATTGAACTAAACCTCTCTTCCCATCTCACCTTTCCCTAGGAGTAAGTAACAATAACCCTCCTTTCCTTTTATCTTTCCTTTTTTTCTTCTTTTTGTAGCTAGTGGTAGGAGTCAAAAAATGGAAAGCCAAAGCAATTGGAAATCTATATATGTGCTCTTTGGACAGATATGAAGGGATAACCTAGAGAAAAATACCCCTAGGGCATTGATTCCAAGTGATGAGGGAGCCCAGCTGGGTTAACAGGGCAATTTATGTCGACGATCCATCAGGGAGGGCCACAAGAATTATGTCCATGCTCTTTTGTCAACAGCTTCCCCAACCCTGAGGTACAATTTAGAGACTAGGATATTAGGTTCCCTTCATTTAGTGAGGTTACAAGGTCACAGGCAGGGTTTTGCTTCCAGAACTGCAGTGATTTATTATAGAAATCCAGAGTGTTGAGAGGAAGCCCACAGGCAAACGTCCAAAGAAACCAAAGGAAAACAGAATCTTCCCAAGGATACAGCACTTAGGCTCCCCGAGTCTAAGGCTCCGGGATTTTGTTAGTGTGGCTGCTCCCTCCAATGGAATAGGTTTTGCGACCCTTGTATGACTTATTAGGAAATTTCATAAGTTGACATAGTAAAAAAAAAAAAGTCATTTGGTGATTAACTTTTTGATGATGAGGCTCTCTGACTTGGCTAGGCTGGTCTTCAAATAATAGACATGCAGTCTGTCACCGGGCTGGAACTCACAAATCCTCTCCAGCATATTAGGTCTTGGCAAAGGATGAGCTCCACTGATACCCTTCAGGAACTCAGGGTCACCTCCTTGCCCCAGTGAGCCAGCCACCAGAGTGGAACTTCAGCAGAGGAAACTACATAGCAATTACCATAGTGCTGCTAAGGCAACCAGGGGGTATTGGTTGGTTGGTTGGGAGGACCATAATGACATCACTATGTCGAAATCAAGGTATAGTGTGTCCAACTGTGGCTAATCGGACCGACCTACTGTAATTCTTCTTCACTCATAGAGTACAGCGCCTTCTTTGATGCCAGAATATCACACTAGGCAGTCTTTTGCCAGTGTTTCTCATATCTCACAAATGATTCTAAAGTTCTTCAGAGACACCTTAAGAGTATGTGGTAGTGGGGCAGCTAGGTGGCGCAGTGCACCAGCCCTGGAGTCAGGAGTACCTGAGTTCAAATCCAACCTCAGACACTTAGCACTTAACTAGCTGTGTGACCCTGGGCAAGTCACTTAATCCCAATTGCTTCACTAAAAAAAAAATTAATTAAATTAAATAATTTTTTTAAAAAAGAGTATGTTGTAGTAGGGGCAGCTAGGTGGCACAGTGGATAAAGCACTGGCCCTGGATTCAGGAGGACCTGAGTTCAAATCCACCCTCAAACACTTAACACTTACTAGCTGTGTGACCCTGGGCAAGTCACTTAACCCCAATTGCCTCACCCCCCCCCAAAAAAAAAAAAAGAGTATGTGGTAGTGGATAGTATTAGACTTGAAGTTAGAAAGACCTGAATTCAGATCCTGATTCAAACACTTATGAACTGCATGACCCTGAGTGGGTGAGAGAGTCAACCCTGAGTAGGTGAGAGAGTCATTCAACAAGCATTTATTAAGTGCCTATTATGTGTCAGGCATTGTACTAACTGCTGGGGATGAAAAGAAAGACAAAAACATGGTCTCTTCCCTTAAGGACATCATATTCTAAAGGAGGAGGAGCAACATACAAACTACTATACATGTACAAAATACATAGTCTCACTCTTCTCATTTGTAAAATGGGAGTGATAATAGTAGTTGTCTTACAGAACTGTTCCAGGGTTCACGGGAGATAATACACAGGAGTGCTTTGCAAATCTTAAAGCCCCATATAAATGTTAGCTATTACCTTATTCATCTTATGGTCTACTCCCTCCAAGTTGGGCACAACCAAGGCTAGAACCAAGGCAAGGTATTCTTCTGGGTGAATCAGTGACTCTCATTCACTTCCACTAAGTTCTATCAAGTATATGTAGTGGGGGTGGATTGGGGTCCCTCAGAAAAACTCCCTTGGAGCAAGGCACACAATTTGCCCACTGCCTGGAAGCCTGTACCACTGCACATAAGGTGAGGGACTGTGATAAAACTGTGTCTTTTTGAAAGTCAGCAAGTGCTTCTACTCATTTCCAGTCTACTGGCTGTAAGTGGACTATCCTCTGACAAAATTATCTCCCCTATAACATGCAACACCTCCTTGCCTCCACCACACTGCAACCCTCTTGTGTCACTCTCCGTATCCTTTCTGACCAACACCAGTTACACCATTGATTTTCAGTATTATTTTCTAACACTTAATAGAAAGAACATATACTCAATAGGCAATCACTTCTTAGATGTTTTATTCTGTCTATTTCTAGTCCATAAGCAATGTCAGATAATCAATGCAATAGCATTCCTCTCTTCTATAAACCAGCCAAATAGCAGTCTGGCTAACTAAGCAGTTTAGCAGCTTTTTATGATAGATAGCACATAATTATAACTGAAAATGGTACAAATCAATTTTAATATGAAGAAACACATGTGGACATATTTGTCCATTTTACACAGAAGACCGAATTCTTAGAATAAAGTTGTTAAATCATTATTATTCATGTATAAGGGAAATAAAAGCAAACCAATTCAAACCACCAGCTAGTCAATCACTGATGTTAAATATTTTGTTTTTAGCAGCTATTTTCCCATCACACAGAGGTTCTGAACTGAAAGTTTTAGAGGCAAAAATGGAATTTGAGTATCTTTAAAGCTACAACCAACATCTTCTCACTCTTTAAGTCCAAAAATCCTTTGTAGTTGATTCATACTATAACCAAAAATCATATTTACTTACCTCATTGGTGAATTTGACACAAATGTCTGCATTTAAATGTTTTTGGAAGTATTTTGGGGGGAGGGGGTTTGAGGGGCAATGAGGGTTAAGTGACTTCCCCAGGGTCACACAGCTAGTAAGTATCAAGTGTCTGAGGCCAGATTTGAACTCTGTTCCTCCTGAATCCAGGATCGGTTCTTTATCCACTGTGCCACCAGCTGCCCTGGAAGTATTTTAAATGGGCTTCCACTGAAAACAGGTTTTGGCTGATGCAAGTTTATAAAAAAAATTTATCAGTTGTAACTATGTCTCAAAGGTAACTAAAATTGGCATACCTTGTGACCAAATACTACTACTACTAAGCCCAATACTACTACCCCAAAGAGATCAAAAAAAGAGGAAAAAGACCCTTATGTACAAGTGTGTGTATGAAGATGTGTTTGTATATATATAGCAGCATAATCATAGCAGTCAGAGATCATGGACCTCTGAAAACCTTTGGCTATCTCAGATACCCCTCAATCACTACTGATTACAGAAATGCAAATTAAAATGATGCTGAGGTACTACCTCAACCTATCCAATTGGCTAATATGACCAAAACAAGGAAAATGATAAATATTGGAGAAGATATAGGAAAATTAGAACACTAATGCATTATTGGTGGTGTTGTGAAGTGAACCAACCATTCTGGAGAGCAATTTGGAACCATTCCCAAAAGGCTATAAAACTGTGTATATCCTTTTGCCCAGAAATACCACTACTAGGTCTATATCCCAAAGAAATCATGAAAAAGGGAAAAGGACCCACATGTACAACAATATTTATAGTTGCTCTTTTTGTGGTGGCCAAAAATTGGAAATTGAGGAGATGCCCATCAATTGGGGAATGGCTAAACAAGTTGTAGCATATGAATGTAATGGAATACTATTGTTCCATAAGAAATAATGAGCAAGCAGATTTCAGAAAAACCTAGAAAGACATACATGAACTGATGCTGAGTGAAGTGAACAGAATCATGAGAACTTTATACACAGTAACAGCAACATTGTGTGATGATGAACTGTGATAGACTTAGCTCTTCTCAGATATACAATGATCCAAGACAATGCTTTGGCATTGAGGGAAAATGCTCTCCATTTCCACATCCAGAAAAAGAACTATGGAGTCTGAACGTAGATCAAAGTGTGCTATTTTCACTTTATTTGTTGTTATTTTTTCTTTCCTGTGGCTCTTCCCTTTCGTTCTGATTCTTCTTTTTACAACATGACTAATATGGAAATATGTATAACATGATTGTATATATATCTATATATACATAGATAGATATAAAATCTATATCAGATTAATTGCTGGCTTTGGGGAGAATGAAGTAAGGGAGGGAGAAAAATTTCAAACTCAAAATCTTACAGAAATGAATGTTGAAAACTGTATTTACATGTAATTGAAAAAATAAAATAAACTACAATTTTTTAATAAAAAGACTGATATCACATTTGCCACTAATGTCAACATTTGGGCTGTGGGATGCATCCAAATGAAATGTTTGTAAATTTTGAAAAATTGTCACCATTTCTCAAATCTCTTTACTAAGTATCTCAAATCCTGAGGGTGTTTAAATTAAGAAGACCTGGGTTTAAATAATCTCACATATTTACTAGCAGTGTGACATTGAGCAAGTCAGTTAACCTCTGTCTGTTTCAGTTTTCTCCCCTGTAAAATGTAAATAGTAGGGGCAGCTAGGTGGAGCAGTGGATAGAGCACTGGCCCTGGATTCAGGAGGACCTGAGTTCAAATCCGACTTCAGACACTTAACACTTACTAGCTGTGTGACCCTGGGCAAGTCACTTAACCCCAATTGCCTCACAAAAAAAAAAATGTAAATAGTAGCAGCACCTGCGTCCCAAGACTGTTGTGAGGATCAAAAGAGATAATGCTTATAAAACATTTGGGAATTGCGAAGTGCTACGTAAATGCTATTTATTATCATCATCACCATAATTCCTTCATTCATTTTGGTGAGATCTGTTCAGGCACAAAACTACCACAGAAAAAAAGCTTCTTCTTCCCTTCAGCCATACAAGTCAATTTGTGGTGAACCAAGAAGGTGCTAAGATTATAGGGACAATAGCCTGATAAACAGATCCGAGAGTCCACTGTATTAGCTGCTAATAACACTAGCTTCTGGGGACAGCTAGGTGGCACAGTGGATGAAGCACCGGCCCTGGATTCAGGAGTTCCTGAGTTCAAATCTGGCCTTAGACACTTGAAACTTACTGGCTGTGTGACCCTGGGCAAGTCACTTAACCCCCGTTGCCCCGCAAAAAACAAATAAAATAAAATAAAAATAACACTAGCTTCTTTTCCATGGACAAGTTCATTACCTGGCATGATAGTGATTTAGTCACCTGCATAATACTGTCAGAGCAACTCTACAGCCCAGTTCTATGTTCCTTGTTAGCACGTCTCTAACCTACAAGAGGTTAGAACTTAAGCAATTATATTAAAGTTTTATTTTTAAAAAATTAGCAGTACCTGTGACATAACACTTGTAACTAATGCTCAGCTCTTCCTGCTAGGAAAATAAATGTGATTTGGTTTCTGGGAGTTTCTTAATGTTTTATTCTTTCACATGGTTTATGTACCAATGGACTTTGATGGCAAAGTATAATTAGAGCAGTTTTCCAAATCCCTTGAATAAAACAAATGAATATACACAATCTCCCTCTGGTGTAGAATGAAGTCCATCTGTTCTCCCTAAACTGCCAAGTCAGCACAGGAGTATGTCAGCCAAACAGTGTCTACTGCCATAGAGATTAGTGGTAAGCAAGATGCTTCCAACCTGCTCTCGCTAGGGCTTATTTCCCATGTTGATCTGGGTCAGGTTTTAGTGTTTTGGCATTTTGAGGGTCATCCTAGTGGAAAAAATGAGATCAATTAGTATGTCAGCCCACAAGAGACCCTCTGAAGAATGTGAGTGTATCACCATCAGATGGTATTGTTTTGTTTTTGTTTGTTTGTTTGCTTTTGGGTTTTTTTTGGGGGGGGTGTTTGTTTTTTGTTTTTCTTTGCTGGGCAATGAGGGTTAAGTGACTTACCTAGCCAGGATCACACAGCTAGTAAGTGTCAAGTGTCTGAGGCCAGATTTCAACTCAGGCCCTCCTGAATCCAGGACCACCTAGCTGCCCGGGTATTGTTTTAAAGTAGGAGTAGAAATACAGGTCTTGAACCTTTAGAACAGGGATGACAATTTTTTTTTTTCTGAGACATCTGGGTGATGCAGTGGGTAGAGAGTTCTACCATGAGTTCAAAACTGACACTTACTAGCTGTGCAATCCTGGGCAAGTCACTTAACCTCTGTTTGCCTCCATTTCTTTAACTGTAAAACGGAGGTCTTACTAGCACACCCCCCCCCACGCCACCCCCAGGGTTGTTGTGACGATTAGCTGAAGTGATGTTGTGAAGTTCTTAGCGCAGTGCCTGACACAGAGCAGGCCCTTTGTAAATGCTTATTCTCTGCTTTTTTGTATCATGGACCCCTTTGGCAGTCAGAAGCCCATGGATCCCCTTTCAGACCAATGTTTTAAAATATATAAAATAAAATACATAGGATACAAAAGAAACTAATTCTAATGAAATGGAGCATCAAAATATGAAAAAAGACAATTTTCCAGATGCCAGGTTAAGAATTCCTCTTTTTGACTGTATAGCTCTTCTCTCACAGGGCTTGAGGGACTCTCTGCTGCCAAAAATCAGACAGAAGCCCTCAAACCAAAGTGAGTCAGTCACTTAGCATTTATCAAGGGCCTACTATATGTCAAACACTGTGCTAAGCACTGGAGATTCAAAGAAAAGCAAAAACACAAAACTTTTTTTCCCTCTCGGCAGCCTTGAAGCCCCAACCCTTGTCCTATCCCATGGATAGATGGAATTAAACTAAAAAAGCATGTGATTGATAAAATGTCCAAAACCGAACTCATAATTTGCCCCCTAAACTCTGCCTTCCTCCTACCTTCCCTATTACTGTAAAGAACAACACCATCCTCCCTGTCTCCCAGGCTCCCAACCTAGGAATCATCCTGGACTCCTTACTATCTCTCACTCCCCATATCCAAGTGATTGCCAAGGCCTGTCAATTTCACCTGTCAACAACTCTCCAATATGCCCCCTTCTCTCCTCTGACACTGCCGCCATTCTCTTGCAAGCCCTCCTCTCCTCATGCCTGGACTATTGCTATAGACTTCTGGTAGGTGTACCTGCCTCTAGTCTCTCCCCACTCTAATCCATCCTCCTTTCAGCCACCAAAGTGATTTCCCTAAAATACAGGCCAGACTACATCACTTCCTTACTCAATAAACTCCAGCAGCTCCCTGTTTCTTCCAGGATAAAATACAGAATCCTCTGTTTGGCATTTAAAGCCCTTCATAACCATGTCCTCTCCCAACTTTCCAGTCTTTTTCACACCTTACTTCCCAACACATACTCTTCAATTCAGCTAAGTGGCACTATGGAAAGAGCACTGGCCCTGAAGTTGGGAGGATCTGAGTTCAAATCTCACTTCAGACACTTACTAGGGGTGTGACTGTGGCAAGTCACTTCACCCAATTGCCTCAAAACATTCAGGGCCATCTCCAGTTGTCCTGATATTATATCTCACCACTAGGCCTAGATGGCTCCAGAGGAGAGAGTGAAGCTGGTGACTTTGCACAGCCATTCCTCACTTAAATCTAATTTATTACAAGTCATGATATCTGTCATTGTCCTCTTTAAGAATGAAGGACAAGGGTCAGCTAGATGGCACAGTGGATAGAGCACCGGCCCTGGAGTCAGGAGTACCTGAGTTCAAATCCGGCCTCAGACACTTAATACTTAACTAGCTGTGTGACCCTGGGCAAGTCACTTAACCCCAATTGCCTCACTAAAAAAAAAAAAAGAATGAAGGACAAACAACAAAAACTTCAATCTGTGGATAACAGCCTCCTGGCAATCTATGGATGAGAACCTCCATCTCTCAGCTCAGGCATTTTCCCTGGCTTTGTGCCATGCCTGGAATATTCTCATTCTTCAACTCTACTTACTGGCTTCTTTGTCTTCCTTTAAGTCCCATTTAAAATTTCATGGTCTACAAAAAGCCGTTCCCTACCCTAGTGTCTTTCTTCTCATTTCCTATTTATACTGTGTATAACTTGTTTGTACATATTTGTTTGGGGGTCTTCTCCTCCATTAGATTGTGAGCTCCTTGATGGCAAGGACTGCCTTTCGCCTTTGTATTTCCCACAGTGCTTAACACAGTGCCTGGAACATAGTAGCACTTTGAAATGTTGATTGACTGACTAAAGGCATTTTTCTATTCAATTGATGTACATGTTCTTTAGAGAATTTTATATTGTACATTGTACCAGTAAAATATTTCTAGAAAATTAGATATAATGTCTCAGATCATTTCTACAAAAACAAAGTAGAACATCAGAAGCTTGGTTAGGGATGTATCTCTCTACTGTTGTATTATTTCTGTGCTCAAATCAGATTCAACATATGTGACTGAATCAGTTTAATTCACCAAGTACCTTTTTCCAGGAACATGAGTTACAGTAATGTGGCACAGTTCTATAAGAATTGTGACATAAAGACTAGGAAGGAGCCTAGAGAGAGCCAAGAATTGCGATAAATACTATAAGCAACTCAAAGGATTTTCTTTTACAACAGTGTTGGGAGCAAGAACAAGGGAAGATAAGGCTTGAAGTGGATGGGAGGATGAGGTCAATTGTTGCTCAGTCATTTCTGACTCTTCATGACCCTTTTGGGGGCTTTCTTGGCAAAGATTCTAAAGTGATTTGTCATTCCTTTTTCCAGCTCATTTTACAGATGAGGAAACTGAGGCAAACAGGGTTAAGTGACTTGGCCAGGGTCACACAGTTAGTAAGTGTCTGAAGGCAAATTTGAACTTAGGTCTTTCTGACTCCATGCCTGGTGCTCTATCCACTGTGCCACCTAGCTGCTCAAAAAGAGATAGGTTCAGGGCAGCTAGGTGGTGCAGTGGATAGAGCACCGGCCCTGGAGTCAGGAGTACCTGAGTTCAAATCCGGCCTCAGACACTTAACACTTACTAGCTGTGTGACCCTGGGCAAGTCGCTTAATCCCGATTGCCTCACTAAAAAAAAAAAAAAAAAAGATAGGTTCAACATGAACCTACCACCCTGAGATTAAGAATTTCATGCTCTGTGGATTTCAGAAAAACCTGGAAAGACTTAAGTGGACTGATGCTGAACGAAGTGAGCAGAATCAGGAGAACATTATACACAGTAACAGCAACATTGTGTGATGATCAACTGTGAAAGACTTAGTTCTTCTCAGCAAAAAAAAAAAAAAAAAGATCTAAGACAATTCCAAAAGACTTATGATGGAAAAATGCTCTCCACATCCAGAAAAAACAACTATGGAGTCTGAATGTAGAGATCAAAGAATACTATTTTCACTTTATTTGTTGCTGTTATTTTTTTCTTTCCTGTGGTTTTTCCCTTTCATTCTGATACTTTTCTTACAACACAACTAATGTGGAAATGTGTATAACATGATTGTGTGTGTGTATGTATGTATATATAAAAATATTTAAACCTATATCAGATTGCTTGCCATCCTGGAGATGGGGAAGGAAGGAAGGGAGAGAGAGAAATTTGGAACTCAAAAATCTTACAAAAATGAATATTTACATGTAATTAGACAATAAAATAAAATAAAATACTACCAAGAAAAAAAATAATTTCATCCTCTACTGACTGAGCTAACCCAGTGCTCTTAAAAATTTAATGTCTTTCTCAGTCCTCATCTTTCTTGACCCCTCTGCAGCCTCTGACACTGTTGACCATTTTCTTCTCCTGAATTTGTTGTTGCTGTACAGTTATTTCTGACTCTTTGTGACCCCATGGACCATATTGTCCATGGGTTTTCTTAGCAAAGATACTGGAGTAGTTGGCCATTTTCTTCTCCAGTGGATTAAGGCAAACAGAAGTTAAGTGACTTACCCAGGGTCACACAGCTAGTAAGTGTCTGAAGACAGATTTGAACCTAGGTCTTCCTGATTCCAGGTCCAGTGCTCTATCTCTTGAGTCACCTAGAAATTACTAAATACCTATTTTAACTTTGGTGTTCTCAACCAAGGAGGAGTATCTCCAGAATGATAAAGATAGAACAAACATATTTAACCAAGAATAGAAACATAGGATATGTGATGAGGAGGTAAAAGGATGTTGCCTTCAATGAATTCAAATTACCTGACATTGACAAAATTACATTTCAAGGTATTGAAAGATTTTGCAGATATGATCACTGAATTATTGTCCATTGAATAATCATGGAGAATAAGAGAAAGACAGCATTATGCTTATAGTCAAAAAATGGGATAAAGGTGGATGTTCAAACTATAGCCCAGCAAGATTCATGTCAATTATTTTTGTTATTATAAGCTGGATATAAATGGGTATACATTTAAGCACAGAAAAGGGGAAGAAGTGATCATTAAGAGTCAGCATGGCATGAGAGTCATGAAGAACACATCATGCCACACCAACACCACTTCATTTTTGGGCAGAATTTCTAGACTGTGTAGATTCAGAGAAACAACACGGATAATATATCTGCATTTCATCAAGGTATTTTACAAAATCTCTCACAGTATCCTTGTCAAAAGAATGAAGACATATTTACTAGAACAGGGAGGTAGATTTGGAATTAGTTGAATGACTGGGTCTAAAACCAGTGTCAAGCTGGATACCAATCCATTAGTCCTATTCTATTCAATTTTTTTTAAAACCAGTGACTGGGTGAACTAATAAATGGTACATTTCTCAAAATCGGCAGGTGATACAAAGCTAAGGAGCACATACATTTGGGTGATCTCTTTTTTTTTTTGGTAGGGCAAAGTGACTTGCCTAGGGTCACACAGCTAGTGTCAAGTGTCTGAGGCTGGATTTGAACTCAGGTCCTCCTGAATCCAAGGCCAGTGCTTTATCCACTGTGCCACCTAGCTGCCCCCTGGGTGATCTTTTAGGACGTGGTTTTTTTGTCTAATGAAGATGTAATTAGAAACTATGATATGTAAGTATTAGCTGATGGAACTGAGAACTTTTAGCTTGGAAAAGAGAAGACTTGGAAGGGATATGATTGTAATCTGAATTCAGAATGATTTCTAGATTTAGTTAGAAGAAATCTTAAAGGCCATCTCCTTCATTTTACAGATGAGGAAAACGAGACCCAAAAGGTTTAGGTGATTGCCCAAGATCAAAAAGGTATTAAGTGGCAGAAACAAAATTCAAACCCAGGTCCTCTGACTCCGAATCCAGCAAGCTTTCTATTGTTCTAGGAAGCCTCTCATGTTGTCCTGTAGATGAGGGATTCAACTTATTCTACATGGGCCCAGATGTGAGAACAACAACCAGTGGATGGAAGCTACCAAAAGGCAGATTTCATCTCTTATATAAGGAAAAATTCCCCCACAATAAAGCTGTAAAGAAAGGGAATGGGGAAGTGGCACAGTGGATAAAGTACCAGCCCTGGATTCAGGACGACCTGAATTCAAATCTGGCTTCAGACACTTGACACTTACTAGCTGTTTCACCCTGGGCAAGTCACTTAACCCTTATTACCTTGGAAAAAGAAAAGAAAAAAAAAGAAAGGGAATGAGTCGTGTCAGGAAACAATAGGTTATCCAACATTGTAGATATTGACGCAAACAACATTATAGAGAGAACTCATATTTCAGTGATAACACTTCAGGCTGGATTAAGAATCTTTCTGGATTTGGAATTCTTTGATTTTTATGCTCTCTCGTGTAGGGATGACAAGATATTTCCCCCAATGTACTTCACACTGATCAAACCCACAGTCAAGTGTTATATATTATTCTGAATTTTATAACTAAACAGGAATATGGAGAAGATTCAAGGGTGAATTAAAATGACCAAATGGCTGTAATATAGGTCATAGATTTAGAGTTGGAAGGAATCCATGATATCATCAAGTCCATACCCCTTTAATTTATACTTTACACTGAGCCACATGGTTTGTCCAAGGTCAGACAGCTAATAAAGGTCTAAAGTTGTGTCTGCCCATCTCCAAGCCCTGTGGTCCAACTACTATACCATATTGACGCAGTAAGGCCTACGGAATTGGTATTTCTTAATACAAAGAGGAGGAGGCCAAAGAATTGATCTTCACTTAATTTTCTTCATGTGTCAGACAAGGGCTAGGCAGAGCAGTCAAAAAAGCAATAGTAGGATCTTCTAAGGAACCTTGTCATATCAGTAACTATGTACTAAAAGGAAATCTGGGGTTTGGAAGGGAGAAAAGGCAGAGATATTGAGACTACATTCAATAAGTAATTTCCAGCAACTTTAATCATGTAAATCTATACACGAAGGAGAAAATCACATTGAAAGTTGAGGGACTGGGTGATGGTGTCTAATTAGTGGGATCTAGAAGCAGTGTTCATGTCAGGGTTCAGGACAAGGGATCTAGTAATACTGGCAACCAATTTGAATACTTCAGTGAAGCATGACTGACCACTAGCATCCACTCTCTTCTGTACCTGCCAGCACTGGGACCTTGATCCTGCATGTATGACTGATGGTTCTTCATATCTTAGTTTAAACTTCAGTTTTAATGATTTGGTTTAGCTATAGAGAAGCCATCTCTAGGGTGCAGAGAACGGGGTTAAGGAGGGAAGAAAAAAGGGAAAAAATAAATTACATAACTATTATATATTTAAAAGGAATAGCAATTTGTACATAATAGATTTGCTGTTTCATGTACAATCATCTTTTAAAAAAATTCTATGTTATGGAAATGCTTGTTTTACTTCATAAATTTAAAATAAATAAAATTATATTTTAAAATCTGAAAAAAAAAGAACATCCTGCTAGCTCGGATTGTTATACAGTGAAATAGATTATCCAGGAAGGCAATGGAATCTCCTCTGGAGGTCTTTAAAAATAGAGTAATACTAATCAGTTTTAGATTGTTTAGTGGTGGCCCTTTAGATAGGGGGAGATTCTAGATGTTTTCTTGAAGTCTTAGAAAGCTCTATGAAGTGGAACAGATCTAAATTAGTTCCATATTTTAATTTCATTGAAACCATCTTAGATTTTTCTTACACTAACAAGCATTTCCCTTACAACTGTAAGGGTTATACAACAATTATTTAGAGAACTTACCAGAAAGTTTTAAAGAAAAGGATAAATAGATAATTTTTCTGAGGTAGTTTTTAATACAGTTTAGAAGTACTCTAAAGTAGGGAAATGGTTTACCATTATTGTAATTCTCCCTTAGGGAATATAATAATAATGTGGCACCTCCTCATCACCCCTCCACCCCCTCACCTTCAGCACTCCCTACCCCCTCCTATAACCTGGAATGTTAATTATATTATACTTGCTTCTGGAAAGTAAGAGAAGAAACAATCTAGTGCCAATTCTTTTTAATCTGTTTTTAGCAGGCTTATGCTGACATGCAGTAACAACTCTTTCAATCTGAAAAGCTTCCCCAAACTTTTTAATGTATATTTCTGATAGCCTTATGCTTGAGAATATGTCCATTCCTGCATTCTCCATCTCCCTTCTGGGTCAGATTGGAAAATGAGCACAGTGAGCTCACTAAAAAAGAACCATCATCACTCAATTCTCCTTCACTGGGTCTATAAATCAATGGCATTTTAAAAGTTCAAGATACATTAAAAACCTGCACTTAATGCAAACATCATAAACCATTAACTGGTCTCTTCCAAAGTTCAGCTTAGACCTATGAGACATTGTTGGACTTGACTGTGTAGTTCACAAGCGCTCATTGCTATTTTTGGCTAGGCAATTCCATAATCTTGGAAAGGATATATATATATATATATATATATATATATATATATATACACACACACACACACACATAGATATACACACACATACATATATATATATGAAGAGATTTTTCCTTTTGGAAGAAGAAATCGCAATTTGTAGGAACATCCATGGACCACAAATCATAATATTGTAAGTTAAATCTGCAGAGGAGCCCAAGAACAGCCTTGATCATTTTTCCCCTGTGAACAAAAGAATGAAGCCTCCACTAGGTGGTCCAGTGGTTGGCAGCCTGGAGAAAGGCCACACAACCAGATGTCATTGCTTGAGGAAAGAAGTTGTGCAGGTCCACACAAGAACAGCGGGAAAGAATTAAGAAATGGAACAAGGACTGAGAGTTAAAAAAGGAGAGGAAGACATGGAATAATTCCCACCTAATCATAGATGCCAACCAGTTACCTAGAGAAGAGGAACACTACAGCGAAGAGTGTTTTGCTCATATACTCTTTACAGTTTTATTTATTTATCACCCTCCATAAAGTCCTAAAGAACTTGGGTTCAACAAACATGTATTGAACACAGACACTATGTTAGGTACTTGAGATACAAAGAGTAGCTCACTTTCTATTGGGGAAAATAACATACATATGGATAACTAAGTACGAAATTATTTGATGTGGGGAACCGGGGGGACAATTGGAAGAGTCGGGAGAAGTCCCTTGTAGGAGATGGCATTTGAGCTGAATCATTTAGGGAGCTATGCCTTTCAAGAAGGGGGAGATTGTTCCAGGCACAGGGCAAAATGGGGTACTTGTTTTAAGGGCAGTGGTGGTCGTCTTCTCTGGGAAACTAGTCATGGTCTGTGGCTGCATTTTTGGGTGGGAATTATCTCATCTTCCCCTTTCCTTTATCCTATGACTACAGAACTCTCTCTTAAACAAGTGGTCTTCTCGGTAAATGCTGTCCTGCCCAATGGTCCCATCCAGTCCTTCAGATCATTAGTCATTTTTCATTCTGCTCTGATTCTCTGATCACCAGCTCAGTGTGCCCATTTTGTCGCTTAAAGTTGGTAGATGACAACATTTACCACTAGAGGAGGACTGTTAAGCATTCAGGACCTTAAACCACACAAGCTCTATCTAATTATTGCTTAAGTATTTATGAGCGGATTTTCCACAGAACAATTTTTATCCTAGCATACCTTTCCCCTGCCACGGCAGCATATTTCTAGGCTGCTTCCCTCTCTGTGACCTCAAGGAAAACAAACCGACATTAGTCCAAGCAAAACATAATCCGGAAGGTAAATCTCCTTTTAAAAAAACAACAGTCATAATATCACATTCCAAAGTGACTTTGGTGTGATACGCACCACAACTGACTTCTTTCATTAGAGAACAAATGACTGGAAAAGTATTTTAATAATCACTGGGATTAGTCAGCAGCAGCCCAGCTCTGACACTAACTCACTATGTGTGGCCTGAAGCGACTCACACCTCCTCATCTGGAAAAAGAGGTTAGGTGAGAGAATGCAGCATGAGGTCACTGGCACCTAAAAGAGGAGAGGAATATTCATAACCACCAGACCTTGAAACAAGCATAAAAATGCTAAGGAACAAATGGATTCCAAAGGACAAACAAGATTTGGAGTAGGCTGCCCAGTTCCAAATGGTCAATAATGCCCTAAGTCTCAGTTCATTATATCATAATGTCATATACTTGAGAGCTGAAAGAGATCTTATAGATGATCATTCTCCTTTTTACAGATGAGAAAATCTATCACTGATATTTAAAGCTACTATTCCTTTAAATAGTCAATTCCGCTTGAAGTTTTTTCTCAAGACTGTAGGAAAGGCTAATGTGGGCCTAAGGAGTAGAGAAAAGGCTTGATTCTCCCACATATCAAGCTAGACACATTATTTACCCTGTCAGAAACAGGCACCAAATCTGAGATCCTGTGAGATTCCCTTCCAAGTATGATCCTTGACTGCCAATCTAGTTCATTAAAACCCTAGTGGCTTCTTTTTCCCCTGATGTCACCAGTGAACTCTCCCCATCTTTTTTCTCTTAGGCATAGAATTCCCCAGTTTTCAAAAAGAACAGTTCTTACAACATCATCTGTAATTTGGATGCAATGGCAAAATTTCACCCAGGCAACATGGTAAATATTTCCTCCTCAAAGTTGGAGTCAAAGAAGGTTTAAGAGCCCAGAGCTGAATATTAGAAGTCAGTGTATTTTGAAACATTAATTAAAAGTAACAAGATACAATATTTGGGGGTGGGGGTTGTGGGGCCATGAGGGTTAAGTGACTTGCCCAGGGTCACATAGCTAGTAAGTGTCAAGTGTCTGAGGCTGGATTTGAACTCAGGTCCTCCTGAATCCAGGGCCAGTGCTTTATCAACTGTGCCACCTAGCTGCCCCCGACAAGATACAATATTAATGTAATGTGGATTGATAGCTACGGCCTATATAGTGAAAGCTGAACATTCATCTTTTTTCTTTTTCCTCCTGTCCAATACACTGGGCTTTATAGGTATACAATAGTACACTGCAGGGAGCAGGGAGCAGAAGAGAGAACAGGTGGCATTTTGATGCATGTATGGAAGATTACCTTGGGATGATGCCCATAATAACAGGACTACAGGAAACAGCTGAAGGAAATGGCAGTTGATTGTCCTGGGAGCTGCATGAAGGTATTTAAGGGATCAGAGAATGGGAAAGTTGCTACAGTATCACTTGGATCAAATTAACCTTTACTGGATGAAAAAGAATTTAGTGAGTCATTGTAGTGAATACAAGGAATAGACGAAAATGGGGGGTAGGAGTGTGGAGAGACATGGCTAAGATCTAGGGCCTGCGAAATTTTACCGTGGCTTTCCTCATTGTGGTGCATGGGGGTGTTCAGGAGTGTCTATGTTGGTCCTGGACTAGAGGCAAAGCAGATCAGAGGAACATTTACAAGATGTGAGAATGTGGGAAGGACGAGTAATGGGACAGGAAAGCAGGTGAATAAATTGTGTTATGTCATATCACGAGTACAATTTGGGGCCGCCAACATCCCCCTGAAGTCCAT
This sequence comes from Dromiciops gliroides, assembly GCF_019393635.1. Taxonomy (NCBI): domain Eukaryota; kingdom Metazoa; phylum Chordata; class Mammalia; order Microbiotheria; family Microbiotheriidae; genus Dromiciops; species Dromiciops gliroides. Next base: position 162,797,197 of record NC_057865.1, on the reverse strand, counting down.
CTGCCACTATCTGTCTCTCTCACATTTGGCTCAACCTAGACCCCGGCTAGAGCTTGAGGGTTTAACATCCGGGTCCAAGAGGCCTGACCAGTTCTAAGTGTAGCTTTCTGTGTGACCTACATGTCTAAACACTAACTGGCCTTGGTTGCTCCCTCTTGTCCTACCTTCAACCTTCTTTTTTTTTTAAAGATCCCCAAGCATTTCTATTTCAAGGATAAAATAGGCCATTTCATCTACTGGGATGTGGCATGGAAAATATTTCTCAGTTTGTTTGGTGAAGATTATTCAGGCTGGAACAGAGGAATTACCTGAAAAACATGCCAAATTTTCTACCACATCAGTATAAATATAGGCATAATTATAGTTTTCAGATTCAAATTTGACACCCTGAAAAAAAACAACTAGGTTCTGGATACATATTGTAGAGACAGACCATGTATCTCTTCAATAAAAGAAATTGAGTGTGTACCAAGTTTAGCACCTGATGAGATATATTAGTGAGCTGAAGAAGAACTAAAATTGCCCTCTTAGGGACAGACGAATTTCTGAGGTGGAATAACTGTTCAAAGCTAGGGAAGAAAGCCGTTGGGCAAAACAAAAGGCCAGATCTTGTATTTAATAGCCTTTTGGAAGGTAGCAGAGAGGCGATGTTGCTGTAATGAATAGAGTGTTGGATCTGGAGTCAGGAAGACTTTGGAATGCCCACTTCTGGCACTCATTAGCTATGTGAGCATGGTTATTTACTCTCTCTGAGACTCAGGCAAATCACTAAGATGTCTACTAAGTCACAGACAAGTTGGTGGAAGAAGTCACCATGATGATTAAACTGAGTAAATGAATAGGGAAAGAACTAGACCTGTGTTTTTCCCAGCATTGGAAACTCTCTGTGAGAATATTCCCACTACCAATGCAGGTCAGTACCTTTTTTGGAGATTAAAGGCTCTAAGAACTTCCTAGATCACTAGAAGGTAAGTAACTTGAGCGATCTCATAAGGGAGTATTGAAACCTAGGTTTTTTCTGGCTTCAAAGATGTTCTCTATTCACTATTTCCTGCTGTCTTCTAGTGAATAAAAACCAAGTCTTACTAGTGATATGGTAGGGAGAGCACTAACAGCTACGGGAATCAGGAGGATGTGTTTGTTGAGCTGAGCTTTGAAGAAAGCTAGGGATCCTAAGGCCCAGAAGTGAGAAAGGTGAGAATTCCAGTATCTGGTACCAAATCACAGATGATTGTTATTATACTGGAAGAAGGAACATTATTAGGACACAAAAACTAAGGGACACCATAAGTAAGGAAGGAAGGGCTGGTGGGCTGAGGGCTTTAGCCAGCCTTAGCCCCAAATCTGAGCTTATGGCTTCCTTTTCTCACCAAATGTAAGAGATATAGCCTAACAGGCCATTTTCTGCAATAGCAGCAAAATTCAAAGAGAAGCGATGATCTTAATTTTAGCAAGCATGAAAGGTGATGAAAATGTTCCAGGGACTTGTGATAATTGCATAATTCTTATGCGTCTTCCACTCCCAATCAACAGCTATATGTACAGAAAATGCAGGTTGGTTTCCCTGCTAGGGCAACTAGGTAGCACAGTGGATAGAGTGCCCAGCTTGGAGACAGGAAGACCTGAGTTCAAATCTGGCCTCAGACACTTACTTGGTGTGTGACCCTGGGCAAGTCATTTGACCTTGTTTATTGCCACAGTTCCCTCATCTGTAAAATGAGCTGGAAAAGGAAATGGAAAACTGCTCCAGTATTTTGCCAAGAAAACACCAAATGGGATCACGAAGAGTCAGACACAAACGGAACAACTGACCAACAACAATTGCCTGCTAGAGGAGAAAATGGAAAAGCTGGAGGAATGCCTCTCTCCTCTTCAACTTACTGGTAATAATGAAGTGTTCCTTGAACGGACAGATGAAAATGCTTCTTGAGGAAAACAAAAGGAAAAATAATCTCAAAGCAAAGAGCAGACTTCTAACCCTTTGTCAGCAGTTTGGAGGTGAGAGAACGTGGCATGGGGAAGGAAGCCAAGAAGAAAGAGCACTGACCTCTTGGAGTCACAGAGTAAATCTGAGGTTCTTCTCAGAGACAGTAGAGCTAGCCTTCTGAGGAGGACATAGCTTCTGATGATCCACAGAGTAATAAGAAAGATTCAGAGTCTCTGCCAGAAGATACATCTTGCAGTTGTTATGGGAAGAAGAGGTAAATTCTGTTCGTTAGCAACTCAGTGCTGAAGAATAGTAAGTGTATGAGCCAGGAATAATTACTCATTATGGGGGTAGCTAGGTGGCACAGTGGATAAAGCACCCGGCCTGGATTCAGGAAGACCTGAGTTCAAATCCGGCCTCTGACACTTGACACTTACTAGCTGTGTGACTTTGAGCAAGTCACTTAACCTTCGTTGCCCCATCCCCCCACAAAAAAAATTACTGATTGTTCCTTTTTTTTGTTCATAGGATCTAGATTTAGAACTGATTGTCATATATATGTGTGTGTGTGTATATATGACTATATATATAAAACAATCAGACTATAAATATATTCGTATGTATATATGTATATGTATTTGTGTATGTGTATGTGTACATGTACATGTACATGTACATGTAGATGTCGATCAGTTCTAAATCTAAATCCTATGAACAAAAAAAATAAACAATCAGCAGTTAGTCCTGACTCATATATCTGGAATATGACTGAAAGCCTCCCGAGGTTTGTTCATCCTAATGATCAATAGTCACTTCTGGTAAAATGATACCTCAGTGGATGTATAATATTACCAGAAAAAACTAGAAAATATCTCCTGGAAGTATGGAGTCTTGGTGAAGAAACTGAAGACTGAAGTGTTATTTTCATCACTTCTGCCAGTTGAAGAAAAGGACTTTGGAAGACAAAGAAAGGAATCATGAAGAATTGGTTAAGGAAATGGCATTTGAAAAAGGGACCTGGCTTTCTGAACCAGGGCTTAGGACACAGAAATTACAAACACTTGTCCAGAGCAAAACTCCAAAAGAATATATTTTCCCATGGAACTATAAAACTGATCAAAAAGACTTTCAATTGACTATTATGGGGAAAAAGAAATAAACTTCCCATCTAAATCTGCTATGCCATATTTAGAAAGAGTAATAAGTAGGATAGAGAGAGAAGAGTAGAAGTGAAGACCAACAATTCACAGGAAACAACATCTAGAAAAAGGAACAACATGACCTCTAATAGGACAATAGGGACTAGAATTGTGATTTCATTGATATGAAGAACTCCTGGGTGAAGAAATCACCCCCAAACAATGTAGGTGGGCACCTTCTCTTCAACTAATAGTCAGAGAGTTGTCTTGGTACTCTGAGAGGTAGTGACTTGTTCATAGTTACATAGTCAATATGTGTCAGAAGGAGGACTTGAACCCAGGAATTCCTGAATTCAAAGCCTACTCTCTCTCTACTATGCCACTTTCCTCTGATTTCAAATATATATACACAACTGCACTGTGAACTAGAAATGATAATGCAAAGAGATAAATTTGGCACTTGATGAATTGTAATTCGTGGCTGGAATAGGCAATAGAAAGGGATAACATATTTAAAAGAAAAAGGATAAATAAAAGGAGTGACTAAACAGAATTATTCATCAAGAAGACATACTACTGAGGAGAAATTCAGGAACCTGAGCAAAGAAGCATGTTATGGAGCAACTGAGGACCAAAAGAGGAAGACACATAAGCAATAATAGATTGTGAATATATTACAAACCACCTGGCCAGCAGGAAGAAATGGATGGCAAGTTAGAGAAACATCAGAAACCTGTCCTGTAAGTATGATTTAGTAGCAATGAGTGACTTCAACTATACAGTCATATGATAGAGTTCTTGCTCAGCTAAAAGTAGACCAACACAAACTCTTGACTTATTTAGATGATCATTTCATTCTTCAAAAGGCATAAGGAAGTGACAAGGGAAACTGTTATTCTGGATCAGATTATAACCAAGAAGGAAGTAGTTAATGAAGTAGAAATTATGGGAACCTTGTAAAAAAAAAAAGTGGTCACTTCATTTTAGAGTTTCCCATTGTGGTAAAATATGAAAGTTTTTAACAGTCGGCTAGGATAACTGAAAGACGCCAGTTTTTCAAGGACCACCCTTTTGGGGAGGAGATGAACAGTCCGCCTGCTGCGCATGTCAGACTGCCTGCCGGGTACAGTCCGCCTGCTGCGCATGTCAGACTGCCTGCCGGGTTTTTTGACTTCCGGGGTGGAGAGAAGGGGAGTAGCCTTTTTTGCCGGCTTGGCGGGACTCCGGGCGGCGCGGCACAGACGGTCTGACTCACTCCAAAGGTGGCCTAAATCGGTTTGGTGAGTTTTTATAAGGAATATAGACTAAGCCTAGATTTAAGACGATTTGTACTGTATTTCTGTTTTCCTATCCTTCTAATCAACAACACCTTATATACAATAAAGGCTCTATCTAGAAAACCAGAAGCTTCTTCCATTTACTAGTCTGGGAGATGAGTTAAGGGAAGGGTTAAGTAGGGGAGATTTATGATCTAATATCCAATTTTAAATCTCACACCATCCTTAAATGACAGGCATGCTTGACACTCATGTCAGAGTAGATTTCTTTTTTTTTTTTATTTATTTTATTCTGAACTTAAGAAATAAGCATTTCTGTAACATAGAATAAAAATGATTGTGCGTGAAGCTATAAATCTATTATGTACAATAGAGTAGATTTCAAAGAGTTCAGAGAAAAAATAATTAGTAGGCCTCAGAATTCTAAAAGGGAAGTAGTCCCAATAGCAAAGGGATGCTTTCAAGGATGCAGTTCTGATGGTACAAACCCAAATGGTGTTGTTGAAGAAGGAAAAAGGAGCTCTCTAAAGAAATAAAGGGGCACTTTTGAATCAACTAGATTTTTCAAAGACTTGAAGATGACAGAAATAATGGTAGACAGCTGAGGAAGAGTAGTATGGTCTCTTTAGAATAGCATCAGGAATTTTCAGTCATTTTTCAGTCTTGTCTGACTCTTAATGACCCCATTTGGGGTTTTCTTGGCAGAGATGCTGGAGAGACTTGCCATTTCCTTCTCCAGTTCATTTTACAGATGAGGAAACTGAGGCAAACAGAATTAAGTGTAATGCAGCTAGTAGTAAGCTTCTGAGGCCAGATTTGAACTGAGTCCAGGCCTAGAACTCTATTCAACATCAGGAATAATTAAGTCCAAAATGAACTATGGTTTGCAGCGAATGCCAAAAACAATGCAATTTTGTTTTTGTTTTTGTTTTGTTCTGCTCTGTTGGGTACAAGATGAAGCTCAAAGCAGGAATAGGTCCTCTGTTTGGGGAAGATGGGATGATGAAGTGAAGGCAGAACTATTTCATTCCTCTTTTGTTTATCTTTTCTCTAGAAAACAGAATCATTTTCAGAATAAGAAGTGTATAACAAAAAGTTTAACAAGAAATTAAAAGATAAAGAAGATAACTAAAACATCTCACTGTTTTCAGTGCATTTAGGACACTGTGTCTAGATGAACTATATTCCACAATTCTGAACTGCTGCTGGTCATCTGGAAAAATCATGAAGCAAATGAGAGGTACTGTAGAACTGGATATGGGTAAAGGTACTAATTTTGAAAAAGGGAAATGTGGTAGATTGTTTATAAAATAAGCCAGTGAGCTTGACTTTGATGCCTTACAAAATTCATTATTAAAGAGATGATTTATTAACATTTAGAAAGAGAAACAATTATCATTACAAACGGCCATAAGTTCCTCTATAACAAATCACACTAGTTAAAACACATTTCCTTTTTTTGATAAGGTTACTACTAGACTGACCAATCAGAAAATACTATACATACATAGATACATACATACATATAGATATAAATGATAACTTTGTGGATAGAAGGATGATAGTAGTTATTTAATTAAGGATAGACGCAAAGAAAGGCAAATGATGGAGTGATGTCAACCTTTTAGGAATTCTCTAGTATAATGAGTGTCACAGTATTCTGTCCTTAGAGCTGTTTGGGGAATACTAGACATAAACTAAGACAATACCTTAGCTATCATCTAATCCAATCTACATATTTTATAGATGACAAAAACTGAAATCCAGGGATTAGATGATTTGATCAAGGTCATACAAGTAATAACAAAGCCAAAGTCTACTGACTTCAAATCCATTATACCACGCTGCTTCCTTATTCAACATTTTTATCAATGACTTGGATGAAGAGAGAAATGGCATCCTTAACTAGTCTGTGAGTGATGCAAAGCTAGGGAAAATAGCCAAAATCCCATGTAGCAGGATTAAAGTCCAAAAAAAAAATCCTGAAATGCTATAATAATGATCAAATCTAAGATGAAATTTAATGGAGTCAAATGTAAAGTCAAAAGTTCAAATGCATCAGATCCCAAACTATCTTTGGTCCTACACTATTTAATTTTTTTTTCAATTTCTTATATAAAAGCACGCATGGTATATTTATCAAATATGCAAATTATACCATACTGAGAAGGATAGCTAACGCATTGTATGACAGCAAGATGCAAGAAAACTTCAATACAGTAGAATGCTGGGTTAAATCAGACAGTGGATGGTGCAGTGGAGAGAGACAGTGGACAGTGCAGGGGTCAGGAAGACTCACCTTCTTGAGTTCAAATCTGGCCTCAGACACTTAATACCCCGGACAAATCACTTAACCCGGTTTGTCTCAGTTACCTCATCTATAAAATGATCTGGAGAAGGAAATGGCAAACCACTCTAGTCTCTTTGTCAAGAAAACTCTGAATGGGGTCAAGAAGAATCAGATATGACTGAAAAACAACAAAATATATGGACCAAAAACAGAGTCAACTTCACAAGGAAAGATGGGGTAAGTCATGGCTAGACTGCAAAGGATCTGGGGTGAGCATTTAGTGAACTGAAAGTCAATATTAGTGAATAGTGAATAATGGCAGCCAAAAACAATAATGAAATCACAGTGTCCAGAATGAGGAAGGTGATGATCACACCACATCTGGAATATTTTGTTCAATTGTGAAGGCCACATTTTAGGAAGCATTTTGACCATTTGGAGTATGTTCAGAGAAGTGTGGCTAGTGTGGTGAAAGAACTGGAAATCATAACATAGGAGGATCAGCAGAAGAAACTGGGACTACTTAGCCTGAAAAAGAAAAGACAAAAGGAAATTCATTAACTATCTCCTAGAGTTTGAAGGAGTCTCATATATAACCAAGATTATGCTTAAACTATTTGTTCTCCATGGAGAGAACTAGGAGAAGAGCATAAAAACAGCAGAGAAGCAGTTTTAGACTTGATGTAAGGAAAAATTTCCTTAACAATTTGAGCTGAAAATGGAATGGGCTGCCTTGGGAGATAATGGTTTTCCCCTCATTGGAAAGAAACTTTCAAACAAAAGACTCTTCTTGGGAATGATGAGACAGGATTCTCAGTAAGGCATGGGTGGGGCTATATCACCTTGGAGTTCCCTTCCAAGAGTCAATTAACAGCAATTAGGACAGCTAGGTGGCGCAGTGAATAGAGCACTGGCCCTGAAGTTGGGAGGATCTGAGTTCAAATCTCACCTCAGACGCTTATTAGCTGTGTGACCCTGGGTAAGTCACTTAACTCCACTTGCTTTAAATACCCAGGGCCATCTCCAGTCATCCTGATACACATCTTGTTCTTGAGGAACCCTCCCTCACTTAAATCCAATTCAGTGCAAGTCATGACATCACCCCAATGTCATGGTCTTCTTTGAGAATGAAGGACAAATAAGCAATTATCTGGTGCTTACTTTGTGTCAGGCATTGCACTAAGTACTGGGGATACAAAGAAAGGCAAAAATAGTCACTACCCTCAAAGAGTATACATTCTAATTCTAGTGCCTTCCTTCTGTTAATCATGTCCTATTTATCCTGTATAAAGTTTGCTTTGTATATATGTGTTTGCATGTTGTCTCCCCTATTAAACTGTAAGGTTCTTGATGGAAGGAACTATATTTTTCTTCTTTTTGTATCCCTGGTACTAAGTGAATATTTGTTGATTAATTGATTGAGACAACATATAAATAGGTCTATGTAATCAATAAACATTTATTAAACTTTTCTATTTGCCAAGTGCTGTAAAAAAAACCATGCATATACATATATGTATATGTACACACATGTATATATGTGTTGTTAATATGAATATATGGATCACCTGGATTTGATGGGGGTACCTTATTATCCAAAAGTATTTTTAATGAAACCCTGGGTTAATAGGAGCAAAATGCCCTTCAACTGAACTCCAAACCTGAACCCAGATAGCTAGCAGATAAAAGACCCTACCTACTGACTTTTTTCCCCTCAGGACAGTAAGTTCCTATCTTATGGTAACATCTGGGCGTCCTCATCCTTGCCAAACCCTTTTTTGGAATCCTGTAGTCTTATCATGATGCTTTTGTATTCCCTTCATACTTGTTATAACTGAAACTGTTAAACTGCTTTTTGTTTCTGGGTTGATTTCTGTATCATACAATTGAAACTGACAATGCCCTGTAATCAGTGGACTAAAACTTATATATACCCTCAGAAATGGGGAGTCCCCTGAGCTTCTCTCTTAGGAGGGAAGTCTCCACATGACCATGGTGTGTGTTATATTTCTTCTTGGGACAAAATATTAAATTGATATTATGTTTTTTCTGTCTGTCTCTGATCTGGTTTTGTTCTATAGGAGATATTTCTCTGATCTGTTTTTATTTTTTTGGTAGGAGATATTATAAGATATAATTTCTCTGACATGTTTATTAACTTAGGAGAGATTAAAGATTATTTCTCTGATCTGTTTGTAGGAGACAGGCAGATATAAAAACTGTATTTTAATATTCAACAATGTGTATGTATATGCAATGTAACTCAAAGATAACATGAAAGGGGAAGACATTAGCATCTGGGGGAACTAGAAAAGGCCTCCTAAAAGAGGCAATTTTTAAAAATATTATTTTATTTGTGATATATAATTATATTTTATACATATCAAACATAGATATAATATACACAAAGACACATATATGACATATATAATGTAAATTTTCAACATTATCACATTTAGATATACCTGGATATATTCTAATACATATAATTTAGTATTTTAATTCCTTAAATAACTGTTTTATAAATAATAAATATATATATCAATTTATATAAATATTTTATATGACAAATTTCTTTAAATATAATTACTATATAAATAATACCTAAATAACTCATAAATGTACTATATGTGTGTATGCATATATAAATACATATATACCTCCTGTACCCTTCCCAACACACCCCTCCCAAGGGATAGAGATTGGAATAGAAAAATATAAATAAAAAGAGGCAAATTTTTATCTGATTGAGGGGATAGAGGAGAAAGTATAGCCAAATGCTGGAAAAAATGGTGAAGGAAATGGTGTTGTTGGAAGGGAACCATGTCTTAATAAAGTCCAGAAGACAGAACAAGTGACTAAGAAAGAAGTTTAGGATAAAAGAAAGTTGGTTAATTGTGGAGCAAGCATTTGAAAGGGCACAAGGGAAGGCCTAGGCTGATCTCAAGTGAGCCATTGGGTGGGTAGTATTGAGGTGGATAGGCATGAGGGTCCAAAAAGTCAAGTCAACAGGGCATTGTATATTGGCAGCCCTGGGTTCAAAATACCTGGGATAAGGTATTTTGGTATAAGGGAAAGTTGATCCTTGTATTGAGCTGAAATGTGCCTCTGATTCTGTGATTCTGTAATCACATGATAAGGTGAACAAGGATTCTCTACAAATTAATGTAAAATAAGACCAATTATTTTTAGTAGATTCCAAAATGATTCAACAGTGTGATATAATAGACAAAAAAGCCAATATTACTTTAGTCTACATTAATAGAAGCAAAGTGTCAAGTATGAAGGCAGGAATAGTCTCCTTATAGTCTGCTCTGGTCGAATCACATCCAAAGAACTCTGTTCATTTCTACAAACAACATTTTACAAACAACACTGAAAAACAGGGTTTCGTCAAGAGAAGATTGAAGAGAGTGGTCAGAGCATGTGAAATCATGTCAAATAAAGGTTGATTGAAAGAACTAGGGATGTCTAGCCTGGAGAATATTTGACTAGGTCTATGATAGTTATCCTCAAGTATCTGAAAGACTTAAACAAATTAGACTCCATTTGTTTTGTCCACAATAGTTTAGAATAGGCCCTTGCCATGAATAACAATGAGAAACCGTGGGGCTATGGTGGGGGAGCCCTGCAGTTGAAAAGAATTAGAGAACTTTTTTTTCGAGTTTAATATTTTGTTGTTTGCTTCATTATCAGACTTCTTCATGGGACTTCACATCTCACCTTTCCCTAACCCCCTTAATCTTTGTTTGTATGTTAGTTTTGTAATCCTGCTGCTATTTCCAACATTGCTTACTCCTCTGGCCCACAGTCTACGTTCCTAGTTACTCATCTGGCTTGTTCCCAAGATCATTCCGCTCCTCTTCCTGTGAAAACACTCAAGAACTTCCCAGCAGCAGCCACCTTGTCTCCTCCCCAAACTGGAAGGCATTGGCCAGTGCCACAGAGTCCACCAAGGAAAATCCTTTCACAGATCCCCAAACCCAGCTGCTTTGGCTTGGAGTTAGAAGAGGCTGGGAGTTAGGGGAGGGGAATGGAAGAGAGGTAGGCACTCGGTGGACAGAACTAAGTCAGGGACAGAACTAAGATGTTGCACAAAGGCAGATTTCATCTCAATACAAGGAACCTAAGCACTGGAGCTATACAACAGTGGAATGAGATGATTTGGGATAGTTAATAATAGCTAACATTTATATAGCACTTTAACATTTGCAAAATGCTTTAAGTATATTCTCATAATAATGAAAGACAGTGTAGTATAGTGGATAGGCAGTTGGCTTTTGAGCCAGGAAGACTTGGATTCAAATCCTGCCTTTGACACATATGTACTGGCTGTGTGACCCTGGACAAGTCACTGACCTCTCAGGGTCCTGGACAACTCTCTAAAACAATAAATTGCAGAGAAGGTGCCATCCTGCTTTGGAAGAAGGAGTTTTCCTCATCCTTGTTCCGGGGAAATCATAGTCCTAGTCCCTATCTCTTGCCTTATGATATAATATGAGTCATGTAACATATATGTAAAATATAATAAAATGATGTCATCTCAAAATAGTTATCTGTCTGTGGAGGTCTTTAAACAGAAGCTGAATGATCAGCAGTCAGAGATGTCATACAGTGGCCTCCTACTCTGGGACAGGTTTGACTAAATGACTTCTGACATTCCTCTTAACTCCGAGATTCTTTCCTTCCTGGGTTCAATCCTCACTCTAACCATCAAAGTAAACCACCAGCCTGGCAATTCATTAAAAGATACACTTCATGAAATGCTTATTTTCTCTAGGTTTGGCCTTTCTTACTCCCTCATCTAATTAATAATTCAGTGCCCTGATTAGAATAAGGATGGGGCCAAAAGACTGAGCTAAAAAAATTCTCATATATCCTAGTTTGTAGAAAGGCCTTAACAGCAGGATTAAATGGGTCAAAAGTAAATTAAATTCTCTATGTCAACATCCCAACCTTTTTTTAACCTGTTCACCCACTGTTTTAAGCAAAGCTGACCTCCACCATAGAGGGAAGAGTTGGGATTTTTGTGTGGCATGACTTGAAGAGCAATAAACGATAGATAACATCTCCCCCACAGGTTGGCTGCAATGCCTGAAATAAAAAGAATAACTCCTATGCATTAAGCCGTTATCCAGAAAACTTCCTTTCTCCCTGTTAAGATATAGCTATATCAAGGGTTGGGGTTGGGAGGGGCAGGGTATACCATAAGGGAAAAGGCACAATCCTTCACAGATGGAACAAAGAACTGGCATGGTTTTTTGTTTTGTTTTTGTTTCGTTTTGGGGTTTTTTGCAGGACAATTGGGTTTAAGTGACTTGCCCAGGGTCACACAGCTAGTAAGTGTTAAGTGTCTGAGGCTGGATTTGAACTCTCGTCCTCCTGACTCCAGGGCCGGTGCTCCATCCACTGTGCCACATAGCTGCCCCTGGACTGGCACGTCTTTATAGTCAGGGTAAGACAAATCTGAGTCTGGAGCAATGCCAGGAAATCCAAGCACACAAGTGGTGCCACAGTGGCAGACCCTGGACAGTAGTGGCAGCAAGAACACAGATTGTGCCTTGATGAGAGAAGATGCAGCAGTCAATGAAGCAAGGAGAACACTGAGGACAACATTTGCCCAATTTACATTTTAGCCTAGAGCTGGTCCTAATAATAGAGGATTCAGTGGAAGATACTTCCTCGAACTCTGTGACCTTAGAAGATGCCCTAAAGTACATTCCTCCCCTTTTACAATAACTCCGGACTCTACCTGGGAGGTATGGTTGGCAAAGCCTCCATTAGACCAACATTCTAATTAGATTCTAGGGGCCAATTTATCCTACATGCTCTGCCTGCCTATGGACTGCCTCTGCCTGTGGCTAGTAAATCCATTTTCCTGTTTCTCTAATCCCAGTGGTTCAGAACTACCATCTGTCAGAATGAAAATGCCTTTTCTCTGCCACCTCTCCTTAAACTCTCTTTCCTATCCAACTCAGATCTACCCTCTCCTCACCCTTATCCTTATCTACGTCTCCTTCCACTACACTTTGTGGAACTCTGCTCTGAGTTAACTAACTGAATTAACCCATTCAGCTCCCTCATCAATCTTTTCTTTCCATTCCCTCCATTTCCTCACATTAACTGAAACTTGGCTTTCCCCAAAGATGCTATAGTCCTTGGTGTCATTTCTTTCTTTCACATGCCCAGATCCATAGGCATAAGCATTGGTATATTCTTTGCTCCACACTGCCACTTCCAGACCTCCCTCTTCAGCTATTATTTGGCCACCTCTCTGTTTCTGAAGTTCACCCTCATCCAATTATGTCATCCTATCCAAATCTCGTGTACTGTTGCTAAAGTCCCTCTCTCTCCTGCAATGACCTCCACGCTTGACTCAATAGTATTCTTCTCCACTCCAGACTCTGGCATTATCTTTGGTGATTCACAGTGATGATCTTTCCAACAACTTCCTCCTCCAATAGCAACAGAATCACAAAACTGGGATCACATCCACGATTCTGACTTCCATCTCTACCTCAGCTAGCCACACCATAGACTTCACTTTTTCCTTCAAACTGCTCTATGCCAAGTTCTTGAACCCTAAAATTTTCTACTTTGATAAGCAATTTCTTGTCCTTCCATCTCTCCCATTCACTGGCTCATTCCCTTTGAACCTCCTCTTCATTCTCAACGACAACTTTGGGACCTCAGTCCCTTCCCTCTTCTCCCAGACTGACACCACTGTTCTGAATTAGGTTCCTTCCCTTCATACTCTTGGTTTAACAAGCTATCCATTTCAACAAATCACTCTTGAAACCTTTGACCCCTGTCCTTACATTTTTTCCTACAATGTTAATTCTTGCCCCTACAATACCCCGACTCCTTCCTTCTCTTCTTTTCAAACCATTGACTGTTGCTATGCTTCAAGCGTTGCTTGATGCAGTCGTCCCTTTGGCTCCATGACCTATGTTGCTTCTATTCATCTTGGTTTATTCTGTTGTCTATAATTGTGCAGGAGCTTCTCAGCTGTAATTTCCACCCCTTGTTCTACCCCAGCTGCCCAAAGCAGCCATATTTTTATTTGTTTAGAATTGATTTACAAGAATAGAGACAACATAATACATGCAGGCCTGGATTCAAATCCTGCTCCAGACACTTTCTAAATCAAAGCTTCTTAATCTGTGGGTCACAACTCCATATGGAGTCACATAACTGAATGTAGGGTCATGAAAAATTTGTCAACAGTAAGGTTGTATATACCTATTTTATATACCTATATACCCGGGGTCATAAAAAAATTTCTCTGGCAAAAGGGGGTCATGAGTGAAAAAGTTTAAGAAGCCATCTACTAGATGTACACTACCTGGAACCTAGTAGGCACTTAATAAATGTTTATTGAATTGAATGTGTTACCCTAAGCAAATTACTTCATCTCTCAGTTTCCTCATCTGTGAAATGAAAGGATTAGACTCGACCACCTCTGAGTCCTTTCCAGCTCCTAATCAATTATCCAATATTCTAAACCTCTCCTCAAGTCTTCCCCCATAAACTCCTCTCTTAGTAGATAACCTTGACTGATACAATTGACTTCAATCCTAAAGTCTTTCATGTCCCATCTCCTACTCCTCAAAGCTGCTTATTTTCAACCACCCTCCCCTCTTAGAGGACAAGGCAGCTGGCCTTCATCTCTGCCAGAGGAAATCAGGCCTTAGAGATTATCCAGCCCTTCGCTGTTTCTTCTGTCAGCTTCCCCCTCATTCTCGTCTTAACTCTCCCTTACTTACTTAGCCTAGAAATGTACTTTTGTTTTCCTTATTACAAACAAAATTTCCCTTCACCCTGAAATCCCCTCAAGCTATACCTCCAATCAATTAACAAGCATTTACTAGGTTCCCACTATGTGCCAAGCACTGTATTAGGTGCTGGGAATATAAATACAGTGAATGAAATACAGTGAAAGGAGCCTATACTCAGTGGGTAGATACATAAATACATGCAGCACAAATATAAAATAAATGCAAATATATAAAAAGCAAATACAAGTTAGTCTGGGAGGTAGGACACTAGCAGTTGGAGGATCAGGAAAGCTTTCATGCAGAAGATACGCTTGAGCTGCATCTTAAAAGAAGAGAGAGACTCTAAGAGGAAGAGGTAAGGATAGAGGACATTACAGGAACAGGGGACAACCAACACCAGCCATCAGAGATGGAAGATGGAGTGTTGTGTGTGAGGATAAGTGAGAAGGTCAGTTTCACTAAATTACAGAGGAGAGGATTCAACTTTATCCCCTATGCAGATGATCCCCAAAGCTACATATATAGCCCCATTCTTTATTCTAACCCGTTATCCTCTTCTACTCTGCCTTGCTTAGTATCCTCAACACTTAGCGCTTGACACATAGTAAATGCTTAATCAATGTTTTTTGATGTCACCTCCATGATGGATAGCTGCAGCTGAACATTCTTCCAGCATTTGAAACTTAGTATGTCCAAAACTCTCTCCCCTAAATCTTCCCTTCTGCCTAATCTTCCTGTTTTTGTAGTGACACCACTAATTATGTAGTCTCAAAATTTCAGAGTCATCTTCAACTCTTTCTTTTCATTACCCATCCCACATCCAATCAGGTAGCAATATGTGGATATTACCTTTATAACACCTAGAGGCAGCTAGGTGATACTGTGGATAGAGTGCTCAGCCTAGAGTCAGGAAGATCTGAGTTCAAATCCAAACCCTGACAATTACTAGCTGTAAGTCAATTAACCTCTGTTTGCCTCAGTTTCCTCAATTGTAAAATGGGATAATAATAGCACCAAGGTTCTTGTAAGGATCAAATGAGGTAATTATTGATAAGTCCTTAGCTGAGTACTTAGTACTCTTTGCCTTACATAGAGTAGACACTATATAAATGCTAGCTGTTGTTATTGTTGTTGTTGTTAGAATACCTCACACATCCAGTCCCTTCCTCTTATAATCCCACCCTAGTTTATACTTTATCATCTCTTGCCTAGAATATTCTAATAGCCTAACTGGTTGCCAAGTCATTTTTCTTATGCATGGGTTTGCCCATCAGTGTCTCCCTGTTGTCTATAGAACAAAAGACATTACTTTTTAGCCAGTTATTTGAGGTACATGCTCTGGTGCAGTGAAAACAACACAAACTCTGGAGTCACATGACCTGGGGCAAATTCTGTCTATGATACTTCCTACCTTGTGACATTGGGAAAGTCACTTAAGTTCCCTGGGTGGGCCTTAGTTTCCCCAACTACAAAATGAGGTGATTAAATTAGATGACCTCTCAAGTGCTTTCCAATTCCAGATCAATAATCCCTCTTTTCTAACCTTGTTTCACATTTCTCCTCTTCGGGTATCATATGCTCCAGACAAATCAGATAGCCAAGCTTTTCTTCGCTCTCTTCTTTCTTATTAATGATATCCAACCAAAAGTGTTTCCTATATGACTATATAGTAAAAGTACCAAGCATTTGGATATGCAAGTACATGTGAAAGGCAAAGATTCTGTTCAAAGCATACCTTGTGACTGCAAACTGCCCAAATTATGGGCCTGGGATGTTATTTTTGGAGCAACACATCTGTAAAAATGACTATTCTCCAGTGCTATTTAACACTGACATCCACTAGGTAATTAGAGGGACGCTGAGGAGCATTGGCCTAAACTGGGCAGATGGGGTGTATACATCCTTGATGCTTCCTTCCTGGTTATGATCCCTTGGGAAAATCTGGATCCAAATACAAATGACCCTTCTACCCAACCTTCCTAAAGAAGAGACAGCTCCAAAATAGACCCCAAAAATATGGATCACACAGGTGCTTTCCTACTTAGAAGACATAGTTAAAAATGGGTTTCCTCTTATACAGTTTCCATTTCTGTAGCACCCTTCCTGCATGTGGCTAAAAGTGCTCTTGCCCTTTTAAAGCCCTCTAGTATGCAAGATTTTCATGAACTAGGACAATTTCTTCTCTAGGTCCCATTGATCAAGAGCCACAGATGGACAATTAATGCAGAACAAGTCTGGCAAATCCCCATGACAGAATTCCCTAGATTATCAGCTCACATTGTAGCTTCTCGTTTCTAGCCCCTTGAATAATGCAAAGGTAAATTAATGAATGAAACAGCATTTATTAAGCACATGCTATAGGCTAACCAATGTGCTAAGTGCTGGGGATCAACTTCAAAGGCACTGAAAAGAGTAAGGGAATCCAAAACGTTGGTGAGAGAACCTTGGACCTTATTATTACTCAGAAAGGTAATAGATACTAGAACATATCTAATATTTGGTCACTATTGACCTATATGCTTACCTTCTTAAGTACACAAAACTTTTAGAAAAATAACCTACATATTTTTGAAGATGTCTTCAATGAGAAGTCTCTTTTGCAAACGTTGTTCCACATCTTTACAATCACACAATTGAAAGAGAAAATATAGCATCCCATTGTGCTCACTGTTTATTGATTTTTTTAATCAATGTGCTTGGTAGAGGCGAAAAAACCTACATTTTAAAAGCTCTCCTCCAGTAAGGTACATCCTACGCATATGTCAAAATCATATAATATTCCTTGAAAGATATGACAATGAACTAATTTTGTTCCACAATCTTCTAATTATTAATATCAAGCAGGACATAAAACAGAGAGACATATTGACCAAAGATGTTTGCTTGCATCATGGAGGCGGTCCAGTTCAATATCCAAGTCAAAAAAGGATTCTCTAGAGTGGGTAAGGCTCTCTAGAGGTCCTGCTTTATGGATAATATTGTGCTGAATGCATCAAACCCAGCAATTAGCCACATGCAGAAAGGGTGCTATAAAAATGGAAACTGTATGAGGAAACCCATTTGGGGGGGGGCAATTAGGTGGCACAATGGATAAAGCACTGGCCCTGGATTCAGAAGGACCTGAGTTCAAATCTGGTCTCAGACAATTGACACTTACTAGCTGTGTGACCCTGTGCAAGTCACTTAACCCTCATTGCCCTGCCAAAAAAAAACCAAAAAACCCAGAGGAAACCCATTTTAACAAGGTCTTCTAAGTAGGAAATGAGATTCTATTAAATAGGATTTCTGATTACTCCAAAAGAAAGTTTAGCTTACCTATCCACATAGGAAAAAATGAAGTGAATGGTGAATATCCATTGGTCAGTGCCCATCTATCAGTACATACATCTCAGACAAACACTGCAAATGAACAACAAGTTAGACAGACTTGAACAGGAAGAAAAGATTGAATTGCCTTTATAAAACTGTGTAATTCCTTTAATGTTCCCAAACTTCTTCCTGAAACTAAAGTCCATATTTTTAATATATACATTCTTCAAATTCATGCTGTATTCTGCAAGTCATGGAATATTAGAATCCCCAAAGAATTGAAGTACAGGATCATTTAAAGCCAGTGGAAGATCATGCTACAACACATTACAGCTGAGGGACTGTGCAAGAGAAAAGGAGTAAACTATATCATCAGAAACATATAAAATCTGGAGGAAAAGATAATCCAACCACAAAGCAAGAGTGACAGATAAGCAAAGGTTAGTTTTACTCCCTTGTCATCATGTAATATCAAGAGAATATAAGGAAGGTGCGAAAGTATGTTTGAAAGTGGACAAGAATTACACAAGATGAGTCATCATGCAAACTGCATCATTAGAGGAAATGTTCACATTAATGAGACCAGAGATCCACTGGAGGATTCAAATTTTGGAAACTGAGGTCCACAGAAGAAAAATAAATTTCTGAATATCACGCAGGCATTATGTGGCAGAGCTACAATACAGACCCAGATCTTTTAACTCTAAATGTAATGTTTTTGCTGCCACATGACACTGGAGAGTAAACATAAATGGAATGAACAGTATTACACCCAGTTTGGGAATAGCAATAGTGTAATTCACAACACTTGGAGGATGGGCAGGCACTAGGCCAAGTTGAGTGTGGAATGATCAGTTTCTTCCATCTTGAAGATTATCTCAGAGTCAAACACTATGTTCCCTACAGCATATAAATGAGAGGAAGCACACCCATGCACTTGGTTCCACTTTTATTAAGTGAGGTCCACAAGAAAACACAATCTGCAGCTGACTGTGTGCCCGTTCAGTTTCTCAAAGGACACATCTCCTAGGTATGTGCAATATGGCGCTACATCTTTGAATAAAGGTAATGCAAAGGTAATTGTCTATATCCACTATTTTGGGATATTGTCTCAGGTCCCTGTTTCTTAATCTCCCCTTTTAGACTTTCTTGCATTCAATTGAATAGAATTCAATTAGACGATAATTTAGTTAGCACCTATTATGTGCCAGGCATCAGACTGTAATTCTTGAAGAAACAAGGTACTAATTCTTGTTCTCTACTTCTAGGACTCTTTAAAGGTTTGGGGCCTATTATATAGCTACAGGTTACTTGCAGGATGGTCTCTTGGTGTACAGCCCAAATCTATGTGGCTTTCACAATACTAATATAATATAATATAACATTAATATAATATATAGTACTAATATGGTATATAGTATAATATATAGTTATAATATAGTATTATATTATATTTGTGATAAAATAATGGGATTTAGCAGATACTCAAAGGCCCACCTGGAGATTAATCTAAACTGATTGAATTAAGTGAGAGTGATTGACTGCTGATTAGCCTACTTCAAGTTAACTAGATTGTAAGCACACCTGGCTAGTCCTTAAGAAGGTATTGTTCCCAGAAGCTAAGGACTTTGAACTTAACTCTAGTGAATTTGGATGATGCTAACCAATCCAGCTTGAAGCAGTGTTTAAGGACCCCCCCATGCTCCGGACCTATAAAAAGTTTCCACAATCAATTTGCTGGGGAATTTGTGATTGAAGCAGATTCGTGACAGAGGACTTGAGGAAGAATCCAACCAGGCTGGAACTAGGCTAGATAGGCCTTTTCTTAACTTTCTGAACTCCATGTGAATACCTGTATGCTTTAATAAATGTTTAATGCCCAAAGACTAGTGCTAAAGTTTCTAATTTAAGGTGATCACACAATTTAGATTTTAAACATCACATATTATATTATACTATACATTATATGGGATGGGGCCCTGTCAGGAATATCTAAACAATATTGCCAAGGAAGCAAAAGGCTTACAGATTTATTTCACCTGCACATATTAGTTTCATTGTAGTGTGGAAGGAACAGGAGGATGGGTGTAGAATCTCCCAAATAGTGGCTTTTTTTCCCTTTTTGATTACATCATATACAACAAAGCTTTCTTAAATTGAAGAGTAGAGTGTTTATACAAACTAGTGTTTATAGGAATCCAAAGGGGAAGGATGGGTTCTTACATAGGGGTGCTCACTTGTAGTTACAGGTGAGCTATTGAAACTTCCCATGATAAAGGATCAATCTAATTGTAAATGGGCTTTCAACTGAAACTAGAGCATTTTTCTGTGCTGCTGGTATGGTAAAGAAGACATAATTCCCACTTGGTGGAGAGAATACTGAGTATGACACTGTGTACCTGCCTAAGGGACAGCACTGTTGCAAGAGCTTTTTAGGGGAAGACTTTCCCAAGGGATCATAACCAGGAAGAAAGTGTCAAGGATATATACAGCCCATCTGCCCAGTTTAGGCCAATGCTCCTCAGCATTCCTCTATTTACCTAGTAGATGTCAGCACTTAAGAATAGTCACTTTTACAGATGGGTTGCTTCTTAGCAGCTTCAAGAGACTTTTCACAAGCGACACTTATAGAGAAAGAAAGCCTTTGGAAACTGTAGACATGTAAGGTTTCTAGCCAGGATTTGCTAGTAATAAAGAACAAATATTGGCTTTTGGAATAGAACAACAAGGTCATTAATGATCAGCTTGTTTTTGAGTTCCAATTTAGAGACTTTGAGAACTTCCTTGGGTAATAACAGCCCCCCCCAACCCTTTTTTGTTGAGCTGAGGGATGAAGTGGCTGGAGCACAGGAAGGTTGGAATTCAAATCCAGCCTCTGATACGTGTGACCTACGTAACCCTGGGCAAATTACTTAATCTCAGTCTACCTCAGTTTTCTCATCTGTAAAATGGAGATAATAATGGTACATACCTCCCAGGGTAGTTGTGAGGATAAAATGAGATATCATTTGTAAAGCACTTTGCTAACCTTAAAGTGTCATATAAATGCTTTTATCCCTACCATCATCATCTCATCTCATATTCGATGGGAACAGATAGATAAAATTCTAGTCTCATACCCATTTTGGAGAAGGGCAACTGAAGAAGCAGGCACCCAGCCCAGGCCTTTCCATTTGGTTCCATCAAACAAAAAAAAAAATCTCCATTTTTCTTAGAGAGGAGTGGACTAGATTTTGGAAATATATCTTCATGTACCCCATAAGTCATAGGTCTAAACATTTATACAACCCGCGTAAGGATACATAATTCACATAGAAACACATATATTACATAGCAGTTGCTTTTAAGAAATTCTTTCCTTTAAGACAATGAAGCAAGTGTCTTTTACCTATTTTTCATCCCCTGTACCCCAAAGATCTGTTTCCTTTTCTTACATCCTGGGAGTTGAGACAAATATTTTACCCCACCCCACCTTCTCCCAGAGAGCTCATATTCCAGGACTCTGAAGCTATAACTTTCTAGTGAGGATTGGATAGTAATAAAGAACAATATTGGATTTTGATATAAGACAACAAGGTCATGAACCCCCAACTCCGAAGAAACCATACACATTAGTGTATAAGCTCAGCATATGTGTATTGATGTATTTATGAGAAGTAATTCTGAGTGAAGAAGGTCTGTGAAAGTTCAGCTGTCTGGGTAGCTAGGTGGCACAGTGGATAAAGCACTGGCCCTGGATTCATGAGGACCTGAGCTCAAATCTGGCCTCAGACACTTGACACTTATTTACTACCTGTGTGACCCTGGGCAAGTCACTTAACCCTCATTGTCCCACAAAAAAAAAAAAGAGAGAGTGAGAGAGAATGCACTCCTGTGGTTTGGGACAGCTAGGTGGCACAGTAGATAAAGCACTGGCCCTGTATGCAGGAGGACCTGAGTTCAAATTCGGCTTCAGACACTTGACATTAGCTGTGTGACCCTGGACAGGTCACTTAACCATCATTGCCCTGCCCAAAGAAAAGAAAGAAATAAAGAAAGTTCAGCTGTCTGATAACTCTGAAGAACCTGCCATTAGAATGTATACTCCTATAGTGAATGGTTCATTTTTTGGTATCCCTATCATTTAATGCAACTCCTAATACACAATAAGGGCTTGATAAATGTTTACTGATTGCTTTGTTCATAAGAGAACAAAACTAAGGAAGAGTGAACAAACACCTCAGATGTCATTTTTTTGAATTACTGATGTTCAGAAAGCAGAACACTCATTCTGTATAGATGTTAAGTCAATAACAGCTTTACAACATCATTAAAAGGGAGGGAGGGAACACACATTCAAACAATGATGTTATGAGCCTTCTTGTCATTAGAAACTAAGCTGTACCAAACCTCTCCTCTGTTTTAAAATAGAACAGCTGAAAAAACAAGAGTGACTAAGAGATATGAAAAGAAGATCTGGTTACTGTAAGAACTGGCATACAACTAAATACAAGTCAAAAAGGAAACCTGTCCGTCCCTAAAAGCATTCCTTACCTAAGGGACTCCTCCCCAAATCTGTCTCCTTTTGATCAATGACACTAGTGCGAAGAAAAAAATTGTGACTCAGGTACAGGGAGTAGCAAATGTGCTACTACTCAACCATTGTCCTTGATGACAGTGGATTTAAAACCTGTGGCTTTCAGTGTTTTCCAACCTTTTTGCTGTACTTATTGTCTCAAAAAAGGAAGAAAATGTGGTCAAGATTAAATGTTTAAATCACTGCTATTGGCTCATTTATTTAAGGCTGACACTACACATTTGGGTTTGCAAGATTAAAAAAGAATTTACTCTTTTCTGAAGGAAGCAAAGGAAAAAAAATATAACTTTAACTTTGGAAATTTCAAAAACCAGTGACACATCTTGTGGTTTATCTTCAAACATCTCACCATTTTCTAGATGAACTACAATATGTTTGTTAGAAAGAATGAATTTTTTTACACCCTAGAAATTTATTCCTCCTGAATTATTTATTTATAATCCATAGCCCAGTACCTCCGTCTCCAGATTCAAACTTGTTAAGTTCTTAAAAAACAAAATAAAATAACAAAACTTCATGGCATGTGTTGTTCCTCCCAAAGTTCCTATGGGGAAATTTCAGAATATAATTCAGATTCAGGAGTCCAAGAACGTATATAAAAGGGTTCACAGATCCTACCCAAGCACTCGAGGTAACAGAATACATCAGGTATAGGACAGCCTTTATTCCACCCCTCAGAAAATGCAAAACCACTAAAAAACTACTTACAGTAACCTCTGTGGCATTTAAAATTATATGGGGTAGGGGCAGCTAGGTGGCACAGTGAATAGAGTACCAGCCCTGGATTCAGAAGGACCTGAGTTCAAATCTGGTCTCAGACACTTGACACTTACTAGCTGTGTGACCCTGGGAAAGTCACTTAACCCCAATTACTTCATCAAAAAAAAAAATTTGTATGGGGTGCCCTATTTCTGTCCCAAGTTTTAAGGAAACATAGCTGGGGTTTCTGATATATTGCTACTTAGAAATTAGAGACTAAAGCACCAGTTTGGGGCAGTAAGCATTTATTAAAGCATATTAAATATTAGTAAAGATAGAGCACATGGCTCAGGAAGTTAAGAAGCCCTACCTAGGATAGAGGAGAGAGAGAGAAAATTATTCACGTCCTGTCTCCTTGAATGTTCAAAGCCAAGAGAGAGAGAGTTTCTGTGAGCATATGTCCACTGTGGTCAGGAGGAGAGGCGGCCCTTCCACACTTCTCAAAACTAATTAGCTAGCATCATTCAAATCCATTGGTTTCCTGGACTTAAGTGGTCCAGCACAGTATGTGCTGATGTCAGAGTACAGAGGGCTGACCCTCTGAAGGGAAAAGCTTTCAGGTAGGTGTGGTTTTAATCTCTATCTCTATTCACAATCCAAGGTCCAGCTACATTTCCTTTGGAATTCTCCTCACTCTCAGCTGGCCCCAAGAAAGGTCAGGCAAGGCTCTCTGGGTTAGGCTTGGGCTGCTCAGATACCCTACTTCCTTTATCATGGAGGCCTGAATCAAAAAATTCATGAGACTTTTCCAGAAATTTGGAGTTTGGGAACTCCCTCTAGTGGAGCTGTGCATTTTTATGGCTACCATCTATTGGTCTAAGAAGCTTCATAGGTACTTCCCCAAAGATGAGTCAGGGACTCTCCTTTCAGGCCTCTGGTTTTATTGCAGTACTTTAAAAACATGTCTCTGCTATAATAATAAAACTCCACAACTATAGCATACAATAAGAAAGAAGGAAATAAGCATTTATTAAATACATACTATGTGTCAGGCACTGTGCTAAGTGCTTTAAAAATATTATCTTGTTTGATCCTCAAGGTAACTATGACTTGCCCAGCATCACCCAGCTAGTAAGTGTCTAAGGCTGGATTTAAACTCAGGTTTTCCTGGCTCCAGGTACAGCAATTTATTCACTGTGGCATCTAGCAATTAGTCATTTTGTTTCTTTTGTATGATTTCTGCTAACTTTAAAACTAAAAGTTTTTATCTTCTTAAAAGGCTTTTTATCTTCAAAGTTTTTCAAAAAAAATGGAAAATTCAACACATCTGAAAGAGATTAAAGTATGTGTCTTAACATAATTGGAAATTAGCAAAGTTTGGGTCAGTTTCTACTTACAGGGTGTATTGAGTAAACAGAGCTGAAGTCATATCTGATTTCAGAGCCAGGACATGAATTAGAAATGTTTCAATGACAGTTTAATTTGTCTGCCAACATTTTTACTGATAGTGGAATGAAATTGATTAGAAGAGCAGAAATTTGGGAAATGACCACACTCTCCAAGCCAGCAGATAGGTAGATTCCATGACTTGTCACTTCTAAGGTTTGCTGAGCACCAACAATACACCAAGACATAGAGTGAGACAATGATTCTGTCAGAATCTCTTTTGAATAATAGCACATCACTTAATTGGAAGATGTGTCTAAGACAGCAATTCAGGCAACAGTCAAGTCCAAAGTGATTTGGTAGATAAAAATAGCATTAAAAAGAGTCATTAAACATAAGACTATGGAAACTACCTCCATCGACCTTCTTCTAATCACTAAACATGAGATCAGCCTTTTCCAATATCAATTTCATCTTCATCCAGGCCTCCCCAGGGTACAATTAACAACACCCTTTTACTTACTTTGCAGTGTTGGTTGTTAATGAGCACAAAATCCATAACAAACATAGCATACAATATAGAAAACACAAAAGGAGGGGCAGCTAGGTGGCACAGTGGATAAAGCACTGGCCCTGGATTCAGGAGGACCTGAGTTCTAATCCAGTCTCAGACATTTGACATTTACTAGCTGTGTGACCCTAGGCAAGTCACTTAACCCTCATTGCCCCCCCACACACAAAAAAAAAACCAGCATAAAAGGAGAGGTATTCAGGGTGCTGATTTCTTGAGACAGAATGGACAGAGGTAAAAAATTTTTTCTGAAGCAACTATATCATTTGGATTGTAAATTGGAATGTAGGTGGGATGTGGGAGGTTCCTTCAGTGATTTATAGGCAGATGCTTTCTGGAAAAGAGAACCAGATTTTTAAATCCTTTAAAAAGGTAAAGGTAGGGCAGGAAAATCAGGATTTTACATCAGGAAACTGAAATGTAGAGGGTGCTGATAGCAATTGAATTCCTTCAGCGCTTTGGAAGCAACTGACCTAGCAAGAATATTTTGTCAAAATAGGAAACTACCAGAAGATACTTCTTTCCCCGGGGCTGGTGCCCATTTGAGTTCTTCCCCACTCTGATTCCTCCACTTATGGCAAACTCTCCAGGCCTTCTGAGGTCTCTTTGCACCCATGGGACAGTGTGTCTCCCCTTAGTTTGAGGCTTTACGTTTTATACATGAGGTCCAAAGTCTCTGGGATAGCTAGGTGGCATAGTGGATAAAAGACTGACCCTGGAGTTAGGAGGACCTGAGTTCAAATTTCACCTCAGACATTTACTGGCTGGGTGACCCTGGACAAGTCACTTAATCCCAACTGTCTTAAACATCTGGGGCCATCCCCAGTTATTCTGATGTATATCTTGCCCTGGACCCAGATGGCCCTGGAAGAGAGAGTGAGGCTGGTGACTTTGCACAGCCCTCCTTCACTTAAATCCAATTCACTGCAAGTCATAACATCACTTCCCGATGTCATGGTCTTCTTTGAGAATGAAGGACAAACAGGGGCAGCTAGGTGGTGCAGTGGATAAAGCAATGGCCCTGGATTCAGGAGGACCTGAGTTCAAATCTAGCCCTAGACACTTGATACTTACTAGCTGTGTGACATTGGGCAAGTCACTTAACCCTCACTGCCCCACAAAAAACAAAAACAAACAAAATGAGAATGAAGGACAAACAACAACCAAAGTCTCTAAGATTTTCCTGAGGTCTCTCCCCAAAGCTATGTTTGTCTTTAAATCTTAATTTGAAGACATCCTTTGTGCTACTTCTGCTAGGCACATTTTGTGGTGCCAGAATGTTGTGGC
Organism: Dromiciops gliroides; assembly: GCF_019393635.1. Lineage (NCBI taxonomy): Eukaryota > Metazoa > Chordata > Mammalia > Microbiotheria > Microbiotheriidae > Dromiciops > Dromiciops gliroides. Next base: position 162,770,958 of record NC_057865.1, on the reverse strand, counting down.
TCTGATTCAATAAGCAGCAAACCTCCAGCAACTAAAGATAAAATATGCCAACACATGACTCCCTAATTCAATTCCAAAAATACATAGAGTGCTTTCCATGTGTAAGGCTCTTGAGATAATATGAAAATTAAGGGAGCTTGCAATCTAGTAGGGGAGATGAATTCAATCCTTTGTCTTTCTGTCACTAATCTCTTTAATATAAGATGGTGGTTGTTTTTATTCACTCATGTTCAACTCTCCATAACCTCATTTAGGATTTTCTTGGCAAAGATACTGGTGTAGTTTGCCATTTCCTTCTCTAGCTCATTTTACAGAGGAGGAACTGAAGCAAACAGGATTAAATGACTCACCCAGAGTCGCACAGCTCATAAGTATCTGAGGCCAGATTTGAACTCAGGGAGATGAGTCTTCCTGATTCCAAGCCTAGTGCTCTATCCACTGTACCACCTACCTGTCTCTCAATAGGATGGAGAATATGACAAATGCTTTTGAGATGGGTACCAAATGTGGTAACGATTCAGAGCATGGAGAGATAACATTTTGTTCAAGTAATCAGGTAAGGCTTCACAAAGGAGGTAACATTTGGGCTAAGACTTGAAGGATTTCCACAAATGGAGTTTGGGTCCAAAAGTGATGATGTTGACGACAATGATGATGACAATAATTGTGACATTTATTGTGGAAATTTATTTTGATTTGGGGACCCTACCTTTAGGCTGAGATTAGAAAGCCTTAGGCCCTCAGGGTCTCTTCTGTGTGGGAGGGGCTGGTGCCCCTCCCCCTCTACTTCAGCTGAGCCCAAAAGCCCCGTGGACTGTACAAGACGCCAGGTCAGACAGCTAGGGAAAAAAAAAAAAGGCCCCCAGCTCCCTCCGACCTGAGCAGAGGTATCTGAGAGATCCTGGATAGTCTCTGCTGAGGCACAAACTGCTTGAGCACCCCCCCCCTCCGCCTACGAGCCTCAGCCCTGGCTAGTGAATTAGCTTGGTCTCTGGGGGCGCAGGAAGCCCCGAGATTTGAGTGGAGAGAAGACCTGGGGGTTAGACTCAGGGAGGCTGAGGAGATTAGAGAGGTTCAGTCGGACAGGAGTGGACAAGGACAGAGCGGTTCACACTAACGAGACAAGGCGGAGAAGAGGTCAAGAGGCGGCTGACGAGATTGGAAATATTGGAGCATGGCAGACTAGAGGCGGGGCTACAAGGACGCAGGAGAAAACGAGAAGGACTAGGAGTAGGGAAAAGAGAGGCCGAAGGGCAGACCGACGGAGCAGACAGACAGAAGGTCGGTGAGAGAGAAACACAGGGGTTCAGTGGTGGCAGTAAGGAGAGGAAAGTTAGAAGCAGGGGGATTTACAAAGTGAAAGGGGCTTGGAGTTAGAATAAAGGACCTGAGTGTCCTGAGGTGGGGCGCCTAAGGCCCTTATTGTATTAAAAAGGTTACAGGCCTTATTACAAACCAGGGAAAGTGTAACGTGCCCTGAGGCAAGCGGCGGCTAAGGCCCTTATTGTATTAAAAAAAGTTCGAAGGGCAGCAGGTGGGAAAGAGACTCTGTGGAAAGAGACCGCAGGAAAGCAGTCAGGTTGTACATTTTATTTCCTTGTATTCTTAATTTTCAATAGTATCTTATAAATAAACTCTGCTTTGATTATTTAGTTAAGAGCCTTCTTAATATTTTGCTTATCAATTTGGGAGTGGAGCAGTGTGGTGGAACTTCATAAATGGCCCATATTAAATTAAACGCAGTCAGATAGCCAAATAGCCAAACAATCAAAAGTCCCCAGATTAAGTACCCCAGTCAGCATTAGTCCCCCCAAATCAGGCCGAGTCAGTTAAAATATTCTCACGTTATATAGTATCTACTATGTGCCAGGCACTGCTAAGTGCTTTAAAATCATTATCTCATTTGATCCTTACCATAACCCTAGGAAGTATTATTATCCCCATTATACATATGAGGAAACAGAAGCAAAGAGAAGTTAAATGACTATCCCAGAGTCACATAGCTATTACCTATCTAACTTATTAGCCCCAGATTTGGGGCAATACCTGTCTCAGATGAGGAAGTTATAGCCGAGCCACAAGTCATCTGGAAAAAACATCTAGGAATTATAGTGGACTACAAGCTCCGTATGAGTCAACAGAGTCCATTAGGAAAGGCTTAGGTTCCAGAATATAGGAGGTAAGACTCCCTCTGGACTCTGCCCTGGTTAGAACACCCCTGGAAGGTTGTACTCAGTTCTGACCCCGACATTTTAACAACACTGATAAACTATAGTGTACCTAGAGTGATGAACCGGAATGGTTCAGAGCCTTCAGATCATACCACATGATCTGATGAGATGAAGGAAATGGGGATGCTTAGCTTAGAGAAGAGGGGACACATGACAGCGTCCTTCAATTATCTGAAGGATTGTCATGTGGAAGAAGAACTTGAGTTGCTTGAGTCAAAAGGGCAGAACTGGCAGCAATGGTAGTTGCAATGAGGCTGACTTAAGCTTGAGGTAAATAAAAGCTTTCTAAACATTAGAGCTATCCCAAAGTGGCATCAACAATTTTGGAAGGTAGTGGGGTGCCTTTCCCCAGAGGTCTTTCAGCAAAGCCTGGGTGTCTGTATGTTGTAGAGGGGATTATCGTTTGGTTCAGGACTAGAATAGATGGGTCTTGAGATCTCTTTCAACTCTAAGAGTCTTTGAACTCGAAAGTGAGTGCCCAAAAGCTTTCACAGCTGGCCACAATTTAACAATGTTGTTCTGGCTAATATTCTGAAGAATTCTCCTGTTTCTATCTTCAGAGTAGGAAAGGAAGAAGGAGCTGGTAGAAGTTATGTTTTGATATCGTGATGGAGACTTGACAAGGTGTAACCTACCAGGTGAGAAAAAGCCACTTAAAAATACTCAGCACTTCCTGAAAATAATCCCTTCCCTTGCTGGCTTTACTCTGTCAATTCATTTTGCAAAAGGAACTGAGAATAAGTTCTTCAGATCTAATGCTGGGAATTCTCTCCCCCACTAAGAATCTCTGAAAATTAGTGGAGTAGAGGAACAATGACAAAGATGTGTCATAATACTGGTTATGTTTTTTCATCACCCCTTTCAAAGGGGTGCCATCAACCAGACCGAAATCTGACTTTCACACATCACCTATTCCCCATGAAAGGAGAGAATGCTATCTAGGCATCAGAAAAAATGGCTACTCTCCAGAATAGGGAAGGAGATCTGCTTTTCAGCCAAAAGTCTGGCTTACATCTGGACCACTCAATTCCTTGCGTATATTTTTCTACACAGGCAATTTGGTGCAAGAAGCTGCAAGAATGGAAAATTATGGTGGGTGAAGGAATGTTGTAGAGAAGGGAAGGGAAAACATTTGGGCCTCCCAAATAGATATGTATTCTACATGTCGAATCTGTGGGATGGGTGGTTAGGAAATGGGAAATGAGGAGAGGGAGCCTTCTGATTGTGGTCCTTAGTTGTATTTTTTAAACTAATTAATCAATTGATTGCTTCAATCAACAAGTATTTTACAGCACCTGGCGCTGCGCCAGGCACTGTGACAGAAATTGGGACACAGAGACAAAAATGAAAGACTTTTGACCTCAAGGATCTTACAGTGAGGGGGTGGGGCAGGCAACAACAGGTACCTATGTAGATATGAAGTACATAAAAAATCAATACAAGGGGGCAGCTAGGTGGCACAGTGGATAAAGGAGTATTCAGGAGGACCTGAGTTCAAATTCGTCCTCAGATACTTTACACTTACTAGCTGTGTGATCCTGGACAAGTCACTTAACCCTCATTGCCCTGCCAAAAAAAAAAAAAAAATCAATACAAGTTTATTGGTGGGGATGAAAGAAGCCCTAGCATTTGGGGGATGAGGGGAGCAGTGAGGGTGAAGAAAGGCCTCATATAGGCAATGTTATCAGAGCTGAACATTCTAAGGAAAGTATGGATTCTAAGACAGTGGTCTCCAAAATGGAGGCCATGGCATGACCCCAAGGAGTGTGTGATCACTTAGTCTGAAGGGAAAAGAATTAATCTCATTCTATTCTCCCAGTGATAACCAATTTGTGCTTATCTCCAACACTTATCCCCTAAGAGTACCCTTCATTCTTCCCCCCTTCCTTCTGCTTTGCAAGCTTCCAACCTCCCCCTTGTGAGCTAGGAGTTGGCCTCTCAGGCCAGTTATAACCTAACCACTCCCTGGTACTTACAACAGCAGCCTTTGGAAAATACCCCCTTCTTCTACCTAAGCTAATCCCCTCTCCCCCAGATCATCCCTTCTGACTGTGGCAGGCACCTCTGGAAGGGCAGGTTCTGCATAGTGCACAGTGAGTAAGAGCCCCATCCCCACCCCTTTTCATTTTGGGTGAGACAGAGTGAATTGCACAGAAGGAGCTGGCATAGATAAGCTGCAATCTGGATCATAAACCTCTTCACAGCTTTTCCCTGAAAACAACTTCTCTTCAGATCTTCTCCATTGTTATCTAAGAAACCACCATCCTTCCAGTTACTCAGGTTCATGACCCTCATGTCATCTTCAACTTCTTACTCTCCCTTACCCCATATAGTCAATCAATTTCCAAATCTTATTATCTTCTCTTTTCAACATCCCTAGCATCTGATCCCAAGTAAGATTGTCATTTGTATAATTATATATAGCATTTATTAAGCACTTTTTATGTGCCAGGTATTAGGTCAAGCACTGGGAAGATAAAGAAAGGCAAAAATAGTCCCTGCCCTCAGGAAGCTTGAATTCTTTGGGTTTTTTTTTTGTTTTGTTTTGTTTTGTTTGTTTTTGCAGGGCTATGAGGGTTAAGTGACTTGCCCAGGGTCACACAGCTAGTGTCAAGTGTCTGAGGCTGGATTTGAACTCAGGTCCTCCTGAATCCAGGGCCAGTGCTTTATCTACTATGCTACCTAGCTTCCCCCAAAGCTTGCATTCTAATAAGGGACATGACATATAATTAACTACATTTAGATCCTCATCACCTCTTTCATAGATCATTTTAGTAGCCTTGCTTGATCTTCCAGCCTCAAATCTTTTTGCACTCCAATCTATCCTCCAAACAGTTGCCAAAGTGATTCTCTTAGAGTCTGACCATGACCCCTCCTACTCAATAAACTCCAGAGGCTCCCTATTAATTCTAGGATCAAATATTATTTCATCTTTAGTTCATTCTTTTATAATTTTTATTTGTGTACAATTTTTATATTGTGCATAATTATTCATTTAGTAATATATATAATTTATTTAAAAAATTTAAATATGCTTCAGTGTGCATGGTCGATTTTAAAAATGTTTATTTATGTGTTTGTTTCTTTTTACTGATGGGGGTATGTGATCAACTAAGTTTGGAAACCATTATTGTAAGAGGTAGAGATGATAAGAGAAGACATCCTAGGCAAGGGTAATAGCCAAGACATAGTCTATGAGGGACAGCTAGAAAGTCTAAGTACAGGGTATGTGACAATGGGTAATATATAATAAGGTTGGAAAGGCAGACTGGAGCCAGATCATGAAGAACTCTAATTTCAGGCAAAGAAGTTTGTATTTGGTCCTAAAGGCAATAGGGAGTGTCTAAGGCTCCAGAAATATAATGCAGATGAAGTAAAGCAATCTAGAATCTAAGTTTTTGCAGGTTGGACCACCAGTAACTCAACAGGGCAGCACTGAGGTAAGATAAAAGAATTTAGGATTTGTGGTTTATAGAAAAACACATTTGTGTTCTTCCACATTTTAGGGAACGGCCCATTTCTGTTCTTGGAAAATGTGTGTGTTGTTGTCATTCATGCCTGGAAAGTGATATCGCTCTCTTATGGCCATAGAGATAGGGCCTCCTCTGCAAGTACCTGATGACTGCATCATCAAAGAAAACCTAGGAAGGAGGAGAGTTTGTAACCTAATCTAGGAAATGCTAGAGCAGTCATAGGCTCAGAGTTTGTTGGTCCCATCATTACTTTCCAGGTGAGCTGGGAGCTGGAGGAACTCCTCACCCAGGAAACAAGAACCTAGTGGATGGGCCAACAAGGAACCCTGACTTTAAAAAAGAAAAAAGAAGGGAACCTACTTCCCCCGTTGCAGAAAATGAAGGAAATTCCAGCAGACTGAAGTTTCAGGAAAGACCCATGATAGTCAATTAGAATGAAAGTTGGGGAATGTTTCATTCATTGCATTTTCATCCCCAGCAGTACCCAGCACAGTTCTTGGTGCATAGTAGGGACTTCGTAAAGACTTGTTGATTGATTTGTGAAATTAGGTCCAGATGTTAACTTATGAGGGTATTCTGTAACTTGAGTCAGCTAAACTCATTGGTAGAAAGATTTTACTTCTTAGGATAAGGAATCATTTCTCGATAAACCTGACTCTTTTTAAATATTCCTTTAAAAGCTCCTGTGGAACCTCACACCTATCATATTGGCTAATATGACAAAAAAAGGAAAATAATAAATGTTGGAGAAGCTGTGGAAAAATTGGAGCACTACTGCATTGTTGGTGGAGTTGTGAACTAATCCAACCATTCTGAAGAGCAATTTGGAACCATGCCCAAAGGCCTATGGGACTGTGCATACCCTTTGACCCAGTAATACCACTACTAGGTCTGTATCCCAAAGAGATCATGGAAAAGGGAAAAGGACCCACATGTACAAAAATATTTATAGTAGCTCTCTTTGTGGTGGCAAAGAATTGGAAATCAAGGGAATGCCTATCAATTGGGGAATGGCTGAACAAGCTGTGGTATATAAATGTAATCAAATACTATTGTGTTGTAAGAAATGATGAGGGGGCAGCTAGGCGGTGCAGTGGATAAAGAACCAGCCCTGGATTCAGGAGGACCTGAGTTCAAATCCAGCCTCAGACACTTGACACTTACTAGCTGTGTGACCCTGGGCAAGTCACTTAACCCTCATTGCCCTGCAAAAACAAAACAAAACAAAAGAAATGATGAGCAGGCAGATTTCAAAGAAACCTGGAAAGATTTAAGTGGACTGATAATGAGTGAAGTGAGCAGAACCAGGAGAACATTGTACAGAGTAACAGCAACATTGTGTGATGATCAACTGTGATAGACTTGGCTCTTCTCAGTAGTGCAATGATCCAAGACAATTCCAAAGAACTTATGATGGAAAATGTTCTCTACATCCAGAAAAAAGAACTGTGGATTCTGAATGCAGATTGAACCATACTGTTTCTACTTTTTTGGTTGTTTTTATTTCTTTTTTGAGGTTTTTACCTTTTGTTCTGATTCTTCTTTCACAACATGACTAATGCAGAAACTATATGTTTAATGTGATTGTACATATATAACCTATATCAGATTGCTTGCTGTCTTGGGGAGGGGGGATGGAACGGAGAGAGGGAGAAAAATTTGGAACTAAAACTCTTATGAAAACAAATGTTGAAAACTATTTTTATATGTAACTGGAAAATAATAAAATACTTTTATGATTTAAAAAAAAAAGTTCCTGTGGAAAAATCCCAAACTTTTCTCCACTGAACCAAAGAGAAGGGAAATTTTTAGCACCTGTCAACATAGGCCTAGTGTGCTCCCATACTAGAGAGAGGCCAGCTCTAACTGAGGTGGTCAGAATAACATCATTCTCATAGTGATTTTATAGAAGTAATAAAGAAGGCATATGGATGGAACTCACTGACTTCCTTCCCATTTTGTCTTTTAATTAACTGACTTCTAATTTCCAGTGACAATCTGTGACTTTTTCAATCATTTGAATCTTCCTTCCACTCTTTCAGATATTTTGCAAATCAGGCCTTAAGCTATGACTCCTCCAACACCAAATTCTTCTGTGTGTACTTGGTCTGGTCCAGTTATTCTTCATGAGTTCATATCTTAATTGTCCTTTCTTCTCTTTCATATAGCATATCAAATAGCTATAGTATTCATTCGAATTAATGATAATATGTGATCATGGATGTAGACTGGTGAGGGATCTCAGAGGGCATCTAATTCAGGGCTTCTTATATAAAATTGGTATACATACATAACCTTTTATTGCTGCAAAATTTTTTGCAACCACCGCACATTCAGCCACATGATCGCATATGGGTTGCAACCCACAGTTTAAGAAGCTAGGATCTAGTCCAACCCCCACCCCCCATTGTATGGATGAGGAAAGTAAGACTCAAAGGTCATTAAAGTTAGGGAGCATTAGGAGTAGAAATAGAACCCAGGTCCTCTGATTCCAGGATTAATATTCTTTCCACATGTAAAAATAAAGACTGAGCGGTTTTATTTTTAATTTAGTTAGTTAAGTTATAAGGAGACATATGCATTCCCTAAAAGCACCACTCTATGCAAAATCATGCAATAAAACCCACAGGGCTTATGGGGAATATTGGTTTGGGATACAATGCTTGAAAACGTCAGTGACCTAAAAAAAAATACACACCTGGTTTTTTAAAGTAAAAAAAGTACTATTTTAGACATATTAAATAGTTAAGAAATACAGAAAGACTACAATAAATAGTGGTGGCAGCTTGGGTCTGCACCTGGGCAAAGAGGCGCAGCTGGAGGGAGGGGTTTTAGCGGCCTCAGGTGGGTGTGGCTCAGGCCTCCTTTACCCACTGCAACTGAAGATGTACAATAAATACAGCGCTTTACCTTGACAAAACCCGGAAGTTTGCTTGAGGAAGTGGGAAGGGTTGCAGTTCGTGTGGTACTGGAAGTGGGGCAGTCTTCCACATTCTTTCCCTGTTTCTGGAGGAAGAAGTTCCGGTCGCCAATCACTTTGAAACAAATGTGAGTTTAGAATGGAACTGACTATATTTGTGGCAGTCTCTCCAGCTGTATCTCTAAGGACTTGTGACCATTGGACCCGCCATATGAGTCTCTCAACAAACTTTCACAGGATCATAGATTTAAAGCTAGAATAGACCTCAGAGGACATCAACTCTAACTGAGGAAACGGGTCTAGAGAAGTGATCACACAGGTACGAAGTGACTGAACAAGACGACTTTCCGGAGGCTCTTTCTCCTTTCCTGCTTCTTGTTGTCTTCTGCTAGCCTCTATTGTAGGCTTCCTCCTATGAGGGCACAATGAATTTATCCTCTAAATCAGTGTTTCTTTTCACTGCCGTGGCTTTCCTTGGCAAGAAGATCAAGTGTTTGTAAGCTGAGGTAGTTTCTGGGTTCATTTGGTTTTCTCATTACGACATCTGCCTTTCATTAGCGATCTAACTTCTATAAGAAATGGTGATGATCAAAATCGATGGTTTTTTTATCCAATTTCCCCATTTTTCTTTTCCTCTTAGGCTGGTTTGAACAGGTTAGGTTGGTGCTATAATACAGTGACCTCTTTCCATCTTTGTTCTTTCTTCTGTTTTGAGCTTGACTGTTTGTTCTTACTAGTCACTCATCTACCTGGGCACAGACAGCTGAATCAGAAATGATTCCTTTTTGTTTTTGTTTTTAGAGACTGAATCTCTTCCAGGCTGAAAGCGCAGTGGCTACTCACAGGACCAATTCCCATACTGATTGGTATTGAAGCTTTGACCAGCTCCATTTTTTACCTTAGCCAGCCTGATGACCCACTTTCCCATCTCCCCACCCTCGGGAGCTCACCGTACTGTTCTGCACTTAGTTTGGACACCCAGTTGGCTTATCCCTGTTTTTCAGAACTCCCCATCTTACATGATCTGAAAGCCTCAACCACCCTCACTCCCACCCCACTTCCCCCAACACACAGGAGCAGGGATTACAGGTATGCACCATCACACTTGGCCAGAAATGATTCCTAAATCATAAACAGCTATTACCCGCCTTTTGAGATACAGTCTGTTTCATATTTTCCACTGTGTTTTAATGCCTACTATGTCTAGGGCTTTTCAATACTCTTCTTAAATAAAGCATGGCATGCACAACTTGAGACTTCTTTGTCTTGAACCATACATTTTCTTTTTTTTTTATGCCCAACCCCTAGCACAGTGCCTGACAACAGTAGGTGCTTAATAAATGCTTGTTGATTGGCTTGCCTTGGCTTATACAACTGGTATATGTCTGGGACAAGATGTGGTTCCAGGATTTCCTGACTCTTAGTCTGTGTAACCCTCTGTTCTAGTCCAGGCCTGACTCAGCCTGATCCAGTGGTTCAGACTTAGGAATGGAATAAAATGAGATATACCTAGAGCATCTAAAAAGAGGACATTTATACAATAATAACATGGAAAGAATATTCAGCAAGGAGACAGCATTGATTTGGTTGGAGGCCACTCCCTTGCCTCCATATTTGTCATGGTGGTTGGCATGCCTGGTCAGAAGCATGAGGTCAGCCTGAGGAGCCCATAACTCTTTTGTGGGGTAGGATTTTCTACTTAGGTGACAGGGAAGATATATCAATCGTTTGGGTCTTAGTCCCCTGGAATAATCAAATATTGAAAATCACTTCTTTGCCTTTTAGGGAAAAAACAGCCTAATCTACATAGCATAGACCTTGGAAGATAGTGGTCCTATCTCTATGCACTGGGCCATGTAGCCCCTTATTTAATCTATTGATGCCAAAAACAATGATAAAGAAAATAAAATCCTATGTGTGTATTTTTTTTTACCATTCTCATTTTTACTATAGTCATGTTATTATCATGCTCCATTTCTCATGAGGGCAGTGGGTGGAGTGCTGGGCCAAGTCAGAAAGATAAGTCTTCCTGAGCTAAAATCTGGCATTAGGCACTTACTAGCTGTATGACCCTGGGCAGGTCACTTAATCCTGTTTGTCTCAGTTTCCTAACCTGTAAAATGGGTTGGAAAGGGAAATGGCAAACTACTCCAATATCTTTGCCAAGAAAATCCCACAGGGGTAACAAGCAGACATAACTGAAACAACTAAAACAAAATTTCCTCCTGTAAGGCAGAAATCTCTTTCCAAATACTAATTCTTCCTAACACTGGCATTTTACTACTGAAATATAATATGACCTATCATTTGTCATGAGAGGGACATGAGGTGGTCTAGGCAGCAAGGTGATTGGCAAGAGAAAGGGAGTCAAGAGAGAATGACTTCCTTGCTCTGAGATATTTTGTTTGCTTGTTTGTTTTTGGGTTTTGGGGTTTTGGGGGTTTTTTCGGGACAATGAGGGTTAAGTGACTTGCCCAGGGTCACACAGCTAGTAAGTCAAGGGTCTGAGGCCGGATTTGCACTCAGGTCCTCCTGAATCCAGGGCTGGTGCTTTATCCACTGCGCCACCTAGCTGCCCCCCTACTCTGAGATATTTTAAAAGATTTGCTGTTAGGGATTTTGCTTCCTTTAGGATTATTTCCAATCCCAGAGCCAGAGGATCCTAGATCCAGGAGATGGGAAGCCATTTGGCAGCTCTCAGATAAGCACAAGTAAAATGCCAAATGAATTGGCCATTTGCCCTCAGACACAAAATGGAGTCAGATATCTTGTTCTGTGTAGTGAGCACCTGCAGATTTATATATTTGAAGAGATCAAGATGCTATATGAAGAATTTTAAACAAAGGGTTGTTTCTTTAAACATGACCCCAAAGATATTAATAAGAACAAGATGAAAATAAAAGCTAGATATTGAGGTATGAGGATCCCAGTTCCAGAGAAGAAACAAAAGACAGAGTGGTATCATAGGGTCATAGGTTGTAGAGCTATCAGGAACCTTAAAGAGAAAAGTATAACCCAAAGAATACTGCACAAAGGTATGCATAAGGTCAAAGTGCATGGGCCAGGGGCCAGATTGCACCCTGGTACCACCCAGGCCATGGCAATGGCCAATTCTAACCAGTGTCACAGACTGCAAAGAATCAAGTTTCTAATTCTCTGGGAACCACCAAGAGAGAATCATAAAATCATAAAATTATACAGATGGAAGAGGTCTAAAGAGTTCCCATAATACAAGGATAATAATTGGGCTCATCATTGGCTCTGGCTTGGCTGGGTCCATAGCACAGAGTGATGTCTTCCCAGTTTGAGATGTAGAAAAGAAAGGAAGGTCAGAGTCTAAAGTTTATGCATAGGTACGAAGTGAATGTCCCTGGGGAAAAGTCTAAAATTAGTAACTAGGAATTTGAATTATGGACCAGAGGTGGTCCATGGTGTCTGAGTTGGAAAGAGAATCAAAACCAGGATTATAGTAGCATCCTAGTGGGCCAAAGAAAAATGTAGTCTGGTGTCTGGCTGTAGCCCTCTGATACTGAGGTAAACAGTAAGGATTCTAATATAGCAAGAATTATTAGGTCTTCCATTATCACTTGTTGGTCCCCCCTCAGTCTGCTCCTTGATTTTCTCATATTTCATCTTATAATCCTGAGTTCTTAGAAGATCATACAAGGACATATCTGTGTATTTGCTCATTAATTAATAAAACATTTAAATTAGTCAACTAGGCTCAGAATCCCAACCCTAGTACATTAAACATTATTCTTTTAAGAAACTGAAGAAACTTCTTATCCCAATGATAGTTACTCATATCTCTCTATTATATCCCTTCATCTCTTAACATTAAATAAATAGTAAAGTTACTGACTATATAATATTTTATCAATGAAATTACTAATAAGATAGACAATTATTTTAAATATTTTAACTGTAAGAAATATAGCCAGAGTCATCTCAAATGTTTACTGGATCTGCAGCTGACATAACTTATAAGGACATGGTCTCACACCATTTATTTTTTAGTTCATTTCAGATTATAAAGTCTTCACAAAAATGTTCTTCATCCTCTTTGAAAAATAATTTAACAATAGTTTCATAAAGAAAGATTTCTTTGTCATTTTTGTCTCTTTCCAACCAACCATTACAAAAGAACAATCTCCCCCGTTTTTCCCAAGCCATCTCTCCTCATTGTCCCTCTCAGGTTCATTCCTGATACACTTCTTTATAATACTTTAAAAGGCAGCTAACAGCTATAACAAGAAAGAAATTTCTCCTCACCTTCTTTCTTTCTGTCTTTTCCATAGTTTTTTTCTCATAGATCCTCATAGATGAAAATTAACCTCACACACCCTCTCCCTGATACCATAGCACCTCATAAATGATAATTACAACTATATTTCTTATCAGTTCTCCTTAAAGATATAGTAGCAAGCTAGTAACAGGCAAGCACATAAGTAAATGCTCAAGTAAGTAAGCACTTAATAAATGCTTCTTACTTTGTTGTCTTTAGACCCATGAATAGTTTTCAATGGGTGCTAGTAAACTTGGATGGGGAAAAAATTACATCCCTCTTCTCACTAACTTTTGGTTGGTTTTTGTTTTTGTTTTTGTTTTTAATTCTGTATATTTGTTTTATGGGACAGATCGGTGGCTTAATAGAGAGTGCCTGGCCTGGAGTCAGGAAGACTCATTTTTCTAAGTTTGAATCTGGCTTCAGATACTTACTAGCTGTGTGACCCTGAGCAAGTCACTTCACCATTTACCTCAGTTTCCTCATGTATAAAAGGAGCTGGAAAAGGAAATGGCAAACCACTCCAGTATCTCTGCCAAGAAAACCCAAAATGGGGCCACAAAGAGTCAAACATGACTGAAATGACTGAACGAGGACAATTTATTTTATGCAGTTAACAACATTATTCAGAAAAGGGATCACCAGAGTGACAAATAGATCCATGACACCAAAAGGTTGCTCTATGGAGCAGGAGAGGCTTTTTAAAGAAGTTTAAAATACAGTCAGAGATCTAGAACTGAAAGAGACCTTAGAGGCCATCTAGTTCAACCTCCTCATTTTACAAATAAGGAAAGTGAGGTACAGAAAAGCAAAGCTACCCTCCCAAGGTCACACGGATAGTAAATGGCAGAGCCAGGCTTCAAATTCAGGTCCTCTGATTCCAATTCCAGAACTCTTTTGGTCACCAATTTCAAACTTGACAAAGAATTCTCTCAATTTGTTGCATTGAGATGTTCTGTGGTAAAAGGCATGTTGTTTGTTTTTGTTTTGTTTTGTTTCAGGCTCTTTGGCACTTGCCCAGACTTCTCTGTTACTCTCATTGTCAGTTACCCCAATTATCTCCATGGCAATGGCTAACTCTAACCAGTGTCACAGACTGCAAGGAATCAAGTTTCTAATTCTCTGGGAACCACCAAGAGAGAATCATAAAATCATAAAATCATACAGATGGAAGAGGTCTTAGAGTTCTCATAATACAATCCATCCCCTCATTTTAAGATTTGTCCTAGGGGGCAGCTAGGTGGTGCAGTGGATAAAGCACTGGCCCTGGATTCAGGAGGACCTGAGTTCAAATCCGGCCTCAGACACTTGACACTTACTAGCCATGTGATCCCGGGCAAGTCACTTAGCCCTCATTGCCACACACACAAAAAAAAGATTTGTCCTAGATTTTTATGAGGTATCTGCAAGCACCTTAGATACCTGCTCAGATATCTCTAAAGACAAACAAAAAAGCCTACCTTTGACTCTTTTGTTCCATCCAGCTAGCATTCAAAATCTGTGTTCACTGCTAAATTTCTTTAAAAATATCTGAACTGTCTCTAGTTCCTCCAACCCACAATCTCCTCATTGCCTTGCAATCTAGTTTCTAAATAACCATTGCACTGAAATTGCTACTTCAGTCACCAACAAACTAATTAAATTGTCAACTAACTAAATTGGAATAGAAGATTAATCACCAATACCATACCTCAGCAGATAGATAGTAAAGTGAGTGGAGCACAGAGAATATTTCAGGCCTAGGGGACAACCAGTACAAAGGGAGAGGTTGGAGACTGGGTGATGTATGAGGATGGCAAGTATACCAGTATGACTGGGCCACAGAGTGGATGTTTGTGACATGTTAAGAGACTTGAAAGGGTAAAAAGTGGCCAGAATGTGAAAAGCTTTGAATCCCAAACAGAGGAGTTTATATTTCATCTTAGAGATAATAGGGAACCCCTGGAGTTTACTGAGGGAGAGAGGCAATGGCATGGTCAAGATCTAAGCTATAGGAAAATAACTTTGGCAACTGTGGGAAGGATGGATTGGAGTAGGAAGAGATTTGAGTCAGAGAAATCAGTTAGAAGGCTACTGCAAAGTGAGAGGTGATGAGGGCCTGAATTAAGATAGTGTCTCTGTGAGTGGAGACAAGGGGACAAATATCTCTACATCTCTAAAGAAAGAAATTATAAGATATGGTGATTGTCAGTACATGGAGATGAAGGTCAAGGATAACAATACCAAGTTGGTGAAACTGAGCGATTAGAAGGATGGTGGTACCCTCAACAGTAAGAGGAAAGTTCAGAAGACAGGTGAGTATGAGGGGAAATGATAAATTCTATTTGGATATGTTGAATTTGAGATACCCATAGGACATCCAGTTTGAAATGTCCAAAAGGTAGCTCTGAAAAAAAAAATAAAGAGTGGGCCTGGTGCATGGAGATGATAATCACACCAATGGGAGCTGATGAGGTCACCAAATGAGAGTACAGAGACAAAAAGAACAGGTCTAGGACACAGCCTTGAGAGACAACTACAGTTAGTGGGCATGACATAGCTGCACCTCACTTATGACAGGTTATGTTCTTTCACATCTTCTTACTCCCAGCACAATCTTCAGCATCCACTCAACCTCTATTCTCAATGGACCCCCAGATGTTCATGTGGATCCCAGGGTCTGACTTCCTGACACACTTACTTCTCTTGGGAGAATGTTCCAGCTACTCTTCTATAACTTAGAGGGTGGGGTGTGGCCTAATTCTCATCTATGAGCAGCGATGAGCCCTCTTCAGTTCTGGTGCATGATGGCTGCTTCATCCAAGTACATCAGGCAATCAGACCTCTGCTCGGGTAGTACCAACTCTTGCAAGCAATAAAGATGTATTATTAACCAGCCAACTCTGGATCCTTATATTTATTCTCTTGAACCAAAGATGCTGAGGAAAATGATATTATATGTTCCTAGAAAACAATGCTCCAAAAATTAGTTTCCTCTGATGTTCAGAATTATATTATCCACTATGCCTCTCCTGAAAGATTAAATATATTTTGTGTTCAAGATCATGTTTCGCTCTGGCAGAGACAGCAGTAAAGAGATGAAATCTTGCCTCCGATATGACCTACATGATCTTGTTCAAATCACTGGACTTCCTTGGGTCTCTATTTCTTCATCTGCAAAATGAGAGAATTGGACTAGATGGCCTTTTAACTCTGTATGTATGATCCCATAGGCTGGACGGCTAAAGTCCACGGGAGGGGCCTTTAAACCACAGAGAGAATCCAGAAAGAGAAGTTACAGAGACTCAGGCTTGTTTCCACTGAGAGGAAGCCTCCTTATCTACAAGGCATTTCCAAAAAACCACAGGAGCACAAAAAGGGCAGTGCCCAAATACAATGGCAGAGTTTTGGGACAAGTGGAAGAGTGCTTGGGTCAAGTCTCCCAGACACAAAAGGGCTCTTGGACAAAACCAGGAGAGAAAAAAAAGAAGATTCAGGGCCAAGTGCAGGAGCTTTAGGACAAAGAAGAATCTGGCACCAAGTTGCCAGCTGGCATAAGGCCCAAGATATAGATGATCAAACCCAGACTTTGCCTATCTATTATTACTTCAAATTATATGGTCTAGAAGAAGCATAGTTGACTCTCTAGAGCCCCCACACACCTTTTCCCTTTATTTAGGACCTCAACCACAGGTAAGTACTATAAATCTGGTATAAACTTGGTCTTCAGGTAAGGTTGGAGCTTGCTAGAAAGGGAAAGTTGTCTTGACTATTTGTGAGCTTGGGTCCAAGTCCTTTCTGTTTTGTCTTTTCTGTTGAGTGAAATAAAGTCTATCTTGTAGCTGATGTGATGTTAGTCTGAATGCTTCCAAGGGAACTGAGGGCCCTCTTTTATCTTTTCCATAAAGAACTAGACATGAGCAAATTCTGATATTCCCAGGAAAATCCTCTGGGTGGGCATATGAGCCAAAGGGAGTAATTTGTAAGAAACTCCCCAGGTCCATATGAACCCAGACCTTCCTTCTGGGCCATAGGTTATACTTCTGTTCTCTGTTTCCCTTTCCCTCAGTACACTTTGGTGAAACTCCTCCTTTAGATCTCTAGACCATATAACTCAAAGTACTAATAGATAGACAAAGTCCGGGTTTCACCAATCATTTCTGGGAGTTTAATGCCTACCTGACCCGTCATTTGTCTATTTAACTGAGTGGGGGACAACCACAAACCATCCTCCCCAGACCAAGGTGGTAAGAATCTCCCACAAGTCCTATCTTTATAATATAGGCTTTCCTTCCAAAGTGCCTTTAATTTCCAACCTCTTACCTCCTCTGGTACAGAATTACAAAACCAAATGTTTCAACCTTGTATTGGAAAAAAGTGTTAACTTGGTGATCTGTGTTGTGTTTTCTTTGGAAAGAAGGAATCATGAATGGAAAGCTTAAAGGCAGTTCAAATCAGGTTAACACATGTTCTTGGCTGGAAAGAATCTTTAATTTCCTATGATTGATATAACACATTCATTCAAGTGGCCCCCGTGGTTCCTGGCTCATAAGATTTTTTCAAAGTTTCCAGTACTTCCAGCGAGTGGAATTTTTTTTAGCTGAAGTACCACCGTGGGTTACATAACCAAGAAGATGGAAATTCCAACTTCACAGGTCCTGGTATTTTGGAGACTGTGCCTTAGTAATCGATTAAAACCTACTTGTTCTTTGTGTAGTTCAGATACTTTAGTCAAGAGAGAGGGGTTTTTGTATCATGAACTCATTTGGCCATCTGGTGAAGTCTATGAACCCTTTCTCAGAAAAATGTTTTTACATTAATAAAATGCATAGGACTGCAAAGGAAGCTAAGTATATTGAATTAAAGATGTATTTTTCCCATCCAGGTTTATAGACTCCTTGGGGATCTGTGAAACCTAGGTTAAGAGTTCTTGCTCTTAAGAAACACTAATTAGGGACAGCTAGGTGGCACAGTAGATAAAGTACCTGCCCTGGATTCAGGAACACCTGAGTTCAAATCTGGCCTCAGACACTTGACACTTAACTAGCTGTGTGACCTTGGGCAAGTCACAACCCTCATTGCCCAGCCAAAAAAAAAAAAAGAAAGAAAAGAAACACTAATTAAAAAGTTTGCCTAAGGGGCAGCTAGATGGTGCAGTGGATAGAGCACCTGCCCTGGAGTCAGGAGTACCTGAATTCAAATTTGGCCTCAGACACTTAACACTTACTAGCTGTGTGCACCTGGGCAAGTCACTTAACCGCAATTGCCTCACTAAAAAAAAAAAAAAGTTTGCCCATGTATCAAGAAAACCTTCATTGTGAAAATGAAGACAAAGGGAGAATATAAGCTAAAAACACAAAATGCAGGACTCTTTTTGTCTGATGAGCTTGAAATAGGTGTTGTTCAAAAACAAGCCCTCCTCTTCTCATCACAAATCCTACCTACCCTACCATAATATCACTCTTCGAACTTAAAAAAAACAAAAAACAAAAAAAGCCCTCCAATGGTCTCTAGTATAAGTCAAATGGTTTTTTAAATTTAAATTTATTTGGTAAAATATCTATTTCTCTCTTTTATTCTTCTGGTATGAAACATGCTTTTCTTCTTATTTCTATGTTGGGAATCTTGTACTTTTCAGTCTTATGGCACCTGAAGTTTGTGTTTCTTTACAGCTTTTGATAACTTTTCTTCTAAAGCCACAAAAAGACCCATAAACTTACCTGGTTCCCTGAAGTCAGGTATTGAATCATAGCTTTGGAAAGGAACCTTAGAGATCATCAAATCTATACTTCTCACTTTACTGATAAGGAAACTGAGGGCTGGGAAAGGTTAATGTACTAAACAAAGTCCCAGAGGTGTTTTTTTTCCTTTGACCCTCAGCCTGTGCTTTTTGTACTACATCATGGTCTTTCCATTATTCAATTGAAATAGAAGCCAAGAAGCTTATTTCTCTTTTCCGAATGAATGATGCAACTGAATATCTGGGTTGGAAAATTCCTGCATCTAAGTACACTTGGGCATATCTCTCACTATCTGGGCAGCAATGAGACACATAATAAAAATTAGCAGGACTTAAATTTGATAAGATGGGATAGGAATCCTCAAGATCTCAATTTTACTCCTTGTCCGTTTCGGGTTGTGAACAAAGTGGGAAGTACAAGACAGATCTAGTTATTGACATTAAAAGGCTTGAGAAAATAGTCTCTGTATCCCACGGAAGAATGAAGTATTTTTTTAATGCTGTTGAAAACCAAAACCCTTCGTCAATCTAGATCCTCATTTTTAAAAATTCAGTTTATTTTCAGTTCTCAGTCTACTACTAGATCTTAAATACTACTGGTCTTAAATATGAAATGGACACTCTTTGTAGGACCTCTATGCTCCAAAAATATTAATAATAGCTGGTATTTATGTAGCACTTTACAGTTTGCAAAGTACTGTACAAATAGATGTTATTATTATCCCTTGTTTTCCAGATAAGAAAATGAGGAAAGCTTACCCAGGGTCAAGGAGCTAGTAAGTGTCTAAAGATTAATCTGAAGATTAGTCTTACTGACTCCGGGTCCAGGGCTCTAACCATTATGCCAACCTGTTGCTCTCCAATACAATTTGAGGACCACAGAGTGTTCAAGTGGTGGAGAGTACTTCTGGACTCCTTATTTCAAGCTATTTCAGACTATCTGTCTCTCCCATTCCAATCCATCCTCCATTCAACTGCTAAAATGATTTTACTAAAGTGCTGATATGATTATGTCCCTTCCTCCCTACCCCACCCCCATAAGCTCCAGTGACCCTCGGATCAAATATAAAATGTTGTTTATCATATAAAGCTGTTCACAACCTTGACCCTTACTAGCTTCTCAGTCATCTTACACTTTTCTCCCTTCCCCATACTCTATAATCTATCCACACTGGTTTACTTGCTATTCTTCACACAAAATACTCCATCTTCCAAATGTGCACTTGTACTGGCTGACCCCCATGCCTAGAATACTCACCCTCCTCACCTCTGTCTCCTACCTTCTTTCTCTTCCTCTTCTCTTCCTTTTTAATTTTTTTTTTTTGCAGGGCAATGAGGGTTAAGTGACTTTCCCAGGGTCACACAGCTAGTAAGTGTCAAGTGTCTGAAGCCAGATTTGAACTCAGGTCCTCCCGAATCCAGAGCCGGTGCTTTATCCGTGGTGCCACCTAGCTACCCCCCTCCTCTCTTCCTTAAGTCACATTTTCTTTTATTAATTTAGTTTTTTAAAACTTTTAAGCTCCAAATTCTCTCCCTCCTGTCACCCATTCCCCTACCCATTAAGAAAGCAATCAATATGATGCCCATTATATATATATATATATATATATATATATATATATATATATATATATATATATATATATATATATATATATATATATATATATATATATAAAGTCATGAAAAAGATATTTCCAGGGGCAGCTAGGTGGCACAGTGGATAAAGCACCGGCCCTGGATTTGGGAGTACCTGAGTTCAAATCCAGCCTCAGACACTTGACACTGACTAGCTGTGTAACCCTGGGCAAGTCACTTAACCCTCATTGCCGCACCAAAAAAAAAAAACAAAAAACCACCACATATTTCCATATTAGCCAATTTGCAGGAGGGTAAAGGGCAAGAGAAACAAAAAGGGAAAAATTATGCTTCAGGCTGCACTCAGAGTCCATCAGTTCTTTATCTGGAAGTGGATAGCCTTTTTCCTCATTAGTACTTTGGAATTATCTTAGATCATTTTATTAATCAGAGTAGATAAGTCTGTCACAGTTGATCATCTCACTTTGCATCAGTTTATGTCTTCCAAAGTTTTTCTGAAACCATCCTCTTCCTCATGTCTTGTAGCACAATAATGTTCCATCACAATCATATACTATAACTTCTTCAGTCATTCCCTAATGGATGGGCATCCCCTCCATTTCCAATTCGTGCCTCCACAAAAAGAGCACCTATAAATATTTTTGTACATATGGGTTCTTTTCCTTTTTCTTTGATCTCTTTAGTATAATTGCTGGGTCAAAGGGCATGTCCAGTTTTATAACCCTTTGGGCATAGTGCCATATTGCTCCCCAGAAGGTTGGATCAGTTCACAGTTCCAGTAATGCATCAGTGTACCTATTTTCCCACATCCCCTCCAACATGAATCATTTTACTCTTCTATCATTTTAATCTTAGTGTGAGGCGGTGCTTCAGTTTTAATTTCGTTTCTCTAATTATTTGTGATTGAGAGCATTTTTTCATATTGATACTTTTGATTTCTTCTTCTGAAGACTGCCTATGTGGATCCTTTGACCATTTATCAATTGGGGAATGTAGATCTTCATTTACAAGATATTTTTGACACAGGCTTGCTGATTTAAATTGAATTCTACTGGGCCTAGACTAACTATATATGGAGAGATTCATCCCTGGAAAATCAGTGGGGAGCAGGTAATGCATTCTTAGACCAAAGCAGATGTATAATCATAAAACTGGGGGGGAAAGAGCTCATTTTAGATTATTCAGGCCATATTTCTCATGATGGAGGAAAATACTTACATGCACAAAATCACAGATCCTTCAAAGTAAATAAAGTCTCTAAAAGAGAGGGGGGGCGGAATCTTTATCTTAAATCTTGAGATCCTCCCAGCCTTGATTTTTCAGATTTTGTGGGTTTAAAAAATTTTGTGGGTTGCTGACCAGATAATATAAGTTCACACATCTTCATATGTGAAGGCCTGGGTATTCACACATACAAAAATAAACCAAGCCCTTTTATTACCTCTCAGCCCACATGGCCTTCCTCTCAGACCAGATGTTGTTTCAGGTTTTTCAAAGCCTTTGTAATGCATCACCCTCCAGTCTGAGCGCCGGGGAGCTGAAGACAAATGGAAGGACATGTCCCCATCTCTCAGCTATTATTATGTCCTGGTATTGAACGTTATTAAAATTTGTTGTCCCTAGTAAGACAACTTAAATGATGGAGATCGGTGCAAGCTAAGTGGAAATATTTTTGCCTGCCAGGCAAGATTATAATAGAAGATCATTCATCATCAGCCGAGGGAAAACTTGTGGTTGCATAATTATTAGGAGAATAATAAAACCCTGCACTTCTCTGGTGTGGTTCATTGGGAGATCTCAAAGCAGTTCCAGGCTACCATTAAAAAATGTCATCCGCTTAGGAAGAGTCAAGATAGCGAGTATATCCCAGCCTTGGACAAAGGCCTAGAAAAGCTAAGAAAGTTCCTAATGAAGCGATTCAGTGGGAGCCTTGAAAAAGAATCTATCACTACTTCTACCCAAGGGCATGGTGAATGGGAAAGACAGCTGGGTTTGGTGTCCGAGGACCACCTCTGCACCTTATTTCCTCTGTGATGCTCAGGCGACTCACTTCATTTTCTTAATTTGTAAAATGAGGGGGAAAGAAAGCAAGGAGATGGTCTCTTATATATCTAAATCTATAATCCTATAATCTATAAAACCTCTCTAGATTTCATTTTCCTCATTTGTAAAAAGGGGGGGCAGCTAGGTGGCACAGTGGATAAAGCACCGGGCCTGGATTCAGGAGGACCTGAGTTCAAAACCAGCCTCAGACACTCGACACTTACTGGCTGTGTGACCCTGGGCAAGTCACTTAACCCCCATTGCCCCCCCCAAAAAAAAGGTTGGGGGGAGAAGACAGGTTGGATTACATCAGGAATACTTATCCTGGGTTCCATGAACTTTTTAAAAATATTTTTATAATTGTATTTTAATACATTTGCTTTCCTTTGTGGAGACATGTATTTTATGAATTAAAAAATCATTCTAAGAAGGATCAATTGGTCAACAAGCATTCATTAAGTACCTGCTATGTAACAGGCACTGTGCTAAGAGACTGGGATACAAAAAATGGCAAAAGATAGTCCCCGATCTCAAGGAGCTCACAGTCTGATGGGGAAGACTTACATGCATACATACATACACACACACAGGGTAAACTGGAGATAATCAATAGAGAGAATCCACTAGTTATGAAGGGGATTAGAAGCTGAAGATAGCCAAGGAAACCAGAAGAGAGAAGGTACTGGCATTAAGGGGTAATCAGGAAAAGCTTCTTGTAGAATGTGGGACTTGAAAGAAAGTAGAAAAACCAAGAGGTAGAGAGATAAGGGAGTCCAGCAGCTTCACAAGACTGCCCAAGGACTCCATAACACCAAAAGGTCAAGAACCCCTGGACTAGATGACTTTTAAGGTCTCTTCCAACTCTAGGTCTATCATGTTATGACCTCTAGATGAGACTGCATTATGACAAGAGTTGGGGAGTGGGGGACTGTAGATCTGAATAGAAACTGATCATGCATGTTGTACTCAGGACTTTTCGGTTCCAAGACAGTGGCTTTTCCTCGGTGCTACATTAAGTGCCCCCATACATGTTGTTAAAGCAGGCCTCCACCCTCACCATGACACAATCCCTCAAGAACAAAGACATTGTGAATAACTCATGGTTATATGGTGCTTTATAAAGTGCTTCCTTCTCAATGACATGCTGAAATAGTGTTACAAGTATTATTATCTCCATTTTGTAGATAAGAAGAAGCTGTGACTCAGACTCAGAGAGTTGAATAACTTGCCTACTAATTAACAGGCCTGGGACTCAAACACTAGTCTTCTCCTGCCAAATCAAGTGTTCTTTGCATGACACCATCTTGCCTTTGGTAACTAGGCAGGAAGGAACAAATTATGTCCCCCAAAGCTACTGACTGGTTATTTGTACTTTCTGAGACATATCTTTAAATACACATTTTGTTGAAGTTATAGTTTATGGGAGGGTCTAATATGTTATGCTGCTGAGAAGATGGATAGATAGAGAGATAGATAGACAGATGGATGGACGGATGGATGGATGATAGATGTAGATATAGACATCAAATATAATCAGACATCAAATGGAAGGGAAAAAGAAGCTGCTTGAAAATTAGTTAAGATAAGGACTGACAGAAGGGAAAAAGATGTTTGGCTGTTATGTAGAACAGGAAGCTAACTCCTAAGCAGCTAGGAAGCTGAATGGGCAAGGGAGGTGATGTTCTAGGCTAAAAGAGGAGAGAGAAGAGTAACAGTGTCATGTTATCAGATCTTGGGGCTTCCACTTTGGAATCTGGGGGCCCAGTCTGTCAACTAAGGAAATCTATGTAGATCGTGTTGCCCGGGACAGGCATCAGATTATATAACCATTTATTCCATTCCCTTGCTTGGTGAAAGAATTCTTGACACAACATCTTTGACAAATCACTAGCCAACTTCTACCAGGATATTTCCAATGATTAGTGTTCTAGAGACTTAGGCAGAGTCACCATGTGAAAGCTTGTTAAATATTCAAACTTTCTCTCCTTTCATAAACCATCCCAGTGAACCAAGCACCAATGAAGGATCTTTGCTTCACCACTCCCCAATATATACATATTCATGTGGCCAACAACATTGTCCAGCCTCAAAGATAAGTGTCAGTGAAAACCATAAACTTCTCCAGGACAAGACTGTTGCTGAGTAATAACAAAAGGCTCAGAAAATTGCCATAAAAACATCCACATTCTTTACTGTTTTTCCATGTCAGTTCAATTTATTTATAGCTCTGAGGTCCCCTAGAAAGTCCATTTTATAACAACTCAAATGACAGGAATCCTTATCCTTTACTCATATTTGACCTTCTCCACACCCCTCATCCACTGAATACTTCCTAAGAATTGAAAGAGGCAGAACTCTCTATACATATCACACCATATTTTTTTTGTCTTGGCAGCCTCAGAAGAATGTAACATAGTATAATATGGTAGACAGAGGCACTAGGCTCTGTGTTCAAATTCTGCCTCTTAAATGCTGACTATATAGGCCCGGAGAAATCATTTAATCTCAGAAACCCAAGAAACTCTCAAAGAATAAATCGCAAAACAGTCATTAATCTGTGTTGGAAGAGGGATAAAATCACGGATTCAACCTTACCCCTCCCCCTCCCCCTAAAAAAATACTTTACTCTCTAAAAAATAGACAGAGCCTAGCACAATGCCTAGCACAATGCCTAGCACATATTAGGGACTTGATGAATCGTCGTTGAAGTGAATTTAACTCCAGAAAGTATTATTTCCCTTAAATGTCAATATTCACTTAACATTCATAAAAATATTTATTAAGTACCTATTATATGCAGGGCACTGTTGTCTATGATAAGGGAAAGATGAATAAAAATTTTAAATAACACAAAATCCCTGTACTTATGGAACTCAGACTAGAAGGGGGATAAGACACAAATATAGATAGCTCTTGTTCTCAATATGATATTATTAGAGTTGTGGGAAACAAAGAGCTGCTTGAGCCAATTATTGACAAGCGGATTGGTATTATAGCAATTAATAAATTGTTTGAACTGGAAAAGACCTCTCAGAACATTTAGTCTTCTTGGCCCCCCACCCCCCTTTTCTATGAATGAAGAAACTGAGGTCCGGAATAGGTATATGAGAGTCCCAAGATCACATTGTTAGTGACAGAGTACAAGTCAAATTCAGTTTATTCAAAAGGTTCCCAAAAGAGACAAAGGATACTAAGACTTTGTTTCCTGAGGGGCCTGTGGTTCATTAGTTTGGTCAATCAACAAGCATAGTAAACACCTGCTATGTACCAGGTTCTATGCCAGGAAATGAGGATAGAAAAAGCTTCAAGGAGCTTATTTACTGATCTCTTTTATCACCAATCTATAGAAGCAAAAGGCACTCACCTTTGGCATTTCGATGATGGATGGTCTGGGTATGGAAGTGTGGAACATAACTGAATTGTCATCTGGCTCATCAGCTGGGAACACAGGCAGATCCTCAGGTACAGAAGCAGGCTGGGCGACAGCGTGGTTACCTGTACTGCCATTTTTCTCTGAGTGAGTACAGGAACTATTCAGCTTTTCCTCTGGAATTTCCTCTGGTCCTCCTGGGTGACTTTCATGTCCACTAGCTTTGGCCAAGGGCTGGACATAGATGGTGGAATGGGCATCAACTGGACTGGATTGATCAAAGGGTGCATTATCCCTTGTGTTCCCAAAGCAGGTGCGGAACGCTGAACAAGGAAATGGATGCATTCTTGGAGCTGGGGATTTCAGTCCTTGGGTCAGCCTTGTTTTCCACGTTGACGTTGAAACATCGCTAGGTTATAAAATCCAGTGGAGAAAAAGAAAATACTGGGGACGGGAGTATGAGCAAGGTCAAGGCATTATCCCAAAAATTCCTACAAGGCTTCTCTCATCCAGAGACAAGAACTTTACAGATATGTCCCCAGATTAGACACTTAAGAAGTAAAAGCAGAAGTCTTTGGTAACCGACTGGTTATACTCCCTTGTTAGACCCTGTGGATAGGACCGCCATTATGAATAACTCTTATTTCTACTGGGCAATTCCATGCTGTTTGCTGCTGCTGTCAGCGGCTAAAGAAAATTCTCTCCGAGGTAGGCTGTTTTCTTGGGTTACAGTGCCTGAGCTGGACACAGGCACCAGTGTTAGGTGGTGCTGAGTCAATAGCCTTGCTGCCTCAGGTTACCTTGGAGGCCTAATGATAATGTAGCCTGATAACATCTGCTATAATAGCACAATGTGTGTATATCAATAGCATAAAAACAACAGCATGCCCCTCTCATGTTACTCCCCCCCTTCAAATATTTATTTGCCCAAACAAAACAAAACAAAACAAAAAAACCAGGAGTCGTTTTCCATCCTAATGAAGATTCACTGAACGGACACTCACAGCTTGGCAGTTCTTAAAGCAGGGGTTGAATTTTAAGCCTTTGTTAGTTGAGAGCTACAATTAGACCCGGTGTCTTGGCTGCTTTTCCAGCTATTTCAGGCTTCTTGGTCAGCTTGTGAGCAGGCTTACACAAATTTCCCAGTTTGGGAATTCTGCTCCATGTATGTATGCCTTGGTCACCTGGAAAAAGCTCTGGCTAGGTCCCAACCTTCTTTGAGGAACTTGTTTAATTTTTAAATTGTATTAATATCTTTTGTTTCTATATCATCTTCATTTTCAAATATATCTCCCTCCCTGCCCCCTCCCATTTCCTCTTTTCTCCTGTCCCTTTCCCTCCCAAGAGATCGATCCTTTGTAACAAAATTTAAAAAGAGAGGTTTTTTAAAAAGCAGTTCAGCAAAATTTACTACAACTATGGAGTTTAATGGTACATATCATATTTTACTCACATAGTCCTCCATTGCTGCAAAGAAGGGAAAGAGGTGAATTTTCTTCTCTCTTTTTTGCTCTAACTTTGGTCATTACAATTGCTTGACATTCCATTTTTTTAAATTTATATTGCTATAGTTATTGTGAATAATTTTCCTGTTTCTAATTACTTCACTTTGTATCACTTCATGTAAGTCTTTCCAAGCTTTTCTGTATTCTCTATTTCCTATGGGTCAGAAATAATCCATTATATTCATGCACTACAGTATATTTAGCCATTCCCTAATCAATAGATAACTACTTTATTTCTAGTTCTTTACCACTACAAAAAGTGCTGCTATAAAATTTTGACATATATAGGATTTTTCTTTCTATCTTTGACATCCTTTGGATGTATGCCTAGAAGCAAGATATCTGAATCAAAGGGTAAAAATAGTTTAGTAATTTCTTAGCATAATTCCATATTGCTTTCCAGAATGGTTGGACAAATTCATAGCTCCATCAACAATGAATTACTATGCCTATGTTTTCCCAGCCTCCTTCAACATTGACTATTCCCATCTTTCTTCATTTGTTCTGTTTGCTGGTTTCCAAGGTGTAAATGCTCACACTGATACTTTAACAATTGGATCTCTCAAGATAGTTTGAGCTGGCTCCAGCACACCTCTGTTCTGAGCTCATAGGGAGTCAAAATACCACATATCCCACTTCTGGCACTTCTCAGAGACTTATATAGTCCCTACAATTTATAGTATTATACTAGGAATGGGGAGTGGGGAGGCAACAAGAATAAAAGTTGGTAGTCCTCATACACTGGAGTACTGAGTGCCCCCTTAGATATTTAAATCTTTTGCTGTTTTACACCCAGATCCCACAGTTCTACCTGCTTTTATCAGGGTCTCTACAGGTCTCTGTGGGAATCTTATTTCTGAAATTACTCAAGACTTCTGTTTTCCATTCCCGTTTGGCTCCATTCCCAATACGCGTGGGAAAGTATTTTGTCAATTATCTCTTCAGTCCTTCAAGTCCCAGCTCTTCCAGCTGAGCCTGGAGTTGGAGGGATATTTCTACTTTCCTTCCACATGCTTTTCTTTTTTAAAAAAATTATACTTTATTTATTTTAACATTCACTTTTTAAAATTGTGAGTTCCAAATTCTCTCCCTCTCACCAGCTATTTCCCGATCCATTAAGAAGGAAGGTAATATATCAATTATACATGTAAAGTCACTTAAAAATACTTCCATATTATCCATGTTGGCACATATAACACACACACACACACACACACACACACACACACACACAAAACCTGAAAATAAAGCAAGTGAAAATAGTATGCTTTATTCTGCATTCAGACTCCATCAGTTTTCACTCTGGAGGTAAAATAGAATGTCTTATCATGAGTCTCTTGGAATTGTCTCAGATCATTGTATTGATTAGAGTAGCTAGATGGCGCAGTGGTTAAAGCACCGGCCCTGGATTCAGGAGTACCTGAGTTCAAATCCGGCCTCAGACACTTGACACTTGCTAGCTGTGTGACCCTGGGCAAGTCACTTAACCCCAATTGCCTCACTAAAAAAAAAAAAAAAAAAAAAAAAAAAGAGTAGCTAAGACTTTCACATTTGATCATGGTTAACAGTATTACTGTATACAGTGCTCCTGGTTCTACTCATTTTATGTTGCATCAGTTCATACAAATCCTCCCAGATTTTTCTGAAACTTTCCCTCTGGTCATATCTTATATCATAGTAGTATTCTATTACAATAATACCACAAGTGGTTCAGCCATTCCTCAATTGATGGGCATCCCCTCAATCTCCAATTATTTGCCAATACAAAAAGTGCTTCCATAAATATTTTTGTACATATTAATCCTATTCCTTTTTCTTTTATCTCTTTGGGTTACAGACCTAGTAGTGATATTGCTGGATAAAAGGGGATACGCAGTTTTTAGCCCTTTGAGCATTGTTCTAAATTGTTCTCCAGAATGGTTGGACCAGTTCACAACTCCACCAGTTCATTAGTGTATCTATTTTCCCACATCCCCATCACCATCTGTAATTTTGCTTTTTTGTTATGTTAGCTGGTATGAGGTGGTACTTCAGAGTTGTTTGAATTTGCATATCTCTAATCAATAGTAATTTAGAGCATTTTTTCACAACCATTGATTAGCTTTGATTTCTTCTGAAAACTACCTCTTTGTGTCCCTTGACCAATTGAGGAATGGTTCTTATTTTTATAAATTTGACTCAGTTCCAACATACATATATGTGTGTGCATATACATACATATGCATATATATGTGTGTATGTGTGTGTTTATGTATACATATGTATATATGTGTGTATGTATGTATAAGAAATGAATCTTTATCAGAGAAACTTGCTATAAAATTTTTTCCTGGTTTCTTGCCTTCCTTTTGGATATATTGTATTTTTGAAAAAACTTTAATGTAATGTAAATTTTTCATGTAATCAAAATTATTCATTTTCCTTCTTGTGATCCTCTCCATCTCTTATTTGGTTATAAACTCCTCTTTTATTTGGTTATAAACTCCTCTTTTATCCATATTTGTGACAGGTAAAATTTTCCACATTCTCCTAAATTATTTAGGGTATCACCATTTATGCCTAAATCATGTACCTATTTTAACTTTATCTTAGTATATCGTGTGAGATATTGATCTTTGCCTAGTTTCTGCTAAACTGCTTTCCCGTTTCCCCATTTTTTTTTGTAAAATGCTGAGTTCTTGCCCTAAAAGGTTGGATCTTTGAGTTTATCAAACACTAGATTTCTATGATCATTTACTACTGTATATTGTGTACATAAATTAATTCACTGATTCACTGCTCTATTTCTTTCAGATTGTTTTGATGATTGTCACTTTTAATATAGTTTGAAATCTAGCCATACGAGGCCACCTTTCTTCACATTTTTTTCATTGATCCTTTTGATATTCTCGACATTTTGTTCTTCCAGATGAATTTTGTTGTTTTTTTTAGCTCTTTAAAATAATTCTTTGGTAGTTTGGTATAGCACTGAATGAGTAAATTAATTTAGGTAGAATTGTCATTTTTATTATATTGGCTCAGCCTACCCATGAGCAATTAATATTTATCATTTTGTTTAGATATGCCTTTATTTGTGTGAAAATTATTTTGTAATTGTGTTCATATAGTTCCTAGGTTTGTCTTGGTAGGTAGACTCCCAACTATTTTATATCATCTGCAGTTATTTTTTTATGGTTTTTGTTACATTTTAAGTTCCAAAATGTCTCCCTCCCATCCTCCCCACCCCACATTAGAGGAGGCCACCATTTGACACAAATATGTAAGTATATGTAAAACCATACTATGTTCACTTTCTCTGGAGGTGGATAGCATCTTTCTTTATAGGTCCTTTATAGTTGATTTGATGATTTGTGGTACTCAGAATAGGTTGGTTGTTCACAATTATTCTTTGAACAATATTGGTGTTACTATATACAATGTTCTCTTGGTTCTGCTCACTTCCCTTTTCATTTTTTTTCATGGGAGTCTTTCCATGTTTTTCTAAACTTAACCAGCTCATCATTTCTATAGTACAGTAGTATTACATCACAATCATTTACCACAACTTGTTTAGCTATTCCACAGTTGAGGGCCATCCTGTCTATTTCCAGTTCTTTGCCACCACAAAGAGAACTGCTACAGCTATTTTAGAACATATAAGTTCCTTTCCTTTTTCTCTAATCATCTTGGGAAACAGACCTAACAGTGGTATTGCTGGGTCAAAGGGTATATACACAGTTTTATGACTCTTTAGGTATAATTTCAGATTTCTATCCAAAATGGTTGGATCAGTTAATAGTTCCACCAATAGTGTATTAATGTCCCAATTCTCTCACATCCCCTCCAATATTTGTCATTTTCCCCTTCTATCATTTTAGTCAATCTGATAATTGTGAGATGATATCACAAAGTTGTTTTAATTTGCATTTATCTAACCAATAGTGATTGGGAGCACTTTTTCATATGACTATAAATCGCTTTGATCTTTTCATCTGAAAACTGCCTGTTCATATTCTTTGACCAGTTATCAATTAGGGAAAGACTCACATTCTTATATATTTGACAAAGTTCATTATATTTGATATATGAGACCTTTATGTAAGAAAATGTCTATAAAATTGTTCCCCCAATTTTCTGTTTTCCTACTAATCTTGGCTACATTGGTTCTATTTGTACAACCCCTTTTTAATATATTATAATCAAAGTTATCCATTTTAAATTTCACAATGCTCTCTATCTCTTCTTTATTCATAAATCCAATATATCCAATTTCTGCCAGACTGCTTTCCAGTTTTCCTAACAATTTTTGCCAAATAGTATATTCTGATCCCAAGAGCTTAAATCTTTATGTTTGTCAAATACAGGGTTACTATAGTCATTTACTGTTATAAATTTTATGTTTACTGTATTCCATTGATCCACCTTTCTATTTCTTAGCCAGTACCAGATAGTTTTCATTGCTACCTTATAGTAATCTGGAACTGTTAAACCTCCTTCCTTTACATTTTTTTCATTGGTTCCTTTGACATTCTTGACCTTCTGTTCTTCCAAATGAATTTCATTATTATTTCTCATAGCTCAGTAAAATAATTTTTGGTAGTTCAATTGAGATGTCATTGAATAAGTAGATTAGTTTAGGTAGAATTGTCATTTTTATTACATTGGCTCTGCCCACCCATGAACAATTAATATACCTCCAATTATGTAAATTTGACTATTTGTATAAAAAGTGTCTTATAATTACATATATGTAGTTGCTGGGTTTGTCTTGTCAGGTATACTCCCAAATATTTTATACAGTCTACAGTTATTTTAAATGTGATATCCATTACTATCCCTTCTTGTGGGTTCTATTGGTGATATATAGAAATGCTGATGCTTTGTGTGGGTTTATTTTATATCCTGCAACTTTGTTAAAATTATTAATTATTTCAACTGACTTTTAAGTTGAATTTCTAGGATTTTCCAAGCATATCATCATATCATCTGCAAAGAGAGATAGTTTTATTACCTCATTGTCCATTCTAATTCCTTCCATTTCTTTTTCTTCTCTTACTGCTTTTGCAAGTATTTCTAATCCAATATTGAATAACATTGGTGATAACAGGCATCCTTGTTTCACTCCTGACATTATTGTTAAGGCTGCTAGCTTCTCACCATTATAAATAATGCTTGCTGATGGTTTTAGGTAGATGTTTCTTGTAATTTTAAGGAAAACCCATTTATACCAATGCTTTCAAATGTTTTAATAGGAATTAGTGTTGTATTTTGTTAAAAGCTTTTTCTGCATCTATTGATACAATCATATGATTTTGTCACTTTGTTATTGATATAATCAATTATGTTAATAGCTTTCCTTGTGTTAAATCATCCCTGTATGCCTGGTATAAATCCCACTTGGTCACCATGTATAATCTTTGTGATATATTATTGTAGTTTCCTGGCTAGTATTTTATTCAGAATTTTTGCATTCATATTCATTAATGAAATTGGTCTGTAATTTTCTTTCTCTCTTTCTGCTCTTGCTCATTTAGGTATTAGTGCCATGTTTGTTTTATAAAAGGAGTTCTGTAGGATTGGAATTAGTTGATCTTTAAATGTTTGGTAGAATATCTGCAGTCATTTTAAATGGAATTTCTCTTTCCATCTCTTCCTGCTGGGCTTTATTAGTAATATAAGGAAATACTGATGATTAATGTGGGTTTATTTTTACTTAATTCTCTAGAATTCTCTAAGTACATCATCATATCATCTGAAGAGATTAATAGTTTTGTCTCTTTGTTGCCTATTCTTATTCTTTCAATTTTTTTTCTTCTTTTATTGCTATAGCTAGTATTTCTAGTACAATATAATAGTGGTGACAATGGACACCCTTATTTCACCCCTGAATATATTGGAAAGGCTTCTAGTTTGTCCCCATTACAGTTAATCCTTGCTCTTGGTTTTAGATAAATATTATTTATTACTTTAAGAAAGGTTACATGTATTCCTATGCTTTTTAATGTTTTTAATAGGAATGAGTGTTGTATTTCTTCAAAAGGTTTTTTTTGCATCTAATGAGATAATCATATGGTTTTTGTTGTTTTTGTTATTGATATGGTCCATTATGCTGATAGTTTTCCTGATACTGAACCAGCCCTGCATTCCTCTTATAGACCTCACTTGATCATAATGTATGACCTTTGTCATGTATTATTGTAATCTCCTGCTAGTATTTTATTTAAAATTTCTGCATCAATATTCACTAGGGAAATGGGTCTATAGCTTTCTTTCTCTGTTTTTGCTCTTCCTGGTTTAGGTATTAACACCATATTTGTGTCAAAAAAGGAATTTGGCAAGACTCTTTTCTTTGCCTATTTTTCAAAATAGTTCATATAGTAATTGAATTAATTATTCTTTAAATGTTTGGTAGAATTCACTTGTGAATCCAAATGATCCTGGGGATTTTTTCTTAGGAAGCTATTTATCCATTTCACTTGGATTGTCAAATTTATTAGCACACAATTCAGCAAAATAGCTGCTGATCATTGTTTTAATTTAATCTTCATTAGTCATGCATTTACCCTTTTCATTTTTTTATACTAGTAATTTGTTTTCTTCTTTCTTTAAAAAAAAATCAAATTAACCAGTGGTTTATCGAATTTTTTTTTCATTAAACCAGCTCCTGCTTTTATTTATTAATTCAATGGTTTTCTTACTTTTGCTTTATTAATCTCTCCTTTGATTTTCAGGACTGTCAATTTGGTGTTTAATTGGGGATTTTTAATTTGTTCCTTTTCTAGTGTTTTAGTTGCATGGCCAATTCATTGATCTGCTCCTTCTCTATTTTATTGATATAAGCATTCAGAGATGTAAATTGTCTCCAAGTACTTCTATGGCAGCATCCTACAAATTTTGGTATGTTCTTTTATTGTTGTCTTTATCGTTAGTGAAAAATTGATTGTTTCTATGACTTGACCCATTTGTTTTTTAGGTTTAGTTTATTTAGTTTCCAATTAATTTTTGTCTATGCTTCCTGGGCCCCTTATTTAATATAATTCTGATTATATTATGGCCCCCAAAGGGTACATTCAAAATTTCTGCTTTTCAGCATTTGATTGTGAGGTTTTTCTGCCCTACTACATGGTTAGTCTTTGCACAGATGACATGTATTTGAGGAAAAGGTACATTCCTTTCTATTCTATGTGTTTTTTTCTAAAACTTTATTATATCTAACTTTTCTATAATTCTATTGATCTCCTTATTAGCTTTCTTCTTTATCTTATGGTTAGATTTATCTAGTTCTGAGAAGGAAAAGTTGAGGTCCCCCACTAATATGATTTTACTATTTCCTCCTGTAACTTATTTAACTTTTGCCTAAGCATTTAAATGCTCTGCCATTTGATGTATATGTGATTAATATTCATATGACTTCATTGGCATTAGTTCATTTAACAAAATTTTGTTTCCTGATTATCTTTTCAAATTAGGTCTATTTTTACTTTTGCTATATCTGAGATCATGATTGTTACACCTGTCTTTTTTACTTCAGCTGAAGCATTACAGATTCTGCTCCAACCCCTTATTTTAACACTGTCTTTCTATTAAAGGTTTCTTGTAAACCATCTATGGTTGGATTCTAGTTTCTAATCTGTTCTATCTGCTTCCATTTTATGGCTGAGTTCATGCCATTCACATTCACAATTATGATTAATAACTACATTTACCACCATCCTATTTTCTACTGTTGATTCTTCTTGCTCTCTTTTTTTACCCTGTCCTTTCCCAAAAATCTGTTTTGTTTCCAACCACTACCTCCCTTAATATGCTCTCCCTCTTATCACTCCCTTCCTTTTCTTCTAGTACTTTATTCTCCTACTTTGCTACTGGATAAGCCAAGTTTCAGTACCCACCTGAGTTTGTGTGTGTGTGTGTGTGTGTGTGTGTGTGTGTATTCTTTCCTCTTTAAATGAGCTCAGATGAGAGTAAATTTCAAGCTTTGCCTGTCCCTCCAATTTTCCCTTCAACTCTAAAAGCTCCTCCTTGTGTGCCTCTGTATGTGAGATCACTTCTCCCATTCCCTTCTCCCAGGGCACCCCTCTTTCTCACGATTCCATTTGACTTCCACCCATGCCTTCTGTTTATGTAGACTCCTAACTTCCCTAATAACGATAAAGTTCTTAAGAGTTTGTGTGTATGTGTATTACATAGATGTGTATGTGTGTATGTATTTATATACACATATGTGCATATTTATATACATATCTATGTATATTACATAGTATATGTATTATATATAACATGTACATATATATGTATAAAATCTTCTCATATAGGAATGTAAACAATTTAACTTTATTAAGTCTTTTATGGTTTCACTTTCATGTTTTCCTTTTATGCTTCTCTTGAGACTTGTGTTTGAATGTTAAATTTTCTATTCATCTTTGGTCTTTTTATCAGGAATGCTTCAAAGTCCTCTAAAGGTTCATTGTTCCCCCTGAAGGATTATACTCAGTTTTGCTGGGTAGGTTATTTTTTGTTATGATCCCACTTCCTTTGCCTTCCAGAATATCATATTCCACAATCTTTCCTCCTTTAATATGATAGCTGCTGAATCTTGTGTGATCCTGATTGTGGCTCCATAGTATTTGAATGGTTTCTGTCTGGTTACTTTCAATATTTCCTCCTTGAGCTGGGGGCTCTGGAATTTGGTTATAATATTCCTGGGAGTTTTTATTTTGGGATCTCTTTGGGGAAATAATTAGTGGCTGGCTTTTTCCCCCATTTTTATTTTGTGCATGAATTCTAAAATATCAGGGCAATTTTTCCTTATAATTTCTTGAAATATGATGTCTAGCGTGTTTTTTAATCATGATTTCAGGTAGTCCATTAATTCTTAAATTATCTCTCCTCTGATCTTGGGCAAGTCATTTAACCCTCATTGCCCTGCAAAAAAAGGAAGGAAGGAAGGAAGACAGAAAGAAAAGAAAAAATTATCTCTCCTCAATATATTTACTAAGTCAGTTGTTTTTTCTGATAAGATAATTCACATTTTCTTCTATTTTTAAAAATAATTCTTTTGATTTTGCTTAATTGGTTCTTGATGTCTCATGGCAAGCTTCCATTTGCCCAATTCTAATATTTAAGAAATTATTTTCTCCAGTGACCTTTTGTACCTCTTTTTCCATTTGGCCAATTCAGCTTTAGGAGTTATTTTCAACAGAGAAGTTTTATGCCTCTTCTGCCATTTGGCTAATTCTGGTTTTTTAAGATTTTTTTTTTCAGTATTTTTTTGTGCCTCTTTTACCAAACTATTAATTTTCCTTTTTTTCTGGGACAATGAGTGACTTGCCCAGGGTCACACAACTAGTAAGTGTCAAGTGTCTGAGGCCAGATTTGAACTCAGATCCTCCTGAATCCAGGGCCAGTTCTTTATCCACTGTGCAACCTAGCTTCCCCTATTAATTATCTTTTCATAATTTTCTTACATCTCTCTCATTTCATTTCTCATTTTTCCTCTATTGTATTTGGTATATTTTTTCTTTTTTTTGCACTTTCTTTTGCTTTTCCAGGAATTCTTTCTGAGCTTGTGTCCAATTTGCATTTTTCTTTGAGGCTTTGATTGTAACTATTATAATAGTATTTTCTTCTGAGTTTGTTCTTGATTTTTCCTGTCACCATAGTAGCTTTTTGTGATCAGATTCTTTTGTTGTTATTGTTGTTTCACTCATTTTCCAGACTATTTCTTGACTTTGAATATTATGTTAAAGTTGGGCTCAGTTTGCTTATGGGAGGGGCACTGTCCCAAACCTTCAGGCTTTTTCTGTACTGCTGTTTTCATAACTAGTTCTAGGGGGTGTAAGAATTAGAGCTCTACCAACCTGTTGAAAAAGATACTTCAGGGAAGCTCAGCCATGAAAAGAACGCATGTGACTTAGCATCCGGAAGTGACCTTTCTGGGGTTTTGAAGGTTAGATCGGCATCAGGAAGTCATGTCTACCACATGTTAGACGTGTCAATCAGTACTACCAACCAATTAGATTGGAGCTGTGTGTGAGGATGGCCCAATTTCCTGTTTCACAGGAGGCTTCTTGGAAAAGCCACGGAGGAGCGAGGTCTTTTTGGTTCTAGACTTGGGCTTCGCGGGAGGTCAGAGGCTGGCTCTTAGAGATAGCTAGACAAAGGCTATTTTACCTCTCTCTCTCTCCCTCTCCACTAACCCCTAATATACTTTAATAAATACTTAATGCCCAAAGATTGGTGCTAGACGTTTTCTAATTTAAGGTGACCACTCATTAGATTTTAGACATCACAGCTAGAATTTTAGACCTTACAAGGGTTATAAGTTTTTGGTGCTTCCAACATGTTGTATTCTAGGGAGAGGTGTGGTTACTACTTTCCTGTTCTGTACTTTGATCCTTACCCAGCTAAGGTTCTTGCACCCTTGTAGCTTCAAGTGTTCTTCTCCTCCCTAGAACTGTTACCTGGAACAGGGCATGTGCAATGGAGGTGCCAAACAATGCATAGTCCTGTGCCTGGCACTTACACAGGGATCTCCTGTCATCCCTTTTGGACTTGTTGTCTAATCCCCTTGCTGTCTCTGTGCTGAGATTTCCTGAAGCTGCTGATGCTGCTTTCATAGCAGTCTCCAAAGCCCACATCTGGTGTTGCTGCCATATGTGGTCTGGGCCCGTCCCCGCCCCAATGTCACAGACCTCATCTTCTGACCTCCCAAGTTACTTCAGGTGGAAAAAAGTGTTTCACTCCAACATTTTGTTGGCTGTGGCACTCCAGAATTCAATTTGAAACATTATTTTAAAGTTGTTTGGAGGGGAATGTTGGGAGATCTCAGTTGTAGTGCTTCCTCTACTTTGCCATCTAGGTTTTGTCTTTCTCCTCTATATATTTTTCTACCATCTATCTTGCTCCAGAGAACCTGGACTGGATTATTCAGATGATACCAGGCTGCTTTGAGAAGACTTCTAAAAGGGAGAAGATTGACTCAGTTTCTTCTGACACAGCCATCTGTAACCAAGAAAGAAGGACTTTGTTGAGAAAGAGATTTTTGCAGTCCTGCTTCACCAGGCAGGTAGTTTTGTGAACATTTTAAAAATCATGACCTGTGATTTCATCCTAGTGAGAAAGCTCCCTCCACCATTGCAGCTATCTCCAATTGTAGAGTTTCTTTAGGCACTAAGAAGTTGAGCAACTTGCCCCTGATTGTATGGCCAGTATGTGTCTACTTGAACCCATTCTGACTCCAAGGCCAGGTCTTATCCACAATGCCATGCAGCCTCTGTGTGTTTACAAAGATGCTATTAGTATTATTTTGTCATTATGTTAAGGAAGTTATACCTTACAAAGAGCCTCTTGGGGGTGTTATAAAAATTTGATACTGTAATGGTTAATTAGTAATTGCTTTCAGACCTTGTTTTCATGACATATTACTAATTTATTTGTTTTCTGGCCTGATTTAATGCTTGAAACATTTTCATAGGCTCAGACAGGTGGTTGGTATTATGTGGTTAATCATTTATTTCTGGAAGAAAAAAAATGATTCTTTGAAAGCTCTTGCAACAAACCCAAGATCACATAGGTGATTCAATGGAGAAGGTTGACCAAGATGTCTGATACCCTGTCTAGATTTGTACTGCCATTAGACCGTGAAATATTTGCAACAGTCTTGCTAGCATTTGTGATAGAAATTAGTTGTCAAGCATTGTTCTGGGTGACCTGAGCTTCATGGTCATATTGTAATACAATAGGGATAACAGAGATTAAGACAGAGTAGACAAGGCTGTAACTGTTAGGATTTATCATTTTACTAAATCTATCTTCATTCTTTTATTCAATTAATTCAACTCAATGTTTACTTAGTACCTACTAGGTATAAGGCACCAAGTATTGACATTTTATCACAATTCCTTTGATTTCATGCCCACCACTTCCATTCTTTTTTTTGTTGGGATATTATTGTTAAACCAGGATTGAGAATCACAGCTCTGGTTTTTGTGCCTGACCCAAGACTGCTCTACATTTTCAGGAATCCCTTCATTCTTACTCATTTTGTTTTGTTTTGAGGCAATGGGGGTTAAGTGACTTGCCCAGGGTCACACAGCTAGTTAGTGTCTGAGGTCAAAAATGAACTCAGATCTTCCTGACTCCAAGGCCATAGCTCTATCCACTGTACCACCTAGCTGCCCATCAAAGCTTACTTTTTTTTAGACAATCGGGGGTAAGTGACTTGCACAAGGTCACACAGATAATAAGTGTCTGAGACTAGATTTGAACTCGGGTCTTGCTGACTCCAGACTTCAGGCTCCATATTCTGTCTACTCTGCCACCTAGCTGCCCCCATCCTTACCCATTTTGAACACATACTTCAATGTCACTTGCTCACATAGTAATATTTGGGCCAATAAAAAGGGAGAAAAAAACTAAGTTTTTTCATCTTTCTACACAATAACAAAGATGAATGAGAAATTCAAAATTTTGAGTCACTGTTAAAAAGACAGATAGTTCCAGTGGGCCAGGATTTATAGACCACTCAGGTTTGGCTTTCACGTTAGTCACAGAAGTGACATTGCTAAGTCCTATTAGGTAAGTCCCAAGCATAAGACAATTGCATTTGCTTCCAGTAACACTTCTTAGTAAAACTGAATCCTAACATTTAAGGAGCCTTAACCACATATTTCCTTACCTTTGTATAATTTTTTAATTGTTTTCACTTTCTAATTCCTTTAACCTTCCTAGACACACAGTGAAGGAAGCAATTTCAGTGTTCTGGGATGTTCATGAGCAGTAAGCATGCATTTTTTAAAGATGGTATGCACCAGTGCACTTATGGGAAAACAATTCATGTCTGCTGGCAAACTTGTCAGAAGTCACACATCTGCCCCATGCACTGTATGTGTCATCTTTGAAGCTAAAACAAAGTGTGGAACAATAAGTTCAGATATTCATTCTCCTTCTCCTGCTCTTAATACAAAATGTCTCTTTTCACTCTGTGCCACCAATTCTTTTCATCAAAGACTGTCAAAAGTAGAAAGAACCTTTGAGGTCCACTGTTCTCATCTCTACTTGTCATGCCACTTCCTGGAAAGTCCTTCAGTTGTGAGTAGGTACAAACCATGAGTCAATTCAGGTTCATTAATATGACAATGGAAGTATGTCTGACGTTTTGTTTAGTTCCTGTACTACAGAATTAAAGCATTATGAGCAATAACACTTTTGTTCTTGGCCTCTTGGGTTTCTAAAGTGACTTTCTTGTTTTGTCCAGACCTAGGATTTCACTCACATAGGGATCTATTGGTGAAGAAATTCACTCTACCAATGCAGACTGGCACCTGATCTGTGACTTGTAGAGATTTTAAAAATTGTCTGGAGGCATTATGGAGTTAAGTGATTTGCCAAGGGTCTCGTGGCCAATATGTGTGAGAGGCAAGATTTGAATTCTGATTTTCCTGATTCTGTGGCCAATTGTCTATGGAGGAAAGAGTACTGGATTTGGCATCAGAGGAAACAGATTGCAGCCTCTGTCCCTTACTACTTGTGCGTGTGACCTTGGGCAAGTCATTTAACTTTTTGGACTTCAGTTGTAAAATGAATGGGTTGAGATAATTAGCCTCTAAGGTCCCTTCTAGCTAAATCTATGGTCCTTGGCAAATTTCATTTGCCTCCTAGACTTCCAAATGATGCTGTCACATCCTGGAACTTCCCTGAGGGCCTGGGGCCTCCTCACCCTGGAATATCTAAACACATTGGTGTCCTTCTCAACCCAGATGATCCTTTGGGAAGGCCTACCCCCTTCTTCCCCTAATGAGTTCCTTCTAAAGTCTCGGTTTTGTTGAGGGGCCATGGACCTTACTTCTGGACTTCAAAACCATGGTCCCACAGCAGACACCTTCCCTTCTTCCCACCCCTCACTTTTCAGCTCCCTTTTGTGTATCGTCTTACCCCATTGAAATGTAAACTCCCCAAGGGCAGGGACTGTTTTTTTTCATATACATTTGTATCCACAGAGCTTAGCACAGTGCTTAGCACCTAGTAGGCATCTATTAAGCATTTGTTTCCATCCTTCCTTCTTCCTGAAGAGTAATTTTGAGAACCTGAAAGTTTTAAAAACTACCTTTTTATATATTTTTGTTAGAATGTCAGCAATCATTTTTGGGGGGGAAGGGGAGCCTATTCATGATTATAAAAACATGGGTGGAGGCTTGGAGTAAATGGGGACTGCCTTAAAATCATATTGTTGTTGTTTAATCATTTCCAGTCATTTTTATTCTTTATGACCTTATCTGGGGTTTTCTTGGCAAAGATACTAGAGTGGTTTGCCATTTCCTTCTCCAGCTCATTTACAGATGAGGACACTGAGGCAAACAGGGTTAAGTGGCTTGACCAGGGTCACACAGCTAGTAAGTGTTTGAAGCCAGATTTGAACTTGTGAAAATAATCTTCCTGACTCCAGGCCTGGTGCTCTGTCCACTGTGCCACCTAATCATATAGGACTTATATACATGAAAATCTTATATAAGGCCTTAAAATGAATATTCAGTATCACTAGATCAGTCTCATGATGTGATATTCTGACAGGCAAAGGGAAACCTGGTAATTTATAGTGCAAAGAGCTATAAATTAGGGAAAGAGGCCTTGATTCTAATTTCCTAGGCCTCCCACAAATTAACTGTGTGACTTTAGGAAAATCAATCAACCGCTCTATCCTTTCATGTCCTTATTTGTAAAAGGGTTGGAGTAGTTGCTTCACTGCCATATGGTCAGAAGAGCCTTAGATTCCACGGTATAAAATGCTGCCAAAAGATGCCATTTCCAAGAACAATGGGAGGGCAAGAACAGCTCCCTATGTAACCCTGAGCTGAAATAGGATATTTCTCCTTCTGATGGAACAAGTTCCACAATGGTGTCAGCAGAACCATAACTAGTTAGGATGGGGTAGCAGGAGCTTTGTCTCATAGTCCCAAGATTTGGAGGGCATGGACAGCACTTGCTGTCCTTCATGCTAGAAACAATTGAACTTCACAAGGAATTAGCAAGAATAATTCACTAAAATAAGAAACAACCACACTTCTTTCCTGCAGGAGATGCATCCCAGGTGAACTCTTCCCTGGCTTACCATCTCTCCTCCCCATCAGTGCGGGAAGATGGGTTTTATGCCGGTCATCTCTGGAATAAAAATTCTTAGTGGTACCTTTGAGTACCAGAAGAACAGGAATTTGAAGGATATTTGAGTTGCTCCCACAGTAGCAGCTGAGTCCTCGTTTGATTTCACAGTGCTAGAAATCTTCCTAGAGCTCTGTTGATGGAGGATTAAGAAATAAAACGTCAGGGGGCAGCTAGGTGGCAAAGTGGATAAAGCACCAGCCCTGGATTCAGGAGGACCTGAGTTCAAATCCGGCCTCCGACACTTAACACTTACTAGCTGTGTGACCCTGGGCAAGTTACTTAACTCCAATTGCCTCGCCAAAGAAAAGAAAGAAAGGAAGGAAGGAAGGAAGGAAGGAAGGAAGGAAGGAAGGAAGGAAGGAAGGAAGGAAGGAAGGAAGGAAGGAAGGAAGGAAGGAAGGAAGGAAGGAAGGAAGGAAGGAAGGAAGGAAGGAAGGAAGGAAGGAAGGAAGGAGAAAGAAGCAGCATAAGTATTGGAAGTTCATATGGTCGTGATTCAAGGTTGTGGAATTAGGACTGAGATTCTTCATCTCTTCATCACTTCACCACCTCTTTTCCTGCCTTCTCTACTGCTCATCACATACTCCTCAAATCTGCATTCAGAGCTGTCCTGTCATGGAACATGGGAACTCTGCAGTCAGATAATTTTGGATTTTTCTACCTAATGGACCAACATGGCTGCAAACAGTAGATAAAGACATCAAGTGGCTTGGCTAATTTCATTTCTCCAAAAGTCAGCACACCAAATAGGTCCTTCTTTTTATATGGGTTAGACAACACATAAGGGAAATAAGGGTATTCTAATGTCTGAGTTCAGGCACTTCATGTCTGAAACTAAGAGACCTTTTGTTCAACTTGCTTTTATGAAAACTCTTCTGTAAAATTTCCTAATTGCTATGGAGATATCCCCTTTTCCAAAGACCCCAAAATGCCCACATCGGATTGAGAAAGAAGAAAGGTAGATCCTCATCAGAGGACCATCATGATGATAAGATCATCAGGGTGGGGGTACATGGGGATGGGGGAATGAAATTATACATTGTGCTGCACAGCATAGATCAATGGACGACCATCTCTATGAATTGCAAGAGATGGAAACAGAGGACTCCAGGCCACTATGAGGAAGAAATGCACCTCTTAGATGTCTGCACTCTGTAGCAAAACTCTTATGGCCCTGCCTTAGTTATACCTATGATTTTCTTGTGGTTATTCATTCATGTCTGACTCTTTGTGACCCCATGTGGGACTTTCCTGGCAAAGATACTAGAGGGGTTTACCATTTTCTTCTCCAGCTCATTTTACAAATGAAGAAACTGAGGCAAACAGGATTAAGTAACTTGCCCAGGGTCAAAGAGATAGTAAGTACCTGAGGTCTGATTTGAACTCAGGTTTTCCTGACTCCAGGCCCAGTGTTCTGTCTCCTGCACCACCTAGCTGTTCCACAGTTATGATACAGTATTTGTTAGGAAGAGCAATGCTTCAGCCAGAAAGGAAGCAAATGTTTATAATGGTGATTAAAGCACAAGCCTGAGGAAGCCAATTGACTAATGAGCTCTAGTATAATATCTCTTGTAGATGACAAATGGGCAAACTATATATTTTTTAAAGTAAGCAAATGGGTAGGTCAATAAAGACAGCAGCTCAGCAGAAAGAAAGTGCTGACACAGCCATCTGAAGGCAACAAATAGACCAAACCAACACTATTTTTCTTTGCCCAACTCAAATTGAACAATTAGGGTCTGGTGGGAACCTCCAACAAGGACTTTTCCCTTAAAAAGGAGTTCTGGAATGTCAAGACCATTAGCCCTGCATACTGGAGGAAAAAAGAATGAGAGAAGAGAGGGAATTTGGCACAGTTTGGAAGCCACTTGAAAATTGTGGTTTTGAGCAAAATTTGAATGCCTCTGTTTATGAACACTGACTACTTAAAGGACATGATTTCCTGTTTTGAAGTTAGGGAGGGAAGACTTTAAAAGACCAAATCTGGAGAGAGACCAGAAAATTCTTGAAATCTCCTTTCCTACACAATAGCGTTTCTGATTATTGAACAGTGAAGTTGAATCAGTAAGTATGAATTTAATTTACCATAATAAATTCCTGATTGACTGGAACCATGCAAATGTTTTTCATTAAATAAAAAGAGATAAATAACAAACTGATATTATGGATTTTTAAAAGTTAGATTATAGCATGAATCAGCACAGTCAACCCAATCTCCTACCTTTTCCTACATACATCTCTAATACCGTGTAGTGAAAATTAAAATTCATAAATATCATTTTGTGGCACTGCCAAATCCTCAATCATCAATATTAAATTATGTTTGGTATG
This sequence comes from Dromiciops gliroides, assembly GCF_019393635.1. Taxonomy (NCBI): domain Eukaryota; kingdom Metazoa; phylum Chordata; class Mammalia; order Microbiotheria; family Microbiotheriidae; genus Dromiciops; species Dromiciops gliroides. The sequence goes on along the minus strand of NC_057865.1, from coordinate 162,726,344 downwards.
CTCTTTCTTGGACAGACTACTATATTTTGCAAAGATTTTCAACTTCAGTGGTTAAAACAAAATTAATTCTCTGGTGGAACAATCATTAGCCAGAAAGAAATTCACCAGAAAACCTCATTTTCCCAAACATTCTGATTAATTGAGGTTTTGCTATATATCAAGGACCCCCTCCCCACCATGCATTTCCTTATGGGAAATGTTGTTTTGTTTTGTTTTTAATTTCTCCAAAGTTTTAATATCACTGACCTGGATTTGCAAGTTATTGTTAGGGAAGCAATTATTGGCATATTCACCACCTTGCTGGGAATGCAAAAGAACTAAAGAACATGTTGGGAAACCAATAAATTAGAGATTAATGACATAAGATTAAAAGACCAGAAAGTTTGGATAGGGAATTCTACTATATATGATCCAATTTTTCTTTATATTCCCTCAGGGTTAAAAATTAGTTACTAGAGAGATTAGAATTTAGAATTCCATTAGGACACCTGAATCCAGATCCAGATTTTATCACCAACTAAAATACATGTTTTCAGAATTGAATTAATATTTGTTGAACTACCTGTCCGACCATTGTAGTAACTTTATTTCATGGGCCTCAGTTTTGTCATCTGCAAAATGATGATCACATGATCAGCTAGGTGGCAATGACACTGATCAACTCAGTAACATTACTTATGGGACTCAATAGGGCAATAATTAAATTCTTTCTAAGATAATCACTTAGAAAAGGTAGGTCCTTTCTAGGAAAAAAATATATTTTTGTGGTTTCTAGTCTTTAAATTTATCACTGTATCAAATACTGCTCTAGATGCTGCCCCACAGTGCAATGAGGGGCAAATCAATTAATTGCTCAGCCAGTTTCTGCCTCTGTGTAATGAATGTGATAATGACACTTGCTTCACAGGGCTGTTGTGAACATCAAGCAAGATAATAGATGTACAGTGCTTCATATATCTTATAGCAATATATAAGTGTAAGTTTCTATCATCATTATTGTTGTTGTTGCTGCTGCTGCTTACTACCATGCCTTGGCATTGAAATTCCTTAAATATTGCTTATCATCTCATTAAGCCCTGATTTCTTGGTTCTCTAATTCTAATAATTCACAGAGTTCCTTATGAGTGTCACCCACTGTGGCTTTGGCTGCAAATGAACTCTACAAACACAGCAAATGAACTCTATAAATACAGTGTTAGGTGAAAAAAGAAGGATATAATCACAGCATCCTGGAAAGGTCAGACAGAGACTGTGTTTCTCCCTTTCACCTGTGCTAAAAAGGTACAGCAAGGGGCCCAACCAGGCCTTTAGCAAATGACATTATTCACTCAGCAGTTATTCTGTTTACTGATCCTGAAACATTAACTGAAAATTATAAAACACTCACTCAGTTGTGTACACATAAACCAGGGAGGTTTATGAAACAGATGTATTCTCAAGACCACCAAATCACTGCTAGGAATTTGTGGGGGGGCTGGGGGGATTATCCAAGAAAAATAAAAGAACCTTGAATTTCTCCTACTTTCTCCAGCACTGGAAGTTTTTTTAAATGCTAAGAGACATCCCACTATAAACCCAAAGGCCCTCCCTCCCCTCCCAACTACTTCACTCCATCCAAATTAATTGGTATCTTTGTTATATCTGATTGTATTATTATTACCCACTGAATTCTTAATAGCTAAGGAGGAGCTACTAAGTAGAACACTGATGGGTAAGATTCTGCCCAAGTCACTTAAAAGCTATATTTATACAGTCGTGCAGCCCAAATGATTAATAAATCATTAACTTTTAGGCCATGTGAAACCAAGTAGATGAGAACAGGTTAGTTACCCAATGGCCAGCCTCAAAAGTCTAGTTTCTGGCCTGGCCTCCTTCTATTGTTGCTCTGGAAAAACTCAGGGACCTAAAGAACTGTGAGCTTCTCTTCCCTTGCCTGCATAACAAAAGACTGTTTGGATAAGATAGCATTAACTTATTATACAGTTTTCTATTACCAAGTCTCAGTCACGCGGCAATAATGAGGAATCAGCTGAGCAGACAGGGACTTAATTCTCTAAACAATGGCAGCATTCTAGGTCTGGGTGACAAAGGAACAGCCACGGACCTGGATCACAAAACAATGAGCCTGGCAGACTCCATCATGGTCAAACTAGGAACAGTGCCTTTTAAACCCACTGGTGATTGTGTTTCTGGAACACTGGGTGATCGTTTATCTGGCATTTTGCAGTTCTAGAAAGTGAGTCATTTTAAAAATTAACTTATACAGCACACCTGTGACACAGGTGTCAATTAATCTGAATATTTAAATGGAAAAAAGGAATAAATGTATCATTAAGTTTTAGAGAATTAATCCTTAAAGTAGTTATCAAGTAACAACCAGCCTCTCTTTTGGGGTGATGGGGGAAGAAGGGAGGTGGGTATTCCAAACTTATGGTTTTATTGATGTGTTTAAATCCTAATATGGAAATCACCGGTATAGACTAGCCAGGTGACTCCTCTGTAATATATAGCTTTAGAGAGTACTCCTGGGGTTCTAAGAGGTTCACTGATTTGCCTGTTCTCATATAGCTAGTAAGTAACACTTCAACCCAGTCTACTCCATAATCCTGTCTTCTATTAAACTTCTTTAACAAAAAAAGAAGTGGGTAAGATTAAACAATTTACTACCAAAATATGCAGTAAATTAATTTATAGCCCTTGAACTCCACCAAGTCATCCAGAGTGCAAATGTCATCATCACATTTTATGGTCCAGGGGATTAAAATTTGATTTAACAAGCATTTAAATACCTACTATGTTCCAGGCACTGTGCTAGAAATGGAGATCCAAAGACAAAACAGTCCCTGCCCTTAAGGAATTTATATTTCACCTTAGGGAGGGGTTCTACAACATGTATGTAGATAAGTAAATACAAGATATAAACAAAATAAATACAAACCGGGGAGGAGAATGAAAAACTGGGGGGGAGGGGTGGCTCATGAAAGGCCTCTTGTAGGATGTAATGCTTGCATTGAACCTTAAAGGGGAAAGATTGGTTCCAAGAAGGCGAAGTGAGAAGGGAAATCATTTTAGACAAGGAAGAATAGTCTGGCATGGAGGTAGAATGCTGTATTTATTAAGCATTGATATTTAATAGCTTAATTATTAGTAAAGATCAATAAACATTAATGCATTTCTTTTTTACCTATTATATGCCCCACATTGTGCTAAGCTCTGGCTAACTCTGCCCTTAAGAAGTCTACAGTCTAGCAGAGGAGACAGCGTACAAACAGCTACATAGAAACAAGAAGTATGCAGGATAAACTGGAAATAATCCACAGAAAGAAGGCACTGGGATTAAGGAGGATCAAGAAATCTTACAGAAAGTGAGGCTTTACCTGAGACTTGAAGGAAGCCCAAGAGTCTGGGATGAGGAGGGAGAGCATCTCAGGCACCAGTGAAAATGCACATTGTTGGAAAATACTGTGTATAGGGAACAACAGCAGCTGAGACAGTTTTCTGAAATAGAGAGTTTGTGTGGGGGATCAATTTATAATCAGTCTGGGGAAGAAAATGCTCTTGGAGCCAGATTGAGAAGGGCTTTAAATACCCATTAGAGGACTTCATGCCAGCCTTAGACTAGTGGTAAACCAACTATGAGGCTATTGCAATAGTCTAGGTAGGAGATGATGAGGACCTCCACAAGGTTGATGGTTGTGTGAATGTGGAGAAGGGAACTGACTGGAAGAAGGGGAGAATGAAGAATGGGTTGAAAATGACTCCTAGGCTGCACTTTAGAGCTGGAAGGGGCATCAAATACAACTTCCTAATATGCAGTTGAGGAAATTGAGGCCCAGAGAGGTAGTTTACCCAAGGTCACCGAGCAACTGAGAATAGAATTCAAATGCAAGTCCTTTTATACCAAATTGCACACTCTATACCACACTGAAGACATGAAGAAATTAACTCTCAGGGGCAGATAGGTGGTGCAGTGGATAAAAGCACCAGCCCTGGATTCGGGAGGACCTGAGTTCAAATTTGACCTCAGACACTTGACACTTGACTAGCTGTGTGACCCTGGACAAGTCACTTAACCCCTATTGCCCCACAAAAAAGAAAGAAAGAAAGAAAGGAAAGAAAGAAAGGAAAGAAAGAAAGAAAGAAAGAAAGAAAGAAAGAAAGAAAGAAAGAAAGAAAGAAAGAAAGAAAGAAAGAAAGAAAGAAAGAAAGAAAGAAAGAAAGAAAGAAAGGAAGAAAATTCTTTAGGTCCAGGGTTTCATAATGAGTTTTGTGACAGAGCTCAAAGGATTCCCTCATGGCTCCTGATTCCCAAATTGCTATCATTACTAATGGACCATGTCTTTTCCCTAAAGAGAGAGCAAAATATAAAGAAAAGAACAGCAGACAGGGAGCCAGAAGACCTGTGTTGTAGTCTTGTCTCTGCTGATAACTAGTGAAGTGACCTTCGGCCAAGTTCTTTCTTTCTGGCCCCCAGTTTCCTCTTCTTTCAAGTGTGGCATTTGCAAATCAACTTTGCAAACCTTAAAGCACTATATGAATGTTATCTATTCTTTTTAGAGTTCTCAAGCTCTAGTTTAGCTCATGGCATCTACTTCCACTTCAAATAAATCTCACCTAAATCCATGAGGCAAAAGCTTTTCAGTAAACTGTATACTGCCTAACATCAAAGTTGACATTTCAATTCAATTCAAGAAACTATCCTCAGAACACTGAAATTCAAAATATTTGTAACAGTGTAGGGTTCTCCTACAAAGAAACCCTTCATAAAAGTTACCCCAAATTCAAGTCATACTTTGGGTCAACAGTGGCTCAAAACCCTAGCTTAAGAACCCCCACCAATGTTCCTTTTATCAATCTAACAACAACAACAAATAGACTCTTTCAAAGCAAAAGACATTTAACTAAATAGAATAGCAATCAATCAATCAATAAACACGTATTAAGCATCTATGTGCCACACACTGTGCTGGATGCTTACATTCTGATGAAATAAATAAGAGAATCCTTCCCCTCCCCCGACAATATACATGGGTATAAATGGTTCCGAGGTCACCACACAACGGATGAAAGAGAGAATACACACACAGAAAGTATTTATAGCCAGGAAATATGTGGAAAGAGCATTTGTGTGAGGGACACAAATAGCCAGAGTGGTGCAAGCTAGCTAGGGCCCATGTTGAAGGAGCATACAGCCAGAGCAATTCATGCTCCAGGACCGAGACTCTGGTAGAACCCTTCTCTTACTCCAAAACTGCTACTGGCTACTTCTCCCATAGCACTGCTGATGTCATCCAACTGGTCCAGTGGTGTCGTCAGTCTCCAGGAGGCTGCTGTTCTAAATGCTGGGCAGTGCTCCTGGGCTATTTTCTTTCCTGTGAAGTCATATACTGGTCCTCTACAGCCAGGTTGCTCTCTGGTGCCATCTGCTGGTCCTTCACATCTGGACCTTTCTACACTTTCTCTACTGCTCTCTGCTACTACCTGCTGGTCTTGTGCTGAATTGTCACTCTGTGTGTGTGTGTGTGTGTGTGTGTGTGTGTGTGTGTGTGTGTGTGTGTGTGTGTGAGAGAGAGAGAGAGAGAGAGAGAGAGAGAGAGAGAGAGAGAGAGAGAGAGAGAGAGAAAGAGAGCGCTCACCCCGTGTCCCTCTCCTACCTGACCACTTTGTCGTCTCAATCACCATCTCTATCTTATGCCCTTATCATAGGCATACTGCAAAGGCTCTTTCTTTGGCCCTCTTTTCTCTCTATATGCTATCTCAAGGTTCTGTATATAGGCCATTTGTATATATTTGCTTGCTTGTTGTTTCCTTTATTAGACTATAAGTTCCTTGAGGGTAGGGACCATCTTTTGCCTCATTTTGTATCCCCAGTGCTTAGCACAGTGCCTGACATATCATAACTACTTAATACATGTTTATTGATTGACTGATTGATTTAATTGCCTCCCGTGGGTTCACTTTACTACAATGCAAATGACTCCCAGATCTGTATATCCAGATCTAGTTTTTCTCCTGAACTTGTCTATCACCACCTGTCCTTGGGATATTTCCAATTCAGTGTTCTGTAGACAGGTCAAACTCAATGTGTCCAAAAGAACCCATTATCTTTCCCCCAGGCCTCCCAAACGTCTTTATTTCTGTTGAGAGCACCACCAACCTTTCAGTCACCCAGGCTTACAATCTTGGAATCACATTTGATCCTCATTCTTCCTTGCCCTTAGAATTCAATTAATCAGCAAATCCTGACGTTCTCTCAATGGCATCTTTTACATCAGACCCCTTCTCTCTAATCATATAGGTCAAGTTCTGTTCATCACTTGCATGGACTATGACAGCAGTCTAATAATTGGTCTAACCATCTTTAGGTTCTCCCCTCTCTAAACGTTTCACAAGGTGACAAAGTTATATTCCTAAAGCACAGGTCCAACCGTGTCACTTCCTGGCTTAAAACGCTCTAGTGTCTCCTTATTTGCCTATCTGGCATTTAAAGCCCTTCACGATCTGGCTCCAGACTACCTTTCCAAGCTTATTACACATTAGTCCCCTTTGTGTCCTCTGTGTTCCAGCAAAACTGGTCTCTTTGCTTTTCTTCATACACAACACTCCTTCTCCTGTCTCCGTGCTTTTGTTCAGGGTGTCCTACCATTCCTGGAATGTTCTCCCTCCTCCTGTATGCCTCCTGGAATATATAGCTTCTTTCAGATCTCAACTCTGATGCCACATCCTACGTGAGTCTTTTCTGATCCCTCAGCTGCCAGTGCTTCGCCCTCCACATTTATTTGTATTTAATAATTACATGTATATATGTTATTTCCCCACATAGAATAGAAGCTTAATGAGAAGGCCTGCTTCATGTTTAACCTTGATCTCCAGCACTGAACAAAATGCCTAGCACATAGTAGGCATTCAATAAATGTTTCTTGACTTCTTGATTATTTGACTTAATGCCTTCAAGTCTATTTGAGCTGCAGGTCTAGAGTTCAGTTCCTTATTTTCAATTAGAGCAAGAACATTTGTTTCAGTACCTTTCCATTCCAACAATGCTAATCGTGTTTATGCACATCACCACGTCAGAATCTTCAGTTACTAAAACTGAAGCCGCAGAGCTGGACTAGTGACTTAGAGCCCTTCATTTCTGTCAGCAGCAAAAGAGCTGCTCCACCCAACTCTGTTTTCAGTGTCTTCCCTTCCTTGTGTCATCAGGCCTTTGTCCTTTCTTGTGCTTTCTTATCATCTTCTTCCTGTTCGTCAGGGGTCTGATCCCCAAATGGATTTTGCATTTAGTTAACCCTCAAGACATCTAAGATAAGGTATTAACTAATAAGGGACAGGGCAGTTAGGTGATGCAGTGGATAAAGTGCCAGCCCTGGATTCAGGAGTACCTGAGTTCAAATCCGACCTCAGACATTTAACTCTTACTAGCCGTGTGACCCTGGGCAAGTCACTTAACCCTCATTGCCCAACAAAAAAAACAAACAAAAACTAATAAGGGGCAGCTATACGGGCTGGCCCTGGAGTCAGAAGGACCTGAGTTCAAATCTGATGCCAGACACATACTAGCTGTGTGACCCTGAGCAAGTCACTTAACCCTGTTGTCCTCAGTTTCCTTATCTAGAAAATGAACTAGAGAAGGAAATGGCAAATCACTATAGTATCTCTGCCAAGAAAACCCCTAATGAGGTCACAGAGAGTCAGACACAGCTGAAATGACTCAACAATGAAATTAGCTGAAAAGGTTTCACTTATATTGGGTATCTAGATTTCAAGAAAGTTCTTATTTCAAGATCTGAAGTGATTTAATCTTTTATTATAAATCCTGGTTATGGGTAGAAAGTGGAGAAGAGATTTTCTTTTTAGTCCCTTACATTTGTCCTATACCCTTTCAATCAGACCCAAGAAGTGGTCCCTACTTCCCTTCTATAGAAGGCCAGCCCTGGGGAAAATATACTGGAGAAAAATGTCCTTTCAGAAGAGACTAAAGTGTAGTGAGTTGTATTTGTGAGCAAGAATAACCATGGTAGCAATCAATTCAGGATTGACCTTACAAAAGGCAAAGTTAGGCTCATGGTATGACAGACTCAGCCTTAGAAGAAACTTTCATTCAGTGGAGGAAACAAATCTCTTCCATGATATCCCTTAATAGTGATAATCCATGATGAACTCAAATACTTCCAGTGACTGGGATCTCACTACTTCTTTAATCCCCTAGTTGTTTTTTTTTTTGTTTTGTTTTGTTTTGTTTTGTTTTTAGTGAGGCAATTGGGGTTAAGTGACTTGCCCAGGGTCACGAAGCTAGTAAGTGTTAAGTGTCTGAGGCCGGATTTGAACTCAGGTACTCCTGACTCCAGGGCCAGTGCTCTATCCACTGCGCCATCTAGCTGCCCCCAATCCCCTAGTTTTTACATGTAATTGAGAGAAAAAAAAATTTTAATTATCTCATTTGATCTTCATCATAATCCTGAGATAAGTGCTATTATGATACTTGTTTTGCTATTGAGAAAAGTGAGACAAACCTAGGTAAAGTGACTTGCCCAGGGTCACACAGCTGATTAAAGCTCATGTCTTCCTGACTCAGGCCCAGGATCCTATCTACTATGTTAAGGCTTCATATCTCTAGGAGTCCTCAATTCAAATGTCTTTCGAGGAATAATGTATTAAATCTAGCCAAACTTTTGGAAAATTAACCCATCTGAGAGGTATACCCTCCCCTTCTCTTAGTAGGCAAGTAGGAAGATACTGAAACAGAGTGTTGTATACCCTGCCAAGCATGCTCACCATTTTGATCAGTTTTGCTTAACACATTTCTTTGTCATTAAGGGACAGTTCTATGAGAGTAACATATATGAAAATGGATATGGAAGAAAGAAAAAAAGGTGGGGAAAAAGGATGACTTTAATTATATACATAAAGGAATAGCAAGTTGAATATAATAGATTTGCAGTTTCATGCAGAATCATATTTTTTCTATTCTATGTTATGGAAAATGATTGTTTTATGTCTTAAGTTCAAAAATAAAAATTAAAAAATAAAAAATAAAAAACAAGCATCTTATAACAAAAAAAATTAAAATTAAAAATGGTTGTGAACTCAAAACCCACAAAAAAAGAAAAGGGGGAAAAGAAACATCATTCAATCTAATTGAAACTAGTAAAACAAGGTCTAGTCGTAAATAAGAGCCACAGGCTAAGGGGAAGGGAGATGAAGGAGGACATTTTAAAGTAAATATATAGTAATTTAATAGCAGAAAGTGTCGTGATCTGTTTGCACGTAGGCCTTTGTTTTGTGATATCAAGTAACCAGTCGCAGTGAATGCTCCGATTTCCAGTGGGCATTAACACACCAGCGATCCAATAAATATCATTGCCTCGGTCACAAATCCTATTGGCTCTGGTCATTGATGAAGTATCAGGGATTCACTTACAATTGCTTCCCAACCTAGCTGAGAGAGAAATCCTGCAGGACTAAGTGTTTTCTCATAGAGAGGAGGATAGGTCTATATCTGGGGGCCTTAATCTTTGTTGTTATCCTGGACCTCTTTGGCATTCTGGTGAAGCCTAGAGGCCTCTTCTCAGAGTTAAGTTTCTAAATGCATCCAACAAGGAAATCTACTATCCTGAAGTAAAGATTTAGGGTGCCTGCATTAGAGCATAGAGTGCTTCCTCGAGGCAGCAGAGCGTGGTCTTTAGCCAGCCAGGGAACAGGACCTGGGGATCCGAGGGAGGAGGATTCAAAGAGGAAGCAGAAAGGACAGTGAAAAAACATCCAAAATCAATTTTGCCTTGCTTTCTCATTTCACCTAGCACCAGAACTACTTATCTTAAAGGAACCATTTTTCATCTTTTCTCTGTTATTCCTTCCCTTCTTGCCCTGATTCACCTCATACAGTATTGTGTACTCACATAGGAATCAGCAAATATTGTTTGACTGACTGTCAGCAGATGGTCAGCAGGTGTAAACGGGCCAGCCATGTGCCTTGACACCCAAGCCAGGGAATGGAAACAGAGAAAGGATGAGAAGACACATGATTCCCAAGTGGAAATGTACAAGTGCTTCTTAGTGTTTTGATCTCCTTGCAGAGAATCGCCATTCCCTCCTCTTCGTCACTTCCAGAGCCAGATTCAGTTCCGCAAATACTTGTGCAGAAGAAGTAACCATTAAATATTTGATTAGCAGAGACTTGTGTTCCAGTTTCCTCTCAGTTCCCTCCAGGGCCTGAACCCAAGCCAGCTTCCCCTGCAAATGACTCACTAGGATCAAAGAGTGAGAAAACCTGTTTGCTGGTCTCCTGCTGCTGGAATGGGGGATAGAAGCTCTTTATATAAAGATCGTTCCATAGGAGCCCTATGGGGGCTAGGAGCTACGGGCCAAGGGTGTGGTGAACAGTCAGGCACAAAACTGCTTTCCACCTAATCAGAGACATTCTATAGAATTAGATGCAGCCAGCAAAAAATCATGGGGAGCCCAGAAAGCCTTATGATAAGTAGAGTTATCCTCTACTTATCATAAGAGAATGGAGAAGGCATTATAACTCACTAATGCGATGGTCTACATTTGGGTTTTGGTGAATTGTTGCCATAAATGCTCTCTACCCCTTACCCTCTCTTCTCCACTTACTTGGTATATCCACTAGGTCCCCTAGTATTCTGCTCCCCACTCTGTATACTCAACCCATAGTTACTTGCATTGACCCCATGATGATTTGCAGCTAGGCGGCCCAGTGGATAAAGCACCAGCCCTGGATTCAGGAGGACCTGAATTCAAATCTGGCCTCAGACACTTGACACTTACTAGTTGTGTGACTCTGGGCAAGTCACTTAACCCTCATTGCCCTTCAAAAAAAAGGAGAGAGAGAGAGAGAAAGAAGAAAGAAAATAGGATAATGATCAGAGAAAGTCATGTTATAGTCAGAGACTCAAAATCTGTACCATTAAAAAGAGCAAGAGGTAGTAAGACATCATTTTTTTCTTAACTCAAATGACCTCTTTTTCTCTTAGGCTCCTTCCAGATCAAAGAATATATATTCCAAAATTGGGAAACAAACAAATTAGATTATTTGTCCTGAAATCTTATTTTTTAAAAAACCTCTTCAGGTCATGCTAGTTTCTCCTTGAGTGGGAATCAAAAAAATAGAACTTCTAAGGTGGTAGGAATTCAGATGTCATCTAGTTCAACTTCCCACCCAAAGCAAGAATACCTCTAAAAATTATGACAAGTGATCATTCAGTATCTTCATAAAAACCCCTAGGGGAAAAAATCACTACCCCCTAAGACTTCCTATTCCCTTTTGGAAAAGCTCAAATATATAGAATGGTTTTCCTCATATTGAGCCAAAATCTGCCTCCGTATAACTTCTACCCATTGGCTCTAGTTATATCCTCTACAGTGATGTCAAATGCAAATAGAAAATGGGGCCACTAAACTATATGTAGGAATCACTGTGGACCATATATTGACTTAGAAAATCACATATTAACATTATATATGTTCTATTGTATTTTTATTTATTTTTATTAAATATATCCCAATTACATTTTAATCCTGTTCAGTTGTACTTGGGAGTGGTTTTGGGGTCACAATGCAGCCTGTGGGTGGTATATGTGATACCTCTACATAGAATAAACCTAATCCTTCTGCTGTATGACAACCTTTCAAGTTTTTGAAAACAGATATCATGTCCTCTGTACCACTTTTCTTTTCCAGGAACTCCCAGTTCCTTCAACTAAGCCTAGATGGCATGATTTTATGCTCCTAACACCATTTTACTTGCCCTTTTCTGGACATGTTCTAGCTTGTCAATGTCCTTTTTAAATACAACTAGAACTGGACACAGCATTTGAGATATCATGTGACCCAGGTCAAAATAGAATGGAATCATTTGCTTCCTTTACTCTGGACATGCTATTTTTATTTAGATACTCTAAAAGAGCATTTAACTTGTTTTTGTGACTCCACATCATAGATTTATGCAAAAGGGGCAGTAAGGTGGCATAGAAGATAAAGCTCTGTACCTGGAGTCAGGAAGACCTGAATAGAACATCCAGCTTCAGACATTTACTAGCTGTGTGACCCTAGGCAAGTTACTTAACCCCTGCCTACTTCAGTTTCCTCATTTGTTAAAAAACAAAAACAAAAACAAAAACCACCTACCTCCCAAGGTTGTTAGGAGGATCATGAGATAATATTTCTGAAGCTCTTAGTGCCTGGCAAAAGTAGGTACTTGATAAATGTTTATTCCCTCCCTCTCACTAAAATAACTAGGTATTTCTCACATGACCTGCTTTTTAGCCACACACACCCGCCCCCCCCCCCATCCTGTACTTGTGGACTTTTTTTTAAAGATTGCTGTAAAAACATTACATTTAACCAATTAAATTTCCACTTGTAGGCTACAGGCAGCATTTCCACCTGTCAGGATTAGATCCTGATGCTGTCATTCAATGTATGAGTTATCCTTCCTATTTTGCGTCAGTCACAAACTTGGTAAGCATTCTAGGTATGCCTTCCTCCTAATCAACTGTAAAAGTATTGATGGGAGCACTGCCAAGGAAAGAGCCTTGCAACATTCCTTTCCCTCGGTGACATTACTCAACAATCTTTGGGTCCGGTCCTTTAACCAGTTCTGAACTCACCCTAATGTATATGCCATCTGGCTCACAAGACTGTACTGAGAAATTTTAGACTTTGCTAAAATTTTGTTATGGTACCTCACACAATTACTAGCTAGGTGACCCTAAACAAATCATTTAACTTCTCTGACCCTCACTTTCCTAATCTGTTAAATAAAATTAATAATGTCATCTACCTTAAAAGGTATTTTTGAGTACTAAATAATAATGCTTTTTGCAAACTTTAAAACTATAAACATTTGAATTATTATTATATTATTGTTATTATTATTCTGACCTAATAGTCTGGTGGTCAAAAGAGGAAAAGAGTTTTAGTCTGAATGATTATGCTGCCTCATAATATCCCTCTCTTTTCAAGGAGCTCACAAGTCATTCCTTTTAATTATCTATTTCTAGATTTTTTTTCAAGAATCAAAGTCAGTCTCAGATCTATAGTTTAAGTATCTTAACTTCTTCCCTCACTTGAAAATCAAGACAATATTTCCCCAACCAGTTCTTGAGGCATCTCTCCTATTCTATACAATCATATCTACAACTTTTTCACAGCCTGAAATGTAGATTGTCTGGCCCAGGGGACTCAACTCATTGACAGCAACTCTTCCCATCTCTGCCCTCTTCCCCATCTCTTTCACTTATCTTGAGCTTCAGTACTCCAGGGTGAGAGGCACATAGGGACCTAAAGCAGAGGGCATGAAGGACTAACTATTATTATAAAGCATTGGATTTAGACAAATCTCTCTTTCCCCCATAGTTAATTGACTATTTCTATTCTGTGAAACACACTCGCTCTTCCCCCAACAGCTTCAGTAACCAATATGAAGGGCCTTGAGGTAGCCTTCAATGACATCAACCTGATGGATATGCTAGTAGTTTTCTCTCTGAAGGAAACATAAATGATAATAGGGTTCAGAGATCTAATGTAGTAAGGGACCTCAGAAGTCATCTAGTCAGCTCACTCATGTTATAGATGAAGAAACCAGGGAGGTGGGAAATCTACAAGGGGAGGGGTTATAACCAGGAGTTATGAGGTACCCCTCTGCCCCACATGTCTACATCACTACCTTTGAGTTTTAAGTTTGAGCCCACTCTACCCAGACACCATGTTTGTGCGAAAAAGAGAGTGCTCCCGGGGGCAGGTGGGTGGTGCAGTGGATAAAGCACCAGCCCTGGATTCAGGAGGACCTGAGTTCAAATATGGCCTCAGACACTTGACACTTACTAGCTGTGTGACCCTAGGCAAGTCACTTAACCCCCATTGTCCTGCAAAAAATAAAGTGCTGCCCCATTCTCAAGAATGTTTTCATAACTTCCATCCTTGCTATATCTTTTTAGTAAATATCCCCTTGTCAAACATAATTGAAGTCATGTTTGATTGTTATAGGGAACTTGCCAGATGGGGATTCATGAACATTAGTAACAGAAACCCTAGTCCATTGGAATCAGAGGGTACTAGTCATTTGCCCCCTAGAGATTCAAACTGTGAACATAGGTAAGGAGTTGGGAGAGTGGACCCACAAGGGGTCTTACACCAGATTTCAGAATCTTTCCCTAGCTAAGTTGCCCACATCTTAATGAACTCTCTACACATGGTGACCTGACTCTCAAATCTACCTCCCCCCAACAATTCCCTGCATTATCTGCTCATCTTCTCTGATGTTTTAGTCTAAGAATTTCAGGTTTAGCATCACAAAATCACAATATCTGAGTGTTGGAAGGGACCTCAGCATCTCACTACTTCAACCCATTAATGAAAAGAATTCTCCCATCTGAGGAAAGGGCTAAAGAAAGCATTTAGATTAGCCCAGACCCAAATGAGAGTCTCCTCTGTAATATCTATCCCCCAGCCTTCATTAGACACCCTTTTGTTGTTGGGAATGACACTAACCTCATTCTAGTTTTGAAAGTTAAAATTCTTAGAAAGCTTTTCTAACTAATTAGCTCTTCTAATTGTTAGGAAATTTTTCCTTAACTGAAATCTGTCCTTCTGCCACTGATGTTAGTTCTTCCCTCTGGGGCGCAAATAGAACAAGTCTAATCACTCTTCCCTATTATTTCCTTTCAGATACCTGATGATAGTTTATTCTGCTGTTCCTCTTATCTCTTTATCTTCTTCAAGGGAAACCATCCCAATTGTGTTATGGCATGCTCTCAAGACACCTTTACCTTCCCAATCACATTTCTCTGGATGCCCTTTGGTTTACTAATATCCTTTTTTTTTTCTTTTTTTCTTTTTTGGTGAGGCAATTGGGGTTAAGTGACTTGCCCAGGGTCACACAGCTAGTAAGTGTTAAGTGTCTGAGGTCGGATTTGAACTCAGGTACTCCTGACTCCAGGGCCGGTGCTCTATCCACTGTGCCACCTAGCTGCCCCCTTACTAATATCCTTTTGGGGGGGCAGGGCAATGAGGGTTAAGTGACTTGCCCAGGGTCACATAGCTAGTAAGTGTCAAGTGTCTGAGGCCAGATTTGAATTCAGGTCCTCCTGAATCGAAGGCCAGTGCTTTATCCACTGTACCACCTAGCTGCCACACTACTAATATCCTTTTAAAAAATATTGTTTTTGAAAACAATATTCTAGATGTGGACTGGCCAGGACAGATTATCATCTCCCTCATTCTGGATGTTAAACCTAAAGCAATATCAGAACTTCAAGGCAAAGTTTATGCCAGTGAATATGATCAGCACAGATCTCTACTGGGACATGAATTTCCCATATGCCCATCACTTAGCATTGCAATTTGCATGTTTTCAGTGGGTGGTTTTATACACTTTCTCCTTTGAAGGCTCTCCCTTTTAAAACTCCATTTCATTCCAAATTAGTAAAGTCTAAAGACAAAAAGAACCATAAAAGGGGCCAGATGTTCCCCTGAGGCCCAAAGATGTGTAGCTCTTAACATCAGTACTTTCTTAGTTCAGGTTTGAAGTTTTAAAAAATAAGGCACTTTGGGCAGCTAGGTGGCACAGTGGATAAAGTACTGGCTTTGGATTCAGGAGGACCTGAGTTCAAATCCAGCCTCAGACACTTGACACTTAACTAGCTGTGTGACCTTGGGCAAGTCACTTAACCCTCATTACCCTGCAAAAAAAACCCAACAAAAACAAACAAAAAATGAGGCACTTGCAAATATTTAGACATCTTAAAATTGTACTATTGAACAATTGAACAATCAAGAAAAGTTTTACTTTGCCCTAAAACAGCAAGGATGTGCAATAAGGAGACATTGGCACTCAGCTTTTCTTAATGAAGTATCCCTTCCCCACCTCCCTCTCCATAAAGAAACATTTCTGGTCACCAAGACAAAATATGGTGAAAAACGTAGTGACTTGGTGGTCTTCAGAAATCCACCAAATCTGAGGGGCCCAGACTCTAGATGGTCGGAACTTTTTATGACCTTGGGTGACCAGAAAGCTGCAATGGGAAGCCAAAGTCAATCAGGTCCTGGGGACATCTTTGTCTCCTTTTAGGGAAAGCTAATCTCTATTGTGACAGCTAAGTGGTCCAGTTGGATAGAACGACCAAACCCTGAAATCAGAAGATCTGAATTCAGCTGGGACCTCAGATACCAGCTGTGTGACCCATGGCAAGTCACTTAATCCTAATTGCCTTAAAACATCCAGGGCCATCTCCAGTTGTCCTGATATATATCTTGCCACTGGATCCAGATAGCTCTGGAGGAGACAGTGAGGTTGGTGACTTTGCGCAGCCCTCCCTCACTTAAATCCAATTCAGTGTAAGTCAATAACATCACCTCCCTGATGTCATGGTCCTCTTCCAGAATGAAGGACAAACAACAACTATGTTATCAGTGAAATGTAATAAATGTTGAGGTTTATTGTGAAGGAGCATCCAAAATTTTGATCACTTTTTATCCAATATGACTTTGGTAATTCACTGTAAAATTGACCCAAAAAACACTTGAAACCTTTTTGGAAGTAGGGACAATGTCGAGATATATTCCCATTCTACTGGAAAACCTAAGTATTGAAATGACATTTTGAAAATAATCTCTTTCTATTTGGGGACCCCAAAGTATTCATTTCTTTTAACAGCATTAGCATCCCATGAGAAGACAGAAGAATTATCACTGTTGCTATTTTATAGGAGATGAAAGAAAGGCAGAGAACCACCGTGAGGAAACTTCTGTTTAAATGAATGTCACCTAGTCACTTGAAAATATTTTTATAAATGATCATTTGGGCTCTTTAAACAGAAGCCTCTAATTCCTGTATCAGACAGGCTATTAATTGTGATCGAAGAATCCAATCCAATTATCACTGGATCATAGAATAAAATGCTTTAAAGTCCTGAGAACTCATGTAGTCCAACATTCTACATTTCATAGATGTGGAAGTTGAGCAATTGTGGAAATCTAGATTGTATTGAATTTTTATTTATTTTGTTAAACATTTCCTGATTACATTTTAATCTGTTTCAGGCAAGGAGTTTGACACCTCTGCTATAAAATGCCTAAATTCTTTTGCTACCAAATTACCAACCAAATTTCCCAACTAAATTTGACAAGTAATGAATCTTTTCCCTCTTTCAATTTTCTATAAATTTATTAAAAGTTGATATCATATATTTATGTATCTATATTATGTTTGAATATCGCATATATTTACTCTCATTCATCTATTTCTTTATTTTTTCTAATAACAGATGATTTTGATGACCCCTACTTTGTAATAATATCTTTAAATCTAAGAGTACAATGCCACTTTTATCACCTTTTCTTCTCAATGTGCCCTACTGATATTCTTTTCCCCTTGTTTTTCCACATAAATTTCATTATGTCTGTGTCTAATCACAAAAGGAGCCCTTCAATATATAAAAATCAAAATTAATTTGGGGGGTTGCCATTTTTATTGGGTTAATCCAATCTATCCATGAGCATTAACTGTCATTTCAGTTATTTGGTCATTATAGTTTTAGAATTGTTCTTGGAGCAATTTTAATGAAAAGAATTGTAAGTCTTTAATGAAGACAACAAAAGTAAATTGGTCTTCATATTTTTGTTTTATCACAATATCCCAGTATAGCCCATTTTTGTATAGTAGAAAATCAGGAGATAAAAAAGTTAGGAATGGGCATACTACATCAGATAAAGTTCAGTTCATAAAACATTTAGCATTTTTGACTCCTGAATTTTAAGATTTTAAAAAATAAATGTTCTGGAGGTAAATAAACCTATGTAATATTAAACTATATAGTTATTATGTATGCAGCCATTTTTTATTTTGCTTATCATGAATATAATAGTATCCCATGAAAAATATATTATATACCAATGGGGTTATGCTTCTGCTGTATGAAAAGTGATTTAGCTAAATATAGTTGGACAGCACCACTAGGTAGGTAACAGATTCTTTATCCCTAGCAAACTAAGAAGTGAAGAAATATTAAAAATGGCCTTTGTGGCTTTCTGTTGATGTGACAATGGCAGAGTGTTGGAATAGGGGGCAGAGGTTACTAAGAATCAAACAGGTTTCAGACCATGTATAAATATTAATTTAATGATTGATATTCTAACTATGAAACTCTTATCCAATGACCAAACTAACTGAAATGCCACCAGAGGAACTGAACCATGCCAATACTCATAGTTTTTTCAATATAAATTAAACCAAAAGACACAAGGAGGGCACAGCTAAGTAGAAAGATGGCTTACAAATACTTTGAGGTGAGACAAATAAAGGAGTTGGTTTTATTGTGAGCCCAAAGGTATTAAGCATTCTTTATTTCATGGGATACTAAGTCATCATGTTTTATCATCATGATGAGAATAAACAAAAAGATCACCATGAAGATACCTGGAGCTTAAGTAACAACATTTGCTATAGAAGTTGAGATACATGGGGATATAATGAGAGCCTTCAAATTAAGTCAACTTAAAAATTACTGCTTGATGACTTCATCATAAAAGTGGACACAAGGTGACAATGAAAAATATTCTGGCAAATTATTCAAGACTAAAAAATTTTAAATGCCAAAGGCTTGTAGAATACTAAGAAGCCTCACATCTTTATATCATGAATTCTTATATCAAGAAAAAAAAAAGCCAGAAGTGAGTTAGTGAGCACTGAATAACATCACAAAAAATTTTACTACATGAGTCTTATCTTAACAAACAGCAACAAGTGACCACAGATGCATGTATTATTTCCAGATCATCTGTCCATGTACAATCACTTTGTTAGAACAAAGGTCAAAGTCAATATCAAAAGAAAAGAGAGGAAAAGAAAATATAACAAAGAACTAACTTCTAAGATTTCCCCAAACCCCCACCCCACCCCCAGCTCTAAATTTTGATCCTATAATCTTAGAGATGAAAAGTGATAACTACAAATTTACTGAGAACTGACTGATTCCCACCCACTCCCCCTTCCCAGGTAAATGAATTGCCTGGGGCTAACCAATCTTTATCAATTCCAGACTTTTGATCAACTTATGGACCTTCTCCACTTCCCCCCCAAGTAAACTATCCCCTCCCAATGGTTCCTCAACTTATTCCCTGGACTTTATGTTATTATGTAAAAGGTCCACCTACATTAAGTAGTTTCTAGTTAGAGTTAAGTAGCATCTGTACTTAACTCAGGAGCAGTTCTATAGTTTCTTTTGTTAAAGGTTAATTTACATTAAGTAGTTAGTAGTTTCTGTATGTGACTCTGGGGCAGTCTTTTGATTCCCTTTGTTCTGTTATCCCATAAAAACTCTGTCCTTGGTTCCCATCTTTGGGTATTCCTAGCTTCTGGCCTTTCAATACCATGAGTTCCTCTGCCCCATTAAAGACCTTATTTTCTCCTATATTGATAATTTCCTTAATTTACAGCTTAACAAAAGGAACTTAGAAATCATCTCATCTAGTTTCCCTTCCCACCCACCCCCACCACCATTTTAAGATCACAAAGGTGAAATGCCAAAACTGATTAATCCAGTCCTATGATTCCGAAGCCATTGCTTCTACACCAGTCCCTGCTTCTTCCTTCATCACTTGCAGGCCAATCTCTCATTATCAAAGGAGGAAGCCCTAACACCAAGGATCCTCCTTCATGTTCTTACATAGGCCCAAGAAGTAGCAAGTGCCTGCTTCCTGCCTAGAGCCTTTAAGTCTTTCAGCATAGCCAGCTCTAGATCTTCCCTGATAAAACAAAGACCTGTTGAAAAATTCCTAGGTTGGAGTTAACAGATTTGGGTTTGATATCAGTTTTTGCTACTTATTTTTTGTTTGTACTGGACTTCTGGTCCTCAGTTTCCTCATCTATAAAATGAGGGGACTGAACTACATGATTTCTAAGGCTTGAAAAAGCTCTCCTTAGGGATGGAGGGTGGGGGGTGGATTAGCAAATACTTCTTTTCTCCATATGCCAATTCAAACCATTTGTTTTCATTAAAACTATTTTGTACCCATTTTAACATTCTTATTTCCACATTCTCTGTTTTCAGCGATTCTGAATAAGGGGTTGCGAGGGGAGAGGAAAAAGTGGCTTAGAGATAGCTAAAAAGATTTATGAGAAAAAAAATTAAAATCTAAAAATAATACATCTATCTTGGCAAACCAACAAGTCAGGGTTAAATGATAACTGTTTACAAATATTTGAAAGCTATAAATAACATGGATGAAGGAGACTTATTTAGTGAGCTCTAAGGAGTTATAACTAGGGGGTAATAGCATAAGACTAAGCAGTGATAAATTTAGGCAGAGAGCAGAAAAAATATATAGTAAGATCAATAACTTAGAGTAATTTCCCTGTGGGAAGCCACTCTGAACAAGACTAGTTTGGATGACCTAAAGGGTATTATTCCCATGGGATAGATTAATATTCTAATGAAATTTATTGAAAAATCTGACACTAACTTAAATATATACAGTCGATGTTTTCTGTTTCAAAATGGTCACGGGCTCAGTTTAGGGATAAACTACATTAAAAATA
Source organism: Dromiciops gliroides (assembly GCF_019393635.1). Classification (NCBI taxonomy): domain Eukaryota; kingdom Metazoa; phylum Chordata; class Mammalia; order Microbiotheria; family Microbiotheriidae; genus Dromiciops; species Dromiciops gliroides. Next base: position 162,705,787 of record NC_057865.1, on the reverse strand, counting down.
AAAACAAAACCAGATTATTGTCTTCATCTCTAAACCAACCATCAACTTTTTTTTTTTTGGGGGGGGGGCAATGGGGGTTAAGTGACTTGCCCAGGGTCACACAGCTAGTAAGTGTCAAGTATCTGAGGCCGGATTTGAACTCAGGAACTCCTGAATCCAGGGCCGGTGCTTTATCCACTGTGCCACCTAGCTGCCCCGAACCATCAACTTTTTACTTGGGACTTCAATATACTTAAGATCATAGCTCTAGAGTTGGAAGACACCTCAGAAGTCATAGAGTCCAATATCCCACATTTTACAGATAAAGAACCTGAGGCACAGAGGTTGCCCATTTCTTCTGAGTCTTCCTGGACTATCACAGTCACTGCAGTATCTGATTCAAAACTCTTCCCTCCTGGGACAGCTAGGTGGCACAGTGGATAGAGCACTGACCCTGGAGTCAGGAGGACCTGAGTTCAAAGCCAGCCTCAGACACTTAACACTTATAAGCTGTGTGACCTTGGGCAAGTCACTTAACCCCAATTGCTTCACCAAAAAAAAAAAATTTAAAAAAAAAAAAGAAAGAAAACTCTTCCCTCCTCAAGGCAGTTATACAACCCCTGCCTCCCTTCCACTACCCTGTTTCTTCTCCCTAGTTCTGCACTTCAGATTGATTCAACATCATCTCACTATCTCCTCTTCTGCTCTAGTGTCAGAGGAAGAGGTGGCCCTTCTAGCCAATCCTAACCTCTCTCCTTTTGTCCTTGATTCCATCATTTCTTGTCACCTCTAGAAGTTTGCCCCTTAAGGGATACCATCTCTTTAAGTTTAAATCTTTTGGGGGGGGACAGGGCAATGAGGGTTAAGTGACTTGCCCAGAGTCACACAGCTAGTAAGTGTCAAATGTCTGAGGTTGGATTTGAACTCAGGTCCCCCTGAATCCAAGGCCAGTGCTCTATCCACTGTGCCACCTAGCTTCTCCCAGTTTCAATCTTTTTATCAATTTATCAACTCTCAATCTCTTCTTATCATACATTTACTCCACTCCTAGCTTAACTCATTCTCCAGACTATTCCCTCTTCTGACCAGCAATTGTAACCACCCCAATACACTTCTATCTTTGGGCCTGCTGTACTGATGGATGAGTCCGGGATGGAGATCACCATTTTCTGAGAGGCCTCAGCCATACTTGCTTCGTTCCCAGCTCAGCGCACTCTCTGGACTGCTCCAGCTTCTTATCAGCGTCTTTATGCTTTGTCCCTCTTCCCTCCCCCCACTTTCCAGTTCCACTATATGGGGAACACAGTATAAAGAATTAATTGTTATTTGAGGTTTTTAAGCCTCCGCGGCGCACACTGGCCTCGGGCTCCGCAAACCGCACGGTGCTCCACCCACTGGTCGTAGTCGTTGCCAGGGCTCTGGCATCTCACATCATCACCACTCACCGATGCCTACATGGGCCTGGCAAAATTATAATGATTGGAAGCCTAGTGTGGGCAGTCATGTGACTGTCAGAGCGGCCATCCCATTGGCTGGGACTGTGTGGGGTGTTTCTAGGTTTGGGGGAGGAGAATTGGGCATTCTAGGTGGAAGCTGGAAAGCGACTTGCGTTCTGCTGCGTATTTTCAGCTGATTCCTGGGTGGTGGTATTTTTCAGGTATTATAATTTCCCTTTCCCCATTTTTATTTCCTTTCCCTTGATCCTACTGATCCTGTTTGCTTTTTTTTTTTTAAGTTCATTCTTTTTAAAATAAATCTTGTTCTGTTTTGAGGGAGAATGCCGGTCTCCTTCCTTGCCCCAATATTGCAGTGAGCCGCTTAGCTAGCACTCCCCAATTAAAAATTGGTCCTCACAACAGTAAAAATAACCAGAGTTGGTAAGTAGGATGCTAGGTTCCCTGCTGAGTAGGTGGGGGGTGGGAGGTAGGCCATGGGATGTTTGAGGAGGGATGAAATGATTTGGAAGAGCTGCTATTGGTAAGTTGGAGTTGTGAGCTGGTTAGGACAATACAGAAAGATTGCTTCTCTGCACTAAGGGCCCAGTTGAGATTATGCAGCATTTATAATGGACCCAGACAGCACAGTTCTATCATTTTTTTCCAGGTTCATTAAGTAGCACATATGTAGGAGCCAAGGCAGCAGATTATGGGAGTAATCTAAGGCTAAGGTTTGGCAGGACTAGGAGGTTTTTGATAAGATAAGGGGACAAGAGACTCAAGAGAAGAAGACAGAGTAGAGTTGAACTGATTCACAAAGGGATAAAGATGGGGGAGGGAAGAGAGTATAGCTACTGCAGAGTTAATAACCTGGAAAAGAGCTGAGAGATCAAGGGATTGGAGGTCATAGTGAGGATGAAGAATAGTTTTAGAGTTGCAAGGCAAAAGAAGAAGTGGAATAACAGCAAATTGTGATCATATAAAGGAATTTCAGAGTTCATGAACATAGAAGCGGTACATTTGTGGGTGATGGCAAGATTAAGAATATAACTACTGGGAGCAGCTAGGTGGCGCAGTGGATAGAGCACCGGCCCTGGAGTCAGGAGTACCTGAGTTCAAATCCGGCCTCAGACACTTAACACTTAACTAGCTGTGTGACCCTGGGCAAGTCACTTAACCCCAATTGCCTCACTAAAAAAAAAAAAAAAAAATATAACTACTTCTGTGTGCAGCTGAGGTAGGTTCAGGAATAGGTCATGGGAAATGAATAAGTTAATGAACTAGGAGGTTAGGGTATTTGACAGGGTCTCCATATGCGTGTTAGCATATGGAGTAGGGAAGGAGGAAAATTCTGTGAGTCAGGCACTGCACTTATTGAAAATTATTTCATGGGATACTAAGTCAAAAAAAAGGAAGAAAAGTGTCCTAATGGTCAGTAGACAACAGCCAACAGAATCTTGATTAGGTTATAAATATGGATTATATGAACCTCAAAGGGTGACTGATTACTGAATAATGGTGATGGAGAGCCTAGAAGTGTCACTAGGAAACAAGGAGTGTTCTAACTCTCCCATCATGGCCACTGATTTGGTGGGTATGATTGAAGGTGCAACCAGTGCTGGAAAGGTAGCTGAGAAAGTTGTCATCAGGAAGGAGTCAGGTCTCAGTGCCTGCAAGAAGATGGAAAGAGTGAGAAAGGAAAAGGTTTAAGATGAAAGCTAGTTTGTTACCTAAGGATTAGGTGGCTTCAGAAGAGGACTGGAAGGGATTGTCTTGATGCTGATGGGAAGAAATGGAGGATGAAGAATTGGGTTTGAATAGTTACAACTAGGGTTTAGGGAAGGTCTGACAGAGTAGAAGTATGTTAATAGTTGACAAATGAGTTCAGATAGATTATCATTGTCATAGGTTATCACATACACTACAGTGAGTCTGCTGTTCATCCTTTGTTCTAGAAGAGAACCAATGAAATGACAAGGGTGATGACTTGCTGGTGAATTTTGGATTTAACTAACACAGAGGTGCACAAAGTTGTCAGCCTCACTCTTTCCTCTAAAATATCAACTCAGAGAGAAGATGAGCTGAGAGAAAAACAGCTCTTGACGCTCTATGTATTGTGGAAAGCATGGCACTTATTCAACACTTCTACTCATTGAGGGATGCACAAACCAACAGGGTGAGCATGGGATTCCCCAATGAGTGGCTGCTAATGCCACTTAACACTAGTGTGTTAAGTATAGGTTGCATCTCTGCTGATTAGAAATATGCCCAGATCTCCCTTGTCCTTCAAAACAAAACAAAAAACTTGACCCTACTATTCCCTCCAGCTATCATTCTGTCTTTTCTCCCTTTCAGAGCCAAACTCCCAGATAATGTTATCTATACTTTGCCTCCTTTTTTTCAATTCCTCCTCACCTTCACCTCAATCCCTCAAAATCTGATTTCTACACAATTGCTCCACTGAAGTTGTTCTTTTTTAAGGCTGCCAAAGATTAGAAGCAGCATGAAACATCAGAGAGGGCACTGTCTCTAAAATCAGAAGACTTGAGTTCAAATCCTACCTCTGACACTCATTGCCTCTCTGACTTTAGGCAAGGTAACAACCATTTATTAATTGCTTATTATGTGCTAGACACTGAGCTAGTTGTAAAGATACAAATGCAAGTGAACAGAGATTCCCTGCCCTCAAAAAAACTTGCATTTTAGTAGGGTAAGATAATAGCAAAAAGGAACTTAACAATTGGGGTAGGCAAAGATGGGGAAGGTCCCCACATGAGTTGCTAGGTATAAAAGATCTGAGAGCCAAAAGTAGAACTGAAAGAGGAATAAAAAGATGCCCAGCCTAGGCTGCTCCCCAAAATGGAGGTGCTGGGAGGAACTCACCATTAAGAGAAAGGGACAAGAAGCTGAGGGGTGCTCAGGCCTTGGGGCAAGTCTCTTAACCCTCCTGGGCCTCAATTTTCTCATCTGTAAAATAAGAGGCTGGAATAGTTCTCTGAGGTCCCTCCCAGTTTTAGATCTGTAATCTTATGGTCTCTATTGTTAAATCCAGTGGCCTTTTCTCAATTATCCTGCTTTTCTAGTAGTTTCCTTAATTTTGATGTTGAGGTGTTCCTCTGGGAGACCTATAATCCTTAAATTATTTCCTGATAGATTGTCCTCAGGATCAATGATTCTTGCTTGTATAGAGATCATATGTTTTTTAAACATTATTGCCTTTTCTCCTCTTCATCCAGATTGTCCTTCACTTTGGTATATTTATAGTCTGAATCTGTTGATCTCTCTTTCCCTTCTTTGGATTCAATTCAATTTTTTCTATTCTGCTAATTTTTTCCATTGTACAGGCCATATGTTTTGATAATTTTCTCCTAATTCCTTTTCTTACAGTTTTCAGTTCTCTTTTGAAAAATTCTGTAACATTTTTTTGTGGTTTCATGTTCTCTTGGGTAACTGGCTGGTACAGTGGATAGAGCACCGGGCTGGGAATCAGGAAGACTCATTTTCCTGAGTTCAAATCTAGTCTCAGACACTTACTAGCTGTGTGACCCTAGACAAATTACTTAATCCTGTTTGCCTCAGTTTCTCATCTTTAAAATGAGCTAGGGAAGGAAATGACAAACCATTCCCATATCTTTGTCAAGAAAATCCTAAATTGGGTCACAAAGAGTCAGACACTACTGAAATGAATGACGAGCAAACTCTCCTGAGATTTCACAAGTTCTGTGTTTCATCAGACATTGGTTCAATTTTCTTTGTCTTGTAATATTTGTTTAGAAAAGTTTGCAAACTTTTGAGGTTTTTGTACCCATCATTCCTTCTAACGCTAATGTCTTCTCTGTTGACTTTTTCTGTTTGTGCTCTAAGGTTTTTATTGAATTTTCTTACTCTTAAAATATTTAGTAGTCCCGGCCCTTTTCTCCCTTTATAGTTTCCTGCCATTCACTTTCTGATTTCTCTCCCTTTGATGGTGGGAATGCTCACAAGAACAAACTTTGATTCTGCTTTACCCTCTTCCAATGCTGAGAATTTACTTTCTGCCATCTTTGGTCCCTGCAAATATTTTTGGGTGGACAAGACTGACTCCAAGTGGATTTAAATCCCCTTTCCTTTAGGTTGGATGTGGCCGCACACATGGCTCTCTGTCCCAATCCCATTCCCGCGTCCTATCCTCTCCTTCTCTTGGTGAGCTGAATTAGCATATGTTACTTTCATAGAGTTGGGGGAAAGTAACATGGGTATTCTGAGCAGAGTCTGCATCCTTGGAGTTTCCTCACTTTGGTGCTGTCCCAGGTATTAGGAATTACACACACACACACACACACACACACACACACACACACACACTCTTCAAAACACTTATCCTTCCCCCCACACTCCCAGTTGGGCAGAGTGGATTTCTGCAGCTTATTATAATGGAGTTGGAAATGCTTGCAGTCTCTGTAGAAGGAGAAGAATCCCGGTGTGGTCTCAAAGCACAAGCCTATGGATTGGTTCATGTGACCAGCTAGAGCATGGAAGATGGTTAGGGAGAGAAACTGAGTGAGCACATTAAGGATTTGCAAGTGCCCATTCATAAGGCTCTTACCTCCTTGAGTTTCTTGATTTCTCGCCTTGTGGATTCACCTATAATTTTTCTCCTTCTAGCACATGATTATTCTTTTTGGTGTTTTTTGAGAGTTAGTGGAGACTGGAAAAAAATCTAGTCCTCCATTTTGTTTGTAATGTGCCCCAGAAATCTCAATCATACTTTTTTAATGTCTCTGCAGAATTTAATACTGTGGATTACCCTTTCTGTACACTGAAATGGCATAGCCCAGCTGTCCAGTGCTATGTATGTGTGTGTGTGTGGGGGGGGAATTAAACCAAGAGAATCCAACCTCAGCTCTTGCCAATGGCCATTCTCTCAGCCTTTCCCAAGGCAGTATAGTACCTGGACTTCGTGCATGTCTCCCCTCCTGTGACAGTTCAATGCCTGCTCTTCTATATATTCCTCTCATGGATGGCTGGCATCTTGGCTGCTCAGAATCTGATAACTCAGAATACAGGCAATTAATATCTCAAATGGTAAATTCCCATAATCCAAGGTTCATATAGATTTAACAATTGAGGATAATGATGACAGCAAAAAATGTGAATCAGCTTTATGACTCAGGATATAATATATAATACACAATAATTCCAAATAATAACTACACATATATAATCACAATTACATATAGTAGATGATAAATGTAAATGACTGACATTTTAATTCATTATTGTATAATTTCCATCAATGAATTAATAAGTAAAATCACATCACCTTGAGGGTCGATGTGAGCTGCCCAATATATGCTTAGTAAAAATAATAATACTTCTAGAATGAATTTATACTTGCCATGGCAATCAATTTACCAAGGAAATACTTTATAGAATTTGATCAAATAATCAGTTGGAAAAATAAACAATTTAGAATATGGGAGAATAACACTTCCAGAATTAATATTGTATTATAAAATCAAGACCATCTGGCATTGGTTCAAAATAGAGAGATAGATGAACAAAATACACATGGAAGAATAAAAGATAATGAAATTCAATAGCCTAGTAACTTTAAAAAACAATGTAAAATATACTATGAAAACTGGAGAATTCTAAATGAATATTAACTTAATATTAATGAGAGTATTATAAAATATAAATTTGATCATATGAATATGAAAATCTTTTGCACATGTAAACGTCATAGAAGACGAATAGGTAAGATCACATTTTACATGGTCACCCATGTAAATAATAGCACCTGGTCCTTTATCTTTCTTGACATACACATCAAAAACGAGAAGAGTTACCCAGGAAAGAATAGAGCTCTGGTGGAGTTAACAACAGGCCCAACAGCCCCAGCTTGATGTAATATATATCCCACATGATTATGGAACTTAATGATAGCATTATTCTTTGCCCACCCATCATAAAAGGAGGATCTTGGAGATATCACCAGGGGTAATAAGGTTAAGAGTAAATTCCAAAGAATGGTATCGTATACATAAGTGAGGAAGCTACTTTAAATGTCATTGAAAGTTTACTAGTTATGAGCAATATTGAATATCTTAAGCTAAAAGACAGAAGCATTACTTATCATGTGCTGGTACTGGTTTTACATGGGAGCAGTGGATCCAAGAGTCCTTCTCTCTGATTTTGATGGCAGTTGGACTTGTCAGCAATACCTGGAAAGGACCTTCCCAAGCTGGCTGGGTCCCACTAGTCCACTCAAAATTTTTGATATATACACTGTCTCCTAGGTTCAAATCATGTAAAAAGAAGTCCAAGGGGCCAGCCTGTACTGCTACTGCTGCCTCGTGGAGTTCAAGTAGCCTGGCTTGTAACTCCTGTATATAGGAAGCCACAGAGGTATGCCCCCCCCAATGATGTATATACTGGGGGAAAGGGTTTTGCTTGGTTAGGGGGGGTGGCCAAAAAGCATCTCAAAAATTGATATATGTTGTTCTCCTCTTGGCCTGCTGCTCAGATAGAATAGTGCCAAGGATAGAACATCAGGCCACTTTAAATGAGTTTCAGTGCACAATTTGCCAATGATGCTCTTAAGCTCTTTATCCATATGTTCCACCTGGCCTGAGTTTTGTGGGTGGTAGGGTATATGGAACTGTGGAGTTACTCCCAGGAAAGAGTAGATTTGGGACAGAACAGAATCAGTGAAATGTGTGCCTTTGTCAGAATAAATGCAGGTGGGTGGACCAAAGGAAGGGACAATCTCTTTAAGGAGAATTTTGGCAACAAATGCAGCAGTGGCCCAGGGGCTTGGAAAAACCTCCACCAACCCAGTAAATTGATCAACAATAACAAGACAAAACTTATAATGTCCCACCTTAGGCATTGTAATATAATCAATTTGTAGATGTTCAAATGGTGTATATGCTAAAGGATGCCCTCCATAAACTTTAGCACAGAAGGTATGTTGATTATAAGTCTGCCAGGTGGAGCAAGAAGCGCACACTGAGAGACTATGTTGGTAACCCCTGGGGCAACCCAAGCCCTTTTAACTGAGTCCACAATTCTTTGTATGCCAAAGTGGTCATTCCTCTGAATAGATAGGCATGCCTGGGGAAGAAGCGGCTTTCCCTCCAAAGTAACCCAGACCCCATTGACCTCTTTAGTTTTGAATTTCTTTTTTCCACTTCTCTACTTCTGATTTATCATAAGTAAAATAAATGGAAACATCATCAGAAGATGAGAGGTTAAATTCATATTCAGGGGCTTCCAAGGCAGCAAGTTTAGCAGCAGCCCATATGTTCCCTTTTAAGATAGGGTCATTCTTCTCTTTGTGGGCAGGGCGCTGAACAACAGCTAGAGTAGAGGGAAGCTTCAAGGCAGATAGAAGATCCTTAATAAATTCTCCATTAGCAATGACTTTACCAGCAGAGGTGAAAAATCCTCTCTGTAGCCACAACATTCCTACAGCATGGCAGACACTAAATATGTATCTGGAATCAGTGTAAACAGTAGCACTTTTTCCTCTGGCTAGCTGACAGGCTTGTGTGAGAGCCACAAGTTCAGCAGCCTGTGCACTAAGATGGGAGGACAGAGATACTGCCCAGACAGTATCATAATCAGAAACTACAGCAGCACCTATATAATGGATTCCCTCACATATAAAAGAGGATCTGTCAGTATAGAAAATAAAATCAGGGTTCTCTAAATGTGTGCCAAAAAGATCATCACAAGGTTTCTCAGCTATGTCAATTAGGGAGGTACAGTCATGCAAAGGTTCTCCTGAGAATAGGAAGTCAGGAAGCAGTGCTGGGTTAAGGACTGTACAATGCTTTGAAGTGATTCTCTCATTTCCTAGCAGGGTTACTTTATACCTACTGAGCCTTTGATCTGAAAAAGCCTGTGTCCTATGATGCAGTAGGAGAGCCTCCACTTCATGAGGGCACTGTATGATTAGAGGGTTACCTAGGACCAGATCAGAGGTTTTGTCTACCAAGAGAGCAGTGGCAGCTACAGCCCGCAGGCAGGGTAGTGCTCCAGCAGCTATAGAGTCAAGTTGGGCAGAATAATAGGTTATTGGGTGCTGGGCAGGTCCTAATTTTTGAGTCAGGACCCCAGAAGCTACTCCTCTCTGTTCATGTACAAAAAGAGTAAAAGACTGTAGCCTGGGATTCCTAGTGCAGGTGCTGATAACAAAGCCCATTTTAATTCTGATATAGCTGAAAGATGCTGGGGATCCAGCTGTAAAGATTCTGGGACAGAGTTTTTGGTTAGAGATATAAGAGGCTTAGTAATTTTACTAAAAGAGGGTATCTATTGTCTGCAATACCCAGCTGCTCCCAGAATAGCCCTTAGCTCTTTCTTAGTAGAGGGAGCAGAAAGCTGTTGAATAGTCTGGACATGCTTAGGAGAAATGGATCGAGTGCCAGCAGCCAAAACAAAACCCAAATATTCCACCTGAGGTAGACACCATTGTACCTTTGGCTTAAAGATCTTGAGGCCTTAAAGACTTGTGGCCTCTCTGGTAGAACTCTAGCAATAAATGGCAGCTGTCTTCCTGGAAAATCTCAGCATTGGGTGCAGCCAGGAGTAAGTCATCTACATGTTGAACTAAGGTGGAACCTTTAAAAGTAATGGAGGCTAAATCCTGCTGGAAAATTTGAGAGAATAGTGTGGAACTATCAACAAATCCCTGTGGGAGTCTGGTCCAAGTCCACTGTGTATTTTTCCAGGTAAAGGCAAACAAGTATTGGGAGTCTTGGTGTACTTGTATTGAAAAGAAAGCAGAACAGAGATCTACCACCGTGAAGCATGTTGCCTCACATAGGATTGAGGGAATGAAAATAGCAGGGTTGGGCACTATCGGATGTCTAGGTACAACATAAGAATAAATTGTTTGCAGATCTTGTACAAAATGATAAACAGATTTGCCATCTGACCCAGGCCTAGGCTTCTTAACTGGCAAAATGGGAGTATTACACAGGGAATGATGGAATGGGACAATAATAACTTGGTTTTTCAAAGCCTCAATTATAGGTACAATTGCCTCAATGATTTCCCTAGATAAAAGATATTGTGGAATGGATGGTTGTTGGCCACCTTTGGTCTTAATGGTAACAGGCACAGCAGATTTAAGGAGACCTACATCAAAAGAGGAAGAAGCCCACAGGGACTCAGGAATATCAGAATGGATTTCAAATGTATCCCTTACTGTTTCCTGAGTGTCTGAGATCAAAATTGGCAGCAAGTAGACAGTATCCTCTGGCAATTTCAGGGAGATGCCACCATCTGGAGAACAAGATATGGTTGCTCTAAATTTACAAAGGAGGTCACAACCTAATAGAATTGCAGGAGAGTTGGATATAAGATGAAATGAATATCCTACTGTAAATGGGCCCATAGATACCATGCAAGGGGTTAATTTTGCAACTTTTTGAGTTTTCCCTGAGACCCTGACTACATTTATAGATATAATAGATGTACATTCAGGATCAGGTTTGCTCACTAGGACTGATCTTGAAGCTCTTGTATCTAATAAACAATTATAACGTGTCCCCAACCCTAAGGGTTACATGGGGTTCATTATTCTGGGGAGGTGAATGTACTGACACAAGAGGGCTGAGGATATCAGGGTCTGGAAAGGTAAAGCCTTCAGATTCCACCATCCTTTCCCCTCCCCTGCACCATCAGTCCTCTGTACCTCTCTGAGAGGATCTATAACTGTTTTGATTCTGCCCGCTGAAGGAGTTTCCAAATTCACCAGTCATCATTTGTCTAAGCTCCTTTTGCCTAATCCTACAGTTCCGCATCATGTGTCCCCATCTATTGCAGTAATAGCAAAATCTAGGGGGTTGATGGTGATTCTCAACTGCCTGGCCTCGCTGCCTCTTTGTTTCCTGTAGTGGAGCCAAAATGCTCTGGGATGTGGTTGTTTCCTCAGCCTTGCCTTGTAATCCCTTCTCTTTCTGTCTGTCCCTTTCTTCTCTCTCCTTTCCTTCATAAATATATGTTGCTATTTCTGTAATTCTGTCTGTACTAAGGGCATTCCAACCTGGACACTGCCTTTCAAAATATTTCCATATTTCTGGCAGGGATTGGTGAACAAAGTGATTAGAAATGAAATGTGCACCTTTAGAATCTAATGGGTCTAATCTAGCATGTTCTTAGGCAGTCTTACACAATCATAGAATCTATTAAGTCTTTCATTAGGTTCCTGAATGGTATCTACAAATTTTTGCCAGTTATCAGTCTTGCTAGCACAGGATTCCATTGCCTTTAACAATGTTTCCCCTTGCCTCTTGCAGATTATCAAAATGCTCAGGGATATTGGGGTCCCAGTTAGGGCCTTCTAAAGACCATCGTGTAGCAGGTGTGGCTAAGGAGTTCGCTGCCACTATAATATCAGCTCTTTCACCTGGGGATAATATCATTTCCATGAGATCAGTAACATCACCCCAAGTGGGCTGATATCCTCTAAAACTTGCCCTAAACTGGCTGATAACTTTTGTGGGATCCTTATCAAATTTAGGAATATCTCATTTTCATGAACTCAAATCTTTGGGACAAAAGGGTGTGTATTGTCTGAGCCTCACTACAGCACCCTTTCAATCATGTGTGAGGATCTCCTGAAGGGGAAGAATTTGGGGCTTTTCTGTCTCCTTTAAAAACAAATTTTCTTCTGCAGTTGACATAGAGGAAATGGAGAAGCTGGTGTTTCCTCCTGTGTGAGCTCCTTGTTCACTCTACTCCGGAGTTCCCAATAAGTTAAATCTTTGGGGGACTTAAGGTACAGGATTAATTGCAAATCTCTCAATGTTTGGGGATCAAAAGATCCGGACTCTGGCCACTGGTCCTCTAATAAGCTAAAATATTCTTTATGCCACCTAAAACACAGTTTGACAAGTTTTCTCTTGGTCATGTCTGATTTTCACTATCAATTTACCCTTATTCTAATCCATGAATAACTTTCCTAATGGAGAGTCCTGGGAAATTTCATGGGGTATTATGCATTGTCTAATCCCCATCTTGTAATTCAAAATTTGCCATACTATAACAAAAATAAAAATAGTAATAAAAATAGAAAATCCACAAAAACCAAGCATTAACATGATCTTATCCTGTTTTCCTGATTAACCAGACTAAAGTTAGAGAAAAGCAGATACTTAAGGGGAAAAAAAAGTTGAAAATTTAAAAGGACAGGCACATAAAATCAGTGAGAATAGGTGAGACATAGAAAGAAAAGAAAAACCCACAAACATGGAATTTCTTACCCAGTTTCCTTGCAGAGATCAGAAGATTTGGGGGTTCAATATGCCCTTTGTGATAAGCCAAAACTGTGGCGAGTAAAACTATATGTGGAGGTAACTAGGTGGCGCAGTGGATGGAGCACCAGCCCTGGATTCAGGAGGACCTGAGTTCAAATCCAGCCTCAGACACTTAGCACTTACTAACTGTGGGACCCTGGGCAAGTCACTTAACCCCAATTGCCTCACTTTAAAAAAAAAACAACTATATGTGGTCGCCTTATTTCTGTCCCAAGTTTGGGAAAAATTAGCTGGGGTTTCTTACATATCGCTACTTATAAATTAAAAGCTTTAGCACAAGTTGTGGGGCATTAAGCACTTATTAAAGCATATTAGGTATTAGTAAGATAGAGCACATTGCTCTGAAAGTTAGGAAAGCCTCGCTAGGATCTAGGGAAGAAGAGAGAAAAAGGCACCTTCACCTATGAGTTTTAGGCCAAAAAAAAAAGGAGTCTCTCTCCTTCTGTGACTGCAAGCTTTGTGCAGGTCCCAGTGAGAGGCAGTCCTTACACACTGCTTCAAGCTAATTGGCTAGTATCACCCAAATCCATTGGTTCACTGGACTTGAGGGCAGTCCATGAGCAGAATGTGCCAAGGTCAGAGTTCAGAGAACACACCCAAAGTTTTATTGATTCTATGGATACAACATCTTTTGCATCCTTCTCTCCAATCACACAATAACTACTGTAATTCAGATTCTCCTCCTTCAGTAGTCTCCTAACTGGTCTCCCCATATCCAACTTCTCTCCTCCCCAGTCCAGCCAGCAGTTGACAAATTGATATTCCTAAAGTGCAGGTCTGACCTTGTCAATCCCTTGTTCCAAACGCTCCAGTGGGTTTCCCTTTCCTTTGGGCTAGAGCCAGATTTTGAAGGGCCTTAAATGCTAAACAGTTATTTTCTTATAGATCCTTTCTCCTGCCCTCCTCACTCTACATTCTAGCTAAACTGGCCCACTTGCCATTCCCTATAGATGATAGTCTATATCCCAACTCTGTGCTTTATCTCTTCACCTTGGATTCTCAGAACCCCCTGGGTCTCATCAAGGCTCACCTTTATGTTATCTCCCGATTCCTCCAGTTGATAGTACCTGACATTGAAATGTGTATTTATTTTGTCTTTACTTACTGGTGTACAAATTGTTTTCCTCCCTTAGAAAATAAGTTGAGAGTGGTGAGTGCTGTTTTATTTTTTATCTTTGTTACCCTGGTGTTTAGTGCTATCTCAGACACATGGCAAGAAGGTGCTTTTAAGAAATATTTGTTGAATTGAATTTAGCAGCAAAAGATCTGATTCTAGGGGGCAACTAGATGGCTCAGTGGATAAAGCACCGGCCCTGGATTCAGGAGTACCTGAGTTCAAATCCGGCCTCAGACACTTAACACTTGCTAGCTGTGTGACCCTGGGCAAGTCACTTAACCCCAATTGCCTCACCAAAAAAAAGAAAATGCTTGAATTCAGGATACAGTGAAGTGTTTTACAGAGAGTGACTTTTTGTTCTAAGTTTTATATTTTCTTTTCTTTCTTTCTTTCTTTTTTTTTTGGTGAGGCAATTGGGGTTAAGTGACTTGCCCAGGGTCACACAGCTAGCAAGTGTCAAGTGTCCGAGGCCGGATTTGAACTCAGGTCCTCCTGACTCCAGGGCCGGTGCTCTATCCACTGTGCCACTTAGCTGCCCCAGTCTTATACTTTCTTAAGTAGAAAACTCGGTCCTGGAGATTACCTGTTTTCTGGAGGGACATATTACATCCTTACTACCCAATAGGAGAATTCATTTGCCTGTAGAGACTCTGGAAGTTGGAATGGAAACACAAAGGATAATTTCAGTCCAGACAGTTTTTCCTCTACCCTCCCAACCCCAATAAAAGTATAGATAAGAACCAAGTGCACAATAGATCACCAACAGAGCTCCCATGAGGTAAATGAGTGGGTTTTTTCCTTCATAATTTTTGAATCCCATATGACTTTTGAAACTGTTTGTGGTGAATCAACAAATAACTTACCAAGTATAATTCTTAGCATTACGCTGATATTTAAATACACTGAGATTTCATACACTAAAATTAATAAAATGGCATTTAGAAGCTTATGCTGCTACACTAACAGTGGATGATTTAACTTTGTGTCAAAAGTATGTCTAAACATGGCTAATGTGGGAACTTTTCTTCTGGAGCAGGCAGCTATGTATTGAAGGCTTCATTTGTCACATTTTTGTATTTGTTCATTATGGGGTAGGGAGAGGGTAATATGAGGGGCAGATTAATAAAATTTTTTGAAAGGATATTTAGGCTATCTTATGCTATATTTATCACAATAGAATTTACTGCTGTAGAGTGGTGTTATCCTGAATTAAAACTCGGGGACTAAGCCACAATGCCAAAAAGGAATGCCAAAAATGCAGTGCATCCTTTTACCAAATAGATGTAAAAAACAAAACAAAACAGTATATTTCAATCTACTTCCATGATGGGGTAGGACTGCTATTAGTATTTCTGTCACTGGGAATGGGAATGAATGGAGAGCATTTATTGAAAAAAATATGCACAGGATTTAAATTAAACATCATTTGTATTTTTTAACTGTTGAATTGCTAAGACACATATGCTGTGTATCTTTAAAAATATATCTAAATAGGGGCAGCTAGGTGGTTCAGTGGATAAAGCACCAGCCCTGGATTCAGGAAGACCTGAGTTCAAATCTGACTTCAGACACTTGATACCTACTAGCTGTGTGACCCTGGGCAAGTCACTTGACCCTCATTGTCCCACTATATATATCTCTATATATCTCTATATATCTATATCTATACACACACACACACACATGTATGTATGCATGTATAAATAGTGACCATGAACAGCAAAAACTAAAGGGTCTGGTTCTGTGAATAAGACAAATATTGACTCATTTTTTCCATTCTTGTTATAGCAAACCTAGATGTTTATTTTTATCTAGTTACTCTAGGCCTCTTTGACCAACAGATTAAGAAATGTCACAGAATTAGCTGAGGAAAATAATTTTATAGCAGCTCCTCCAAATTTCCTACTTTGGAGATCAAATATATCAAAGGCATATAATTATATATAGATTCTAAATGTAGCAGGACAGCTGGGTGGAGCAGTAGATAGAGCACAGGCCCTCAAGTCAGTAGGACCTGAGCTCAAATCTGGCCTCAGACACTTAACACTTACTAGCTGTGTGACCCTGGGAAAGTCACTTAACCCCAATTGTCTCACCAAAAAAACCAAAAACCAAAAACGCCTAAACGTAAGAACACTCAATATTTTTGAAACTCTGAGTATGCTAGGGTTTTGAAACTGTCTTCAAAGTGATTGTAAAGTAAAGTGGATTTTTTTTTTAAGTGAGGCAATTGGGGTTAAGTGACTTGCCCAGGGTCACACAGCTAGTAAGTCTTATGTGTCTGAGGCCAGATTTGAACTCAGGTACTCCTGACTCCAGGGCTGGTGCTCTATCCACTGCGCCACCTAGCTGCCCTAAAGTGGATTTTTTAAAAGAAAAATTGATGTTTTTTCTAAGTCTAGTATTTTTGACTAATGGTTGATGTCAGAATGGGAACAAGGCCTGTTTGGTCAGTACTGATAAACCCTGAGTGCTCCAATTTTTCCCTCTCTAAGAGAGGGAGAAGTGCTGCTTTCCACTTATTTTAGGAGTAAGTTGTGAGAGGAGAAAGTAAGCCAAAACACTCTGATACCTTTAGAAGGAACATGACATTTGTATACACAGTAAATATAAGGCATCTAGTATTGGTAGCATTACTCATAAAGACAAGTAATGTATTCTGAGACCAGGGCAAACAAGTATCATAACCTGTGCCACAAGCTGTCTGGTTATATCAGTAGCCTATAATTCCCATTGTTTAAGGCCAGAATGGTCATCATCTTGATGAATTGCTAATGTAGCCACTTTTTTCAAACATCAATCAAAGGTCTGATCTTGGATTTGCAGGTGTGTACTTGGGTGCCAACTTTTTAATGAGATCCACTAAGTCTGATTTTTCTATGCATGCCTTGCACTCCTCTCCCCAACTGCTGAGAATCTTTTTCAGTTCAGCAACTCTCATCTTCGACAGATCCACTGATTCTAAGTCCAGCTTCTTCTCTGAAAAATAAAAGAATCATAGGATAAAACCCCTTAAGAGGCAAGGTACATCCTTATTATTGAGCTAAATCCAAGAATATTCAAGGCGGGGACTGGGGAAATTTTTGATTCTTAGAGAAACAAGAGAGACAAGACAAAGGAAAACACATCCAAAACAATGGTAATAATCCATATTCAGTCTCTGAGGTATATTCAGCCCCTGAGCCCCAGTATGTGCATTGAACTATGCTAAATTTTGGGGATACTTAGATAAAGCCAGATATGATTCTTTCTATCAAGAGGATTACACCGTAGTAAGGGGATAAGACATACACAAATACTGTACACTTAGCACAGTGTCTGGTACATATTAGGCACTTAATAAATGTTTATTTACCAACTGATTAACAAATAACTGAGGGGGGCAGCTAGGTGGCACGGTGTCTTTATGAGTAATGCTACCAATACTAGATGCCTTATATTTACTGTGTATACAAATGTCATGTTCCGTCTAAAGGTATCAGAGTGGATATCCAGAATCACGGTGGATTCTGGAGAACCTGAGTTCAAATCCAGACTCAGACACTTGACACTAACAGTGTGACCCTGGACAAGTCACTTAATCCTCATTGCCCTGCCCCAAACAAAAACAAAACAAAACAAAACTGTAATAAGATTGCAATTGTTAAGTATTTAGGAGAAGTAAAAGACTATCTTGACCTCAAAATTTTGCACTTTTTCCAATTTCTTAGTCCTCAACCTTGGAGAGTCCCCCATGATCTCATTATTTTATTCCTGCTTCTAGGGAGTCACCAAATCTGAGTATCTCTATAAAAAGTCATAAAAATCAAACTGATTTCAGCCACTCTAAATTTCTGATATATAACATCATTGCTGTGTAAGCAATTCTTATACTTCATAGTTATATATACTTCATAGCAATACTGATTTTTGAACCCAAATATAAAATAAAATGTATCCTAATCAAATGCCATCATATTTAACTCACACCAACATTTTAGTTTATCAAGATCATTTTGGATCCTGACAGTTATCCAGTATTAGTTATCACTCTTGGGTTTGTGTCCTATGAAATTTTGATACGCATGCTATTTATGTTTTATATAGGTCTTTGATAAATAGCACAGATCTTTCAAGATTGCTCCTGGAAACATTCAAGTTGACATGAAGCTATTAATGACTACCTTTGAACATACATTTAACCAGTTCCAGATCCATCTAAATGTACTATCAGCTAGGCTACATCTAACTTTTCCACAAGAATAGCATAAAATGCTCTATTAAGCACTTTCCTTTTTTTGAAAATCAAGACATTTGCCCTTCTCCAATCCAGTGGTTCGTGATCTTTACCCACCACTAAGAGAAGCTCTCACTAAAAAGAAAGAATTGGTTGCTGGGGTACAAAAGATGATAACATTGTGAGAGAGAAGAAAGCTGGTCATAGTGTGGCATACACCCTAGATTTTGGAAGAATGTATTTCAAAGGCTTAAAGGGTCAAAGTGAATTTCTAGTTCCTCTTGTCCTGTACTTTAAGAAAACCTGAATCCAAATTCACCCTCAGATATTTACTAGCTGTGTGATCCTAAGTAAGTCATTTTATCTGTTTGCTTCAATTTCCATAACTATATAATAGGGATTATAACAGCATCTACCTCCCACTGTTGTTTTGAGAATCAAATAAAATAATAATCATAACACACTTAGCACAGTGCCTGGCACATAGTAAGTGCTACTACATAAATGTTAGCTATGTTTAACTATTATTATTTTGCTTCCTATGCTTCCTATTCATTTTCAGGGGACTTTACTATTGTTTTTCTTTCTGTATTATAGCTACTCTTTATGGTAGCTACCTTAGTGGATATAAATAGGGCATTTTCTCTTTTTTCCTTTTTTTTGGTGAGGCAATTGGGGTTAAGTGACTTGCCTAGGGTCACACAGCTAGTAAATATTGTGTCTGAGGCTGGATTTGAACTCAGGTCCTCCTGACTCCAGGGCCGGTACTCTATCCACTGTGCCACCTCGCTGTCCCTTAAATAGGGCATTTTCTTCCTACCTCACCCTTTTTCAACCAAAGCCTTTTTGATTAGATTAGTATGACCTAAGAAAAATAATCTTCTTGCCAGTCTTTGTCTGGTGCACTTCATCCCTGCCCAGGAGCCTATCATTTCTATATTTTAAGCTGTGGTCCTGAAATTCAAACACTGCCTCTTAATTATTTCTTCACTTTCCAAATCAGTTTTTCTTTTTTATATACTTTGCCTTCAGTGGGCATCCTGCTCAATTTATTGCTCAAGACTTTGTAATCTTTGGCAATGCTTTCTAGGTATCTTCTGGCAGTATCATTTGTGCCTACACCCATCATGAAAAGTAAGTAATATTCATCTGTTTTGACAAGCCTTGGGAGGTTCTCTGTCAAGTCTTGGATATATTCCATGGGAAGACAACAGACTATTGTTCTTATCAGATTGACAAATAGCTGCCTCAGTCCCCCTAAACATGTGTCCTCTACTTGTGTTTCAGTGCCTTGGTGATCACTATTTGACATACCTTAGCTGACTTCAGGCATACAGGGAAAGCAACTCCTTCGTCTCTTAGAGAAAAAGTGAATCATTCATCCATTTACCCATATTTTTTTGTCTTTAACTTAAAGCAAGAATGCCAGTGTGGATGTAAGACAGTTTCTCTAATGAAAGGTCCACTATCATAGGAGAAGCAAAAATTAAACTGCTATTTGTAAAAAGTCTAAAAACTTTGATTCATAGGATCTTCTTTCTTCCTACTCATTACCTTACCTTGTCACTATCGTTGTACACTGAAGGTCATCCAGTCCCCTCAAAATAAAAAAGAACATTGTCTTTTTTTAAAACGGGGCAATGAGGGTTAAGTGACTTGTCCAAGGTCACACAGCTAGTGTCAAGTGTCTGAGGCTGGATTTGAACTCAGGTCCTCATCAATCCAGGGCCGGTGCTTTATCCACTGTGCCACCTAGCTGCCCCCGAGAACACTGTTTTTTAAGAATAGAGATATAAAGTGTTTGCCAAAGCTAATAAAAATGAATTGGAATCTAAACAAAGTTGAACTAGAGAGATGGAGGTTCTTCCAGAAATATATTCAGAAAGGTATCTCATTTCCCCTCTTCAAATGGTGCTTATATTCAGAGGGTTTCCCCGCCTCTTTTACAAAAAAGTGCTTTGGTTACTATCCCAAATAAATGACACATTCATGACCTATGGACTAGCAAATTCTATACCTATTACATTTCCTCATTTGATGGCTGACCTAATAGTACAACTCCAGAGCTTAAACCAACAACTGACAACTCATCCAGCTCTGTTCAACATTAGTTTTCCTGACAACAATGGGCAGAAAGAATGAATGTAAAAAAATAGGCATATCAGGATAAGTAGTTTCAGAAGGAAGATTAATTTGCATTAATCAACTGTTTTCCTGGCACTCTGCACCTGTGTGTGTGTGTGTGTGTGTGTGTGTGTGTGTGTCTGTATGTGTTTGCACATGCCCTACACTCAGGCTTTGGCATTTGACATTAAGAAAAGAGAGGAAAGACTGCTAAGAGTAGCTAATCCCTATCTGAACAGGCTTGTACAGGTACCAAGCTCATTTCTCTGGCTCCCCAACGGCTTCTTTAGCACGCAGGCATTACTCCTCATTAATAAGAGGGCATTTGATATTGTTTTGCTTATGTAAGGGTCTTGCCTTTACTTCACTGAAATTAAAACCATTTACCTTATAAAACTAACACAAAATAACAGTTTATAATCAGCAACTTAAGAGTTAGAGGTATCATTAGGCAAAACTGTGAAGTAGGCAGATTATCATTGCTACCACCCCACCTCACCTTTCTGTACCCCACACACCTTTCATAGTGCCCCCACCCTAAGGTAACTGATACATTTGTGCTGCCCCTGATTATCTAGGACTGGGCTTCTTAAATTTTTTCCACTTGCAACCCCTTTTTGCCCAATAAATTTTTACACGAACCCGAGTATTTAGGTATATAAAATAGGTATACAGAACCTTTTTTTTTTTTTTGGTGAGGCAATTGGGGCCAAGTGACTTGCCCAGGGTCACACAGCCAGCAAGTGTGAAGTGTCTGAGGCCGGATCCGAACTCAAGTCTTCCTGACTCCAGGGCCAGTGCGCCACCCACTGCACCACCTAGCTGCCCCTATACAGAACCTTTTACTGTTACCAAATTTTTTGCAACCCCCACATTCAGTTACCCACAGTTTAAGAAGCTAGGATCTAGGACCCTTTTACTGATGTTTGCCTTTCTCAGGAAATATTCAGTGTCACAGACATTTCTATCTTTTTCCCTGTGAAAATCTGCTCTTAAAAACCTGTCTCTGCATCTTAAAAGAGAGCAATCTCTTTTAAGCAATCCTATACAGTTCATTTCATAATAAAAAGAAAACTGAGCTTCAGAGAAGTAAAAAGACCCAGGTTTCCTCACTCCCAGTTAAGTATACTTTCTATTATAAAACCATACTTTATTTCATCCTCTTAGATGAGAAAAACCAAAAAGAAACAATAGCTTTCATATAATTAGAATACAGTAGGCACTGAAAAGCTTAAGATTTTATTAAATAATTCACATTCCTACCTAGCACAATGTCTTACACATAGATGTTTGATAATTGTTTACTGAATTGAAAAAAAGTCTTAGTGAATTAAAATAATTAGTATGTTCACTTTCTAGATGTTTCTATGTTAACAGAAAACTATCTTAACCTATAGGAATTGTTGTTGTTGTTTGTCCTTCATTCTTAAAGAAAATCAGGGTGATATCAAGATTTGCAGTGAATTGGATTTAAGTGAGGAAGGGCTGTGCAAAGTCATCAGCCTCACTCCTCCAGAGCCATCTGGGTCCAGTGGCAAGATATACATGAGGATGATTGGAGAGGCCCCAGATGTTTAAAGGAATTGGGGTTAAGTGACTTGCCCAGGGTCACACAGCTATTAAGTGTTTGAGGAGAGATCTCACCTCAACCTATAGGAATTAATTGTAGTGGATAACTTTCAAAAATTAGGCCCATGCTAGGAAGATACTTCTGAATGAAGGAAAGTTCCCAGAACGACAAATTACACCGTGTTGAACTACCCATAACTTCTCCTTGCTAAGAGTTTTAATCCACTGAACAATAACAAACTTACTTTCTAGCTTGATATGTCAAATGTCATCTGTCATGACTTGTTCTGTTTCTCTTGCTAAATGTGACTTTTGCCTGAAGCAAAAGTTGGTTCTATATACCTGATCCCTAAAAACCTAAATTAGCTGGGTTTCACATGGCAGGAAGGCTTACTCCCGTTTTATGCCCTGAAGACTACATGTATTCACAATATAAACTCCTGAGGGCAAAAGCCATTTCACTTTCGTCTTTGTATTCCTGGCACCTCACTTGGAGTAGCTACTTATTGATTGACTAAATGGTTAAATTTTGTCTTTCAGGGTTATAAAGAGCTATAAACATACCCTCTTTTGAATGACCATTCCACTTCCATTTTAGCAAATTTCAATATTTATTAAATGCCTAAGATGTGCTGATCACTGGTGGATATACAAAGATTATATGAGATAGTACCCATGCTCACAAAATTTGGAATCAGGTAGGGAGAAACCACATACACACACACACACACACACACACACACACACACACACAGAGCTATAAAAAACATAAAATACGGGGCAGCTAGGTGGCGCACTGGATAGAGCACCGGCCCTGGAGTCAGGAGTACCTGAGTTCAAATCCGGCCTTAGACACTTAACACTTACTAGCTGTGTGACCCTAGGCAAGTCACTTAACCCCAATTGCCTCACAAAAAAACAAAACAAAACAAAACAAAAAAACATAAAATAATGCATAGTAAGTTCAAAGGGAAAAGGACTATTACTGACTGGGAGAATCAGGGTTCCATGAAAGAAATGGCACTCATAAAAATGGATAGAAGATTTCAATTGGCAGAGGGCATTCCAAGTATAAGGAAAAGTGTGAACAAAAATGGAAAAATGCCAATTGGAATAATGGGGTAAGACTTGGAAGCACCATAACACATGTGGTCAGAAGTAGTACAAAATAAAAATGGAATGGTTTAGTAGTCCCAGATTGCAAAGGGCCTTGAGTGTTAAGCAAAGGAATTTACATTTTAAGAATTCAAATAGTAGTCAGTAGGGAATCAATGGAAAGGTTTAAGCAAAGTAGTGACATGCCCTATGCATAAGGAAGATGTCTTCATGGACTCTAAGGATGGGCTGGAACTAGATATGATTCCTTGAGGAGAAAAAGCTTTATCTCCTGTGTCTCCAGCCAACTGGGAATGCTGACATAATAGAAATTTTACTCTAGTTATACCATATTTAAGTTCGCAGATCTGACTGTCTATCCTCTTCAACTTCTCACAAATCTTTATTGCTGGTACATGGGCACTCATGGGGCGAGTGACTTCACTTAGGATCTTTGTGGCTGCGTCATTTGTTGCTCCGAGATAATAGCACTGAAAAAAAAAAAAGCATCAACCCAGAGTATTTATAATGTAAATAAAATGAAAATTAGAATAACGTAGTAGCTCAAAGATTGTCTCTAGAGATGAGAGTGGAAATTGGTCCTTATAGTACAACCCTTACATTTTTAACTCTTATGATCAAAGACATCAGAAGGATAAATGATGTGACAGCTGTGATCATTTCTATTATAAACTGTCTTTTCAGGAGCCCACTATTTATAGCATTCTAGGTAAAAATATAAAAGTCAAGGTACTTGATGGAGAGATTTAAATAATTAAAATGTTTAAAGTGATGGCAGTTTCATATTTTCATATGTAAGTGGCAGAGACCCTAAAAAGCAAATTCAAAGGTTGTGTTCTCCCTTCTCTCTCTCTCTCTCTCTCTCTCTCTCTCTCTCTCTCTCTCTCTCTCTCTCTCTCTCTCTCTCTCTCTCTCTCTTTTTTTAGTGAGGCAATTGGGGTTAAGTGACTTGCCCAAGGTCACACAGCTAGTAAGTGTTAAGTGTCTGAGGCCAGATTTGAACTCAGGTACTCCTGACTCCAGGGCCGGTACTCTATCCACTGTGCCACCTAGCTGCCCCTTCTCCCTTCTCTTAAGGAATATAAAAACTAAAATGGTTCTCAGTGATACAAGAGAAGATTTAAAATGTTTTGCTGTTGTCTAGATTTGTGATTTCATCCATATAGGAAAGTAGTAGTGTGGAAACTTCTTCTACCAATGCAGATGACCACCTTGTTTTAAGGGAGTTGCCTTGGGACACTGAGAGATTAACTGACTTGCCCAGGGTTACTCAGATAATATGTGTGAGAGGCAGGACATGAACCCAGATCTTCCTTACTCTAAGGCCCATTTTCTATCCAGTATAACACACTGCCTTTCTATAGGAAAGGATATACAATACAAAATATATTTGTACACATGAAGCAAAAATATACAGACAACTATACAAACACAATTTTTAAAAAATGCAATTACAATATAAGTATCAATAGTAATGTAAGACGTTTGTGTTTTGTAAAGATAACTTCAGCTAAAAAAGGGAGCAAAGCCTGCAATTTTGTTTCCATAATGACTAGGATTCCTCAAGGGAAAACAATCTAAGTCAAGACCACTCTACAGGGATCTTCTGATCTAAAATTAGACAAATCAGAAAACTAAGAGTTTGAAGACCCCCTCATTTTTTGATCAATGCCTAGGAGCTATTTTGAAGGAAAAAAGCCTCCTAAGTCTCAGATAGACATAGAGCATAGCTAACGTTGCCCTTTACAATACCAATACTCCCATTTTGTATGAGAATTGATCAATTAGAAAAAGATGCTCTTCTAGCTCTAAGAAAATCACCTGAAGAAAGTAAGATAGAGATTGAAAGTCCTCCATCAGATCTTAGCATATCAAGATTAGACTGCAATCCAATCTAGCACATTGAGAAAGATAGCCTGGGGCAGCTAGGTGGCACAGTGGATAGAGCACCAGCCCTGGAGTCAGGAGGACCTGAGTTCAAATCTGACCTCAGACACTTAACACTTACTAGCTGTGTGACCCTAGGCAAGTCACTTAACCCCAATTGCCTCACTAAAAAAAAGAGAGAGAGAGAGAGAGAGAGAGAGAGAGAGAGAGAGAGAGAGAGAGAGAGAGAGAGAGAGAGAGAGAAAGATAGCCTTCTCTAGACAAGGTGGATTCATGAGGAATTCTGACACTGAAGGCAGCTTTTAAGCAAATTGATTCAACAAACACTCTCAGGCTATGCTGGGCTTCAAGCCCTGTGTACTTCTCAGTTCCTTAATCATTCTGGGCCTGAATTTTCTTTTGTAAAATGAAGGGATCAGACTAGATGATCTCTAAGGAAAATCAATCTTAAATTCTGCAATCTTACAATCTCTTCAAATATTCTTCTCCACACCCTGTCCTTTAACCTCAGTTTACTTGGAGGACAGGGAATGAGACTGATGATGATAAAGATTTTGTGCACTACTCCAACCAGAGCCAGGGAGTAGAAAGAAGATTGGGGCAGAGTTCTTGAAGAGAGAAAACCTTCTGAATTCTCTTTTTGACCTATCCTCGGGATATAGTCCACTAGGGATCTAGATCACCCAAATTCTTATAAATTTGGTGAAATCTCTTAAGACCAACTCCAAGTAACTCTCCCTCAATCTTCAATTAGGAAAAGTGTTCGTCAAATTGGTAGAGGATGGAGATTATGCCCACAACTTTAACTATAGCAGAACGTATCCATCACAAAACATTAAAACTTTTTTTATTAAATGGCTTACAAAAGTAGTTCATAATCTGTGAATCAAGGATCCTCATGGGTTCACATGGAAGTTATTGCAGATAGCATATGAATTCATATCCATATCATTGCCATTTTGATCTTTATTCAACTCCAACAAAACATGCAGCATGACTTACTGATTAAAAAAAAAAAAACTTCTATGGGATGAATAAAGGTCTCTTACATACATACATACTTTTTAAATGTAGATGCTGCTCTGATTAATAAAATACAAGTTTACTTAAAACCACTACTTGAAATCATTTTTTGGCCATTTATATTTCCTCAAACAATAGTTACATATTATATAAATAAATGCAACTAAACCATGAGAAAGGAATCCCTGAATTCTTTTCATACTCAAATTTGCATTCATCCTCAAAAAAATTGGGGGAACAGCTGGCCTACATTATTGTGTTACTGTTTAAACCAATTTCAAAGTAATTCTTAACATTTTTTCCATTTCCTTTAAAGATCAATTTAGAATTGTTGTCCAAACTGGATAAATTTGAGACAAGCATGTAATTCAGATGACAACAAAAGGCCATCATGAGAAATGACCAAATTAGCAGTCATCTGCAAGCAAAAAATAAAAGTGAAAATGAAAGGTGAAAAACTACCATACCAGACGATTTTCTTTTCCTTTGGAATCTAAGCAAATGCTGATTAATTCATTTTCTATGGTTTCCTGGGAAAAGTCGACACCTTTGGCTATTAAGAAGCTGTAGAATCTTTCCAGAAATTCTTTACATACTGGGGGGAAAAAAATTACATTTGTAAGTGCTTTAAAAAACATACACCTAAACATATTCTGTGGACAACAAATCAACATAAGGAGTTTTGCAGGTCTTTGTGTAAGGAGTATGGGGTCAGGTTCTGTCAAAAATGCTTCCAGGCATCTAACTAGTAAATTGGCAGATGACTCTTTGAACCTACAGTCTGCTGAAAAGTAGGAAGGTTTCTCAAGAGCAGCCCTAAATTTAAAGGGAAAATTTTTTGATAGGTTGAAAAGAAAGCCTGAAACTAAAAAGATGAAATTCAACAGGAATAAAGATAAAGTCATATATTTGGGTTAAAAAAAAAAACCCACAAGTATAAGAAGGGAGAAATGTTGCTAAAAAGCAGTTCATGTAAAAAAAAAAGATCTAAGAGTTTTAGTAAATTGTAACTTGATATATGTCAAAGTGTGAAATAACTAAAAATCCTAATGTAATAGTAGTCTATATTAATGGAAACATAGTATATCTGTGGTAAAAGTGATAGTTACTTCATACTAGGCTCTAGCCAGATCACATCTGGGATATACTATTCAGTTCTAGGTGCCAGGTTTTAGAATGGACAAGATATAGCCATTTCTTTTTTTTCTTATTTTTAATAAACATTTTGGGGGGGGCAGGGCAATGAGGGTTAAGTGATTTGCCCAGGGTCACATAGCTAGTAAGTGTCAAGTGTCTGAGGTCAAATTTGAACTCAGGTCCTCCTGAATCCAGGGCAGGTGCTTTATCCACTGTACCATCTAGCTGCCCCTTAATAAACATTTTTATTTAAAGTTTTGAGTTCAGAATTCTCCCTCAATGCCCCCCCCCACAAGGTGGTAAGCAATGAGATATAGGTTATATATGTACAATTATGTAAAACATTAACCATATTAGTCATTTTGTATAAGAAAACTTGAATAAAAGAAAAAAAGTGAAAAATAGCATGCTTCAGTTGGTATTCAATCGGTATCAGTTCTTTCATTGGAGGTGGATAGTATGCTTCATCATTAGTCCTTTGGAATTGTCTTGGATAGTTGTTTTGTTGAGAATAGTTGTCATTCACAGTTCTTCATCAAACAACATTGCTGTCACCATGCACAACGTTCTCCTAGTTCTGCTCACTTCACTATACATCAGTTCATATATGTCTTTCCAGGTTTTTCTGAAATCATCCTGCTTATCATTTTTTATAACACAGTAATATTCCATCACCATCATATACCACAGCTTCTTTAGTCATTCCCCAATTGATGGGTATTCCTTTGATTTTCAATACTCAGCCACCACAAAAAGAGCTAATATAGCACTTTTTTTTGGGGGGGGGGGTGAGGCAATTGGGGTTAAGTGACTTGCCCAGGGTCACACAGCTAGTAAGTGTTAAGTTTCTGAGGCTAGATTTGAACTCAGGTCCTCCTGACTCCAGGGCCAGTGCTCTATCCACTGTGCCACCTAGCTGCCCCCCTAATATAGCACTTTCAAAGCATGACTAAGAAAGGAAAGTAACTCAAAACCATATGTGGACTGGTTAAAGAATTAGGGATATGCAGCCTGGAGAAGGAAATATTTAAGTGAAATGTGATAATTATCTTAAAATTTGAAGGATTCCCATATAGAAGAGGTATTATACTTGTTCCACTTGACCCTAGAGGTTAGAATAAAGATCAGTGAATAGAAATTACAGAAAGACAGCTTTCAAATTAATATAAGGGAAAGCTTCCTAAAAATTAGGGCTACCCATTGTAATAAAATAATGGAATTTGGCAGACGCCCAGAGGCCTCACTTGATTGATTTAGTATTGTTTGAATTGGGTGAGAATGAGAAACTAAGTACATACTTGGGGATGATTAAGTAGAGGCCACACCTGGCTGGCCCTGAGTGACATGTTGGTGTACTACTGACATCAGCAGGGGACCACTCTCAGCCAACCAGCTTGAAGGACCTCCCCTTTGGGGGAGGGAGAGAGAATGTAGGAAGGGGAACACACTCTGAGGAGCTCTCTCTTTCCTTTTTGGTGAGTTTTGGGGGAGTGTACTGGAGAGGGACTGCATAGCTGACTCTCATTAAAAAACTATGGACCCCAGGTGGTGAGGGGAAGGGAAGCCAGCTCTTCGAGCTAGCTGAGCTGGAAGCAAGTTTGGGGTTTGAGTCAGTCTTTGCTAGAGCCAGGGAGTGTATTCTTTTTTCTCTTCCCCTATTCCCTTGTCCCAGGCTTTATTAACTTCACCTTTGTTGTAAATTTTGTTCCCATTAATAAAACCTGGTTTGTTTGTGGAAAAGAGGCTGTTAATCTCCTTTCTTATTAGCCTGGGAGAAATAACTAAAAAAAGAAGTTTGGAAGGGAGGAAACTTTGGACCTAGAGGTCATTATTTTCTGAACCCCAAATATTATGGCAAGCCACCCAATTAACTCTCCCTATAATAAATTTGGCCCTTACACCATGATACCATTAGCAAATTAGAAGAACATGAAATAGTTTATTTGTTAGATCTATGGATAAGGGAAGAATTTAGGACCAAAGAAAATCTAGAGAACATTACAAAATATAAACTAGATAATTTTGATTATATAAAATTAAAGTTTTTTGCACAAACAAAACCAATGCAACCAAAATTAAAAGGAAAGCAGAAAACTGGGAGGAAATTTTATCAACAAGTATCTCTGATAAAGGCCTCATTTCTCAAACACATAGAGAATTGAGTCAAATTTCTAAAAATGCAAGTCATTCCCCAATTGGTAAATGGTCAAGGGATATGAACAGGCAGTTTTCAAAGAAATCAAAGCTATCTATAGTCATATGAAAAAATGTTCTAAATTACCATTGATTGAAGAAATGCAAATTAAAACAACTTTGAGGTATCACACCTATCAGATTGGATATGACAAAAAGGAAAATGATAAATGTTGGAGGGGGTGTAGGAAAACCTGGATACTAATGTACTGTTGGTGGAACTGTGCACTGATCAAATCATTCTGGAGAGTTAATTTGGAACTGTGCCCAAAGGGCTATAAAACTATGTGTGCCCTTTGACCCAGTAATACCACTACTAGGTCTGTATCCCAAAGAGATCATAGGAAAGGGAAAAGGACCCACATGTACAAAAATATTTATAGTAGCTCTCTTTGTGGTAGCACAGAATTGGAAATCGAGGGAATGCCCATCATTTGGGGAATGGCTGAACAAGTTGTGGTGCATGAATGTAATGGAATACTACTGTGCTGTAAGAAATGATGAGCAGGCCAATTTCAGAAAAACCTGGAAAGACTTAAGTGGACTGATGCTGAGTGAAGTGAGCAGAACCAGGAGAACATTGTACACAGTAACAGCAACATTGTATGATAATCAACTGTGATAGACATGGCTCTTCTCAGCAGTGCAATGATCCAAAACAAGTTCAAAGAACTCATGATAGAAAATGTTCTCCACATCCAGAAAAAAGAACTGTGGATTCTGAATGCAGATTGAACCATACCATTTCTACTTTTTGGCTGTTTTTTTTTTCTTTTTTGAGGTTTTTTTTTCCCCTTGTGTTCTGATTCTTCTTTCACAATATGACTAATGCAGAAATATGTTTAAAGTGATTATAAATATATAACCTATATCAGATTGCTTTCTGTCTTAGGGAGGTGGAGGGAAGAGGAGGGAGAAAAGTAATTAAAAATCTTAATGAAAACAAATGCTGAAAATGATCTTTGCATGTGATTGTAAAATAATAAAATAATTTATGATAAAAAAAACCCTGCATGGCCTTTGATTCAGCAATGCCACTGCTAAGTTTATACCCCAAAGACAACAAAAGGCAAGAGGGAACCTATTTGTACAAAAATTTTGTAGAAGCTTTTTGTGGTGGCTAAGAATTGGAAATCAAAGGGATGTCTATCAATTGGGTAATGGCTAAGCAAACTGTATTCTAGGATTGTGATGGAATATTATTCTACTATGACAAGCAGAATAATTTCAGAAAAAAAAACTGGAACCATTTCCATTAACTTATGCAAAGTGAAGTGAGTAGAACCAGGAGAATGTTATATATAGTAATAGCAATATTGTATGATGAAGAATTATAAACGACTTAACTATTCTTAGCAATACAATGATCCAAGACAATCCCAAAGGACTAATGATGAAGCATACTATCCACTTCCAAAGAAAGAACTAATATTGTTTGAATACTGTTTGAAAACTGAAACATGTTATTCTTTTTACTTTCATTCTTTTTCTTTTGAGTCTTGTACAAAATTACTAATAAGGAAATGTTTTAGATAATTGCACATGTATAACCTATATCTGATTGCTTACCATAGGGGGTAGAGGGGGGAGAGAGGGAGGGGGGGAGGGAAGAAGGGAGGGAGAAATCAAATTTAGAACTCAAAACTTTTTTTAAAATGTTAAAAATTGTTTTAACATGTAAATGGGAAAAATAAAATATTCATATTTTAAAATATTTTTTAAAATTAGGGCTACTCAAATAGTCTAGAAGAAATTTATGGTAATTTAAACAATCAAACCTCATTATTTACTTAAACTATCTCTTATGAACTTCCAGATATGTCAGTATTTATCCATAGGAGGGAAGAGGAGGAGACCACATAGACAGCCTACTTTACCAGGTCTGATTCATGTTTGGATAGGGGTTGGCCTAGATGATTGCTGAGGTCCTTTCTGTGATTCAGAATAAAAATAATGACATCTAGACTAGGGATTATTTTTTAATTCTTAATTAAGAAATATTTTAAAACACAAACTATTAAGCAGCATACAATTCTAGGCAAGAGGTAGATTAAAACGTTTAGGTAAAATATAGTTTTTGACTTGATGGAGTTTACAGAATAGTGTGAGGATCCAGCAAATGCACAATTAACTTTTTCAAGGATCTATAATTTGATCAGTGAAGATAATCACATCATAACTCAGTAGATGGTCTTCAAACTATTTAGGATCAATCTGGTGATTATTCTCTCCAAATTTGGCTAGGCCAAAACTCAGAAAGCACAGTCATTCTTTTCTTTTTTTTTTTTAGTGAGGCAATTGGGGTTAAATGACTTGCTCAGGGTCACACAGCTAGTAAGAGTTAAGTGTCTGAGGCCAGATTTGAACTCAGGTACTCCTGACTCCAAGGCTGGTGCTCTATCCACTGCACCACCTAGCTGACCCAAGCACAGTCATTCTTGACCCATAATCTAAGTTTAGACCAATATTCCAGTTTAGAAGGCCCATTATAGCATGCTCTGTTCTCACAGCCTTTGAGAATCCAAGGTAGCTTCAACCCAATGATCAAGCATCAGAAAAGTAAGTCTTAATTCCAATAAACATCTGAAATTCTTATAATCAGGGCCATGAGATAAGGTAGGACATAACTGCGGTGTTGGTAGCAATGAGCTAACTGCACCAGCTAGTTTCCTCAAACGGAGAGCCAACAGGTATGAAAGAACAAAAATAGAAATCAGTCTTAGAAAATGGAAAAGCTCTAATGGTAGCTCTATTTTTGGAAAGGAAATTTAGGATGGAAACAATGGCCAACTCAAAAATCCCTCTCAACTAAAAAAGTATAATAGCTATGATTCAAATTACATCTATTTTCAGTTTTAATTCCTCATAAATTATTTTAAAATATGTCTTAGGTTTTACATACAGGCAACATATTGTGGAAATTTATTTTGATTTGGAGACCCTGCCTTTGGGCTGAGATTAGAAAGTCTTAGGCCCTCAGGGTCTCTTCTGTGTGGGAGGTGCTGGTGCCCCTCCCCCTCTGCTTCAGCTGAGCTAAAAAGCCCTGTGGGCTGTACAAGATGCCAGGTCAGACAGCTGGGGGGAAAAAGCCCCCAGCTCCCTCTGACCTGAGCGGAGCTATCTGAGAGATCCCGGACTGGTCCAGGCCAGGCTCTGGCGTAGACTGAGGCACATGAGGCTGGAGGATTAGCTTGGCCTGTGGGGGTGCAGGAAGCCCCAAGATTTGAGTGGAGAGAAGAAAAGCTGTATATAGACCTGGGAGTTAGACTCAGGATCGGACAAGGAGATGGGGGCTGAGAAGAGAAGGGGGGATGAGATGAACAGTAACGCAGGACTAAGAGCAAGGAAGAAAGGCTGGCGGACATGATTTAGAGGGGCGGCAAAGGCGGCAGAGGGCAGACTGACAGAGCAGACAGACAGAAGGTCGGTGAGAGAGAAACACAGGGGTTCAGCCATGGCAGTAAGGAGAGGAAAGTTAGAAGCAGGGAGATTTACAAAGTGAAAGGGGCTCAGAGTTAAAATAAAGTACCTGAGTGCCCTAAGGCAAGAGGCAGCTAAGGCCCTTATTGTATTCAAGAAGTTCCAAAGAGACACAGTGGAAAAAGAAGTGCCACAACGCAGTCAGGTTGTATATTTTATTTCCCTGTATTCTTAATTTAAATAGTATCTCATAAATAAACTCTGCTTTGATTATTTAGTTAAGAGGCTTCTTAATATTTTGCTTATCAATTTGGGAGTGGAGCAGTGTGATGGAACTTTATAAACGGCCCACATTAAACTAACAGCAGTCAGATAGCCAAACAGTCAAAAGTCCCCAGATTAGTCCTCCAGTCAGATTAGACCCCCAAAATTAGGCTAGTCATCAAAAATATTCTACAATATCATGCTTTATCATTTTTTTCACAGATAAATGAAGAGTGCTCATAAAATTTCACTACAATGCATAAAATAGTCTAAGGTAGGGCTATTTATTTAAATCCCCATAAATCTCCTGTAGGCCATTCCACAGTCAATCAACAAGCATTCATCAAGCACCTGCTGTGTAGTAGGTGTTATATTAGGCCCTTGTATGAGATGATTATGGATTTGAGTCAGATTAAACTCTGAGGATGGGGTCTGGAAGGTACCCAGCCCCGCTGCAATACAGTTCGTTTAAAAGTTTATTGCTTGTCAAATTCTCACTGTCTCCTTTAAGTTTTATTGCCAATTAACAGTATTTTTACTTCTGCTCAGTCTCCCCACTTGTCACCTCCATCTTAGTTTTATCTGGAATCCCTCATGTGTCAGAACCCCAGTCCCTATTGAGTGGGTCGGGGAGTTCACCCACCAATTCAATACTCAGGACTCAAGAAGAAAGGGCAGGTGATCACAGGGCTTGGCACAGGATGCAGCAATTGAGTTGAGACCAGATGTTAAGTGACATGTTTCTCTTTCTCAGAGCAGAATCCCCTTGACCCTAGGGTCCCAACAATGGATTATTCATTTATTCTTTATTCTATTTCTTTGATTTCCCAACATAGCCGAAGATAAATTTTAACCCTGTCATCCTTCTAAAATTAACATGACTACAAAACGATGCTGAAACACCTGAGTGACTCTTCCTGTTATTCAAGTTGAATATCTTTATAGATAGGGGCTGGGAGAGGGGAGTCAGTAGGAACTGTGAGATCTGAAACATCTGACTGTCACTCCCCCATTCCCTCTTCCTTTGGTTTGACCTTGTTCCCCCTCCCCATTTCCCCCTTGTTCCTGGAACATGTATGCATGTCTCCATACATTGATCACGAGCTAAACACGCACCCTGGGTGAGACAGGATTGGATGTTAGATTGTGAGCTCGCCCTAGTGTGCATGGGGACTTCCCCCCTGACCAACATTCCTATAAGAGCTCAAGGCATGTATTAGCTATTGCGACTCAGTTATTGAGTTTGCCCATTCCTGCAGGAATGTAATAAATCTGTCTCTGCTTGACTTGATGATCTCCTCGAGTTATTTGGGTAAACTGAGGCAGTTTGCCCCAAACACCCTGACGATACAAAGATTAAAAATGAAGCTGTCCTTTCTTTCAAGGAACTTATATTCTGTCAGGGCAAATAACATATACATGTATGTAAGTATGTATGTAAGCATATACAAAATAAATTTCATTTTCTGGAGGTGGGGGAACATTAGGAGCTATGGGGAAATAGGAAAGGCCTCATGTAAGAAGTAGAATTTGAGTTGAGCTTTGAAGAAAATTAAGGAGGGAGAGTGAATACATTCCATGCATTGGAAACAGCCTATATGTACAAAAACACAGACAAGAGATGAAATGTCATGTGGGAGGAATACTAAGAAGGTTAATTTGGCTGGATTACAGAGCACATAAAAGGGAAAAGGTTGGAAAGGTAAGTTGGGGTGAGGTTGTGAAGGGTTTTAAATACTAGAGAAGTAATACTTGGGGAAATCAGAATTATGGACCATAATTTTCCATTCATAAACTCTAAAACCTTCACAAAACCCCATGGAGGTAACTTTGGGACATCAGACATTATCCCAGCAGAACAGAACCTTGTACAAGTTTTACCAAGTTGGGAAGGCTTAAAACATTGCCTTGTCAACATAATGTGTCTGCTATCCAAGGGCTAACCTATCTTTGTAAAAAAAAAAAAAAACAAAACCAAAAAACTGATAAACAGCCCTTTGTCCACTAGGAAATTAACTCTTTGCTCCTGGAGAGCCACAAAACAGAATTCATCCTGTGTGGCATCTTTGTGCTTCTGCATGGTGGTGGCAGCAGGGTAGAGACATGCTTAGAGGGCACTAAGAATCAAAGTTTTTAAGGCATCAAAAATATTCATTTAATTTGTTATATGTGAAATCTTTACAAACAAGTTGAATCAACACTAGAGAAAGTGAAACTCATCTATTCTTATTGTAAATGACAAAAGTTGCAGTGAAATGCATTGATGGTGATAATGGAGTTGGCAAAGTTGGTTTCGTCATGCACCCAGAGAGAACAGTAAAAATCTGGTTACCTGGTCTTTCAGTGTCCATAAGGGAACCACAGTGAAAACCACTGCAGTTTATGTACCAACATCCATTGCAGAGGATGAAAAAGCAGAACCTGAAAAAATCCTCCAAATCTAGTCAACAGATAACTTGACACACAATGAGGTCATCTAGTTCAACTCATTTATTAATCCTGTTCAATTCAACAAGCACTTTTTAAGTATCTGCATGGTGCCAAGTATTGTGCTAGGCATTAGAGATTCAAAGATAAAAGGGAAAAGTTCTTATCCCTATTTCACAGATGAAGAAACTGAGGCTGAGAGATTAAACTTTTCTGGGTTACACAGCTACTTTCTGAGGTAGGTTTTGAACCCAGGTCTTCCTAGATCCAAATCTAGAGCTCTATCCTCCACTCCATGCCACTTAGCAACCTACCAAGGCTTAATATAGGCACCACAATGTGAGATTACCAAATGTCCCATGCATGAAATGATGTTTTTTATTTCCCTCAGATGCATGATAAACCCAACCCCCCTGCTTTCTTTATTTGCCTCTACAATGAGGACTTGTGGGTCATTCCATTCAGCTTCAATTTCCTTTTGTCTCCTGGTTTCATTTATTGTGAGAACATCAAGATTGATAAAGCTGGCCATGTTACACCGCTGCTCAAGAAGATTCAGAAGTTCCCTATTGTCTTTAGGATAAAATATCATGTTGCCAAACTTCACACACAGTATCTCCCTTACTTATTTTGTGTTCCAGTCACCTTTGCCTATTTACTGTGCCTATATGTGACACGTAATCTACTGTCTCCATGCCTTTGCTTTTCCTCCAATGCTAGAATGTACTCTCTCCTCATATCAAAAAGATATAATCTAGGGGCAGCCAGGTCGCGCAGTCAATAGAGCACCAGCCCTGGATTCAGGAGGACCTGAGTTCAAATTCAGCCTCAGACACTTGACACTTACTAACTGTGTGACCCTGGGGAAGTCACTTAACCCCAATTACCTCACCAAAACAAAAACAAACAAAAAAGATATAATCTGTCGTCAGTTCAGTACTGCAAGCCTTTGCTATATGGTAAAAATCTGCCAGATTTCACTCTACTGGCACTGCCTTCAAGAATGCAGTGTTACATCCACATAATGATGAGGTATCTGGAATAGGACCTTGTGTTTTTGAATCTTCTTTCAAGGCTTAACTCCACTGTTGCCTCCTACTTGAGGCTTTTCTTGATCCCTACAATTGTTGATGACTCACTTTTTTTTAACACTTTTTTTTGTGGGGCAATGAAGGTTAAGTGACTTGCCCAGGGTCACACAGCTAGTAAGTGTCAAGTGTCTGAGGCCAAATTTGAACTCAGGTCCTCCTGAATCCAGGGCTAGTGCTTTATCCACCATACCACCTAGCTGCCCCTGATGACTCATTTTCAATCCTCCTTCCTAATTCCTTTGAATATTTTAATATTTCCTTAATTATGTGTATACTTTTTTCCCAATAGAAGGTAAGCTCTTTGCAGGCAGGGACTGTTTTGTTTGTCTACCTATCCTCTATACCTCATACTGAGTGGTACATAAATAAATGCTTGTTGAATGAATGAATGAATGAAAATCCTCAAATATGGTCAGTAAATTCCATGGTAATAAGAAATTGCTTTGTAAATCTTAAAGTGCTAGATAAGTGTTAGTCATTATTAGAATGAAACAGACTAGGGGCAGGTAGGTGGCACAGTGGATAGAGTACTGGCCCTGGAGTCAGGAGTACCTGAGTTCAAATCCAGCCTCAGACACCCGGCCTCAGACACTTGACACTTACTAGCTGTGTGATCCTGGGCAAGTCACTTAACCCCAATTGCCTCACTAAAAAAAAAAAAAAAGAATGAAACAGACTGGAAAATCTAACTACAATCTAACAAAGCTACTAGCAACTACTACACTTGTGAAGTGTAGAAAATAGTAACTAGATAATGTAGTAATGCCATCTACAGGAAATAGACTAAAAGTTTCTTTCTATAATTCAAACATAAAAAGTGGTAAAATAATGTAAAACAATATTCATGGTTATAATCAAAAGACTGATGAGCTCAGAACATTTTCTTAGGCCCCATTTTATTCCTGGTACCACTGATAATCTCTCAAGGTTGAAACTAAATATAAATGCAAGCCCTAGGTGTCACCAAGTTTTGGGTTTTTTTTAAAGAATTCCTATTGGTTACCACAGAAGCATCAGAATCAAGATAAGAAGAGGGAGAAGTTTTTTAAAAAATTTAGTCACTGTTGACTTGTTCTACTTTTGCCCCGT
This sequence comes from Dromiciops gliroides, assembly GCF_019393635.1. Taxonomy (NCBI): domain Eukaryota; kingdom Metazoa; phylum Chordata; class Mammalia; order Microbiotheria; family Microbiotheriidae; genus Dromiciops; species Dromiciops gliroides. Next base: position 162,668,387 of record NC_057865.1, on the reverse strand, counting down.
AGTCTTTGAAAATTAGTTTCCAGTAATACACAGCTCATTCCATCATAGGTTCAGGCTACAGAAGTGGCAGTACTAAGGGAGTGAATGTAATTAACTAATAGTGTACTAATGTACTGAGTCCTTTTTTACCACTGTTATCCCCTTCCTTGCTACAGTATCATCATGAGTTTCATGTGTTGAAGTTATAATCAATTAAGCTATTATTGTGTCAGATTCTGTTAGTAAGGCATATTATCATGGAGAACAAGAGAAAAAGAAGACATTGAGCATAGGGAGTGGATATAAAATTTAAAGAAACCTAGGTAGCTATTTAACAAAATAAATATGTATTACTAAAGTCACAATCTCAAAAAAAGAAGAAAAAAGTGTCATCTAGGGGGCAGCTAGGTAGTGTGGTAGATAAAGCACCAGCCCTGGATTCAGGAGGACCTGAGTTCAAATTTGACCTCAGATACTTGACACTAGCTATGTGACCCTGGGCAAGTCACTCATTGCCCCAAAGAAAAGAAAAAGTGTCATCTAATATACAAAATAGAATATTCTTATTTAAATAAACAATTCTGGACTTTTGTGAATTTCATTTTGTGTGAGTAGGTCTTTTGTTCAATGAACAAATTCAATTCCTATTTTATGCCAGCACTGTGTTAGACCTTTGGTTTACAAATATGAAAACCCTTTCCCTTAAGCTTATTTCTGCATCTCCTTTAACTTCTAATATAGTGGGAGATATATACGTCTATTACTATGTAGGAGTCATACATATGTGTCTATAAACACACTCATATCTCTCAATAACACTCAGTGGTGATATAATGGGTCTTTCCTATAACTGTGAAATCTAAAGGACCTAGGATCATATCTCAGCTACCTTTGTGATCTTGGGAGAGAAACTTCACCTCTCTGGTACCTTCCAGCAATTGAAATGAAATGTAATTTTGTTTACTATAGTTGCTACATTATATTCCAAGTTTCTTGGTTGTTATGATGGACTAGGGACAATGAAATCAAATCACAGCTAATGTATCTGCTTCAATTGGGCTTAGAACTTAAAATTAATTTAAAAAATGGCACCTATAATAGCTGTCATTCTGTTCACCTTCTCACCTTTCCTTCCCAGAATAATCAAGTTGTACTGGGCACCATTTTCAATTTCTTGTATATTTATATCATTATAAGCTAAATATCTTCCTTACTAAATCAAGCAGCAAAGCTTTCTCAGGTAAGTGCTGGATATTCAAAAGGAGCTAAATTTAGAATCATGGAATGTTAAAATGTAGAGCCAAAACTAACCTGAGATCATCCAGGCAAAGCCCCTCATATTACAGATGAGAAAACTGAAATTACTGACTTTAATTCCCTTTAATTGAAAGATTTTTAAAAATTAATTTTCTCTGCTCTTCTAATTTAGCCCACTAATTCATTCCTGGCTAATTTTTCTTTTTTCCTTTCGGCATGAATCAGCTTGAACTATAATGACACATGTTTTCTGGGCAAAGGGATGCAGATTTTCCCAACTGAAAAGGATTCACTTAAGGACTTGGGTCCAACTTGCCAGGTTGACATCGGTGATAATGGATTCGAGAAGAAGCGTAGCTAGTAAAAACTACGTTCAAGTCCTAGCAGTGGCCACAAAGTCACTTAATCTTTCAGTGACAAAGGAATTGATCAGAACTAAAGACTATTCCCTCTCTCTCTCTCTCTCCCTTCTCTCAATGCGAACTAAGCTAAACCCTCTAATATATGTATATGTTGCGTAAAATATACTACTAGATGAGAAAGGTGATTTCAGAGCCCCATAATTTAATTACTAACCCTCTGGTAGGCAGGTTCCCTTTTTTGTCTTTCGGAGGAGGGGGAAGGTTAAGGAGCCGGCCAGCTTGTTAACAGCACACCAGACTCATGGTTTTTGAAACGAGGTACGGAAAAAAAAAAAAAACAACCCAAAACCCAAAAAACTTTGCGGGTGGAGACACTTGCATTCTCCCGCTCCTAGTTATTTATAGCATAAGCCAGGCAGGGAGAAGGCAGCGCAAGCAACAGCTGCAGTCCTTGGAGCTGAGCGCCATTGCCATGCAAGTTCAGTCTCACCCCCGCTCACCTTCACAGTCGGCCCCCACGCGCACCAGGGAACCTTGCCCCTGTACAGCTATGGGGTCGGCGGCAAAAAGGCAGGTAGACAGGGTAAGGGCTGTGAATGCAGCTGCAGTCGAGAGCCGCATATCCAAAAAAGTTCCAACTGCGCGGGCCACCCACTGTCAGACGCACAAACCAGGGCTCTCGCTATTCTAGTACATGCCACCAGCAGCGAGGGGAAAGGGAGAATCTGGTAGTGTACATAATCTGCCCGTAGTTGCTAGGGGGCATGACGTAAACGCAAACTCTAGTTCCCACTGGCTCATATCGGAAAAGGCGTGAGAAGGGGGACGAAGCAATGGAACCTCTCTCCCAGGCGTCACCACCCCCAGCTCCCCTTCTGAACTGGCGCTTGCGCTCTTCTCCACGCGCTCGGCGCTCGTACCTTCGAGAGGAAACCGACGCAGGCGCGACGCCTCGCGATTCGCCAGGCCCCTGCGTACCGAGGCGGGAGTTTGGTCTTGATTGGCGTAGACGGCCTTAGGCAGCCGTGGATTGAATGGGCAGGGTGGGCGGAAGGGAGGGGGAAGTGTGTGGTTACCGCGGTGCTTGATGGGGCTGCTCTGAGACCGGTAGCGGCCGCCGTTGTGAGAGCAGCCCGTGCCGCCGCAGCCTCATGGCGGCCATCGGAGTCCACCTGGGCTGCACATCTGCTTGTGTGGCCGTCTATAAGGTAAGGGAGGACGGCGGCGGCTCAGAGAGAACCGGCTTGCATTACTCTCCCCAGACTCGGGGGTCGATCCCTTCCTTTGGCTACCTGGAGGGCCAGGCTGGCGGTAATGTCGCCCAGGGTCGCGTTCCTGCGGCGGCGAAAGCCGAAGGACGCCTCGGACCGGTGCCAGACTCTCGACTTTCCAACCCTCCCCTTCCGTCTTCACACCTCACCTTCAATCTTCTCAAATCCCTCCCCATTCCCTCTCCCCCACTGCCCCCTCCCAATCCCCATCCCCCCATCTCAGGCCGATCTCTGCGGGGGGGGCAGACGCGCCTGGCGCCAAGGAGGGTCGCGGGACGGTGACGAGAGGTGTGGAGTGACGTCACGATAGCATGCTCCTGACGTGGACCCTTGGCCCCAGCGTCGGGGGATGGGGGGAAGCGGAGTAGAGCCTGAGGGTGTTCTGGGGTCAGAACTCGGGGGTTCCGGGGCTTCTTCAAACTCCTGCGGGAGGGAGCGAGGGAGGGAAGGGCGGGGTAGCCTCGGCCTGCGACCTAGAACTGTTGCATTCTGTGCGAGAGGTTTGGCTGTGGAGGGGAGCGTGGGTGAGTATGGCTTCGTACTTGGGCTGTTTAATATGGAAGATTTCCCGAGTCCTAAGTAGGGAAAGCGGCATTGGGGGGCGGGGGCGGGAGGGGGGGATCGGGCCCTTCTGTCAGTTCCTTCGCGAAGAGAGATGAACAGGGTTTTTGTTTTTTCTTGCTACTAGTTCTATTCTTTCTGAAAATAGGCTCTATCAGGGCAGGAAGAAAAAAAGAAAGCTCCCATAGGGTTTGTATTACTTAATCCGGAGAAGAGAAGGTGTGTGGGTGTGGGGGCGGAGAGGAGAGAGGGTGACTTAATAATGATCTTTAAGTGTTGTAAGGAAGGTTGTTATTACACATAGGATGCATTAACCAATTATTGCCTGTGCAGAGGACACCAAAAAGAAATGGGTGGATTCAGCATAGAGGGCGTCTTCTACTTAAGGAAGGGCAAACGCTGTGTAACTCTGTTAAATGAATAATGGTAATACATTGCTTAAGTTTAAAATATTTATATAGCACCAAGATGTCCCCTTGTATAAGGCCAAGTTGTGTAAATAATATCTGACTATCCATGTAAAAGTAATAATCACAACATTGTAAACTCACATAATCATTATATGTCACTTAAAATTACTGTTTCCTTTTCTCCCTCCCCCATCTCTTCCTTAGGATGGCAGAGCACATGTGGTTGCTAATGATGCAGGTGACAGAGTCACACCAGCTGTGGTTGCTTATTCAGAAAATGAAGAGGTAATAGTCCCTTCAGACTTCTTTACTTTGCAGTAATCAAAAATTAGATACGTTTTAATTTATGGCTCTTTTGCAGGTTGTTGGTTTGGCAGCAAAACAAAGTAGAATAAGAAATATTTCAAATACAGTTATGAAAGTAAAGCAGATCCTTGGCAGAAGGTAAGGAACTCAGTCTTAACTGAAATAATGCATTTTGGTCAGGAAGAGAGGTTTGTAATCAAATTGTGATGTGAAAATTAGTAACTGGAATTACCTTACTGCATTCATAATGGGACGTTTACTTGCTTTAATTTATGATTTAGGTCTTTCTAACTTTATGACTTGTCACCCACTAACATTTCCATTGCACACTGGCTCTGGGGATGTAGTAGTAAGCAAATATTTCTGTATTATTTCAGTGGAGATAATACAAACTTTTGCCATTTTTGAGTTAGATGTTTAGGAGAAATGGACTGATGACAAAACTTAAGATAATTTGGAAGAAACTTGGAGAAATTTATTGTAGTATAGTTGAATTTTTCCAAAAAACAGTGATGATGTTTGGTGACAGCGTTTATAGATGTCAGTCTTCTATTACAGTGCCTTTGTGTAGTTTCTTCTCTAGAGTAACTTTTCCTGTTTGTCTCTTAACGTGCAAATTTAATCATTGTAGAAACAACTTAATTAATGTCTTAAATAAGAATCAAGTTAATCATCCACTGCTCTAACTTTAATTAAAAGATTAAAGAGACTTGCTTTCCCAGACTTCTGTCTCCTGAAATTATAGATTACAATAATAATTAAAGGTTTTATGTCCTTGTAATAATAATACTTTACATAGCGCTTTAAAATTTTCACAACACTTTTCCACATCTTTTAAAAAATTTTTCATACCAGCTCTGAGTTTGATAGAGTGATTATTAACCCATTTTACAGATGAGGAAACTGAGGCACAGAAGGATTCTAATTTGCCTAATGTCACACAGTGGAATAACTAGAATTTAGAGATCTTCTGACTTTAACTACAACCTTGTTACATGGTGCTAGATGGAGAATTTTGAATAGAAATTAATTTATCATTCTGAACTTGGGCTCATAAATGAATTAATTTTAAGACTCATTCCCTATGTAGATGCAGGAATCTTAATCAAAATGATCATTTATCTGTCTTGGTTAAATTGAACTCATGTTATTTTTTCTTCTTAGGCTGTCTCTACACCAGCCAAAACCAAAATATAGGGGTTTGGGGGGAGTAGGGCACAACATTGTGACAGCTACACTCCCACACTACCCTTTTTCAGTGTAAATTGAAAAATTCAGTTTATTGAAAACAAAACAGTAGTTTTCAGATCCTAAATACCACCCCCAAGTCAGGCAAGTATAGACAGGTTCATTGGTTTGAAGCATTTTAAGGACCCAACAGGATAAGGGGGAAGCCAACAGCCAGAATGGTAGATGACCAGCTTCTGTCATATCTTTTCCAGTTTCAGAAAGGTTTGTAAAAACTCTGCTCGCAAAGGTAACTTAGTACTTTTCTAGTCACCTAAAGAAACGCTTCTAAGTAACAGTGCAAATCAGGTAGCCTTCTCATCATGGCTCCCTCCTGGTACTTTGGGGTCACTGTAGCAAGGTTAGTAGAATCTGTGTCCCTCAGGGCACACTGCCAACAACATGTTAAGCACATGGGCTGTCAGGGCTTCTCCAGAGTTGGCTGCCTCACTCTCCAGGCCCTCTTTTCTACAAGTTCCCTTTCTACCAAACAGAATCTTTACAGACATAGTTATAGTCACCAGGTCTTGGCCTTGGAAGCAACCCAACCTTCTGTGGAGGAGTCAGCCCTCAAGTTGCCAAGCCCACAGAGTGCTTTATTGGCCTCCCAACATCCATCCCAGGTTTACTCCCAAAGCCAGGCTTACTCAGCCTTGGCCCCATGCCTATCAATGAACCACTCACAAGTAGCACCATCTAACTTGATGCCAAAGTCTTCCTTACACCCTCCCTGTAACTCATGCCCATCTGGCCTTCTAGCCAGACATGCGGTCCTTGGACCTGGTTCCACAGCAATTAGTCCCGAGAAGGAGGAAGCAACTGGCTCCAGGAAATATACTGAGACCACACAGAGCTTCCCCCAAGTCTTCATTGTTGCAACTTGATGCTCAGGAGCCTTCACCAGTTTCCCATTCCACAATGGCCACTGCAAATAGCAGTGCGGGCATCCGCTGGTCCAGACAGGAGACACGTACTCTTCTGGCCATACTCGGTGAGGCAGAGTATATTCAGCGCCTCCAGACTGTCCACCATAATGCAGATGTCTATCAGGCTGTGTCCAAACGAATGCATCAGGAAGGTTTCCGCCGCACAGAACGTCAGTGCCGCTCCAAGTTTAAAGTTTTGAAGGCTTTATATTTAAAGGCTTATGTTGCCCATGCCACCAGTATGGGTGACCCTCCACACTGCCCATTTTATGATACACTGGATCAGCTTCTCCGAAATCAGGTAGTGACTGACCCAGATAATTTAATGGAGGATGCTGTCTGGACCAAGCAATGTGATCAGAACTTAGTAGCTTCTGACCTCCCAGGGGAAGAGGGAAACAGCAACTTGAAGGCAAAGAGGAATCAGGCAGCAGATCATCAGACTATCTTGAGAGCAGCTAAGGAATCAGATGAGAATTGTCACCTAAGTGTGGGAATCGGTAACCAGCTGCCTGAAACCGGTGACCTTGAGGATTCCTGGGATGAAGCCTCAGGTGCAGGTAACTCCCAAGAGTGAGAAAATATTGGGGTCCTATAATGCCATGGTCTTGGGCACCCATGCATGATTGGGAAGTGGGGTCCTGCCAGTGGTCTTCTGCAAGCCTAGTGAATCATTGGTTTGGGAATGAGTGGGTATATGAACCGTTGGCTTCAAAAGGCCATGCATATGGGTCGTCCTCACAGGTTGGGTCTCTCAACCCTGAAAGATGAAAGTTCTATGTCAGTTCAAAGTTGTGATAGCCTGATTTCTTTAGATAACTGTAAAGGATTTGTAGTTTTGAATTCACCGTTTGGATAGGTAAGAGGAGGGGGTCATGAGGGTTGGGGAAAGATTGTAGAGGCATGGCTGCTTTATTCTCTGAGCTCCAAAAGTCAGGGGCTGAGTTCCTTCCCTAACCCAAGTGAAAAGGGCTCCTTCCAGGAGCTCTCATAGTCAGCTCTGTGTGGCTATTTTCTGCTGCTGGCTTCAAAGCTTTCGCTTAGCAGGAAAGTCCACTTTGCAACACTGTTGCTTTGTTTTGCAGGCTGCTCTCAAGCGATCCCCAGCTACAGCAGCTCCCACAGCCTTTACAGAGGTGCAGTTGCTCCCTGTCATAGCAGCACTGTGACCAGAGTGGGTGTGTCCTGTGAGCCGGGTCCCTGCGCCAGCACCAGCCGCAACACCCTTGGTATAGCCTCCACACAACAGCCCCAAGCCTCTTCCTCTAGAATCCATCTTCTTTCTGGTGGGGATGGGACTTTCACCAACCAACCACCTCCAAGGTGGGCACGGCGTAGAAGGCGTTCAGTGGCCAGGACCATTGCTGCTGAGTTGGCAGAAAACAGGAGACTGGCCCGAGAACTTTCCAAGCGTGAGGAAGAAAAACTGGACAGGCTGATTGCTATTGGTGAGGAGGCCAGTGCCCAGCAAGACACGGCCAATGAGCTCCGCAGGGATGCTGTAATCGCAGTCAGACGTTTGGCTACAGCAGTAGAAGAAGCAACTGGTGCTTTTCAGCTAGGACTGGAAAAATTGCTTCAGAAGTTAATCTCGAGCACCAAAAGTTAGGGGCTTGTTGTAAGAAAGTGATTCCTAAATTAGTAGTAGTAACATCTGCTTTCTAATGGTTGCCCTCAATGTTCCCTGACATCCTTTCTTGCGCAACTGGCCCTCAGAAAGAGGGAAGATGAACCATAAATTTGTGGAGCAACAGGAATGCATAATACAGGCCAGTTCCCTGAAGCCCATTACTGGTTAATGGAGGACTCCAGAAATATGTGGGCCAGCATGGTATTTAGAGAAGGTCTGGGGCTGGGAATCAGGCAATTACTAGTCCTGCTTCTGCCACTGACTTCCTGTGTGTCCCCAAGTTCTTAGGCAATTCACATCATCTCCCTGTGCATCAGTATCCTGATGTGTACAAAGGGGAATAATAATACCTGTCGTACCTACCTCACAGGGTTGTTGTGAGGCTCAAATGGATAGTAGATGTGAAAGCATTTAGAAAAGTATACTGTGTAAATGTAAGGTATTATTAATAAATGTGACCTTGGCTGAGGTAAGCCTGGGATGATGAGGCACGTTAGATTGCCAGGTATAAAAATGGGGTTATTTCCAGTAACCTCATTCTTTGAGCCCTGCACCTACCACTTGTTTTTTGTTGTTGTTGTGTTTTTTTTTTTTAATTCTACTTGACTGCTATATAGAGAGTGATTCCTGTTTTTTCTAATCCCTCTACAATCATACAACTAATATGGTTGCAAAGAATATGTACCTTTTTGAATACACTTTTCACTGCTATTAACTATATCACATCTTGACATGTCATACCAACTATAGCAACCAGATTTGCTCCTTCCCCACCACCACCTTTTTTTTTTTTTTTCCATTCATCTAGTTCCTATTGCACCACTAAGGGGGGGGATAAAATTAATGACTGACAGGGAACTGCAATAGTGTGATGTCATATTTCCATATTGATGAATGATTCTATGGTGAAATGAAATACTGAATGTTATATAAAATTTTAAATGTAAGTAAATACCTTGCATTTCATATTATGTAGTTCCTTTACTTTATGTGCATAAGTATATATTAGTAATTATCCTAATTTGGTTTGTTACCATCTGAGCTTTTTAGAAACAAATGACTTGAATTGTTAGTTTCCCTGCTCTGCTTCAAGCTGATTTCATTTTTCTAGGTTAGTAGCTTTTCTGTCTAGTGTGTGTTAGAGGGGCATGCCTTGGAAAACTTCCCATCTAGGGAACCTGTTAAAATCATACTTTCTCCAGTGTTGGTTTACCTAGTTGAATGGCCAATAATGAGAGCAAAGCATAATATCTCCTGCACCCTTTAGGAATAGAGTGGATGGAGACTGTGGAACAGATCACTGTTCTTTTGAAGCACAGACCCTAAAGCAAACCTTTTTGTCCTTGTTTATAAATCATTTCTCTGTAATACTTAATAGACCTCAAATTTATATTTAGTGTTCTTCATTTACAGGAGACCAAAAGATTGTAAAAACAAAACAAAAAAACCAACAATATTTTGGGGTGATGTGCCTATATCTCTAAATTTATTTTCTAAAAGGAAACCATTGTCTTTGATCCGAAAACTCAGCTAGAGGTTTTACATTTTGGGAAGTAATGTAGGAGATTATTTTGTTTCTTTTTCTTTTCAAGGAGATGGGAGGGAGGAGGAGGAGGTGGTGATGTATAACGAGAGACTTTTTAAATTGATGAGGCTTTTCAGAATTTTAATTGTCTGTTGGAGGGGGTAGGGAACATCTTTTTTTTTTTTTTTTAACCTGTGGCTTGTTTCTGCCTGAAAACTAGGGGGCATAATAGAGGACAGGGACTGTCCAAACCACCCCAAAGACAAAATGAGAACATTTAGTGCAAGTTCAGCACTTTGGAGAGATGCTAGACATGCGGGCTACTATGATAAATGTGATCTAATGAGTAATGAAGGTGGGAGGAAAGCTGGTATAGCGGAAAGAGCTCTAGAGTAGGAGCCAGGTGACTTCAGCTCTATTCTTGGCTCTTCTCATTATGGAGCTTTGTCCCCTTGGATGCTTAACCTTCCTGTATCTTCTTCATCTACAAAATGTCAGAGTTGAACTTGAAAATTTCTAAAAGATTCTTTCCAGCTCTCAAAAGTGATGATTCGAATGTAAACAAAAATTAATGAAATTTTTGCTTTTGCAGTAAATAAGTAATACATATTTGAAAAATTGTTTTAAATTACTTTTAAAGGGCAGTGAAGCAATGTTTAATTTAATATTTACTAAGGCACTGATCTCTTAAATTCCACATAAAACATCAAAGATACCATCCATGCTTTCAAAGAATGTATTAAGGTGGTGAATTATTCATTTTTAGACCACTCTTAAAAATTCTTTTTGAGAACCCTCATGTGGAGGTATATAAATCTAAAGAAACCAAGATTAAGTAGGCTTCCCTGGAAGAGATTGCTTGTTATAAAGAGCTCAGCCTTTGGCATGCTAAGCTGTTGGTAGTGAAACAGGGCTATCGGTGAGACAAATAAGAACATGGGTGGAGGTTTGGAACTGCTACTATGAGAAATGCTATCATGGATACGCTGTTGGCCAAGCAGACAAAGTTAGCCAGGTGGTGTTAAGGTAAAAGGTATAGGTCTCAGGAGTACTTTTACTAGAGTGGACAGAATAAAGAGTATGTTTTGAAAGTTACTGAAGGAGTGAAGAGAAAAATATGCAGATAATCAGGAAAGAATAGTATCTTAAATGGTAAAGGGTGTGACCAGGAGTCAGGTTTTTACCTGGGTCCTAGTCCCATCTTACTACATAATTGTAGGCATGTCATTTCACCACTCAGTGCCTGAGGGTCCTCATCTGTGAAAGGGGGATAAATAATAATAACTGTCCTACCTCACAGGGCTGTTGTGAGGATCATATGAAATAATGAATTTGAAAGCGCTTTGAACAGTTAAAGCACTATATAACTGTAAAGGATTGGTGAAATTGGAGACCCATAGCACATCAGTGGTGGTGTATGCCAAGCCTCTGGGCAATGACTATATGTGTAGGCAAAGCCTATGGAGAGGGAGGAAGAGAATCCTCTCCATCCATTAAAGGTTGGGGGAGATGGGCCAGAACTGACTTCCTTTCTGCCTTCCAGAAACCATGATGTGCATGAGGTGCTCTTTGTACCAACCCCCATAGTCTGTTTTTTTCTGTTTAATAACTGAATCCTGATGTGAACAAATAAAGTTTTTACTTGTATACGGTTGTGGCCAATCCACTGCTTCCTTAGATATTCATAATCATGTCTTTATCCTCTCCATCCCTGCCTTCTTTGTCACTTACCTTTCCATGTGTATCCACAAGAGGTATTTATACTTTCTCCAAAAGTCAGGTGAGATAGGTGAGTTCCTCATATGGTTGTTGAGAAACAAGGGAAGTTGTTACTTATAAATTATATGGAAATACTGTCCTTCCTAGTTATAATATTACTTGTTTGAATGATAGTTGGCCATTTTTTTATGTCACAATCATCAGATTTGAATATAGATCACCTCTGTTGACTAAAGCTTTTCAGCCCCATGCTATGTGTGTGCCTTAAGCACAAAAATTTAAATTCTAGTGACTTCATTTTTCAAGGTTCAAGACTTACTTATGTCAGTTGGATATCTTGATTACAACTGAAAATATTTACTGATCCAGGATCCCTTCTTAGGACTAAGAAAGAAGTTTAACTACATTGTCTTTTACTGACAGGCTTTGATGACTAAGGAAAGTAAGGAACTTGAGATGGTCCAGCAATTCCTGTTGGCAATAGCAATAAAAACAGGACCCTAATTAGTGAATTCACCATGTCCTACCCTGCTGCCTCTCTCTGACAAACACTTCTTATGCATAACAAACATTCAGAATTTCTCTCAATCTCTGCCTTCATATTTTGCTTATTGAGCATCGCTAAACTTAAGTGGGAGCCAATTCAGATATGCAACTTTAGTTTTAAAAGATTTTTTTGGTATTCTATATGATAGGCATGTTTAGTAGAGAAGGGCCTGAAAGAGAAAGGATAGAGAAAACTTGAGAAAATGAGAATAGAGGAAATCAGAAAACAGTTAAGGTTTGAAATGCTTTAGTTAAATTTTTCCGGGGGTGGGTTATATCACTAGTTTTTGAAATAGTCATTTGTTCTTTGGCAGTTGAATCATTTCATCTCTAGCTGCTTTGATCAGTCCTTTAGCCTTTACTTTTTTAAAAAAATAAATAATCATAGTAATCACCTCACAGACTGACCTCTGGGCTGCAGAGGTATCTCTTAGGATACTAGTTTCTGCCTGAGGACTAGGATATATGCATTCTACCTTCAGAAGTGAAGAAAATGCTTTCAGATGTTTCACTGGTCTCATTGCTCCCCAATGTTTTCATTGTATCAAGCTGAAAAGAAGTATTGAGTGCCTACTTCCTATAGGGCATTTTACTCCTGCCCATCTTTTTCTCTGACTTGTGTTTGCTTCTCTCTTTTTTCCTCATCATGTATTTGCCTGCATTCTTCGGTCTGCCATCCTGTCACATTTTCTACATAGGTACAGGTATATAGGTTTGTTGCTTCTATCTCATAATTTGGGGGTTCTTTTTGCAATGTTCAGACATTGAAGTAAGTATTGTGGTAGATTAATGTAGGTTTCATAGCCTGGGCTGCAACCATAGATTCTCTAGCCTTCTTTATCCATCTTGATTTTATGGTTTGGGACCATGGGATCACAGGTAAAAACTTATAGAAAGTCATCAATGGGATAAAAATTTACTCCCCCCACTATAAATTCCACTTTTGGTAGCATAGTCAGAACAGGAAGTAAATATAATATTAAACTAAATAATATGTATACTTTTTTTTAAAGTATTGCTATAATAACCATTGTTAAATATAGCATGTCTTTTTTAACCCTGCCTAATCTTATTTCATATAAATTAGAGAATGTTGAATTAGTATCTTAATGTATTTTCATGATTACAGTTCAGTGATACTGGGGGAAATCAAATTATAATTTTTAGTCTCTTTTGATAATTTGGACTTTAATACATAGCACTTTTTTTTACATTGACAGCCCTGATGACCCACTGGTGCAGAAATACATCACAGAAAGTAAATGTCCTGTGAGTATAATCCTGTTATTCCCAGAGCACAAGATAATTTGATGGTCATCCATCACATATAACTTTAAGAATGTACGTTTTTGTATAGAAAAATTATTTTATTATTTAACTTAATTATGCTTCTTTCTTTGTAGGTCATTGAAAAAAATGGAAAATTCCAATATGAAATAGATACTGGAGAAGAAACCAAGCTTGTTAACCCAGAAGATGTTGTAAAACTGATATTTAGTAAAATGAAAGGTATTGAATAGAGTCCATAATATAGGCGTTTCTCAATTGATCTTTTGAAGTGGGCTTCAATTGGCAGAAAGAAAAGCATTTTTGAGCTGTGTGAGATGGTAGCATAGTTGAAAAATCATTGGACTAGGTTGAATACTATTGGAACCATTCAACCATTGGAATAGGTGACCCCATTTCTGTTCTTGGCTCGACCACAAAATATCTGGGTGATCTTGGACAAGCTGTTTCATGTCCTTGATCCTCTGTGAAAGATCTTTTCCAGCTCAAATGTTATTCTTTGATGAGTTGGGGAGTTAAAACTGCATTCCTGATGCCTAAACAATGGTGAAACATTCATTTTACTTGTTTGGAACCCAGATCTCTTAAAGTAGATTCATCTTCAGAATGGCTGGCACCAAAGGCCCATCATCTGGAAAGCTGGGGAAGAAAATTAGTAGGCTAGGGAGATAACATAGGAATTGCAAAAAGGGAGTTGTCAAAGAAGCATTTGACACCACAGATATCTGGTGTTACTATTCACTTTTTTTTTTTTTAACCAGTGCAATATAGCTTTAAAAATGCGTATGTGTGTGTTTTAACAGAAACTGCACAGTCTGCCTTGGGCTCAGATGTCAGTGATGTAGTTATTACTGTTCCATTTGATTTTGGAGAAAACCAAAAGAATGCTCTTGGGTAAGTAGGAAATGAGGTATTTTCTTTGGGGGTTAATTAAAGGAGTTTAAAAAAACTCTTGGGATTAAATTTTTAAAACTTCACATAGCTAAAAGTAAAATCAGATTTAAATCTAATGTCATTAGGATCATTAGTGACCCTTATTCTCTAATTTTAGTGAGATGTCAACAGAAGATAAAATTAGACATGGTTCTTTCTTAATTGGTTTGATTGATGCCACTCTTTTTTAACTACTATCTTGTTTTGGTTCTTTATAAATAACATTTAGATTTCATTTCATGCTTTAAAAAAATTATGGAAATATACAATTTCAGAGTGCTTTTGCATCACTTTTTAACCCATGTTAAGTTCTAGATCTATAAAATAAGGTTGCATTTAGTTTTAGCTAAATGTAATCAGAGATTACACATAGTTCTGTAGGAATAGAGTTTCAGTTATGCACTTCAATATCTGCCAAAGCCTGAAAAGGCAAATATTTACTAATGCTACTTTTTCTTTTAATTTTCAGTCTTCTAAATTATTGACAAGATTTGGTATTAAAATTGTTTTGATTCCAATTAAAAATGTACAAAGTTAGGCATTTTGGAAATTCTTTTTTCATTTTCAGGAGAACAAACGTAACTTCCCTTTAAAGTAGATTGTGGAGCATACCATTTTAAGCAGAGAAAAAATTATTTTCATGTGGCAACATCTGTGTTTCATGTACTTTTGCATGTCACTGCTAAAGACTGGTATAAATCCATTTTAGAGCAATCTTTAAAGTATCAGATTGCAATTTACTGAGTTACTTTTCATTTTTATGTCTTGTTTGTGAAATATTAGGAAAATCACACAAAATCTTTAGTATTCTTAGAAATGTTACAGTTGAATAGTTTCTAAGTGACATTAAATACAGTGAAAGCACATTGTTCACAGGGAAGCAGCTGGGGCAGCTGGATTTAATGTTTTGCGATTAATTCATGAACCATCTGCAGCTCTCCTTGCTTATGGAATTGGACAAGATTCTCCCACGGGGAAAAGGTAAAAAACTGTATTAAAGTTGTAAATATTCACTGAGAAAAATGTTCACTTACTGGCAATTGTATCTAAAGCCATTGTCACTTAGTTGAGTAGTTCTCAGACTTTTAGGTCCTTTTGGTGAGAATTTTTTTAACAGAAGTAATCTCCATAATAAATAGGAACAGGAACATAAGAATGAGCATCAGCAGTCCTTGCTAATCTTATATTTCCCTTCTCTGGATCTCCCAATTCTGTACTGTTTTTGGGGGGGTTTTTTGTTTGTTTGGTTTTTTTTGAGGAAGAACTGGATATTTCAGGTATTGTCAAGCCTCTACTTGGTGCTCAAATCCTAATTCACTACCAATCACTCCACAGGTCACAGGCTGAGAAACAACAGTAGGCACTTTTGAATAAATTTGGCTTGATTCAAGATAAAGAAAAATCAGGATTGAACAAATGGAAGCTATTGACTTTATGAGAAACCAAGACACAGTAAAACAAATCCAAATGAATAAAAAAAAATAGAGGGCAATATGAAATATCTTATTGGAAAAACCGCTGGCCTGGAAAATAGATCCAGGAGAGATAATTTGAAAATCACTAGACTACCTGAAAACCATGACCAAAATAAAAGTTTAGAAAGCAAAACCAGGGGCAGCTAGGTGGTGCAGTAGATAAAGCACCCACCCTGGATTCAGGAGGACCCGAGGTCAAGTCCGGCCCCAGACACTTGACACTTAATAGCTGTGTGACCCAGGGCATGTCATTTAACCCTCATTCCCTCCTACTCACCCCCCAGCCCCCTACCACACCCCCCAAAAAAAAGAAAGGAAGAAAAATCAGTATGGGTTTTTGGACTTGTTCTGATGGTACAATATTTAAAAGTTTTTATGTTTATATTAGTTATTGAAAATAGTTTGGGTCTGACTTAGGCAACTATAAGCACATCTATTTCAGCTCTCTGAGTTGCCCAGATTCTTTTATCTCCCTCATATCTTACTAGAATATTATAAACTAAATATTAGTGTAAGTAAAACAGTTGGAGCTGTTTAGATAGCTCTAGATTAATATTGCTGCTGCTTCTTATTATTTTATCATTATTTTGTGGGGCAATGAGGGTTAAGTGACTTGTCCAGGGTCACACAGCTAGTAAGTGTCAAGTGTCTGAATCTGGATTTGAACTCAGGTCCTCCTGAATCCAGGGCTGGTGCTTTATCCACTGCACCACCTAGCTGCCCCAATATTGCATATTATTAATGGTGGGTAAGTGTGAGTGTGTGTGTGTGTGAGAGAGAGAGAGAGAGAACTATGGCACTAATTTGCTCTGAACCTTTTTAGTTATTTAGTTTCAAAGTTTTATTTATACTTTAGCAAACAATATGACGCCGTTATTGTAGTAGTGGGGTGTTTGTGGTACTTCCATTGATATTAACACTTTTTTTAAACCTCTGATACCGTTCCTATAGGGAGATTTTAGTGAGAAATTTTCTTTCCTAAAGCAGATAAGATTTCTAGATTTCATTTTACATTAACTTGCATTAACTTTTATCATTCTTAAGCTTAAACTGTTCAGAATTTTTCTTCATAATATAAAGTAGAAAGAGCACTGGACAAGGTAAATAAGACACAAAAGGCTTGGGTTTAGGTCTTGTTTTTGCCTCTATCCAGCTGTTTGATCCTAGACAACTCTATTAATCCAAGTTATTTAACCCATTAGAAACCTTATTTTGTAATGTCAATGATAGTAGCTATTCCAACTCTAAAATGCTATGATTCTTTGATAACTCGTGTTTCTTTTTAAAAATCTTTTTTTTTTTTTAAAGCAATGTCTTGGTCTATAAACTTGGAGGAACCTCTTTATCTATTAGTGTCATAGAAGTGAACAGTGGAATGTACCGTGTTCTTGCGACAAACACTGATGACAGGATAGGTGGTGTGTATTTTACAGAAGCCTTGGCCCAGTATTTAGCTTCAGAGTTTCAGAGGTGAGTTCTGAAACTGATAAATATTTGTATTCCTGTTTCTCTTAAAGTGTTATTATTTTAGCTATTTAAATTAGCTGATGGAAATTGCCATGCTTTAAGAGAGAAAGGGTTTTCTTAGTTCTTGAACCCTGAACAGATTCCAGAATTCTGAACTTTAGTGCTCACTGCCCTGCAGAACCTTCTCACTGTCCCCAAATAGTGGAAGAACTGACAGTCATACTACACACCTGTAGTCTAGACTTTTTATCCCCTTACAAAAAGATAATCATGGCATCTTATTCTCTGAGCTTGCCCCTTAAGTGGTATTTCAAAATGCTGCTCTCCGGTTTTGGACAGATCTCATTGTAATGGGCAAGAGTAAAAAAAAATTGGATTCTAACAAGCCCTGCAATATGCTAGATCATGTGACAACATTGTTGAAGGAATTGTATTTTGAATGTGCTAGGCTAATTTGATTTGATTTCATCAAATTATGTTAAATGAAAAAAATCCTTCAAAAAGCTTAGTATCTTTTCCATGAAGTAGAACTGAAGTGGAAAATGTTGTTTTGGTTTAGTGTTTCTGGTTTCTACTGTTGCTGTATTTCTGTTCCAGGCTCTCAATGGGGTTCAAGTAATAGGCCAAGTAATGAAGCAGTTAGCAAAACCCGACAGGGATAGTAAGAGTTGGAAGTGGGGCAACAGGATAGCACGGGGATCTCAGGTGTACAGTTAAAAGGCATAAATATAGGCATTAAAAACCAACCTTTCTGATGCTACCACTTTCAGCTCTTTTGTTAAATGATATCTTCCATACCAACAAGTCCACTCACCCCACCTGACCCCAATAAAAAGCCCCCTGGTGTACAAAAATAAAAGTGCTACTACTATTCAAAAATACCCCGAAGCCCTTGTTTTAAGCAAATAACAAATAACTCTCTGGTACTTTGTTCCAATTTAAGTATCATACAAATTTATGGAATCAATTTTATGCCCCATCTTACTTCATTATTTCATGGATCTGTTATTTTGTTAGTATAGGTACTCCCTTCATTGATGCAGATTGAAACCACTTTCCAGTCAAATAGGAGTTTTTCCCAAAACTAATGTGCTGCCTGAAGTAGTTGCTATTCACACATGGATCACTCATTGTTCTCTTTGGCAAGAAGATATATTTGATATAGTATACTATAACATGACATTTTCTTTTTGGACAAGTTATTTTAAAGAAGATAACCCTGTGCAGTTTATTGTTACTTGGCTTGGCTTCTCATAATACTGTGTCAGAAATCAACATGTCTTTGAGGCTGTATTAAAAATTGTAAAAGTAAAGGATCTAGGTTTCTAATTTTAGTTCAATGTCTTTGACCCAGTCATATAACTTTATTTAGCCTCTTTATCAGCAAAAATACCTGGTATCTACATGAAAATGGCCTTATGCGTATAGGAAAAAGATATCAGCATAATTTGGTTCAATAGTAAACAGTTCAAGGCACTAAATAAATTGGTTTTTTATTTGAATTAGAGATCTTCTTTTGGCATGTTTACAAAATAATTTGAAGAATCCAAAGTAATTAGAACCTGGAAAGTAAACGATGCTGATATATAGATAGAGATATAGACAATAGATATAGTAATCTAACTTTGTTATTTCCGTAGGGTTTACTCATTTTTTTTCTGTGAATTGTGAATCCTCACTGACCCAATGATTTTTAAGCTTCAGAGATTTCGTTTTGAATTTAGGTCCTTTAAACATGATGTAAGAGGAAATGCCCGAGCTATGATGAAATTAATGAACAGTGCAGATGTTGCAAAGCATTCTTTATCAACCTTGGGAAGTGCAAACTGTTTTGTTGACTCACTGTATGATGGTCTAGATTTTGATTGTAATGTGTCCAGGTAAGACTGAATAAAAAGGTAAATTCTTTCTATCATGTTGAATAATTGATTTTTACAAACTAAACTTATTTATTGAGTCATACCAAAAAGGACCATTTCTTTGTTTACTTTTGGGCAGTATTTTTGACATACTAAATACTATGCCTTTCCATTCCACAGCTGAAGATAATTTGTGAAAAAGTTCCCACATTTGGTTTGTTTAATTTGAAGAAGTAAGGTTCTTAATTTGAAGTTCTTAAAATCATGTAGACCATATCATTTTATATACAAAGTATCTCTAAGTAATTTTGCTCAATTTGACAGAGCCTGTAATGACTTACTGATAGTTAATAGTTATTAGACACTAGATTGATAATCCATAGTGATACTATTTAATTAGCCATCTGTCTGTGACATTATTGAACTTACTTCTTGATCATCCATAGTGGCATAAGGTTAGTGTCCATAAAATCACATATGATTTCTTTATCATTTGATATGAAATCAAGGAAGTGGTCAACAACTGATTGTTCTTTCATTGAAAGAATTTTTTCCCTTAGTGTTCACAGGAAGACTGTCCTCCCCCTTTAAGATAGCATGTAAGCAAAACTGCCTGTAAACAGAGAAATTTTCAACTCAGTCTAATTATCCTTTTCAAGCTGTGGATTTGATAATTGAATGAGTTATAAGATGTCACCAGAAATTGGCTTAGAGGGTTATGGATCTTAATGTGCTCCTAAATATCCAAAGATTACATTATTTTCGTTGGTTTTAAACTCATTTGTGTTCTTAGTGCTCCTACTATCTTGATATGAAATCTTTAGGCATTTAATAAGTTGTCGATATTGACTTATTAGGGTTTTTTAATGTTTTTCTTGTCCAGGATAAAAGATTGATAAGATGGCTAATTATTAGCAGTATTGTTAATATTTTAGATATTCTTAGGATATTTTGAGGGTTTTGTGGCAGGTTTTCTACTTATATTTTTATTTGAACTTGACTTTGAATGTCTTCAAACATTTGTAAACTTGAGCTTTAAAATAAAATGCCATTGGACTGTTAAGTTGTTTACCTACCATAGGCCAAGAGCTTGCTCAACTAATTAAAAGGCACTTAATATGTGCCTACTACTGTGCTGAGACCTGGGACTATGGAAAAAGTGAAAATAGTCCCCACACTCAAGGAGCTTACAAGCTCTTTAGAAAATGAGGGAGACAAGAGATGCATTAATAGATATATACAAGAGATATATAGAGTAGATTCAAGGTAATTTTAGAAGGAAAGGTTACTAGCATATGAGGAGACCAAGAAAGGTTTTTAAGTTGGGTCTTGAAGGAAGGCAGGGATTCTAAGGGACAGATGCCAAGAGGAAGAACATTCCAGAAGTGAGAGATAGCCTGGGCAAAGAGATTGAAATTTGGGGATTGAAAATTATATCTAAGGAACAGTGAGTAGGCTGGTATTATTGGACTGTAGAATGCTTTGAAGGAGGGAGTGACCTGAAATTTTGAGAAGCTTAAATGTTATGTAGCAGAGGAGTTTATATTCTGTCCTAGAGGTAATAGGGCATGTGGAGTTTATTAAGGGGAGGCAGGGGTGTGACACAGTTATTACAGTTTTTGATATTATAACAGGTCATTTTCCATTAACTATTTAAGTATTACTCTTTCATATAAAATAGATCATGTTTACTATAACTAAACATTTTCATTTTTTTTCTTTTTTGTAGGGCCAGATTTGAACTTATTTGTTCACCACTTTTTAATAAATGTATAGAAGTTATCAGAAATCTCTTGGAACAAGTTGAATTTACATCAGATGACATCAACAAGGTAATGCATATTTTCCCTCCTAATGTGTTTCTTGTTAATATAATTATATGATGTCAACCTAGGAGGGAGTTAGGTAGTTTATTGTCTTACTGAAGAAAGAGTACTGATATCTATTTAAACATTTTATGAGTATGTGCTTGTGAATTTTTTTAAAATTAGTTGGTTGTATACTATTTGTAATATGCACTTGTAATACCCTTCAGTGATAAAGAATAAGTTCTTTCAATTTATTTAACACTTGAGCATTTATATTATGGCTAAGATTTACTTTAAAAAGCATTTGGATGGAGGCATTTTGCTCTTAAGATCTTTTTGTGGTGTTGGCGGTTTAAAATTCTGTTGATTTTAAGAGCTATTTAAATTTGTGAGACATTTTGAAAATGGTTCTTTAAAAGGGTTTTACAACCAAAGGAAGTTAATGTTGCTAATGGAAGATTATTTGTTATGTTATCTCCATTAAAAAATTCGGGTTTACATGATACAGTTTTGTATTCCCCAATTTTGGTGTTAGGAAACCATACTTGATTTAAAACTAACAGATTCATTCGTATTCTAGTGTTTACTCTCCATTCTTACTGAACACGAATGATTTTCTAGGAGCTTTATATGACATAGAATTAAGATATTTCCTATTTGAGTTCCTGTCTATTTACAGTTGTACTAACATATTATGTGTACTTAATTTTTTGAATAAAAGTATTACATTCTGTGAAGACTTTTTTTAAAGATTTCTTAGTATGTTATCACATAAAATTAAGCCAGTAATACTAGGTTTTTTTTAATACTAATAATCATACAAATAGAAAAGAGCATTCTGTCAAAGGATGGATTTATTTAGGCCCAGAAATTTAGGGTTGGACTGTTACATTTTGCTTATCTCTAGAGAAAACCTCTCTAAAGTCTAGATAAACCATTCTTTTTCTCCTTCTTCACTTGGTAGTTAGTCTGTCAATGAATAAATTAAGTGTCTCCTATATGCCAAAGAAAGTCCTTGCTCTCAAGGAGCTCAGTGTTTAATTCATACTATCTATGTCAACAGCTGAGGGCTAATTTAACTTTTCCCCAATTTCCTATCCTAACATACAAGGGGACATCAGTTATAGCTCTTCCTTGTCCTATTCACTTTTGAGATTGCAGTGACATACAAACTTAGAGGAGAATGTGAAGGGGGGCAGCTAGGTGGCGCAGTGGATAAAGCACCGGCCCTGAATTCAGGAGTACCTGAGTTCAAATCCAGCCTCAGACACTTGACACTTACTAGCTGTGTGACCCTGGGCAAGTCACTTAACCCCCATTGCCCTGCAAAAAAAAAAAAAAGAGGAGAATGTGAGGATGTTTCTCATGAGCTAAAAATTATTTAGCTAAGTGCATCCTATAGTTATGCCAATCCCTACATCATGTGCCTTGGGATGGGTCTTTTGTAACAAACTCTAAAAGGTTCAAAGATACTCTGGTAGTAGAATGTTCTTTATGCCATAGACTGGTATTATATGGACAAGTTCAAGGTCTTTATTAGGTTCTGTGCTAGGAGAAGGAATTGTCAGTTGTATGCAGTTTTATGAAAGGAAGCATCAAAATATGAAAACTTTTAGTGCCAACTGGTAGATATTTTGTTATTTTTTAAAGTCCCTTAAAAATAGAGGTTTCTGGGGCAGCTAGGTGGCACAGTGGATAAAGCACTGGCCCTGGATTCAGGAGGACCTGAGTTCAAATGTGGCCTACTTACTAGCTGTGTGACCCTAGGCAAGTCACTTAACCCTCATTGCCCCACCAAAAAAAAAAAAGAAATAGTGGTTTCTAAAGTGAGGCCTGTCATAGTCCAAGGCGGTAAGTAATCTACCAACCTAAGGGTAAGAACGTGGGTCATATCCCACTCTCCCTAAGGTGACAGATCACAGTACTTGACTCCAAAGTATAGCTACATTATGTTATTACTAAATGCTTTTATTACTAAATACTTTTCCACTCTACCCCCTCCCACCTTGGCTTCCTATTGCTCTGCAGCCTTCCAATATCTTCCCTTCTCTACACAGTATACACTCCCACAGAGGCAGTTGGGCATTTGTATAAGGAATAACTGAAGGCAAAATTCACTCACTCCCCTTACCCTAAAGTGTATTCATGTCCTGTCCCTCAGATCACCTGATAAGAGCACCAGATCCCCTTCTTCCTTTTTGTCTTTTGGAGGGACAGAATGAGCAAGTATGGGATGAGTTATGATCATCTATGTTGCAGCACCCGTTAGATTATTTTTCCCATCAAACCCACCCCTCTTCTGAACTTAAGAATTTCCTTTGGAGAGCACTATTATTTTTTCCACCTTGATGTCATTCTTGACTTTTCACCTTCATTCATACCATTTCCAATCTTATTACATCTGCTTCCACAGCATCTTCCATCTGTCCCCTTCTCTATACTAATACAAGCACACTCTCTCATCGGCTCTCACTTAGACTATTACAATAGCCCCCTAATTGGTATCTCCCCTCTCCAGTCCATCATTTACACAGCTGGTCAAAATAATTTTCCTAAAGTGCACATCTGACCATGTTACTCATTAAATTTCAGTGGTTCCCTGTTCACTCTAGGCTTAGATATTGTCTTTAGTTTATATGTTTTATAATTACATACTTTATTAAAGTATTATGTCTAAGTTATTTAAATGAGTAAATATACATAGATATTCTAAACAATTTTTTTTTCCACTGATGGAGTACAAGATCAAAAAACTTTGGATACCACTGCCTTATTAGATGATATTGAAAGTCACTATATGTCCTAGTATTGGATATAACTCAGGATCCCGTGGGTTCCTCAGGGGATTTAAAATCCCTGAATTTTAGGGGATTTTAAATCACAGAAAAAATGTGTAATTTAGTGCTATATGCTTAGAAAAATGCTGTTCTGTGGCATAGGTAATAGAAGGATTTGTGATTTCTAAGTGTAATATAAAAGTTGACTACCATAATGATAAAATTTATATCACTGTAAATATTTTAAAGTATTTCTGCTAAGCATCTGTTTTAGGTTTGCAAATCCAAAATATAAGTAAGCTATAATTTATTTTCCCATAGCCCAGTGTAAAGTTGCTATCTAGCTATACTGTCTAAAATATCTAATGAGTGGTCACCAATAAATTATAAGCTTTAGCAAGAGTTTAGAATTTTAATCATTTATTAAGGAGAATAAGAATTTGGTGAAGAGAGAGAAAGAGGCCTAGATTCAGCTATCTATCTTGGGGAGCCCGCATCTCCTGTTTCTGCTCCCCACTGAGGTCCTTGTGAAAGAACATAAGAGAGCAAGCCTCGCCCCTTCTTCGTCCCACAAGCCTCCTGTGGAACCGGAAATATCCCATCCATATGCACACACAGCTCCAAGCTAATTGGCTGGTAGCTTTGATAGACAGTACCCACGAGCAAATGTCACTTCCTGACACCAAAAAAAAAGCCTCATGGCTTGCCCTCAGATGCCTTCTCCTCTTGGCGGAGATTTCCTATAGTAACTCCAGCAGGTGGCATCACTCCAATTGTTACATCAGACAAAAAATTCATACCATAGTTTCTACTTCAGTAAATTGTTAATATTTATGTATTTTGAAGCTTTGTGATTTCTTCTGTTTTGGTACTCTATCCACCAGTAAAACACTAGTGCCCCTGTTTCCCCATAACCCCTCCAACTTTGACCATTCCCATCTTTACTATTTTGTTAGAAACCTCAAAATTATTTTGGTTTACACTTCTTTTATTAATGATTTGGACCATTCTTTCATATGGTTGTTGATAGTTTACAATTTGTCTTTTGAGAACTATTTGTTATTCTATTTTATTTATTTATTTTTGGGGGGGACGGGGTAATGAGGGTTAAATGACTTGCCCAGGGTCACACAGCTAGTGTCAAGTATCTGAGGTGAGATTTGAACTCAGGTCCTCCTGAATCCAGGGCCGTGCTTCATCCACTGTGCCACCTAGCTGTCCTGAGAACTGTTTGTTTATATCCTTGAAACACATCTATCTATTGGGGAATGGCTCTTGGTCTTATCTGTTAGTTGTCTCCCTTTCTTAAACTAGAGGCATTTTATTTTTTGTAGAAGCTTTTCAACTTCATGTAATTAAAAGTATCTATTTTATCTTTTGTAAATGCCTCTGTCCCTTGTTCAATTAACCCATAGCTATGAAAGGTTTATGATCTGCTTTGCTTCTAATTTTGTTATTTTTAATATTCAAGTCACATACCAGTTTTATCTTCATTTATTCTAAGTATTAATGTTGTCCTTGTGAAAAGTCCATTTTTTCCTTTGATTCTCTGCTTAATCATTATGGAGTTATTCTCTCTTTTAGGGGCATTTCTGTTTAGATTTTTCATAATTTTTGATACTGGTATTTTTTTTTAACTTACTCATCTTTCAACTTCAGTTCCTGAGCTAGAGTTTTGTGCCAGAAACATGTTGCACCCCATTACTCTTTTGCATGCCATCTGTCTCCCATAGTTAGGCCTCCGTTGGTTCTTTGAAGTCCAAAGCACTTGGGTCTTCAGTTCCTCTTTGGAATCTCAATCCAGGTTGCTAGGAACTTTGGATCCCCTGGGCTTCAGGTGTTCCAGTCAGCATGCTGCCATCCTACACACTGGTCATTGCCACTTAGCACTTCCAAGGTCTGCACCCACAGTCTTCTTGACCACTCCTGGTCTTAGGCAAACCTTCCAGTCTTGCTGCCTCCACACCAAAGAGCTTTTCAGGTTACATATGCACCTGTCACTGGTCCCACTGGAAGTCTCCATTTCCTGTTGCCCTCACATGTTTTGCTGATCCTTTGTGCAGTTCTAGAGAAGAAGTAATTTACTGTAGATTTTCATTAGATTTGGTTTGACGTGAATTTAAGGGTTTTCTGGCATGTGGAAGCTGAGTATCCACCTCCTGTTCAGGAAGCTATTTGGCTGGAAGTTGTCGTAGCTATCTTTGATAGCTGCTATGTCTGGAAAAATCATCACCACATAGCCCCCCCTGACAATAAGACTCTCCAAGCTTTGCTTGGTTGGTCTTCAGAGAACATCCTTACCAGCTATCACCACACTCCTACTTGACTCATGCTTCCCAGCTTGCTGGGGTCTGTCAGGCGTGTGTGCCACTAGATGAGCCTTAGGAGTCCACTGTCATTTCTATAACACAGGCAAGTATGACAGCAGAATTTTTGTGATGATAAAACTCCATATGAAACAGGACATTATGAGGAACCTAAGAAATTAAGTATTTCTTAGATACTACGTAACTACAAAATGTCATCTAATATTTCATTTCATATGAAATTATTATTACTTATTATTATTATTATTACTTTCTAATAAAATTTCACAAAATGCCTGATTAAAATTAAGGATGCTTTTAAAAGCTCCAAGGAGTTTTTAATACTTCATTACAAGATTGATACTGTTTAATTCTGAAAAACACATTATCCAGACAATGAGAATGAACACTCTTTTCCAGGTTGTACTTTGTGGAGGGTCGGCTCGAATACCAAAGCTGCAGCAGCTGATTAAAGATCTTTTTCCAGCTGTGGAGCTCCTGAATTCAATTCCTCCTGATGAGGTTATTCCTATTGGTGCAGCTACAGAAGCAGGAATTCTTGTTGGCAAAGAAAATATTTTATTAGAAGAAGAACCTCTTGCTATTGAATGTTCTGCAAAAGATATCTTAGTGAAGGTATGTTCACCTTTTCTAAAGTTTGTAATAAAACATTAAATTTTGTTATAACATCCTTATAAGATAATGTACCATCTAAAATAACAAACTTCATTAGGTTAAAATTAATCATATTCATGTGGTTTTTGCACATTTAGGGAGTGGATGAATCAGGAGCCAATAGATTCACCGTACTGTTCCCATCAGGGACTCCTTTGCCAGCCCGAAGACAACACACATTACAAGCCCCTGGAAGCATATCCTCAGTGTGTCTTGAACTCTATGAGTCAATAGGAAAACATTCTGCAAAAGATGAAAATAAATTTGCACAGGTGAGAGTATTGAGTTTATATATTATTATCAAAAACAAATTTTTGTCTTTTCCTTCTAGAGTATTATCTGTCTAAAGTTATATCTATAACTTTACTGTATGTGGTGTTGCTACAGCCGAAAAATTGAATACTATGTTATACATGGGCTACATGACAATTTTTTAAAAACTAATAATTGGGTGCCTAGTGATTCAGAGAAGGAAATAAGTGGAAATAAAATTGGACCAGCGTTGATGGCCACAAATGTATGCTTTCAGATCATAATCGGTCGTTTAACATGTGAACTCCAAGTTTTATTGCAAGGAAGCAAGTGCAAGCTAATACTTATCACTAAGATTTCGGTGAATGGGATTCATACCACAACCCAAGCTTTAACATTGTTGAGAAGGTGTAGCTAAAAAGCACCATGTATCAAGAAATGTGCTTCTGCTCCACTGCCCCTGAATCTGAATTTAGAAGCACACAGAAGCAGGTGTAGTAAATGGAGAGCCATTTTCAGAGCCAGGAAGGGCCATGGCAGAACCAAACAGTTTGTGTAACCATGGGCAATTGCTCTGGGCAATTGTCCTTAAGATTTTAAGTTTCAGAGAATGTTCCATTCTACATTGGCAGAAGAAGTTCCTCATCTGTGACTTTCCTATTACACTGAAATCATAGCTCTAGTTGGAGTCCAGTGTAGATTATATGGGTGAGAAATGTAGTAATACAGAAGCACTGTTATTATGGTAGCATACTACAGGTAAATTTGCCAGATAGAGGCTATAGATGAAGCTTTGCTAATACAGACTGGTACAGGATGGAGAAATCTAGTCATACATCACCTGAAACTCTCATTCTCCTAAAATACTAAAAGCATAGGATAAATTCTTGACTTATCTTACTAATAGTGTCTTGTGATGTTTAAAATCTAAATTGTGGTCACCTTAAATTAGAAGCTTTAGCACCAGTCCTTGGGCATTAAACATTTATTAAAGCATACAGATATTCCCATGGAGTTCAGAAAGTTAAGAAAAAGAAGTCCTACCTAGCCTAGAGTTCCAGCCTGGTCTGTTTCTTCCTCAAATCCTCCTCCACGAGCCTGCTTTAATCAGGAACTCTCTCCAGCAAGCTGATTGTGGAAGCTTTTTATAGGTCTGGAACAGAGGCGGTCCTCACACACTGCTTCAAGTTGATTGGTTGGCGTCATCCAAATCCATTGGTTCTGAAGGTGTTCTCAAGGTGTGATTACAATCCAGTTAACTTGAAGTAGGTTAATCAGCAGTTAATCGCTCTCACTTGATTCAATCAGTCTAGATTAATCTCCAGGTGGGTCTTTGAGTATCTGCTAAATCTCATTATTTCATCACAGTCTTCTTTCAAAAAGTAAGGAAAGCAACATGAGGAGGGACTGCTATTCTGGCTTTAATTATGACCAAAAAAGATCTGGTTGGAGATGTGAAAAGAACAAGAACCTTGGGAGAATGTGACCATGTTATCTTCAGTCTGAAGTAGCCAAAGGATACAGCCCATAGTCAGTCAGACATGTAACCCTAGATTTTATAGGATCATAAACTATGGGCTGGAAGGGACCTTAGAGGATATCTAGTCCAGCCCCCCCATTCTATACAGAAGGAAATCGAAACCTGTTGAGGTTAAATTATATTTCCAAAGGTCACACATATTAAGTGGTAAAAGCATGACTTTAACCCAGGTGTCTGATTATAGATCCAGTACTCTTTACATTACACCATGCTAACAGATTTCAAGAAGTTCAGAAAATGAATAGGCAGAGTCCTATGGACCAGATTTCTAAAAGGAAAAATGGCTCAAGAAGAATGAGAAATGGCGTTCTGACAACTGCATATATTCCTAAAGAGGAAGAAAGCAAGAGAGACATGTAAAACAACTGCTCTGTGGAAAGGTCATATGCAGAAATAGGAATGAAGGATACAAATACGGTGGCACATAATACTAAGATTAGTTTTAGGAAAGCCAAAACAAAAAATGAACTGAAATATACCAAAAATATTATGGACAATATAAAGGACATTTTTTTAAAGTTATGTACAGAAGAAGAAGAAGAGTTAAAGAAGAGCAAGATCCACTGGTAGTCACAGATGTTGTAATGTTAACAGACATTAAAGCCCAAGTTCTAAGTACTTAATTTTCAAAAAATCAATTTATAAAAAGCTTTTCAGAAAAACTGTTATTATGTATATGTAGAATGGCAAGCATATATCAGGTTTCTGTTTAGTTTAACAAAAAGAAAGTTGCTTTTTAAAGGAAAGCACTATTTGATGAAAATGCTCTTTTAATTTTTTTTTTTAAGTGAGTCAATTGGGGTTAAGTGACTTGCCCAGGGTCACACAGCTAGTAAGTGTTATGTGTCTGAGGCCAGATTTGAACTCCAGACTCCAGGGCCGGTGCTCTATTCACTTCGCCACCTAGCTGCCCCCATGCTCTTTTAATTTAAGATTTATCAAGATGGAAAAATACATTTGGTTGCAACATCTATTCCCTTTCCTCCATTTGTTTTTCCTTAGTACCAATAGATTGATATGGTCTGATTTATGTTGATCACAGAGAAATTGCAGCAGAGAATTAAGATATAGAGAAAAGCTAAACAAATGACCCACTGTACCCAGTCATATTCAAAACAGGACAATTTTGGTCCCAGAAAATTTTAATTCAATTTTATTAAGTGCCTTTGTACAAATTACTTATTATGTCTGAAGTTTTTAAAGATGAAAAATAACACTGGTTTTGCCTATAAGGAGTTAATGCTATATTAAGGAAGAGGAGATACACAAGAATACTCATGTATACAATTAAGTCTGATATAAGGCAGAAAGTGATCAGGGTGAAGGATTACCTTGTATGGTTCCATGAGAAATTTGAGGAGGGAGAAATCACTTTTTCATCTGGCATAAAGTTTTCCAGTTTAGAAACCCATAGTGCAGATTAATTGGAACAATATAAAATAATTACATTTTAACTTATACAATAAACTTTTCAGTATTTAACATCTTTAAAAAACAAAACCAAACCCAAAATGCAACATATCCTTTTGCCACAGTGCCTTGCTTTAACTGATTTGGTATTGAAATCACAGTATTTTGATACTTTTTCTTCAGTTGTTCATCATGAAACCATATTTTTATCACACTGAGTATTAAGCATACCTTTGATAGTCTATTTTTCCAAATTTAGCCTTGGTAAGGTTTTCACTGGAGTTTAAATCACAAGTTCCCAGGCCACTGAAGCATGTTTATCTCCATCTCTTAGATAAATTTCTTAACCATTTGTGATTTGTACAATGCTCACGATGCAGTATTCTATCTCCATTTAGTACTTTCTGTTATTCTGGAACAATTCTGCTTTTCAGTATATCAGTAGATTTGTCAGAGTTCATAATTTCATTTCCTCAGTGGAAACAAGACTTTCAGGCCCACTGAGATTTGAAAAAAAAAAAAGCCCCAGATTATAATTGTTTTATAGTTTGGCGAAAATGCCCAGATATTCACCTGGAAGGTGCTAACTGCCAGCTTCATTGGCCATTACCCAGTTCTGAGTCAGATCCAGGACAGACTGAGAAAACTTCCTCCCGTGAGTGACTTTCCATGGTCAGGAGTGGTGGCAGGCAGCTCAGAAACAAGCAAGCAGCATTGTGAGCCAAATCCAACTTCTCAACCACACTGAAGCCTGTAGAGGAATTTCTGCAGGATAGAAACCCTAAATCAAAGGGAGGGGCTTGAGGGGAGAGGAAAGGCTGCAGTTCTGTCACTGAACTAGCAAAGCTTCCCTGCTGGGGGATAGCAGCCGAGTCCAGCAGCAGTCTCCTGTTCCTCAGAACTAGATGCAGGTTTGGAACTTGCACAGCTCAGACTAGGAGAACAATCTCATTTTGCCCTATGTCAGACTACTTTGGGAGCACTGGAAGGTTTATGGTCCTGAGCCTAAGCTGTCCTTGAGATCCTAAAATAACACTCAGTAGACCAAGAAAGGCAAGGGTTTTCAAGAAAGCAGCCCAGGTTTTCCCTTTGTAAGTGTATAGAGATCAGCTCTGACATAAAATTCAAAGTCAGAAAGGAGGCCGGAAGAATGAGCAAACAAAAAGAAGAGCCCCACCATAAGGAGATATTGCAATGACTGTGATGCTTGGGAGACAAACCTAAAAGAAAAGAATGACGCCAAAATATCTATAAGCAAAGCCTCAAGGAAAAAACAAAACAACTTGGGCACAAATTCAATTAGAATTCCTTGGAGAGATGAAACGAGATTTAAAAGTGTTTTTGTCAGTCCAGTGAGAGTACTTGAGGAAAAAACTGGAAAAGAAATTAGAACTATTAAAGAAAAATTAGAAAGGGAATAATTTACTGCAAGAAGTATAAAACCTTGCCCAAGCAATGAACTCCCTGAAAATCTGAACATACCAAATAGAAGCCAATGACTCAGGGGTAGCTAGGTGGCACAGTGGATAAAAGCACCAGCCCCTGGATTCAGGAGGACCCGAGTTCAAATCCAGCCTCAGACACTTGACACTTAGTAGCTGTATGACCCTGAGTAAGTCACTTAACCCTTAATGCCCTGCAAAGAAAAAAGAAGCCAATGACTCCATGAGACAATAAGATGTTTTAAAACGAAGTAAAAAAATGGAAGGGGGGGGGGGAACAGCAGATATAAAATATAGTAAAAAACAAGCCATGTGGAAAAAAAAGATTAAGGAGAATGTTGAGAATCATTGCACTGTCTTAATGCCATGACCACAAAAGGAGCCTAGATAGCTTTTTTTTCCCCCCAAGAAATTTTAAAAGAAAATGGAGGGACAGTGTAAATAGGATCTGTCATTGACTTTCTGACAAATTCCAAAGTTAAAACACCCAGGAATATCATAGCCAAAATTCAGAGCATACAGGTCAAAGAAAAAATGCTGCCAGCAGCTAGAAAGAATTCAAGAACTCAGGAGCCACTGTCAGGATCGCACAATTTAGCAGCCATCACTTTGAAAGAGCAGAAAGCTTGGAATACAGTATTCCAGAAGGCAAAGGATACAGACTTACAGCCAATAATAACTTAATCAACAAAACTGAGGTCAGAGGGAGAGAGGGGAAGAGAATTGACCTTTTTTAAAATAGAGGACTTCAGAACATTCCTGATGAAAAGATCAGAGCTATGTAGGAACTTTGAAGTTAAAATAAAGGTGTTAAGAGAAACATTTTTAAAAAGTAAGCATGAATGAACAGTGAACGGGGGATAAACTTAATTACATTCTAATACGGGGAGTTGATACATGTACTCCCCTCCCTGAACCCTATCATCATCATGGGTCATAGAGGAAGTATAATCAGATAAGGCCTGGGAATGGTTCTGTGGGAGTAGTGGGGAAGAAGGTTAGGGAAAATTATCTCATATAAGCAGGGGCACAAAGTAGAGCTACACAAGGAGGAAGAGCAGCTAATATTTGAATTCCATACTCATCTGAAATGGTCAAAAAAGAAATAATACACATATACAAACATACATACATAGACAATTGGGTATAGAAATACAGTTCACTCAATGGGGAAATAAAAGAGGAATTGTATGAATCAGGGAGGGTAGATTAAAAGATTAATCCTAAACAAAAAACAAACTCTTAAAGATGTTCTTTTAAGATGGCAAAGAATGGGAATCTGAGGGTGTGCCCATAAATTGGGGAATGGCTCAACAAGTTGTTATATAAATGTGATGGAGTATTACTGTGGTATAAGAAATAATGAAGCTGGTGGTTCCAGAGAAATTTGGGAAGACTTAGATGAATTGTTCCAGAGTGAAGTGAGCAGAACCAGAACAATTTATACAATGACAACATTGTATAAAGACAAATAACTTTGAATGAATCAGGAATTCTGATCAATATAATTACCAACTACAATTCCAGAGGACTAATAATGAATCTTACTACCACCCTCCTGATACAAGAGGTGGTAGTAAGAATAATACAGAATGAGACATTTTTTTGGATATGGCCAATGTGGAGATTTGTTAGAGTATATGTGTTTGCAAGAGGGTTTTTGTTTTCTTTAGTTCTTAATTAGGGAAAGGGAGTTTGGGGTAAGAGAGTGAGAAGGTGGATTTTTCCTGATTTAAAAAAAATAATTTTAAAGGGAGTTTTATCAGTAAAAAATTATTTTCCCAATCTTTAGTACTACAGTCTTTGTATTGACTGGCTTATGATAAGTAATTTTTCTTTATAATAGTTGACAGCTTCACACACACACACACACACACACACACACACACACACACACACACACACCCTTTACCCCCACCCCCACCCAACCCCCCACTCTGATTCTGTTTTTTTTACTGTCTTTCCAACTTTAGGAAGCCTACCTATACTGTTCTTTAGAAGAATCAGTAAGAATTCCTCTAGCTTCCAGTTCCCTCTGAAGGTCTTTGCTTGTTTTCTAAGTTGGTCAGTTTTGCAATAGTCATTTGTTACTTCTTAGTATGTTTTTCCTTTTCAG
Organism: Dromiciops gliroides; assembly: GCF_019393635.1. Lineage (NCBI taxonomy): Eukaryota > Metazoa > Chordata > Mammalia > Microbiotheria > Microbiotheriidae > Dromiciops > Dromiciops gliroides. Next base: position 162,635,321 of record NC_057865.1, on the reverse strand, counting down.
TCCCATTTTCCTTTGTGCTTTGGTACAGTTCATCTTGTTTCATTGTGGGCTTGTATAATCCCTGAAGTGTCTCTAACAGTCATTGAAAGTGTTCTCTTTAAAAGCTACATTTACTTGTTTCCTTGAAGTAATATAATAGAATTAAATACACATAGAATTAAAAACACAACCAAAAAAAGCAGTGGAGTATGTGTGTGGCATGAATTCTAGCATTTAATCTACAGATAACTAACTAAAGGTGGAAATGACAGCTCAAGCTGGTTTCATCTGGTCAAGATCTGACATTTGAAGTCAGCCTAGCTATAGATTCACACATCACCCCACCTACCCCACCCCACCCCCAGCCTTAAAAAAAAAATGACCTATACACAATCATTGCTGTCACAAAATAAAGTCATGAAACTGTCTGCTTGTCCCAAGTAATTCACACACCATTGTAATTACCTTATACAAAAGAATAAAGAGGGATACATACTTCTTCATTTCTTCCCCTATCTACTCTCTCTAGTCTGGTCCTGTCACATATAATTCTCATTCTATAGAAGCTGTATCCAATTTAAAAAGAATAATTTTTATTCTCTGAATTTTAAGTATGTCATATAAGAGCAAGATTGAACATTTATGGGTTTTATAATAACATTTGAGATGGCTAATTTATCAATTTATGAGTTAAGATGATGCTTTGTTGAATCTTTTCTAACATTCTTTCTCTCAAACAGATTATACTCCAGGATTTAGATAAAAAAGAAAATGGGCTGCATGATATACTAGCTGTTCTTACCATGAAAAGGTACAAAAAGGAAAATATGCTTACTGATGTAAAAAAAATAGTCTTTATATTTTGAGCATTTCAGTATTTCATGAATCAGTTTGTTGGTTTACTTTTTTTTTTTTTTAGTGAGGCAATTGGGGTTAAGTGACTTGCCCAGGGTCACACAGCTAGTAAGTGTTAAGTGTCTGAGGCTGGATTTGAACTCAGGTACTCCTGACTCCAGGGCTGGTGCTCTATCCACTGTGCCACCTAGCTGCCCCATGTTGGTTTACTTTTTGAAAACTAGGCAAAATCTACTCAGTACTAAAAATTTGTTCTTGTTGACAAGTAGTCATTGATATGTACAAAGAGTTTATAAGCAAACTATTCTTTATGCCTTGAGCATTATTTTGTTGCATAAATCATGTTTCTTTCCAGTAAATTACAATATATCCTAATCAAACTTTATATTTAATTATACTTCTAACCTAAAAAAAGTGGGCTTTGCTGTTTTCAGAAAACATCATTTAAGCAATATCCAGTCTTATTTCCTTGAAAATTATATGGTAAAATTTCCACTGCTTCCTTGCTCAAAAATAGGGTCAGTTCTTTATTGTTGCCATAGAGTGTCTCCAGGCCCAGTTTTACCACATTTTGGTCCCACATAATATAAAAATATTAAATGTCATTATCACAGGTTCTCATGTAATAATAACTCTTTATAGTATGTAGAGAGTCAGTTATCAAGATATACCTGACAACAGTATCAAGCAGTTTTTTCCTCTCTTGGTAAGGCCAGTGCCATAATGAATTAATAAGCATATGGGATTTTTGAAGATATATTCATAACAAGAAGAATGTACAATCATTTATTACGAGCGAATCTTTTACAATCATCTAATATAAAGGACTTTTTTCATGAGTTAAGAATCGTTGCAATGTATAGTTGAGGAGCTGTTTAGTTGCATTGTGCTCAATGATTAGACTGAAATATATTCTGGCCCATCTTAAGTCTACACAATTTAAACTTAAATTTGGTATTGTGTAATTTAAAATTCTAAATGTAGGTTCTAATCTGTTCCCCCAGCTTTGAGGGAAACTGACTAAAATCACTGATAAAACGAGTTTAGATTTTTAAGGGTTTATTGAAATATAGAAAGAGAAAGATTGAGAACAGAATTCTTACAACCTCACAATCCTATCTTTCCTCAGCTCCTCTCTGTCTTTTCCTCCAGTCACCACCAAGTCAGGAACCAAAAAAACCCAGAGCTTTCCACCCAGGCCCTCCTTCCTCCTTCCTGTCCCCTCCCAGAAAATAGGAGGCTTCTCAACTTGATTGGCTGGTAGCCTTGATAGACAGCACCCATGAGCAAATGTCACTTCCTTACGTCAAGGAAAAGCCACATGGCCTTGCCCTCTGAGGCATTCTCCTCATGGTGGAGCTTTCCTATAGTAAGTCTCCAGTAGGTGGCGTCATTCTAATCATTACAGTATCACAAGTGGCTGTTTTAGCCAAATGATCTAGAGATTGCTTTAAGGTAGGGAGAAAGGGGGGAAGCTTCATAAGTGTGGCACATTAGATGCTCTGTTTAAAGCCTTGGAAATGAAACATTTATTCCATATGTAAAGTCTGCTCCCTGAAAACTAAAGTTGCTATAGCTTTTTTTCTAGAAAGTAGTACTCAAGTACTTTAAGAATTTCCATGACTTTTTAATAACAAGCCTGTGCATTTTTCTTTGTAGGGATGGATCTTTACATGTGACATGCACAGATCAGGACACTGGAAAATGTGAAGCAATTACTGTTGAAGTGGCATCATAATGGGGCGGCTAGGTGGCACAGTGGATAAAGCACCGGCCCTGGATTCAGGAGTTCCTGAGTTCAAATCTGGTCTCAGACGCTTGACACTTACTAGCTGTGTGACCTTGGGCAAGTCACTTAAGCCCCATTGCCCTGCCAAAAAAAAAAAAAGAAGAAGAAGTGGCATCATAGTAACTTTTGAGAAAGCATTTTTTTCATTACTGGAATATCTATGTCATTTTGTTTTTGTTCAGAACTGATGTTTATATTAAAACATTTTTTAATGAACCACATAATCTGTTTTTATTAAACTAAATTAGAAGGTATTTTTAAATGACTTATTAAAATGTTGAATGAATTAGATATAGAAAAATGTAATTGTTATTACATAACTGGTTAGAGTGAAATTATTCTGAGTGAGTAAGAAATTAGTGTTGAACTTTCCCCCCTTTAAAATTGTCTTTTGAAGGGGCATCTAGGTGGCACAGTGGATAAAGCACTGGCCCTGGATCCAGGAGTACCTGAGTTCAAATTCAACCTCAAACACTTGACATTTACTAGCTGTGTGACCCTGGGCAAGTCACTTAACCTTCATTACCCCACCCCCCAAAATAAAATAAAATTGTCTTTTGAGAAACATTTGGCTTGTAAGGGTTGTTAAACTAAATGTGTCCCACCATCAGGAGGAATTCAGTGGCCAATGAGAGGCTCATTGGATAATTAATGGGAGAATGTATTGTTTGTCCAAACTTACAGTAGAACTCATTGTTACCATGGAGGGCTAGGAGACAGATAATCTAAACATTCATTCTTATCTCCTGTTCCCCATCAGTTAGCAAAGCTAAAGGGAAAGACACAAGGAAAATCTAAGCTTTATTGACTTACCACTGACACTTCCTACTTTATACATTTCCAACTTATACATTTCTTTCCAACATTATACATTTTCCTTATATTATTGGATTTTATATAAGTATCTAAAACATCTATTTTATGTTTCTAAAAATGAGCTATAAATGTTACAATCTATGCATAATGGCCAAATATAAAAAAACTTAAGTAACTTAGTAATGGACTGTATAGTACTAAGAGCATAGAATAATTTACATCTGAAACTTAACATGGTTTATTCTTTCATAGTACCTTTAAAATCCTTTAAGTAGAAGAGTCTGACTTCTTTATTTCCATGCTCTTTGGCTAAGACACTAAGTACTCTTCTATTATCAGGAATGTATCAAAATTATGAAGAGTTGAAAACAATACTTTTATAAGTCAAAAAGCATTATTTGAGAAATAAAATACTCTTCAATTAACAGTTCAACTCCTTTTATTTGAACATTTATATAGTGATTCTAGGAGCCTCTTGAGAGGGAAAGTTCTTTTTAAAAATTTTTAAATAGAGCACTGGACATTCTGTATTTGCTTTCAGTGCAAATATACAGAATCAAATTTGAAATGAATGCAAGTCATTTATCTTTTCAATACACACAGACTAGTCAGCAGTATCATCTTTGAGTCCTAGAGGATGGATGGTGGCCAATAGCCACATGTTGGTAGGTGATATTGTGCTAATTGTTATCAAGCCTGAAATTCAGTTTTTTCCTCAGTGAAGTTCATGGTCACTCAGAGATCAGTCCAACAAATCTAGAAAACACACAGGATACCTGTTGCTCAGTCTGTGACATGCAGCTGGATGGGCAATTCATTAAGTTAGATGATTAATACCTGCACAGACACTGCAGATGAACCACAGGCCGTTCCCAGAAGTGAATAGAAGAAAGAAAGAAGACTGAATTGCTTATGAGTAGTTACACAGAATTCTGACACTCCCAAACTATTCCTTGACACATATCCCAAATTTACAAAACGACCATTCTTCTGGTGATGCTATATGGCTATGAATCATGGGACAGGATCAAACTACAAGTGACTCAAGAGGTCAATGAATGTATAATAGGTAGGCTGTAACATATTACTAGTGATGACCTGTGTAGAAGAAGTAGCATAAAATGTATCATCCAGGAAGAATATTAAGGGGAAAAAGAGGTGGGCAGTCATGTTTCAAGAGCAAGGGTTACAAAGCACTTTGTTCAGCCTTTTGAAGTAGAGCATGTCATCCCTATTTTGCATATTAGGAAACTAGATGATTTCTCCCAGTATCCACATAAAAGTGCTAGAGCTAGAACTTGCAATGCAGGTCTTCTTTTGACTCCAAGACTATGGTTTGTACTGTTATACAGGAAAGCTAAAACAGAAAAGAAGGGATTTATTATTGTTTCAAAGATTTAGTGTCACTTCCAGGATTAAACTAATCATCCTACCCCAATTTTGCTACTTGGCCATTTGAACTGTATCATCTTGCTCATCTTAAATATTTTGGGGGGAAAGTAATAAAATGTGCCTGTTTCAGAAAAATATTCGGTATACAACAATCTTAATTTATGGAACAGATTTTAAAACTTCTTTATCTTGGGGGCAGCTAGGTGGCGCAGTGGATAAAGCACCAGCCCAGGATTCAGGAGGACCTGAGTTCAAATCCGGCCTCAGACACTTGACACTTACTAGTTGTGTGACCCTGGGCATGTCACTTGACCCGCATTGCCCCACAAAAAAACCCAAAAATGTCTATCTTGTCAAAGGATACTTCATTTTACAAAATATTTAACAGTACCCTTGTGTGCACTGAAAATTATTCACTTTAGGTTGGATAAATAAAGTGTAATTTTAACTTTCTCCCTTTGCCCTTCTCTCTAATGTTAATTTTTAGAAGAGCTTTGTGGCTTTGGAATCAATCGACAACCATTTATTAAGCACCCTTTATGTCCTGGACACTATTAAGCAGTGGGAATACAAATCTAATAACCATTTCTCAATCTTGATCATCTTTAATCTCGATAGTATTTGACACTGAAAATCATCATCTCTTCTGGTTACTTTCCTTTTAAGTTTTCATGACATTGCTCTCCTTATTTTCTTCCTATCTATCTAACTGCCCTTGTCAGTCTCCCTTGCTGGTTCTGTATGTCAGGCTCCCTAACTCTGGGAGTTCCCTAAGGCTATCCTGGGCCCTCTTCTCTGAGCCTGCTCTTGGTGATTTCACACCCATGTATTCAATCATCACCTCTCATCATCTCAAGTTCTATTATTATTAGCCCTAGTCTCTCCTGGCTACTCATAGATCTTCAACTGCCTCTTGGACAACTCTACTGAAGTCCTAAAGGGATCTCAAATACAACATGTCTAAAAACAGAACTCATCTTTCCTACCACATTCTCTTTTCTGAACTTTCCTATTCTGAGCAAGGGCACCACCATCCTCCCAATCACTCAGACTCACAAGCTCCATGTAATCCCTCGACTCCTCACTCTCACTCCCCTCATGTAGTCAGGCTTTTGCAAAGTCTTGTCATTTTATTTCACATCATCTCTATGTCCCTTTCTTTTGACTCATACAACCAGTCTCAGGCTCTTAAATCTTGCTTGGACTCCTGCAATAGCCTCTTAAATGGTCTCTCTTCCTCAAGTCTCTCCCTACTCCAATCTATCCTTCATTTATCTGCCAAAGTGGTTTTTCTATAGTGTAGGTCTTCCTACCCTACCCTCTATTGAATGAACTCCAATGGCTCTCTTTTACTTCCAAGATCAAATATAAAGTCTTTTGTCTGGCATTTAAAACTCTTCATAACAGGGTCCTTTTCTACCTTTCTGGCCTTTTTATACCTTACTCTCCTTCACCAACTACAGTCCAATTATACTACCTTTCTTGTATCTCCTCAAACATGACAATCTATCTCTGTGCCTTTACACTGGTTTTCCCCATGTCTAGAATGATCTGCCCCCTCATCTCAGCTTCTTGGTTTCTTTCCTTCCTTCCTTCCTTTCTTCCAGACCCAGCTCAAATTATACATTCTGACTTTCCCCATCCCCACAGCTATTACGGCCTTCCCTTTAAGACTAATTTCATCTATGGTATTCTATATATTTTGTATCTCTTAATAATGTATATATTGTATCTCCCATTAGAACATAAGCATCTTGAAGGCAGGGAGAGATTGGTTGGTTTTGCCTCCTTTTGTATCCCTAGAACTTTTCAGAGTGCCTGATACATATCAAGTACTTAATAAATGCTTGTTGTCTGACAGCAAAAAGTGAAAAAAACTCTTCCCTAAAGGAATTTATATTCTAGCACATACATATATTTATATAGAATATATACAAAACAAATACAAAGTAGTTTCAGAAGAAAGGGGGGGGCAGCTAGATGGCGCAGTGGATAAAGCACCGGCCCTGGATTCAGGAGAACCTGAGTTCAAATCCGACCTCAGACGCTTAACACTTACTAGCTGTGTGACCCTGAGCAAGTCATTTAACCCCAATTGCCTGAAAGAAAGAAAGAAAGAAAGAAAGAAAGAAAGAAAGAAAGAAAGAAAGAAAGAAAGAAAGAAAGAAAGAAAGAAAGAAAGAAAGAAAGAAAGAAAGAAAGGAAGGAAGGAAGGAAGGAAGGAAGGAAGGAAGGAAGGAAGGAAGGAAGAAAGAAAGAAAAGACTGGGACTGGGAAGTCTCCTGAAGAAGGTAACACTTAAGCTGAGTTTAGAGGGAAACCAGAGGTTCCAAGAGGTGGAGACAGCCTTCCAGGCCTGGGGGAAAAATCAGTGCAAAGGCACAAGAAAAGGGAAATAAGTGTCATGAAGGAGGAAAAGCTGCAAGTAGGGAAGGATGGCTAGACTATAATGAAGTATGTGGAGGGGATTTATGTATAAAAAGACTGCTAAGATATGAAGGGGCCAGGATATGAAAGTTTTAAATGTCAAATGACAGAATTTACATTTGAAGTAACAGAAAGCCATAGGAGTTTTCTGAGTAGTTAGGAGACATGATAAGGTCCATACTTAAGGAAAATTATTTTGATGGCTGAGGAAGGGGAGCAAGGAGATCAGTTAGGAGGCCACTGAATAATCTAGGCAAGAGGTGATGAGCATGAACTAGGGAGGTGGCTGTGTGAGTAGAGCAAAAAGGATATGTTGTAGAAGTAGAATCAACAAGTTGGATATGTGGGGTGAGAAAGTGAGGAGTTGAAGATAACAGGTTGTTAAACTGAGTGCCTAGAAGGATAGTGGTCTTTCCAACAGAAATTGGAAAGTTCACAGTAAAGGGATTTTTGAAAAGAGATAAATTCTCTTTGGGGCATGTTTAGTTTGAGATATCTATTGGATATACAGTTTGAAATGTCTGTTAGGCAGTCAGTGTTGAAGCACTGGAGCTCAACAGACTTGGACTGAATCTATAGATCAGGGAGTCATCTGCAACAGAGATGATAAACTGAATCGCGGGTGCTGGGAGGTTACCGAGAGAACAGAGAGAAAAAAGAGGCAAAGCTTAAGAGGCAGCTAGATGGTACAGTGGATCATGTAGTGGTCCTGGAGCCGGGAAGACCTGAATTCAAATATGGCCTCAGATACACACTAGTTGCCTGACTCTGGACAAGTCATTTCTGTCTGCTTCAATTTTCTCAACTCTAAAACAGAAATAATAATAGCACCTACCTCCCAGGGTGATCGTGAGGATCGGATGAGATATGTGCTCTTAACACAGTGCCTAGCACAAAGCAGACACTACATAAATGATATTTTTATTATTAGCTTTATGGGAATATGTCCACAGTTAGTGGGCCTGAATGATGAGCTAGCAAAGGAAACAGGATCAGACACCTTTGCAAACAGGAGCATTTAGAGGATCTCACCATCTCCAGCTAATGCCCCCAGCTCGGACTATACACTGGATCCCCTCCATGTCAGTAGCACGTTTTTGGCAAGCACACACTTTACTCGCTGTCTTAGGCTTTGCTTGATATTATGGATCATAGATGGGGTCACTGAACAAGGTTGTCTTTACGGGTCGTCTTTCAAACTATATAGTACAATTTTGACATTCATAAAAGACACCTGGAGAAGCTCTGATGAGAATTTTCCGTGGCTAATCCTGGAGTCTAGGTAATTGTAGCAGAACCATAGTAACTTTATTTACTACCGCTTCAATTACAAAAGGAAAGAGATGGAATGGATCACACCTTGGACTTGTCAACTGATTTTACGTTTTTTGGGTTTTTTTTATCCTGTCAAGGAAAAATCTTGCCTAAATCAAAGAAACCATAAAATACAAACAAAACACCCTTTAAAATTACAGAGGAGAAACGAGGGCCTAACTTGAGGACTGTTTCTCAGTAGTAGATAAACGTCGTCTTAGACCTGAATATGACTTCAGCACAAGGTTTTATAAAGTGTTTTGCGCTTGGCTCACGGTAGGCCCTTAATAAATGCTTTTCCCCTCCAGGCTCAGCGCGTACGCACTTCTCCGGGCCCGCGGGTACCCGCATAGCTCTGGCATGCGCTCCCCGCCCCACTCCTCCCAGCGTTCGGTAGCCTCCTGGGTCTCCCCGAGTCAAACTGGCGGGAGGAGGAGGGGAAGGCGGACTGTACAAAACTCCCCGTAATCCAGCCGGGGCGGGGGCTGGTGGGGGGAGGAGCTCGGGCTTCCCGCCGCGCCTCGGCCCGGCAGCACGCGTGGCCTCGGTCGCCCTCCGGGGTCCGCTCGGCGCAGTGTAGGAGCCCGGGGCCGCGGCAGCCGCGGGGTCCTGGGAGCCCGCGCGCTCCGCCGCCCGCGCCCGTCATACCCTGACGTGTGGGCCTGTCTCCTCCCTCCCTGCTCCCCGCTAGTAGCTTCGAGCCGGGTAAGGGGGCGGGGCCTCGGCCCTCCAGCTGAGCGGTCCGGTCAGACCGCGCCAGTTTGAATGAAGGTTCCACAAGATGGCGGCGGCCGCGGCCGGAGCGCGAGGAGGTGAGGGCTGGAGAGGGACCCTGCCCCCACCCCGCCTCGTCTCACCTCCCAGTGCCCAAACCGCGCTCCCCGCGCCTGGAGGACCGGCAAGGAGACCTCGGTGCCGGGGGACGGCCCGCCACTCCCACGCTCCTGACGCGGTGACCCCAACGTGGGGAGCGGGGCGGGGGACTGGCCCCCGGCTGTCCCTCTAGCCCCGGCCCCTCTGCCCCCAGCCCCGCTCCCCCTCCTCCTCCTCCTTCCTCCCTCCCTAGTCCCGTCCCGTCCCGTCCCGTCCCATCCCATCCCATCCCGTCCCATCCCGTCCACTCTCCGTGCCTCACGCTGGCGGGAGGCTCAGGCGCACACCGCGGGAAGTGAGCCGGGTTGGCGCCTCTGCCCCCGCAGCCCGCGCCGGGCTGGGAGGGGAGCCGTTTACCGTCGCCCTCCCCGGACACCAACGTTTCCCGAGCCCCGGAGGCGCCGCTGGCCGGGCACCGGTCCCCGGGCCCCCCGGGCCCCGCGCTAGGCAGGCATCGGCTCCCCAACTGTAACGGAGGTGGGGGAACGGCGGGCGCGAGGTGTGGGGCAGGAGCTGGAGGCGGCCGGCCCCACGCAGGGGGGATTAGTGGTTTGTTAATCCCCGTGCAGGATCCGAAACCTGGTCGGAAGAGAGGCTGCGGTTTGACTTCTTTGTGGTCCTGCTAGAACTCGAGTGTTTGGGGTTTAAAAGTTAGTTTGTTTGTTTGTAGTGGGTAGGGACCCCCGCTGGGAGTCCGGCCCCGGGGGCTGTAGAGAGGGCAGGAGGCCGGGGGAAAGCATGTTGAGCCCAGGGGTCTTTGGAGCTCGGACTCAGTGACCCGGAGCTGGGGAGAGCAGGAGAGCAGGAGTCCTCGGCCCCTAGCAGAGCCTTGCTTATTTTTCCTGGGCTGCAAAGAATCAGATAACCTGACCCCCTCCCTCTCTTCAGAATCAAAACTGGAGGAAATACTGCCAAGTGGCTGAGAAACGTGAGGGGGGTCTGTTACTTTTGCGCCGTAGAACGTAGCGTGCTGGAGTGGCTCCTGTGGGAACACATGGGATTCCTTTAGACAGAAGCCATCCATCAGTATATCGTAGCCTCTGCATGTTGAGATCGTCAGGAATGGCCAGCCTTTGTGCAGTATTTCCAGCAACAGGTTTTTACGGTGTTGATGAAAAACTTAGTCTTGTAAACGAGCGTTAATAGTGCAGTCACTGTTAGGTGCTCCTGGCCATATTTTCAATTTTCTAATCGCTACAGATGGTTTCCATCATACAGAAAAAGAGACTTTTGAGTACTGTGATTTGTATTAAGAGATCGAATTATACCTAGGATTAGTGGATGTCAAATGTCATTAGCACATGACAGTATAGGTACACCTCACTGTACAGCATATTAATAAGTTTTAGAGCTGGAAGGTATCTTAGAAATTAGTTCAGGATCCCAGTCTTTTTGTGAGAACTTTAAGTGATCTTTCCGTGTGGGAGACACCTGCTGGTAGTGAAGATCTGGGAGGGGGGTGGTATTTGTGAGGAGATTGCAGAAATATTCTTCAGTATAGCCAGGGGAAAGGTATTGTAGTTAGATTTACTGTCCACTGCAAATCCTAGACCAGGAGAATAGCTGTGGTGGCTCTTACTGGCTTGGAAATATGGAAAGTAAGGATGCTAAATTTATTGGTAAATCCTGAGGTCTGAGGTCTTACTCCAAATTCTGCCTCTCCTTGACCCCATCTTCACAATGAAAAATCCTAAGTACAGAAGAGGTTAATGTTTTGCCCAAAATTATATAGCAGAACTGGGAATGTTCCTATCTTAGTCTGGTCTCCTATTTTATTCCCCACTCTATTATACCAAGTAGACTATGGCTCTAAAAGTTGTTGGGGGGGGTGCTAAATATTTTGCTCAGCTCGCTAAAGGAATCTTGATATTAATTTTTTGTAATGCAAATAATTGGCTTCTAACATTTTTATGTTAAAATGAAAAGTGCTGATTGGGGACCTAGGTTCAGACCTTAGTTCTGTCACTTAGTTTACTTATTTATAACTTTTGGTCAATCACTTGACCTTTTTTGGCCTTAGTTTCCTTACCGGAAAAATAAAGAAGTTAGACTAGATGACCTCTAAAGTCCCTTCAAAATCTATAAGTTTAGATTTTCTTGAAGTGGAACAGATTTGTATAAATTGCAAGATCACGTTTCACAGTAGTTAGGGCAACGCAGAATCCAATACTTTAATACTGCTTTAAAATACAAAAATGAAAAAATTAATATTTGAAATATTAGTGTTGTTTCCGTTATGGGTATAACTCTTGGGTTTATCATGAGATGAACACATTATCATCTTAGAGCCTAACCTATCTCCCAGGTCCTGTCCTATCCAGCCTTTGACACATTCTGCCACTGTGACCTTGGGCATGTCACCTAAAGTCTTAGTGCTGGGGTGGGGGGAGGGTGGAGAAGACTATAAGTTTCTGATCTATATTGGTAGAGGGAGTTTTCGATACCAGGAGTTCATTTTACCAATGAAATCACAGGGCTGGGTTGAATGGTAGTATTAACACATGGGCAAGACAAGTGAAAATGCAAAACCTCATAGCCTTTCAAAGTTAGAAAACTATGCCGAATGTTGTACACTTTGGTTTTAGCTCTTTTCCCATTTGTTGGTTAAAGAAAACAAAGAACTTGTACTTTATTACAAAGCTGTAAATTTGGCTTCATTTTAAAATTTCTTATTTTAGTATACATGTGTCTTTCTTAACATTTACAATTTGTTCTAATAATTGACCATAAATGAAATGTACAAATCAAAAATATTTCTTTGTGCTGTTACAATGGGCTCCATAATCTTGACAAAGCAAACAAATTAATGTTCATTTAAGGATCTTAGCACAACTTAATTGATGAGAATTTTTTAAAAAAGTAATGGATATGAGTGCTTGTCATCTAATGGCAATCAATATTAACTATCCAGGAAACTTTTAGGTTTTCTCCTGAAGAAAGTTCATTGATTCATGTTTGATGTGATTTTATGATGTAGAATTACTGCTAATTGGAGGGAGGGGATGTAAAAACGAAAAAAGTCTATATTCTTAACTTTAGTATTTCCTTAGTGAGGAATCATATTTTCTTATTGTAGCTTGGTGTGTGCCTTGCCTAGCTTCACTTGATACTCTTCAGGAATTATGTAGAAAGGAAAAGCTCACATGTAAATCGATTGGAATCACCAAAAGGAATCTAAATAATTATGAGGTGGAATACTTGTGTGACTACAAGATAGAAAAGGTAAGGCAAATGTGTAGTCCTCAATAAAGTCATAATCAGATATTACTTCAATATTTCATTTCACTTATTATGAAGAACTTTGAAATTTGGACAAGCAAGACATTTTTAAAAGTTTAAATTCTAGGCCACAATAGACTTAGTATTTTTATCATTACTATTGCCAAATAATATTTGTGATTTTTGAAGCACAAAACATGCTTCAACATGAAAATATTTTAAGGTGATTGTAGAATACTATAGCTAGTTCTTGACCATCTCTGTATTTTATCCACAGCAAATGTATTCCAAATCAGCTTCCCCATAGTTATACCATAGCATACTTGAGGATCCCCTTTCCCTACTAGCAGCTGGCATTTACCTGAAAATTCAAACTAATATTAATGTTAATTTTTGAGCATCAGTTCCATGTTACCAACTAATCCTATCAGATATCTCTACATGGATGTCCTATTACCTCAAACTTAAAATGGTATGGACAGAACCAAGGATTCAAGCTTTATGACTTTGGGTAAGTCAGTTAAACTCTGAGCTTCAGTTTCCACACTTGTAAAGCAAGGGGATTAGACTTGATCTCTAAGGTCCCGCTTCACATTCTATGATTCTGTATTTAGTAGTGAATCTACGACCTCCTAAAGCATCTCGTTCCACTTTTGGACAGCTTTAAGTGTTAGGACTTTTTCCTTACATAAAATTTGAATCCACATCTCTGTAACTTCTACCCATTGCTCCTAATTCTAATCCCTTGTTCATGTGACTGCCCTTTACATAACTGAGGAGAACTATTATGTTCTTCCAAGTATTTCTTGTGATAAACATTCCTAGTTCCTTTAATCAATCCTAATGTGACATGGGCTCTGTCAACCTGAGTGCCTTCCTCTAGATACACTCTGGTTTACTAGTTGTATTTCTAAAAGGTGGTATCCAAAATTGAATATTATGTCCCATATATAGTCCACTCAAGGCAGACTCTTTACCCTTACAAACCACTTACCCACCTCCTTCTAACTTAACTTTATTCATTAATGGTCCCACGATCCTCCCAGATCAAACCTCAGATTTCTTTTTTCTTTTTTTTTTTTTTGGTGAGGCAATTGGGGTTAAGTGCCCAGGGTCACACAGCTAGTAAGTGTTAAGTGTCTGAGGCTGGATTTGAACTCAGGTACTCCTGACTCCAGGGCCTGTGCTCTATCCACTGCTCCACCTAGCTGCCCCAAACCTCAGATTTCTTTACTTTTTATTCCCTCTATTCCATTAGTGGTCAGTCACCAAACCCTTTGCTTTTTTCTAAATATGTCTTGTATTTCTCCCTTTTCTATTCACACTATCACCACTCTATCAGAACCTTCTTTACCTCACAAGAAGACATATCATAATAGTCTCTCCAAATTCTTCCTCTACTCTGTCCTTCATACTTCCAGATTTGTTTACCAAAAATACTTCAATTTCATCATTACTTTGCTGCTCAAAAACCTCTTTGATGACTTTTCATTTGCTTAAAGGACAAAGTTAAAACACCTTTACCTCAGTATTAATGATTCTCCTTAATTTGTCCTCACTATACTTCTCTACCTTGGCAATACCCTTGGTTTCAATGCCACATCGTGATGTGGAAGTTATTCTGGGTTCTCAGATTATATTAATAGTGCAAATTCAAGTAGGTTCTACTAAGCCTTAAGACAGAGTAAAGCTTCAAAAACAGACCATGTTGACTGTCAGAGGAACATTCTAGCTAAGTATAGGTACTCATTGCCACCAGATTGCATTTTAGGTGGTCCTTTTATTACAGTTGGCCCATGAATCATATAAAAATGCAACGTAAACTTCAGTCTTGCTTGAAAAGTAACAGTAGTATAAAAGGGGGATTCTAAGAATTAAAATTTTTAGATCTAGTACAAGCAAAAAACAAAAACAAAAGCTCACTATGGGGGCAGCTAGGTGGCTCAGTGGATAAAGCACCGGCCTTGGATTCAGGAGTATCCGAGTTCAAATCTGGCCTTGGACACTTGACACACTTGACACTTACTGGCTGTGTGACCCTGGGCAAGTCACTTAACCCCCATTGCCCCGCCAAAAAAAAAAAAAGCTCTAGTACAAGCATTAATTTAACTGATGGTACTCTTTTTTTTTTTTTTTAAAGTGAGGCAGTTGGGGTTAAGTGACTTGCCCAGAGTCACACAGCTAGTAAGTGTTAAGTGTCTGAGGCCCGTTTTAACTCAGGTACTCCTGACTCCAGGGCCAGTGCTCTATCCACTGCACTACCTAGCTGCCCCCAACTGATGAAACTTTTAACATGAGATCATTACCTGGCTTCCAATGAATTGGTATACAACACTGGAGAAATTGAGTCATACCTGTTTAACATTCATGCTGTTAAAAAAACAAAAAACAACCACCATTCATACTGTAAACTACACTAGAAAATAAATTGCAACTAAATGGAAAGGTGGTTCACAGGTTCCAGTTAGAGAAGCAAATAAATAGATTTATAGAGTTAGTTTGATTGTTCAAACAGTAACAGTAAGAAACATTTCATGGTATAATCACCATGCCTTATAGTACTCATGTGATGAGCATAAGGTCACTGTCAGGAAGGTAGTGGCAGCTTCTGTGCTCCTAACATAGGTTGTAGAGGATGAAAATGTAGATGAAGTCAATAAAAAACTTGACAACATCCTCCAAACCAAATCATCACATATACCTTGATACATATTAACTTTAGTGGGAATGTGGACACGGGAAAAGAGTGAAAATATGATTCAGGAAATAAGAAATTAGTCCTAAAGCATGTAAACTACTTGAATGACTCATGCCTGTGTATCACTAATACTTTTTTTGAGGAGAGTGATAATGTGGGATACAAAGAATACTAAATTGTCACCAAAAAAAAAAAGAATTTGACTCCTCATGGGAAATGGCTAATTCCTAATATGGGAATTATTTCAGTATGTATGTATTCAGAGCAAAGGTCAAAATTACCATGAAATTAGAAGGAAAAAGATGACACCATGAATAATTACAGAAGTTCCAGTATGAAATATTTAAGCAGGCTGTTAACTGAAGAATAGGAACTAGATAAAAGTAAAGATATTGAATGATTACAGAAATTTCATAAGATAAATTTGACCAACATGAGAGTTGACTCAAGAAGTTCAAAAGAGCCCTGAAATCATCTCACAGAAAACATTTCTGCTTCTTGTTAAGCTAAGAAATAAAGTAAACTCAGTCATTCCCAGGTTAGAGAGTACAGGCCAACTTGGAAAACATGGAGGAGGAAGTTCAGGAAGAATATCATTTCACAAAAGCAGTGAAGACATGAGTGGAGAAGAAAGAAGTGTGCAGAAAGCTCAGTGTAAGACTTAACCTGGGGCGGCTAGGTGGCACAGTGGATAAAGCACCAGCCCTGGATTCAGGAGTACCTGAGTTCAAATCCAGCCTCAGACACTTAACACTTACTAGCTGTGTGACCCTGGGCAAGTCACTTAACCCCAATTGCCTCACTTTAAAAAAAAAAAAAAAGACTTAACCAAGACAGGTTATTCCAAGAGCTTTAATAGAAAGCACTGTAGTGAAGACCACTGATAGACTAGAAATCTGTTCCATGGTCAAGAAGACTAGGATCTAGACTATCATCAAAACAACAAAAAAAAGAAAATTCCTCTCCTTTCAGGGCTCAGTGTCCAGCACTCTCTTTCATATACAAAACAAGCACCACTGCACCAGGTACTATCACTTTTTCTTTTCTTTTCCAAACTTGAGCGATTCATTTCCTTGACTTCTGACTCCATACCCAACCCTGAACAGTGACACTCACTGGGTAACTCTGCCTCTTTCACATTTGCAAAGAGGCAAATTTAAACACAAGAGTAAAATTCCCAATAATCAAAAAACGATGCAAAGATGGACATTTAAGAGGCATTTAAGCAAAGGCCTACTTGTCAAGTTTTTATGAAGGAGATTCTTGTTTAGGGATTATTCCTTACAACTACAGGGTTCTGTGATTATCACACAGTGAATGCTGTCATTGCCTATGTCTCTCAAGGATATATTTTGTCCCTTCCTAAATAATCAAGGGGAGAACCAGTAATTTTTTGGCAGCTGTCAATCCTTACAGCCTCCTATATACATAAAGCTATTTGCTTTATGCTGGCATTCTCAAGACTATGCATTCATCCAGAATATCTTTGGATACAAACAAACAAGAAATTAAAGTGATTCCTGCCCTCAAGGAGATTACATTCTATGTAGAGAAACAATGTGTACCCATATAAATATGTACAAAATCTGTACAATGTAAATAGAAAGTAATTTGGGGGGCATGCAGAGAAGCACTAATTGGTGGGAATAGCCTCGTGTAGGACTGGTGTTTGAGTTGAAGTTTGAAGGAAACAAATGAAATTATATTTGATGCTAGAAGCAATAAACCACTTTTGGGAATATCTCAGTTTGACAGCTGTGTAGAAAGTATGGATGAAAGAGAATAAAGCCAGGGAAAACAAATATAGAAACAACCATAGAGAGAATTGTTCAGTGGCCCTCAAATTATCAAGATCATTGAATAGGAAACATGAAATAGGGAAAAGTGTCCACTAGTATCACAGAGGCTGCCTCATGCAAAGGCCAAACAGAAGACAGATTCTGTATTTGTGGTTGCCATTGTCCTGATTACGTCAAACCTCAGAATGCCACACAGGCCTTCCTAAGTGAAGTAATTCATTTCAGTGTCACAAGTATTAAGTGCCTGTTATGTGCAAAGCATAGTCCTAACCACACAGGAAAAACCAAGTGGATGAAGAATGCTTATTGCCCAGATATCTAATGTAGTTAAATGAGCAGTCCATTGCATTAGTCCATCAGCACCTGAATCTTGGACAAGCATTGCAGATACACCTGGACTCAGAATTGAATAAGAGATACTGGACTGGATTGCATTTGGACAATTATGCAGCTGTTTGAATAATTCCTGCTTCTTGGTGCTAAAGCTCATCTATTTAACACTAACATTCTCCCAATGAGACTGTATAGTAGTGAATCACAAAGAATCATAACCTTTGGAGAATCAAAATCATAGGTGATACATATTGCAATGGAAAGATAATATGCCACAGTATATTGCCAACAGTGTTATTTATGCAAAAACAGTTATAAAAATATTAAGGACAGGGGGCAGCTAGGTGGCGCAGTGGATAAAGCACCGGCCCTGGATTCAGGAGTTCCTGAGTTCAAATCCGGCCTCAGACACTTGACACTTACTGGCTGTGTGACCCTGGGCAAGTCACTTAACCCCCCATTGCCCCGCAAAAAAAAAACAAAAACAAAAAAATTAAGGACATGCATGCCTAGAAAAGGAGACCAGTTAATTGGTTAGTGAGATCTTGGCTTTTGTACTGATACATAAAACATACAAAATAGTAAAAGACCTAGAAAAAAAGCCTCTAGTACCTTGACTGCACCTTATCTTCCCTCCCCAAGAATTTTTGCAAAGATTATCTGATTTAGTTCTAGAAGGGACCCTAGAAATTGTTTAATACCATCATTTTACAAAGAAGGAAACTGAAACTCAAAGAGAATGATTTGTACAAAGTCACAGGTACCAGGGATTATCAATTCCAATTAAAAAAAAAATTAAGTGCCTACTGTGTGCAAGATGCTATATGTTGGAGATCCAAAGACAAAAAAATGACAGTCCCTAGGGAATAGACAAAGCTCAGTAAGGATAAGATGGCATTGAGTGGATTGAAAGTTGCAATTGTGGAAAGAGTACCCATATTGAAAATCTCATGGATCCATGAAGTAAGTATCTATTTCCAGTCTACATTTATCCTCAATTTGTTGCATTCTTCTAGTATAAGATTATCCTTTTTGGCACTTAATCAATTACTGTTGTTTTACTTAATTATTGTGTAGCTCATTAACCTTCCACTAAACCCCTCAGATACTTGAAGACAGTTATGTATTTCCCCACTTCCCACACACTCTTTTTATAGGCTAAACACCAGTTCTTTCAACTGGTCCTCATTTGGTATGAACTTGAGTCACTTCACTGCCTCAGTGCCCTCCTCTCAATGTTGTCCAGCTTGTCAATGTCCTTTGTAAAATGATGGCATCCAGATGTAATCTGATGCCTGTCATAATGTATGGGTCAAGATTACATTAATCATGTATACTCTCTCAATACAGAGTTCAACAACTATCTACTGAAGACATAGTATGTATTACCAGTTTTAGAATTCAGATACAGCAAAATCCTTCACAGTAAAGCTGTACTAACTACAACCCTAATGATTCAGATGGTATTTGATTCTTGCAGTTCTTCAGGGTCATTATTATGATCATTAATTATCATTATACCCTATATCAAAGTATCATTCAGGCTAAACTATGTTAAGGGATCATTGAGAGCTGCCCTTAAAATTCCTAGCTAGCAGAATATGAAATTATAAAACATCTCCCTCTTGATAAAGGTGTCAACTTCTCAAGTCCCTTGTGAAGAAGTCTCAGCATTGGGCCAGAAAGGCTGAGCTATCTAAAGCACTCTTTTTCTTTCTCTTTTTTTCCTCTGTTGAATATTTGCTGGGATAAATAGGAATACTTTGGTTTTTTGTTGGCACTATCTTACTATGAAAACTACTTTGCAGAATTTATAACAACGATTTTGAGGCATTAAAGGACTTTTTATGTCACATTAAAAATTCAACAACACGGGGCAGCTAGGTGACTCAGTGGATAGAGCACCGGCCCTGGAGTTCCTGAGTTCAAATCCTGCCTCAGACACTTAACACTTACTAGCTGTGTGACTCTGGGCAAGTCACTTAACCCCAATTGCCTCACTAAACAAACAAACAAAAAAATTCAACAACATGAAGTTTGAAATCATGGGGAGAATTTTCACATTTTAAATAATATCCCTTAAAGATGCAGTAGTTTTAATAATCTTTAGATTGATGTCAGAACACTGATAATGAGCACTGTTTTTTCTGTAGAGTGCTTAATTCAAATGAATATATCTTTATCTCCCTTGATAGACTATAAGGTCCTTGAGGGAAGGGATTATGTCTTGTTCATCTTTATATATTTTAACCCCCCCCCCCAAACATCTTCCCTAGAGGCTTTGTTCATAATAGGCATTCAGTGTTTGTTGAATTGAATTGAAACCTTAAAGCTTAATGTACATCTTCTTTTGTATTTTAAGGATATGGAATATTACCTTGTAAAATGGAAAGGATGGCCAGAAACTACAAATACTTGGGAACCTTCAAGAAATCTCAAATGTCCATTACTTCTTGAACAGTTTTATAATGACCAGCGTGATTATTTGTCTCAGCTAAAGCAAGGCAAAGCAGTAATGTTGAAAAATGATATCAAAAGTTTGAAGCCTGCTATTGCTGAGTATGTTGTAAAGAAGGCTAAACAAAGGGTAGCTCTGCAGAGATGGCAAGAGGAGCTTAACAGAAAAAAGAACCATAAAGGAATGATCTTTGTTGAAAACACTGTTGATCTGGAAGGCCCACCTTTAGACTTCTACTACATTAATGAATACAAACCTGCTCCTGGAATCAATTTAACAAATGAAGCCATAGTTGGTTGTATGTGCACAGATTGCTTCTTTGAGAAGTGCTGCCCCGCAGAAGCTGGAGTTCATTTGGCTTACAATAAAAAAAGGCAGATAAAAATCCAACCTGGCACTCCTATCTATGAGTGCAATTCAAGGTGTAAATGTGGGCCAGATTGCCCCAATAGGATTGTTCAGAAAGGGACACCGTATTCACTTTGCATCTTTCGAACTAGCAATGGCTGTGGCTGGGGAGTGAAAACCCTTGTGAAAATTAAAAGAATGAGTTTTGTCATGGAGTATGTTGGAGAGGTACGTTCAACTACTTAGACTATAATGAATAATATGTATAAAAGATTGTGACATTCCTGGGAAAAGTTTTTTTTCCAAAGGACTTGTTTCTTTGTTAATAAATTACTTTATTTTTTAAAATAGTGATGTATTTGTCCTGGCTGGTATATTTTTTGATTGACGTTTACAGAGATTTTCAAATCTATTTTCCTGGTTTTGCACCAGGAGTAAGTACTATGGTGTTTTTAATAAAATGTATTTTAAAGCTCCCGGCAAATCTGGTGCCTCATTGTGGCATGCAGGTAACCCTAAGGTGTATACCAGTGGAGCACAAGTTTAGCAAATTGTACTAAGTGGGGAAGCTTCAAGTGTGGGCCCAGTGATAGATAAATATGTCTATTTGAGAACCAGCCTAAGTGAGTTTAGGCTCATCACCATGCTGGCTGCCTGGTGATGAATTTTTCAGCTATAGCAGCAGCTCTTGAAAAACCCTTCCATTAAGTTGTAAAGGGCTTGCAATGTGCATTGGTTGAGGCAAGCCACATCAATGTAACTAGTACTGGGGTAGATATATTAAAAAACAAAAGTGTTCCTATGTATAAACTACAAATACTATTTGATAAATGGAAGTGATGCTATTTTAAGTATTTTAAATTCTAATAATTACCCATCAGTGCTACTAACTTCCTGTGAAACAATGAACCTAAAGGATGATGGTAGAAGTACAGAACTTGTATTCCCATAGCTCACTTTGAATTGCAAACATTATCCCTACTGACATGCAAAGAATCACATTGCACTGCTATGCTAGTAAATCCTAGCTAGAGATATTTTATTGTGGTTGCATTATCTGATCATGTTAAATTCTATTTCAATTTCAGAGTTGCTCTTGGTGATAGTGGATCTAATAATGTCTTCCATAGACAACAAAGCTAATCTCGCTTTGATCTGTGTCTGTGGGCTGCCTGATTAAGTCAATTTGAAGTTACTTTCAGTATATTCTTCAGTATATTTGAACTTTTGAGATCTTACTTTTTTGCTCTTATTTACTGTACCTACTTTAGAAATTTTTGGTTTCTAGCTAATTGGGTAATTAAATAAAAAGGTAAACTATAGAAAATGTTTTTTGCTTTTCAGCCAAATCTTTGTAAAAACCTACAAAGTTGAATTTTGTTAATATTGCTCACTGCAAATAGAACTTAACTAATATTCTGTATTTCTAGTAAGGTTTCTTTTGTAACCATAATCAAAGATTACTGAAAGGAAAAAAACATTTTGGGTACATAAGAGGTTTCAGTGTGCTTTCTGTTTGCCTTCAGTTACTATTTGCAGGGGAGAATAGCTGAGCAAAATTTGCAAACATCTTGTTTTAAAATTATGTACCTTTTCTGAAGTTTTTTTATAAAATCCTTTTCCCCCCGCCATATCCCAGATTTCTCTACTTCTACTTATCTTGTTTCAAAAAGAATTTGTTTAGATGATGAGCAATCACTGTGACCCTTCAAAGTAGCTAATGTATGTGTAATTTAAAGCATTTTTAGGTCACAATGTATGTTGTTGGTGTACTGTTAATGTTAACACACTATTTCACTTGGTTTCAGCAGTAAGATCAGCTCTGACTTTTTACAATTATTTTGCAAAATTATGGATTACTTTTTCTTTTAGTTCAGCAATAGTTATATAATATATTAGTTTTTCTTTATAGGTTATCACAAGTGAAGAAGCTGAGAGACGAGGGCAGCTCTATGATAATAAAGGAATCACATATCTCTTTGATCTGGACTATGAATCTGATGAATTCACAGTGGATGCAGCTCGATATGGAAATGTGTCTCATTTTGTGAATCATAGTGTAAGAAGTATCATTTCAAGCATAAACAGGACTTCTTAAAATTAGAGGGCCAAGAATTTCACCTTATTACTTAAAAAATCTTGATTTTTTTCCTTATCTACTATCAAGAATCATTTTGATTTAAAACTACTCAGTCCCTTAAAATAAGGCCTTAAGAATGAGGTGATCACTCATATAGTGCTTTGTATTTCCAGAGTGCTTTATAACATTTTTTATAACATTTTTACATCTTTCACATAGCATCTTGGTTAATAATGTATTGCTGTTTTAAACAGGAAGGCAGCAAGTGAGGTTACAAACTTGGGGGGGCAGGGTGAAATATGCCAAATTATTAGTTCGGGTTTAGTTAGTTTATGAAAAATGTTGGAAATTCTTCCAGATTCATTAATTCATTTCACCTATTTTAAGGTAAATTTTGTTTAGTGATGAATTTGAGATCCATCAATTAAACACCAACATAACCAATGTCTGGCAAAGTCCTTTGTTAATGTCTCATTTTGTTGTGATGAAACCATGTTCTAAAAGGCTATGTCAGCAGAACCACAGTCTGACATTCCCTGTAAAGTTGGAAATGTTACAGGTAGGGGACTGGGTGATGTACTATATATGTCTGTTACCTAAAAACCAACCTAGCCAGGTGCAGAGAGATTCATTACCAGAAGGCTGGCCAATAGATGATGAATTTGAATTTGTTTGGTTATAGCAATTCAACAGGACCAAAGGGTGGAGAAATTTCAATCTGCATTAGTGGGAAGAGTACCCACACTGATGAACATGAATCTTTTGAAATATCTTAAGAAATACAAAAATTGTATAAAATTCTAGCTTTGTTTGCTAAACAAGACATGGGCTTTGCTCCCTCTCCCATATAGCTTATAAATAAAGTGTGGGGAAGGCAATGGGTTCCTAAGCTTTTTATTTGAGCGCTGAAACACCCTGGAACCTTACATTTAGCCTCTAATAGGTTTAAATGAGTCCTTCATCCATGTAAAAAGCAATTAAATATTAAAAAGAATTTTAAAACAGGGCCCTGGAAAATTAAAAATTTCATGTGGCATTTATCTGGCTTTTTTTTTATCTGACTTTTAAATCAGATGCTTCTGCATATATAACGCCAATTCTAATGTTCCTTTTTCAGTGTGACCCAAATCTTCAGGTGTTCAATGTCTTCATTGATAACCTTGACACTCGCCTTCCTAGAATAGCACTGTTTTCTACAAGAACGATACATCCCGGAGAAGAGCTTACTTTTGATTATCAAATGAAAGGTATGATGATTATATTATGGATATGACTTACATTAAACAATTGTGGGTTTAGAATAGAATCAGACTTGGAAAGGACCTTTATATTTAGTTCTACCCATATCACTTTGCAGCTAAAGAAACTTATGTTAAATGAATTTATCCATGGTTATACAAGTAGTAAGTCATGGGAGCACAACTAGGGTGTAGGACTCCTGACTCAGTTTGGTGTTCTTTCAATTATACTTTATATAGCTGCTCAGGATATCACCTTTGTAGTGATGGGCTTGTTGTGTTTAAACAAAAAATTTCAAATAAGGAAATGTTATTACTTCTCCAATGTAATATCTTCTTAATACACAATACTGTTATTTAGTTCTTTTGGAAATGTTATAAAAATATTTTTGTTGTAGTCTCAAAAGACTAAAACATTACTAAACCATATGAAAACAGCTCATATATGTATCCAAAGATATATTTTTTTAATTTAACATTTAAGCAGCTAAATATAGTTATTTTTAATATTTTTTTCTTCAGGGTGTCATGTATAATTTAATCTTGTTCTATGGCCTCATGTAAGGCTGTACATTAAGTGAATATTGCATAATTCATTCATTTTACCAGTGATTTCCATTATTGCAGATGTCTATTCCTACGTTAAAAAAAGCTGATTCTGCACTCTGAAATTGAATTTTTAAAAAATTGAATTCTTACTTTGTGCACATTTAATTTGGTCATTCTAACACTATAAGAAAATAATTAACCTTTGTGATCTTTATTTTCATTGAATTATACCAAATAACTCCAATATTTGCTTATTAATTGATAAGGATTATATACTTAGTATACTTAGTATTTTTCAATTAAGAAAAGAACATCTACAATATTGTGCCAGGAATGGTTTTTAGTGTTTATTTTTCTGCCTTGTAGCTACTTCTATCCTCTAGTTAGTTATATGAATAGGATAATTACTCTCATTGATTCAAATACTAACTAAATATTAAAAATATAAACTAAAAACAATCTTTAAAATTATAATAAAGAATTCAGTATTACAATTACCAACTCTCTTTTTTCCTGTTTTTCCCCCCATGTATTCAGGTTCTGGAGATATATCTTCAGAGTCTATTGACCTCAGCCCAGCCAAAAAGAGGGTCAGAACTGTGTGCAAGTGTGGATCTGTGTCTTGCAGAGGTTACCTCAACTAAATTTTCAGGATATAGGTCTAAAGATAAATGTCATGGTTCTCTTTGTTTGTTTTTTACTTAAATCCCATCTTAGAAAATGAATTTTTTTATATTTAAGTATTTGGGATATTTTTATATATGCTAAATCAAGGTTGTTATGCCTCATGTTTTCTTAATTTACAATTCATTTCAAAACCACATTAGCCAAAGACCTTACTGATGCTCATTAATGTGAAAGGGTAAACACAGGGTCGCAAGAGTAGATCTTACACAGAGTAGTCAAAAGTATCAGTGCTTAGTAGTTGGATGTCATTCATGCCTATTAGGAAAGCAAGAACATTTATGGATTAGGATTTTTATTCATTCAACAAGCATTTATTAAGCACTAACTGTGCAAAGCACTAGGCTAAGCACTGGGAGAGAGGAAAAGCTTAGAGAAGATACCATCCCTGCCCCCATGGAGCTTACATACTTAAGTTTAGTTATGAAAATGCTGCTTTTGAATGTGTAAGTGTTATCAGTTTAGGACTAACATTCAATTTGTTGAGAAATCTTAAATATAGTTAGTTTATTTAATTTGGACAATGTAAAAGTTCTATTTTTGTTAATGTAATTTATATGACATCCTTATTCACCTGCTTAACAGTCATACATACTGTGTATGTACTTATTGAAAATAGGTGATATCAAATTTTATACTCTTTTCTAATTTTTATTAAAACAAATTGACAAGTTACTGATCCTAATGTTTGCTAAGGTGTAAAATTAAATGCAAAACAATAGAATTTAAATATCTTGATTTCGTACTTTAGAGAAGTTTGTAGCATATAAGGTATATTTTTTTCTGCTTTTCCTAGTAGTTCTTAAACTTTTTTCATATAGAACAATAATCTTTTCAAAAGTACTGAATGGCTGGCCATCATAATTATGTGGGAGGAAAAAGGGGGCTTTAGGGACCAAAGGGAGGGTTTCTATCAGCTAATATAGCTATGTCAAAGCCCTTTACAGCACTCCTCAGAAGAACAGGTATACATCCTAAGACCCCTTCATAACTCCACTGAAAACTGCGAGACTGTTGGAGAACTACTGATCTTTAGAGTGTAACTAGATGTCCCCCAAAAGTATTTTATGTATTCCCATATTTCCTAATATTCCATAATAAGCAAAATTTTCAAATACATTAATATTACCCGTTTCTTCAGACAAGTTTTAATGTACACGCTTTGTTAAATCTATAGTATTTTTATATTTTCTGCAGTCTATTCTTTAAAAAGTGATATATATTTTAAACAGATATTCTGTACATGCATCTATTGAAAATGTGATCATGAAAGCTAAGTTTGGCTTGGCCAAAAATAGTTCATTATAGTATTTCTGAATTATGGGGCTAAAATTAAAATGGTAAAGATAAAAATACAACCGTTTTATCACATAGGAACACCTAAACGTTGAATAATTTTTCAGCTGCATATTTCTGGTTCTGGGATTGACTCGTTTTGAATTCTAATCATGGTGTTCAACATGGAGACAAATGGTGCAAAACAAATTCAATTCACTGCATTCCTAGCCAGGTCTGCCCAAGCCACTTTTCCTTGACTACAGTGACCCAAAACTTGCCTGGGATAAAAATGAACTAACACAAAAAACAGCAAGTTATATCCATCTGCCTCTGTATGACACAAACTCTTATTTAGGGAAAATCTACTACTCATTTGTGAAATCACTTTTTGTTAAGGAGTATGCGGTCAGCCATATAGCAAAACAATCATTGCATTAAAAAAAATTTCATTATAGTTTAGGTTATTTATGTTTATGGACTTGGAACCAGAGTTAAAGCATTTACAAAAAGGCTAACTGGAAAGGACTTTTGTGTGTCTGCTAACGAATCATTTATGTGTCATTAGTCAATAGTGAAATACTGGCTTCACAAACTTAGCTGTATGCTTAGGTTGCTATTTATTGGATAAATCCTGATTGAATGAAGGGGCTGTGTTCCTTTCTTTTTAAAGTTGTAATTTAAAATAATTGTTAATGCATTTTTACTTTTTAAAATGTTAAATGGTTCATGAGATCTTGCCTCTTTATTTTAAAAACAAAATGTGGATAAACTGGGACAAAAGGTGACATGAAGTCAGCAGACCATTGTGATTAGAAGTATCTAAGCTCCATTATAATATTATCAAGGCTGGATTTTATTATGCATCCAAACAAATGTAGCAACACTGTTTTAAAAAATTACTGTGGTTTCTTGCCATTTTAAATAGTGATATATGTTTACCATTTAGCTAGACATCATATAATTGGCAGTTCTCTAAATTTTATTTGTTTATTTTAATGGCTGTTTTAAAGGCTTAGGAATTTGATATTTTTCAAATTTAAGTGATTTTCAAATGTAAGATTTTGATCAAGTTTAAATTAAACTAATGTACAGGTTATACTAACTCCATTGTTTTCAGTGTATGTAAATGGAACTGTGTTAGAAATACACAGTTGGTAATCTCAGGAATGTTTTTTTAATAGATATGCAAATTTTAGTTTGTATTTAGTGATTCTTAAAGCATTTTTCCATAGTTTTTAACAAAATAAATTTAATTTAGTTTGGATTCTGATGTTGTTCAGTACATCTCTAATTACCATGGAATATCATTGTTTCTGTTTAAGTACCTTATTTTAGTGATCCCTGAGCCAGGTAGAAAAGCAGTGATATATTTCTAACCATACTGAGACTAGATTTATAAATGTACCTGATTTTCCAGGGATTTTAAAGTCTTGGTTTTGTTTTTAAAAGCAAGCCAATCTTTGTTGAAATTCACACTTATTTTACTGGCTATTTTAAAGCCTTGGGTCACAGGATTACAGATATTAGAATCACAGATTTAAATCTAGAAGGGATCTTAGAGGTTACCTAATCCAGCCCCTCATTTTACAGATTAAGAAACTGAAACATGGAAAGATTGAGAGATAGGATTTGAACCAGATTCTCTGATTCCAAATCTAGTGCTCTTTCTATTGTAGCACATAGTATTCCAGAACTGAAAGGGATCTCTGTAGACAATTGGTCCAACCTGATAAAGAATCCCTATTGCATAACCCAGCAAGCGGTCATTCAGCCTTTGCTTGAAGCCCTCCAGTGAAGGTAACCCACTATCTCCTGAGACACCCCACTGCAAAACATTAGTAAGTTGTCTTACATCAGATTGAAATTTCCCTCTTTTTAACATCTTCCCTACTACTCTTAGTTCTTCCTCGTGGGACCAAGTAAAACAGATCTAATCCATATATCAGGTATTGAAAACAGTCGTCATATCTCCCACCCATTCTTCTTCCAGGCTTAAAATTTCCTATTTCAACTGCTATTCCTATGCCATGGAACTTAAGGCTTTCCCCCATCCTGGTTGCTCTCCCCTGAACATTTCAAATGATCCTTGGTACAACATAAAATTTTACTAACTTTCTATTTTACTAGACTACATACATCTTATTTATTATATACTTTATACACATAAAACAGAATAAAGTAACATTTGATTAAGATTATAAACTGAATGCTAAACTCCTAAAATAATTCAAGTAGGTTTAGAGAAGTTAAATACCAAATCAAATGATATTTTTAAATCTGCGCTAGCAAAACTAAGTCCTAAAAATAGATGGATCTGCAACAAAAGAAGCCGTTATTTTTCAAAGTAGAATTACCTCTCTATAGAAAGTTTCACTATTTCTCTAAAGCAAAAAGTACAACCTATATAAGTTGTATTAGATTGTAAATACAATAGTTAGCATAGGTATGTATTTAGTCTTGAGTTCAGATTGACTGGATTGCTAGTATGTGGGCACAATGAAATTTACTAGATGGATTTACTGGATATAGCTACTCAATAGTATATTCAATAGTATAAACTTCAGTGGACCTTTAATTTCATCAATGTAAGTACTCCCTCCAGTGGTACAGGTCATCAATGCCTTTCTATACTATGTAACTCTTACCCATATCCTTTCTCTTTTTTATTTTTATTTATTTTTAAATTTTATTTATTTATTTTTGTGAGGCAGTTGGGGTTAAGTGACCCAGGGTCACACATCTAGTAAGTGTTAAGTGTCTGAGGCAGGATTTGAACTCAGGTCCTCCTGACTCCAGGGCTGGTGCTTTATCCACTGTGCCACCTAGCTGCCCTCTACCCATATCCTTTCATAAGAGGTTCATTGAATGTGTTAGGGGCCTGCTTCTTAATTATGTCTCTTAACTAGACTGGTACTGGTTTAGCATTGAGGCTGTCTAAATGTTAGCTCTTGCTCTTGCCATATGACTGATTCACTTTTCTTTCTTGTGCCCCTTCTTGAGCACAAGTCATTGCTGGTAATTCGTGGCAGCTTGTTTATGCCCACCTACAGTGATCTCTCCATCTCTCTTGATCTTTGGTTGACTCACAATTTTATTTCCTTGATGGTGGTGGGTTTTGTCCCATGAATTGAAGCCTTCTTACAGCATCACTAGAATACTGGTGATAAAAGGATGTTTTTGTTTCACAGTCTTTAAAAGTTATATGACACTTCTAATGGAAATCCAACCTGCTTTCTTGTTCCTATTCAAGTTTGGACCAGCTCAGTGAACTGTCTGTTCAGCTATATATTATAATCCAGGTAACAGGCGATCTTTATCCACTTTGTTTTTTTCTTTTATAGATAATTAAATTAAATTGAGCTTCTGAGCATTATGAATCTCATTTAAGGAGATTCTATAATGTTCAGTGCTAGATGCGATCCTCTACAAAGAAGAGCTCACCATTCATAGGGAATCATTCTTTCATTTGGTTTCTACACTATGTACTTTCCTTGACAATGATAAAAAAAAAATAACCTTTGTCTTGCATGCATGCATGCATCTCCTATTAATCAGAAGGTCATCCAACAAAGTTTTATCTCTGTTGCTGACAACTCTATTAATTTATACACGGGTGACATCTTGCTGAACTAGAACTTTTAAGGTTGCATTTTTGCTCTACTGAATCAACTGCTGTTTTGTAGTCAATAAACAAATAGATGCTGTAGTCTTTGAACCTTTGAATTGTATATGTGAATGTAATTAGCTGTTGAGCATAGTTTAGAAAAGTCAGGGTGCTCCTTTTTCATACTTTGATCAGATACCCTTAAAACCTCCTGAAGAGCAAGGACCATTTTTTTTTCTTGTATCCCCAGCCCTTCAGAAAGTGCCTTGAATATAGGTATTTAATAATTGTTAATAGGTGTGTAGATTATTCTAAAAGATTTTAAAGAAATTAAAGTAGGCAAATAGTTTATTAATATTCTTTTCTGATGCAATAAGGTTGTGATTTTCCCCTCTAATCTTCTAGAACCTAGTTCTTTTCAGATGTGTGATACTTAATTATCCTCAAAATTATATCACCATGTCATCACGGAGCTCTTCTGTACTTGGTTTGGTCCTGGTGCTCTTTCCATTTTTGTTGTCCTTATGCATATTGAAGACTAAGATGTTTGTGATTAAATATGATCACTCCATGATAATTGTTTTTTTGTTTTTTGTTTTAGTGAGGCAATTGGGGTTAAGTGACTTGCCCAGGGTCACACAGCTAGTAAGTGTTAAGTGTCTGAGGCCAGATTTGAATTCAGGTACTCCTGAATCCAGGGCCGGTGCTCTATCCACTGCGCCACCTAGCTGCCCCCACTCCGTGATACTTGATGAAGAACATAGTTTTGTTTTAGAAGTTGATAGATGTTTTCCATTTTTATCAATCTCCTTCCACTTTAATCTTTAATTGTTGGCTTAAAGGAGGTATCATACCAGACTTGCTAGAGACTCATTTTCTTTTTCACTTCCTTTTGTTGTTAAGCAGTGTCTCTCATAATCTTCTACCATCTTCTTTAAGGTTTAACAAATTAATTTATATTTATAAACTGGCATTTCCCTTGGCTACAGTCTTTGTTCCTGCTAAGAAAAACAAGAATTTGCCATCTAAGGTGGTTTCTTGGCTATTTTTGTTCCCTCATTATGACAGCTGCTTTATATTGGTGAAATTTCTGTAGAAAAGGATAATAGTCAATGTCTGTTCCTTTATCCATTAATCTTTTTAAAATGTCAATATGTCTGAATAAGTCAGGAGGTCACTGTTATAAATGCATGCCCATTTTCTTAAGTTTTTTTTTCCTAATGTGGTGTACTTTTTAATCTTTCCTTTTGCTAAGTGGATGGTATGACTATGTAGATTGATGATTCAGAAATGACTTTCACAATGGAAACAAGCACCTCCTCTCTGTTAAAACATGGTCGATTTCTTTTCCTTCTGATTGGGTAATGCTCATTCTTCATAGCAGCAATGTCAATATCAAATAGAAATGGATCCCTGTCAGCCACATATCGACTTAGAAAACCACAAATCAACATATTATATTGTCCTTTTATTCACTTTGTTAAACATTGTCCAGTTACATTTTAATCTGGTTCCACCTTCGGGTCTGACAGCTCTGCTCTGCAGTGTCTTCCAATCCCCATCTTGATAAAAAGTATTCTTGATATGTAGGCATGAGGCTTTGGTGTACTTTATAAACCTTTAGACCATTTGTTTTCTTGATCCTGACCCATGTTTCAAAACATCAATATCAACATTCTGAATTATTTTTTATATTCATGCTATAAACAAAACCAGAAGATATAAGGAATTTTCCACTAACTGGATTATGGTTTGTAGGTTTTCCTTGAAAAGTCAGTAAAGTATTAAGTATGTTCTATTTGCTAGTCACTCTGCTAGGATCTAGGATACAAGTATAAATAATGGCATAATTTTTACTCCCAAGAATCTAAAGGAGTTGTACCCAAAGGCAATGAGAAACATTTTAGGGGAAGTCACCTTGCCTTTCAGTGTTCCTAATAAGCAAAAAGACCACCATTTAAAGAGACTGAGTTTATGTGCAAACAGCTATTATGGACAGTAGAGCAAAAACATTTTTTAAATTCAAAAAGATCCTTCAAATTGCATCACCATGTACTTTAATTCTTGATGACTTAAAGTGAGTTTGGCAT
Source organism: Dromiciops gliroides (assembly GCF_019393635.1). Classification (NCBI taxonomy): domain Eukaryota; kingdom Metazoa; phylum Chordata; class Mammalia; order Microbiotheria; family Microbiotheriidae; genus Dromiciops; species Dromiciops gliroides. The sequence goes on along the minus strand of NC_057865.1, from coordinate 162,603,498 downwards.
AGGATATAACAGTAAAAAATATGTTGGGGTAGAAAACAAGACATACAAATAAAATTATATTACAATATTATAAATGATAGGGGGGCAGCTAGGTGGCACAGTGGATAGAGCACCGGCCCTGGAGTCAGGAGTACCTGAGTTCAAATCCAGCCTCAGACACTTAACACTAGCTGTGTAACCCTGGGCAAGTCACTTAACCCCAAGTGCCTCACTAAAAAAATTTTTAAATGATAGGAAAATACTTTACAAATATTTCATTTGAACCTTATAAGAACCCTGTGAGGTAGGTGTTATTATTGCCCTCATTTTACAGTTGTGAAAACTTGAGGCAGACATAATTTAGGTGACTTGCCCAGGGTCACACAGCTTGTACATATCTGAGGCTGGATTTGATGTTAGGGTTTGACTCTAGGAAGTACTTTATCGTGCCAACTAGCTGCTTTTAATAAGACCTGATTTTTACTAAATTATTCAGTGTTTTTCTAAATTTTTTTTACCACATACTATTTATTTGATCAGTTCTCTTTATGTAATATAGTAAAGGGAAGAGGAAATGTTATAAATCCATATAAACAAATAATATAGTCACTCTTCTCAAGTACATGTAAGGACATACAGGAAGAATACATAAGTCTGTACATAATTTGTTTGGTTTCTACAAGATAGTACTCTTCTTGTAATGCATCCCATTACTATCTGACTACTGAGGTAGCTCATAGTAACAAGTGAACTAAAGAGGGGGCAGGAACCTTCTCAAATGAAATAAGTATATTTGGGGAGGCAGGAAAATAAAACCTACAATCCCAAACTGGGATTGGATTGGTTGAGCTGCTCCATTCCTAGACTTGGAAGTTTCAATTATACCCTACTCAGGATAATGGTAATGTTCATTACAAGACAGGTGGGCCTTTGTCTAAAAAGTTTGCTTTAGGTTTCCTCCTTCCCCTTTCACTCTTCTAGCATCTTTTTGCTGTCCTGAGTCTCTAAAATCCCTCATTTAAGCAAACTCTTTTCCTCTACAGTGACCCATGTTCCAAATTTACCTCATTTTTCCTACTATTTCTATCCAACAAGATTGCTGTTATTTCAGTTTAGCTGATGAAGTGAATTAGAAAAAGTACTGTTTTTTCAAGATCATTAACAACTTCTTAATTACCAAGATCCAATTCTCAGTTTACTTGGCTTTTGTGTATAATTTGACATTGCTGACAGCCTTTCTGGTTTTGGCACTTTTCTTTGGTTAGAGGCAGCTGGATAATAATAACCAGTGGATGTAACAGGGAGACAAATTCAAATCCTGCCTCGGACACTTAGCAACTCACTTAACCTGTTTCTTCATATATATAATGGAGGTAATAATAGCACCTACCTCCCAGGGTGATTGTGAGAATAAAATGAGGTATTTGTAAAGTGCTTTGCAAACTTTCAAGCACTATATAAATTCTAGCAATTATTATTATTTTGTGACAGTGCTCTCTATTGGTTCTTCTAACCTCTTCTCAGACTCTTTCCCCAAAAGGTCATCCTCTCCCTAAACAGGGTTGCTGCCCAGTGTGCTGTCCTTGGGCCTCCTTGGTACATTCTCTTCCTTCAGTTGTCATCTTTCTCTATGTAGATAACTACCAAATACATATAATTAGCCTCAATTTTTTTTGAGCTTAAATTAAATCCTACTTTGAATGCCGGAGACTTTTTGTGTCATCTTACCAGTACCTCAAACTTAGTTATGTTTAAAATATTTAATATTTTTCCCAATTTCTGTATTTTTATTACTGGCATCACCATTCTCCCATCAACATCCCACATCGAATTTATACTTCAATCATATCGTTCTTATCACCTCTCACCAAGATTTTATTATACTCTCCTAATTCATCCCCCTACCCTCAGTCTCTTCCATTCTCAAATCCATTTTTTCCACACCTGCCAAATAGTTCCCTAATTACTGCCTATAGGCTAGAATCCAAACTCTTAGCATATTGAGCCTTTGATGATATGCATATATAATCCAGCTTTATAGTTTTTATTTCATATTCTCATAATGTACTTAATGTTCCTGCCAAATTAAGTCTACCATTCTCATCTCACCTTCATGCAGACCTCCCTTCATCTATGTTGATACACACACACACACACACACACACACACAGAGATAAATACTCATCTATCAAGGACCAATTCAGGTGTTCTTTTCTCTATAAAAATGTCCCTGAATTCTACCTTAAAGTGATTTCTCTTTCCTCAACTTTCTTTAGGGCAGTTTGTCTTGGCAGTCTCTCTCTCCTTTGCCCCTGTGTCATGTGACATGTTTCATAATCCTACTAAACCCAATTAGTAAAATCCTGAAGAGTAAGGATTACACATATTTTCTCTCTGTATGCCTAAAGCCTAGCATAATGACTTTTATTTACCAGTTAACTAATGTTTCTTGATTTGGAGATTCATTAACCTAAGTGGTAAAATTTCAGCTAGAATTGAGCAGGAGGAAAAAAGCTGCCTGGACATAACTGGAAATTATAAAGCATTTTTAATGATTCTAAGCCACTCCCTGAAACAAAATCTCAGTTTTTAAAACACCAATAGTCTTAGTGGTACTTGGTGATTATTTTTGCCTATGAATAATGAAATACCACAGTCCTTGATGGATCAAAAATGTGGTAACCCAAAGGGCAAACATGATGGGTATAAACTGCAACATATTACTAACGATTTATATTTGAGAAATGGTATGAGAGATATCATCCAGGAAACATTCTTTTTTTTGGAAACCTTTCTACCATATGACCTCTCTAACCCTGTAATTCATTGGCATAGGCTTTGAGATGCCAAGATCAATTCCACATAATATGAGGCGCTGAAGGGTTTCAGTGGAAGATTATCCATATCCTTTTAGGGAAGGCCATGATGGTCCTCTAGATCTCAACACCCTGAGGTCTTCCTCCAGCTCCTTTGATACTTCATAGGTGTCAGTATAGCAGTAGAGCTATCCATTTATTATTCCTGATTTGTGCTACATAATTGACTCACCTGCTTTTTCAATCATAAATGTCTTTGATGATCCTTTATGCCACCTATGTACAAGTCATTGGTAATATGCACTCACTGCACTAATATGCACTATCTCTTCCATTGCCTTTGTTATAAAATTTTGATTCTTCTGAAAGCATGCTTTTCCATGATACATATCATAGTGATAGTGATATAGCCTCATCAGAATGGTGTTTAAAAAGTAGCTTTTTGTCTTAGGAAATAACTTGAAGTCACTGAAAATGCTGCACAATTTCCACGTGCAATATATGTAGAGCTGGAAAGGCCCTTAGATGTCATCTGGTCTAACACTTTCCTTTTACAGATGAGGAAACTGAGGCCCAGAGAGATTAGGTGATTTTTGCAAAGTCAAATAGAAAGTGGCAGAGCTGGAGTTCAAACATGAGTTCCCATGACAAGTTTAACACTGTTTCTTTTTTTTTTTTGTGGGGCAGTGAAGGTTAAATGACTTGCCCATGGTCACACAGCTAGTATGTGTCATGTGTCTCATAACAGATTTGAACTCAGGTCCTCCTGAATCCAGGGCCCGTTGCTTTATCCATTGTGCCACCTAGCTGCCCCCTGAACACTTTTTTTTTTTTTAGTGAGGCAATTGGGGTTAAGTGACTTGCCCAGGGTCACACAGCTAGTTAAGGATTAAGTGTCTGAGGCTGGATTTGAACTCAGGTACTCCTGACTCCAGGGCCGGTGCTCTATCCACTGCGCCATCTAGCTGCCCCCCTGAACACTTTCTAATAATTTTATAATAATGATTTTGCATTTTCTAGTAATTTCACATTTAACCTACTGTCTTCTTATTCATTTCTGAACCCATAATATCTTCAGTGCCTAAGATACATGTACTGATGAATATACTCAGTAGGACGGTTTGTCCATGTAACTTCAAGTCAATTTGGCCAATACACATCCTTCATCCATTCAGTTTTTCTTCAATAGATTCTTCATGGCCACATGGTTCACTGAACAGGTCCTATAGTAATCCTTGATAAAAGCAAAGAGGGGGGCAGGTAGGTGGCACAGTGGATAGAGTACTAGCCCTGGAGTACCTGATTTCAAATCTGGCCTCAGATGATTGACACTTACTAGCTGTGTGACCCCAGGCAAGTCACTTAACCCCAATTGCCTCACCAAAAAAAAAAAAAAAAGCAAAGAGGAATATGTAGAGAACTTTACCATTTATAGCAGGGATCCTTAACATCTTTTGCATCACAGACCTGATACTCTGGTGAAGTGTATGGGCCCCTTCTCAAAAGAAGGGGGTTTTTTTGTTGTTGTTTTTTTGGTGAGGCAGTTGGGGTTAAGTGACTTGCCCAGGGTCACACAGCTAGTAAGTGTTAAGTGTCTGAGGCCGGATTTGAACTCAGGTCCTCCTGACTCCAGGGCCAGTGCTCTATCCACTGCGCCACCTAGCTGCCCCCAGAAGAAGGTTTTTAAATTCACAAGATTTACAAAGGAAATCAATTATGTTTCCCTCATTCAATCTTACAGACTCTTCAGAATAACTTTTATGGGCTACCCTTCCTCAATCCTCAATCAAACTCTATAGTTATGATTAACATCCATGTTAATGGTGAATATCTTAGGTAGTCAGGTCTTATTTTATGTCTTTTCACTGATTATTAGAGGATCATTGAACAATGTTACCTCTGTGGTTGTATCTAACAAGTAATTTTATATGATTTTATTATATGCACAGGTAAACCCCAGTTAGAGAACCTTTAGGGCCACATTTTGCTTTACCAAATGTGCAAAAGGCTAGAAGATCTCTCCTATTTTGTGTCTTTTTTTCCCCTCTTCTGGTTTACCTAAAAATGCTGTAGGACAATTTAGCTTAGCTACTGTCTCATACCAAAGCTTTTTGCAGTCTCATTTTTTTCCTCAATTGCTTTTTGGTGTTTTGTGAGGCAATGATCCTAATATTCTGCCATGAACCTCTGTAATGTTTGGCAAAGGAACTTGTATCCTAATCCCATTTTGCCTCCTGACATTTTTGGTGATGAGAGCAAGCTCTGGCTAAGGTGGTTTCAGGGTTTTATTGACCCAACTGTAGGTTAAATGTCTCTAAAAATGGGGTTATTTCTATTCATTTACAACATTTTATTTTTATTCATTTCTGGCCTTGGAGCCAGCAAGTCTGGGTTGGAGGCCCACACATACTAACTATGCTGTACCTGAGAAAGTCACTTCTTTCTCAGTACTCCAGACACCTCTTTAATATTAAAAGTTGCAGAGATGTCAGTCTGCACTGGTAGAGGGAGTCTTCATACCAATTAAGTCACAGGTCCAGTCCCTATCACTGTTTTGTTTTTTAGGTTTTTCAGTCAACATTTTGTTTAGGGTTGGAATTGTTATTACTACATGTAGTATCATGCCATCTTTATCTTTCTAATTTAGTGTTTATTTTGACCAGGTCATTCATTAACTCGTTCTTGATCTTCTTATTTGTTAAATGCATAATATTTTTTATGTTCCATGTCCTATGCCAGGGGTACAGTGATGAAATAAGATACTGTCCTACCCTCAAGGGATTTGTAATTTAAAAGAGCAGCAAATGCATAACTATTAATACACAAATATTAATAGGAAAGGTCCAAAAAGAGGTATGAGAGACTAGAGAAGGGAGAAAGCAAGGCAGGCTCCTTAATGTTTAAAAAAAAAGTCACAGTTGCCTCAATTTAAGTTTCTTTTATGAATCCAGAGATTTAAACACCCTGTTCAATCTTTCCTTATTGGAGAAAAGCAGCTTTCTCCATAGAAAGGAGGTTGCTTTGACCTAAATCAAATATGACCTGAGACCTCAGCAGTGACCCTACCCTGGTTCCTAATACATAAGGAAAGGAAGAAACTTACTATCTAAATTCCCCTTAGTTATGGATGGATTCAAGGGTCCTGAAAGGGGTCTCAAAGTATCTCCTTGTTCTATCTAGTTTCATCTTCCATTCTTTACAGCTAGCTAATTTGTTAGAAATGCTTGATTTAACACTAATATTAATTATAGTCATTTAGGTGAAGTGGAGAATACTTGTACCTAATTATCCATACTATATAATAACTATGCATATTATCAAATGTTAGATTAATTTGGTTTTGTTTTGATTGTAATAATAAATTCTGTTCATGTAGGCTCAGTCTTCATAGTGAGTTTGGTGCTCATATAGCATGATCATCCACTCTGTAAGGGGCTAAAATTCTAGCTATACTGTCTAAAAATATCTAATTAGTGGTCACCAATAAATGATAAGCTTGAGCAAGAGTTTAGACTTTTAAGTATTTATTAAAGAGAATAAGAATTTGGTGGAGAGAGAGAAAGAGGCCTAGATTCATCTATCTATCAAAGGGAGCACACCTCTCCTGCTCCACTCCCCGCTGAGGTCCTCCTGAAAAAAAAGTGAGAGAGTGAGCCTTGCCCCTTCTTCATCCCACAAGCGCCCTCTGAAACTGGGAACATCCCATCCGCGCGCATGCACACACACAGCTCCAAGCTAATTGGCTGATAGCTTTGATAGACAGTACCCACGAGCAAACGTCACTTCCTGAAACTAAGGAACTGACCACATGGCTTGCCCTCAGACGCCTTCTCATGGTGGAGCTTTCCTACAGTAACTCCAGCAGGTGGCATCACTCCAATCGTTACAACTCTCAATTTAAAAATATTAACAGGAATATTTGTTGCAACTCCTAGAAGGTAAGGAAGCAGTGGTAGTTAATATAAATTTCATATTTCTAACATAAATATTCTACTTAAACTCAGAAGAAATCCCACACTTTCATTCTCACTCCATTTTACTGTATTGAATGAAAAGCCAGCTACGAAAGTATTTTACCTTTCAGAGTTGATGTCCTGGTAAATAAAAATTAACTGAAGTCCTTTTAAAAAATGTAAAAGCATTATCTTATGCCTTGGATTCTGAAAAATTGTATGTTTCAAATAAAAGCATATATAAAGCTGGGAGCATGCTGTACATAGCATTCCAATGAAGGGAGAGACTATGTACTAGGACAAGAAGAGCTTGCAGATCTGTTACCGCAGGGCCTACACTTGTGTAGGGTACAAGAACACGTGCAAGTACAAGAACAACGATGTGTTCCTCTCTGCCCTGTTCCAGGTCGTGGATCTAAGACAAAGTTGTGGAGAAGACCTGTTTCTAGGATGGGATTCAGGGGTGAGGTTAACCTCAGGAACAGAGCAATGTCTCAGTTCCAGCATCTATCCCAATCTGAAGCCTACAGAGAAATTACTGGGACAGGAATTTCAGACCAAAGGGAAGCCTACAGTTCTCTCTCTGAACTAGCAGGGCTTTTCAGCTAACCCACAGTGCTTAAGTCCATTGGCAAGCTACAGAAACTCCAGATACAACAAATCCACAGGTCTGTTGTTCAAACCCAAAGCCAGGCCAGCAACTTGCAGACCTCGGATAAGAAGGGCAATGATCAGATTTTACCCTGGATCATATCACCAAGGGGGCACTAAATACTTTTTGGTCTTGAGCCTGAGCTGTCCCTGAGAATCCCAGAATAAAAAAAACTACCCCAAGAAAGCAACAGGACCAACACAGACATTTCTTCCACAAGCACACAGAGCCCAGCCTTAACAAAATCTAAAGTCAGGAAACAGGCTGGAAAAAAAATGAGCAAATAAAAAAAAAAATTCTACCATAAAAAGCCATTATGGGGACAAGGACACACAAGACAAACCCAAGAGAAAGAATGACTCTAAAACATCAACAAGCAAAGCCTCAAAGATAGCCTAAGCACATGTTAAAACAATTTCCTAGAAGAGATTAAGAGTTCTTTAAAAATAGTTTTAAAATGTTTTTATAAATGAAATAAGAGCAGTAGAAAGAAAAAAGTGGAAAATGGGAGCTATTGAAGAAATGGAAAGGGAATTAACAGCTCAGAACAAGAAGTACAAATCCAATCAACAAACTCCCTGAAAATAATGGACCAAATAGAAGTCAATGATTCCATAAAACAATAAAAAGTCAATGTCAAAGGACTGAAAAAAATGGGAGAAAATAAAAGGTTATATCACAGCAAAAGCAAGTGACTTGGAAAACAGATCTGAGTAGTAGTTTAAGAAGAAATGCAGTAGAGGGCAGATAGGTGGCGCAGTGGATAAAGCACCAGTCCTGGAGTCAGGAGGACCTGAGTTCAAATCTGGCCTCAGATACTTGACACTTACTAGCTGTGTGATCCTGGGCAAGTCTCTTAACCCTCACTGTCCCACCAAAAAAAGCCCACAAAAAAAACAAAAACAAAAAGCAATGCAATTACCTGAAAGCCATGACAAAAAAAAAGACAATAGAACTGTCTAGATCTTTTAGAATCACAGGGCAATGTGGAAATAGATAGAATCCACTGGTTACCTCCTAAAACTACAAAATGAAGACTAAGATTATTATAGCCTTATTTTCCAGATCAAAGAAAAAATGCCTCAAGCAGCCAGAAAGAATTCAAGTACTGAGGAGTCATCACTATAAAGAAAGGGAGAACCTGGAATACAATAATCCAGAAGGCAAAAGACATAAGATTACAACCGAGAGTTACTTAGCCTGCAAAACTAAGTATAATGCTGAGGGAGATGGTGGGGGGGGGGATAGACTTTTTTTAAAAATAGAATTTTATTTTCCAAAATATATGTAGACTTTTGATGAAATAAAGGACTTTAACTCATTCCTTTTGAAAAAAGACTAGAAATGCAAAGGAACTTTAGAGTTCAAATACAGAAATCAAGAGAAACATAAAAAGGCAAACAATTGTAAAGGATAAATGGCTTACATTCAAATGTGGGGAGATGATGTATATGTACTCTGTGAACCTTATCATCATTAGGGATCTTTGCAGGGAGTCAAATTAAAAAGCCCAAGAATGGTTGTGTTATGTCTTAATGATTAAAAGAATGAAAAGAGGGAAAGAGGAAGAATATGCTAGAGGGGTGGGTAGGAGAAAGAAGAGACTCTTAACTAGTTATGTAATTGGGTATACAAGTAGACATCTATACAAATGAGGAGTAGGCCTGGGAGAAGCAGCTGGTACTTGAACCTCACTCATCTAAACTGGTCAAAGGAAGGAAGAATAATAAACACAGTTGTAAAGAAATACATTTCAAAAGAGAAGAGGTAAAGTTTAGAAGAAAGGGGAATAGGATACATATTATCAAGAAAAGGATTAGGTATATTAAGAGAAGAATTAACCCTAAACAAATTCTAACTAAGGACATGAGATATTTATAGCTCTTTTTTGCAGTGGCAAAGTATAAGAAACCAGGATGGGGGAAAAGGAGTGTAAAGTACCCATCAATTGAAGAATAGCTGGACAAGTTAGGATATAGAAACATGAAAAAATACTATTACGTTGTAAGAAATAAGGGGATGGGGGGCAGCTAGGTGGCGCAGTGGATAGAGCACCAGCCCTGGAGTCAGGAGTACCTGAGTTCAAATCCGGCCTCAGACACTTAACACTTACTAGCTGTGTGACCCTGGGCAAGTCACTTAACCCCAATTGCCTCACTAAAAAAAAAAGAAATAAAGGGATGATTTCAGAGAAATTTGGGAAGACTTGTATGAACTGATGCAGTGAAATGGACAGAAACAACAATTTATACAATGATACTGTATAAAGATAAGTAATTTTGAAAGATTTAGGAACTCTGATCAATGTAATGACAACTATGAATCCAGAGATCATAATGAAACATACTACCACACCTCCTGACAGAGAAGTGAAAGACTCAAAAGTGTAGAATGAAAAAAAATTTTTTTTGGACATGGCCAATATGGAAATTTGTTTGGCTTGGCTACATATGGTTGCAACAGGGGTTTTGTTTTCCTTTCTTTCTCAATGGTGACAGAGGGGAGGGGAAATAAAGGGGGAAAGAAAATGGATTTTTGTTGATTAAAAAAATAAAATTTATTTCTTAAAAATGTATATAATTTCAACCATAATATTTCATAATATTTTCTTCTAGGTCTTCATTTTCTAATTATCTACTTCTAAAACAATTATTTTGGAATACTTTTAAGTTTTTTTTTTCTATTTCATAAAATCTCTGGGGGAGCTTTCATGTTCTGACTGAAATTATAATTCCAAAATATTTAAGAACTGGATGTGCTATGCTTTCTTTCAATTACTATACTTTCACCTGTTGCCAACTTTGCATATAGAAGTTGTAAATGCTCCTGTTTGGGAAGTTCTGCATCAGGTGTTGAAGGTATTTCAAAGTCTGAGGAACTCTGGGAATCCACACTTGTGCTAAGATTTAACAGATTTTTTTCCTCTTCATTTGCACACTTCTCACAACTTACTGTAGTTGCTCCTCCAGAAACAGAAGCTGTATTTACATCTTGAGCTCTGTCTTTCAAATCAGCAGAAGTGTCTTTTGGACCTGATATATTTTGTTCCAGCTGGCATGCGGTGGCAAGCCCTCTGATTTGGGAGCCACTTTTGTTTAAAAAAATGAAGTCACCACAATTTCTTTCCTGAGAAGATAACAAAACAGTATCTGACTGGCTGTCCCAACCTTGGCTTTCTTGTTCTGATATATGTGTGGACTGAGAAGAATTCTGTGAGGAGATGTGAGTCGAATCTCCATCAGAATCACTGAAAAGTCTTGGTGACTGGGACCCACCTGCCTCTGTGGAAGAAATTAAATTTTCTGAACCATCGTCTGGAATGTCAGCATTATTTTTAAAGAAGATTTTCCACTCTGGTGTGTCCACATACAACTCTTCTTGTTGTAATGGAGTAGAATTCGAGTCCCCATGAAAGGAAATTGAGGTTTCAGATTGTTCCTCATCCTCACTGTTGGATTCTTCACAGTCTATAAAGTTTGTCAAAAGAGAAGTCTGCACATTATCTGTTCTGCAGCTTGCTATGCTCAGCTTTGGTTTTCCTGGACATTCCTGAAGTTCAGGTTTTGGGGGAGGTAACAGAGGCTGCAAACTTTGTTGGTTTGGGATCTTGTGTCTCAAAGGCAGTAACTGAGAGTCATCAAAGAGATCTTCATCTTCATCCTCTATCCACCCCCCAGGGAAAAAAATTGGTAAAGGGAGTGGGTTTATGGAAATTCCATCACAAACAATTTCTTGTGTAATGCATTCACCTGTACCCATTATCTAAGGCATCTTAAAGATCCCCTCTTCTTTTACAAAGAGTTAAAGCCACTTTATAGATACTAGTTTTCCAGCTCTTTTAGGAAATTTTAGAGCGTAATACTATATCTTATCTTTGTGTGTTATGTTATTTCTGTTGAACTACAATATTTTAAAAACTCAAGTAGCTTAATACCCCTGCCACTTTTACAATGACACATTTTAAATTAAGATAAAATATTGTTGTACATATGCTCTACCTCAATTAGATCATTTTTTTTGTATCTTGCATTACAGTAAATGCTCAAAAAATATGGTTGGTTGATTGGCTGATTAAATAGACAACATTAAGTCCATAACTTAAATTATAAATATCAACAATCCCTATAAGTGTTAAAATTGGTGATATTTGATGCAGCCAAATTAAATATATTTTAAAACCAGAAATATGTCCAATTAAAGCTATTAAAAGTGTCTTGAAAATCAAACACATGATCCCAACCTCTATCAGAATTTTTATTTTGTTAAATAGTTTCCAATTACACTTTAATCTGCTACCAAGTGTTGGGTAGCCTGAGTGTGTGACAGCTCTGGAGCAGATGACCTTTAAGGTTCCTTTCCAGCACTAAATGCTTTAATCATTTTAATAAATCATCAATCAACAATGTCAATGACTTTACATATATAGATTTCTTCTTACTAGCTGCCATGTATAAATAATTATTAGAAAACATTTTGGTATAACTAATGATTTTGGAATCCAGTGTTGGGATAAAAACCTCCTGATGATAAATGTCAAATGTATAGAAATCTTGACTTCTCAATTGTCAAAGTATAAGCTTTACCTAGTTTTTTTAAGATGTTCAACTACTAAGCATGAAACTACCCCATCTCTCAAGATGCTGTTTTTTCTCTGATATCTGATTTTACATTTACTTTTGTTTCTTAGATGAAACTACCTCCATAATATTTTTGTACTGTAATTTGTTAATATTGCTAGCTTATTAATATTTATTGCTGGTTTAAGAAAAATGTGGGATGAAGCATTCTCTGGTAAACTAGTGGAAGAACTAATCATAGAAAACAATGTAAAATCGTCATAGAAGTGATAGGTGAAACAGTTACAACTGAGCGTCGAGATCCAGTGTTTTGGCTCAAAAGAACCTTTCTATATAAACACATCATGAGTTTCCAAAGTATTTATGCATCAAAGCAATGGGAATTCAAATTTTTCTTAATGAGGACCTGGTACCCAGCTCAGTTCAGGACCTAAAATTCTTCATTCTGCTTCAAAGTTAGCCTGCTTCTCTCTTTGATTGGATAATGGAAATAAAACTAAAGAGGGGCAGAGAGATCTAAAGTATCATTTGTATTATTTAGACAAGCGGTCGTTTTCTATCATACTTATACTTAATTTCAACCAAGCCAGAAATGATTTTTAAAAACAAAGACATGAGTTCCATTGTCTATACAAGCTTGTGTACACATAGCTAATGGATGATATCAGTTATAACTCCACACGGTGTTGGTCATTTTGTAGTGCTATTTCAAAGAAATTCAAAGCACTAAATGATATAAACATTTATCCTCATAATAAGTTTATAAACTTAAAAAGAGATCCAATTTGGTCCTTATTTTACAGATAAAAGAAACATAAGCAAAATTATTTTCCCAAGAAAATCAAGAAGAAAGTACTAGATCCTATTTCCTCTCCAGATTATATTATTCCACAAAATACAGTCTTCCTTAGGCAAATACACTGTGAACCCAGGAATATTCCCTTTACCTGACTCTAGGTATGTTGTCCTGGCTCTCTTCAACATTCCAAGTGGTTTATACTTTGTTTCAGTACTCTTAGAAAAGGATCGACATAATGGCTTTAAGCTGAAAAGAATCAACATATATATTACATATATATATTTTTTTTTCCAGTTTCTAAGGAAGCTTCTAACAAGCATAACATCCACTAAGAACTTAAATATGTGTTCCACAAGTTTTAGAGCCAATTTTTAAAACCTCATACTTGTACCAGAATAATAAAATGATGATTATAACCTCCTTAAACTTACCTCCTGGATGCCAGAAAGTAAACAGTATGTAGTAGCCAGCTGGCTTCCCTTTCACAAAACCCCTCTTCAGTTCTGTAGTGGCTCCTGTTTACAAGTGTGAAATACGTTTGGCCTCATCTCTTCACGGGTCCTGCAGGATAAAGCCTGACCCAGGTAGGCAAAGAAGTGAGAATTTGCTATATCCTATTCCTTGATGAGGGTGACCCCTACCTTTTTGATTCCTTATAACCTGCATCCTATCAGTTTTTTAGCTTTTAGCTCCTCTCCTCCAGAAACATGATATATCATTTTGGCTCCAATTTTACCCAACTGGTCTTAAAATTTATTGGTATAATTTCTGTTATTTTTCTTTCTGAAGGCTTCCCATGTTAAATTTAATTTACTTGTTCTTTTAAAAAAATTATTCTCATCACATTTTCGGGTATGCAAGTGTGAAAAGCACAACATGATAAAAGATGAAATGGAACAGTCAACAAGAATTTATTAAATGTTTACTATGTGCTAGGCACTGTGCTTAATAAGCTGTGGAACAAACTTCTTTTCCTTTTGTAACCCTAATGCAAACATGTCAGTAGTCCAAACAATGATGATCTCATTCATTAAGTACTTTCATGACCCCCTAACTGCTTCAAACTGTTTTTCTTACTTCTGTCTTCTCACCCCAAACCTTCCATTTAATCTACCCAGCATATCAACATCAAATTAGACTTCCTAAAAAGCCACTTCCATTATATCACTCTTTTGTTCAAAAACTTCAATGGGTCCTTCAATATCTTCAGAATAAAGTTCAACCTCAATATTTACACTCATCATGAATTTATACCAACCTGTATTTTCAACCTATGACCTACTCTCTCCCCTGGACAGACTGATAGCATTACTGCCCCCCAAATAAGCTGCGGCTCCTCAAACACAGTACTATTCACATCAACTATCAAACCTAACATCCTTCTTCTGCTTATCCAAGTCTTCTATCTGTCAAGCCCTCCCCCAAGTCCATTCTCTTCCCCAATGCCTTCTAAGACAACTTCATCCCATACAGAGTTCTCTGCCTCATATAAATTAACACTGCACTCTTGTGACATCTCATACTCCTACCTTCAGCTATTATTTGAATTTTTGTGTACAATGTCCTTCACTAAAGTACTATTCCTATGCCTAACTGGTATAGAGGAAACAATTTTTGCTAGTACATTGAAACTTCTGGTAGATCCTTCGAAGCTGGAAAGAATTCAGCTACAGATATAATGATTTAACTAAACTTATCTGAGGACCAGTCTAGATAAGTCTGGAAAGGTTCATCACAGAGGGACAGCCACTAGATGCTGAAATGTTTTGGCAAGATCAACTCATCAAACAGTCTACTTAAGAATGGAAGGATCTCAGTCTGTTGTTTGGTAGGAGTACCCATTCTGTTGAAATCATGTTTTATATTTATGAGGTCATGAGTATAAAGTAATGATATGGATTTTTTTATTAACAAAATGCTAGAAGTTATACATCTAAGTGAGTTTCAGCCCCTTCAAAGTAATCATTGTTTAGGGGGGGAGGGGGAGAGAAGGGGCTCTTAATTATTACACAAAAGCTTTCAACAGGCCAGCTCTGAATATGCTTTCCCCTGCTGGACATTCTGAACTCTTCTAAGTACACACCGAGGGAATATGAGAACATGTAATAAATAATTGGAGTCAGAGCTTAATATTGTGTTTATCAGGCATCCAAGAAAGGAAATTTACTGTTTTATCATTACCATACAAGTCTGTGCCTAATAAAACATTTTAAAAGAAATGAAAGGACTACAAAAAAGTACTGATCTTACCTAAATTAAAATTTAGACTGCCACTACAAATAGCTCCTTTGGCCACTATTCTTTGCCAGTCAGAAAGTGGTGTGGTTTGTTTGGTGTTATGGACTCAAAGGTCAAATGAACCATGGGGCTCCTATATTTTTATGTTCAATTATTCCTTCCAACAGACTCTACATTCCAAAAGACTTCTACTCTTTAAATAAGCTCAGAGTAAAGACTGGCCAAAAGTCAAAGACTTTTCTCTCTCCTTAGCTCTTTTCTTTCATAGGCTGCATTGCTCTTTAACATACTCCGTTACTTGCATTATGTTTTTGTGTTTCCTCTCCTGGTCCAAATCAATTTCTATAAGCTGGTTTTAGAAGGCTAGGTCCCTATACAGTATAAAAATGAAAAAGGAGGAGAAAGGTTTATGTATGATTCAAAAGAAAATATAAAGCCTTGGCCAGGATCTGACGGAAAAGCACAAAAAATTATATACAAGAAATAAAAGTAACCTGATTTGGTGGGATACATAACTTTCAACAACTTTCCTACACATCATCTAGCTAGCACTAAATCCTTTAGGTACACGCCCTTTTGGGAACAAGGGCTCTCTTGGTTTCTGTGAGTATATATCATTGACACAACCACATTGAAATATACATCTAGATCTAGCATGGGAACAAAATGAAGACCAAATGGAATAACCTTTCCGAACTCTAAAACCTGTGGCCTAGGAGCTTATTTTAAAAATATTTTAATTATGTTTCAACATAATTGGTTTCCTTTGCAACCCTATAGGCCTTATTTTTTGTTTTAGTTGTTTAATCATTTTCAGTCACTTCATGAGTTCTTTGAGATTTTCTTGGCAAAGACACTGGAGGGATTTGCCATTTCCTTCTCTAACTCATTTTACAGATGAGGAAACTGAGGCAAATAGGGTTAAGTGACTTGCCCAGAGTCACACAGCTAATAAGTATCTGAAGTCAAGTCTGAACTCAAGCCTTCATGACTCCAGGACTGGTGCTCTATCCACTGGGCCACCTAGCTTCATATTAGATGGCTTTATTTTGTCCATTTTAAAACATTCTAAAAAGGAGTCCAGGGGTAGCTAGGTGGCACAGTAGATAGAGCACCAGCCCTGGAGTCAGGAGGACCCGAGTTCAAATATGACCTCAGACACTTGACACTGACTAGCTGTGTGACCCCGGGCAAGTCACTTAACCCTTATTGCCCCACAAAAAAAAAAAAAAAAAAGAGAGAGTGAGAAGAGAGAAAGTAGAAGTATACTGATGGCCTTTTTAAGGAGTTTAGCTACAAAGGGCAGAAGAGAAATAAGACAACAGCAGGGACGGAGCTACCTTTATGGGAAGATTAATTAATAACATGCTCACTGCCAAAACTGATATCAATAGTAATTATTTTAAAAAACACAAAGTAGGGGCAGCTACTTGGCACAGTGGATAAAGCACCAGCCCTGGATTCAGGAGGACCTGAGTTCAAATCCAGCTTCAGACTCTTGACACTTACTAGCTGGGCAAGTCACTTAACCCTCACTGCCCTGCAAAAAAACCAACAACACACACACAAAAACAGAAAGCAGAACCAGATTTGTGGCCAGATTCCACAGAAAAGTTTGAGCCTCCTATCCAAGCATCCCAGGGACAACAGCATCTAGTGTTTGGCTCATTTAAAACTCTCTACTTACATTTCTACCACTTTATCCATTGTTGCACCCACAGGAATAACATTTGGATATGCATTCACAGGACGTATGTAGCTCAAGAAATCCTTAATCTAATGGAAAAAGAGAAACAAATAATGTAACACTAGTGAAGAAAAAGAAGTCCTACTTTTTTTTTGGTAGGGCAATGAGGGTTAAGTGACTTGCCCAAGGTCACACAGCTAGTAAGTGTCAAGTGTCTGAGGCCGGATTTGAACTCAGGTACTCCTGAATCCAGGGCTGGTGCTTTATCCACTATGCCACCTAGCTGCCTCCACAACATTATATACTCTTGAGTCAATATCACGTAGTGCTTCAAAAGATCTTGTGTCCAGGAAATAGTAGAAGTAAGAGAAAGGAATCTTCTACATGCCTCAGATGTCTGTTGAATAATATAACATGTGCCCCAAATCCTACATTTTGTACACATATTATTTGCCTCTTTGCTCAGCGAGGTTCAGTACCCACATACATCCCCTTTGAATTCTCTTGGAATTTAGTTGCTGTCTTTAAATAAATAACCACTGGGGCAGCTAGGTGGTGCAGTGGATAAAGCACTGGCCCTGGAGTCAGGAGGACTTGAGTTCCAATCTGACCTCAGACACTTGACACTTACTGGCTGTGTGACCCTGGGCAAGTCACTTAACTCTCATTGCCCCACAAAAATAAACAAACAAGCAAATAAATAAGTAAATGACCACAAACAACATAGTATCTTACAACTTTGTTGTCTTCCCCTGTTTAAAGTCACTGTTATGGGATGCAAATCTTTCTAACTGGTAGAACACCTTCAAAAGTAGAAACTCTTCAAAGGCTTTAACTTTTCTCTGACCTTACTGAGTGTAGCTCATGGACACACAAAAATGATTGGTATGGTTCTTTTTATGAATACTTTGGATTTTCTACAAAGCTCAGGTTGTAATATAGGTATTTTCTCATTACTTTCCACAACAACCCTGTGAGTCAGAGAATTATTCCCTTTTGCAAATGTGGAATCTGAGGTACAAAGCAATTGTTGAATCCTAACTTCCAAATTCAGGATTTTATCAGAGGCGATTCAGCTCAGCAAGCACTAAGCATCACTGAAGAGGTCTTAGGAATAAGGAAGAACATAAAGAACACCAGCTCTGGAGTCAGAGGCCATGGGGCTGCCATTGAACTTCTGATGCTTACTACCTCTGTGACTTTGGACAAATTATTTAACTTTGCTGGACCTCAGCTTCCTTAATTGTAAAATGGAGAGGTTGAATTGGCCTAGAGGACTCCTGATGTCCCTTTCAGCTTTAGATCTTTGATCCTTTCATCTCCAATGGCCTTGTAGAAAAAAAGGAAATACATGTTTTAATTAAAGGAGGGGGGCGGCTAGGTGGCGCAGTGGATAGAGCACTGGCCCTGGAGTCAGGAGTACCTGAGTTCAAATCCGGCCTCGGACACTTAACACTTACTAGCTGTGTGACCCTGGGCAAGTCACTTAACCCCAATTGCCTCACTAAAAAAAAAAAACCAAAAACAAATTAATTAAAGGAGGAAAGTAAATGAGAAAATCCTTTATTTAGAAATTTTTAATTAACAGTTTCCTTTAAACTTTTAAAGACTTCGAAATAGAAAATAATGCTTTATCTGCCTACCACTTTTTCTTTTATGAACTACAAATAGGGTAGGTAGGAGTTAAAGTAAGAAAGGATGGAGTTATACTCAGGGAATTCATTTCTTTCCCTCAAAGGGTAGGGGACTACAGGGAAATGGGAACATAAGTAGAAAAGCATCTCTCCCCCAAACCCTATTCCCATACAAATAGAAATTTCATAGTTTAAAAATGCACTAAGATTTTGGGGACACTGTCTATTTTCACACACACATACACACAGTATTTAGAAAAATATAAGCTCTAATAAAAGCCTTTCTAATTTTTAAAAAATTGTTTAAATGAATGCATATCTATATATTCTGTTCTCTGAAAGAGATGCAGTCCCTTTGGTTGGAACAGTTTGTTAACCGGTGACTACCTTAATATCCAGTTTCTAGAGATACTCAGGGGGTGGGTGGTGTGGCACTGGGACAAGTTACTCAGAACTAAGGTCTAACTTTATTAGTGTATATAAAATAACAACTACTAATATGAAAAAAGAAGAGGGGCAGGAACTGTTTTGCTATTCTCCCCAGGTGACAGGAAAATAATTCCAGGTGATTAGGGTCTTATATACAAGCTCTTAAGCTCTCACTAATGTGACTTTGCATATAGCATATAGTACATAGAGTAAAACTGTTCCCTTCCCCTTCTTTCTTGTGTTGCATTTAAAGAAAAGAAACAGGGTTGCTGGGTTTTCTGGGTTCAGAAAATTTTTAAAAGTAAAGCTTGCCCCGAGATTGACTTGAATACCTTGGACAGAGTGCAAAGACCACCTCTGGTTAAAAAGAACATGAAAGAAACGTGATAACTGATCCAGAGAGACAGGAAGCCTGAGACATTCCAATGGCACACCAACTAAAAATCACAGACCATGGTTTTCGACTTCTACCCAAAATTCCAAATTATTAAGAAAGGTATGAATTCTACCATAGAATTTACTACTTTAAAAGTTGCCTTAAAATATTATCTTTCTAACTAATGACCAATGTTAAGCTTCCTTATTAAACAAATGTTTCATAAGAAAATAAGGAGTCAGAAGAAAACTGTCCTTTTTGCCTTCCTAGGAAATACGACAATAGATCTTTCATCCCTTCTACTTTCTGTGAAGTCTGCCCTGCCCTTTCACTCAAGGGGAGAGCACTGTTCTACTAAGCTAGTCTACTTTTGTAATAGTTTTATTTTTGTCTCTGTAGGACTTCACCCCACGTGTCAGCACTCTCCACTGCTTGGCCTTCTCTTTTATTTATGACAAACCTTAACTGTAGTAATGTACTTCTAGCCTACAGTTTTTCCCTTAAGTGTTTCTCTGCTTTTTGCTTCTCTGCTTGCAAAGCCCACCTCTGGAGAAGTTGGAAATTACTAACATTTTGATGGATTATGGGGACAATGAGGTAGAATATTTAAAATGGGGCCTATTATAGAAAATCTAAGACATAAGTGTCATAACCATGAAGGTTATCTGGTCCAAATACTTAGACAGAAGGAGAACCAAATACTAATTAAGGACAGCATATATGATTTGACAAAATAAGCAGAAGATAGTAAGAATGGAATAAGGTAAGGAAGAGATAAACTAAGAAGAGCTAAAGTTTATGGTAATCATTATGGAAGAGTGATGATACCTGAGGTGGAGACCAATAATTTAAAAGTATAACCCCACTGAATCTAAACTCCTTTTGGACAAGACTATATTTTGCTGAATGTTGTTCAAATGTGGTGGGACTTATGGTTCTATATATCCCATTAAATAGACTGGCATTTCTTAATTGGATTTTTATTCTACCACAGTTTCTGAAGGTGATTAAAGCTGCAGCTTGGGGATAACAACTTCTCGGGGAACATGAATCATAGATAAAGAGCTGGAAGGGGTTTGGGGGGGGCTCTCAGTTTACAGATGAGGAAAGGGAAGCCCAGAAGCTGAGTGACTTGGCCAAGGTCAGCAATAAGAATGTGGGAGAGGAGATTGGGGTTCAGGGGGAAGAAAGTGGGTCTCCAAGATTCCTGCCAACTCTAAGATTCTGAGTTTATGACTATTCAATGAGGACTTGGACCAGGGAGTCATCATCTAAAAACCTGAGGCAAGACACATTAACGACTGATGCCTGTGACACACTGCAGTCAGCTGGGGGCAGCAAAGCCCAAACACAGCACCAGTACTAATGAGGGGGGAAACAGCCTTTAAAGTTCTAAAACTAAAATCTTTAGGTATTGCCATCACAGCAAATGGCCCCCAAGTCTATTTCATTCTACTTCCACACATCCTCATGAAAAAGCTAACATTAGCTTGTCTCAGTTTACGAGAATTAAAATCATGGCAGATTACTCTGGAAATGAATTTTTCAGGAAAAGTACAACTACTACATTACCTGGATCCCTGTATAGTAACTATCAGTATAATGAAAGCCATCATACAACAATAACAAAATATTTTTAAGCCCTGGTAAAGGCAATTTACTTGAATTCTACTGAATATTGTTTGAAACACTTTCAAGCAATATTCAGTACAACAAAATTCTAGTACAATCTGGATAGCTCCTTAAAGTTTGCTGTATGGGATTATTTTGGTTAATACTGAGTATTCCTTTGAATGATAACTTAATGGTTCTATAAGACAGGTAAACTCTAAATTAATAAGTCTTTTAGGGCAGCCAGGTGGCACAGTGGATAAAGCACAGGCCCTGGATTCATGAGGAGCTGAGTTCAAATCTGACCTCAGACATTTGATATTTCCTAGCTGTGTGACTCTGGACAAATCACCTAACCCTTACTGCCCACCCCCCCAAAAGTCTTTTATTTAGGAGGGCATCTTTGATAATACATATTTTAAAGTATAAATCCCTTTGGAGTTCTTATCTATGAAACACATCAATACAAATATTTATGCTGATCTATAACAAATCTGAGTAGCAGAAGCAAATATATTCCTAAAAGTCAAGGACGCTAAAATCGCCCACCATCAACTTACCTCACTGTAGGAAGAATGAAATGAAAAACAAGCTCTATACGAACTCTCTCCAGTTCTAAGAAAAAGTAGCAACAACAACAAAAAACCTTGTTAATCCATGTTCACAATCATTTTGAGCTCCCTCAGAGTAGCCAACTCCACTATTTAATCAACCTACAGGCAGGGGGACTGAAGTCCAGCAATTTAAGCATATGTTATCTTTTTTTTTCCCCTCCTCTATAAATGCAAGGAATAAGAAGCAGCAGAGTGTAGTGGATAAGGACCTGGACTGGGAGTCAGGAAAACCTGTGTTTGAATCTTGCCCCAGACACTTACTAGTTATGTGATACCTGGCAAGTCACTTCATCTCTCTGGGCTTCAGTTCCTTATCTATAAAGTGAAGAGTTGGTTCAGCTATTCTCTAAGGTCCCTTCCAACCCAATATCTATGATCCAATGATCCCTCTTCCATTCATGATCTACACAGCTGTTCAATTAGTATTCCTAAAGTATGGGTCACACCATTTCCTTCTCCTGCTCAAGAAGCTTCATTGTCTCTAGGATAAAAAACAAACTCCTCTGGAACTTAAAACCTAGTGAAATCCAAATCTTTCCATACTAGTTACACAACGTTCACCCTCGCTTATTCTAAATTCCAGCTAAACTGACTTATATAATATCCTATCTCCCACCTCTGCATTCTCAAGCCTCAGCTCAAGTGCTTATTCCTTTAAAAGGTCTTTTCTGATTCTCCCAGTTGTCAATTTTCCACTTCAAGATCACTGTATTTATTTTATATATATATATATATATATATATTTGCTTACCTGTCAACATGTTGTATCCTCCCTCCCCCCTCAATAGAATGTTACCTCCTTGAGAGCAGAAATTGTTCAACTTTTGTATTTATATCCCCAACTCCTAGCACAAGGCCTATATATTCAAGGCTCTTCATAGGTTCTTAATAAATGTTTGTTGATCAACATATTCAGAACATAATAAAAGACTTTTCTCATTCTGCATCATCCTTCTGCTCTTCCTTCCCCATTTCCAAAGGTCTGCTAAATATTTCCATTTGAATATCTTGATATTAGTCAAAATCAAATCAAATTGAGTTTTTTGCTCCCCTATTTTTGTTAAAGATACTATCATTCTCCCAGTTTCAAAACTATAGTCATTTTTTACTTCTCCTTTACTCCCTATATCCAATCATCAGGCCCTATTAATTCTTCACAGTAACATCTCATTCTTTTTCTAACTTGGACAATGGTTTTCTAGCTGCTCCACTTAACTCCAGGCCCTTCCCATATAATCTATCCTGTTCACAAATAACAAACTTATTTTCTTAAAATGCCAGTTGGGTTGTGATACTTTACTTGCTGGAAAACTTTCATCATCTCTCCCATTGGGTAGAAATTTAAAAGTTCCAACTAATTAAGATGGCATCTGAGGCCCTCCACAAGCTCTACAATCTAACTTTCAAGTCTCATTTCTGGACTATTCCCCTACACAAATCCTTTGTTTTAGCCCAACCAATGTACTCACTGTCTCCCACTCATACCTTGTGCTTATCCACCTCTATATTTTTGTTTATACCATTTAATTTGCCTTCCTCCTCTCCTTCTGTCCAAATCCTAATCGCTTTTCAAGACCCATATCAAATCTTAACTCCCTTTTTTAACCACTCTTTTCTGGGAATGATCTCTACTTCCTTTAAACTCCTACAACAATGATTAGCTTACAGTTTACTTGGTAAGTAATCACATATGCCATTTGACATTTCTGCTGTTACTATTCTGAAATGCTTTTACAAGTCTATTGTTATTTAGATTGTATATGTATGTGTATGTATTTACCTCTGGTCCCCTCAACTGGACCATAAGTTCCTGGAGGGTAGGAACTATGTCTAACACTTCTTTTTATCTCCAAAAGCTTAGAGTTTATACTAAGTGTTCCAAAAAACTATTTACCAGACTAGAATGATTATTCTTACATCAATATCTAAAATTGTTTTTGCCTTCTTTAAAAATAAAGAGAAGAAAATAACATGAGAGTGTTATGAACCTGGTGATGTCTAGGTTTTTCTTTGCCATCTTTGTAGAGAATTATAGGACTATAGATCTCAATCTGGGAGGGACCTCAGATGTCAACTGCCAAACTCCCTCAATTTTATAAATGAGAAAACTGAGGCACAGACTTGCCCAAGCTCACACACTTCACATAAACCTCAAGTTTCCTGATTCCTAGTCCACTGCTTTTTTTCATTAGTTCATGCTGTTAGTCCTATTAAGTTCCATCCTGTTTTACAAGCTTGTTATCAAATTTGTCCAAGCTGCTTTGAATTATACATACTTTCCAAGGTATTAATCTCCTGAAACTTGATAAGCATACTCAACTCCACTATCCAGATTACTAATAAAAATGTTAAATAATACCTGACTTGAGACCGGCTCCTATGGGATACCAACTAGCATGTGCCAATCAGGCTAACAGTCACTATTTTTTTTGTGTGTGTTCTTTTTTTGTAGGGCAATGAGGGTTAAGTGACTTGCCCAAGGTCACACAGCTAGTAAATGTCAAGTGTCTGAGGCTGGATTTGAACTCAGGTCCTCCTGAATCCAAGGCCAGTGCTTTATCCACTGTGCCACCTAGCCACCCCCGCTAACAGTCACTATTAATCACCTTTTATCACCTACAGGTAATGGACTAGATTAGAATTTTTCCAAATAGTATTCCATTAAAACTCAGGATTCTACAAGGCCCTACAGAGATTTAAGAACAAAGTACAGTAGTGTTGGAGACATTTAATTTATGTTCGCACCTAGTCCTATGTCAACACTACATCCCTGAGATAAGTCCCTTCATTTCTCTGGGCCTCTGTTTCTTCATATTTATAATGAAGTTGAAGGGCATGATTCCTAAAGTTCTCTCCATCACCACAGGCACCACTTTTGTCTGTGTTCTCAAAGCCCAACGTCTATTGCAACAGTGTCTCAATTGGTCTCCCAGCCTCCTACAACTCTTTCCTCCAAACCATACTGCTAACGGCTGCCAGGCTCACTTTTAGCATGTCACTTCATCGTGGTTCCAAACTTTCCTGCCCATCACTCACAGCCTTTCAGAACCTTGGACACATCCCAATTAGCTGGTTTTACTTCTTAACACTCTTCCCTCTAGTTAGGCATTTCGGTTTAATATTCCCCATCAACACTACTTTTATCCCTATTTCCATTTCCTTGCTGCTCCCTATCATCTGCTACTTCTAAATTCAAGGACCTAAATCTTTCATCACTAACCTCAACTCCTTTTTACCACGCAGCTTTGATTATCCTAGCCCTTCAATGATCTTTCTATGAACTCCCATAGCACTTAAGAGACTATAAAAGAGTTTCAAAATAAAACTGCATACTTGTATTATATACAAGTACATGTATTACCACCTCCACTACCATGACTGCATTTATCATGTCCAATGTGTAAACCTACTATCTCAAAACTTGCTTCTCTGTAAGAAGACTTGATAAACTCTATTATACGTTTAGGTTTAAATAAAAGGAGCAAAACCAGCTGAAGATTTACCTTAGGAGTCAACAAATGACCTATTAGCCACTGATTATATACTTATGTTATTCTATAAATGTTTCTTATTAGGCAGGCAAGATTTTTTTAACCTTCTTTCAGTAAATAATTATTGGTTGGTTGTCATTAAAACAAGCTTGGTAGTAAAAGCTTAATTTAAAAAGTACAGCTCAGAAATTCT
Source organism: Dromiciops gliroides (assembly GCF_019393635.1). Classification (NCBI taxonomy): domain Eukaryota; kingdom Metazoa; phylum Chordata; class Mammalia; order Microbiotheria; family Microbiotheriidae; genus Dromiciops; species Dromiciops gliroides. Next base: position 162,578,449 of record NC_057865.1, on the reverse strand, counting down.
CTTTCTATTACCCATATACTAGACTGAATTTAAAGAAAGTAAGATTAGATATTTTGATTCAAAAAAGACTTTTCTAATTAAAACATTCTTTATAACACATTAATATTGTACCACTCCCATTCCAATATATATACACACACCTTACCTCACAATTACATTTGTTTTTCTGCTTCTTTCTCCAAACCACATTGTAGATGGCTTAATGCTGATCACTTGTAATGGAGTCCCATTTTTAGAAACAATTCCACATGGCAATCTATTCCATCGAAAAAATTCTTCTGCCTAAATAAGACAAAGAAAAGCCAAAGACCTAAACAATGAGATCTAGAAATACCATGAATCTTTGACAAGAGGTGTTTTGCATCAACACAATAAAAATTTGATTAACAATGGCACCATTTACTTTACTGCATTACTATGAATTCTTGACCAATTATTGAAATCATTTCTCAAATGAGGACAAATATCATCTTAAATTTTGATGTTAACATTTTTTCCCATGATTGTAAGGCATATCCTGCACTAGGCAATTTTAGAGTCTAATCACGTAAGAAGCATTCAGAGTTCTATCACAGCATCACTGAACCCACTGGACAAGTCACATAAAAAAAGAACCAATAGAAGATAAGCAAAAAAAGAAAAGTACAAAGCCTCAAGAAAGGGCTACCTACAGATTGCAAAGGAGTTGGGTCTGTCACTGAAGAATGTGAATAAGAGAACTTGAGCTAAATGGGGAGAGCAAAACTGTGAGGCTAAGTGGAAAAGTCTGGAATTTAGAGGAGGTCAGAGGCTGAACTTAAGAGAAAATAAAATTGGTAGAATATAAGGAAAACAACTTGAAATGAAAGAAAAAATGCTCAATCTGACAATGACCTCCATATGAAAGAAAACTGAAAAGCACCCAAGGAAAAGCAGACTCAAAGAAAAGGTCATTAGTCAATAAGGCAAGGAAAATAAATTGGTAAAACAAGATGGAACTGGATGCAATACTTGTCATTGCACCTTAAGAAAACACACACGTGCTATATATACATACATACATACACATTACATATACACACATGTGAATACACACATGTACAGTGTGTGCATGTGTGTGCATATTGTTAGTTCACTGGGTAAAGGTCAGAGGAGGAAAAGAGAAACAAACTAATTTTTAACAACTGTGTTCAACTAGTTTCTGAAATAAATAGAAAGCCTTGGGGGAAGTGAACATTCCATCTTAGAACTGGTAATGAAGAAAATTGGGATCAATCTGATATGCATCCTAGAATTGGGGTAACCAGAGTTCAAAGACTACAGAGGACACATATGAAGATCCTATAAACTAAAGTTTATAAGGGGTATACTAAGTGGTACACTAGATGGAGTGCTGGGCCTGGAGTCAGGAAGACCTGAATTCAGATCAAGCCTTAGATATGGCAATATTCCACTGAATAGCACACTCTCCTAATTCATTTTAAATATTCAAAACTGATTTAAATTTAAGTTTTCAGGAATTTAGCTTAACTTCTTTATGCCTCAGTTTCTTCTTCTGTAAAATGTGGATAATACTAGACATGTCACTTAACTTCCACCTGCCTCAGTTTATCTCTTCAATTCTAAAATGGGGATAATAACAGCACCTGTCTCTCAGGGTAATGATGATCAAATGAACTATTTGTAAAGGGCTTAGCACAATACCTGACACATAGCAGGTACTCAATAAGTCTTTCCTTCCTTTATTCCTTCCTTCCTTATATGGGAAGTCAGGGAACAGTATCAGGTGGGGAATTTCATTGGGGAGGTACATCTGCCAAACTGTACATCAGGTATCCTAAAGTGAATTCAGGGAAGGCAGATGCACAACAGAGGCTTTTCATTTCTCATGTATGTATCAAGAGAACTAGGGGCAGCTAGATGGCGCAGTGGATAGAGCACCGGCCCTGGATTCAGGAGTACCTGAGTTCAAATCCGGCCTCAGACACTTAATACTTACTAGCTGTGTGACCCTGGGCAAGTCACTTAACCCCAATTGCCTCACTAAAAAAAAAAAAGAGAGAACTAGACAGAAGCAAACTTGAAAGTGGAGAAGAATGGCAAGTATATCTTCTACCTATACTGTATGTTACATTTCTCCACATGTACATATATCTCATGCCTGTTACATTAAACGATTTCAATGTCCGTCAATAAGCATTTATTAAGCATCTGATATATGTAGAAATTTATTTTGATTTGGGGACCCCACCTTTGGGCTGAGATTAGAAAGCCTTAGGCCCTCAGGGTCTCTTCTGTGTGGGAGGTGTTGGTGCCCCTCTCCCTCTCCTTCAGCTGAGCCAAAAAGCCCCGTGGCTGTCCAAGACAGCAGGTCAGACAGCTGGGGGAAAAAAGCCCCCAGCTCCCTCCGACCTGAGCGGAGCTATCCGAGAGACTCATCCAGGCTGGGCTCTGGTGTAGCCTGTGCTGAGGCATGGGATGCTCGAGCATCGCCCCCGGCCCCAGCCGCAGCCCTGACTGGCAGATTGGCTTGGTGTGTGGGTGCAAAAAGCCCCGAGATTTGAGTGGAGATAGGAAAGATATATATAGACCTGGGGGTTGGACTCAGGGGAACTGAGAAGAGGACTGGAGGCTGGCTGACAAGATCAGGAGGGCGGCAGACGAGAGACGGGGGCTACAAGGACGTAGGAGAAGGCTAAAGGACTAGGAGCAAGGAGGAAAGGCTGGTAGACGAGAAGGAACAGGAACAGAGAAAAGAGAGGCCGAAGGGCAGACTGTCAGAGCAGACAGACAGACAGACAGACAGACACAGAAGGTCGGTAAGAGAGAAACACAGGGGTTCAGCAGTGGCAGTAAGGAGAGGAAAGTTAGAAGCAGGAGGATTTACAAAGTGAAAGTGGCTCGGAGTTAGAACAAAGGACCTGAGTGCCCTAAGGCAAGAGGCAGCTACGGCCCTTGTTGTATTGAAAAAGTTCCAGGGGCAGCAGGTGAAAGCACTGGAACAGAACGCAGTCAGGTTGTACATTTTATTTCCCTGTATTCTTAATTTTAAACAGTATCTCATAAATAAACTCTGCTTTGATTATTTAGTTGAGGCTTCTTAATCTTTAGCTTATCAATTTGGGAGCAGTGTGGTGGAACTTTATAAACGGCCCATACTAAGTTAATAGCAGTCAGATAGTCAAATAGTCAAAAGTCCCCAGATTAGTCACCCACAGTTTAGTCCCCCCAAATTAGTCCTGGTCATGAAAAATATTTTCACATATATAATTGTAAAAAGCAGTGTGTATGGTACAAAATGTGTGTAAATTAAATGATTCTTTAAACTGAAAATCTGTAAACTGAGTACATGTATAGCAGGGGATAGGGAAATAGAAAACACACTAGCAGCAGTCAAAATAAATGTGTTTGTATGAAGTCAAGCATTTGGTGTGAAAAAAACAAAACACATGTATTATGAAATCTAAAACACCAAGTCATTAAGAATCACTAGGCCAGGAAGAAAAGCCAGAAAGGTCTCTCTTGTGGACCCAGGGTCCCTCCTCTACTCAAAAAGTTTATCTTTATATATGTGTATGTGCATGCATGTGTGTGTATGTGTGTGTACATGCATGTACACTGAAAAAAGTTATCTCTAAATTAGGATAATGGGAAAGAAAAACAATTTTTTTTTTTTGGTGAGGCAATTGGGGTTAAATGACTTGCCAAGGGTCACACAGCTAGTAAGCGTTAAGTGTCTGGGGCTGGATTTGAACTCGGGTCCTCCTGAATCCAGGGCCAGTGCTCTATCCACTGCACCACCTAGCTGCCCCAAGAAAAACAATTTTTATATATACTAGTGTCATAGCAAATACAAACCTGATGACAACTTTCTGGTTGCCTGAAGTAGTAGAGCAATCATTGTGGCTTATGTTGCATTTTTTATTAAACTAGGTTTTCTATCACCCTCTCTTTCTTTTCAGTCCCCAGTATCACTAACTTTGAACTTCTGATCACAGACTTATAATAATTTTCACTGCTGAACTATCTATGTGTGTGCACACATATGCACATACACAAAAACCATTTTTGTGCTATAGGATCTACCGTGATATTGTGGGAAAGGCAAATTGAATTTCACATGTCAAACACCGACAAGCTATTAACAAATGTTGGACAAACAGGACAACAATATCATTAAATGGTATCAGTGATGTCATATGCTCAGAATAACTACAATTTGAATAAACATGTAGGAATTCAAATAAATTGAACTGCATTTAATAATTATGCAACAAAAAGATTTATGTGCGAGGTGGGCAGTAAGAAGTGTTAAAGCACACATCCCTCCTTTCTATTAACTACTGGTAAATTATAAAAGTAGAAGGTGATTATGTGTTCTCATTTCCAAGCATACTATTAAGTGGTTTTCCTTTGCTATTTAGGAGAATGTATTCCCTGAGGTATCATCTAGATGTGAAGTAGTATCTGTTGTTCTAAAACTAAACATTGATAATTTTTAAATGACTAGGATGCAAAGGAAATTAAAAAACATGATTGTAATTTTTATCATTCAAAACATCATTTTCAAAAATGCAAAAGCATAGGTGGTAAACACTTGCTTCCTTAAACTACATGTTATATTCTAATGATTATTTGCATAATTTTTTAAAGAATCAGTTATTAAAGAGCACCAGCTCTGGAGTCAGGAAGACCTGAGTTCAAATCTGTTCTCAGACACTTGACACTAACTAGCTGTGTGACCCTGGGCAAGTCACTTAACCCCAATTGCCTCACCAAAAAAAAAAATTTTTAATCAGTTATTAAACCATACATACATTTTATTGAAACACTATGCATGTGAGTAACTTTCTAAGTTATTTGGACATGTCACTTAATCAGTTTGGTTTTCAGGTTCTTCATCTGTGAATTGAAGTGATTAGATCAGGCAATGCCTAGGTTCCCTTCCACTGATAATATGCCTTGACAATTATACTACATAAAAGTGGTATGAATAGAAAAACAAGATGGGTACCTACCCGTGGGTGCCGACAAGCATGAATCTGAGTATGACGATCCATTGTTATATGGTGAAGGATATCAGGCATGTTCTTAAACATATCTAATTTGTTCACATGAACCTAAGGAAAAGAGTACAATTTGTGAAGATTAAATACCTTGAAATTATCTTATGATATGCAGTAAATAAATTTTCAGTGATTTGGGGACTAATCAGTTCTTCTATGAAGGTCTTGCTTTGCTGCCTCACAGTGGCACAGAGATGACTCTGGACCTTCAAAGGCTAAGGCAATGAAGTGGAAGTTGAGACAAGTCCCACCTACAAAGCTAAAAGGCTTTGAGTCTAGGCTTGGGGACAGACGGTAGTTCTGAGGACCAGCCCAGCTAAGCTGAGAGCATCCCAAGCTTAAGCACAGGATGACTTATCCTTTAGCCACAGCTACAGCAAAACACCATCTACTAAGGCACAAAGCAGCTGCTGATCTTCACCTATGGAGAGAGGACCCACATCACCACAATAACATACTGAAGTATAATTAATGAGCTGATTCATCTCTTCCTCTTGCTTGATGCCTTTTAACCAATTCACTGGTTCATCTGCTTAAGGATGTTTAAATGACATGAGTTTTCATAGGATTATATTTTGCAGATGAGAGGAGTAGAGAGTTTAAGTGACTTGTCTCGAGGTGATATGATTATTAAGTAGCAAAGCTGGATCAGCACCCAGGGCTGCTGCCATTAAATCCATTGTTCTGCTGCTTGTAAAATGCCAACTATAAAATGATGGGACTATAATAATCCCTACGTCACTTTCAGCTCAAAAGTTCTGACTTTATAAGCTATTAAAAATACACAGAGACAACACTCAGGAAAGTTTCATTATCATGACGTTCTGGATTACAGTATCTCCTGGATCTATTCATGGGATATTTGACCTTCATTAAATGAACAGCAGTAATAGCTTACATGAATAGTGACTTTAAGTTTTGCAAAGCAGTTCACACACAACTCATTTGATCCTCATGATAGTTTATCATTATACACCCATTTTACAGATTAAAAAATGAGTTTACTCAGATCAATCAAGTGGCATAGATCACACAGAATGGCAAAACCAGAATTAGACCCTAGACCTTACAAGTGAAAGCTGAGTGATCTTTTCATTATCTGTACTTTTAAGATAGACTATTTTGTAAATATCTTGTACATTTAAGGGGAACATACCACAGGAAAGTCAATGTGGTATAGTATAAAGAGAACCAGGGACCGTGTTAGTCACTAAGGACACAAAAACAAAAATGGAACAATCCCTGCCCTGAAGGAACTAAAATTCTACTGAGGAATGTACTTATATACAAAATGTACATATATACAAAAGGGGTACCAAAAATTCAGTATATATCTTATTTGTACATAGTTGTTTGCCTGATATCTCTCCCATTAGACTGTGAACTCCATCAGGGAAGGGATGATTTTTGCCTTTCTTTGTATTCCCAACTCTAGCACTAGATCTGACACATAATAAATGCTTAATAAATGTTTGTTGACTTGTCAAAATACAAGGTAATTTTGGCAGTCAGGAAGCTGGGAAGAATGGAAAAGGATTCATGTAGAAGCTGATCCATGCAGGAAACTAGGAATTCTAAGAGGCAGAAGGTGAGGAGGGAGTGAATTTCAGGAATCAAGGACAGTGTGTGTGTACACACACGTACACACACAAATATATATGTATATATGCAAATAAGCATTTCTGTACTAAAGGATCTACCATGATATTATGGGGAAAGCAACTTTGGTTTCACATGTCAAATACTGACAAGCCAATCAATGACAAATGTTTGGACAAGTAAGGTAGGTTCCCCTATTCTGCAATAATATCACTAAGTATTAGTGATGTCATTGCTCAGAATAACTACAATTTGGATAAACTTGTAAGAATTTAAATGAATGGAACTGCATTTAACAAATAAGTAACAAAAAGATTGTGAGGTACTTTGGAAAAATAGAGTATTTTACCGAAGTACAAAATTATTAAAGCTGTGAATATACAACTGGATCACCAATGTGGGCAACCCTATCAAAAGGTACAGTGATGTTCATAAAGACATGGAGGAGCAAGATAAATGTCAAATGTTATGAACAGTAAGGTCAGTTTGGCTAGACCAAAGAGTGCCTGAGGGGGAAGAATGTGAATTAGGCCAGAAAGATTAGTTGCAGCCTAGTGGTGAAGTGGTTGAAATGCCAAACAGAGGAGTCCATTTTTGATCTAGAGCTTTCTGAGCAGAGAAATAGTCTGGTCAGACCCATACTTTAGGAACATCACTTGGACAATCATTTGGAATATGAACTGGAAAGGAAACAGACTTAGCTGCCAAAAAGCAGTTATGGGACCTCAGTCATGTCATTTCCCTTCTTTCCATAGGTCTCAGCTACACCTATAATGTAGGGATAGTAAGACTTTATCTACTTCAAGAAGGCTCCCAAAATTTCCCAAAATCAGAGCTGGGCTTCTTTGTGAAATAATATGTTCCCTGTCACTGGGAGTATGCAGGTTGAGATTAGATGACCACCTATCAGCAGTAATTCCTACACTGAACAAGAGTTTGAAACAAATGATCTCTAAAGTCTCTTCCCATTGAAAGATCCTTAGGTTATTTTTAGCTGTAAAATCAGTGATTTACATCACCTCGATTTTCTGAATATTCTATTGAAAACTACTTTACTGGAAAAAAGTAGCTGAGAAAACAACACACACAATGACAACATGTAAATTTTAAAAAGTAACAAAAGTGCTGGAAAATTATACTTACCAACTTGGCCCTAAAGAGATAAGAGAAGGCACCTTCTACTTTATTTATAGAGATGGGGGACTATGGGTGTGGAATATTGTCTACAATATCAGATTTTTTTGATACTTTAAGTTAGTTTTGCTGACCTTTTTTTATACTTTGGAATGAGAGAGCATTCTATTGGAGGAGAAGGGATAAAATACATTGGAAAATATAGGTGATATAAAAACAAAAATGTCAATAAAAATGTATTAAAAATAAAATGGTAGCAGGCAGCTAGGTGGTGCAGTGGATAGAGCACCGGCCCTGGATTCAGGAGGACCTGAGTTCAAATCCGGCCTTGGACACTTAACACGTACTAGCTATGTGACCCTGGGCAAGTCACTTAACCCCAATTGCCTCACCAAAAATAAAATAAAATAAAATAAAATGGTAGCAATCAGTATAGCAGAAAGAAATATCCAAATATTTGTGGTATTTAAGGTTTAATATATTAGCTAATTAATAGGACAAAAATCACTCACAACCTAGTTAACAAGCAATTCAAAGGATATTATGAACCTTCCATCATTAAAATTACTTAGAATTCTAGCTGTGTCACCCTGGGCAAGTCACTTAACCCTTATTGCCCTGAAAAAAAAATTACTTAGAATTGCATGCAATCAAATTATTAGAGTTGAAAAGGATCACCTAGGAGTTATGAAAAGATCCAACCATTCTGGAGAGCAACTTGGAACTACATCCAAAGAGTTAAAGAACTGTGAATACCCTTGATCCAGAAATACCACTACTAGGTTTATATCCCAAAGACATTCCAAAAAAGAGAAAAAGACCTATCTGTACAAAAATATTTATAGCAGTTCTTTTTGTAGTGGCTAAGAATTGAAAATCAAGGGAATGTTCATCAATTGGGGAATGGCTGAATAAACTGTGGTATATAATGGTGTTGGAATATTATTGTGCTATAAGAAATGATAAACAGGATGATTTCAGAAAGACCTGGAAAGACGTGTATGAACTGATGTATAGTAAAGTGAGAAGAATCAGGAGAATGTTGTGCACCGTGACAGCAATATTGTTTGATGAAGAACTGTGTGAATGACATAACTATTCTCAGCAATACAACGATCCAAGACAATCCCAAAGGACTAATGAAGCATATTATCCACCTCCAAAGAAAGAACTGATATTGAACACAGACTGAAGCAGGCTATTTTTCACTTTCTTTCATTTTTTTCTTTTATTCCAGTTTTCTTATATAAAATGACTAATATGGCAATGTTTTACATAATTGCACATGTATAACCTATATCTGATTGCTTACTAACTCAGGGAAGGGGGGATAAAATTTGGAACTCAAAACTTTAAATAAAAGTATTTATTATTTGAAAAAATAATAATAAAAAAAGGATCACCTAGTCCCAAATCTTCATTTTAGTCATTCATTTATTCTTTCCACAAATGGTATTTTCTAACTATCCCTGGACATGGAGGCAGTATGACCCAAGTTCCAATCCAGTCTCAGACAGTTTTGAGCTATGTGACCCTGGGGAAGTTACTTATTTAGTCTCCCAGGATTGTTGTGAGGCTAAAATGAAATATTTTAAAAGTGCTTTGCACAACTTAAAGCCACTCTATAAATGCTAGTTATTATTGGGCATCATTATTTAGAAGCAGAAGACATTATGTGTACGAACAGGGACAAGTTAAGAGTCTTTGTTTTGTTTTTTGTTGTTGTTGAGGCAATTGGGGTTAAGTGACTTGCCCAAGGTCACACAGCTAGTAAGTGTTAAGTGTCTGAGGTCAGATTTGAACTCAAGTACTCCTGACTCCAGGGCCAGTTCTCTATCCATTGTGCCACCTAGCTGCCCTGAGTCTTTGTTTTCTCATCCACAAAAACAAGGGTGAGTATCAGGGAGTGGAGGGGGCAGAAAGGAGAAAGAAGGAAACAATTATTTATTAAGCACGTGCAGGGACTGTGCTAAATGTCTTACAAATAGTATTTGACCCTTACTACAAGCCTAGGAGGTAGATGCTATTATTACCCCCATTTTACAGTTGAAAAAAGTAAAGCAGAGGTTGAGGCTGGATTTCAACTCTGGTCTTCCTGACTCCAGGCCTGTCCCTCTATCTTCTGTGCTTCCTAGCTGCCCACAAAATACAAAACTGCTTTCATGCCATGGATTGTTAGGCAAAAGGGAAGATAAAAACATAAACAAATTGTGGACACTATACTCAAGAAACTACAAACTAGTAGAAGAGCTTACATTAAAATGAAAAACAAAATCACAAAACTTTTCAACTAACTAAAAGAGAATTTAGAGATGATCTAGTCTCCTTCCATTTTACAAATTAGGTTAGAAAACTAAGGCCTATAAAGAGGAATCTACTTGCTCAAGGTTGTGTAATGTTAACAAGAGACTCTCAAAAACTTCAAGATCCAGCCTATTAAAACAGTTACGTTCATTCTGCCATATTCCGACAGAAAAAATGATGACATTCCTTCATCAGGACAGAGGAAATTTCCATTTCAGAAAATCTGCCAATCCCTGCTCTAGAGATTTTTTGGATGTATTTTACTATGTGTCATCATTTTCGGGTTTCCTTTTTTTACCAACTGGTGAAATACCTGAGTTCCAAATTCTTCACTGAGGTTGGTGAATAAATATTCATATCCATAGGCCGCTTTGCAGTTCAACCACACAACATGATATGGACTCAGAGTAATCCAACTTCGTACCAATTCTAATATTCCATTTAAACACTCCATCTAGATTAGGGATTTTAAAGATATATTCAACAATTAACAGAACAACTGACCACCACCACCATTTTCCCAGAACGAAGGGGGAACACCCCTCCCCCAAAACTGATTAGTCAATGTTTGAAGATCACAGAATAGAATGTAAATGTCATTTATGATTAGATTTCTTCACTTACAAAATGTCTTTCTAAATATATACTTACTCGACTTGGAATCTGATAATATTTTGGATCGCAGAAAGTGGTATCTAAATACACACTCTGGATGTCTTTCACTCTGAAATAAAATTAAAATTTTGTGTCATCTAATATGTTTTTAGAAAACACTAGCAAAGGTAATAATCAATTACTTTACAAAGTGTTTCTCTACAGACTGAAACATGGTAGCACACCACCTCTCAGTGTCATCTTTGATTTTGTTTTTCATTGTAGGATTTTCCTTGATTTGCCTTACACAAACTACTTCCATTAATTTAACAAATTTTAAGCACCATGCAGAGTACTTTGCTAAAATATAAAGGTTAGATAAAACAGGGATTTTTGACCACCTGAAGCTTAGTTTCCTAGGAGTTTATTACATGTACATAAGTAATAGGATAGAACGGTTTTGGCTGGCATGGGAAAGGATAACTTTTCCCAAGATGCCTAAGCTCAGAGCATGAACTTTTACTGGAAGAAAATAAGAAACCAACTCCAAAATACTATTTACAGGAATAAAAAGGGATCTGAATAATGCTGTCATGTCATGGTTTGGCCATGACAATATAATAGAAATGGCAATACTAAGTTTGCTTACTGAGTACCATACCAAACTACCAAACGACTATATCATAGGGCTAAAATAACAAAATTCATCTAAAGGACCAAAAGATCAAGAATCTCAAAAGAAATAATGAAAAAAAAAGTGGAAAGGAAAGGGGACCTAACATTACCAAATCTCAAACTAAACTGCAAAGCAGAGATCATCAAACTTCCTTGGAATTGGTTTAAAAAGTGAAGTTGGTCAGTTGACTAGATTAGATACACAAAATCCAGAAGCAAACAAACAGTAACAGGGTTTAATAAACCCAAATGTCCAAACTACTGGGCATTCAAAACTCACTATTCAGCTCATTTGAATTAAAGAGGAGGGTACCCCAAAGGGCATTAGAGAAGAATGTAGTGAACATCATTCCTCAGACAATTACTAGCTGTGTGACCCTGGGAAAGCCACTTAACCTCTGTTTGCCTTTGTCTCTACAACTGTAAAGCAGGGATAACAGCTGCACCTACCTCACAGCGCTATTGTGAAGCTGAAATGAAATACTATTTGTAAAGTGCTTTGCACAGTGCCTGGCACCTAAGAGGCACTAAACAAATGATTATCTTCTTTCCTTCCACAGCTCTTCTCTCCTGCCCCCAATTACAAAGAACTTCATGAGAAAAGCTTTGTAAAGGATGTCAGAGATGCATGACTGGAACATACAGGTCAATCATGTAGCAAGAATTAGGAGTAAATGATTGATAGTCTGAACACTCCACTGATATCTGTGCATTATCAAGAGACATAGGGGAAGCTCCCCCCCCCCCCTTGCCAGTAGTGAGTAGACCCTTGTGCAGTGTAACATTCAGGTTTCACAAGTAGATTTCATCCTTTCTCCTTACATAATACTTCTTCTGCCCCTTTCAGCAAGCAAACTGTTCCCATACAAAAAGAGCGGCAGCTTACAGAAGGGAGGACATGGACAAGAGAGGCATGGGACAAAAAGGCACAGCTAGAAGAGGCACCCACAAAATAAGATCAGATCCATTGTAGTCTATGCTCCATGTCCCTGAATTTCATATACAATGCAATGTAAAACTGAATTTCTTTTCATCTTTTCTCGACAGCCTGATAAACTTTTTTTATGATGCCTTAATTTGTGATTTTTATTTCTTTCCTTGCAATCTGATGGTTTCACAGCTTTTTTTCCTAAAACCAGTTGACAAAAAGGATCATGGGATTTAGAGCTTTAAGGGACCTTAAAAACCATCAAGTCCAATCCCCTTATTTTATAAATGAGGAAACTGAAGCAGTCACACAGCTGATGTCTAAGAAGATATTTGAACCCAGATTTTCCTGACTTCTTGCAGCCTCTAAAGAAATGTTCATAGTTTGAGATCACATTATTTACTGAACCTAGAATTGTTTTTAAAGCAACTCTATCATTATTTAAAACTTTATCATTCAAATGTCTTTCCTGGAAATCCTGAAAGGGCATTTTTAAGATTTTATAAATTTTAGGAAATGTTTTCCCCCAAGTCACTCACTACCTGCTATTAACCTTTTTTTTTTTTTTTTTGGTTTTTGGTGGGGCAATGAGGGTTAAATGACTTGCCCAGGGTCATACAGCTAGTAAGTGTCAAGTGTCCAAGGCTGCATTTGAACTCAGGTCCTCCTGAATCCAGGGCCAGTGCTTTATCCACTGTGCCACCTAGCTGCCCCACTATTAACCTTTAAAGGGGAAGAACAAGAAATTATTTCTGAGACCATTCATTAAAATTAGCAGTACTGTGATTGTTACAAGTGTAAAGCCATGGAAAAAGTCAGAAATATAAGAAAAGGAAAAAGAGAGTCCCCAGAGCATTGAAGCGTTACACCCACATGAATTCTTATAGAAGAGCCCTACATTTAACAGCTGTAGTAAATTATAATACCTGCTCCCAGAGTGCAACAATTCCATTCTGGCCACTTCCCCTTTGGCTAATCTAAAGTCTCCTGTGTACAAGACTGTTCCGTTGTTCCCCTGAAACAAAAACCTACAAAAGAAACAGACTTCAACAATTTCTGTAATTCAAAAAAAAAAGCTTAATGAAGTCACTATGTCAAATAATGTAGCAAATTCACCTAATGGATATTTCAATTCCTAAAAGAAGGCAGCAATAACAGAAACTTTAATGGCTACAAAAGAGTAAATTAACATTGTATTAGTAAATAAATCACTTGCATATAGCATATAGTTCTCAAAATGTTTTTCCTCATAAGGTAATGCAAATATTACCCACATTTTAATAGCTGAGGAAACTGAGGCTCAGGAAGGCTAAGTGAAAAAATTTAAGTGACTGGCCCATGGTTACACCACTGATGTTAACAATGCCAGATTTTTAAGTGTTACCTCTGTTGTTAAAAATAATAATAGAAATGAATAATACTTAGTGCATAGTTGTCTCTCTGAGCTGAAACATTTGAAAAACTTGCATTTCAGTGAGGTACTTACTGCTTATGGGAAGAAAATTCCATATGATAAAAAAAATGCAAACATTAAGTGGAAAGATTGGTAATGAGAATTTCACTGCTATCAAAGTCCCATTATAACTAACTCAGCCAACCATTTCATCATAGGAAATAAAGGCTAAAGAAATCCCAGCAAAACAATTTAAACTTTCAGGGATATACATAATCCCTATTCTTAAGAATAAAATAAGGGTACAGAGTAAAATATGGACCCTTTCTCAGAATAATGTTTTTAAATGCATTAGAAAAATACAAAGGATTCCAAAGAAAACCAATTATACTGATAAACAGTTATCAAAATATTAGAAAACAAGTTCATGGCTCCCAAGTTAAGGATCCCTGAGATAGATGATCTCTTACATAACTGAACCTGGGCAGTGACCAGCTGGTAAAAGAGTTACAACAACCTCTTCCTTCTGAAATTTAAAACAAAGAAGAAAAACATTAGGTCCAGGTTAAACCCAAGTGTTGTTCAATGGTATATATTCCCGAATGCCTCAAGAATAGGTTCTGTCAGAATTGTTGACTGACAGACTTTTTTGCAGAGGTGGGAAGTCATGAGTGTGAAAAACTATATATATTGTCAGGCTCAGCTGATGTGCTGATGAGTTTAAATTAATTTTTTTTCCCCTATTTCTTTTTAGTCTTTATTCCAAAGGATTTTGGTTGTGAGTTGAGGGTAAGGTGAGAAATACTTAGAAATTAAGATGATGTAAAAACAAAAGACATCAATAAAACAATTTTTAAGAGTCTGAATGTCTTGATTCCATTTTCATCAATAATAAAAATGGTTGTAGAAATGCGAAAAAATTTATTTCATTTTATCAACTGTTTTGTTTCTAGTTATCTAGCACAAACTAAAATTCTATGTATAGACATGTAACATTAATATGAAACAATTTCAGCTAAATAATTATGATTTTTAAAACTTCAGATTAGATCTGTTCAACAGATAATAAGGGAAATAATGTCAAGGAAAACTTTGCTATGAAGCAAATGAGTAATCAAATGCAACCAACAAACAAGAGCGTTATCATTAATTTTAGAATAGATTATTAAAGATATTTGTTTACCTCACCAGATGCTTCATCAATTAAAGAAATCTGGGTTGGAGTTTCAATTTCTAGAGCAATCTATTGAAATAAAATGAGATGTTATTTATACACTATTTCATATTTCTTCATGGCTCTTAATCACTTTAACTCAAACACAAGTGACTTAAGAAAGAATCCCAAGTCCCAGAAAGTGAATACAAAGTATCTTTATCTATGTCATGTTCAGGAAAACATATTATATAAAAAAGGTTAAAAGTGAAGTTGACTACATTGTAGTTAAAATGGACATATGCATTAAAAAGACAGAACTAGGTTAAGTTTCTAGACCCACAATGCATACACTGAGCTATCATCATAATGGCTACATATTGCAAAGGTAGGCATTTGTTTTTGCCTTATACATCCTGTGCAAAGCAAGCCCTATACAAACCCCTCAATACAATTTTCACAAACAAATGTGAAGTAAGATATCACTATAATTATCTTTAATATAGCTTGACAAGGTCAAAATTTTTCAAAAGCAAAAGAGGGTTGCATTTTTTACAAAGGCTATCTTCATTAGGAATAAAGATAAAATTACATGTGCTTTCAAAATTCACATGCATGGAACTGGAAATACAAGGTGAAAAAGCAAGAAGGCCTAGCAAAGTCCTTCACAATATTCCCAACCTCCTTCTGGTCTATGGCCCCAGGAAAGTCCCAAAACTAATTTGGACTTCAAGGGTAGGGTTCCTGAAAGGCTACAATATACTCAAGAGCTCACAAGCTATTGACTACACAATGTAGTCACTTTACCAATATATATCAGTATAGTATATCTCTGGTAAACCTTGGCTCTAATCTTGGACCATAAAAACAACAGCCATATAAACTGTACTTTTTTGTGTTAAAAAGCCAATGTGTGGACTAATCTTCATTAAATCTGACTCCTTGGTTGCCTAAGGGCTGACCTGATTAAGCAGCCATCTGATCTGAACTATCAGTGGTAGGACTTTCAGGCTCTCGATAGAAATGCTAGAAAGTTCCAGTATCTCAGAAGTTGGAAAGAGGGAAGAAGGGGAGACACACTTGAGATTTTAGTAACTGTAAATCTTGATTTCTGCTTTGCACACTGCTAATCTTCTATATTTCAACCTAAGTAAGCTCAGCTGATTCTAGTGCCCAGTACCTAGCACCAGCAGTGCCAGGGACCTATTAGGTACTTGAGATATTTGTTCACTGAATGACTGATTCTGGGGAAAGTTTAAGTGTTTTCAGAATTCATTTTAGGTCCTAACCCTTGTGTTGCTACCACTAGTAGCCTTTGCTAATCACATGCGATGGGAGTCCAGTAAAATCATGGAATCTCCCTGTATTTCAGTTCTTTCATAAGTAGGATGAAAATAGTGAAAGTAGCTCACTGCATGACCTAATAGTGATTGGTATCAAGTTAAATTCACAAAGGAGCCACATATAAGTCCACCTAGTTGAATTATTTACTCCACATCACTTTATCTTGTTCAAGTAATAGCATGAGAGAATTTGCCATATAACTAACTGAAATCTAGGTACTATGTATTATTTCTGTGGCATTTCGATGATCTGCCAGCCTAGTAATCCAGTAAAAAAAAAAAAATTAGTCTGGCAGAGTGGAGCCTACTGTCAGAGTGAGATTTATAATGTTCTTGTTAATTGATATGATGTGTGTAATGATTGTACTAACTACTTGGATTTCTTAGAGTTACCATATTTTCTAGGAGACTCTGACAACAAAGCTGAAGTGATCAAGCAGTTCCCCTGACTTGTAACCACCAAGTGAACCGAGCCAGGTGCCTTGATCCTGTTCCCACTGTGCTACTGGGGTTCGGTACTCTGCTAAGACCCAACAACCTTAACAACCTGCAGACTGAGCACACAAGACTGGTCAATCCTGTATTGTGATTGTTGTACTTGGAGATTGCCTACACAAAACCCAAGAATTCCAGACTTTGTGGTTTTCAGGCTTAAAGGCCCAATTCCTGCCATGACTGAGCAAGCCCCTCTTCTCAGGAAGGAGGACTATTTTCTTCACTTAGAAATTAAATCATTGCTTCTTTGATTCCTGACTCACCAGTCTTGGGCCTATTCTGTGCGGCTTTGGCCATACATAGGTTAGAGCCCCATTCTGTCTGGATGACATTACCAATGAGCTAAGTTTTTAAAAGGTCATATACAAATAGATGAAAGTAATGACACACAATCAGTGGAATGACACAGACCTATAAGAACAACTTCAGGAACGCTAAGCAAGACCCAGAATGGGGGCAGCTAGGTGGCGCAGTGGATAGAGCACCGGCCCTGGAGTCAGGAGGACCTGAGTTCAAATCCGGCCTCAGACACTTAACACTTACTAGCTGTGTGACCCTGGACAAGTCACTTAACCCCAATTACCTCACTAAAATTTAAAAAAAATATTGAAAAAAAAAAAGATCAAATGATGCCAGACTAATTTCTTCTTTTTTTCCTGGATTACTAGACTGACAGATCAGGAAAATTCCACAGAAACAGTATATGGCACCTAGAGTTCAGTTACACATATGGCAGATTCTCTCATGCTTACATGATAAGCATGAAGAACAAGATAAAATTATGTGGAAGAAACAACATTCAATTAGATAGATTCCTAGGTGGCTAAACAAGAAGACCCAAAGAGTGCTGATGAACAGATCGATGACCAACTGAAGAGAGAACTCTGATAAAATGACATAAGGCTCTAGTCTTAGCCTTGGTCAGATCACTATGTTTGCCAATGACTTGGATCAAACCCTAGATGACATGAAGTATAGTTTTTCCATGGTTTTCACTGTTTGTTTGGTTTTTTTAACTCCAAAATTTATTCCCAGTTTATGCAGAAAATAAAATCTCATTTGAAAAAGTAGAATTCTGGGGCAGCTAGGTGGCGCAGTAGATAGAACTCCGGCCCTGGATTCAGGAGGACCAGAGTTCAAATCCAGCCTCAGACACTTGACAACTTACTAGCTGTGTGACCCTGGGCAAGTCACTTAACCCCAATTGCCTTACCACCAAAAAAAACAAAAAAAGTATCATTCTTTTTTTTTTTTTTTTTTTAGGCAATGGGGGTTAAGTGACTTGCCCAGGGTCACACAGCTAGTAAGTGTCAAGTGTCTGAGGCCAGATTTGAACTCAGGTACTCCTGAATCCAGGGCCGGTGCTTTAACCACTGCGCCATCTAGCTGCCCCTCATTCTTTTTAATAAAAATATAAACTTACAATTCGTTTCTCCCAAAAGCTGTATTTGGGACTAGTTAACAATAGTTCCTTGGTGACAGGGGAACAATATAAGTGAACCTTTAAGCTGCAAAGGAATAGAAAGAAGGATTAGTTCCTATTGCTATCATGCCATTAACTTAGTTCAAAGAAGGACAAGGCTGTTGAATCATAGAATGTCAGAACTGGAAGGGACCTTAGAGATCATCTCATCCAAGGCTTTCGACAAAATGCTTTTAAGATTTTCCAGATCAGATCTTATGTTCCTTTAAATGGACAGAGAACTTGATAAATACAGAACTAAAAAAAAAACTATTAAATCACTGTAATTCCCATTGAAAAAAATATTATCTGACAAGTGAATTTAAGCCTGTTCCATTCCAAACTTTCCTTTCCCCTATGTCTAGTCAGAGGATAGGATGCTGAGGGCAAATAAAACCTTAAGGGATTTGATTCTAGAAATGGCAGAAAACTATTTCAGGCATAAGCAACCCATATACTCTAAATAAAACTGAACTGGGGGGTGGGGTGGAATCTCTCTTCAACATCCTGATTTTCATTGTTTTACATTTTCCCCTGCTACCTTTTATAACACCCCAAACCTAAGTTCCCAGTTGCCAGATTAATAGACTTTTTCTTATTCTTTATTGAAATCAATTACCTGCATTCCAATCTTCTTTTCAAGGATGGGGCCCTCAGTCCTTTCATATGGTCTAAACAAAAAACCACGACAAACATAAGTGAGCCAAGATCCATTAGAAATGTTTATTAAGTAAATTTAGATAGGAAATACATATGTATGTGAGAGAGTACATTAGTTGTTTTTTTGGGGGGGGGGGCGGGGCGGTTCCTGGTCAGTTTGTCCAAACCTGTGATTCCATTATCAATGTAGGGAATTCCCTGATGTGGCATCTTGTAAACAATGTGGGTCAGCAATTTTGTCTGTAACTAAGGAATTATTGCCTGGAATACTGAGAGGCTAAGTGACTCACTCACATAGACACACAACATATATAAATAAAATCTATCAGATTCAGAATTTGAATCTAGGTCTCTCTCTAGTCAAGCAGCATTTATTAAGCACTAGGAACAGACTGGAAGGTAAAAATAGCCCTTGCCCTTAAAGTAAATAAATACATTTGAGATGGAGAAGAAATGGAATATAACCTTAGAGGAGAAGGCTCTAGAATCTAGGGGAACAGAGAAAGCTAGCCTTCGGAAGGTAGTATTTCTGCTGAGTCTTGATAAAAGCCAAGGATTCTCAAAGGTGGAGGTAAGGAAACAGGGCGCTTGAGGCAGAGGGGTCACCCAGTGCAGAGGGATGGGATACCAGAGTGTCAGGTCTGAGGAATGACAAGCCAGTATGGCTGGATCACAGTGTTTTGAGGGGAGTAAAGTGTAAGACTGGAAAGGCAGAAAGGAGCCAGGTAATAAAGAGCTTTAAATGACAAACTAAGGACTTTATTTTTGATACTGAAGGTAAAAGAGAGCCAAAGGAGTTTACTAAGTGGGGGGCGGGTGGGTGGAGGAGGGTGGGTGGAGGAGGGTGGAAATGGGAAGTGGGGGGAGGAGAAAAGGAGGGGATGCTGACACGGTCAAACATATGCTTTAGGAAAATATACAGATTGGAGTGAAAACAAATCAGAAGGGCAGTCCTGGTGAATGACTGAAGAGGGCCTGGCATAGGTAGGCCAGTAAATAGATATATAAAATAGAGCATTTATTATGTGAATACTAAACGCCAGGCACATCCGGTGACAGTTCTCGTGGGGAAAAAGGGGGCAATATAGGAAGGATAGTGTGCAGATAGAAACGGTAAGATTTAACAATGGATTGGATCTATGGTGTGAAGGCATCAAAACTGAGCCTTAAAAGAAGGTTAAAAGACAAGGGAAGATGAGAGAGAAAGCCGTCTTAGCAGGCTTTGATGACAGAAAAATACATCTCAGGTTCAAGAAACATTAAGTATGTCAAGTTTGGCTGGAGCATAATCTAGATGAAAGAGTCACATCAGAAAATGAGAGTGAATAGGTAGATTGGAGCAATCCCAGGTTCCCCATTCTCGGCATCTTTTTCCTTTTTCAAAGGCCACCGTCTACATTTCTCCCCAGCTCTTAGGGCTTTCCTTCCCCAATCCCTTGCCTACCACTCACCACACTACTCGGTATTTATTCTTGAACATTTCGTTTCCCTCACGTACATAATAAGCTCCTAGAATGTAGGGACCACTTAGGGATTTTTTTTCCTTTCGACTTTGTATCGCCAGCTCCGAATACAGTACTTTAATGTTTGCTTAATTAATGAAATAAAACGTTTTCCCCTACACTCCCCCCCCCCCCGCGCTGGTTCACCAAGCTGCTCTTTTCTATTACTCAAGGCTTGCTCCAAATCCTTTCGCCCGAACTCCAGCACCCACCCCCCTCCACCCCCGCCACGGGTGCCGAGCCCCCTCCCAGGAAGCCCTCCCCCACCCCTGCTGCCCACAAAGATCCCCAGTCTCAGGATGCGAGCAGCACTCACTCACCCTTGTGGCAGTGGGAGAGGAAGTATGCCCGGGCCATCAGATTCTGCCTGTCGAACCGATCAATGGAGATGGCTGGATACTCCACCATCTGCCCCTCAAAGGAGCTCATGGCGCTCACGGGACCCGCTGCGCCGGCTACACAAAACAAACAACCGACCCTACAACAGCTCAGCCAGGATCTAGCCCGAGCCCCTGCTCCACCTCTTACTTCCTGGAGCCCGGCCCCGTCAGCGTCCCCATTGGCTGACACTAGTGATGGCCTCCACCTATGAGAAAGGCCCTCTCCGGGCGAGACTCGCTCTGGGCTCCCCGCCCACACACTTCCGGGTCGGCTGGGCGTTCTGATGCACTACACTATGAAGATATTCTTGAGTTCGCCTCAGCTGATTGCGGAGCATACACCTCCGCCAAGATGCCTCAGATTTTGATCAAAGTGGGGAGTGTGGAGTAATACGGAGGAATTCTCAAAGCGACTGGAATGAAATATGGGAAGAACTAATGGTCTCGGCTTGCTTCACTGTTGCATGGGGAATCAGCAAAGCAGTGCAGTACTAGGTGGTATGAATGGCTGGACCCACGCATCAAAAACAACAACAAACAGTGTGGTCTAGGTGGGAGGAAGAAAAACTTTTGCACCTGGCGAAACTGATGCACACCCAGTGTAGAACCACTGCCCCAGTCATCGGGTGAAGGACTGAATAGTGCTTGGAGCACTATCTCCTGGATAAAGCTGCCCAAAGAGAGAATGAAGAAGAGACCGCAGATGATCCATAAAAACTTAAACCTAGAAAGTTTGATTCAAATCCAGAAATGAAACCAGCCAGATATGATCCAACTGATATGGATGAGGATGAACTCTAAATACTCTCAGAAGCTAGAGGAAAGAAGGCCAAGAGGAAAGCAAGAGAAAAACGATGCAAAGAAGCAGGGTGCCACACTGCCCTCCAGAAGAAAAGGAAAAAGAAGAGAGATTATAATGCAGAAATTCCATGGGGGGGGGGGGCAGCTCCAGGTTTTTATGACACATCTGAAGAAAATTATCAGGCACTTGATACAGATTTTAAGTAGTTACAGCATGATCTCGATGGGGAGTTAAGATCTGAAGAAGAAAATAGATATAGGAAGAAATTCTGATTTTCCATCAGCTATTCTTCAGAACAGTTTAGTATGGAAATTTACCAAAAAAGAAGATAAAGATGAAACAGCAGCAAGAGCAGCAAATCAGTACTTTCTGCACCTTAGACCTTAGATCTTGGATGCAGAACTTAAGGAAGTTGTGAAAGTCGGCCAAGCAACTGAAATTGCACATCAAACAGCAGAGGAATCCACCATAATTCATTCTGCTTCCAATTCTCTTTTGTTTGAGTATAATGTCACCAAAAATAGTATCACTGACAACACCAAAAACTCTGGCTGCCCTTCCTGAAGGAAGCACAAAACTTGATGCCAACGGGGACAGCCCACTGAAAGGTAGTCTTTTTTTTAAAGTAATAAACATTTTTATTTATAGTTTTGAGTTCCAATTTTTATCCCTCCTTCCCCTACCCCCTCCCTGAGGCAGTAAGCAATCAGATATGGGTCATACATGTACGATTATGTAAAACAATACCATATTAGTCATTTTGTACGAGAAAACCTTAATAAAAGGAAAAAATGAAAGTAAAAAATAGCATGCTTCAGGCTGTGTTCCATCAACATCAGTTCTTTCTTTGGAGGTAGATAGTATGTTTCATCTATAGTCCTTTAGGATTGTCTTGGATCTTATTGCTAAGAATAGTTAAGTCATTCACAGTTCTTCATCAAACAATATTGCTGTCTCTGTGCACAACATTCTCCTGGTTCTGCTCACTTCACTATATATCAGTTCATATAAGTCTTTCTAGGCCTTTCTAAAATCATCCTGCTTGTCATTTCTTTTTGTTTGTTTGTTTGGTTTGGGGTTTTTTGCAGGGCAGTGAGAGTGAAGTGAGTCGCCCAGGGTCACACAGCTAGTAAGTGTCATGTGTGTGAGGTCAGATTTGAACTCAGGTCCTGCTGATTCCAAGGCTGGTGCTTTATCCATTGTGCTACCTAGCTGCCCCAGTTTTTTTTTTTTTCTGCTTGTCATTTCTTATAGCACAATAATATTCCATCTGAAAGGTGGTCTTAATATACCATGGCTTAAGAGTGACTTCTCTGGTGTGACTCCACAAGGACAGATCATTCAGACATCAAATACAGTCCTGTGCATGCCATTCAAGATTCCTCAAGGAATATTCTCCTCTATGTGGAATGACTCCCATACCAGTTGTTAGCACTATCCCAAGTAAAACCCCTCTAAGGAACAAGTTAAACATAAATTCTGAAGAGGTACTGCAGATTATAATGACCCCTCCTTGTGAAGCAGATAGAAAATCTCCATTTAAAGTTCATGGACCTTCCTGATCCAAAGAAAAGGAGACCATGAGATTGATGAAACTTAAGTAGAAGATGCTGTTGATGTAGATGCTCAAAAGCATAATGTATAAAGGAAATGCACAAAGCTGTTCAGAAGGATTTACCAAGACCTTCAGAAATAAATGAAACTATCCTAAGACCCTTAAACATATAAGCACCACTAACAGACCTACAGAAAAGTGAAGAACTAATTATTAAAAAGAGATAATCACACTGCTTCATTACAATCTTCTGCATCATCCTTATGGAGAACAAGTTAAAAATAAAAACCAAAAAACTTTGGGATTAGTAAGGAATAGTACTAAGCACATAACTTACCCAGAATTCACCTATGAAAAATTATCTGAAGATGAACTGAAGAAAGCTCAAAACCTTTTGACAGAGAAGATAGAAGTAGTAAAACAAGGAATAAGCCATGGCAGGCTTTCAAATGAAGGTTATAACCAGGTGTGGTAAGAATGTTACAGTCAAGTTTTATATCTACCTGGACAGAGCTGACACAGTAGTCAAGCTGGCTCACAAAAGGGACTGGATTAAATCACTTGAAGAGAGCCTTGAAAGAATAGGAAGCATATAACAGAAGCTAAGAGAGCTACAAAAATAGAAAAGAAGATGGAAATGTTCTTTAGTGGCTACCAATCTCTAGCAATGGAACTAATGAAACATTTGTATGATTTATGAGACCAAATAGAGCAAGTACACTTGGAGTTTCATACTTTTGAGAAACTGAGAAACATGAGGATTTTGCTATTACAAAAAGGCTAGAGTATCTAAAAAAGAATGTCCAGCAACAGCAAGAAAGAAAAAAGGAACTTGACCAAACACACACATTTGCTGCTGGAGAAAAAGTCAAAATACTGAAAAATCTTTTTCATTTTGTCATATAAAGAATTAAATACTGGTTTCCATCCTTCAGAAGAATAAAGCTGACATTTATGTTTATCAACAAATTTGCCTGTTATCTGCAACTTTCATTTATTATTAATTTTTAATGCAGTCCATCATCTAGAATCTTCTAGATTCCATGAGAATTTTTAGAGGTTAATTTATTAAGAAAATTATCATTCTTTTGGTAATGTCATGTTCCCTAAATTTAGGTTTTGCCCTTTAAACATCATATGTTTTTATTTTAAAGTATTCTTAAATGTTTTGCCTATGAGTAAATTCTTGAATAAAAAGTAAGTTAAAACTAAAAAAAAAAAAAGGAAGGATGGAGTAGTGGGAAGAGCTGCAGATCTAGAATTGTTCTGAGGTTTTTAGGGTAGAGGGAAGACAAACTATAAAGATCAATGACAAAAAATTTCACCCAACAAACACTGCAATTGGTATCTTATTGTCAATGTAGCTGAAATTGTAAAAGGTACCTGAAAGAGAGGCAACTGGAAAAGAACCAGGATAATCCACAAACGGTTATCAGCCTTTTTGATCACAAACTAATTATATGGTCTTAGTGCAAACAGGTGAGGACCACTCCCCCCCAAATATATATATATTTTTAATGTGATCTTTTAGGACAGGGCTTCTTAAAGTTTTTCTACTTGCAACCCCTTTTCAGCTGAGAAATTTTTACATGACCCCGGGTATACAAGCATATAAAATAGGTATACATAAGCTTTTTTGTTTGTTTTTGGTTTTTTGCAGGGCAATGAGGGTTAAGTGACTTGCCCAGGGTCACACAGTTAGTGTCAAGTGTCTGAGGCTGCATTTGAACTCAGGTCCTCCTGAATCCAAGGCCAATGCTTTATTGACTGTGCCATCTAGCTGCCCCCATCCCTACATTCAGTTATTTGTGGCCCAGCATGGCCCCCTGAAATCTATCTATAGCTGGAGAAAACTCTCAGCCCATATTTTTGTGTGTTTTTTCTGCCCCAAGGGTTCTTTTATTACTATTGGTGATTGTATCAGGAGCCTTGTGGGTTTAATGTCTTTCCTCTGCCATCTTGGCTCCGCCCCCTACTACATTCAGTTATGAAACACCATATGTCTGTTGTACTTTTGACCGATATGGGGTCAGGACCACAGTTTTAAAAGCTTTGTTTTAGCAAATTGGAAGGATAAATAAAAGGTCTCCAAAATCCTATGCCTAAGATGCCTAATTTCTGGACTATATTGTCCTTATAGTGCTTTCTGGGTCTAAAATTCCATGAATATGTAATATTCTTTTATGAAAGGCACACTGAATTGGAAAATCAAGGGAATACAACTGCATACAATTAGAAATGTAATGAATCTTGATATCAGGAAGACACAGCCTCTTCTAATAAGTTTGTGGAACAAAATGGAGTGGTGTTTAACAGCAAGAAAATACATGTAGATGTATTTGTAACTTCCAGAGTGACTGTACTAAATGAATGTTGACTAATTCATGTTAACCAGGAGGAAAGCCTCTAGTAGAATTGCTTGTAAGACATTGTCCTTAGCTCTGTCCTGTTTAATATTTTTATCAAGGAGATCAAAAGTATGCCTTTATGTTAGGCATGATTATTAATTTCTGGTTGTCATAAAACTTGAAAAGAAAGCCACTATTATGATGGATGAAAGGATGAAAATTCAAAATTAGTTTATCAGAATAGAAACTTTGGGATGAAGCAAAGTAGATGAAATTTAGTAGGAATAAACACAAAATTCTGCACTCAGGTTCAAAAAATCAACCCTACAAGTAGAGATGGGGAGAGACCTGGTTGATATGAGAAAGGCCTAGAGATTTAATTGACTATAAGCTTAATAAGAGTTGACAGTGTGACAAGGCTTCCAAATAAAATCTATGTTACCTTAGACTGTATTAATAGTTATCAATTAATTAAGCATATATTAAGTAACTTCTATGTCTATTCTAGACATTGAGGATACAAAGACAAAAATTAAACAGAAATAGACCCCAACCTCAAAGAATTTGCAGTGTAGCCCCATAAACATACATACATATATATATATATATGTATATATATATATACACACACACACACACACAGAGATATGTATGAGAGAGATGTATAGAATATATACAAATTGGAGAAGCTGTGGAAAAACTGCAACACTAATACATTGTTGGTGAAGTCGTGAACTGATTCAACCATTCTGGAGAGCAATTTGGAATTATGCCCAAAGGGCTATGGGACTGTACATACTCTTTGACACAGTAATACCACTACTAGGTCTGTATTCCAAAGAGATCATTAAAAAGGGAAAAGAACCCACATGTACAAAAATATTTATAGCAGCTCTCTTTGCGGTGGCAAAGAATTGGAAATTGAGGGAATGCCCATCAATTGGGGAATGGCTGAACAAGTTGTGGTATATGAAATGATGAACAAGCAGAATTCAGAAAAACTTGGAAAGACTTAAGTGGACTGATGCTAAGTGAAATGAGCAGAACCAGAAGAACATTGTACACAGTAACAGCAACATTGTGCGATAATCAACTGTGATAGACTTGGCTCTTCTCAACAGTGCAATGATCCAAGACAATTCCAAAGAACTCATGATGGAAAATGTTCTCCACATCCAAAAAAAGAACTGTGGATTCTGAATGCAGATTGAACCATACTGTTTCTACTTTTGTTTTTGTTTTTACTTTTTTGAGGATTTTCCCTTTTGTTCTGATTCTTCTTTCACAACATGAATAATGCAGAAATATGTTTAATATGACTGTACATATATAACCTATATCAGATTGCTTTCATCTTGGGGAGGGGGGAGGGAAGAGAGGGAGTAGGAAAAATTTGGAACTAAAAATATTATGAAAACTAATGTTGAAAACTATCTTTACAAGTAACTGGAAAATAATAAAATAATAAAATACTTTTATGATAGAATATATACAAATTAGATACAAGAAAATTTTAGGAGGAAGCCACTAGGTGATGGGAATATCTGGAAAGGTATGTTGAAAATGGTGGGGGAGCTAGATGGCTGGGCAACTAGATGGCACAGTGGATAGAGCACCAGCCCTGGAGTCAGGAGGACCTGAGTTCAAATCCAGCCTCAGACACTTGGCACTTACTAGCTGTGTGACTATGGGCAAGTCACTTAACCCTAATTGCCTCACCAAAAAGAAAGAAAGAAAGAAAGAAAGAAAGAAAGAAAGAAAGAAAGAAAGAAAGAAAGAAAGAAAGAAAGAAAGAAAGAAAGAAAGAAAGAAAGAAAGAAAGAAAGAAAGAAAGAAAGAAAGAAAGAAAGAAAGAAAGAAAAAGAAAGAAAGAGGTGGTCAGTATGAGTAGTAGAGGTAAAGAAGGGTTACATTTCAGATATGGGGTATAGCCAGTGCAAAAGCACTGAGATGAAAGATGGAATGCCCTGTATGAGGAAGATGAAGGTCAGCTTGGTTGGACCATAGTGTGCATGTATGTAATAAGTCTGGAAAGACAGAATGAGACATAGCTGCGAAGGGCTTTAAGTACCCAATAGAAATTTATATTTGATCCTACAGGCAATAAGGAGTCCTAAAGTTTATTGAGTAGGCAAGTAACATGGTTAGAATTGCGATTTAGGAATAATAACTTTGGCAGCTGTGGGGAGAATAGAACAAATGACGGTCTCACCACGTTGTGTCATGCTTAGAATAAAATGAGATTGGTTGCCTTTTTAGTAGTGAACTCTCTTTCACTGGAAGGATATGGAATGCATGGCCCAGAACTCCAACTCTGTTTACATGGGGTGGATTACTCATAGGGACCTTCTCATAGACCATTCTCTTTGGCTCATTTGCTCCCACCAGTGTAACTATAGTTTACAAGAATGAGATGAAAATGGAATGAAAGAGTCTTATAAACATGCAAATGTTAAATATTATTGTTACTGCTTTTGTTATTTGCTGAATATTACAGATATGGTCTGAACATGGCTGAGTACAAACTAAGCTCTGAGTTGCATGGATCAGAACCATGTTTAAGCTGCTTCCCACAAATTACTCGTTGCTATGTTTGCCTCCACCAAGAGTGCCCTGCCAGGGTATTACATTCCACCATGCTCATACCATATCTATGGTATTATATGATCAGTTCTAGTCTTCACATTCTAGAATGACATTGACAAACTAGAGCTTATCTAGGGAATAAGGATGGTAAAGAGCCTGGAGACTGAAGGAACTGAGTGGGTTTAGCTAGAAAAATAAAAGATTTAGAGTGGAGAGCATGATAGTTGCTGCAAATATTTGAAAGCCTAGAAAAAGGAACTTGAATTATCTTGTGAAGTCCCAGAGGATAGAAATAGGAACAATGGAGTTAAATTACAGGGAAGCTTAGTTTAGCTTATTATTGGGAAGAACTTTCTAACAATCAAAACTATCTCCACAAAGTGGGGCTGACTGCCTTATTTGGTAGTGAGTTACTTATCACTAGGTGATGGACACCAAAATCTATTCTTCCTTCCCTCTTCCCTTCTCCCTCTCTCCCTGAGGCAGTAAGCAATCAGATAGAGATTATACATGTGCAATTATATAAAATATGATCATATAAGTCATTTTGTTTAAGAAAATTCAAGTAAAAAAAATGAAAGTGAAAAATAGTCCAGAATTACAGCTCTAAGTTTATGTGGAATAGATTTAAGTTTAGAGAACTTCTTAAAATTATTCTTTTTAGCTTATTTGCCCCATCCACTGTAGCACAGGCCAGTCAGACCTGAATGAAACATATGAAATCAAAGCTAAAAAAGATAAAGAAAATAGTAAAGTAAATCAAATGCAGTAAATTAACAGAGTTCTTAGTACCCATACCAAATGTCTCCCAGTTGTACTCATCTGTTCTCCAATGGATTTTTTCCCAACCTAGTAAAAGCAGAAGATAGAAACCCATAGATGTTAAAAATGAGCATTGGCACTTCCTCTACAAGGGCACATCCCATGACTTCTTTTGCACAGTTATCTGGAGTGCTCAGTCTAGCAAGTGCTGATATTTCTTCACACAGCTGCCACCTGTGCCTTTTGTTCTCTGTAGCTCATGCCTTATCTAGTCATGCCTCTACTTAACCCTAGCCATGGCCCTTTGTTCTGTTCTCCAGCCTTTGCATCTGTTCTCTAGTCACCTTTCTAGTCTACCACTTGCATTTCTTTCATCTCAAAAATTTCCTAGCTGCCTATAATGGCCCCAAACTAGGTGCCATTTCTGCACTGTGTGGGCTCACAACCTTCTGAGAGTCATAGTTCTGAGTCTGTTATTGAAAAAGAAATAATAAATATTTTTATTTCAAGTTTTGAGTTCCAAATTTGAACCTTCTTTACCTCCATCCCCTCCCCCTCCCCCTGAGGCAGTAAGCAATTAGATATAGGTTATACATGTGCAATTATGTAAAATATGACCCTATAAGTCATTTTGTATAAGAAACTCAAGTAAGTGGGTCAAACAACAAATCATAGAAACAATCAATAATCAATAATCCAAGAGAATGACAATAATGACACAACATGCCAAAATCTACGAGATGCAGCCAAAGCAGTGCTTAGGGGAAATTTTATATCTCTAACTGCTTATATGAATAAAAAAGAGAAAGAGGAGATCAATGAATTGGGCATGCAACTTAAAAAGCTAGAAAAAGAACAAATTAAAAATCCCCAATTAAATGCTAAATTAGAAATCCTGAAAATTAAAGGAGAAATTAATAAAATTGAAAGCAAGAAAACTATAGAATTAATCAATAAAACTAAGAGCTGGTTTTATGAAAAAAAACACCATAAAATTGATAAACCATTGGTTAATTTGATTTAAAAAAGAAAACTCAAGTAAAAGAAAAAAATGAAAGAGTGTAAAATAGCATGCTTCAGTCTGTGTTCCATCAATATCAGTTCTTTCTTTGGAGGTAGATAGTATGCTTTATCATTAGTCCTTGATTGTCTTGGATCATTGTATTGCTGAGAATAGTTGTCATTCACAATATTTCTGTCTCTGTGCACAGTCTCTGTGCTGTCTCTCCTAGTCCTGCTTACTTTACTATACATCAGTTCATGTAAGTCTTTCCAGGCCTTTCTGAAATTGTCCTGTTTGGCATTTTTTTATAGCACAATAATATTGCATCACCATCATATATCACAGCTTGTTGAGTCATTTCCCAATTGATAAGCATCCCTTTGCTTTCCAATTCTTAGCCACCACAAAAAGAACTGCTATAAATATTTTTGTTCAAATGGGTTTTTTTCTCTTTTGGGGGATGTCTGGGATATAAATCTAGTAGTGGTGTTGCTGGATAAAAAGGTATGCACAGTTTTATAGCCCTTTGGACATAATTCCAAATTCTTCTCCAGAATGGTTGGATCTATTCACAACTCTACCAACAGTGGATTAGCATCCCAGTTTTCCCACATCCCCTCCAACATCCAACATTTTCCTTTTTTGTTATATTTGCTACTCTGATAGATGTGAGGTGATACCTCAGAGTTGTTTTAATGTG
This sequence comes from Dromiciops gliroides, assembly GCF_019393635.1. NCBI lineage: Eukaryota > Metazoa > Chordata > Mammalia > Microbiotheria > Microbiotheriidae > Dromiciops > Dromiciops gliroides. The sequence continues at coordinate 162,548,026 of NC_057865.1, read as the reverse complement.
CATTTCTCTAATCGATAGTTATTTAAAACATTTTAATATGACTACAGATAGCTGATTTCTTTGTCTGAAAACTGCCAGTTCATATCCTTTGACCACTTATCAATTGGGGAATGACTTGTATTTTTATAAATTTGACTCAGTTCTCTATATATTTGACGCTTCACGAATTTGCATGTCATCCTTGCGCAGGGGGCCATGCTACTCTTCTCTGTATCGTTCCAATTTTAGTATATGTGCTGCCGAAGCGAGCACAGTTCTCTATATATTTGAGAAATGAGGCTTTTATCAGAGATACTTGTTTCAAAAATTCTTTCCCAGTTTTCTTTTTCCCTTAGAATATTGGTTACATTGGTTTTGTTTGTGCAAAAGCTTTTTAATACCTTTTGTATTGCTCTCTGTATCTTCTTTGGTCCTAAATTCTTCCTTCATCCATAAATCTGATAAAGAATTCTGTGCTCACTTAATTTGCTTATGGTATCACCCTTTATGTGTAAATCATGTACCTATTTTGACCTTATTTAGTATACAGTGTGAGATGTTGGTCTATACCTAGTTTCTGCCATACTGTTTTTCAGTTTTCCTGGCAGTTTTTGTCAAATGATTAGTTTTTGTTCCAAAAGCTTGGATATTTGGGTTTATCATATACTAGATTACTATAGTCATTTACTGCAGTGTAATTTGTATCTATTCTATTCCACTGATCCACCTCTATTTCTTTTTTTTTTTTTTTGGTGAGGCAATTGGGGTTAAGTGACTTGCCCAGGGTCACACAGCTAGTAAGTATTAAGTGTCTGAGGCCAGATTTGAACTCAGGTACTCCTGAATCCAGGGCCAGTGCTCTATCCACTGCATCATCTAGCTGCCCCTCCACCTCTATTCCTTAGCCAGTACCAGATTGTTTTGATAATTACTGCTTTATAATACAGTTTGAGATCTGGTACGGCTAGACCATCTTATTTCACATTTCTTTTCATTAATTCCCTTGATATCCCTGAGCTTTTGTTCTTGTAGATGAATTTTCATATTATTTTTTCCAGATCTAAAAAATATTTTTGATAGTTTAGTATGGCACTAAATAGATAAATTAACTTAGATAGGATTGTCTTTTTTATTATGTTGGCTCGACCTACCCAGGAGCAATTGATAATTTTCCAATTATTTAGATCTCACTTTATTTATGTGAAAAGTGTTTTATAGTTCTGTTCATATAGTTCCTGTGTTTGTTTTGGCAGGTAGACTCCAAAGTATTTTATATTGTCTATAGTTATTTTAAATGGAATTTTTCTCTTCCTATCTGTCGTTGCTGGACTTTGTTGGTAATATATAGAAATGCTGATGATTTCTGTGGGCTTATTTTGTAACTTGCAACTTTGCTAAAGTTGTTAATAATTTCAAGTCATTTTTAGTTGATTCTCTAGGATTTCCTAAGTAGAACACCATATCATATACAAAGAATGTTAGTTTCTTTTGTAGGCCTTTTTTTTTTTTGTGAGGCAATTGTGGTTAAGTGACTTGCCCAGGGTCACACAGCTAGTAAGTGTTAAGTGTCTGAGGCCAGATTTGACCTCAGGTACTCCTGACTCCAGGGCCAGTGCTCTATCCACTTCGCCACCTAGCTGCCCCAAATAGGCTATAACCAAGTCTCCATCATCATTTGGAGGTTTCCACTTTTTTTTTTTTTTTTTGGTGAGGCAATTGGGGTTAAGTGACTTGCCCAAGGTCACACAGCTAGTAAGTGTTAAGTGTCTGAGGCCTGATTTTAACTCAGGTCCTCCTGACTCCAGTGCCAGTGCTCTATCCACTTTGCCACCTAGCTGCCCCCTGTAGGCCTTCTTAATGAGGACTGTCTTTATGAGTGTCTGTGGTCAGAAAATATGATTATCCTGAATCCAGCCTTTTGATAATGAGTCTGCTTAAACTTAGCCAGAATGGTCTTCAGACAACAGATAAACAGTCCATCTACAAACTCAAAGTCTTTCCATTAGTCCATCTGGCTAGCCATCCTTTCCATCTTACCATCTATTCTGCTGCTTCCTCATCTCTTCCCACCTGGAACAGCTTCTCTGGACTGGATCACTGGAAAAAATTGTCCTATAGTTCCTTTGTTGTTATTCAGTTGTCTTCAGTCATGTGCTACGCTTTGTGACCCCATTTGGGCTTTTCTTGGCAAAGATATTGGAGTGTTTTGCCATTTCCTTCTCATTTTTCAGATGAGGAAACTGAGACAAATACGGTTAAATGACTTGCTCAGGTTCAGAGATTGTAAATGTCTGAGGCCAGATTTGGACTTATGAAGATACGTATTCCTGACTCCAGGCTGGCACTCTATCTACTGCACCACCTGACTGCTCTAGAGAAGTTAAATAACTCAGTTTTGGAACTCCCACTCTGAGCCAAACTATCTTGATTGTAAGTGGGTGAACAAGATTTCAATTAACCCACTATAGATGGCCTTAGTTCATGCTTTACATCCTATCTAGCCATCCACTGTGGCTATCTTGCCATCTACCCTGCCCATGCAGCACATCTTTTTCCCTGTTCATCTTGCTTTGGGCTCAGCAACAAAATCAATACAACTAAAATGGCTCCTGGAAAGAACATGACAGTTGCCTGTCCTATGGATCAATGACTCTCCAGAGACTCCCTTCCTTTCCTTTTTTTTTTTTTTTTTTTGGTCTCCCTCTATTAAAATGTAAGCTTCTCAAGGAGCAGGGCCTATCTCATTTTTATATTTACATCTCCATATCATAGCACCCAGCACACAGTAAGCCCTTAATAAATGCTTTTTATTCTTTTATTCAGTTACAAACTCACATACTACAAATTGACTCCATAAATACAAACAAAAAGACCTCACTCAGTTTCCTCATCTGTAAAATGAGGTTGGAATAGATAATCTCTAGTATACCTTGTAGCTCTATCTATGATTCTGAGAAATTAAAAACAATTTGATTGCTGACAAGTTGTCCTCAATTAATCGCCAAGTATTTTATTAACTACCTACCACATACTAGGTATTATGCTAGGCACTAGGGAAATAAGTACAAAGTATGAAGCAATCCTTACTTGAAATGAACTTATATCCTAATGGAGAAGACAACACATATGCATAAAAATATATACAGCAGGGGCAGCTAGATGGAGCAGTCGATAGAGAACCGGCCCTGGAGTCAGGAGAACATGAGTTCAAATCAGACCTCAGACACTTAACACTTACTAGCTGTGTGACCCTGGGCAAGTCACTTAACCCCAATTGCCTCACAAAAAACAAACAAAAAAAAACAAAAAAAGATCTCCTGTTCCACACTAACGTTATCTTCTAGCACTTTACCTAGTTTGGAGGTGATCCTAGATTCCCAAAGAACCACCTTTTAAGGAGGCTTTGAATATAGTTCTTACAACAGGTTTCACGTTTCTTGTTCAGACAGCCTAGGTGAAACTAGGGAGGCCGGTCCCCAGGTCATCTACCTTTGAATCTTTTTGGCCACAGTTACTCATGAAGATCACTGCTTCTCACCAGCAGTTAACAAAAATAATTCTTTTTTTAAATGTACAAGGTTTTTAAAAACTTCATTAGGCTTATTTCAGGTCCAATTTTGGGGGGAAACAATTCGGAAGGAGTTTGGGTGTTGTGGGTGAGGCAGGGACAGGGGCGTTTTGTGGCTTTCTCCAATTCAACAACAATGCCCCAAGGATCTATGGCTTCAGCCTCGTCCCTTCACCAAGTGAAGTGCCAGTCTCAGAAGAGAAGTCTAAGGAGTTGCCAAAGCCTCTTGCCCATGGCCCCTGAGCTGTGTCCAGGCCAGGTCCATCCTGACTTCAAGCTGCTCCTACAGTGAATAAGGATCGTAGATTTAGAGCCGGCCAGGGGCTCAGAGATGAATAACCTTGACCAAAGTCATACTGGTCATACTACGTGACAAGGGCGCGACGTCATCGCATTTTGATCTCCTCCCCAACCCTGTGAGGTGGTTTTTGGTTCGGTTAAGCGACTGGCTGAAGTTACAGTGAACCTTTGGGAGTCTAATACCAAGGGAAACCAAACTCTCGCTCTCGCTCTCGCGACAATTCCAGCGGGTTCCTCCTGGTGTGGGCGGGGCGAGGAGTCACCTAGGAAACACGCTCCAGCTCCCATAACCTCCAGCGCCTGGCTCTCCGGAAGCGCCTTTCCAAATACTACAATTTCCCCGGCGCAGGCGCACGGGAGAAAGAGGGAAGGGCCGTTGGCTTGGGCCTCGAGCGAGCTTCCGGGTTGCTAAGAGGCAGGAGGGCGCAGGGGCGGCCGTTGTATCTTTGCTGGCCCAGTCCAAGAAGCCCCAGAAGCCAAAGGAATCGCTTCCAGCGCCGCCTCCGCCCAAGCTTCCAGTGCCACAGGGCGTCGGCAGTGAGTAACCGGCAGCCCCGGGACCTCACAGGCAGCTGGGCGATGGGAACCGTGAAGGGCAAGAAACCGGTCGGCAGGGGGACGCGGCTCTTGCGGACCTGGGCCCTGCCACCCCTCTTGCCTCTCTGGTCCAAGTAGGCCCCTCCCCACGGCCCCAGGCTCCGCCCCCTTTTTCTCTCATTGCTCGCAGCCGCGAGGTCGAGCTGGCGTTTTTTAGGTCTAGACTTCGGTCTTGCTTTATTCCTCCTCCTGCTCCTTGGTCCAAGCTGTCTTCCACGCATTAACACCCCCCCTCACCCAATCCCTTTACCAATTGGGCATTCCTTTTTTTTTTTTTAAAGTCTCAGACGCTTTATGATACCTATGAAACCCGCGGGAAGGAATGTGGGGGAGCCAACGTTGTCCATTATGAGGGTGGCCTCCCGAGAAATAGTTAATAGTTCTAAAAGAACCTCATCCCCAAATGCACATAGTACTTATTCAGTCTTGGAAGAGAAGGCATGTTTGTTGAGTCAGTCTTTTTATAATGCATAGGGATCGATAATCTTAAGGGAGAAGAGCATTTTTAGGATATTTTAAAATGTGTTTTTTTAAAAAAGAATTATTCTATGTTGAATCTATTTTTCCCAACCGTTGTGAGGGATTATATACAGAAACTGAACTTGTACTGGTTTATACAACACAAATTGGAAAAGACCCTAGGTTTGAACTCAAATCTGATTTTGAATTCCAGCTCTGGCACGTGTTAGAGGTGTGGCCTTGGAAAAATCACTTCAGTTTATCAAATCATAATTTCCTCTGTAAAATGGGTCTAATATTTATTTGCCTCTACCTACCTCACAGGGTTGTTGTGAGGCTCAAAGGAGATGTATATATAAAGTATTTGGTAACTTAAAGTGCATGTAATTGTGAACTATTTTTATTTTTTGTCTTCAGAAGGGCTTTTTTTGTGATGCACACTGGCCTATGAACTGAATTCAGAATTCTGAAGAAGTTATATAACTTTCTATTTTACTACAATGAGTTTATTGATGAACTAATTGTCAGGTTAGAAGTTAGGTAGAGACTGTTCTTCAGGGGGACGTGAAGTAAAGGTAGAGAAATATGGGGCACTAGTAAGGTCTGGGGGTGGGTTAGGTATTGATAAAAAAAGGTGTCCAAGATGGGGACACAAGTAGCTCTGGGAAATTAAAGTTAAGACTTTAAAACCGACACTACAACTCTCGTGTCCAGAATTATTGATTCATTGTTCTCAACATACAATCCTTTTACTTTTTAATCAGATTACTCAACATGCAGGTACAGACAGACACATTCACTTATTTTGGTTAAAATAGCATCAGCTATAGATAGGAGTTAGGTGCATGCCACTCATTTCTATTCGGCTCCTAACATAATATCCTGGGGAACAGGAAGAGTAAAAGGGAACCAAGTATTAAGAGTGTAGGAATTTGGGGCAGCTAGATGGCGCAGTGGATAGAGCACCGGCCCTGGAGTCAGGAGGACCTGAGTTCAAATCCAGCCTTGGACACTTAACACTTACTAGCTGTGTGACCTTGGGCAAGTCACTTAACCCCAATTGCCTCACCAAAAAAAAAAAAAAGTGTAGGAATTTTAATTCTGATAGAAATACGGGGCCAGCTAGCTGGTACAGTAGTTAAAGCCCAGGCCCTGGATTCAGGAGATCCTAAGTTCAAATACGGCCTCAGACACTTGACACTTACTAGCTGTATGACCTTGGGCAAGTCACTTAACCCTTAAGCCCTGCAAAAAAAAAAAAGAAGAAAAAGAAAAAAATGTAATAAAGGAATTTGAATACCACTAGAAATGTAAGTGCATGTTAAATGTAAGTAAATGTTAAAAACTATCTTTACATATAACTGGGGGAAAATATTTTTTAAAAATAAAGAAATATTAGTGCCCTTCAGGGATTCATCAGTAAATAGAAGAGGATAGGGAAAGTATTGGTTGGCAAACACATTGTGTAGTAGAGAGCAGAGCAGAAAGGAGTAAAGTAGTAGGAGAAATCTGCACTACACACCATTTCGTGTGTTCTATTTCAGTTGCTTCTCATTTGGGATAGGATGCTATATTTACCTTGGTGACCCTGAAAGAAGTGATTTTACTGCATCTATCAAGCAAATTCTTATTAACATTAAAACTCTGAACATATTAAAACTCCCTTTCAGAAAGGTAAAAAGTACTGAAATTTAATATATCAAAAGAAAAGCGGCATTTCTACCATTAAATTTAATCCTGCAAAAATCACTTTATTATAGAAATCAAAATATCTATCCAATAAACTGGGAATGTTACTTATTTTTCTGCCATGTTTGACAGTAAATGCCTTTGGTTCTCAAAATGTTGAATGTTCTTAATACAGTTTGAATCTCCAACTGCTTTTTGCCAGAAGGATTGGAAATATTTAGCTACAGACAAGTAAATTGTAGATTATATATTTTTGTAATAATATTAAATTTGTTCTGTGTTGTACGCACATTAAAGCAAATTATAAAGCTGAAAAAATGCTGTATTTGACACCACTGCTATATAATACTATGACAATAGTGTCCAAGGTTCTTGTTAGATACTGTTCATTTTAGATTTGCTGGGGAAGCAATCTTATTTCAAACAGAAAATGAACAATTTTGAAGTGCCTAATATTTACCACAAAGGATTTGCAGTTCTACCAAGGGGAATGTTCATTTCCTACCTATATTAGCCTCATCTAGCACTTAATCTATATTCTATCCTGTTAAATCTAGCACACAGTTTTCTATATTTTTGAAACGACTAGAATCATAGACTCATGTAGGGAAAATGGAAATAAAGACATAACTGTAATGTGTGTCAGTGTTTAATATAGAGAACACATTGAAGCAAAAATACTATTGATTGTATACTGAAAAGCCAAATCTCAAAAATCAATTGGAGTTAAGACTGTTCTACCACTTATACAAACTGCTTCATTTTATATTATCATTTTAAGTAATACACTTACTAAATTTATGGTAAAACCTGACATTAAATTTTGAAAGTGTTTTGAATGCACTGAGTAGCACTCTGGTATTTATTTTGCATGTTTCTTGGCAGCATTTTTTCTATGGAATATCCACTTGAATAATTGGGTTATCAAAATGTACCAAGTACATTCAGGTCCACTGGACAAGCTCGTTTGTTGGACATGCCTAGTATGTTGCTCAGCAGTGAAACAGTTAACCAAGATGGCATGTAAGTGGTTATAATTAGAATTTAAAGTTAACTTCCCATTAAAATGAATGGAATTGCAGGATGAGCATCTCCTTTACTCTTTTGAACAACCTGGTTTATTGTTCAACAGTATGTACTACTAAATGTTATATGTACATATATACTACCACTTACAAAAACATGGTTATACCTAGAAATAGAACATTACCTTAGGCCTGAATGAATAAAGATCAAAGTTTCAAAACTAGTCCTAGTAATATCACTATATGTGAAATGTGTTTAAGTCAAACTTTATTTTAATTGTCTTATCTGGAAAATTGAAAAAGTTAATTGACCAAACATTTATTCAGTTCAAGGCATCATATAAGCTATTGATAGCTATTTGAAGATAATCAACTGGTCCTGCCCTCTAGAGATAAGACATACACATAAGTAATTACAGTACAAAATAGAAAGTGTTAGTAAAAAAATAAAAAAGGGCTCTGAGAGTTCAGGAAAGAAAAATTCCCTTCTGACCCAAGGGAAGGTTTAGGTGGGTCATGAAAAACAGATTTTTCAATAGACAGTGATAAGAAGAAAGGCTTAGTAGGGAATGGCATGAGTAAAAGCTTTGGTTGTATTTGTGTTGAGTGGTTTGCCCTTCCTTCAGCTCATTTTACAGATGAGGAAACTGAAGCAAACAGGATTAAGTGACTTTGCCAGGGTTACATAGCTTGTAAGTTTTTGAGTCCAGAGTTGAATTCAGGGAGAGCCTTCCTGACTCTAGGCCTAGTACTCAATCTGCTTTGTTACCTAGCGGCCCCAGGATGTGTTTAGGGAACTCCAAGTAGTCCTGTTTGGCTAGGCAAGAGTCAAGAGTACAATGAAGGGGAGTAGGATGAAATAAGACGAGAAAATGGATAGGAACCATTTACAGGGTCTAAAATTCTAGGCTAAGAATTAGGACTTTTATTTGGTAGGCAATAGAGAAACATCACAGTTGTTTTTTTTTAAGTTGAGTAATAATTCAGATATTTGGATTAAAAGTCACTTTGACAGCAGTGTATGGTCTGGATTGAGAGAGCAGGGGGAATTACCATAAACAAGGACAAAAATCACATTAATCCAGCCAATGAGAGCCTGAGCTAGTGGAGTAGATGAATGCAAAAATTATTGAGGAAATAAAGTCAGGAGCAAGTAGTAGACAGAATTTGTAAGGAAGAGGAGTATTCAAGGGAGAGTATCTGAAATGACACCCAGTGTTCAAGCCTGGGTGATAGATTGGTAGTGCCAGTAATAGAAATAAGTAAATGAGGAAAGTAGGGGGAGCAGGTTTGGAGGGAAGATGATCACTTGTTTTGAGTGTGCTGCACAGAGATGATGACAAAACATCCATAAAGAGATATCTAGCAGCAGTTTTAAATAATAGGCCTAGAGATCAAGGGACAGGTCAGAGTTTAACATTTTGAAGTTATCCATAGAGGTGATTGATAGTCAAATGGTAAGATTTCAAAGGAAGGGAGTGCAAGAGAAGTGGTGAAGGTAAAGGACTGATCCTTGGAGAATGTCTACAGTTTAGGATTAGGAGGAAAAAGAGGAGCCACTGAATGAGTAGGGAAGAAGGAATCAAAGAAATAGGTAAACCAGGAAGATAGAGTATCTTGAAAGCTAGTTAGAATTTATACATTTTAGCGCGGAGTAAAAGCTATAATAGATTTTATGAACATTGCCTCAAAATGACTAATTTTTAAGATTTCCATTTTATGAGGTTTGACTTTACTGTATTTCATTCACTAGAAAGAATGTTTTAATAGAAAAATAGTTTCATTTTCACACAGTGAAAATTCAGGATGCATTCTATTTAATTTACTGGTTTATGTGGTTAGAAAGGTAAAACTATTAGAAGTATACTTCAGCGGGCAGCTAGGTGGTGCAGTGGATAGAGCACCAGCCCTGAATTCAGGAGGACCTGAGTTCAAATCTGGTCTTAGACACTTGACACTTACTAGCTGTGTGTCCCTGGACAAGTCATTTAACCCTCATTGCCCCCCGCAAAAAAAAAAAAGTATACTTCAGATAGCATTCTGGTGGGGGGTTTTTTTGGGGGGGTAGGGCAATGGAGGTTAAGTGACTTGCCCAGGGTCACACAGCTAGTAAGTGTCAAGTGTCTGAGGCTGGATTTGAACTTAGGTCCTCCTGAATCCAAGGCTGGTGCTTTATCCACTATGCCACCTAGCTGCCCCCGCAGATAGCATTCTGTACACATTAAATTCTAATCTTTGATGTCCCTCTAGCATTTGAAACTCATCATGTCTAAAATTGAACTCATCATTTTCACCTTAGATCTGGTTCTCCTCCTAACTTCTGTTTCTTTTCACTGCACCATTGTGTTCCCATTCACCATTCTTCTAACCGTAGAGTTCTCTCATAACACATTCTTTTCCTTTACCCCACACCATCCAAATCCTCTCATCTATACCTCCACAGTTTATGTGTGTGTGTGTGTGTGTGTGTGTGTGTGTGTGTGTGTGTGTATGTGTGTGTGTTTGTTTGGCACCTGCTCTCCACCTTCCATTTTAGTCACCCTAGTTCAGGCTCTTATCAACTAGCCTACCTCCTCATTGGTCTTAACTGCCTGAAATCTGTTCTCTCCCCAGTACAGCAACACATGACCTGGAGTTTGTCTTCCTAATGCAGTGCTATCATCATGTCATTCTTCTGCTCCAGGAGTTTTTAACCTTTTTTGTGTCCTGGATCCTTGTGATGGTGATGCCTATAATAGTTTGCTGCCTACATTTATAATTGAAGAAAATGCCAGGTTTTGGTTAGGGGTAGTGAAAAAAAGATATTTTTCCCATTCAAGTTCATGGACTGCCTGAAATCAATCCAGGGACCCCTTAACAAACAAATACAATATAAATTTCTGATCCTGGTATTCAAATCCTACCACAGTCTGGCTGTAACCTACCTGTTCAGTGTCATCTCATCCTACACTCCTACATTTATTTTGTGTTCCAAACACTCTAAACTACTCTCCACTCCCCTTTTATATCTTTCCCCCTACCAATTCCATGTTGGCTTGTGCTACGCCCCATACCTGGAATAGTCACTTCCCATCTTTTGATGTGTTTCTTATTTCATGCCCAGTTTTGGTTCTTCTTCCAAAATGGAACTTTCCCAGATCTTCCACCCTCTCCTCCAAATTATTTCAATCTCTCATAGCACTTTGCTTAGAACTCTATGCACTTATATCACTCTCTCCTGTATCATAGGATATCATATCATTATTTGTGTACTTATCCATTAGAGTGTAAGCTTTTAGAAAGCAGGGTCTATGTCATATATGTCTGTATATCCCCAGGCACCTAACAGAGTACCTCAAATATAGTAAGAAGGCCCTCAATAAATATTAGTCAAATTGGATTCAAATTGTAAGAGACAATGTCCTTCATATGTCTTTACATTAGTGGCCTAAGTAACTCTGGAGCCCACCTTATGACTGTCATGGACTTTATGTCTTAGTTTTGGTTCTCACATTGATCTGTCACAGGACTGGGCACCACAGTGATTTAAGCAAATGGACCAGAGTGGCAAGCAGGTAAGAAGGGGAGAAAGAAGAAACAGCAATTTCCCAGCAACAAGGAAGGGAAAAGAGTGAAAAGATCTTACACTCCCTTCTTCGGAACAAAGGGCAATAAGAAAAGAGATAATTTTAAAATATGATCATATGGAATGGTGGGACGTTTTGACATTCTACTTAATGTTAAAAATAATAGTATATCGGAAATATGCATACAATTGCTCAAAACAGGATCAGAATACAATATTAAGACGTCATAACTTTGAATTTAATTGATAATTAAATAAATAGCTTTCCAAGTCTATTCTAGTTTGTTTTGTTTTTCAAGAAAAAAGGCATAAATCCTACCCGCTTTTGGAATTCATTGTGGAAAAATTTAACTATTTTATGTACTTCAGTTCCTTCTTTTAAAAAATGCTTCTCTGAAATATCTCACTTTAAAAGCTATTTACTATTGGTTAAAATCAGTAGTCTAAGAATTCTAAACTTTTAGCTGAAAAAGTACCTAAGTATTAATTTCATAAAAGGGATTTTTACTGTATGGGCTGTAGGGAGGAATTTGTTAAAATGCCCACTTGGTAATTAGTGTCAGATATCAAGGAGGATCAGGAAGATTCAGGAAAAACATAGTGGCCTTTGCTGTATGTACCTTGTAATCTTTAACAGAATTTTGCCTAAAGTATGAGGCTGGTTACAAACAGGGTTATTGGGAAATACATGTAATTTCCATTTGGGATGGGGGTTATTTCAATAATATGTCATAATTTTAATACTGTTTTATACATCTTTCAGAAAAAAAGACTGGTGGCAAAACTTCTGTAGACATGGCTAGTTCTGACATGAAACCAAAATCAATAAGTCGCGCCAAAAAATGGTCAGATGAGATAGAGAATCTGTACAGATTTCAACAAGCAGGATATCGGGATGAAATTGAATATAAACAAGTGAAGCAAGTCGCTATGGTAAGGTAGATTGGGAAAGCAGAATAATTTTTCTTTATCAGAATAGTTATCTCCCATTTAAGAAGCAGTATATTTGTTTTTATGTTTCTTTGTTATTGCTGTTCTTTCTAGCATTTGAAGGGTTTGGAGGACGGAGATGAGGGAATAGAGTTCCAACATTGAATTTGACAGTTTTTTTCTTTTAAGGAATTTGTTAATGTTTATGAAAAAGTTGATCAAATAATCTAGGCAACTAGATATTGCAATGGTTAGAGAATTGGATTTGGAGTCAGAATAAGTTTGACTCTTCCCTCAAATGATTACTAGCTGTGTGCCTCTGGGTAGTCACAACCTCTGTCTCTCAGCTTTCCCACTGGTTAAAAAAAAATGGCACCCATCTCATATTTGATCCTCACAACAACTTGTGAGGATCAAATGATCTAACATTTGTAAAGCATTTTGGAAAACTTAAAGTAATAAATAAATGCTAGCTATTATTGTTAAATGTCTAGAGTGTAACTTATTAACAATGGGCATTAGCCATATTCAACCCTAATGAAATTCATCTTCATTATTAGGTGTTTAAAATTTTTCTTTATAAGGATGCTTTGGATTTATAAATGCTTTGAATTTTTCATATAGATGAAGCTACACACAAAGTGCCCAGTTAATTCAGGCTTGTATCTACTTTGTGAATCCTAAATGTCTTTAGATTCTTATCTTTTTCTTCCATCCAGCTGGCTTTTCTTATCAGTTCTAAGTACAAAAAAGGGTGCTGAAAAATGAAAGATGAAAAAAAACTTTGTTCAGCTACTTATTAGTAGCTGTGATTTTTAAAAAAAGCTTGGAAATGATTTTGAAAGTATTGATCCTAATCTATCAATGATTTTTATTTATCATCATTATCACAAAGATTTGAAGTTGACTACATTCCTATCACCACAGGAAGGGTTTTTAAGGGTGTTTAGTATTATAATAGGTTTGAAATATATAGGAGAGGAATAATATTATTTGAATATTATCTAAAATAAGCCCCAACCCTTTACCTATAGACAGGTCTGACCCCAAAGATCTGTAGCAATCTCTTTTATCAATGAATGTTTGCACACTGAGTCCTCACCTTTCAATCAGTCAACCAGGATTTATTACATTTTTATATAGGCAAAACTAGAACTCTCTTACTTAATCATGGAATAGAGGAAATCCTTTATTGTTGAAGGCTATTCATGCCAGCAGAGAGCAAGGTCTAGCAAGTCCTTCCAAGCTGAAAGTCTTCAAGTATAGCCTGGGAAGAACTAGTTTAGCTAAGTTAGGAGAAACTTATCCATAATAACTCAAAAAGTCTTAAATTATGCGTCAATTTTTTAAAGTACACATTCTGATTTAAATCAGATATATTTTAAGTATTAAAATAAGGCTGTTCATCAAAATGCACATTAAGGGAGAAAAATAGTCACAAAAGGATATCCTGAGGAATGTATGTAGAAGAGGAGAAAAGCAGCCTTACATGTGTTGTTTAAGTATTGGTGGGATTGTGGGATGACATGTGCGCCTCAGATTCTGGGTTTTTTTTAATGGTTGGTGGGACTACCTCCTCCTCTGCCAGTTCTCTCTCAGAATATATCCAGAAATATGGTCCCAAAAGCTTAGGCCTGGAGTCAATAGACCCTTTTACCTTTCCTTCGGAATGGCTTTGCCCAAAGATAACATCTTGTAGACGTGATACTGATGAGGCAACTCATCAAGCTACAGTGGAGCTTGCAGTAATAGAGCACTGGATTTGGAGGACCTGAATTCAAGTCCCAAGTAACTAAGATCTTTATTGCAGTATCACCTTAGGTAAATCACTGTTAATATACCTAGACATCAGTTTCTTAATGGAAAATGGAATTGAACTAAATTGTTTCTAAAGTTGCTTCCTGTTCTAGATTGTATTTCCTCAAGGCATGAGAAATTTTAATTTCCTTGAATATGTTCTGTATCTTAGCTGTTGTGCAGAAATACTAAAATGAGTCTAGGATAAATTACTCATTTTAAATTTTCTGTTCCAATTATTTATCTGAAAGTCTGTATATATAACTTTGTTGAAGAATCAAAGTTTTATACAAGTTAATTTAATACTTCCTTTTTAAAATTATGAATTATCACTTGTGAAATAGCAATAATTCTTTTGTATTTAAGTACTTCATAAATATTATAATATTGGTTTTTTTATTTTTGTGTGTATTCAGGTAGATCGTTGGCCAGAGACAGGCTATGTGAAGAAACTTCAGAGAAGAGATAATACTTTCTATTACTATAATAAACAGAGGGAATGTGAAGACAAGGAGGTTCATAAAGTGAAAATTTATGCTTATTAGCATTTCTTCCTTGTGTGATTTGTTATTTATTTTAAAAAAACCCACTGAGTTTCATGATATAACATGTAAAATGTATGTCACATCACCAGCTGTACTCTTCACTTTAATGCTTTTGTAACATAAAAGTAATGAAACTAGCTTTCTTTTAAGCCACCTTGCCCCATAGTTTAAAATATCTGATAGATAAGTGAATAAATAAATTGTCATCTTCTAAAAATAAATCAGGGGAAAATTGGTTATTTCTCTATTTTGGGGATTGAGTTAAAAAGCAAATAACTTATTTTTCAGGAATGTTGTCACATTAAATCAACCCTATTTATATTAGAAAAAGTCATGCTTTTGAATCATGCCTGACATCGCATAGAATTTACTTAAGTTTTCAAGTGACTGCAAATAAAATTTTACTAAGATAATTTTTAAAAGATGATATAAACCTTGTCATTAGCATCACTCCACCCAGCACAGTGCTTTTTACCTTCTCTTCAAATTCATCAAGCCATGAACAGCAAACTCTGTAGGGCAAAGAAGGGGAAAAAATTTCCTGTTTATCAGATCATCTGAGGAAACCAGAAATAAACCTAACCGCCTTAGATATTCAGCATAGCCAAGTTCCTAAAAAGCAATTGGGCCAGCTAAATGGCAGTGGATAGAGCACCAGGCCTGGAGTCAGGCAAACCTAAGTTTAGATCCAATCTTAGGCAGTAGTCGTGTGACCCAGGGCAAATCATCTGCTTGTCTCACTTTCTTCATCTTTAAAATGAGGATAATATTCGCACCTACCTTGCAGACTTGTTATGAGGCTCAGATGAGATAAGTATAAAGTACTTGGCACATAGCAAGTGCTGTATAAATGTTAGTTATTATTATTATCATTATCTGAAGGGATTTATATAACTCCCAAGCTTCATCAAAGAATAATCATTATACAGTTTTCTCTAGTGATTTAATTTAGTGATACTAAGCCCTTATGCCCCAACTTCCCACCCCCCTCCCCTGCCACCACTCTGCCCGAAGAGAGGAAGCAGAAATATTTAGAATGAATGATGAGCAGCCTCTGACCAAAAAGAGGAATTCTGCCAGCCTCCTTGTTTAGATAAGTTACGCATGACTGGAGTATTCAAACTACCTGGGATCTTAAATTGGTATATTTGTAAAAGTCTGTAGCCCCCATGAGATCATGGACTCTTTTAAACCCCATGGACTCTAATCCCTTCCGCCCAACCACTTTTCCACTAAGAATTGGCCTATAGTCTGGATAGAGACAATTGCTTGGGTTATAGTTATGTGGCTTCATTTCTCCAAAATAGATAAGTATGGGGACCCAAGAGTGCTGGTCAGGCATCAACAAATAGCTCCTTATACCTTTTTTTATGTGCGTGAGCATTCCACTAGTGATTTAAGTGCTATTAATAAACTCTGTACTTAGATTACAGAAGAATGTGACTATGTTTCTATTTTTTGAGATTCAGAACCAAGACTAACTCAACTAACTATAGCTTCCTGTCATCTTTTTCTCTGTCAGTTCATTCCTCTAAATAATGATCTGAAACCCAAACACAAATACTCAGGCTTCTTTAATATATTTCCTACAGAGTGAATAAACATTCTTACACAAGTGCACAGGTTTGGGCTAGTTTTATGTATGTGTGTATATACATACATATACACATATAGATTCACTGTAATTTCATTTATTGGACTAATGAAACAGCAAAGGAAAAGGTACAATTTAGGAACATAAAAATCTCAGAATTCTTGGCAAGTTTTACATGTATTTAGTTCACATAGGCCATAGATAATATGCACTATATTTTATGTCTTCCCTTTGAAGACTGGCACACTTAGACATTTTAAATTATCCAAGGAACATTAATCCATATAACATTATTGGGTAAGGATTGTTGTTGTGTATATAGCAGAGACCCCTGATCAACTGACTTTCCCCTAGCCAGTTAATGAAATCATAAAATGTGAGGGGGTAGATAAAGAGGCAAGATGTTAAGATCTTAAAGTGAAAAAAAAAAGGGGGTCATTCAGGCATAAGGGAATTATAAGATAGCTAGCTATTGGCTCCCTGTTGGTCCTTTTAAAAAATCTAGACACATTGTTTAGGTAATTAATAAACATTGCCTTGAGCAGTGTGACCTCACCAACAGAGAAGAGAGTCAGCCATAGATTCAAGAAAGAATTAGCTCTGACAATCAGTTGAGCAGCAGTGCAGATCCCAGGTGAATTACCTGCCCAGCAAGAGACTTTGCCCAGGAGGGAGTGGAATGAAAATACCAAAAGAGAAAGGGTTTCGAGAGTCCACAATGCCCAAGGTATGAGTTGACTTTGTCACATGTGTTTCACCATGTATGTGCTTCTCTACCCGCGTACTCTATGTATCCACATTTCCTACAGAATCTGTGTATTTGTTGGAGAATACACCCCAAGTTTATGGGGGGAATGTTTTGTAGCTACTGATCTTAGGATGCATCTAGGTTAATTCAGATCTCTGTAAAGGTTGAAGGTAATTTAGTAAAACAAACTTAACATATAGCTGAGGTATTTTGCTTCTTGACAATACAACAATAAGAGAATCTAGAAGAATAGATAAATCTGTTTTTCTTAAGTAACATAGCAAGCCTTTGTCAATTATTGGTCAAACATTTCAATACTGAATTCTCTAATTGAAGCTTTTAATGCAAATGTTCTATATTGTCAGTTATTAGGAGATCCTCATGTTATATATTTTTTAAATTTTATATTTCTATTTCCAAATTCACTCTAGCCCTTCTGCTACCTTGATAAGGCAAGAATTATATCTGTTATACATATGAAGTCATGTAAAACATTTCTACATTAGCCATGTTTAAAAAAAAGAAAAAGGAAAAAAGACATGCTTCAATTTGCACTCTTGAGTCCATCTTTCTCTGGAAGTGGATAGCATTTTGCAGAATCTATCCTTTGGAGTTGCTGCAAAGCATTGTATTCCTCAGAGTTACTAAATCTTTTTTTGGGGGGGGGGTAAGGCAATTGGGGTTAAGTGACTTGCCCAGGGTCACACAGCTAGTAAGTGTTAAGTGTCTGAGGTCGGATTTGAACTCAGGTACTCCTGAATCCAGGGCCAGTGCTCTATCCACTGTGCCACCTAGCTGCCCCTAGAGTTACTAATTCTGACACAGTTAATTAGCTTTACAAAATTGCTGTTGCTGTATAGATTGTTCTTCTGGTTCTGCTTGCTTCACTTTGCATCAGTTCATACAAGTCTCAGGTTTTTCTGAAAGTACCCCCCTTCATCATTTCTTACAGCACAATGTTCCATCACATTCATATACTATAACTTGTTCAGCCATTCACAATTGATGAACATCCCCCACAATTTCTAATTCTTTGCCCTCCAGAGAAAAATGCTGCTGTAAATATTTTTGCACATATGGGTTCTTTTCCTTTTCCTATGTTCTCCTTGGCATATAGACCCCATAGCAATATTATTGGGTCAAATGGAATGTGCAGTTTTATAGCCCTTTGAATATAGTTCCAAACTGTTCTACAAAATGGTTGGATTAGTTCACAGCTCCATGAACAATTCATTAGTGGACCTCTTTTCCCACATCCCTTCTGGAATTTATCTGTGATCTTTTCAAGCTATGAATGTGAGCTGGTATCCCAGAGTTGTTTTAATTTGTATTTCACTGTTAGTGGTTTAAAGCATTTTTTCCACATGACTATTGATAAATTTGATTTCTTCTTCCGGAAACTACTTGTTCATCCATGCTATGTTTTTTTTTTCATGCTATATGTTTTTAAAACATACTGATAAATTTTGTTTTGGCACAACAAACATCCCAAAATGCCCACCAAAACCAAAGTACATTACCCCCAACAATCTATTAATCATGAACAGAAAACTTTGACAGCATAGTATTAACATTAACAGTTTTGACCAAAGTTTTGTTTCTAAGTAATTTTTATACCACGGTAGTAATCGTACATATTGTTTTCTTCAGCCTGGAGCAAATAAGTCTTCCCATGTTTATCTGAATTTCTCATATTCATCATTCCTTATAGGCAAACATACTGAAGTGCATTCATATAGCGGTTTATTCTACCATACCCAATCTTAGGATATTTATTTGTTTCTACCTGTTTGTTATATATAAGGACTATTTTTGTAATATGGGTTTTATCTTGCTGTTGATAACCACTTTAGGGTATAGTCCCACTAGTAGAACCGTGAGATCAAAGAATATGAAAAATTTTAATAACTGCAAATTTCCAGAATGAATGAAATAATTTGAAATTCCACCATAAGTGAATTAGAATCAGGTTCACAATTTCAGAGATACAAGGTACTTCAACATTCACCTAGTTCAACTCCTAAAAGAATCTCCAGTTACAACATACCTGATGACAAGTCATCATCCAGCTTTTGTTTGAAGACCCACAGTAAGGAGGAATCCACTGCCTCCTAAATTAGCCCATTCCATTTCTGGATTGCTCTTATTTTTAGAAAGTTTTTCTTTCCATCAAGCCTAAATTTTTCCTCTTTGCAATTTTTACCCTTTGATCCAAGTTCTGCCCTCTAGAACCCATCCTCCCCCCAAAACAAACAAACAAAAACGACAACAAAACAAAACAAAAACAAAACCCCACCGGGTCTAATCTGACTCTTCCTGACAGGAGATAGTTGTCTGTTTACCCCTGATCTTTTACAAGTTAAACATCCCTAGTTTCATCAGCTAGTTTCCATATTGCATGAACTCAAAGCCTTCATCAATGTAGTTGTCCTCCTCTGGATATGCTCCAGCTTATGAATATTTTCCCAAAATGTGGGTTTACTTGGGGGCTGATAGGTGGTGCACTGGTCCTGGATTCAAGAGGACGTGAGTTCAAATCCAGCCTCAGCCACTTGACACTTACTTAAGCTGTGTGACCCTGGGAAAGTCACTTAACCCTCATTGCCCCCCCCAAAATGTGGGTTTATTCACTATATTCTTTCCCATAACCCCTCTAACAACACTTTCCTTTTTTTAAACATCTTTACCACAGCTATGTGTTAGGTGAATAATTCAAGATTGCTTAAATTTACATTTCTCTATTAATGATTTTGAACATTTATTTAGGTAGTTGTTGATAGTTGTTTCTTTTTGAAAAGTGTTCATATTTCTTGTCAAGAAATGACAAATGGAAAATAAACTATGCCTTTTAGAAACAAGCAGCCTTGAGTTTACTACAGACATTACTGTTAATGAAAGTTTAATACAAACAGCTGGTATATTTTTGCCCAGAGAGAAAAGCAATCCACTTTTTTTTAATCATAAAAGTATTTTATTTTCCAGTTACATGTAAAGATAGTTTTCAACATTTGTTTTTGTAATGGGGGAAATGGGGTACAGGGTTTGGGTTAGGGTTGGGGTTCTTAGGAATTCCTCTTTAAAGAATTACACCCTCTTGCACAAAAAAGTAGTTAGAATAAGATGGTAGTTTATTTAGGGGCAAGGGAAGGGAAGGGTGGGGGGAGGGAAACCATGAAAGAAATCCTTGGACTTCTCATGGGGAGATAGGCACAAAACACGTGGCTCAGAGGTAACAATCTCGAGCAGGAGACTGGCAGGTACTTTTATAGAAGACTGATGGGGGGAGGGATCACCATTTGACTGTGGAAAGTTCCTTTAGTGAGGGAGGACCATCCTCCACTGGTGGTAGCTGGGGGAATTGGGTGAGGAGTGCAGGACCATCCCCCACTGGTAGTGACTAGAGGAATTGGGTGAGGGGTGGCTACGGATCCCTCTTCAGGACATAAAGGCCGCAGCCACACCCAAATTTATCTCCCCAGGGTAAGGGAGACCAGATTGAAGGGTGGGAATCCGAAGCTAGCTCAGTCTGATTTGGTTCCACTTATCTCTCTAGGCGTTATCTGTCTTCTGGTTTAGTTTCTCAAGGAGAAGATTCGTCGGTGTGCCCCAGAGAAATTCTGGGGTGCTCTGCACCCCATGACATTTTCATAGGATTTTTAGTTCCAATCTCCCACCCTCCCTTCCCTTCCCCCTCCCCAAGATGGAAAGCAATCTGATATAGGTTATATATGTACAATCACATTAAACATATTTCTGCATTAGTCATATTGTGAAAGAAGAATCAGAACACAAAGGGAAAATCTCAAAGAAGAAAAAAAGACAGCCAAAACCAATCCACTTTTTAAAAGGGGTCCTCGCAGGTAGAACTAATAGTTGCTGAGAAGATATATTTTAATCTCATTTCCTTATACAATTCTTTCTGTGGTTGAGACTCCAGAGTTCTTGCCACGTAGAATAAAAGAAATTGTTTTAAAATGTTTTTGTAATCCTTCCTCAGCCTCTGACCCTACTTCAGAATAGCGATGGAGATGGAGACCCCACTGGCCATGAGATCATGAACTGGAGAGGGGAGGGGAGAGGAAGAGAGTACTGAGACAGTTTACAAAGAATTCAGGATGCAAAGAGGAAGGTGTAACTCTAAGGTGGAAGGCTTGGTTGCCTCCTATCTTGAAGTCATGTAGACTTTTGCAGTCATGCTCTTAGTACTTGGGCTCTGCCTTCTCCTTAAAAGAAGGGCCAGAGCTAATGCTGCCAGTTTAATGATGCAGCTAAAGCAGCTGAGAATGTGAGCACTGAGCCCAGTTGACCAGATTGGGTGAGATGACATCTAAATGCCTTTAAAGATAAATTCCTCCTCCCACAGCCCTGAGCTGGGAAAAGAGTAGTTTCTATTAATTTACCCACCTGTCCAGAGTTTTTGTTTGGCTTCTTTGTGAGCTGTGGAGTTAAGGGGAAAAGTCTGGGTCCCCACAGTAGAATGCTGTGACAGGTCAGCATACACCCATGTAATTTCTTTTTCTTTGCCAATGTTTATACTAGTAATATAAAAAAATATAGTAACAGCCCCTAATCCTGCCTTGTGTTTTGATGTTATATGTGGTGATAGGGGACCAAAAGAGAGGTTAAGTCCAAATAAGAGCAGATGCATCGAGTTCCCTCCTGCAGTAAGAGTACAGAAGCAGCTGAGTAATGGGCTCTTCCTGGGAATTTACGACCAAGGTGGTATCTGTGACAGCTTCCTAAACTTTTTAGCCCAGAATGATAAACAGGAGAAATAACAAAGAGAGACCTGTAATAAGAAGCCATAAGTTCTCCCCTAAACTATTATCATAAACCAGAAGCCCTGGAAAAATCAGGAAAAGAGAGACTCATGTGGGCTTTCCTCTATCCTTTCCCCAATTCACTGCTAAAGTTGAGTGCTCTATGTCACACATGGGGATCTGTCTCCCTAAGCTTTCCATCTGTGTGACATCTGCCACATTTACACTGTTATATTTAAGTACAAGTGTCAACAACTGATGGCCTAATCATTTGGAAAACCTCAGTGTATCCCCATGGAATGTCTTATTTAAAACTACATGCACATGGGTAGCCCCCTAGGATGAATTATTTGAAAAATGCACCACCAAACTAACCTGATAGGTGGGATTAGTTTGAATTGTTCACTTTAATGTTGGAGTCATTATTGTCATTCAGTTGTTTCAGTCATGTCTAACTTCATGACCCCATTTGGGATTTTCTTGACAAAGATACTGGAGTGGTTTGCATTTTGTTCTCTAGCTCATCTAACAGATGAAGAACTGAGGCAAACAGGGTTAAGTGACTTACATATAGTAAGTGTCTGAGGCCAGATTGGAACTCATGAAGATGAGTCTTCCTGACTCCCAGCCCAGAACTCTATGTGCCACCCAGGTGCCCTTAATGTTTGAGGGTACCTGCCAAATAGGTTTTTGCTATTTAATAGTAGTCTGTTCCATATGCTTACAACTAGTAGATAGGTCCAACTAAAGTTAGACAGAAACAAAACTAGCTCAGCAGGTTAGAGGAGGGTGTTTCTCTTCCTGCTTGCTAGAGAAGGAAGACATGCATCTAGTTGACTTCATAGCTGTGTTAAGCCATTCATATACAAATTTTTTAAAAGTTGAGTTCCAAGCCAAGTTGGCCAAGTGAAGAAGCAACCCACTGCAGCTCTCCCAGATTTCCCCTCTAAACTGACATAAAACTGCCTCTGAACTCACTGAGGAACAGGGAAACAGCAGGTTGCCACCACAGGGCCTGAAGATGAAAGGGATCACTCCTCCAGGGCCTGACTGACACAGAATGATTAAAAAAAACAATGAAAAACAACAGTGAAAAAAGTTTGACTATTGAAAGCTACTTCAATAAATGGAAATCTTGAGACACAAATATAGAGGAGGACAGTAACAAAATGACTACAGGTGAACCTTCAGAGAGAGGTACAAATTGGCCTCAGGCCCAAAATAAATTCCTGGAAGAGCTTAAAAGGGACTTTGAAAATCGAATTAGAGAAATTGAAGAAAGATTGGAGGTGATGCAGCAGAACCATGAAAATACAAAATAATAATATAAAAATACAAAAAAAAATAGAGGAAAATAATTCCTTAAGGAACAGATTTGGCCAAATGGAAAAGTAATTACAAAGAGTAAATGAAGAAAATGAACAGATTTAGCCAAATGGAAAAGTAATTACAAAGAGTAAATGAACTAATGGAAACTAGCACCAAGATGCAGTAAAACAAAATCAGAAAAGCAAAAACATAGAAGAAAATGTAAAATTTCTCATTGAAAAAACAACTGACCTAGAGAATAGATCCAGGAAAGAAAATATAAGAATTATTGAACTACCTGAAACATATGACCAAAAAAAAAAAAAGCCTGGACTATATCTTTCAAGAAATTATCAAAGAAAATCACCCTGAAATATTAGAACCAGAGGGCAAAATAGATATTGAAAGAATCCACCAATCACCACCTGAAAGAGATGCCAAAATGAAAACTCCCAGGAACATCATAGCCAAATTTCAAAATTCACAGATCAAAGAAAAGGTATTGCAAGCAACCAAAAAGAAACAATTCATATACCATGGAGCTACAGTCAGAATTACATAAGATTTGGCATCTTCCACATTAAAGAATAGCAGGTCTTAGAATATAATATTCTGGAAAGCAAAGGAGTTAGGTTTTCAAGCAAGAATTACATGCCTAGCAAAATTGAATATAATCTTTAAAGGGAAAATGGATATTTAACAAAATAGAGGAATTTAAAGCATTTTTATAAAAAGGCCAGAGTTGAATGGGAAAATTGACTTCCAAATACAAGGTTCAAGTGAAACATAAGTACAAGGTTCAAGTGAAACGTAAAAAAGGTAAAAAAGAAACAAGAAAGAAAAACTGTAAGAAATTTAATAAAGTTACACTATTTCTAGTTCTGTATGATATAATAATATTTGTAATTCTCAATAACTTTATTGTAAAAGGAATTTTTAATGCAATTAGGAGTATATGTAAAGAGCTTATGGTCAAGGTAATATTTAAGGTATCATATTTGTAAGTCTAAAAAATGTAATATAAGAATGATTAGAAAGAGTATATGTAGACAGAGGGTGTGATCATAAGGTGACATTGATGAGAAAATTTTTAAAAAGGGCTAAAAATAAATTGCATGGAAGAGGTAAGAAGGGAGAAACTGAATGGGGTGAACATAAACACAAAGAGGCACAAAATTAAATAAATAAACACAAATAAATAAATGGATGAATGAATGAATGAATGAATAAGCACACAAATAAATAAATAAATGTACAAATGAATGAATAAATAAATTATTGTAATGGAGGGGGAGATAGGGGACATGGGCAAAGATTCAACCTTACTCTCATCAAAGTTGGCACAAAGAGGGAATAACAAATATACTCAGTTTGATATAGAAATTTATCTTACCCTATAGGGAAGTTCAGATAGGGACTGTGATAATGGAGGGGGGAGGGGGGACCGATTTGGGGGAGGGAATATTGGGGAAGGCAGTGATCATAGGTAAGGCAGTTGTGGGAAAGGAGAGGGTTGGGGATCAGAATGGGAAGGATGAGCAGATGAAAAATAGCATGGAGAGATATAGACAGTCATCATAACTATAAATGTGAACACATTTGAGGCAGAGTGATATATGTGGGGTGAATATAGAGAGTTGGACCAGGATCTATTATGCTTTGGCTGGAGCAAGGAAAGCAGGGGTAGCAATTATGATTTCACATAGAACAGAGGCAAAAATAGATCTAGTTGGGGGAAATGGGGAGGGAATCTATATTTTGCTGAGGGGTACCATGGACAATGAAGTCATCAATATTTAACATGTATAGGCAAAGTGGTATAACATCTGGGTTTTTGAAGGAGAATGAATGAGTTAAATGAATGAGTTGAAAAATCTCTAGGACCAGATGGATTCACAAGTGAATTTCTACCAAACTTTTAAAGAACAATCTCAATATTATATAAATTATTTGAAAAAATAAGAGCTTCAAAAAAGCTTGGAAAGACATGTATGAAATGATATATTGGGAAGTGAGCAGAACCAAAAAATACTCTACACAGAGACAGCAATATTGTTTGATGAAAAACTGTGAATGACTTATCAGCAATGCAATGATCAAAGTCAATCCCAAAGGAATATTGATGAAACATACTATCTACCTCCAGGGAAAGAACTGATATTGATGGAACAGATTGGAGCATGCTATATTCCACATTTTTTCATTAAGTGACAAATATGGTGATGTTTTCCATGATCATATATGTATAACCCATATCAGATTATTTACTGCCTCAGGGAGGGGGGAGAGGGGAGGGGAGGGAGCAAGGGAGGTATAGAGATTGGAATATAAAAATATAAATTAAAATGTTTAATATGGAAAGGTATAGGAGGGGTGTGATGGGAAGGGTACAGGAGGTATATATGTATTTATACACACACACATCTATGTTGTGCATTTATGAGTTATTTAGGTATCATTTATATAGTAATTATATTTCAACAAATTTGTCATATATTTATATACATTGATATATATTTGTTATTTATAAAACAGTTATTGAAGGAATTAAAATACTAAGTTATATGTATTAGAATATATCTATATATCAAATATACCTATATATCACATATATGTAATAATGAAGGAAATTTACATTATATGTCATATATATGTCTGTGTATATTATATCTATGTTAATATATGTACAAAATATAATTATATATCACAAAATAAAAAATTAAAAATAAAGTTGCACTAGGGCACAGTCCTGTTCAAAACCATCTAGAACTGGGATTGAATCACTCTATTATTTTTATCTATCAACCCAAATTCAAGCTCCCCAAAAAAGCTTCAATAGCCTGGGATCTATGCCATGGATATATAATGTGATCCATCAATGGTTCCTGTCCATTTTTAAGCCGATGAAAGATTTATGAACATTCAGGCACAGGCTATGAAGTAAGGACAGGGGAAAAATTGTACAAGAACAAGCAGAGCTCAGTAGCCAGGTATACAGGTCTTAGAACTGCATGGGTCAAGCAACAGTAATGTCTGAAGTAGAAGCTAAAGTCAGAAACCAGACTGCCATTCGGTTTAAGGAGGTGACAAGTTCTGAGGCAGTAGCAGTATCTGAAGGGATGTCTTCGTTAAATCCAGGGGTGTAGTCAACTACAAAGAGGATAGTATAAGGCAGAGGTTCAAGAACTAAAGATTTCATATCAGGTAAGCAATAGGGTATTTGGGCTAGACCAAGAAAAATTCTAATTTGTCCCATTTATTGGTCTATAGATAAATACTAGTTTTCATTATTGTTATTTTTAGTCATTTATTATTTATTTATATTTATTAGTCATTTTTAGTCCTATTTGATGCTTTGTGACCCCATTGGAGTTTTCTTGGCAAAAATATTGGAGTTATTTGCCATTTTCTTCTCTAGCTCATCTTACTGATGAGAAAACTAAAACAAGCAGGGTTCAGTGACTTTTGTCCAGGTTCACATAGCTAATAATTGTTTAAGGCCAGATCTGAACTCATGAAGATGAGTTGATTCCTGACTTCAAGGCTGCTGCTCTATCTACTGCACCACCTAGCTGTCCTCAACCAAATTAGTTCAGAGCAAAGAATATCATCGCAAAATAAATGAGAAGGAAAAAATGCTCCACTCCCATTCACACAATGGCACATTTTCCCAAATTTCCATTTGACTGATAGGAGAAAGAAGGTGGTTAGAAGTATGGAAACATATAAAGACAAATAGCCAAGAGTATCCATAATCCTATGACTGTGACCAGTGGTATGCTGGTAAATGTTTAATAACTGGCTCTCCATGGGGAGTTTAATTTCCAGTATTATCCCTTTAGACAATCAATAAAATGATAAATTAGGCTCTGATTTAGCATTTACCCATGCCCAAGCTGTAAGATTTAACAATCAGCTCTCCAGAACAAGTAGCACCAGCTCTAGCACACCTCTGGATGTGTCCCACCTAGAACCTATGCATAACAAACACATATAGAGAGAACATATTCAGGGAAAGTCCACATGCATAGGAAACATAACAGAAACCATTCCAAGGATTCTGTCTCTGTTGGAAATCCTCCCTGCCCCAACCAGAGCTACTGGTTGTCAGGCTGGGAACTGAAAGTTTGGTGTGTCCACTACTAAGCTACCTTATCTACCCATAGCCCTACCTTTCCCTGTCCTCCATAACACTGTCATCTACCAATGCTTCTGTTGAATGGCTCTCTGTATGTCTTCTTCTGATGTCTAGTGCTACCTTCTGTTTTTCTAGTAATTTGCAGCTGCAATGTTGCCTTTTTCCAGTGGGAAGAAGGTTGCTATCATTTTGTGATACAGACTGAACCAGCCATGGAAGTCCTTAAGCATTGTCTGTCGTGTGAACCAATCGTTTCTGTACCAAGTATAAGTTCTCTATTTTTTGAGTTATGGTGAGAAATTTTCTTTAAACTCTCCAATTCCATCATGCCAGTCATGGTCCATGCAAACCAACCTGGGAACAACATCAGTAAAACACACACACACACAATTCTACCTTCATTGGAAATTCGTTATCTGAATGTTTATTAAAGACAAACAGCAAAGCATTAATTTTCACTATTGTAGGCACAAATTATTATGAAATGGACCCATATTTCCAGCCAAATTCACTGGCTGAAAGAGCTCCCTGGAAATGCTTTTCAGAAAGAGCTTACCAGAACTTACATCAATGCTATGACTCTGCTTCTAGGAAACTTGTATGTGTGAGAGGCTCCAAATGAGTAAAAATGATCATTTCTCTAGTACTTCAAATTAATTCAACTCCTAGTTATTGACACTTAATAATGTGCCTAGCACTACTGTAACACACACACACACACACACACACACATATATATATAAATACACACACATAAGACCCATCCCTTTGACTTAAGGATGAAACATATGAAAGAGTTACTACTACAATTTTATTCAGTTCACCAAGCATTTATTTATTTATTTTTTAAATATTATCACTTTCTTTATTATTATTATTATTATTTTTGGGGGTTTTTTTTGCTGGGCTATGGGGGTTAAGTGACTTGCCCAGGGTCACACAGCTAGTAAGTGTCTGAGGCCGGATTTGAACGCAGGTACTCCTGAATCCAGGGCCGGTGCTTTATCCACTGCACCACCTAGCTGCCCCCTCACCAAGCATTTATAAAATAGGTGCCAGGCATTGTGTTAGTAACTTCAGATACAAAAACCAAATGAGTCAAACTTCCCTGTCCTTACGGATCTCATATTCTAGTGGGGGAGACAATCTGCAATGTGCGTACAAGATATATACATATGTGTAAATGGAAGGTAATCTCATAGAAAGACACTGGCAGTGGAGGTAGAGGGTATGGGCTGGGGTGGGAGGAATGAGGAAAAGTCTCCAGAAGAAAGTGAATTTGAGCTGGATCTTGAAAGAAGCCAGGAGGCAGAGAATTCCAGGCAAGAGGGACAGCCAGAAAAGGCATAAAATAGGGAGATACAGTGTCCTGTGAGGTTCAATCAAGCCTTAGAAAGGACTAAGTCGTAAAGGGCTTTAAATGTTAAATAGGCATTTTGCATTTAATCTTGAAACTACTAGAATTTCAAACTACTGGAGTTTGTAGAGTCTGAGGGTGAGATGGTCAGACCTGTGTTTTAGGAAAATCACTTTGGTAGCCGAGTGGAGTAGGGATTGATAAATGCTCTAATATATGGCTAGGCAGTTCTTAAGGGAAGAAATGCAGACTATCTGTAGTCATAAGAAAAAAAAATATTCCAAATCACTAATAACTAGAGAAATGCAAATTAGAGAAATTCTGAGGTTTTATCTCACATTCATTGGCAAAGATGACAAGGGAAAATGAGAAATATTAGAGGAACTGTGGAAAACAGGTATATTGATGGTGGAGCTGTGAATGGATACAATCGTGAAATTACATACAAAATGTTACTAGCAATGTATGCAAGTGCATCGGCCCAGCTACATCACTGCTAGACCTACACCCAAGAGAATATATAAAAAGGAAAACCCTTTATATGCATAAAAATTCTTATAGTAGCTCTATTTGTGGTGGCAACAAAAAAATAAGGGGGTACCCATTAATTGAGGAATGGCTGAACAAATTATGGTATGTGAATGTAATGGAATAATATTGTGCTGTTAGAAATGGGGAAAAAAGATTATTTCAGAAAGACGTGCAAAGACATACATTTATGCTGAATGTAGTAAGCAGAACCACAATAATTTATACTATATTATCATTATAAATAATTTTGAACACTTGTATGAACTGATGAAAAAAGAAATGAGCAGAACCAAGAGAACAATGAATACAACAACACTGTAAAAACAATCTACTATAATAGCCATGAAGAACTCTTATTAAAAAAAAAAAAAGTTTAGAACAGCTCTTGGGGGCATCTGGGTGGCTCAGTGGATAAAGTACCAGCCCTGGATTCAGGAGGACGCGAGTTCAAATTTGGCCTCAGACACTTGACACTTACTAGCTGTGTGACCCTGGGCAAATCACTTAACCCTCATGGCCCTGCCCAAAAATTAAAAAAAAAAAAAGAACTCTTATCAGCACAAAAAAAATCCATGATTCCAAAGGATTAATGTTGAGAAGCATGCTTTCCACTTCCTGACAGGGAGGTTATGGACTCAGGGTATAGAATGAGGAATCTCTATTTTAAACAACCAATGAGAGGATTTGTTTTGCTTAATTATTCATGTTTGTTACAAAGATTTTTCTTTTTTCTTTTCTTTTTTTTTTGGTGAGGCAATTGGGGTTAAGTGACTTGCCCAGGGTCACACAGCTAGTAAGTGTTAAGTGTCTGAGGCCGGATTTGAACTCAGGTCCTCCTGACTCCAGGGCCAGTGCTCTATCCACTGTGCCACCTAGCTGCCCCTCTTTTTTTTTTTAATGGGGTACAAGGTGGGAGGAAGAAAAAATACATTTCTTTTCATTAAAAAAAGATTTGAGCTTTGGCAGCTGAGTAGAAGATGATTCAGCGTGCAGAGAGTCTTAAGGCAGGGAGACCAACCACAACATTTTTGCAATATTCCAGACACGGAGTGATAAGAATCTGCACCAGGGTGTGAGCTATGTGAGTGAGGAGAAGGGGGTGTATTAGAAAGGTGTTGGGAGGGTAGAAATGATAAAACTTGACAATAAGTGGGATATGTGAGATGAATATGAGTGAAGATTTGAGAATGACACCCAGGTGATGAGCCTGGGTAATTGGAAAGTGACAATCTCAGTAATAGTGGGAAGTTGGGAAAATGAGAGGGTTTGAGGGAAAGGTTTTGGACATGTTGAGTTTGAATTACCAAAGGGACATCTAGTTCAAGATGTACAAGAGGCAGTTTGTTGATATAGGACCAGAACTCAGGAGAGAGACATGGATTGGACATCTGGGAATCCTCTGCAGAGAAATCATAATTGTAAAATTATGAAAGCTGGTGAATTCACCAAGCAAGATATAGAGAGAGTGATAAGAAGAGGACTTGGAATAGAGCCTCAAGGGACACCCATAGCCAGTGGGCCTGAACTAGATTAAGATCCAGCAAAGGAGAGTGAGAAAGCGCAGTTAGATGGGAGGAGATCCAAGAGAAATCAGGATCCTAAAAACCTAGAGATGAGAGTGTCCAGGAATAGAGAATGATCAATGTGAAAGGGTATAGAGAAGGATTAAGATTGAGGAAAAGCCATGTGGTTTGATAATGAAGGGGGCACTGACAACTTTGGAGAGAACATTTTCAGTTGCATGATGAGGTAAGTGGCTATATTGCCAAAGGTTTAGAAGAGCATGAGAGGAAAGGAAATAGAGGACCTGCATGTAGATAGCTTTCTACGCAGGGGAGAAGAGATTTCAGACAGATTAAACAAGAGTATTTTAAGGATGGAGAGGTCAGTGGAGTGGTGCGTTTGTAGGCAGTAGAGAAGCAAATAATAGATATGGAGAGACTGATGATGATTGACAGTGGGGAAGATAGAGGGGACAATTGACTGGAGAAGATGGGATGGAATGGAATCAAGGATACCTGCAAAGGGGTTTACCTTGGCTAGGAGAAGGGTCACATAAATAGGAGCAAACCATCGGATGATGAGAATAGTCCAAAGTCCAAGTCTGGCAAGGTATATTCTTGCCATTAGGGTGTTAAGGGCTAAAATTCTAGCTAAACTGTCTAAAATATCTAATGAGTGGTCGCCAATAAATTATAAGCTTTAGCAAGAGTTAGGCTTTTTTTTTAGTGAGGCAGTTGGGGTTAAGTGACTTGCCCAGAGTCACACAGCTAGTAAGTGTTAAGTGTCTGAGGCCGGATTTGAACTCAGGTACTCCTGACTCCAGGGCTGGTGCTAGAGTTAGGCTTTTAAGCATTTATTAAGGAGAATAAGAATTTGGTAAAGAGAGAGAGAAAGACCTAGATTCCTATCTATTAAAGGGAGAGCACATTTCTAGCTCCCTTCTCCGCCAGAGTCCCCAGGAAAGAGAGCGAGACAGAGCGCCAGTCTCTTCCTTCTTCCTCCCACTACCCAACATCACTTCCTGATGCCAAAGAAAAGACCCCTGGTCTTGCCCTCAAAGACCTTCGCTTCATGGGCGGAACTCTTCTACAGTAAGTCTCCAGCAGGTGGTATCATTCCAATTGTTACAGGGGTAAGGGGTCAAGGATATTAAATGTAGAAGATGCTGTAGAGTTGTATTGATTCATCAAGGGGTTGAAGTAGAGAAGACAGGAGTATGTAGCCAGTGCCTGGGGAAAAAAAATGAAGGGTGGAAAGACTGGAAATCATGGTGAAAAACTATATCATGAGGCCTAAAGCAGAGGGAAAGTTGAAATGATAAAAGATTGTGATCAGATAAAGAAAGTGTGGAGTTCATAAACATGGAACTGTAAGATTTGTAGGTGATGATGAGATCAAGGGAATGGGTGGCCATGTCTGTGTGTAGTTGAGTTAGGGTGAAGGAGTAAGTTATGAGTATTGAATAGATTAAGGAAGTAAGAAGATATATTACTTGAGGGAGTGTCAAAATGTATGCTGAAGTCCCCTAATATGGAGTGGAGAAAAAGATTGTGAGCCAGGCACTGAACTCATTGAGGAAAGAAAGGAGTTTGTGAGTTACTAAATTCTTGATTGGGTAACAGACTGAATGAATTTCAAAGGAGGAGAGGCTACAAAGTGATGGTGGTAGAGGAAGAATATGGAACTGGCATTCAGGAGCAAGGAATATTCTAAACCCCCAGATTCAGGGCGGGGGGTATAAGTAAAAGGGCAAACAGCACTGGGAAGAGTATCCAGGGAATCAGTTGTATCCACAGAGAACCAAGTCTCAGTGAGAGGGAATGAGAAAGGAAGTTTCAAGATGAAAACAAGTATGTTAATTATTGAGTAGGCATTCCAGAGTAGAGTGGAAGAAGCCAGGAGATCTGGGGTCGGACATTGGTACACTGTGGGAGGTGGAGAAAGGGAGATGTGGTTGAATGGTATGGGAATAAGGGAGTGGACAATGGGGAATGGGACATAGGGTTTGGATATCAACATCTTGGGAGTTCAGAATCATTGGGAGAGAATTGAAAGTGAGAGTATACTAACCACTGAGAAATTAGTCCAGGCCTACTA
This sequence comes from Dromiciops gliroides, assembly GCF_019393635.1. Classification (NCBI taxonomy): domain Eukaryota; kingdom Metazoa; phylum Chordata; class Mammalia; order Microbiotheria; family Microbiotheriidae; genus Dromiciops; species Dromiciops gliroides. The sequence continues at coordinate 162,515,536 of NC_057865.1, read as the reverse complement.
TCAGTGATAGGAGAGGTCTGTTGAGAGATACAAGGGATTTCACTGTTCAAAGCTCTTCTTGGGTCCTACCTCGTGATAGGTGGTAATGGGTCTTGAGACACATTATCTAAGAGGACTACCCCACAGCAGAGTGAAGTGTAGTGTGAAGGAATCCAAACAGGAGTTAGGAGTTGGCAATTTGAGGTAGATCTGGTCTGGAAAAGGCCTCAAGAGCACTGGAGAAAACCCTGAGGCAATGACAGAGGATGGGAGGTGGATGGATGTCATCTGAAGGTGGGTGTCTCTGGAAAGAGGAGGTCAAGAGAAGGGTGGCCTGGACTATAGGCCAAACCTGTGATTTCATTGGCATAGGAATGCCTGCTGAGGAATTGCCTCTACTAATGTATCTACTCTTCACATTATAGTCTCAAAGAATTGCACTGAGAGGTTAAATAACCTGCCAAGACTCACACAGCCAAATGGTGAGAATGAAGCCATGCCTTCCCAGCTCCAAGGACAACTCTCTATTTCATGCTGCTTCTCATCAAGAGAAGCAGGGACATGAGACAGAAAAATCCCTGCCTGCCTGTCCTACACTGAATTTAAAGATATTAAAATTTGTTGATGCCTTTTTTTACATCACAATAATCTCCTCTCCACACCCAAGGAGGTCTCTTTTATAATAAAGAAAAACAATTAAGAAATAAAACAGTAAAGAAAAACAACCAACGCAGTGACCTCATCTCTGAGTATGCAACATTCTGTACCTGTGCCTTTCTATTAAAAGGAAGGTGAATGTCTTTCCAGGCCTTTCTGAAATCATCCTCTTTGTCGTTTCTTAGAGCACAATATCATTCCATCACCATCATATGCTGCAGTTTATTCAGCCATTCCCCAAACTCATGGACATTCCTTTGAGTTTCAATTCTTTTTTTTTTTTTTTTGGTGGGGCAATGAGGGATAAGTGATTTGCCCAGGGTCACACAGCTAGTGTCAAGTGTCTAAGACTGGATTTGAACTCAGGTCCTCCTGAATCCAGGGCCAGTGCTTTATCCACTGTGCCACATAGCTGCCCCCAGAGTTCCAATTCTTAGTCACTACAAAAAGAGTTGCCATAAATATTTTTGTACAAATAGGTCGAAAAGGAGAATTTTTTAAAAAGACAATTATGGAAAAGATTTCACTTTGCTCTTTGATTTTAATGGTGCAGCTACATCTATCTCAGAAAGCTTTTATTTTAAACCTTGCATAGATTTTTTTTTTCATTAAAAAAGAAGTTTTGTTTGGAGATGGCTTTGGTTTCTTCACTAGTAGCCAGCACAGGATAACTTATATAAAGTAGAGTTGCTACTTTGACATGTGTGTATGTATATGTATATATGCATATATATACGTGTATATATACATACACAGATACACATATATATATACATGTATATACACACACACATGTGTGTGTGTATATATATGAAAACTATCTTTAGAAACAGAGTAACTAAAATTCTGTTCGGGGGCAAAATGAAATAAAAATAAATCCCCCCAAAATGAATACTTTATATTTATATATTTATATCTTGAGCAAAATGCTATATTGTAGGCTTTTTATTTCTTCACTCTCTAAAAACTTTAAATCTTCTTGAGCTTACAGTGTACAAACATTACTTTCCCATGTCTATTCTTAGTTTAAAGTATGGGGATTTTGTGGCAAGGTCAGGAGAGGTGAAGGATGGGAGAAAAAATACTGGAAAGGTGCTATTCTATGCAACCCTAACAAAAAAGGAAAATTTCCAAATAAAAACAATATACTCAAGGACACATATGAAGGAATGAAAACAAACAGGAGATAGGAAATGTCTGTGATCAATCAAGTAAGGTCATGGAAAGAAAACACAGACAACATTCTCAACAGCAGCATAACTAAGTAGAAAAACATTCAGAGTCTAATCATGTAGAAAGGTCATTTGGTGTCTATACAAATCCTCTTCCCTGAGAGTATATTTCGACCTATGCATGCCATGAGAGGGAGGGCTGAGAAGATAGATATATTCTTCTTTTATAATTCAGTTCTTCAAATATTAAGAATCATTCCAGGGGCAGCTAGGTGGTGCAGTGGATAGAGCACCGGCCCTGGAGTCAGGAGGACCTGAGTTCAAATCCAGCCTCAGACACTTAACACTTACTAGCTGTGTGACTCTGGGCAAGTCACTTAACCCCAATTGCCTCACTCAAACAAACAAACAAACAAACAAACAAAACAGAATCATTCCATCTACTTTTTCATAGATTCAAAACATTTCAGAGTTAGAAGGGACTTTGGAGGCCATTTATCTAACTGGTCATTTATGCAACATACCTGACAGGTGATCATCCCTTCTTTGACTTGAAGAACTGGTGAAAAGGAACCCACTGGTTTCTGAGGCAGTCCATTTCACTTTTAAATAGATTCAGGAAAGTTTTCCTGACATCAAGTCTAAATTCTCCTGCTTTGTACTTTTTTACCTGCGCTTTACAATTCTGCCCTCTGGGGTGGTTGTGATTGTTGCTCAGTTGTTTCCAATTCTCTGTGACCCCATTTGGGGTTTTCTTGGCAAAGAAGTGGTTTGCCCTTTCCTTCTGCAGGTTGGTTTTTAACTCAGGTTTTCCTGTCTCTAGGCCTGGTACTCTATCACAATGCTACCTAGCTTCCCCATGTCCTCTGCGGAATAAATTTAATCCCTCTTCCACAATGAATTCTTAGAGGATACTGTCATTATTGTTCTTCCCTCCTCTATTTTATCCTCCTCCCAAATCTTATCTTCTTCAGTCTAAACATCCCCATTTATTTCTATTAGTCTTCATGTAGCATAGATTCAACAACCTTTACCATCCTGTCTTCTACTGGATACTCTCTGGTTTATTAAACTAAATTGGAGTGCCCAGAATGAAATACAGTATTCCACAATATTTGTGGCCAGACAAGAGCAGAGTATATAGAAGGACTATCTTCCACTTATGTACGCATTTTCGCTTATGGTCACATTTGGGGAATGAGAATACTGGCTCCTCATTGTCACTTTCAGACTCTCCCACTACCATCATCACTCTTTAATCTCTCTTCCTCTGAAGGTTTTTCAATCCAAATTTATCATCCAGTCATCTTTTGTACCACAAAAAGTGCTGCTACAAATATTTCGGTGTAGATGGAGCATTCTTTTTGCCAGTGATCTCTTTGAGGTATATGCCTAGTAGTAGAATCTCTAGGTTGAAAGGGCATGATCATTTTAGTCACTTTTATTTGTAGCATTCCAAATCACTTTACAGAACATCTCCACCAACAATGCGCTAGTGTGCCTATTTTAATGCAACCCATTTAACATTGATATTCCCATCTTTTGTCATCTTTTCTAATTTGCTAGGTGTTGATTTGCACATTGTTTTGATTTACATATCGTTTATCACTAGTGATTAAGTCTGCAAGTCTTCTGAGAACTTTGCATGGACTTTAGCCACTTGTCTTTGGGGGATTGGTTTTTGGTCTTATCTGCTAGTCTCATATACCTTGGATACCAAATCCTTATATATTTGATATAAAGATGATCAGCCCTTCCCCATTTTCTTTTTCTGGGGTGCCCTGGGCCCATAACAGTACATTAATTTGTTTGTGCAAAGAAAAAATTAATTTCATGTAATCAAAATTATTTTCTTTTATAATTGCCTCTATCCCATGTCTGGCTAAGATTTTATATACCCCCTAGCTTTGAAACTTATATGATCTGCTTCTCTCCTAATTTTTAATGACATTATCTTTACTATTCAGGCCATCAATGTTATAAGATACTGGTCTAAGCCTAATTTTTTAATCAGGTTTAAGTCTAATTTTTTATTTTTTTCCTAGCAGTTAAAACAATAATTGTTTTAATTTCTAAATGTATTTTAAACAAATGGAAAATGGGAAAAGGAAAACATTGCCATGTTGTGTCTTGGGGCTCAACCTTGGGCTTTCTTTGCCACTCCTAAGGCACGGCAAGGGCCCCCAGGTGTGCTCTCCCACAAATTATCTTGCTCCCTGCAGTCCCTCCATCTCTCCAGTGGCTGCAAACTACAGCTGTCCTCTCTGCCCTGGAAGTAAAACCAGGGACTCTGATCAACTTAAAGTGCCAACAGGGTCCCTGCCCCTCTGCTCCTGCACACATGAGGTAGATACTAGCTCCTTTTCCCCTGCAGCCACAGTCCGGGATGTGTCTGGTCAGCACAGGTGTGATTGTCATCCTTTTACAATGGAAGGTCCCTCCGTCTTCTCCCATTCAACCATCAGACCCCTCACAGCGTCGAAGAGATGAAAGTTTCCCAGGCTGAGGCAGCCTCCCAACCTTGCTGCCCCCAGGGCTTGTTGTGTGTTGATTCCCTGGAGTTGACGTGGAGGTGCTTGCACTTTACTCAGGCCAAACCAATGCCTCTGGAGGTCAAATCTTTCCTGGGGTCCTCTTAAGTAGTCTTAGGAGAACAACTGACTTTTGTTTATTGCCACTGCTCTACCTGCCCTCTGCGATGACGTTCGGTCTTATTTTGTGGGGGAAAATTGGATAGCCTTAAGTTTTCTGACCTACTCTGCCATTTTCCCAGAATCCTCTTAATTCCACAATAATTTTCAACCTATTTTTTTCTTCTTTCAATTTTGTTATTTCTCTTCCGAACCATTCTGGAGTTTCTTGCTGTTGTTCAATTGTTTGGGAAGAAAGGGTCCTACAGAGCATATTAACTTGTTTCCTTTTCATTTTTTTTAATAATCCCTTTCCTCTATTGCTTAATATTTACTCATTGTCTTGTGTCCTTTTCTCATTTGTTTACTTGTTGTCGTTTATGAATCTCCCTGCAGATTAATCTGAGTAGTTTGTGCTTATACTCATTCTTTTTGTCTTGGCCTTTTTTCCTTCTACCCTTTAACATCCATCAAAGCTAATACTGCACCATGGCCCCTTGTTTTTTGTGCCCTTTTTTTCCTGTCTACTTCAATGATCTCCTCATTTTGAGAGTTGGGAGGAGGTTTGGTTATATTGCTAATGTGTTGGGGGTTTTTTTGTATTACAAATTTATTTTACTTTCAGTCTATGGAACAAAACAAGCATTTCCTTAACACAGTACAATAAAAAAGATGATTGCATATGAAACTGCAAATCAACTATGTACAACTTACTATTCCCTCCAAATATACAACAAAATTATCATGTAAAGTTACTTTTTCTCTTTTTTTCATCCCTTCTTCCCCCCCACCCTAGAAATGGTTACCATTAGACATAAATCTATGTGTGCGTGTATGTATATATATGTAAAATTATTCTGTACATACTTCTATCTATCATTTCTCTGGATTCAGATAGAATCTTTCTTCATATGTCCTTTATTTTTAATTTGTGTATTTATAATAGTCAACATGATGTAGTTTCTTGAAGTCCTTCTCAAAATAATATTGCTGTTATTGTATACAACCTTCTCTTGGTTCTGCTCACTTAGCTCTTCATCATTTTGTGCAAGTCTTTCCATGGCTTTCAAAGATCAACGGACTCATCATTTCTTATAGCACAGTAGTATTCCATCAAAACCATAAACCACAATTTGTTCAGCTATTTCCTGATTGATGGGAATCCCTGAAATTTCTAGTTCTTTGCCACCACAGAGAGCCACTATAATCATCCCATTCATACTCAAAGTTATAATTAGTGTCATGGGGCGCAGAGCACCCCAGAATTTCTCTGGGGCACACCGAGGAATCTTCTCCTTGAGAAACTAAACCAGAGGACAGATAACGCCTAGAGGAACCAAATCGGACTGAGCTAGCTTGGGATTCCTACCCTTCAATCTGGTCTCCCTTACCCTGGGGAGATAAATTTGGGTGTGGCTGCGGCCTTTATGTCCTGAAGAGGGATCCGTAGCCACCCCTCACCCAATTCCTCTAGTCACTACCAGTGGGGGATGGTCCTCCACTCCTCACCCAATTCCCCCAGCTACCACCAGTGGGGGATGGTCCACCTTCATTAAAGGAACTTTCCACAGGCAGATGGTCCACCCCCATCAGGCCTCTATAAAAGTACCTTCCGGTCTCCTGTTCGAGGAGATTTGGTACCTCTGAGCCATGTGCTTTATGCCAAATCTCCCCATGAAAAGTCTAAGGATTTCTTTCATGGTTTCCCTCCCCCCACCCTTCCCTTCCCTTGGCCCTAAATAAACTATCACCTTGTTCTAACTACGTTTTGTGTGCAAGAGGGTGTAATTCTTTAAAGAGGAATTCCCAAGAACCCCAACCCCAACCCGTACCCCATTTTCCCACTATATCATTAGTATTTGTGAATTTTGGCGACCCATTGAAGGAGTTTGTTCCCCTTTGACTCTCTCCTCCTCGTTCCCATCTCCAACATGGGTACCAGTTCTGTACTGCTAGACCTCTCCTCTTCGTTTGTTGCCTACTCCTATTGTTATAGGATTGGGTGGGTTCAATGTTCTTCCCCCACTGAGGGGCAGAAATGGATCATATTTGGTTCACAGGCTAAAATCCTGATTCCTTAACCGAAAAAGCCACTAAAGCTATTAATCTTCTCATAGATAAATCATTTTCTCCAAGGTCATTAACCACTTCCTTATCACTAAATTGGGGCAGGTAGATGACTCAGTAGATAGAGCACTGGACCTGGAGTCAGGAGGACCTAAGCTCAAATCCAGCCTCAAGCAGTACTACCTGTGTGGCTCTGGGCAAACCACTTAACCTCTGTCTAACCCTGTATCCTCATTTGTAAAATGGGGATGATAAGAGCACCTACTTTCCAGGATTGTTGGGAAGATAAAATGAGATAATATTTGTAAAGTACTTAGCATATAGTAAACACTATGTAAATATTTATTATAATCATTATTATTTATTATATCAAGTGGTCTTTTTCTGGTCCTCATTATCCTTAATCTCTATGATGAATTTAATGCTGTAATCTTCTCTCTTCTTAGAATCTAAATTTATATCTAGAAGAAACTCTGGAGATCATGTAATCCAGCTCCCTCACTTTAATAAAAAAGGAAAATGAAACTCAAAAAGGTTATGGGATTTGTCCAAGATGGCACAGTACCAGAGCTAGGACAGTACCAGGGCTACTGATTATATACCTAGTGGTTTTTTCCCCTTCCTCTGCCTCTCTACTTAGTACCTTCTCCTCCCTTATCCTCTATGACATTTCTCTCCTGCTTCTCTTACATCTTCAAATATTGTTCAATTTATTTTGATGGTTTGTCATCTTTCTCCTCGTTCCCCTATGTGAGTATTCCCTTAGCTACTGTTCTTTTCTCTTCTCTACACTCTATTCCATAGTGATATCATCTATTCCCATGCCTTTTGTTATCACCTTATTGCAGATGACTTGCAAAGCTATATCTCTCCTCCCAGAGAGCTCTAGTCCCATATTTCCAATTATCTGCTACCAGTCTTCATCTGGAACATGAAGGAATGAGGAAATAGCTTCATAAAGAGTAACTGATTCACCTGAAATCTCAGTGGTAAGAATTAGCAGAGCTGATTGTGAATCTGGGTTCTCTGACCCCAAATCCAGGTTTCATTCCACCCTACTACAAGGGAGACAATCACAGGTTAGAGATTTTAGAGATGACATTTTATTCTACAGAGTCAAATGCTTTTTTATAATTAATTTAAAGATAGCAGAATCTTTGAAGATATGTTCTGCTATATAGAGACTCATCTGCAAAAGCCTACCTATTTCCTTTTTTTTTTTTTTTTTTTTTTTAGGCAATGGGGGTTAAGTGACTTGCCCACGGTCACACAGCTAGTAAGTGTCAAGTGTCTGAGGCTGGATTTGAACTCAGGTACTCCCGAATCCAGGGCCGGTGCTTTAACCACTGTGCCATCTAGCTGCCCCCCTTTCCTTATATTTTTATCAAAGATAACATGTGTAAACTGTCCTCCTAAAGATATTGCATAAATAAGAAAAGAAGTCACATGAATCATTACTTGCTGATGCTTTTTTGGTCACTTTTTTGGTAATAATGGCATCAGTGTTTTCCCCCCTTCCTATTTGTTTCTTGTCTTCTGGTCTTTGAAATATCTTAAAATTGATCCCTTATTTCCTTCAATATTCTGGCTTTTGTGTATACTTAGTCTAGTTTAGCCACCATTTCTGGCTTCATCTTCTGGTACCATAGTACTATTACCATGTTCTAGCTGATGTGATCTGAGCAGACTAGGTGCTTTCCCTTAGAGTGAGGAGGGGGAAGATAAAAAAGCCATGCCCAGCTTTTGATACTATAAGGAATTATATCAGCACCTGTGAACATCCTTACATGAATTCATTATTGTATTTAAAAGGTATTTGGCATGAAATAAGTCTTATGTTATTTTATTTTGCCTCTAGAGAACCTGATATTATAGCAAAGAACTTTGGGGAGGTTATTGTATTGCTACCCATGAAGGACCCTGGGAAAATTTCTTTACCATGGGATACTTTGTTATTTCTAGGTAGAACAATGGTTTGATACAATGAACTACACTAAATTATCCATTAATATTTTACCTTTCTTAGAATATTAAAAAAAAAAACTTATTAGGTTGCCATGCCTCACTAACTCTCCTAGCATTATATTCCCTAATCAATATGCCTCCTTTTCCCTCCTAACTTTTTTCCATCTTCATTTGATTTTTCTCTATTCTCAAAAGAATATACATTGTTTATCTATTCTAAGTTCAGAGGAAAACTTTGTGGCTCTGGACTAATTATTATTATTGGTAAGGCAATTGGGGTTAAGTGACTTGCCCAGGGTCACACAGCTAGTAAGTGTCAAGTGTCTGATGTTAGATTTGAACTTCAGTCCTCCAGAATCCAGGCCAGTGCTTTATTCACTGTGCTACCTAGCTGCCTCTGGACTAATTCTTTAACAATTCTGTCTGCTTACCCTAAACTAGTGTATTTTTAAAAGGTTCTAGCTCTTTGACCTCTTGAGTGTAAAACAGCAACAATCTTAACTTCTAGGGCCACTCAGAACCACCCTTGAGTTCTCTTTGAGCCTTATTTCCTGGAACTATTGCTTAAGCTGCTTATGCTTAGAAAACAAGCCAGAATGGATAGCTGAGGTTCTGGATGAATGGAAAAGTAAACCTGGGGCGGCTAGGTGGCGCAGTGGATAGAGCACCGGCCCTGGAGTCAAGAGTACCCGAGTTCAAATTCGGCCTCAGACACTTAACACTTACTAGCTGTGTGACCCTGGGCAAGTCACTTAACCCCAATTGCCTCACTAAAAAAAAAAAAAGAAAAGAAAAGTAAACCTACAAGGCCTTTCATTCTTCATATCTTGCCACTGGACCCAGATGGTTCTGGAGGAGAGATTGAGGTTGGTGACCTTGCACAGTCTTCCCTCACTTAAATCCTATTCAATGTGTCACGATATCACTCCAATGTCATGGTCCCCTCTTCATGAACAAAGGACAGCGTGTGTATAACACCATGGTCTATATGTTATCAATTTTTATGGGCCTGAACCATTGCTTTATGTGTTATCAATGAACTTAGTAGTTAGCAATAGAGTTTGCAAATAAGTTTCAGTTTCTTGAGATCTAGAACCTGAGTAACTTCACTATCTAGCACATCAGGTGGTTCAAAAAAAGACTTTGAAGTAGTAGTTGTGTACCAAGGGAGAGGTCTTGCAGCTAACACAAGGTTCTGAATTACCTCCTAAGAGAAAAGCATCATGACATTTCCTGGTGCTGGTAATAAGTGGAGTCGACATGGTTGGAATCTGGCCCTAGGGTGTTTATGATAAAATATGTTGAAAATAGAGTATGAGGTGTGAGGAGAACACTGTATGGATAGTCTTAGAGTTGGGATTGGAGTAATTTGTGTTGTGAAGTAGGGAAGAGAGGTTTAAAGTATTAATTGCTTGTAAGCTAATGGCACCTATGTCACTATATGGAGGACATATATATGGGCTCAAATACAGATCCTTCTGTTAAGGGCTAAAATTCTTGCTAGTCTGTCTAAAATATCTAATGAGTGGTCGCCAATCAATTACAAGCTTTAGCAAGAGTTAGACTTTTAAGCATTTATTAAGGAGAATAAGAATTTGGTAAAGAGAGAGAGAAAGGCCTAGATTCCTATCTATTAAAGGGAGAGCACATTTCTAGCTCCCTTCTCCGCCAGCGTCCTCAGGAAAGAGACCCAGAGTCAGCGCCAGTCTCTTCCTTCCTCCTCCCACTAGTCTGCGTCACTTCCTCCCCGCCAAAGAAAAGACTCCTGGTCTTGCCCTCAAAGACCTTCACTTCATGGGCAGAACTCTTCTACAGTAAGTATCCAGCAGGTGGCGTCATTCCAATCGTTACAGTCCCCCCTGTTGTTCCTCAAGAAACAAAATGTTTCCTTGACGGAACAGTAAAAACAATATAATAACTATTGCTAACTAATAATATGTGAACAACAATATAGAAAAGGAAGAGAGGAAAGTTTTGTCCAGAGGGGTGATTTTTTTTTTTGTCCTCATGAACCGACGCTTTGACATTGGTCTTGCAAAGGGAGGGCCTCTACGCCAGTACTTAGTAGGGGAAATTTCTTACCCAACCAGAAGATCAGAAGACTGAGGTTTAGCTTATCCCTTCGTGGTTGCCATCTGTTAAAGGCTAAAATTCTTGCTAGTCTGTCTAAAATATCTAATGAGTGGTCGCCAATCAATTACAAGCTTTAGCAAGAGTTAGACTTTTAAGCATTTATTAAGGAGAATAAGAATTTGGTAAAGAGAGAGAGAAAGGCCTAGATTCCTATCTATTAAAGGGAGAGCACATTTCTAGCTCCCTTCTCCGCCAGCGTCCTCAGGAAAGAGACCCAGAGTCAGCGCCAGTCTCTTCCTTCCTCCTCCCACTAGTCTGCGTCACTTCCTCCCCGCCAAAGAAAAGACTCCTGATCTTGCCCTCAAAGACTTTCACTTCATGGGCAGAACTCTTCTACAGTAAGTATCCAGCAGGTGGCGTCATTCCAATCGTTACACTTGGGTAATTTAGGATTCCAGGTGGGGTCTTCAAGTATGACTCTCCAAGAGTTTTCAGGGTCCACACTAAGGCAAACTTTGACTTAGGGAACTGGGAACAATGGAGAATTAAAGCAGTAGCAATTATGGGTGCCAATGACTATTAGGGCCTGACTAGATTTGAATGGGGCTGACTGACCCTTTTGTAATGTCATGTTAAAAGCCATAGGTTCATATGTAAATGCCTATGAAAAGCTCTTAAAAAAAAAAAAAGGAAAGCTTGTGCACACAACTTATTGGCAACCTCTTTGCAAATTCTATGCCTAAAAATTCTGTTCTAGCTGAATTTATATGTGGCCTTCAGTATTTTGTCTTGCCTCTTTATGACATTTCTAATCTTGCTTTCTAATCCTCAGTACACTGATTCTCCATCAGGCTTTGAGCTTGTCATTACAGTTTTTATGTGGACTTGTACTTGAAGCCCTTCCTTGACTTTTTTTGGGGGGGGGCAATGGGGGTTAAGTGACTTTCCCAGGGTCACACAGCTAGTAAGTGTCAAGTGTCTGAGGCTGGCTTTGAGTACAGGTACTCCTGAATCCAGGGCCACTGCTTTATCCACTGTACCACCTCGCTGCCCCTCTTCCTTGACTTCTAAACTAAAAACTCTCCCTCAGCACTACGTTTTTGCTGTCAAACTTGGGAATGCATGGTTTTGAGCCCTAGTCCACCAAGAAAGCATAGTTGTAATTTAGTCTAGGTCTTGTTTTTGTAAAAACCTTGAGTATGTTGCATTAAGATGGGGGACATATTTTTAAAATATATTTTGATAACTATATTCAATAATTGGTTCGCTTTCTAATCCTATGTGTTTTATTTTATGTATTTAGAAACATTATTTTGAGAAAGGATCTATAAGCTTTACCAGACAGCTCCATTATAGGTTCCTTGTCATAAAAAAAGGTTAAAAATCTTTAAATCACATGAAAAGGCAATTCTCTTCTCCAGAAAACAATAATCTTGGAAGAATCTGAAGGATGATATGTTTTGGAAGATACCTAACATTTTGATAATTTTTTAAAAATAAGCAACATACCGAGGTGGGCATCCCTAATCTGTGTCCAGATAGCAATACTGAGACACTCTGGGTCCTATGTTGATCCCCCAAATATAGTGGAGATGGGATTTTTGAGTCCTGGAAGATGTGTGACATTTTGGGCACAGTTTTGATTCCTATTAGTTTCCTCAAGAAATCCAGTATGCCTCTGTCTTGGAGATGGAACAGAGAAAGTTGGAGTTTGCAAAGTGGAGGTCACCAAGTATACTGAGCTGAGAAAATGTAAATAGGTCTAGATCAGAAAGGTCCAGGGTAGTCATACTATTTGCCATCAATGACAAGAATAGATCATTTTGAAATGCTTATAAATCTGTTCCATTTGGCGTTTGTTTTGTTGTCCCAGTTTTATCTCTAAATACTTTTGGGAGGATCTAATTTAAGTTTCATGCTAAACTTTCTGAAGATTTGTTTTCTTCTCTATTTTTTCCTACTCTATGAGATGATACTGTTTATAGTTTTCTGCCATTTTCCTCTCTAATGTCTTTTTTTTTTTAGTGAGGCAATTGGGGTTAAGTGACTTACCCAAGGTCACATAGCTAGTAAGTGTCAAGTGTCTGAGGCTGGATTTGAACTCAGGTCCTCCTGACTCCAGGGCAGGTGCTCTATCCACTGCACCACCTAGCTGCCCCTCTAATGTCTTATTAATGAGTTTGTACTCTAATCCAGTGATGCATATCTTAGTGGTCATAACTCTCTACATCAGTAGTATCAGATTCAAAGAGAAATTGGTGTGTGTGGGGGCAGCTAGATGGTGCAGTGGATAAAGCACTGGCCTTGGATTCAGGAGGACCTGAGTTCAAATCCAGCCTCAGACACTTGACACTTACTAGCTATGTGACCCTGGGCAAGTCACTTAACTCTCATTGCCCTGCCAAAAAAAAAGAGAGAGAGAAATTGGGACTAACCCATATAGAAGGATTTCAGTGGGTACATGGTGACATAGAAAGCTATATATTAATTTTATCTATGTTTTATTGTATTTTTATTTATTTTGTTAAATATCTTCCAATTGGTGTTGTAGCCACAATCTTAGGCAGGTTTGACATCTTTGTTTTCCATGACAAAGAGTTCACATCTCTATTGGTTGAGGTGATCTTTTGGCCTCCTTGTTGTGACAACAGCAACTGCTATATTACCTTTACAGGGTAAGAAGATAACAATGAGCTTCTTGGTGCTTGAGATCTCATTTGACAAATTTATTGATAATACAAAGAGAATTCTACAACCAGATGAATGGTGCTGTGGCTGGCTTCTCCTACCGGAATTGTGCCATTCTGATTCTTTGTAATATTGTCAGAACCAGAGAGAATATGCAGAAATTTTGGCCTGAAGTAAGCACCAGTATTTGCGGAGGGCCTAATGAAAGGCCTCCAGCTCAGGGAACTGGTTACCAGAATTGCCAGCCTAGAGGTAGAGAGAATGAGTCTTTAGAGTGTCATTTAAGACCTTCCCCTCACCATCTCCAAGCTGGAAACACAGCTATGTATGCAGAAGAAATGCTCTTCCTCCCACTGCTCTCTGGACCCTCAGTCCCAGCATGTTTCCCTGTTCAAAAGGTCAAACTGCCCACATGAAGATGGCCACATGGCAAGAAGAAGATGATGATACTGACCTGATTAGCAATGATAATGAAGAAAAAGACAAGGATTTTGGGAGGAGAGGTTTGGGTATGTAGAGAAGTCCAAGAACCCATGGCTTATTGCTCAAGCTTTTGTTCTCCAAGATGCCAAGCCTTGGGATGATGAAACAGACATGGTGAAATTGGAGAAATGTTTCCATCTAGCTGGATGGAATTGTCTGGGTAAACTGGTGCTCATGGGATATGGCATTAAGAAGCTGTATGGTAAAAGATGACAAGATGTTCACAGATATCCTGGAATCTAATATATTTGAAGATTATGTTTAGAGCACTGATATGGCTGATTTTAACGAGGTCTAAAAGAACACTGAATATGTGCGAATCTATAACAAAAATAAAGGCTGGGTTCCAGAAAAAAACAAAACACCTCTCTTCTAAATGTCAGTCACACATCTCCAACTGACTATTAGATATTTTGATCCTATGTCTCACAAACATCTCAAACTTAACATGTCCAAAACAGAACTCACCCCTAACCCTCCCCCTTCTGAACTTCCCTTATTTCTCTAGACAGTACCGCCATCCTTCCAATTAATGAGGTTTACAACCTTGATGTTATCCCTGACTCTTCAATCTCTGTCACCACATATATCTAATTATTGTCCCCTTCTCTACATTGAAAGGGCATTGCCTCAGACAAACTGAGGTCTAGGAAAGATCTTAATTTAGAAAGGCCAAGTCATTTACTACATCCTCAGCTATTGCCAGTTGTCTTGACTTTTGTCTTGCCATTGGACTCTGGAGGAGAAACTGAGGTTGATGACTTTCCAAAGCTCTGCCTCACTTAAATCCAATTCACACCAAGTCAAGACTTCACCTTCATGATGTCACTGCTCCTCTTCCATAACAAAGGATGAACAACAACAATTTACACAACACTACCCCCTAGTTCAGAACCTTATCTCCTCTTGCCTCAGTTATTACAAAGGCAGTAACTTCCCATTTGGTCTCCCTGCCTTGGTTCTCTCCCCTCTCCAATATGTCCTCCCCACAGCTACCATTGATTTTCCTAAATCACAAGTCTGATTATACCACTTCCTTGCTCAACAAACTCCAGTGACTTTAAACTCCAAACTCCTGCCTCTAAGATCAAACATAATCTCTTTTTCAGCTTTTAAAGCCCTTCACAATTTTGCCCCAACATACCTTTCCAAAATTAACATCCCCTTTCCTACACAAGCAAAAGCAGCCAAAGTGCTCTTCTTGCTATTGCTCATACATGACCCTCCACCTTCTGTCTCAGCACCTTTGCATTGGCTCTAATCTGTGCCTACTAGAATGCACTCCTATCTCACCTCCACATTTTAGAATTCCTTTTTTCCTTCAAAACTCTGCTTACCTTCTACCTCAAGCCTCTCTAAACCTCTCCCCCACCCAGATTCTAATGCATTCCTCCTCCAATTTTTACCTTGTATTCACTACAAATAGGCTTTGTACTTATCTATGGAAATGCTGTTTCCCCCAATGGAAATATAAGCTTTTATCGCAGAAATGATCTCATTTTTGTCTTGATTGCCTCAATCCTTCCATAATGCCTCATTGTTACTTAATAAATGCTTACATGACTGATTGTAGCCACTTTCTGAATGTATATCTTATGATATACAGACAGTTTTCTACTCCTGTTTCCATTTTTAAGCTGAATACTTATTTATAAATTATATACATATACTCCTGAGGTAATGAATTGTATACATTATGAAACACAAAAATAATTTGTATTTTTATTATTAAGGTTACAAATTATCTTTTTGCTCTCACTAAAAACTGTTACCAATAACACTTTAGTGAGAACAATGTAATTGAATATACTTTTTTTTTTTGGTGGGACAATGAGGGTCAAGTGACTTGCCCAGGGTCACACAGCCAGCAAGTGTCAAGAGTCCGAGGTTGGATTTGAACCCAGGTCCTCCCAAATCTAGGGCTGGTGCCTCCTCCACTGCACCACCTAGCTGCTCTGAATATACTTCATTTTAACATTTTTAATTCTTAATTTTTTTTGGTTATGCTGAAGGGGACAGACATTGGCAATCATAAACATTTCCATGTACAAAAACAAAAACAAAAAAGGATCATATATGAGACAACAAATCTCTATTATATACATGCTTCCCTTTTTTTCAATGTTGATTTAACATTTTGTGACAGTAATTTGAAGGTCTGTGACATGTTGTTTTTATGTCAATTCCGGGTTTTAATAGCTATTATTCAATCAGTCAATAAACATTTATTAAGTTCTTACTATGTGCCAGGCACTGTGCTAAGTGGCTGGTTATAATAAACAAACAAACAAATAAGTGAAAAAGGCAAAAACACAGTTCTTGGCTTCAAGGAGCTGGAGGAGAGGGGGATAATACACAAAAATAAATTGAATATACAAGAAATATAAAGTGTTAACCAGGTTTTACTCAAGTCTAGGTATTTTACATGTGTATCTATGTATATACACTAGGATATAGACAGAAAATTAAGCTTGAGCAGGGTGCTGAGTACCTGCAAAAGAGATGGAGTTGGTTCCAAAGTTTTTCTAGGGAGAGACACATGTGGTTCCAAAGTTTCTATGGAGAACTAGACACCAGTTATATTTGAGCTACATTCTGAAATTTCCAGAGTCAACTATGGGTGGAAGCAATACAAAGACATAGTTGACCCCATTATTGGACCAAGTCTATGTAAGCATAAAGACGGTGTTCTGTATCACAAGTTATACATTCAATTGAGTTCAATGAATGATTAATCAAAAATTTTTTTTTTGCAGGGCAATGGGGGTTAAGTGACTTGCCCAGGGTCACACAGCTAGTAAGTGTCAAGTGTCTGAGGCTGGATTTGAACTCAGATACTCCTGAATCCAGGGCCGGTGCTTTATCCACTGCGCCACCTAGCCACCCCCAAATTTCTTACTATGTACATTGGGCTATGTAAAAAAAAAGAAAAAAAAAACAGAGTCCATGCATTAAAGGGAGCCTACAGTCTAGAGGAGGCAGAGGGCAGAGAGAGTAGTGAATACAACATGTATACAAACAAATATAGCACAAGGGAAATTGAGAGGGAGGTAGCATTAACAACTATGGAGACTTCATGGAGGAAGTGCTACTTGAGGTGAGCCTTGAAGAAAGGCAAAAGTGTCAATAGGTTGTAATTGGAGGAAATATATTGCAGACATAGGGATCTATTTGCAAATGAAGAGAAGCAGAAGATGAGCTCTCAACTCTGGCAGGAGTCCAGTTTACTTGGAATGAAGTTAATGAAGGAGAATAGTGTGAAATGAGGCTGAAAAGGTAGGTGGGACCCAAATTATGGAGTGCCTTAAATGTCAGGCTGAGGAATTTGTATTTTACAGGATCCACTGAAGTTTGTTGAGAAAGATATGATGAGACCCACGCGTTAGGAAGATTATTTTAGCAGTTGTGGTAGGATGGATTAGGGAAGAGAAAGACTGGGGGAAGGAAGACCAGTTGGGAGGTTATTACTGTAGTCTAGGTGAGAAGTTATGAGAATCTGAATTAGGGTGATATTTGTATAGGTAGGAAGGAAGGGATGGATAGATAAAAGAAAGGAAGGAAGAAAAAAGAAAGAAGACAAAGGAAAAAAATACAAAACACAACTAACCTAGGAAGTAAAAAGATAGAGGTCTAGATCAGAACTCTGGGAGAAACCCACTGCAGGGGACCAGGAGGGTTATCCAGTCAAGGAGATTGAAGAGTGATCACACAAAAGAGAGCAGGGCCATGGAAACAAAGATAGGAGAGAGTGTCCAGGAGGACAGGGTAGTCAATGGTGTTGTAACGATTGGAATGACGCCACCTGCTGGAGACTTACTGTAGAAGAGTTCCGCCCATGAAACGAAGGTCTTTGAGGGCAAGACCAGGAGTCTTTTCTTTGGCGTCAGGAAGTGACGTGGGCTAGTGGGAGGAGGAAGGAAGAGACTGGTGCTCGGTCTCGCTCTCTTCCCTGAGGATGCTGGTGGAGAGCGGGGCTAGAAATGTGCTCTCCCTTTAATAGATAGATGAATGTAGGCCTTTCTCTCTCTCTTTACCAAATTCTTATTCTCCTTAATAAATACTTAAAAGTCTAACTCTTGCTAAAACTTATAATTTATTGGCGACCACTCATTAGAAATTTTAGACAGTTTAGCTAGAATTTTAGCCCTTAACAGTGTCCAATATTAATGTATAAGCCGAGGAAGACAAGGACTGAAAAGACAACAACAACAAACCAATACTGAATTTAGAAGTTATGTAATTGTTGGTAACCTTGAAGAGAGCAGTTGCAAAAGACTGGAAAACAGATTTCAAGAGACTGAGAAGTATATGAATGGTGAGAAAGTGAAGATATTGAGGGTAAACAATTCAGTACATGAGTGTGGCAGTAAAAGAAAGATATAAGTGAGGGGGTTTTGTTTATATTTGAGGAAGAGCATAAACCCGAGCATGTTTGTAGGCAGAGAGAAAGAACCAGTAGGGAGAGATTGAAGATGAGAGCAAGGAGCAATGGAAGATGTTGGAGGGGATGAAGTTGAGGGTACAAGTAGAAGGGTTGGAGGTGGTGGGAAGAAGGGAAAACCATTCCTTAGAGATGGTAGGAAAGGAGAAGGTGGGTTTTGAGGTATAGAATCAGTGAAAAGAGGAAACTAATGGTAGATATACTGTGTTTTCTCAGTGGAGTAGGAGGTGAGAACATCTGCTAAGAAATAGCAGAGTGGAGGAGTTGTTCGAGACTTGAGGAAAGAAAAGAACTTTGGGACAGCTGCTGAGTGGGAGTGAGAGTCAATTAAGGAAGATTAAGTTTTGCTGTGCAGCAGTGAGGGCCCTATTGAATTTATTTAAATTTTCCATTGATGTCCTTTGTCTTTACAGCACATGCATGAACAATAAAAAAGAAAACAGTTCAATAAAAACAACCAATACATCACACACATCTAGTAGTACCTACAGTATTCCACACCGTTTCTCCCCCACTTCTTCAATGAAGGGAGGTGCCTTTTCTCAATTCTTCTTTGGTAGCTATTAAATTATAATATGAATTGTAGTAGATTCAGTCAGATTGGCATTTAGCAGTTTAGGAATATAAGCGGAGATAGCTGATGGTAGGAGTGATCCAAGTTTGAGGACAGGTAGGTCTTGAATGGTGTTAGGACAAGATGGAAAGAATATCAGGGCAGAAAAATGTTTTATAGTCTTGCATGGGTCAAGACAGTGAAGAGAAATGAGAGAGGGATCAGAGCAAGGGGTGATAGACTAGAGAAGGTTTCTTAAACTTTTTCTGTCCACGACTCCTTTTCCCCCTAGAAATTTTTAAAGCTACATCAGGTATATAGGTATATAAAATAGGTATACATAACTTTTTACTGTTGAAAAATTTTTGTGACCCCTCACATTCAGTTACTTGACCCCATATAGGGTTATGACCCACAGTTTAAAAAGCTAACGACTAGAGGAATAGGGAGAGATGTAGTAACTGGATTTTGTAGTGAGGACTGAAAATAAATGATTTGAGGGGGAGAAATAGGATAGGACATTGTAATTAGATCTGCTTGAAAGTGAAACAGTTTGGGGTGAAAGTGAGATCTAAGTCAAAGCTTCTTAAACTGTGGATCATGATCCCATTGGGGTCACATAACTGAATGTGGGCTCATGAAAAATTTGGCAACAGTAAAAGGTTATATATACCTATTTTATATACATGGGTTGCATAAAAATTTCTTCAGCAAAAAGGGGTTGCTAGTGGAAAAAGTTTTAAAAGCTCTGATCTAAGGTATGACACTGAGTACTCATGCCACATTGAATTTCAAAAAGAACAGGACCTCAGACACTAGGGCTGAGGTAGCCCAGGCAGAGTGAACTGTAGGTCATAGAGTTGAAGTGGGAGGCCAAAAAAGTTTGTGGGAATATCAATACATATACTGAAGTCCCCAAGGATAAGAGTAAGGGTTGGATTAGAAGAAGGGTTGGGGGGGCAGCTAGGTGGCACAGTGGATAAAGCGCCGGCCCTGGATTCAGGAGTACCTGAGTTCAAATCTGGCCTCAGACACTTGACACTAGCTGTGTGACCCTGGGCAAGTCACTTAACCCCCATTGCCCTGCAAAAAGAAGAAGAAGAAGAAGAAGAACGGTTGGATTAGAAAGGGGATTCTTAACCTGATATCTGTGATTTGTTTTTTTAAAAAATATTTTTATATTTAATATATTTTCAGTTAACCCCTCTTCCAAAGCTCTTGGTAGAGGACTCCTTCCTCATTGGTGGAGATTAATTCCCTACTCTGCCTGACGGGCAGACAGAGTTGGCCACATCAGGAGAACTCCAGTCTTTTTCAGTCTTCTATCATCAAATCAGTTGGGTGTGCTTCGAAGGGAGGCTAATCCCACTTCAGGTTGCTGAAGGGCAAAATTCTGGGAAGATGTGAGAGAAGCTGCCATATGTGTCTTTCCCTAACTTGCTACCCTTAGAGATATTAAGGAATTTCCCCTTAGGTAAGATTTAACTCTCTCAATGACATTCTCTCTCTCTCTCTCTCTCTCTCTCTCTCTCTCTCTCTCTCTCTCTCTCTCTCCCCTCCTTCCCTCCCTCCTTCCTTCCCTCCCTTTCTCTCTCTCTGTTACCTTGCTCCCAATCAGAGAGTGCCTTCACTCTGTATCATCTTGTATATATTCTCCTATGTATACTTCCTCTGATTCTGTTTAGCTATGATTTGAATAAATACATTTCTTTGCTATTCACTATGTTTGTTCATTGTGGAATTGGTATTTGGTGGGAAAGGAATATAAAGCCTGAGATTTACCTTCCCCCCAGTAATAAGAAACAGCAATCAGAAGTTAGATTGAACGTGATCACATTCCCTAGACTAACAATATTTAAGGGAGCAGATAATTCTAGCCTGGTACTCTTTCTCTCTAAGGAAAACAGAGTGGCCTCTGTTAAGCGATTTGCCCAGTGATTGTCTGAGGTCATATTTGAACTGTCCCGTTCTGAAATAAATCAAAGCCATCATCCTCTTCCCTTCTCCCTTTTCAATTTCCTTTTATGTGTTGTCTTTCTCTATTGGAATGACAGCTCCTCAAGGGTACTCACTGGCTTTCTTTCTCCTTGTATTTGTATTCCCAGAATTTAGCACAGTGGTTGGCACAGAGAAAGCGCTTAATATATCCTTCTTGAATTGACTTGATAATATCATTGCATTTAAAATAAATATGTTGCTTCCTGAGGTGATAATTTTGATGAAAACCAATCATTTGGATATGTAAATTCTGATGAGTTCATATTTTAAAAACCAGTCTGTTGCTTTCTATGCACATCGAGGACTGGATAAGAGGTAGTTTTCCCACTCTATACTACATGGAATGGAATGGAGAGTTTTTTTTAAAAATATGAATGAATGGCACGTTCAAAGTTCTTTTTATTGGAAAAAAATTCTTTGCTGACACTAATAAATTCTTTTTTTTTTTTTAGTGAGGCAATTGGGGTTAAGTGACTTGCCCAGGGTCACACAAGCTAGTAAGTGTTAAGTGTCTGAGGCCGGATTTGAACTCAGGTACTCCTGACTCCAGGGCCGGTGCTCTATCCACTGCGCCACCTAGCTGCCCCGACACTAAGAAATTCTTACATCATTCCCAATGAGATTAAAAATTCCTTTATAGAAATTATTAAAGGTTATAAGGTTATAAAGGTTCATAGTAAAAATCATAAATTCAGATTTTCTGACTTCTATAGCCTACTCAGAATAGTACCACCATCTTATAAATTAGAAGAAACAAAGGTTATGTTCTTGCTAGTGTGCTTCAGTTTATTTGGAGGGGACATAGGAAAGTTGGGAATGGGAAGAGAAGGTGCCAACCACTGGTGTCTGTTGTAAATAAAACTCCCATTCCTGCTGACACTGAGAGTGTTAATACCTTTAATTCTAAATTCTACAACCGATTTCTATTCTCACTGCAGGAATTGTCAAGAAATACAGCCAAGTAATATTTTCCACTGGAAGGAAGGGGAAACACACACATAAAAACTGCCTTGCTAGAAACAAACAAACAACTTGCAGCCCATTTAGTTGGCTTTAGCCAGACAGTGTAAAAGGCAAAAAATTACACAATTCATCTTGTTTTTTATTTAGCTTTTTCTTCCCCGATTGTAGGGCTTTGCTTAAAAAAAGGTTCTCCAAAATGAATTGAAAGAATATTTGCCTCAGTTCACTATAAGGATAAAATGACTCTTTCAAGTTCTAGATTTGACCAACATCATTATTTAATTTGAGGCAGGAGTTGGGGAGGCACTGTTTTGCTTAAGAACCTAGATTTTTCAACTGTATTCCCATGCAAGCTTCCTTTTTATTATTAAAGTGTTTTTAGGCAAAGAAAGAAAACATGATTACTCTGTAGTTATGTTTATTTGAAGCACAATTGAATGAAATAGCCTATATTAAGGCTGTGGACTTTTTCTTTTTCAAGTGATGAGAGGAGTGGGGAGTATGCTTGGAACACAGTGAAAAAAAAATTGAAATTGAACAAATTCATTTGGTAAAACTGAGCAATATTGGTGAAACCTTAATTAAAAAAAAAGAATCTATATCATACCAATATGAGAAGCTGTTGTAGCACTTTCCTTATTTTATTCTATTCCCCCTCATGTATACTAAGAACTTCCCAAATTGGACTAGCCCACAGACACCGGAAGACACTGTTTACTTGCTTACCTTAGAGCTTTAAACTATTCCCTACCTCTAGAATGGCCTCCCCTCTTCTTACCTTAGCTCTACTCATGCTTTAAGACTCAGCTCAAGTGTTATGGTTCCATGAAGTCTTCCTTGATCCCTCCAGCTAGAAATGGTTTATCTTTCATTGCATTATTTAACCAATCTCATATTAGCAGTTATGGTGTAGGGGATAAAGAACTAGCCTTGGAGATATTTCTGGTCAAGGTGGCTACCTGAATGAAAACAGACCTCTTACTTCCAGCCTACTTCCACCACAAACCTAAAATTTGACCTAATAATGATCAAGAAATACAATGAGAAACCATAATAAGTGACTTCTGCTCCAGAACTATATAAAAATTCAGCCAAAAGCCTATGAGAAATTGCAAAGTGGGGGCACCAGCAAAACTAATGCCAGCACAGACATAAACTGACAGCCTCTCAGCAAAGAGAAATGATTCAGGGACATAGGTACCTTCAAGTTCCCATTTCTAGAGGCATAAAGAAAAGAGGGTTTTCCTGAGGAAGTCCCAGGTTAGTCAGAAACTCACAGCAGGGACTGTGGAGGCCCTGGGGAATGGTAGCCACCAGTGTGGCATGGCAGCAATGAGACCAGGACATTTCAGGCACCCACGGCTTCCAAGGTCCCTAGGACTTTGTCCTGAGATGACATAAAACAGGAATTCTTGACCTTTTTGTGTCAATGTATCAACTAGTGAAGCCTTCCAAGGATTATAAAGGAAACCAATTATAGTATATTGAAATGCATTTATCAAGATATTTTCTAAAAAAAGTTAATGAAAAGTTATGAACTCTGACAGAAAAGCCCTGAAGATCTAGTGTTCTGAACCTTAAAAATCTAGGGGGGCTAATCCCCTGAGGTAGAGTTCAGCACTCAGGGAACTTGGGGAAAGGCCAAGTAGGGCCGACCACCCCAATCAAGATTGCATGGCAAGGAGTGGAACCTGGACCAGGCATAAGAGTCCTAAACTAAAGCTGGAGAGATGAGTACACCAATGCCAACAACCAGTATAAAAAGTTATTGTAGATCTAGAAATCACCAAAAGAGAGAGAGGAGAGAAGAGGTGAAGGAGAGAAGAGGGTGAAGGAGAATGGTAGGGGGAAGGGGAAAGAGAGAGGGAGAGGAATGGGGAAATGGAGGGAAAGAATGAAGGGGAGAAGGAGATGGAAAGGAGAGGAAGAGAGGGGAAGGGAGGGGAGGGGAGAGAAGGGAAGAGAAGAATCCTGGGTAGTATGAACTGACAGAGTGAAGTGAACAGAACCAGGAGAATGATTTATACAACATTGCAAAGGAAACCAACTTTGAAAGCCTTAAAACCTCTGATCAATGCAATGACCACGTGCCTACGGAACATAGGGTGATGCTACTCACCTCCAAACAAACAGACTCAAGATGCAGAGACAGACATGTATTTTTTGATATGGCCAGTGTGTGGGTTTGTTTTGCTTGACTATGCTTATTTATTTAAAAGACATTTTTCCCCTTTCTTTTGATTTTATTTAGGAAGAGGGTGGGAGGGAAGAAGAGGTGTTAGCAACAGTAACAAAAATTATTGAAACATTTTTTTAATTCACAGAAGAGAATGGGGATAAGTTCAGAAGGACAAATAGGGAAGCAGAAGAATTTTGAAAATAATGTGGAATTTGTTCTATACTTTTTTTAAGTAAGAGGTATGAAATGGAGAGTCACAGTTTCATATGCAGTCATATTTTTGTGTTCTGCCATGTCTATGGAAATTCTCTTTTTTATATTTAAATCCAGAATAATTTAAAAGAAGACCAAAATAGAACATACAAATTTTTACAAGAGAAAATATACGGGGGGCAGCTAGGTGATACAGTGGATAAAGTACCAGCTCTGGATTCAGGAGGACCTGAATTCAAATCCAGCCTCAGACACTTGACCCCTTACTAGCTGTGTGACCCTGGGCAAGTCACTTAACCCTCATTGCCAGAGAGAGAGAGAGAGAGAGAGAGAGGGAGGGAGGGAGGAAGAAGAAGAAGAAGAAGAAGAAGAAGAACAAGAAGAACAAGAACAAGAACAAGAACAAGAACAAGAAGAGGAGAGAGAGAGAGAGAGAGAGAGAGAGAGAGAGGGAATACAATTGTTTTTATATAAACAAACAAAAACTAGCCTTGAGGCCACATATTGGCTGTATTGCCCTCACTCAAGTCACTGCTCACTGCTCCAAGAAATTGTCTCTATAATTGTAAGTTGAAAAAAAGATGGTGACCACTATTGAAAGGGAGTTCCCTATTTAAGTGAAATTATAGACCCAGTCCTTATCCATAATGCTTTACCTTTTTTATGTACTTATAATAGTCTAATTAGTATTATATTTACTATTTGTATGTCTAATCCTTCTGGAAACTGCCTTTTAAACTAATTTTCAAATAGCCCCATTTTAGAGACATGTCTTTTTGAAGGTAGATTATAAAAAAAAGGATAGTTTCAATCAGCAAGTTTTTTTTTAATTTTTCTTACAATTGATCTAGTTATTTAAAATTTTTTAAAATTATCTTATAACCTTCACAAACATCAACAAATTTGAAAATTTTCCTTATGAAAAGAACAAAAAAGATGATTGTATATGACAATATGAAATAATTACACTCAACTTAAAAAAAACATATTAATTTATCATGATAGTTCCATCACTGCCCTCCTTCTCTGAGTCCCATTCTGAATTTTCTTCCAGCAAGCATTTCTTACTATGTGCCAGGCACTGTGGACTGAGGCCACAAAGACAAAAGTGAAAGTTTATCCCCTTCAGTTGCTTACAATCTAACAAGAGGAGACAACATGTATATGCAATAGCTATATGCAATATGTATATGTGTGTATATATATACACATATATGTATACATACACACAAATTCTATGTAATATAATTTGGAGGGGAAGATGCTAGCGACCTGGAGGGGAATGAAAATGCAGAAAAGCTTTATGTAGAAAGCTTTAGTTTGAAATGAGCCTCAAAACAAGTTAGGGATTCTAAGTGGCAGAAATGAGGAGTGAGTGCATCATGGAGATGGGAAATTGATTATCAAGTATGAGAAAAAGCAAGAAAATCAGTCTGGTTAATTAAAGTGTTCCAGATCATTGGTTTCTAACTAATTGAGGACCTTGAGACTGATCACAGACATAATCTCTTATTTAAAAAAATTAGCATTGTACCCATTTCACAAATGGGAACACCTTGATGATTAGTACTGTGGCATGCAAGAATACTTCATAGCAGAGGTGTCAGACACACAACCCACTATATTCCAGAGTTGTGGATAAACAAGATTAAAATGGAGTTGGGAAATATTTAACAAAAATAATTAAATTATAAACAAGATTAAAGAAAATATATAAAATTACAATGAAATGGAGATGATATCATATTGTAAAACTAAAATCCTTGTGGCTACAGGGATCTTATGTTCCATTTATGACCCTATCCATATTTGAGTTTGACATCTGTGTAATATAAAATTCTAAATGTGGGTTCTAATCTGTCCCTCCAGTTTTGGGAGGAAACTGACTAATATCACTGATAAAAGAATTTAGGTTTTTTAAGGGTTTAGTAAAAGATAGTAAAAGAAAGAGAAAGATTGAGAACAGATTTCTTATAACCTGGCAATCCTAGCCTTCCTAAACCTCCCACTTCTGAAGTCCTCTGCCACCACTCAATCTCTCACACCAAAAGAGGAAGAACCCTCTCGCAGCATCCGCTTCCTCCTTCATGTTCCCCTCCCAGAAATGGGAGGTTCTTCAAGCTGATTAGCCAGCGTCATTCAAATTCATTGGTTCACTGGACCTGAAGGTGGTCTTGATGTAAAGTTCAAAGTTTTTAGCTTCTGAGAACAATACCTTCAGTACCCTCTTAAGTACCAGCCAGATGTGCTTACAATCTAGTTAACTGGAAGTAAGCCAGTTGCAGTCAGTTGTTCTTACCGAATTCAATCAGTTTTGATCAATCTCCAGGTGGGTCCCTGAGTATCTGCTAAATCTCCTCATCTACCACATTCTATTATCTTGACACACATCACTGCTTTATAGAATAATTAATACTAGATCACTCTCTGATCTTTAGCTCTCTCTGAAGGAAATTCTTATCTCATTGGGAAAGTTACAAGAATATGTTATTGTTGAGAAATGGTCAAAAGATATGAACAGTCAGTTTTCTGATGAAGAAATCAAAGCCATCTATTGCCATATGAAAAAATGCTCTAAATCACTATTGATTAGAGAAATGCAAATTAAAACAACTCTGAGGTACCACCTCACACCTATCAGATTGGCTAATATGACAAAAAAGGAAAATAATAAATGTTTGAGAAGCTGTGGAAAAATTGGAACACTAATACATTGTTGGTGGAACTGTCAACTAATCTAACCATTCTGGAGAGCATTTCAGAACTATGCCCAAAGGGCTATAAAGCTGTACATACCAGGAGACCATTGTATACAGTATCAACAACATTGTGTGTTGATCACCTGTGATAGACTTGACTATTCTCAGCAATACAATAGTCCAAGATACTTCCAAAGGACTCATGGTGGAAAATGATCTCTAAATCCAGAAAAAAAAAGAACTGTGGCATCTAGATGCAGATTGAACCATGCTATTTCTATTTTTTTGTTTTTCTTTTTTTCATTTGTCCCTTTTGCTCTGATTCTTCTTTCATAGCATGACTAATGCAGAAATATGCTTAGTGTGATTGTACATATATAACCTATATCAGATTGCTTGCTCTCTTGGGGAGGGGGTAGGGAGGGGAGGGAAGGAGAAAAATTTGAACCTAGAAATCTTATAAAAACTAATGTGGAAAACTATCTCTACATGTAACTAGAAAATAATAAAATACTTTTATGATAAAAAGAATATATTATTATTTGTAAAGTATTTTTACTCTAAAAAGAAACAAATGCTGAATATGCTACTTTTTTCAATGTAAAACATGCTCTAGAAATTAGGACCTAAGGATAGCATAGATATTAAAAATCCATAGGTAATTAAAAAAATAATCAATCAACATTTGTGTCCTTTCAGAACCTTAATATCTTCCCACCAAACCACTGGCTCAATATGATAATTAGAAACAAAAATACCCAATAAATTAAATGTAGGAATATCTCACCATTTTCATCAGGAAGCTTTTAATCATTGTAAGGAATTTCTTAGAGAATTGATATAAAAAGTAAAAATATGATCTTGGGAATTTTAAACCTGAAGTCTGTAAACTTGATTTTTAAAATATTTCATTAACTACTTCAATATAATTGTTTTTCTTTGTAATCCTGTGTATTTTGCTTTATTCATTTAAAACCATTACACAGAGAAGGGGTACATAGGTTTTCCCAGATTGTCAAGAGTTTATGACTCAAAAAAGCTTAACACACCTTGTCTTAGATGAAGAGAGCTTTTCATCTTGAGTATACTAAAGTTGACTTCTTAAGAAGAAATACACTCATAGCAAATACTTGTCATTAAATTTTAAAGTTTAGTGTTAAAGACAAATATGCAGTTATAGACTTAGTCTTAATAAGTTAAAAATAATTATACTCCTATTGGTTTCATTTCCTCTTAGTTATTGAGCAGTGGTGTGGTGTTATGACTGAGGGGGCAGGGCTCACAGTCACTCTGCTTAGCCCCTACTTTTTTGTTGGTCTGGCTATTGCCCAGCAATGCCTTACTTTTTGACACATTTTTTTTTTTGCTGTAAAAAGAATTCCGAATTTGACACTATTTAAAATTAGAAATAGAAATAAAATACTAAGATAGTGGTTGTTCACATACCCCTTGAGGTCACTTTCCATCTACACCTCTGCTTGATTTCAACTTCAGGAGATAAGATGTCCCTTCTCAGGGAACACTGGTATCTTCCTTCCTTTCCTGCACCCCCCTCCTTTTTTAAACCAGCTTTGATTTGTGTATTGTCTTTCCCCATTAGATTATAAATTCTTTGAGGGCAGGGACTGTTTTTCTTATTTGCATCTCAAGGTCTTAGCCTGGTGCCTAGCAAGGAGTAAAAGCTAAATAAACGTGTATTGAATTTAATTGAATTGGTTCTCTGGGGGAGCACTGATCCTATTTTGGGGACTATTAGTCTAGACAATAGATATTCTTCATCCATTTCTTTTTTCCTATGTGGATTGTTAGGCAGAACTGTCCTGAATAGTTGTTGATCTCATTTAAGAATCTCTGCTATTTCAAGGCTGGATGGAATCAGAAGAATATCCTCTTGCAATCAAGGTACCTAGAGGGTGTCATCATCCTTCTACTGAGATGACTCTGGGAGGATCATGGTCTATGCCAATGGCAAAAATCCTTCAATTAGCATACCTCTCCCTGTTTTCTACTTTGATTGATTGATGGTGATAGGGATCACTCC
The DNA here is from genome assembly GCF_019393635.1 of Dromiciops gliroides. Classification (NCBI taxonomy): domain Eukaryota; kingdom Metazoa; phylum Chordata; class Mammalia; order Microbiotheria; family Microbiotheriidae; genus Dromiciops; species Dromiciops gliroides. The sequence goes on along the minus strand of NC_057865.1, from coordinate 162,486,735 downwards.
ACAAGGCGATTTTTATTGTATCCATGCACAACATAAACATAACCCTGAGAGATAGGCTCTTTTTATTTGGAGATGAGCTTTTTAGGCTCTACTTTAATGTTTTAAACATATTTTTAAAAACTCAATCATTAAATAGCATGATATAGTAGACAGAGGTACCCTCAGAACCAGGACAAGTCCCAAGTCCTGCCTCTGACAAACAACGGCTGTGTGACCCTGGGCAAGTTACTTAGTTTCTCAGTGTCCCAGTCAACACTGTAGAATTTTCATTTGAAGAACACATTGAGCATTGAGCTGAATTGGTAGTGGGAGAGTCTGGTCAGTTAAAGGAATGAATCCAGTGGAATGGTCTCCAAAAAATCAAAGGTGTGGTCAAAATTAAATAAATGGCCAAACAACAAACTACAAAAACTGTGGGTTCTTTTCACACCCTTCAGTTAATTTGTGACTTGGAATATGTGGTCTAACAGAGATTATAGTTTGCAAAAGCCTAACTGTTCTCTTTATTGTCAATGAGTAGCCTTGATGTGTGTGTAGGTTATTCTTATAAAGATCTTAAAGAAATGAAAAAGTAGGTTACAGATTGATTGTTAGTAGATGTAAATGTAGTAGATGCTAGCAGTATTGTAGTAAATGTAAATGTAGTAGTATTTCTCCCCCTAGCACAGCTAGGTAGCACAGTGGATAGAGTGCTAGCACAGTGGATAGAGTGCTAGACCTGGAGTCAGGAAGACTAATCTTGAATTCAAATCCAGCCTCGGACACTTACTAGGTATGTGATCCTGAGTAAGTTACTTAATGCTGTTTGCCTCAGTTTCCTCATATGTAAAATGAGCTGCAGAAGGAAATGGCAAACCACTACAGTATCTTTGCAAGAATACTCCAAAAGGAGTCATGAAGAGTGGGACACGACTGAACAACAACAACAAAAAATGTTTCTTCTCTCAGCTGTCATGAAAACCAGTCACTCAAAGATCTTAAAATTGTATGGCCTCAAGCACTCATTTCCTTAATGCATGCTTGGTCTGGTCCAGATGCTTTTCCTGTTTTTGTTCTTCTTAGTGCCATTTCCACTTCCTCATTTAACATTTGGAGGACTTTCTTCAACTACAATTGTGGTGGTTCAACTATCACTGATGAAGAGATTATTATAGAAATGCAGACAAAATTGTTCTAGTTTTTACCTTTACCTTGTTCTTCTCAACCCAAACACTAAGCACAGTGCCTAACATATAGTAGGTTCTTTATTATTATTATTATTATTATTATTTTAAAAGTTGATTGATCACTTGGTTCAACTGGGCCTCATGCCAAGCTTTCTGTACACATTTCCCTCCAACACTTCTTTTTTAATGAGGATATATTGCTCATAATCTTGCAAAATCCTCCTCCATAATGTTCTGTAGATGAGTTCATATTCCAAACCACTGTTGCCCTTGACTACTATGTCTTTTTCTTTTGGCAAGGAAATAAAACATTTTCTTGTTGAAGCTGTTTCTCATCTCTTTTGGCCTCATGATTGTTTTACTTCCAGAAGGCATGCTGACAGTTCCTGTCTATGTTTTTCACTTGCTCTATATATCTCATTTTTCAGCAGCAATAATTTGTTTATCTAGATAAAGTTGGAGTCATTATAATTGCAAACTTTATCTTCTCATCTTTATCATTCTGGTTTAATATTGATTTTGATCTTGCCACTACTAGGTCAATTGTCTTACTGCACACAGAAAACTGACTCAAAATATGAAGTTGTTTTGGGCACATTATTATATAGTCAGCACCCAAAGACATCCCCCCAAAAGAGATAAAGACCTATTTATACAATAATATTTATTGCAGCTTTTTTATGGTGACTAAGAATTGGAAATCAAAGGAATGCCCTTTGGGGCATTTTGGGGAATGGCTAAACAAGCTGTGGTATATGATTGTAATCAAATATTATTGTGCTATAAGAAATGATAAGCAGGATGATTTCAGAAAGGCCTGGAAAGACTTATATAAATTGACGTAGAATGAAGTGAGCAGAACCAGGAGAACCTGAATGACTTAACTATTCTCAGCAATACAATGATCCAAGACAATCCCAAAGGACTAATGGTAATGCATACTATTCACCTCCAGAGAAATAACTGATTTTGATTGAACACACACTAAAAGATGCTATTTTTAACTTTCTTTCATTTTTTCTTTTATTTGTTTTCTTATACAAAATGATTAATATGGTAATGTTTTACATAATTTGCACATGTATATATCTGAATACTTGAGGGAGAGGGGAAGGCGGGAAGGATAGAATTTGGAACTCAAAATTTTAAAATGTTTATTATTATTTTAAAAAAGAGATAGTGTATTTTTTTGAGATGTTGTCAGTTCTTACTATGTTCAGATTTTTCTTCTGGATCTCACCTTGAAAAAGTATGAATGATATGTGGCTATGGGGTTCTTGTGTAGTCTAAAAGTCTTGTTTCTTAATTCTGAACCATGATAACAAGGAAAAAAATACAATTCAAGCTTTCTAGAATGTCAATGCCTTAGGAGATACTAGATTTATCCTCACTGGAGGTCTTTCAAGTAGAAGTTGGATAAACATAAAAATATAGTAAAACATAGTAACTATTATTTTTAAGTTGTCAGTATGTGGTGGGAAGAGATGCTTAAGTATGATTAGCATCCCCTTTTCTATTTTGTTTGCCACCACTCTCATAGAGGACATTTCTTTTTAGGTATCATTTGGACTATATCCCTTCTGAGGTCTCTTACAACTCTGAGATTCTATTGATTCTGCCAGACATAGGTGGAGGGGGGCAGGTAGGAATAAGGTGCTACAGATGTGGAATGTTGCACACACTTTTAGATGAAAGCACTGTATTGTTGGTTTGGGTTTTAGTTCATTTTGATACTGCCTGCAACTGCAGAAAGTCCCAAGTAATTTAGAAAAAAGATTGTCCTTGCAATCTCTCTACCTAGGTAAGTATGGCCAGAGGGTTGTCTAAAGGGAGAGAGAGGGAGAGGGAGAGGGAGAGGGAGAGGGAGAGGGAGAGGGAGGGAGAGAGAGAGGGGGGGGGGAGGGAGAGGGAGAGGGAGAGAGAGAGAGAGAGAGAGATCTTATCTGACTAGAGGGTAGGAACCATCTTTGCTGGTTGTGCTTCTGACTCTTTGTGACCGTATTTAGGTTTTTCTTAGGAAAAATACTAGAGTAGTTTGCCATTTCCTTCTCCAGCTTATTTGACAGATGAGAAAACTGAGGCACATGGGGTTAAGTGACTTGCCCAAGGTCACACAGCTAGTATGTGTCTGAGGCTAGATTTGAACTCACGAAGATAAGTCTACTTGACTCCAGGCCTGACATTCTATCCAATGTTCCACCCAGCTGTTAAAGGGAGCAAAATTTTTTTAATTGATTACAGCATCTTATATTTTTATTTGCCTTTCCTCATCCCTTTGATGTTTGGGCCTTTATTTTCTCTCTCAATAATTCTCTTTTTAAAAAAGATTTATCAGTGAATGTAAATAAATATACAAGCAAGAACAAAAATTGTTTATACAACAAAAAGTGACTTTAAATGACTATATGAAACTAACGTGTTTAATTTCTGGTCTATATTTTTAATTGTGAATTAACTTTAATAAGGTTATAATTAAATTACTCAGAGAGAGGTTGTGCACATAAAATTGTCAAGATTTGGCAACTGATTGGATGTGGGAGTGAGGGAGAATGATGAATTAATAATGATACTGGGATTTTGAACCAAGAACCATAACTGCTTAAGCAACCAGAAATAATTGAATTTAGCATCTACTTTTAAAAAGTAATTAGTCTTTTTTTTTGTTTTTGGTGGGGCAATGAGGGTTAAGTAACTTGCCCAAGGTCACAAAGCTAGTAAGTGTCAAGTGTCTGAGGTCAGATTTGAACTCAGATCCTCCTGAATCCAGGGGTGGTGCTTTATCCACTGTGCCACCTAGCTGCCCCCGAAAAAGTAACTAGTTAACAACAGCCCTTCAGACTACAACACCACAGGTGAGTTCCTTCCCTTTCAATTCTCTACTGTCTGTAAACTAGTCTCACTCTATTCCTGGGTAAGTGCCTCACTTTCCCCTCAACTGAATGTACCTAAAAAAATTTCATTTGAGTTTTTCATCCTATTTGCCTGGGGATTTTGTGAAGTGGAAAAACAAAAGAAAACAAAACACTTCGAACTTTAGTTATGACTTTGAGGCCATGTTCTTTTTCTTTCTTTCTTTCTTTTCTTTTCTTTTTTTGTTTTTTGCAGGGCAATGAGGGTTAAGTGACTTGCCCAGGGTCACACAGCTAGTAAGTGTCAAGTCTCTGAGGCCAGATTTGAACTCAGGACCTCCTGAATCCAGGGCCGGTGCTCTATCCACTGCACCACCTAGCTGCCCCAGATTATTTACTTTTCAATTAATTTTTGGTCTGTCTTTCCATGGCCATTTATTACACATATATATTTTTTTGTTTTTATTTATTTATTTATTTTTTAGTGAGGCAATTGGGGTTAAGTGACTTGCCCAGGGTCACACAGCTAGTAAGTGTTAAGTGTCTGAGGCCGAATTTGAACTCAGGTACTCCTGAATCCAGGGCCTGTGCTCTATCCACTGCGCCACCTCGCTGCCCCTATTACACATATTTTTTTACTGCATCATGATCTGAAATGATGCATTTACTATTTCTGCTCTTCTGCATTTGACTATGAGGTTTTTATGCCCTACTACATGGTCAGTTTTTGTGTACATGCCATATACTGCTGAGAAAAAAGGAATATACATTCCTTTCTATCCCCATTCAGTTTTCTCCAAAGGTCTATCATATTTCAATTTTTTTTGGTGGAGCATTGAGGGTTAAGAGACTTGCCCAGGGTCACACAGCTAGTAAGTATCAAGTGTCTGAGGCTGGATTTGAACTCAGGTCCTCCTGAACCCAAGGCCAGTGTTTTATCCACCAAACCATCTAGCTGCTCCCATATCATATTTAATTTTTCTAAAATTGTATTCACCTCCTTAACTTTTTTCTTATTAATTTTGTGGTTAGATTTATCGGTTTCTAAGAGGAGAAGTTGAGGTGCCCCACCAATACAGTTTCACTATTTCTTCCTATAACTTACTTAACTTCTTCTGTAAGAATTTGGATGCTATACCACTTGGTACATATATGTTTAGTACTGATATTACTTCATTGTCTATGGTACCTTTTAGCAAGATGTAATTTCCTTCCTTATCTCTTTTTATTGGGTCCATTTTTGCTCTTGCTTTGTATGAGATAAGGTTTGCTATCTCTGACTTTTTTACTTCACCTAAAGCATAATATATTCTGCTCCAGCCTTTTTACCTTCACTCTGTTTGTATCTCTGCTTCAAATGTGTTTCTTATAAACAATGTATTGTATGATTCTAGTTTTTTAATCCACTCTGCTATCTGCTTCTATTTTATGGGAGAGTTCATCCCATTTACATTCACTCTTATGAGTACTAACTGTATGTTTCTCTACATTCTATTTAATATTCTTGACCTTTTGTTCTTCCAGATTAATTTTGTTATTATTTTTTCTAGTTCTATGAAATATATAGTATAAACACTTTTCTCTTTCCTTTCCCCCATCCCTTCTCACCAGTGTTTTGCTTCTGACCACCACCTCCCTCAATATACCCTCCCTTCTATCAGCCTCACCTCCCTTTTGCCCTTTCCCCTTTTGTCTCCTACTTTTGCCCTCTCTTCTATCAACACCCCACCTTTTCTTTCCCCTTTCCCCTCTTACTTCCCTATAGGGTAAGATAAAATTCTACACCCAACTGAATATGTAGGTTATACCCTCTTTGAGCCAAATCAAATGAGACTAAGGTTGAAACAGTGCTCATCCCTCCCTTCTTTCCCTCTATTGTAATAGGTCTTTTGTGCCTTTTCATGTGATGTGATTTACCCCATTCTGCCTTCCCTTTCCTCTTCTCTCATTATAATCCTTTTAGTCACCCCTTAAGGTTTTTTTTTGTAAATCATCACATCAAAATCAATTTATACCCACACCCTCTGTCTATGTGTACTCCTCCTCTATATGTCCCAATAAAGATATAGTTCTCAAGTGTTACAAGTATCTTCTTAACATGTAGGGATATAAACATTTAAACCTTATTGAATAACATGCCCCCCCCAACCCAAGTTTACCTTTTTATGCATCTCTTGGGTCTTGTATTTGTAGATTGAACTTTCTGTTCAGTTCTGGGCTTTTCATTAGGAATGATTTAAAGTCCCCTATTTCATTGAATGTCCATTTTTCCCCTGAAAGATTATGATTAATTTTGCTGGGTAGTACATTCTTGGTTGTAATCTAAGTTCCTCTGCCCTCCAGAATATCATATTCTAAGCCCTCTAATCCTTTAATGTTGAAGCTGCCAGGTCCTGTGTAATCCTGATTGTTGCTCCTTGATATTTAAATTGTTTCTTTCTGGATGCTTGTGGTATTTTCTCCTTTAACTGATAATTCTGGAATTTGACTACAATATTCCTTGGAGTTTTCCTTTTGGGATCTCTTTTAGGAGGTGATCAGTGGATTCTTTCAATGACTATTTTTTCCTCTGGTTCAAAGACACTGGGGCAGTTCTCCTTGATAATGTCATGAAATATGCTGTCCAGACTATTTTTTTTATCATGGTCCTCAGGTAGCCCAATAATTTTGGTTTTTTGTTTTGTTTTTTGCAGGGCAATGGGGATTAAGTGACTTGCCCAGGGTCACACAGCTAGTAAGTGTTAAGTGTCTGAGGCCGGATTTGAACTCAGGTACTCCTGAATCCAGGGCCAATGCTTTATCCACTGTGTCACCTAGCTGCCCCTAGCCCAATAATTTTAAAATTGTTCCTCCTGGATCTATTTTCCAGGTCTATTGTTTTTCTGAAGAGGTAATTTATGTTTTCTTCTACTTTTATATTCTTTTGCTTCTGCTTTACTTCTTCTGTTGTCTCATTGAGTCATTAGCTTCCATGTGCCCAATTCTGATTCATAAGGAATTCTTTTCCCTGGTTAGCTTTTGTATCCCCTTTTCTATTTGTCCAATTGTATTTTTAAGGCATTATTTTTTTTTCCAAGCTATTGACTTTCTCTTTTGTAACTCTCATTTCTTTTCCAAATTTTTCTTCTACCTCTCTCATTTGATTTGTAAAATCTTTCTTGAGCTCTTTCAAGACAGCTTTTTGGTATTGAGACTCTTCCCCTTTAAGGTTTCACGTGTAGGTGTTTTGACTTTGTTGTCTTCCTCTGAGCTTGTTTTGATCTTCCCTGTTACCATAGTAATTTTCTATGGTGAATTTTTTTTCTCTTTTCTACTCATATTTTAGCCTCTTTTGTGCCTTTCAAAGTTGAGTTCTGTTCCTGGGCTACAGCATACACTATCCCAAGCTTCTTTTGCTGGGAACCAGGGATCCAGTCACTGGCTTTCTGCTCTGAGGCCTCAGCTGCTTGCAGCTTGATCACTGCCCTGGAGTGGCCCAGCCTAATTGGACCTGTTGGATAGCAGATATCCCATCTGGCAGATTGCCTTCTGCTTTGGGGCTGGGGGCCCTCACAACTGGGCTGCTGTGCCACTAGCTTGCTGAGCTAGGACCAAGGGTCCTTAGCTGCTGATCTGTGCTGTGGCTAAGAGCCTTTTGCTGGCTTGCTCAGATACCCTCTGTGCTAAGCTGCACTCCCCTTTCATTCAGGTGAGACAGGCTTTTCCTGAAGAAAGCCAGAAAAATTGTTTCACTCCAGCTTTTTGTAGGTTATGCAGCTCCAAAATCCATTGAGAGGCTTAATTTAATGTTGTTTCTGAGGGAAGTTTGAGAGAAGTCAGACAACTTTCTTGACTTCACTCCATCATCTTGGCTCCATCTCCAGAACTCTTAACAGCTAATTTTTAAGTCAAGGGAATTAACATCCAGGAAATGTAAAGAGTTTGTCCATTTCTTTTTTTTAAATAGTATTTTATTTTTTTCCAATTACATATAAACACAAATTTTAGCATTCACTAGAACAAATTTGATTCCTAAATTTTCTACGTCTCTATGATGGTAAGCAATTCGATATGTTATATGTTTGTAATCGTGTAAAACATATTTCCATATAAATTATGTTTGAAAGAAGAAAAAGACCAAAAGAAAAACACACACACACACAAATAAAGAAGGTGGAAATGATATGCTTCTGTCTTCATTCAGACTCCATCAGTTCTTTCTCTGCATGTGAATAGTATTTTTCCATCTTGAGTCCTTTAGAATTGTTTTGGATCATTGTATTGCTGGGAACAGATAAGTCATCCAGAGCTGATCATCGTACAATGTTTCTGTAACTGTGTACTATGTTCTCTTGGTTCTGTCCACTTTACTATGCATCAGTTCATATAAGTCTTTCCAGGTTTTTCTGAAACCAGACTGCTTATCATTTCTTATAGCACAGTAGTATTCCATTACATTCATATACCACAACTTGTTCAACCATTTCCAAATTGATGGATATCCCCTCAATTTCCAATTCTTAGCCATCACAAAAAGAGCTGCTATAAATATTTTTGTCAAGTAGGTCCTTTTCCATTAAAAAAATCTCTTTGGGATATAGACCTAGTAGTGGTATTGCTGGATCAAAGTGTATACACAGCTTGGTTGCTCTTTGGGTATAGTTCCAAATTGCTCTCCAAAATGGTTGGATCAGTTTGGTTTGTCCATTTCTTTAAAAAGAAAGACAAAACAAAAAGCCATCTCACAATTATATAGCTGTTTACTATCAACAAAGCATTTTCTCACGTCACTGAGATTTGTGTGTGTGTGTGTGATACTATTCATTTTGGAGTCTTGGAAATCATGGTGTGTGTGATTACTTGTCTAATTGTCGAAGAACTAATTGGAAGAATAGACCCCAGATCCCCTAATTCCCAAGCTAGGGCACTTTTCTACTCCTTCCACTATACTGTTCCATGCTATCTCTTAAATCTCCTTAAAGAGCATGAGACATTATTTTGTTTACATGGAACTGTGTAATGGAGACAGCTCTGGCTAGAACAGAGAAGATGTATTTGTTTTATACTTGCAGTCTCTGAATCTGGATAGCTCAGTTGCTATGGTAATTCCTTATATTTATATAGCTTTTTAAAATAAAAAAATAACAAATGGCAGGCACTTAGTAGTGCTCTCTATATGTTAGAGTAAACAAATTGTGTTTCCTTTACAATAAATATTATTGTACCTTAAAAACACAGTACTCCATATTTACCCCAGGGAAATTCATAATAGAAAGGCTGTCTTCTTTGTCTATCTAAACATTGCTTTTGCTAGATTACTTACTGTGAACAGAGTCTAGAACCTATTAGGCTTCAGGGTGCATGAAAACAATTCAGAGAATAGGCAACCTCCACTATCTGCTTCAATGCCTTAATAATAGAAGTCATTTCTGTAAAAGAGACTGAAAATCATGTTTTCCCAGAGTAACAATGTTATAATGGGGTTTGGTGTTTCTGATCAAGGATTCAGCATTAAATAAATCACAGATGTATGTAACTAACAATATAGTATACAGGCAAAGATATAATAATATACCTCTATAATAATTTGAAATGCTAAAATTATGTCCTAAGTCATTTGAAATAGGTATAAAGGTACTGCATTGCTTATATAAGGGACTCAGTATACTTTGAAGGTATTTGAGTATCAACAGATACTTCAATACTTACTTCCATGAACTTGTGCTCTCAATAATAAAAATAATAACAAGAGCTAACATTTATATTGTTTTTTGAGGTTTGCAAAACACTACATACTTTATCCCATCTCAACCTCACCTACCATGTAGGTGCTATAGCATTACTATTCCCATTTTCCAGATGAAGAAACTGAGGCTGAGAGCAAGTACATTCATAACTCATAGATTGAAGAGAACTAAAAGATCATGGAATCTAACCCATTTTTTTTTGCCAATGAAGAATTAGAGAGAGCATGGCATTGTGGCTAGGGCACTGGACTTAGAGTTGGAAAGACCTGGATTCAAATCTTGCCTCAGACATTTACTAGCTATGTGATTCACTTCACCTCTTTATGCCTCAGTTTCCTCATCTATAAAATAAAGGGATTCTATTTAATGCCTTCTAAGGTTTCTTTCATTTCTAAATCAGTATTTGTTTAATTCTAATCTGAAATGCAGGGAGGTGAAGTGGCTTTTCTTTTCTTTTTTTTTTTTTTTGGCAGGGCAATGAGGGTTAAGTGACTTGCCCAGGGTCACACAGCTAGTTAAGTGTCAAGTGTCTGAGGCTGGATTTGAACTCAGGTCCTCCTCAATCTAGAGCTGGTACTTTATCCACTGAGCCACCTAGCTGTCCCATGGCTTTCTTAATACTGACTTGCCTGTGGCCACACAAGTGTCAGAAATAGGATATGAACATGAGTCTTTCTGACTCCAAGTTTACCATGATACAAGCTATAGCAAATTGAGATGTTGACAGTCATTCCAATAACACAAGGGGGTAACCAGAATATGCTTTCTAATTTTGTACAATTCTCGTCCATGTTGTCCCATAAGTCCTTTACCAGTGGTTTACCTAATATGCTAGGAACCTTCCCCTAGAGCTCTTGCTATTGCATGGATACTCATGGAGCACAAAGGCTATTCATGATTACCTCTTACTCTCACTTCATGACTGACTTACCTTATTTTCCTGTTGTACAGCTTTCTAATACTATCTTCCAGGCAACTCTCCTTTTTTACTGTTATAGCCTACTAAGGCTCCTATTGCATTTGGGGTCACCCTCAACTTCAATTTTTGGAGACTGTTCAATGACTATTCAATGACTATTGGTCATATATGATCAAGAGAAGAAAATTTAAGTTAGAAGTATAAGTTTTCAGGGAGAGCCTAGGGGTTGGGCAAGGCAAGGAGGGTTAAGTGACTTGCCCAGGGTCACACAGCTAGTAAGTGTCAAGTGTCTGAGGCCAGATTTGAATTCAGGTCCTCCTGAATCCAGGGCTGGTGCTTTATCCACTGCGCCACCTAGCTGCCCGATACAATTTCTTTTCTTTCTTTCTTTCTTTTTTTTAAAAATCAATTAATTAATTTATTTTTGCGGGGCAATGGGGGTTAAGTGACTTGCCCAGGGTCACTCAGCTAGTAAGTGTCAAGTGTCTGAGGCTGGATTTGAACCCGGGTACTCCTGAATCCAAGGCCGGTGCTTTATCCACTGCGCCACCTAGCTGTCCCATCCGATACAATTTCTTAAAGGCAATCAAGGTCCTCTTTCTGTTCAATTCTGGGTCTATATATAGTGTTTGTCCAAGATTTGTGGACTAATGGACCAGTTCTTTGAGTTATCTACACAAGTGTAGGACAAGATCTGGAAAACAGGCATTTCTGTTCAACTTGATTTTTCCAGTGTGATAGGCCAAATTCTTTTAAGTCATTATGAAACTCATTAAGAAGGCCTCAAAACATTTGGGGGCTTGATACAACTAATAGACAGTGCTCCAACAACAGGAGCAACTGTAGGACTTCACCACCTGTAGAGAATTCCTCATCTATTTGGACTCTGCACTGTGCATTCTCTATGCAATGAATACATGCAAACTATAAGATCATAATATGACCTAAATCTAACATGTTAGATATGATACATTTGAATTAAACATATAAACATTAAACAAATAAAAGTTTGTTTACCCTTTTAGAATTCGAATGGACTTCTTTGGGATAATTTGGATGACTTAAAACTCTTCAAAAAGCTGTCCAAGGAAGTTTTTCTAAAAATAATATTTAATTCCCCCACCAATTATATGTAAAAACAATTTTTTAACATTTAAAAAATGTTTTTAGTTCCAAATTATATCCTTCCCTCCCTCCTCTCTGAGATGTGAAGCAATCTGATATAGGTTATACATGTGGAATAATGTAAAACATTTCTATATTAGTTATTTTGTGCAAGAAGACTCAACCCAAAATGAAAGAAATAAAAAGGAACAAGAAAGAAAGGAAGAAAGGAAGAGAAAAATAGTATGCTTCAGTCTGTATTCATACATCAGTTATTTTTCTTGAGGTGAATAGCATTTTTAATCATGAGTTCTTTAGGATTATTAACTTGGATAATTGCTAAGTCATTCACAGTTCTTCATCGTACAATATTGCTTTTACTATATACAATGTTCTCCTGCCTCTGCTCACTTTACTTTGTATCAGTTCATGTAAGTCTTTTCAGGTTTTTCTGAAATCATCCTGCTTGTCATTTCTCTTTTTTTGTTTTTTGTTTTTACTTTTTTGGGGTTTTGGGGGGTGGTTTTTTGCAGGGCAATGAGGTTTAAGTGACTTGCCCAGGGTCACACAGCTAGTTAAGTGTCAAGTGTCTGAGGCTGGATTTGAACTCAGGTCCTCCTGAATCGAAGGCCAGTGCTTTATCCACTGCACCACCTAGTTGCCCCCCTGCTTGTCATTTCTTATAGCACAATAATATGCCATCACAATCATATATCATAACTTGTTCAGTCATTCCACAATTTATGGGCATCCCCATAATTTCTCATTCTTAGCCACCACAAAAAGAGCTGCTATAAATATTTTTGTACAAATAGGTCTTACTCCCCTTAAAAAAAAATCTGTTTGGAATACAGACCTATCAGTTGTCCAAGGAAGTTTGAATCAATACCTTCTATTTCCAGCTACAAATATCCCAGGAGCGAATAGAGGTATTCAAAATCTTCCAATAATCTTAGCTAAGCTTAAAGTAATAGCTGTTCAATATATATTTACTACTGTTCCTTTTTCTTTTTGGTCTAGGCCAGTGATTTTACTAGTGAGAAACCTCTTTATCAAAGTAGATATTTACCTGCAACTTAATAGTCCTCATTTATGTCTTCGGGTTGTGACAGGATGACTATTCATCTATTTTGTTGTAAAGGGGATTCATGGTTAGCTATTGGTTTTAAAGTACATCACTTCTGAGGTCCCTTAAAAATCTGAGTCTAATTCTGTGACCCTCCTAGCCAACTAAACCTAGAAGACCTGATCCTTCTTTCCCTACCTCCTTTATATAACTTCCTACAAAATGAAGATAGTAAAGCAGGTACTGTGGTTGAGTAAAAATGATACTGGTTGGGGAATTGGAATAACTGGGTTCTGGTTCTGGGTCCTATCATTCTTTCAGGTGATATTTCAAATGATCATTTCTTCATTTGTAAAATATGGGGGTTCAAGTTTCTTTTCTTTTCTTTTTAAAATAAGTTGTTAGCTTAACAAATACCACATCAAGTGGGTATGTCTCTATACGTAGTATAACAGAGGAACAGAATTGTACATGGAGCTGCAGATCTCTTTTGTGTACAACTTGCTTTCCTTGTCAATATATTATTTAACTTAATTTAAATGCATTTGATTATACTAAAAAACCTTACCTTTTCCCTGAACTTGCTACATTTCATTGATTCCTAGTCATGTGTTCTTGGCATAATGGAATCAATTCCTCATTGGACTGCAGTCATGCTTTGATACTGTAGACAGCCATTTTACTCAAAGCATAGAATCAATAAAATAGTATATAATATATTCCCTATCTGAATCCAGAGATGTGATGGACTCAAGGTGCCAACTGTGGCATATTTTTTTGACATTGCCGATGCATGAATTGGTTTTGCTTGACTACATATTTGTAAAAAGTTTTTATTTTTCTTTCTTTCTCAATGGGAAGTATGAGGGTGGGGTAGAATTTAGAACTGAAAATAAAATTGAAATGAATTTTCTCCCTTTTTTGGTTTATTTATTTTCTTTTTTTAAGCTTATTTTATTCTGAACTTAAGAAATAAAACAAGTACTTCCATAGCAAAGTGTGATAGAAAAACAGAGAATTGTACCTGACATTGCAGATCCATTACATACAACTTGCTATTCCTTTCAAATATATAACTAAGTTATCATGTAACTTCCTTTTTTCCCCTTCCCTGCCCCCACAAACTTCGGGATGACTACCATTAGACCCGAATTTGTATGTGTGTGTAAGTACATACATACATGTATGTGTATGCACATACACACACATATACACCAGTTCTTTTTCTGGATTAAAACAGCATGTTCCTTCATGTGATCTTTGCAGTTAATTTGGGTATTTATAATAGAATGACTTGGTTCCTCAAAGTGATTCTTAAAACAATACTGCTGATACTGTATACAAATATTCTCTTGTTTCTGCTCATTTCACTCTTCATTATTTTGTTGAGCTCTCTTCATACTTTTCTAAAATCATTGAGTTCATCATTTCTTATAGTAGAATAATATTCCATCATGAACACATACCACAATTTGTTTAGCCATTCCCCAATTGATGGGTATCCCCACAATTTCCAGTTCTTTGCCACCACAAAGAGAACTGCTTATAAATATTTTACAACATGTAGTTTCTTTCCCTTTTTCCCTAATCATCTTGGGAAACAAACCTAATAGTGGCATTGCTGGGTCAAAGGGTATAGGCAGTTTAAAACTCTTTGGGCATAATTCCAAATCTCTCTCCAAAATGTTCGGATCAGCTTACAGATCTACTAACAAAGAATTAAGGTCCCAATTTTCCACATCCTCGCCAACATTTGTCACTTTCCCCTTCTATCCTTTTCGCCAATCTGATAGTTGTAAAATGATATCTCAAGGTTGTTTTAATTAGCATTTCTCTAATCAGTAATGATTTAGAGCATTTCTTTCATATGAGTATAAATTGTTTTGATTTCTTCATTGGAAAACTGCCTGTTCATATCCTTTGACCATTTATCAATTGGAGAATGATTCACATTCTTATAGATTTGACAAAGTTCTTTAGATATTTGAGATATGAGAGCTTTGTCTGAGGAACTGTCTATAAAATCCCAGTTTTCTGCTTTACTTCTGATCTTGGCTATATTTGTTTTATTTGTACAAGAACTTTTTAATGTAATACAATCAAAATTATACATTTTACATCTCACAATGCTCTCTTGTTTGTTCATAAATTGCTCACCTACCCATTAGTCTGATAGGTACTATGTTCCATGTTTTTCACATTTTCTTGTAATAACTCTTTTTATTTCTAGGTCATATTATCCATTTTGACTTTATCTTTGTAAATGAAGTAAGATATTGGTATATGCCCAATTTCTGCCAGACTGATTTCCAGCTTTCCTAACATTTTTTTTTTTTACCAAATGATGAATTCTTATCCCCAAAACTTAAGTCTTTACACTTATCAAACATTAGGTTACTATATTCATTTGTTGCTGTAAATTGTATTTACTTTGTTACATTGATCTACCTTTCCATGTCTTAGCCCGTACCCGATAGTTTTGATAATTACTGCTTTATAATATAATTTAAGATATGGAACTGCTAAACCTCCTTTCTTTATATTTTCCCCCCAATAGTTTCTTTGATATTCTTGACCACATATAGTTGTTTTTTTTAAAGTGAGGCAATTGGGGTTAAGTGACTTGCCCAGGGTCACACAGCTAGTAAGTGTTAAGTGTCTGAGGCCGAATTTGAACTCAGGTACTCCTGACTCCAGGGCCGGTTTTCTATCCACTGCGCCACCTAGCTGCCCCCAAGACTCTTTTTTTGATTGTAGATTTCAGGTAATCCCATGATTCTTATATTTTCTCTTCTTGATCTGTTGTCTAGATAAGTTGTTTTTCTTATGTTTCACATTCTCTTCTATTTTTTTCTTTTTTAAAATTTTGTTTTATTATTTCTATGTATCTTGTAACATCATTTACTTCCCTTTGCCCAATTCTAGTTTTCAAGGAGTTGTTTACTTCCTTAAGATTCTGGTTCTCTTTTTCCAGTTGGTTGACTTTTTTTCATAATTTTCTTGGTTTTCATGGATTTTTCTCATTTTTTTCCCTAATTTTTCCTCATTCTCTCTTATTTGATTTTTAAAGTTCTTTTTAAGTCCTTCCAAGAGCTCTTTTTGGGTATGTGACCATTTGACATTGCTCTTTGGGGTAGGAGAGGCTTTTTTTCCTTTAGTATCTTCCTCTGAAAATGAACCCAGGTCTTCTCTATCCCCATAGTAGGTATCTATGGTTAGGTTCTTTCTCCTTTGATTAATCATTTTTATTTTGTTTTGTTTTTTATTTTTAGCAGCTTGTTATTATAATCACCTCTATCCCTGGGATCTCAGGTCCTTCTTACTGTTATTTTCTGAGCTTTATCCAGGGCCCAACCTCAGCACTTCTTTCCCCCTCCAAGCCACAGCCAGGGAGCCCAGCCACACTATGCTGGAAATGTTCTTGCTCCCTGAAGACTCTTCATTTTTCCCCTCTGGAGAGGGAGAGAAACCAGGAACTCAACTCTCCTATAAGTGCCCACAGCCCGCAGAATCTTGGCCCCACCACTTCTACACTCACAGAATGAGCGTTAGTTCCTTTTAGCCTTCAGCCACAGCCCAGAACCAAGTCTTGGCAGTACAGCTGGGCCTAGTATCCCTCCACAGCAGAGAGTCCTTTAATCTTCCCCTGTGCAGATATCTGGCTCCCCACACTGTGAGGTGACAATTCCTGTGACCAAGGCTGAGGCTACCTCCCAACCCAGCTGCCCCCAGGGCTTGTTTGTCATTTCTGAGGAGATAGCCTGGAGGTGTGTGTACTTCATTCAGGCTGAACCTCTGTCCCTGGGATCTTTCCTCAGGTCTTCTCTAGTTGTCCCAGGAGGACCATGGCTCTGCCCCACTCTTGTTTATTTTTGCAGCTCTACATTCACCCTGAGGCCCTATTTTGTCTTGTTTGTGGAGAAAATCTGGAAAGCTTGGAATTTTCTGGCCTACTCTGCAGGTCCTCCCAGAATCCCCTAAACGGAATTTCAAAAGCAATACATAACAAAGCATTTGCATGAAGCTGTGTACTCATGGCTTCTCCCAGACCCAGGCAATCTCTAAGACTGTCTAGGTCTAGAAGAAGCCACTGGAACATCCAAAGGCTATTGGAAACTACATAGGCCATTTGGAACCTAGTTTTGTAGGAACTACACAATTCAGTTTGCTTAGCCCCCATGGCTGATCCTTCTGCATCAGTTGAAAGTGTAGGCAGGGGGCAGCTAGGTGGCACAGTGGATGAAGCACCAGCCCTGGATTCAGGAGGACCTGAGTTAAAATCCAGACTCAGATACTTGACACTTACTAGCTGTGTGACCCTGGGCAAGTTACTTAACCCTCATTGCCCTGCAAAAAAGAGAGAGAGAGAGAGAGAGAGAGAGAGAGAGAGAGAGAGAGAGAGAGAGAGAGAGAGAGAGACTACGCAATATAAAACAATTCACAACTGATATTGGACTCACACATCCAGTAGGGTCAGTCATTAGATGGAGACTCAGGAATGCTAGATCCAAGACAGCTTAAGCATAGAGAGGGATCTGGTGCAGATTGGGACCACTGACCCTTCTACTGCTTTTTATTGTGGTTAGTTCATCCTTATGGAGCAGGGGAGAAGTAAGAAGGGGAGTTAGCAACAGGCCCCAACCAGGAACTTGTTGCTATTTTCTTCAGGTGTCCTCCTCACCTTGAGGCCTTTGTCCTTGACATCTCTTTCTTGTTTCTGCATCAATCACTTCCTTTTACACACTTCACAGACCAGGCCATGTTAGAGCTATAAGGGACTCTAGCAATCTACTAGCTCATCTCCTCTCATTTAGTTCTTTCTGCTATATCACATTGCCTCTCCATCTTTTTTTTTTTTTTTAGTGAGGCAATTGGGGGGGGTTAAGTGACTTGCCCAGGGTCACACAGCTAGTAAGTGTTAAGTGTCTGAGGCCAGATTTGAACTCAGGTACTCCTGAATCCAGGGCCGGTGCTTTACCACTGCGCCATCTAGCTGCCCCCCTCTCCATCATTTTCTGAAGAAGCAATCTAGTAGGGTTTTGGTTTTTTGAAGAAATCTAGTCTTTACATTTAGTTATAACTATATGAATGAATAAATCAAAGAAGCATTTATTAATGGGCCAAGCACTGTGCTAAGTGCCTGGGATACATACAGAAAAGACAGTCCCTGCTCGCCAGCTGCTCAAATTCAGAGAACCCATAAATGAGAATTCAGCTGCAGGGCAGATGCCTATAACAGCAGAGTTTATCTCAGGGTCCAGGAGTCATTAGGTTTTTTCAGTAGGTCAGATGATAGTCCCCAAGGAATGTGGAAGGTATAAATACAGGTCAGATGGTAAGGCTTGGTAGTACTCCATCTCACTGGAAGAAATAGAGTTGCTCAGTCAGTGTACATTTATTAAGTGCCTACTATGTTGTCAGGCACTGTCCTCAACTCTGGGAATACAAAGAAATGTAAAGTGTCTGTTCAGATTTCAGAAAAATCTGGAAAGACTTAAGTGGACTGATGCTGAGTGAAGTGAGCAGAACCAGAAGAACATCATACACAGTAACAACAACATTCTGTGATAGACTTAGCTTTTCTCAGCAATACAATGATCCAAGACAATTCCAAAGGACTCATGATAGAAAACGCTTCCCACATCTAGAAAAAAGAACTATGGAATCTGAATGCAGTTTGAACTGTAAGGTTTCTACTTTTTGTTGTTTTTTTTTTCCTTTTTTGAGGTTTTTCCTTTTTGTTCTGGTTCTTCTTTCACAACATGACTAATGCAGAAATATGTTTAATGTGATTGTACATATGTACATATGTACAATCATAGAATGCTTGCCATCTTGGGGAGGGTAGAAGGAAAAATTTGGAACTCAAAATTTTATAAAAACAAATGTTGAAAACTATCTTTACATGTTACTGGAAAATAATAGAATACTTTTATGATTAAAAAAGAGATAGTGCCTATTTTTAAAGAGCTCACTGTATAATGGAGGAGATAACATGTAAACAGTCACAGGCAGGAAAATTTGGAAATAATCAACAGAGGTAGGGCAGAATTAAGAGAGATAAGGAATTAGTGATTCTTATTTCATTCAAGCAAGTGGAACAGTGCATAGAGATTGGATAGAGTAGATAGTGGATAGAGTGGGCTTAGATTCAGGAAGACTCATCTTCCTGAGTTCAAATCTGACTTTACTTACTAGCAGTGTGACTGACCCTGGACATGTCACTTACCCCTGTTTGCCTCAGTTCCTCATTTGTAAAATGAGTTGGAAAAGGAAATGGCAAACCATTCTAGTATCTTCACCAAGAAAACTGCAAAATGGGGTCATGAAAAGTCTGAAACAACTGAACAAGAACAACAAGATCTCATCCAAATAGTATGAGCAATCATATAGCCCAGATAGGATCTGGGCAGCTGAGGCAGGGAGAAGAGAGCAAAGGAAAATCAAGAAAGTAAGGTGTCCTCTATGTAAATGGGAATGGGAAGACAGACAACAAATTCTGCAATTGCTAAGAGCCAGGGAAGTAGAATTAATGTGAGTGGAATGATTAGAAGATTCTGTGGGAGGAGTGAAAATAGTTGATAGAATTTTGTTGCCTTGGTGACCAAAGAAGGCTAAAGAGTCGCTAAATGAAACAGACAAGTCTTAACGTGGGCAGGCAGCAGTTTTTTGAGGGACTGGCAGCACGGCTGGGTATGTAAGTATAAATGCTATATTCCTTTCATTAAAGATGGAAAGATGGTGTCTTCGGCAGTGGAACAGAGTAAAGTCAATTTGGAGCCATGGGCAGTTTCTTAGCATCATCTCAGATTCCCACCTCTGCCCCTATGCCTTTCCTTTTCCCTTTTTGTCCATCTTCAGTAATTTCCAACCTTTACAAACTTTTTTTTAAAGGTTAACATAATTCTTATAAAACACTCTAAACAAACAAGTTTCTTGGTTTATACTTTATTCAAATAAAATTAATAATGTATTACAATTTAAATGCAAATAAATCTTAAAATTCAATAAAAATGTAACATACACAGATATATTTATTGATAAAATATTTTACAACGCTCAAGTTTATACTTAATTAAACTAATAACCATGATAATGCTATTCTTTTTTTTTTTTTTTTTTTTTTTTTAGGCAATGGGGGTTAAGTGACTTCCCCATGATCACACAGCTAGTAAGTGTCAAGTGTCTGAGGCCGGATCTGAACTCAGGTACTCCTGAATCCAGGGCCGGTGCCTTAACCACTGCACCATCTAGCTGCCCCCCAGATAATGCTATTCTTAATTGATAGACTTGTTTGGGGAATAAAGTTTTTTAATATGTGGTGTCATTGAAGATATTAACTTATAATTCTTTTTCAACCACCACCCAAGACAGATATTTTGTCTTTATAACAGCCTCAGGAGAAAATGCTATTTCACACAAATAAACTCTCACAAGGAGTAATAAAATTTGTATTACTTTGTTTGATAAACCAGAGATCCCCTAAATAACCCTTAGTCAAATTTCTCAGTTCATGAGCTTGTTTCTACAATCTCTCACAAGATGAACTTGTGAACTTTTCCTATTCAAATGGGGTAAGATCAAACGTGTCATCTGCCCATGGCAAATGGATTTCATATCTAATCATGTTTAAAATATCTAGATCTATAAAATAAGATGAGAATTGCTTCCTTAACTAAGTCTCTTGGGCCAACTGGGTATATTGTAGTCATCTCAAATTCAAATCTCTTCTCTTTTATTAACTTAAATATACTTGAAAATGTACATGTTGTCTCCCTCTACAGAATGTAAGCTCCTTGAAGGCAGGGACTTTAATTTTTGTCTTTTCATCCCCAGTGCCTAGAACATTATAAGCTCTTAATAAATGCTTATTAATGGATTTCATTAACATACCTTTTGCTCTATCCACTTAACATAGAAAATAGGCTAATTTTAGTTTCTAACAGTGCCAGTCCCTGGCACATAGTCAGTGAGTGTTTAATATATTAATTGTTGATTAGTCTTTATTAGTCTCACTAAGAAAAATGTTCTTTTGGTTCAAATGGCCTCCTAAGTACATTGGCATAGGAAAACCAGTATGTTTTGCAATAACATGCAAGTACCCCATGAGCTGCCTTCATATTGGCACACAATTATACAAACTATTTTTTTCTTTTTTAAAAAATAAAAGTATTTTATTATTTTCCAGTTACATGTAGAGATAGTTTTCAGCATTTGTTTATATAATATTTCCAATTTCAAATTTTTCTCCCTCCTTCCTCTCCTTCCCCCCCTCCCCTAGACAGCAGGCAATCCGATATAGGTGTTTTACATACACACACACACACACACACACACACACATACATATACATAACATTAAACATATTTCTGCTATAAGTCATGCTATAAAAGAAGAATCAGAGCAATAAGGAAAAATCTCAAAATAGAAAAACAACAGCACCAAAAACAAAAGAAATAGTATGGTTCAATCAGCAGTCATATTCCACAGTTCTTTTTTTTTTTTTTCTGGATTTGGAGAGCCTTTTCCATCATAAGTCCCCTGGAACTTTCTTGTACCATTGTATTGGTGAGAAGAATCCAGTCTATCACAGTTGATCAACACATAATGTTGATGATACTGTGTATAATGTTCTTTTGGTTCTGCTCACTTCACTCATCATCAGTTCATGCAAGTCCTTCCAGGTTTCTCTGAACTCCTCCTACTCATCGTTTCTTACAGCACAATAGAATGCCATTACATTCATATACCACAACTTGTTCAGCCATTCCCCAACTGATGGGCAACCCCTCAATTTCCAATTCCTTCTCACCACAAAAAGAGCAGCTATAAATACTTTTTTTTTTTAAGTGAGGCAATTGGGGTTAAGTGACTTGCCCAGGGTCACACAGCTAGTAAGTGTTAAGTGTCTGAAGCCGGATTTGAACTCAGGTACTCCTGACTCCAGGGCCGTTGCTCTATCCACTGTGCCACCTAGCTGCCCCTATAAATACTTTTGAACATGTGGGTCCTTTTCCCTTTTCTATGATCTCCTTGGTGGGTGTGACCTGGATAAAGGCCCAGCAAAGGAGACAGAAGGCCAGCTCAGACAGGTAGGAAGAAAACCAGGAGAGTGTAGTTGCATGCAAACCTAGAGAGAAGAGGGTGATCAAGGAGAAGAGAGTGATAGAGAATATCAAAGGAGAGAAGTCAAGGATGAGGATTGGGAAAGACTATTAGATCTGTCAATTAAAAGATTAGGAACTCAAGAGAAAAGAGTTTCAGTTTGGAAATCAGGCTGTAGAGAGTTAAAAAGAGAGTGAAAAAAGGAGGTTAATTAAAAAAACTCAAGGGGGTTGGCAGAAAAAAGGAAGAGAAATAAAGGAAAATAGCTATCAGCAATGGATGGGTCATATGAGGGTTTTCTAGAGGATATGGGAAACAGGTGTGTTTGTAGGCAGTAGAGAAGTAGACAGTAGACAGTGTGATGCAATTGAATCTCATTTTTAAAAAAATCTATTTATTTATTTATTTTAGTGAGGCAATTGGGGTTAAGTGACTTGCCCAGGGTCACACAGCTAGTAAGTGTTATGTGTCTGAGGCTGGATTTGAACTCAGGTACTCCTTACTCCAGGGCCAGTGCTCTATCCACTGCACCACCTAGCTGCCCCTGAATCTCACTTTTGTTAATCTTTTTTTTGAACTTTGTTTTCATTTTTAAAAATGGATATGTTTATTTTTTTTAAATAAAAACATTTTTATTTAAAGTTTTGAGTTCCAGATTTTATCTCTCCTTCCCTTCCTCTCCCCTCCCTGATGTGGTATACAATCAGATATAGGTTATACATGTGTAGTTATGTAAAACATTACCAGTGTATATTTATTCTTTTAAAAATCCAATAATTTTCATCACTGCTTCATGTACTACCAAGAGGGGGAAAGCATCAATTTCCTCCTTTTTTGCAAGAAACTAATCAAAGACTACTTGAAATATGCCCACTTCATCCTTTCCCTTAATCCCCATCCCCTAGGCTCAGGTCTAGGACCACCGTATTAAGTTAATTTATTATTTTGACCCTATTGGGGGTAGAGGAAGGGGGAATGCAGTTCAAATTCCATCCCCTGCTCTGAACACCTAGTCCATGTTTATTCTGTCTTCACTTTTTATTTATTTTTTCAGCCTGGCTCAGACACCACTAAGCACCCTGCCAAAGAGAACATCTTAAATGCAGAGAAATGAAGGTAATTCTTTTCTTTTGATGAGAACAGACCTTTACTGTTTTTGGCCAAATGCAAATTGCAAAACTTACAGAACACTGAACAGGTACAATATGGTTTTGAAAACAAACTATAAAAATAAGAACAGTACAAAGAGTACATTTTCATGCATGACAATATGTAATGTTTTAGTCATGAGATAAATATATTGATTTAAGCTCTCCTTTTGTCTTTTGATTTGTGAAGCAGTGTAAGGATTTTAACTATAGTAAAATATCTTTTTTTATTCTTTTAAAAACACAGTTGATATCAATCATTACTCAGAACCTTCTCCAATAATAAAGTAGTTAAGTAATAAACTGACACACTTATCATGTCTGATAGACATAATCTTTATCATCCACCTGTGAAGTTTTAACTTTGTTACCTTAAGGATAGAAATAACCTGTGATTTCATTGGCATAGTGAATTCCTGAGCGAGGAAACTCCTTTTACCAGTATAGGTTAGCACCTTCTCTGGAACTCAAAAGTGTTAGAATATTTCCTAGAATACGGAGAAGTGAATGAACTGTTCAGGTTCACAGTTCAATGTGCCCAAGGGTAGACTTGAACTCAGGTCTTTATGGCTTAGAGGACAGCTCTCTATTCAGTAGGTCACACTGTCTAAACTTTCACAATACTGATTATACTTTTGAAATCTGGAAGGCATATAATTTGCTCACACAATATCATGCTGTAAACTGTAAAATTTCAGGATAATTTTTCATGTAAAGAATCTTAAAACATTTGACAGCTCAGAAACTTGACATGAAAGGCAACAAGATATGAAAGTACAATAAGTAACCATGGGACAGGTCCCTAAAATTATCTGATCTTTTCCTCCACTGAGACTGCTTTCTGCTCTGCAGAGGTTTGTAGTTGTGAAAAGCAGAGAGTACCTTGGTTTGAGCTTTAAGCAAGGCTTGTTAACAAATCAAGTTAGACTGAAGAACCAATGTAGATACTCCTTAGAGACACTCACAGGTAGAGAGATTGTGTTGCAATGCAGCAATAGGGCTTCAGAGGTCATCATATCAAACTCCCTCACTTTATATCTGTGGGGGGAGGGAGGGAGGAGGCAAGTATAAGAAAATAACCTGTGATTTCATTGGCATAGTGAGGAGGAGGGGGAAGGGGACCCGGAAGGGGAAAGGGAGGGGAAAAGAGATTGAGAGATTGAGGTCCTCAGACTCCAAATCCACTGTGCAAGAAGATGAGAGCACTGAGGCACTAGCCAACTAGCAAATCCTCCAGTTTATGCTTACTCGGTTGTACAAGGCACTGGGGAATAGGGGTTAGGCAAAGAGTAATGCGTAGAACTTGACCTGAAAGCTGCCTTATAGGAACTTGGAGCAAGATTGACTAGAAACAAGTATAAGATATACATCCGCAAGAAAAATATTAAACCAAAAAAAATATGACAGTGATCTGAAAATTATATTAATCCAATCAATCGACAAACATTTATTAAGCACCGGGCATTGTGGTAAGCACTGGGGATGTATAAGACTGTAACTGTACCTGACCTCTCTGGGACAGTTTAGACCTGGAAAAAAAAAAGAGGAATGCAGTATCTATCCTCAGTTCTTTTGGTCTGTTGATCCCTTAAGTACATTGCATCTCTCATGTGATCATTCATTCAATAATTATCTCTTGATCTCCTACACTGTGAGGGATACAAAGATGACTTAATACAGGCCCTTTTTTGGAGGTGCTTACAGTGTAACGGGAGATAAGGAATGCAGATAAATAAGGAAGGCATATTGTACCGTGTCCTGTGAAAGAATGAAGTAAGGGCCGGTTAGTTCGTGTGGGATCCGGGGAAGAGACGGAGAACTCACCTCGGCCTATGGGGAGCAGGGGACGGGGGTTGCTCAACACCTGTTGGTCTTTTACAAGTTTAGGTTTCCAGCTGCGCCCACCCCTCTGAAACTCGGGCCACAGTGCTCCCCCAGCCCACTCCGCAGAAAAGCAATGGCCACAAAAATGGTTTTTCTGGCTCCGCCACGCATGGTCAGTCAGAACTCAAAGACTGACGGGGTCAGAGAAGTCACTTTGCACAGCACCATTCCTGAGATCCGCTTCCAGGAAACTACTTGAAATATGCAAACTTTTCTCTCCCCTCCAACCCTCCCTTCTCTCTCTCCCAGTCTCACGTCCTCGGACCTGCGTGTTAAAGTTAATGTATTCATTATTTTAGTCCCAATGGTGGTAGGGGGAAGGGCAAAGAAAGTATTCGTAGTCTAAGTGGGTCTAAGGGTCCCAAGCTGTTGGGAAACACTTCCACGTTGGAAGCTTGCCTTGCCTTTCCGAATAATAGCTGCAGTTCTAGAAATAAAGATCTATCACTAGTGCTCCTCCTCTGACTCTGAGAGATTGGTGCGCCTAGGCCGTGACGTCGTGGCAGGCTGGAAGCTGTGGAGAGGGGAGGGTTGGTTTGCGACAGTGGTTGTGGGTGTTAGCCAGGAAAGCGCGGGTGACGGGGGCAGGGAGGTTGGCTGACTGTACCTGCTGTCTTCTGAACGCCGGCTGAGCCGCCAAGAATCCCACGGCGGCGATGGAATGTTAGCACCGACAGAGTTCTATTTTCGAACGTTCTGTTGCTTTTCCCTTACGGACGCAAATCACCGACAAGACAGGGATACTGCAAAACAGGGACTTTGCCTTGGGCGTTGGGGCTGGCAGGGGGGTGGGGGGGTTACCTTCCTTCCCATCGTCCCTACTCTACTCATGTCAGGATGCTCACAGAGAGGATTATCCTGGAGACCGAGTGGAAGAAAATGATCAGGTTTGGGCTCTGGACTCATGGGGTCGACTTACGTTGCAGTCCGATCGTGTGTGTTTCCCCTTAAAAGACAAATCAATCTCTGCAGGATTGAAGAAGGGACTCTATTCCTCTTACTTCCCCAGGCCGCTGGTCCCGCTGCAGATCTATGCCTGGAGATCTCATACTGGCTCACAAACACACACTGCTAAAAAGAAGCTGGGGAAAGGAAGGGCGGTGAATGCAACAATTGAGAGAAGAATGAAAGTTTATTGGGCGCGGCTGCCGCTTTGATTTAAATTTGCTCAGGTTGAAAGCGTTGGCTTTGGTGCTTTGTGGACGCCTCATTTACTCCGGCACCCATTTGGAAATAGAGCGGGAGGGGGAAGGGTGTACTTGCAGCTTTCCTAGTGATGCAGTCACCGGTCGATGGTTTTGAGAAAGTGCACCAGTGTTTACTGCTTTCGAAAGGCTGAATCTAAGTGACTGGGTCCAGACTAGGGACATCTTCCTGCACCTCCTAATCCTTTTCTTCCCTCTATCTCGACTCCAGAGCCTCAGAGATTTCTTGTGGGACACTGGGACAGCAGGAGAAGGACGACTTCTTGGGGTTCCAGAAAGAAGCCCTTTTGGTGAAGGGAGGGGAGCTGCTCCTTCCCACGTTATTGGGGGTAGGGTTTGTGACGGGAGGGCGGGGTTATTGAAAGGCTAGTGCCTTTCAGTACAACTTTCTCCGGAGAACCTGTTGGCCATATGGTTTGGACATCTCCCTACCCCCCTGCAACAGCATCTCATCATGAAGGAATCTAAAGTTGGGAGAAGTCTCCGTCTCTGGCACTGAGCGCCCACCTTAATAGCCATTTTCGTTTCCAATCAATGGTTCCCCCGCAATGAGTCCCTTAAATAGCCAGCCCCCTTTATCGTGGGAGTAAAGGTCCCTGGAGACGGAGATGATTCTGTTTTGAGAGCCGATTGGAGTGAACAAACAGCTGCTTTTCAAAGGGACAAAAAAAGGGAGGGATATGGAGGACTTCACCACTAGGACCTATGGCACCAGTGGCCTGGACAACAGACCTCTGTTCGGAGAAACTTCGGCAAGGGTGAGCCCCGGGATTAGTTTTTTCGTGTATTTGTATGCCTTAGCTGTCTCTCCTGACATCTGTCTCTGCGGCCTGGTCCCGTGCCAATCGGCATGTGGGGCCGGAAGGAGTTTCCTAACCTGGGAATTCCCCAAACCAATGAAATCCCAGGCTAGCCCCCTTTTCCCGGGGGGGAGGGAGGGGGCTGAGGGTTGCTGGGCTTCCAAAAGTCTGCCTTCTTTAAGTCCTAGCATTACTCTGGAGAGTTTCCTTTCTACTTTAGGTATCTGAAAAGAGAACCACTCTGGGGAAAAGGTTGGCCAAGATCTTTGAAGATGGGGGTGTAGTGGAGGTGGAGGGGAGTAGAGAAAGTTCTCTATTCTCACCTGCTGTCCTTTTAGGGAGGGTGGTTAGAGATTTTTCACTTCTTCCTCTGCTACAGCTAGGGGGTTTTCCTTGCCGGAAAGCTCGTCAAGGGTTTGTAAGCCCCTGCTCTCCTTCACCAGGTGTACTTTGTACCGGGGGTGGGGGTGGGAGTGAAGAAAGGCCGCAAAGAGATTTGTTTGATTTTGGTTCCTGTTTCCCTATAATTATCGTGAAGGGTACTTTTCGTGGCCTCAGATCTTCTAAAGTACCCCAGCTTGCGTAACCCCTCCCCCCAAGTGTACTTGGTAACCTACCAACTTTGGTATGAAGTAATGGGGTGAAGTAGTAAAGGAAAGGAATATTTCCTTAATTTGAGTCAACATTGTGGGAATAGATGAAAGGAGAATTTTGGAGTGACTCAGTTGAGGGAGTAATTAGAGAAGATGGTCCAGGGAAGTCATGTGTGGTAGTGGAAAGTGCTCAGTTGTAGTTCCTCTTTGCTAGGCATGTATGTGATCTTGGGTTTTTTGGGGCTCCAATTCCTTCATCTGTGAGATGGATAGAATAGGTATATCACTTACTTGAAGATGTTAATTGTAGGGCAATTGCTTTAGCAAATCTAAATAATTAAATAACTGTGTACAAAGGGTAGTATGTGTGTGCCCTCAAATTAATTTGATGGAAAGGTCTAACAATTTGAGGGAGAGCTTCTTGTTGCTACCTCCATTACTGAATTGCTGAGTAACGGTGGGAAGGTTAACTGGTCTCTTTCCTTTATATTCCTGTTTATCCGTTAAGGGGCATTGATAATCCTTGCCACTTGGAATTGGTTATAAAGGGAGCCATGAGAAGTTTAAGGAAGGATGAAAAAGTTTGGAAGAGCTACTGGGATGGGGGGGATAGTGAGTCAGGGAGGTACAAAAATAACGATTTGCCACCGTGAGGGCCCATTTGAGATGATATACCATAAATCTGTAGTGGTTTTATGATTTTTCCCCCAGCTTCATTCAGCAGCAGGTGGGAGTTAGTCATTGAAGAATGGGTTCAAGGTAGGTTATCAACATCCCTAGGGGTTTGGCCACAGGTGGAGTCTGAAGAGCTTCATCAGCTCAGCTGAGGGGACAAGGTGAGCAACTGAAGAGATGGGGTTTCTTCCCTTCCAGGAAGGCAGGAGACCTCATGGGATACCACCTCTTTTCTTACCCCAAAGGCTAGAAACTGGTGTGAAGTAAGATGGGATTTGTCTGCTCTAGGTGATGAGACTATACAGAAAAGTCTTTGTTTTTAGTGCCTGTGCTTGCATTTCTCTGTCAAGAATGGTAAAACAAAAATAAAATGATCATTCTCTATCGGGACTCGGCCAACATTTCTGGAGAGGGAGGACAGTGTAAAGCTATAAACCTGTGAAATTATCCATGTAGGGATCTCCTGGTGTGGAACTTCTCTTCCACTGGCATTTGCAATTTGATTCATGAAGAAGTTGCCTGGAGTCACCAAGAGGTTAGGCTTGCTCAGGGCCTCACAACTAATACTGTCAGAGGTGGAACCAGCCCTCTATCCATTGTGCCAGGTTGTGCCTTTTAAAGTACATTCTGGGGGCAGCTAGGTGGCACAGTGGATAGAGCACTGGCCCTGAAGTCAGGAAGACCTGAGTTCAAACCCAGCCTCAGACACTTAATACTTACTAGCTGTGTGACCCTGGGCAAGTCACTTAACCCCAATTGCCTCAAAAAAAAAAAGAAAAAAGAAAAAAAGAAAGAAAGAAAGAGTACATTCTGGTACTTAATTTTCCTGCCCCTCACTCCTTTCTCTGGTTCCACCCCAGTGCTGGGGATGGGGGCTACCAAGTTTCTTGTCCTTGGAATTAGTTCCTAAGAAAGAGATTAGAAGCCATTTAGTCCAACTCCTCCTTCATTGTATAGTTAAAGAAACTGAGGTCCAGGGAAGTAAAATGATTTGCCCATGGTCATACAGGTAAGTACCAGAGGCAAGATCTGAAGTTGGCTCCTCTAACTCTAAGTCAGTGTTCTTTCCACCATGTTAGGACTTACAATGCTGTTTGTGGTAAACGTGAGGTTCAATTGCTCAGGAAGCAGGGAAGGCAAATCCTTTAAGGCACTTGTGTCCAAATCAGATAGAAACCAGGGCCCCTAAAGCTTCTCAAAGGACCCCTACAATTTGCATGTTGACTTAGGAAACTGCATATTAATGTTATCTATGTCATATTGTATTTTTTTTTTTTAGTGAGTCAATGGGGGTTAAGTGACTTGCCCAGAGTCACACAGCTAGTAAATGTTAAGTGTCTGAGGCCAGATTTGAACTCAGGTACTCCTGACTCCAGAGCTGGTGCTCTATCCACTGCACCACCTAGCTTCTTCTGTTCTATTGTATTTTAAAATTTTATTGCATTAAATATTTCCAATGACATTTTAATGTGGTAGGGGCCACACTCAGGAGTATTATAGTCTAAATGTGGCCTCTGCTTTTTACTGTGGGATTGAATTGATAAAAGGGCAAATGGCAAACCCCTTGAAGTTTGCAACCTTTTCTAAACTTTTCATCAGTAGACATAAGAAAACACTTTGCTGGTGCTCCGAGATAATTGGGGGGGGGCGGGGAAGATGGACTTGCAGAGTTTTGCATGTTTTGGTTACTAGAACAGCAACAAAAAGATAACAATTCAAGGTGATGTATATGCATTGGAGTTCACTGGAGGGAGTGAGCACTGAACACTGAGTGAAGTTGATATGGATGGGGAAAACCTCAAGAGGACCTGCCTTTCCTGTGGTCCTATACCACCTACCTCACTTTTTCCAATTCTTGTTGCCAATGCTAAGAAACCATACACAATAGTCACTTTTTAGGCTCTCTGATTTTGGGATGGCCACCTTTAAGGGGAGAACTCAGAGGAGGAAGTGTAGGTAGTAGACACACACAAACATAAACCCATTTTCTGGGTAACCTTTGCTGTATTTTAGACTTAAGGCTCACAAAAAAGGAGACTATTGGTAGAGAAGCTTTGGAACTTTCTTGGTCATCAGCTTAAGTAGCTTCCCCAGTAACCCTTCTATGAAGTGGGGAGGTAGTCAATCAACAAACATTTACTAAGTGCTTATTATACACCAGGCATTATGAAAGTGCTAGGGATTGATAGAAAGGCAAATTTGCCCTTTGCTTTTTTTGGGGGGGGTGAGGCAATTGGGGCTAAGTGACTTGCCCAGGGTCAGACAGCTAGTAAGTGTCAAGGGTCTGAGGCTGGATTTGAACTCAGGTCCTCCTGAATCCAGGGCTGGTGCTCTATCCACTGTGCCACCTAGCTGCCCCACCCTTTGCTTTTAAAGAGCTCCTATTTTAGTGGAAAAGACCATATATAAACAATTATGTACAAGGAAGATAGATACAGGGTAAATTGCAGGTAGTGTCTGAGGTAGGTGGCAAAGGGGCCTCTGCTCCCCTGGGAAGCTCTTTTTTTAAAAATTAAATTTATTGATGTCTTTTTGCTTTTCAGCATAGTAATTTCCACATAATCCCCCTAAGCCTTCCCTTGTAACAAAAACAAGGAAAACCAAATGGTATAAGGACTCCATCTGCCAAGTAGGCTTAATTCTGCAGCCTTTGTCCACCACCTTTCTGGAGGAAGGAGCACTTTCCCTCATCTGTTCATGACTTCACATAGCATTTTGCTTTGATTTAGTATGCTTTTTTAATTTCTTGATTATATTTAATTGACATATTGTTTCCTGGTTCTGCTTTCTTTCCACCACATAAATATGTAGCACATCATCTTATGTTTTTCTGAATTTCTCACATTTGTTGCTTCTTAATTTTTTGTAGTGCAGTGATATTTCTTTACATTCATAAAGTTATTTAACCATATTCTTATTTAGCCATAACTTATTTAGCCATTTCCAAAATGAAATACCCATGTGGTTCCTTCCTTCCTTCCCCCCCCCCCAAAAATGCTTGGAGTTATTTGTTTAGCTGTTAATCAATCAACCAAATCCTTTTGAAGGATTGTTTTTATTGATCTATTTTTGCCTTGGGGGTACCCAAAATTTGTTTAGTTGATTACAAAACTCCCAAGCCCCCATCATCCATGACATTTATTGTTTTTGGGGTTTTTTCGGTAAGGCAATTGGGGTTAAGTGACTTGCCCAGGGTCACACAGCTAGTAAGTGTTAAGTGTCTGAGGTGGGATTTGAACTCAGGTACTCCTGAATCCAGGGCCGGTGCTTTATCCACTGCGCCACCTAGCTGCCCCATCCATGACATTTAGCACAAACTCCCTATTTTTATTTTTTATTTTTGGTGGTTAAGTGACTTGCCCAGGGTCACACAGCTAGTAAGTGTCAAGTGTCTGAGGTGGGATTTGAACTCGGGTCCTCTTGACTCCAGGGTTGGTGCTTTATCCACTGTGCCACCTAGTTGCCCCCTCCCTATTATTTATTTATTTATTTTTTAGTGAGGCAGTTGGGGTTAAGTGACTTGCCCAGGGTCACACAGCTAGTAAGTGTTAAGTGTCTGAGGCCGGATTTGAACTCAGGTACTCCTGACTTCAGGGCCAGTGCTCTATCCACTTCGCCACCTAGCTGCCCCTCTCCCTATTATTTTTAATGGGAATTTAGGGTGTGGTGCTACCTGCTTTTTATTGGTAAAAATGTTTTATTTTTGCTCCTTTTGGAAAATAGTGTCATTTCTTTTGGGTCCCTCACCCTTCCCTACTAATTCCCTCAAACTCTAATATTGAGCCAAAGACAACAAATCAATACATCGTCCATATCTGAAAATGCATGACTCATTGTGGGCCTTTTATCCACCACTTCTCTTCTGGGAGGTGGGAAGCATTCTTCATCGGTTTTCTGAAGGAATGATTGATATCTGAATTGATTACAGTTTGGAAGTCTTTAAATGTTTTTCTTTACATTTTTGTGGTCATGGTGTAAATTGTTCTCCTAATCCTGCTTATTTTGTTCTCTATCACTTTAAATTGTTTCTCCCAAGTTGTCCCTAGTTATTAATATTTGTTACTTTTTATATTGTAGCAATCCATTGCATTAATACGTTAGTTTGTTAAACTAACCACCAAGTCCATTTTGTTTTCTTTATTATTTGCTACTAAGAAAAGTTCTTCCCCCAATATTTGTTCATATGAGCCCTTCTATTTTTTTTTTCCTTCTCACCAGCTTATTAGAGAACATAGTTGTTGTTTAGTTGTTTTCAGTCAAGTCTTATTCTTTGTCAGCCCATTTGGACTTTTCTTGGCAAAGATACTAGAGTGGCTTGCCATTTCCTTTTTCAGCTTATTTTATAAATGAGG
This sequence comes from Dromiciops gliroides, assembly GCF_019393635.1. Taxonomy (NCBI): domain Eukaryota; kingdom Metazoa; phylum Chordata; class Mammalia; order Microbiotheria; family Microbiotheriidae; genus Dromiciops; species Dromiciops gliroides. The sequence continues at coordinate 162,454,143 of NC_057865.1, read as the reverse complement.
AGACTGAGGCAAACAAGGGTCATGACTTGCCCAGGGTTACACAGCCCATAAATATCTGAGGCCGGATTTGAACTCATAAAGATAAGTGTTTCCAACTATTATGCCACCTTACCTGCTCAGAAAAGGTGGTACAATCTATCAAAAACAACAACAATGTAACTGGAGTTGGAAAACCCTGGATTTGAGTGAGACCTGGGTCTACCATTTACTGGCTATGTGACTTCTGTTACACCCCTTAATCAATCTAAGCCTCACTTTCCTCAAATGTAAAATGGGCTTTGTACTTGTACTATCTTTCTGGGTGGCTTTTTTTATTTTTTATTTTTTGGTGAGGCAGTTGGGGTTAAGTGACTTGCCCAGGGTCACACAGCTAGTAAGTGTTAAGTGTCTGATGTCGGATTTGAACTCAGGTCCTCCTGAATCCAGGGCCAGTGCTCTATCCACTGAGACACCTAGCTGCCCCTGTGGGTGACTATTAAATTGTAAAATGCTTTATATGGGTAAAGTTATTATTATAATGTTACGTGTGATATGTTTCTGTTAGATAACTTAAGATTGGGGCAGCTAGGTGGCACAGTGGATAGAACACTGGCCCTGGAGTCAGGAGGACCTGAATTCAAATCTGGCCTCAGACACAACACTTACTAACTGTGTGACCCTGGGCAAGTCACTTAACCCCAATTGCCTCACCCCCCCCCCCAAAAAAAAGATTGAAAACTTCTGCAACTTCCCTGGTTCCTGATTAGAATCATTAGCCATTATAAAGCTTTTTTACTCATACCCATGTCTTAATGGTTAGTATTTATATAGTGCTTTAAGGCTTGCAAATAGTTTTTACAAATATTATTCCATTTGATACAACACTGAGAGGTAGATTCTATTATCATCCCCACTTAACAAATGGGGAAATTGAGGCAGAGGTTAAATGACTTTCCTAGGGTCATATAGCTTATGAGTAAGTATCCAAGGCTGGATTTGAACTCGGGTCTTCCTGATTCTAGGTTCATAATTCTTATTGTGCCACCTATTGCTTTTACATGTATTTCTGTTTTAGCAAACTGCAGCAGCTTTCTAAGATTTCATCCCAAATCTCTGAGGCTTTGTAAACCAGTCTTACTGTCTATTCCCATGTGGGACTTCTGAGATACTTCTTATTGTACTCATAAATCTACTTCTTCCATAGAATGCATTTTTCTTCACAAAAACAAGACAAAAAAAACCGGAGAAATATTTCAGATTGTAGAATAAAAAATGTAAAGATATCTTCAGTCTCTAGAAAGTGACTGGGATTTTTCACTTCGTCTCAATCCTGTATCTTCTCTTTTCCTCTGATCTTGAGACTCTTGACTTGTAGAATAACACTGAATCCAGTTGTTACTCTTGACTAGATAGTGGTTGTATTGAACCTAATGATAAGGGGGATGATAAGGTGGGACCTCAGGCTGAGGAGAAGTTAATGAATGCACTTACAGAGTGTATGAGGGAAGGAGACTACATTTAGTGAGTGAGGATTTGACAGTCATGTTTTCTACTGTTTAGAGTTTCTTGGGAATCCCTTGCCTAGAGGTCTTCCCCTAAGAAAGGAAGTTGTCATTCCTTTCTGTCCCTTTTATATTTACCGGGGATGAAAAGGCAAATGAGAAAACCTATTGGGAATCAACCCAGAGTTCCTCTCTTCTCTTTCCCTTCCACTTTTCATAAGGTCTGTGGTGAGTGACAAAGATTTTTTTTTTTTGGTGGCCCATTGCCTAGTTCTTTCCCATTAATTCTCACTTGTGCCATTTGGCAAATGAACAAGTACAAATGACAGTGTTATAATTAATGCATAGGGTGTTTGTGTGTGTGTGTGTATGTGTGTGGGTGGTGATGGTGGTAATCTTATGTTTTACTTGATGACACAGCTGTATTTAAGATGCTCTGCCTTTGTCAGGCCTTTCCCCTGCCTGCTTATAGAGACAGAACATTGTTCTTGGCAAGCCATTGTCTTCCCAGCTTCTCTTCAAACTAGACTTCCACCCAGGGCCTTTCCATGTGAATAATATTCCTGGTCCTGCACAGAAGAGGCCTCCTTGTGGAAAATAGGCCCTGGCTGGTACAACCATTTCCCCACTAACAGGCCAGTTATTTCCTGCGCTCGTCCTAAGCAGAAGTATAATACGGTGGCCCAGGAGTTAAGTTCCGGGTGTGCCTTTGTCATTGACTACCTGTGTGGCCTTGGGAAAGTTGTTTCATCTCTCTGGGCCTCAGTTACCTCATCATTAAATTGAGAAAATTTGACTAGAGGTTTGGCTCCAAATGCTATGACGTGTATATGTTCTGACACAAGTAGGATCTTCTCCATTTTCGACTCTCTAAGCCTAACTGCGACCATTCTAAACCAGGTTGGAGTAGGGCTGCCATGTTACTTTCCTACTTCCAGTGTTAGAAGGTATTTTACTAAATGCCAGATAGGTGGTTTTGAGGCTTTCAACCTTCCTTTTTCAGAGGTAAAATGGTCATGAGAGCATTCAAACTCAATCCTGGTATTTGAAGCCCTACAGAATTTGGTCCCAATCTCTTTTTCCCCTCTTTTAATTTCAGTTGCTTTCCCTACTGGGACCCAGCCAACCAGATTGGTCTACTCGAGGCACTAGGGAGCCTTCTTCTCTGTCACTGTGCAGCTGAATCTGAACCAGCTGAAGTCCTACTACTTGTTGGAAGCTTTATCCCCATCACCTTAGGCCACAGCAAGGTTTTCCTTATTCTGAAATCACGCCCCACTAAAAATCCCATTCATATGGTCCTTGTAACTTACAATACACAGCTGTTCTGGCAGCTTTTTTGTGAGGATATTCTCTCTCCAGTAGGCCCATAAGCTCTGTGAGGGCAAGGACCACCCACAGCACCTTACAAATGACAGGCGTTTGTATTTGTTTCTTGAGCAAGTTTATCATCACGACTAGTAATTCAACTGCGCATCCTCACATTTGTGGCCATGTAGACACACCCTGTTAGTTTCTAGTTCCTAATTTTTCTAGTTGTGTCTTCAGAGCATAGCATGTTACTTTGTACAGATTAAGCACTTATAAATGCTTTGGAATTCATTTTCAGAACTGTATGTGAATAACAGACACAGTATTCCAGAACTTTACAAAGTATTCTGATCATTCCCAAAGACTCAACGATGTGGATAGTGGAGCCTCAAAGAGCAGAACTGTAACTGTTATGAGGTACCTGAGGCCTTTCCTCAGGGCTCTGACCTATATGTTTGTTTTCTTCCAGCACACTTGCAGTCTGCCTTTTTTTTTTTTTTGTGGGGCAGTAAGGGTTAAGTGACTTGCCCAGGGCCACACAGCTAGTAAGTGTCAAGTGTGTCTGGGGTCAGATTTGAACTCAGGTCCTCCTGAATCCAGGGCCAGTGCTCTATCCACTGCACCACCTAGCTCCCCCCCCCCCGTCTGCCCATCTTTTGAGGCCTACTTTCTCCCACCCCTGAGCCCACTGGCTTCTACACCCCCTATCTCTTTTGGGGGGGTTGGGATTTGGGGACAGGCCACCATCTCCCCTGACACAAATGTATCTATCCTGGGTCCTGTTCCCCCTGGGTCTGGGGACCCATGCCATGCTTTTCACAGGGGATGTCCAGGATTGGAATGATACCACAGTACACTGTCCAAGGTGGGATCCCATGGCATCTGGTACATAGAGTGCTGGGTCTGGAGTCAGAAAGATTTAAGTTCAAGTTCCCCCTCAAATGCTTATTACCTTGGACAAGTCTCCCTCACGTAGCCTCACTTTGCTCAACTGTAAAACTTGAATACTTCCCAACTGTGCTCTCCAGCTTTCCTTCAACTTTGACAGAATGGAAACGTTCCATTCCAGCAATGGGCTCGAATCTGGGAATTAGGCTTTCCACACCCCTCTTTCCTTTTGCCCAAAACAAGACTTTAGCATAGAGTTGTGTAATGGGCAATCAGTCAGTAGGCTAAGTAAGGCTAAGCTCTGGAGATACAAAAGGAGGCAAAAGACAGTCCTTGCTTATGATCTAACCGGGACAACATGCAAACAAATACATCCCGGATAAACTTGTGCAGATCATATTAGTATAGGCGGTTCTTTGTTCGAATGAAATGAGACACTTGTAGGCGATTCAACAGTTAGCAAAAGGAGGTTTACTTAGCATAGAAAGAACATTCAAAAAGGACACTGCAAACACTTTGGGTGGAAGGGCTCCCTTCTCTCCTCTCTGGTTAGCTGTGGAAGGTGGGGGGATGAAGTGGGCCTTTTTATGCCCCTGGGTGACCAGGAAGCCAGTTAGTATGGCCAGAAATCACCAGATGAGATACAATTTGTGTTTAGCACAGTGCCTAGCACATAGTAGGTATGATGAAAATGCCTATTCCCTCCTTTTCTGCCAGAAAGCTACATCAAAAGAGGTAGAAGCTTGAACCTTAGCCCCCTGGGCCAATCAGGCCTTGGTACTGTGCTTGGTAAGTTTTCAGTGAAAATAAACAACAGTTTGACTAAATGGCATGGGAATGCTTAGTGGTCCTGTCAAAAGTTGGAATCAGCTGTGTGACCCTGGGCAAGTCACTTAACCCTCATTGGGGGGGGGGAGGGAGGGGGGAGTTGGAATCAGAATACTCCATCACTCAATCTTTCACCCTTTGGGATGAACCTGCCCTGGGATCTTGGGTTTAATTTGAGATGTTTATAAACCCAGCTCAAGGAAGGACTGAAGGGTCCTCCCAGTGGACTACATCTTGGGAGGTGAGGGCATGGTAAGCCTGGAGGAGACTTTGGGGGAAACATAAGAGTTAGTCTTAGATATAGCCAGTTGAATGTGGTTGGGCCCCAGAGGGGAAAAGTTGAACAGAGGATAATTTGGGCTTGGAGTTAGGAATAGCTTCCTAAAAATTAGGGCTGTCCAAAAGTGAAATAAATGACTTGCCTTGAGAGGTGGTGGGTTCTTCTCCATGGAGGCCTTCAAGAAAAGGGTGGATGGCTATTTGGCCGTGTTAGAATAAGAATTCTTTTCGTGTATGGGTTGGGTTGGATAGCTGCTAAGGTCCTTTCCAACTACCATATCTAGCAATTGTCCCGTTTCCTTCCTCTTCTTCCTAAATGGGAGCTGTTCCAGGCCTGTTGGCTGGCTGAATGATGTGGGGTCAGGGAAGCGTGTGACAGAAGTAGAGAGAGCTGCTGTTGTAGGTGGTAGCTGTCGCCACGATCTGGAGGAGGGTTGCACTGTAACCCTGGGTACCTTCAAATCCCAATTCAAATCTCATTTTCTACAGGAAGCCTTTCCCCACTCCTAATTGTATTGCCTTCCCTCTCCTAATTATTTCTTAGTTATCTTTTATATAACTTGTTCATAGATATTTGTTTGCTTCTTCTCTCCCCCATTAGATTGTGAGCCCCTTGTGGGCAGGTACTGGTCTTTTGTTTCTTTTTTGTATCCCCAGCACTTAGCACAGTGGCTGGCACATGGTATGTAGCTGATAAATGTTGACTGAGTGAGTGATTGACTGCAGGCCCAGTGAGGTTCCCTTAGGTGAATGCTTTACCTGGTTGGGAAGTGTTGGTGTTTTTCAAGGACTGTGACTTTGTACTTCAACTATGTGGAAAGGAAACGGGAAAGGGCTGGCAGAAGATACATAGGAATGCTGGTGCTGGTGTTCTCCTTTCAACTCTGCTACTTGAACAGACTCCCAGGCTGTATGTACACGTTGATTTCTTTATACCAAATGTGACATATTTCTATCTGGAGAGAACATATTTATAGACTCCAAAAAATTCTGCTGCTTCATACACATAGATTTAAAAATGTAACGCTTTTGGTGATGCATAATTTATACAGATACATCTTTTCTACTTGCCCCTCTCAATGTGTACATGCATTCTAAATCTCTTATGAGAGAATTTTTTTTTGGTGGGGGGGAGAGAAGGACAGGCTGGTGCCTAATAGCTTTACAAAAACCCCAGATAACAAGGTAGAAAAGAATTAAGTGCACTCAAATTGCCTTTCTAGCCAGAGGTGACTGTGGGTTCTCAATGCAATATAAGCCCAGGCAACTGGCACCAAGCTAGAATGGCTTCAGGCACGGGCCAGCCATGGACTAAGCATGCATCTGTCATCTGAGGATCAGCCACAGCTAAGCTTGGACTGGTAGTTGTCAGAAGCTCATCAGAAACCAGATAATTTTCTTTTTTTTTTTTTAATAAAGCATACTAAGGTAAGGAAGGTTTCAGTCTACATCACCAGAAACGCTGCTTGGGCATGAAATCACAATTTTTTGGAAGGGATGGGGGCAGTAATAGGCTCTGTGATTTCATTGGCATAGGGAGGAAATTTCTAGTGAGGAAACACCCTCTGCCAAAGCAGATCTTTCTTAGAGAGTCGCCTAAGGTAAATGAGAAGGTAAATAATAAGGGCTAACATTTATATCGCACTTCAAAGTTTGCTAAATGCTTTAATGTACATTATTTGACCCTCAAAACAATCCTGTGGGGGTAGGCATTATTATTACCCCCATTTTACAGATGAGGAAACTGAAGCTGAGAAAGGCAAAATGACTTGCCCAAGTTCACAGAACTAGTAAGTATCTGGAGCAAGATTCAAACTTTGGTGTTGCCCACTCCAAGTCCAACATTATCTACTGGGCCATCTGGCTGCCTACAAGTTAAATGTGTGGGCCAGCTTCACTTATCAGTTTGTGGAACAGCTGGGACTTGTATCTGGTTCTTTCTCACTCCAAGGCCATCTCTCTGACCATTAAGCCACACTACCTCTATGGCATCATAGGTCCTTAACTGTAAGAAAGAGGCACTTTAGTCCCCTCAGTTTGGTATGCTGTTCAATTCAATAAGCATTTATTAAGTGCCTACTATGGGTTAGGCACTGGTCTAAGCACTGGGGATGCATAAAGAGGCAAGAGACAGTCCCTGTCCTCAAGGAGCTCACAGTCGAATGGAGGAGACAACCACTGTCCAGGAAGAGTCATCTTTAACAGTGAGTCTTGTTCCTGAGGGAAAAGGTCCTTCAAGGCTTGGTGGAGGTAGAATTTACCATATGAGGGATTGGACCCTTAGTTCTATACCATCTCTCCCTCCATTGGGGGTCAACTCATTGTTGGAGAAACCTAGGTCTCTGGAAACATAGAGAACTTTGCATTCAAATTATTGGCTTCTAAAAGATAGGGATTTGGTAACTTGTTTTGCAGAGACAGTATGGCATAGATATAAGGAGTTGGATTCAAGTCCCATTTCTGAACAAATACTGGATATGTGACTCTGCGTGTCACTTGCTCTCTCAATACCCCAGGCAACACTGTTAAGACTATAAATTGCTGACAAGGGGCCAGTCTGCATTGGAAGAGGAAGTTCCTCACTCATGGATACTCAAGAAATCACAGGTCCAGGCAAAAGACAAAAAAAAGTGCCTTCATTTCCGTAAAAGTCCTGTTCCTTTTTCCTATAGTGTGAAAGCATAGATCAAGTTTCCAAAGTGTTTATGATGATGCCCATTCGGAACTGGTCTTTCTGTAGAGAGGGAAGAGAGGTAGGAATGGACTTTTAGTTGAAGTACCTGCTTTTTTGTTTTGTTTTGTTTTTAAATTAAATAGGCAAAGAGAACAGCAGCATTTTCTCTTTGTACAACCAGTCATCCTTCTGCTTTTCCTTATCACTTTAGAACACATGAAGGCTCCCAGTGCCTTTTTCCTCATTGTAACCAATCCTCATTTCTGATAAGTGCCATGGAGAAGAGAAAGTTGGGAATAAGAGTACTTGTCTTTGGGCTCCTCTTTCTCTCTCTGCCCCACCCCCCTTTCCCTTAGCACCTTTCCCCTTGTGGAAGGAGATGGACTCTGACTGGGGCTGCATTTCTACTGCACATGAAGCTTTCTACTTATTTCATGGCTTTCCCCCGGGATTGCTGAGCTATAGTGGTGTAGGGATAGTTTCCTCACCCCGGGTTGTTGCAGCCACCCATGAAACTGATGATTGTCTTTCCTGAAACAGGTGTCTGAAGTCCAGAAATTTTGTAGCTGCCCCTAGTTGTGGAGGACCAACTGAGCCACCAGTTCTCTCTCTCCCTCCCTCCCTCCCCAGCACTGCTGGTATTGCTTTAACAGTAGCAGAACCTAAAAATCCAGTGTCATCTGGCCAGAAGCTGGCAGGAGAAGCCACTTGTCAGACTGCAGGGCTGAGCTGGCCTGGGTGCTATGAGTATCTATCTACATAATGCAGCAATGTGCTGGACAGGGCTCTGGTAGGCTCCTGTTCTCCTGGGAAGCTGCGATTTTGAGAGTTTCAAGCTTTTGGACTTCAGGGGAAAAAAACCAATCTAAAATCTAGTTGTGAAGGGGAAACTGAGGAAAATCCTACCAGATACAACTGTTCTCTAGACTCTCTTGCAGGGTAATATCAGAGATTATATCCTCAGCCCTTCCTGTAAACCCTCCTTTCTCCAAATATAAAATAGCCCAGTGAAAATTATCTGGCCTATTCACTGGATTCTAGATCAATAGCTAGAAGGAATCTCGGGGGCCATCTAGTCCAACAGCCCCATTTTGGAACTGGCAGCCTAGAGAGTTTAAGTGACTTGCCCAAGGTGACACAGGTAGTGAGTGGCAGGACCCTAGATCCAAATTATTCAGATCTTCTGGCCCCAAGCCAGGACCTTTTCATTTGTTAATGGGAATCATGTGTTTTAGAAGTTCTGGGAAAAGTTTGGACAAGGGATCCAGCCTTGAATCATTGCCTGTATAGTCTTGGAGAGTTTTCTAAGCCCCTTCTATTGTTTTTTTTTTCTCCCTTAAAAAAAAAGTTTTGCTGATGCCTTTTTGTTTTAATTTTGGTCACTTGCATATATGCCTACTCTTTCCTCCCTAATGAAGAAGGAAAAGAAAGGTAAGAAAACTCAACCCATATGTGGATACAGCATTCCACACCCATGTTCCCCTATCTCTCCAAAGGAAGGAGCATGTCTGCTGCTTTGTTAGACTAGCACAGATGCCAGGGAATCCCAGTGCTACGGATCCTCTCTTCCATTGTTGCTAAACATGTCACATGATCTCTTGCCCAACATAGATCTGGCATGGTGTACTGTGTTGATTAAATGAAATCATATACTTAAGAAAGAAATTTTGGAAAATGGGTAATTATATCTCACTCCTGGCACAGCTTTCCTCCCTTTCTCCACCCCCCATGGAGTTCTCATGCTAGTGTCATGAGTTAGTTCTGCATCCTGGAGGCAAGATAATTTCAGGGAACCTCAGGGCAGGTGGCTGTCTAGAATTCCATTCCTGGATGTTGTTTCTGGGTCCTCTGTAATACTCTGCTCCGCCTGAACAATTAGGCTTGAGGCACTCTTTCAGATCACATTCTGGAGCCAGAAGCTGGAACCCAGCAAGCTTGGAGGACCTCCTGCTTAGGACCAGTAAAAGGGAAGCTGCAGAACCCTCCCTAAAGACAGGGATAGATCAGATGACAGACTCAGAATTTTGGAGCTGCCAGTTAGACTCCCTCCTTTGAAAGATGAGGGATACAAGGCCCATGGTCTCATCTAGCTAGCACCAGAACTCATAGCCAGCCTAGGGGTCTTCCCCTCATCCCCACCTGATTCCTCCTAACTTAAGGTTACCCTGGGGCTCCTGGGTGTAGTGGAAAATGAAGGTTTAGAATAAGAAAGTCAGAGTTGAGGCTGCAGCTCCTAGAATGTGGAGCAGCCAAGTGAATTAACCTTTGAGTTGGCATTTTTCTCATCTGTAAAATGGGGGTGATGATACTTGTACCATGGACTTCCCAGAGTGGTGGAGCAAAGAACTCTGTCAACCTTCTAGCATTTCATGGGAGTAAAAATTGTTGTACTAACTGATGTAGTAGGGATGGTTTAATTGATCAAATCGATCGTGAGGTGTCCCAAAGAATTACAAGACTCAGTGACTCAGTTTTCCATTTTATTAAAATGCTGTGAGGCCGCAGGGAGAAGCACCCAAAGGAGATGGGTGTCTCAATTTGGGAGTTGGAACTGGTTATATTTATAGTGAGAAAAAGAAGGTTATCTCCTCATTATCTTAATCTTCTCCTTAAGGAGGTACATGGGAGGTCTTATCCTTATTTGGACTTCCTGGGGTCCTAAGACAATCCCCGAAGCAGGTACTTTTTTCCTGGAGGGTGTGTTTTTGGGGTTTACCTGTCATAAGGTGAACCTAAGGACATATTTGGACCTTTCGGAGCATGTTCCTAAAGACCTGCTTAAACTTATCAGACCCAGAGGGTCTCTATGTTTTTTATATCTCTTTACTTAAGATCTGATTTCTAGGTGTCCTGTCATCTAGGAATATTAATGGCTACTAATGGTTAATGGTCCCTAGTCACAGTCTCATTGATGGTGAGGGTTGATAAGGACAAACCCTCTTGGTTACTGTAAGAACACAAACCTTAGTTAACTCTTTTAGATACTATTAATAAGGACTCTAGCCTCAGTTTATCTGTTAACTCCCTTTTGCCTCCTCCATCACTAACATTGTTGCTAATATATTTAGGCTCTGGGGTTTGGAGGGTTAGTTCTGTATGGGCTACCCCCAGAGTATACATAGGGAACTCTGATGTCCTTAGCTTTTTGCAGATAGGGATCAAAACAGATTCTGGTCAACTCCCCTGGTCCCTGGGAGTAAAACTGAGGTAGAGTGTTTCCAGTAGGGACAGTAAGTAGTAAAGTGGGTCAGGACTCTGGCTCTTCAGCTCTGTGGTATAATGCAAAGTCAAAGGACTGTAGAAGAAAATAGGAGTACCCTAAATTGCTTGATCTCCCAATTATCCAGGGAACCAGAGGACTAAATGAGAACAGACCAACAATCCATTGCTGTGGCCTGGGGCAGACTCTCGGAAACAGCTCCAGCGCATATCAGTTTATCTACAGGGACTCTCCCCTTGCTTTTTTCTTTGCTAGAGGCTGGAGCTGTCAGATTGCCAATGGAATGAGGAGCTCTAGTGTTTGTCACTATCAGTCCTGGTGGGGTGGCGGATTCCCAACTGTATAGATGTCTCGATTACCAGGAACAAACAAGACCATAAATCTTAACTGCACCCCTTAAAAAAGTGACCCAGCTATTTTAAATGTCCCTTTCCTCAAGTAATGAGGGGGTGGGGGGGGAAGGGGTTGTTTCTCTTGAGATTTCCCCATGCATTGCATGCCATCTCACTGAGGAGAAATAAAATGGGTACTTGTTTAGATAACTGTGCAACCGTGCTTCACTCTGGTTTCTAATTTTGTGGGGGACAAGTTTGTTTCTCTGTCTTTCCTTCCTCCCTCCCTCCCTCGCTCGCTCCCTCCCTCGCTCGCTCCCTCCCTCGCTCGCTCCCTCCCTCCCTCGCTCGCTCCCTCCCTCGCTCGCTCGCTCGCTCCCTCCCTCGCTCGCTCGCTCCCTCCCTCGCTCGCTCGCTCCCTCCCTCGCTCGCTCCCTCCCTCCCTCGCTCGCTCCCTCCCTCCCTCGCTCGCTCCCTCCCTCGCTCGCTCGCTCCCTCCCTCGCTCGCTCCCTCCCTCCCTCGCTCGCTCCCTCCCTCCCTCCCTCCCTCCCTTCCTCCCTTCCTCCCTTCCTCCCTTCCTCCCTTCAACAGTACCATGGTTCTAGTTGTTTTACTTCTCAGGGCCTGTTTCCTCAAATGTAAAATGAGGGGTGTTCAGACCACATGTTCTTCAAGTTCCCTCTAATGCTGTGATTGTTACTTTTGTGTAAAGCTTTGATATATGGGAGAAGGAGGGCTTCACTTTGGGCAGATTACTAGCGCAAGGGAAAAGGGCAAGGAAAGAATAGTTTCTTTAAAGGACTAAACTGTTTATGGAGAGGATTATTAACAGAATTTAATATGGTATAATGGAAGGTACAGTGGACTTGCAGTTTGCATTCAAATCTAGATCCTCTCCCTTTGCCACTTTCTACTTGCACAATCCTGGACAAGTTACTTAACATCTCCTGGTCTCAGTTTCTTCATCTTTTTTTTTTTTTTTGTGGGGCAATGAGGGTTAAGTGACTTGCCCAGGGTCACATAGCAAGTAAGGGTCAAGTGTCTGAGGCTGGGTTTGAACTCAGGTCCTCCTGAATCCAGGGCCAGTACTTTATCCACTGTGCCACCTAGCTGCTCCTGTTTCCTCATCTGTAAGATGAGGAATTTAGACTAAATGATTCCTAAAGTCCCCTCCGACTCTAAATCTATGATTTATTGAAAAAAGAACACTTCCTCCTCCCTCCTTCCCCCAATTTTCAGAGCAACTGGGGGAGGGGGACAGGGAGGGGAAGAGGAAGGAAAGAACCTAACAATGAAGGTCCACATGGAAATAAATAGCACTTTAACTTAATGTGGTTTAAATTTAAAAATAAAACGAAACAATAGACAATCCAAGTGCTGCTCTATTATAGTCAAAAGGATTTGGGGTTTTAAGACTCAGGGATTAATTCCTGTTTCTTCTGCTTCCTCCCTGTGACCTTGAGCCAATATTTAACTTCTCTGAATCTATTATTTTCCCTCTGTAAAATAACAGCTGTCATTTATATCTATATCTGTATATCTCATTTGATCTTTACAACTCTATTAAGTTCTGTTATTATTCCCATTTTACAAATGAGGAAACAGAAACTCAGAGCTTAAGTGACTTGACCAGGGGCACACAGCTAACCAGTGTCTGAGGAGAGATTGGAACTCAAGTCTTCCATACTCCAAGACCAGCATTATATCCACAGGTCCTTTCTAGCTCTTAACGCTCTGATAATAACTTTTTTTTTTTGGCCGGGCAATGGGGGTTAAGTGACTTGCCCAGGGTCACACAGCTAGTAAGTGTCAAGTGTCTGAGGCTGGATTTGAACTCAGGTACTCCTGAATCCAGGGCCGGTGCTTTATCCACTGCGCCACCTAGCTGCCCCCATAACTTTTTGTTTTTTAAAGGAGAACATAAACATTTGTTCAATAAGTATTTAAAATCTTATTAGGAAAAAAACCTAGTATTGTAATTTGTCCTTGCTTCTCCTTACCAGCCTCTAAAATCTTTGGTTCCTTTTCTGTTCATGGGAACAGTATCCAGCTTAAAGCACTAGACATAAGAAATACTTAAGATGATGTTCTTACTTGAGTTCTTATCACAGTCTGTATATCACTTTATGAGCTACAAAATGCTTTACAATATTTGTTTTCTTCTCACAACACCCCTAGGAAGTAGGTGCTAATAGCCTACTCAGTTTATCAGTGAGAAAATTGAAGGTGAGAGTGAAATGACTTGCCCAGTCACACAACTATTACCTATCTGAAGGATTTGAACTCTGGTCTTCCTGACTGCTAGCACTTACAGTGCCACCAAGCCATAAGACCTTAAGCAATTTATATTATTTCTCTGACTCAGCTTCCTCATTTGTCTAATGAACTGTTTGGATTAAAAGATCTTTTAAGTTCAATGTCTAAAAACAAAAACAAAACGGTTCTTAGATATTTGGTGAAAGGATGAGGTAGTAATATAAGGGTTAGCTTAAAGCCAGAAACCTGGGTGGGGCATAGGGTATTTTCCTTTGTGTCCGGTAACCTTTTGAACTGTAAATTTTCAGGGAAAAGAGAGAATTTTAACATTTTGCTCACAAAAGGACAGGAATCCTAAAAGGAATGGGCTAGGGTTTCCTAAATCTGGCTTTTCAAGTCACTTATAACCTGACCGAACCCTAGCTACCTAATTCAGTTTCCTACTTCTCTGCCCACCCCCCACCCCCTTTCCCGCATTTTACCTCACTACTCACCTGCATGCCTGCCTTCTTCTCAAAGCTCTGTTATTCTTCCCAGATGTCTCCTAGATGTGTTTTAAGTTGTTCCTCTGGGACTAACCTGGTTCAAATTAAGGTGTCTCAAGAATCTCCTTCCTCTCTTTCCAGGACCGTGTCATTAACTTAGTTGTTGGCAGCCTGACATTTTTGCTGCTGCTGGTAAGTGGTTTTTTTTTTCTTTTAAAAAATTATGATGTAGACCTAAGTGTCTCACTCACAGTTCTGTACTTGCCACCTTCCTCCCTAGAGACGCTGCTACAGGGATCTAGAACATAGCTAGCTGAGCCAATCCTTTTTATCCAGCCTCTTTAGCTGGTAGTAGCTAAGCTGGGTTACTTTGATTTTCTTTTCTTGGAGACCACAAATGGAAAGTGAAATAGCCCGAAGAAGCCAAGGACCTGAGGTATCCCACAAAAGGAATAATCTGTCCCTTAGACAGTAGGGGTAGGGTTGGGGAAAGGGGGTTTGCTTTTCTTGTCTCTCTAGTTAATTAAAAAAAGGATTATTTTCCTTCTTTCTCTCCATCCCAGGCTAGAGCTTTTGGAGGTGTCTGTATTATATTGGCAAACATATCCTTTAAGCACTGAGGGGAATTTATTTATTTATTTTGCGGGGCAAAGAGGGTTAAGTGACTTGCTCAGGGTCACACAGCTAGTAAGTGTCAAGTGTCTGAGGTCACATTTGAACTCGGGTCCTCCTGAATCCAGGGCCAGTGCTTTATCCACCGAGCCACCTAGCCGCCCTCTGAGAGGAATTTCTTAAGACATAAAGAGGAAAAAAAGTTATCCCATATTCTAGAGCCAGAGGAAACACCACCTCAGTTCAGCCAAAGGTCATTAATGTGGTCGATACCCTGTCTTTAGCTTTAGGCCCTATGAGCCTTTAATGATTAGGATCATCTCTGATCAGTTTAAGCTTGACTTTCCTTTTGAGTGTGGAATGGCAAGGGGTTGTCACATTTCTCTGGCAAATGGGCTGTTTGTTCTCCCTGCATAGGCAAAGTTGAACCTAAATAGGTGTTAGTGGTAAAATCAAAATGAATTTAGCTTGCTTCTATCACCTGGGTTTTTGAGGGTGAGGTGGAACTGGGAACATGGGGTTGAAGTGTAGAAGAAACTAGATTATTCTAGGGTTGAGGCTGGGGTTTTGTAGAATATTAGCAGATGATCAGCAAATATATATGAAGATGACTTCTAGGAATCCCTTGCCTCTTTATTTTCCTTGATAGAAGCATTCAGAATAAACAGAATAAATAGAAGTTAATTTCAAACTTCTTTGGATCCACTCCCACTAAGGCAGGGGTACGGGACAGGATATTTTTTTCGTTTTTTCAAAATTGCTGTAAGCCCTTTAAGACTGCTTCCAGTCTCTGTTGGTTAAAGAGGCTAAGGATTGGAAAGGTTAAGGCTTTAATACTTTTTATTCCCTCATTTCTTTTTTTTGGCTGGGCAATTGAGGTTAAGTGACTTGCCCAGGGTCACACAGCTAGTAAGTGTTAAGTGTCTGAGGCCACATTTGAACTCGGGTCCTCTTGAATCAAGGACTGGTGCTCTATCATTTCTAATGGAAACAAATATTTGAGAGTTATTTCAAAGTATCATTTTTTTCCCATATAGGTAACTCTGATCAGTGCTTTTGTTTTCCCTCAACTACCTCCAAAACCACTGAATATATTTTTTGCTGTTTGCATCTCCTTGAGTTGCATTACTGCCTGCATACTTGTAAGTATGATTTGCAATTTTAAATTATTCTTCTCTGAGAAGTACTGTTCAGTTTTAGTGGGCTTGGTGCTGTTTAGGACACAGGGCAGTGGTTTCTTAATTCTGGTTTGGTAACTGGAGAAAATATATCATGTATTTTCATGAACATTCCATTACCATAAACAGCATGTGTTGCAATTCTCAAAATAAGTGTTACTTAAAAAAAAAAATCTCCCTTTGGAGGGGCAAGGGGGGAGCTTCCACAGTATTTGAACTGAATCACTGCTTTAGTGCTATGATACTTTTGCCTAGGAGTTTAAAGCAATAATATTCAAAGTGGATCCCAGTGTACAGTTGATGACATAGCTGGTAAATTAGAACATAATCCTCTTTACCAAGCTCGTACTTTAAACTGAGTAAAGTCCAAATGAATGAGTTATTATGTATGCCCTTTTAAGGGGAGATGGTGCATTATGGGTAGTGTGAGCTTCATCTTTGTGATAAAGGGCCTTTTGCCCTTCCTTTGCCCAGTTTCACATTTCAAACACCATTGTATTCTACAAGAGCAGTGAGCAGATCTCCCAAAATGGAAATTGCTAATGCTTAAAGTTTCTGGCCAGTTTTATAACCATAAAAGCCCTTCCCAATCAGACACATACATACCTCTCAGTGGTAAGTGTTCTTTCAAGAAAGGTAATCAAATGATTCTATTGCTTGCCACTTCTGCTGCTTACATTGTTAGAAATATTGAGATACAAAGATCATTGTTTGGATAACAACAACAAAAAAATAGGTGTCACCTACTTAAACAATCATCACACCTGGCTTCTAGAACTTGGGAGGGATAAATAAGGCATAATTTTTGGGAACACATTTCCCCCTTTCCCAATGTGAAAACCTCTTGAGATGTGATACATAGCTGAAAAAAGAAAATGGAGTCATCAGTAATAAGGTATGTCCCATGGACACTTAATGTCCCAGACGAATCAAATGATTTTAAAAGCAGAGCCTATTTTTGGAGACTTGATTTTTGCTTTCACCCAGGGCCTCCCAGATTGGAATGATGATTTAACCAATTAGGGTATTTTGAACATTTCTAGGAAATGGGAATTGCCATTTTCTCGACTATTCCCTTAATGAGCTCTGAGAAATAATATGCTTTGTTTCAGCTTTGAACTCTGGAAAATGGGTGTAGATGTGAATAGGTGTAGGCACTGGCTTAAAAGCATGTTAATTAAGTCTTCCTACTTATATTTGAATTATGAAAGGGGGAAGGACATTGACCAGAGAAGCACAAGGTTTAAACATTTCTGTGAATGTAAGGTAGAGAGAATAAGAGTCAAAAGTCTTATGCTGTAGGATCAGAACATAACAAGTACTTGTCCTCATCCATGTGACTCAAAGTAGGGGGAAGGAGAATTAATTGCATTATGAATTATAGTACTAAAAATATTTAAATGCCGGTCCTTCACCTAATTTGATTTTTTCTTCCTTCCCCAATTCTTTTCCTTTAGATTTACTGGTATCGACAAGGAGATCTGGAACCGAAATTTAGAAATCTAATTTACTATATCTTATTTTCTATCATCATGTTATGTATATGTGCCAACCTGTACTTCCACGATGTAGGAAAGTGATGCTGCCAACCAATAAAACTAAGACTGTTCACAGCTACAAATTAGGACTCTGAATAAGAATTCTGGGTAAAGTAAACCGAAGATGAAGCAAGATTGTGCAGGAATTCAATACATGATTTTCATGTTAACTGCAAATCTAAATTCCCTCTTGTTTGGGAGCCAAGACATTGTGCTTTTCCTTTTTAAAGAGCTGATGTTGCACTTATGAACATTCCACACGTAGGGATTCAGAATGGCACAAGTTATTTTTGCTTTTGAAATCTTACTTTTTTTTTTTTTTACAATGTACTATAGCACTGGGAAGGGGTTATATAACAAACGACATCTTAGAGCTCTAAGACAAATATTCTTTTATTTCTGTTAAACTGAATATACAATTATTTTGTTCCCTATGCAACCAACCATTGCTTGTAACTACAATTTAATTTCACATTAACCAAAAAAAGCACATTAGATGGTAAAAAGACAAAACTCTGATTGTGAAAATCTAATTACAATAATAAATAAAATAATTTATACAAGGGTTTTTTTTTTAACTCTTCTATAGGGATCATATTCATCAAAGCCACACAGGTCCATCAGTCTTGTCTTGGCTAAAATGCTTCTAATACAGGAATGACTTCTTGATTTGTTTCCTTCTTCCATTCCACAAGCCAATTTAAAAACAAACCCCTGAGCAGGAGAGTCTGCTATACCATACCTCCACTTGACCACCTGTCTCCCATACCATCAGTGGTTCAATGTTGCCTTTAGTGTAATAAATCAGCTAAGCAGTAGCTGCCTGGTATTCTGGGAAGGCAACATTACTACCCCTTCCTAGAGGTTGAAAGGGCCACCTTTATTTTAGTCAGGGCAGTGGCTTCTTGAATGGTTGGAGTGTGAGAGAAAGACTACTCTCCTCTAGGTTTTCCCTTTTTAAAAACAACTGTACTGTAGCTGAGTTTTCTTCAGTATCTATTAATGCTTTCATGACTAAACCCAACCCTCACCACTAGCAATGGATCAGCCAGAAGCAGTCTTCATGAGAGGATGCAATCATCTTGTTTTTAATTCTTTATACAAGAGATGTTCCACCTCAGTGTCAAACACTAGTAAAATAGGTAGAAATAGCCAATGCTGTTGTATGAGGCCATTAGTACCCTTTAAACCACACAGATGTGCAAACTTTTCTCTGAAACTTATCCAGGTACAAACTTGGTAGCTGGAAAGAAGAGTTCTCATAGATTGTTCTCATAGTTAAGCACCTTTGCTCACCTAAAGTGGAACAGTTGGGTTTTGGTGGTTCTAACTCCTTTCTCGGGACCAGAAGTGAGCAAAATCCCTTCCTGATAACTTAGCTGGCAACACTAAATGTAACGGATCTCCACAACCAAGAACTCGACAGTGTCAGTTAAAGTGGGCCTCAGGCAAGTGTGTACTCACACATGAGGTAAAAAGTCTCAATAGCAACAACAGTGTGCATGACTTAAACACTGTAGCTATTTTAAAACTATAAGAACGGTAAATTAAGCCTCTTGTCAGTAGGGCTTCTCCTTTTTCTGGAAGTGGTGCCAGCACAGGGTTTTGAGAGCAGCTTCCTTGTTCAAACTGCCCTGTAATGAGCATGTACTTAATGGCAGTTGACCAAATCTTCAACATCCTTTGAGTCTTCTGAAATAGGACTGTCCAGGGATGATCCAATAATATGTGATTCTTCTTGGTGATGATGTAGGATGGGATCTGTAACAAGTTATATATTAAGAGCCTAAGCAAGGGCAATTGTGCTGCTGACAAATCCTGAAGCTATTCACTGGTAATTAAAGCCTTAAGGAGAAAGCATATTTTTTCTACCAAATTTTTATTGGTAGAAAATTTGGTAGAAAATGTATTAGTAACTGCCTTTGACTCATCATGAATTAAAAATGTATTACTGCCACAGCCCACCCATAATATTTCTAGTTTTGGGAGGTTTAAAAAACAAAGGTTAATTATAAACCAGGAAAGTATACGGAATGAGAAGTCTAAATGGTGTGTTAAATAGTCTGGGAAAGAAAATGCGCACAAGCCTAAGAGGTTTTGAGGCTGGACTCATTACAGGTGAAATCTATAAAAGTGTTGTGCCATATTACCTGTTAGTGTTGTCAGAGGCAAGACAGATTCATGATCTATATCATCTGCTGTCTGGATAAATCCACGTGGTGAAGGAACGATAAGTATTGTTTCATCATCAAGTGTGGACTGATCAACTTGTTCTTCTATAGTAGGAGAGTCCAGGTCCTATACAATTTAACGACGGACAAAAAGTGATAAAGAGAAATTTGCTTTCAACTACTTAGAGAATTCCAGCTTCAATTCAGCCTTTTAGACCCCAACTACTTATTTTTATTTCTACTTATTCCTGTAAAGACTATTTATTTGGGGCTCACTAGATTAATATTTTTTATAGAAATGATAATTAAGCTGAACAAATTCTTTTAATTAAACTGAATGAGCTAATTTAATGTGTTAGATTGTAAGAATAGCATATTTTCAATGATTGAGACAATAACTGAAATGGAACTCAGAATTGGAACTATTTTAGATGAAATACTGAACATGGCCTTTTTTTTTTTGGAGGAAAGATTGGATAACATTTAAGTTTTAAAGCTTAAAAACAATCTGGTAAATTAGTGGCTTTAGCTACACAAAACAATATTTTGTCGGGGAAAATGGTGTTTTAATAACTTAGTATCAACCTCATCCCTGGAGGACTACCTGACTCAATGGAATAAAGTATTCATTAATGTAAATTAAATCTTAATAATACACTGAAATAAATACTGGCAGTACTTTACAACCCAAGAAGTAATTTAAAGAAAGTAAGGGAATTATCTCCCAAATAGATAAATTAAAGGTGGTTCTCAACTTTAAAATGTTGGGATTTCAGTTATACAAGCCTGTGGTTTTAATCTTGTTACTTTCCCATAGAAACAAGTTATAACCCAAAAGCCTATTTAACCCATGTCTCTTAAAAGAGATGACCAGTGACAACTATAGAAATATGGTCACCTTATTACATACTTTTTTTTTTTTTGAGGGAAATGTATTCTGAGTTTGAAGCTGGCCCCATCAAGGTGGCCTGGGTGAACAAAGTAGTCCCTAATTAGGGAGTGGAATGATATTTTATGTGTATCTCCAGCTTCTCCAGAAAACATGATATCCAAGTACTCTGATATCTCATGGAGGTTATGCTGGAAGGCTCTACTAGGCTAAAGGCTTTGAGTATAGTCCTGATGACAGTCTGCACTTCGAGGAATACCACGGCCTGTTCAAAGATGAGCATAATTAGTAGGCTGAGTAGCAGGTCAATAATTCTTTGGCCAAGGCAAATCATGGAACAGTTCTGTGTGTACCCCTGTTAACTTCTGCGATGAAAGTTGGAGAGTGATGGAAAAGGGGACAAAAAATGCTAAAAATAAGTTTTTATACCTTTTATAAACATTAATTATTAGTACTCTAAATTTTAAATCTTTGTGTAACAAAGTTGACCACTGCTGAAGAAGGTGAACCATACTGGTGTTAACCTCCTTGCTATAAATAAGAACAGAAGACATAGGGAAGAAGTTGCAGACAAATGGAAAAATAGTTCATGATTTCTCCTTGCAAAGACAAAGGAATTGACAGAATTGCTTTCAATCACATACCCAAATGGAACAGGAAATATCACTTCAAATAAAATTTGGATCAGCTTACCTTGTAGGGCTCATGATTGCCTTAAGAATAAAAAGTGCCACTTTAAGATCACACAGTTTATGCACTAATTTATGTGTGTGCCAACTATCTTCAATATTTGATCAGGGGTAAGATCTTCTGTGGAGCATTTCTGAGAAGGCATCAATGAGGACTGCACAGGATGAGAAGTCAGGAATGGGTTTTTGATCTGCACACCTGCAGGGATTCCAGATCCCTTCAAGTACTTAAGTATTCTTCCTCAGTGCAAGGCACTTGATGAATGTTGAATCCAAAGAACAGAATTTAAAGTACTGGGAGATGGGGGTGGGGGAGGGAGGTCTGGATAAATGAAGACAGCAGAGGAAATTATGAGGACTAAGACATGGACACAAGATTGAATTTCCCTTCCTCTTCTCTTCCATTCTCCTGGTATGATCAGTGATGGTGCTAGGATTCAAGGAACTGCATTTAAAGGCTGGGAGGGTAAAATAGGGCCTTGCTTCCTTACCTTCCCTACCCCCCAGTGACTGACTAGCACTGGGGCAAGAAGAGAGGTGGGGACTGCCTCTTGTGTGAGAGAATAAGGTGTTGGCAGCAAGTTAAGTAGAGTGTGGATTGTCTGTATTCCCAGAAGAGAGCTGGTATAAGAAAATCAAGCTCCATTTACTTATTCAATAAAACTTGCATTAATCGAACACTCAGTTAAGTGTACAATGAAGGAATTTTGAAGAATTACTATGAGTGGGAGCCTGCTAATTTTGTTTTCATATAAGAGTAGCTAACATTTAAGTTGCCCCATTTTACAGTTGAGAAAACAGAGGCAAAAAGAGGCTAAGTGATTTGCCCAGGACCTCACCCTTGGTAAATGTCTGAGGCTGGACTGAACTTGGGTCTTCAGCTGCTGTTCCACCAGCTGCCCAGAAATGGTCCTGATGAGTGTTGTCTCTATAGCTTTGGAGATGTGAATAGAGATGCCATCTCTTTCTGAATACGTCTTTTTTTTTTTTTTGGCAGGGCAATGAGGGTTAAATGACTTTCCCAGGGTCACACAGCTAGTAAGTGTCAAGTGTCTGAGGTCATATTTGAACTCTGATCCCCCTGAATCCAGGGCTGGTGCTTTATCCACCGAACCACCTAGCTGCCCCTGAACACATTAAAAAAAAAATTTACTGATACATCTTATTTTTACATCACATTCATTTCTGGATATACTGCCCCAGCTTTATGAAGCCCTCTCCCTCCCTGCCAAAACACTGAACCAATGATGAAATAAAACACTGCTAAACAGATAGAGGACACCTCTACTTTGCCTAAAGATCACCAACTGAAACTGATGCATTTAGCCTATGAAGCTGTTATTGAGAGAGACTGAGCTTAGGATGGCCGTTATCCAACAGCCTTCAAACTATGAGGCAAAAGAGGCAACCCAGAATATGCTTTCCCATCCTGTAAAAGGTTAAGAGGTGACATTTAATGTTGCCCAGGTGTAGCCAATCTGGTTTCTGGCAGCCCAGGTATAAATCTACCTCAAGGTTTTCCTTAGAGAAATAGTAAGAGTTTGCAAGTTCAATGCACACCCCCAATCTACAGCAGAGATCTGCTTATAAAGGCTGTATAGCTCCAGGGCTATTTCAGAAAAGAAGGAAAGCCATCTTTTAAAAAGCAAGCTGCCCTAGGTGGAGCAGTGGATAAAGCACTGGCCTTGGATTCAGGAGTACCTGAGTTCAAATCCACCCTCAGACACTTGACACTTACTAGCTGTGTGACCCTGGGCAAGTCACTTAACCCTCATTGCCCCGCAAAAAAAAAAAAAAAAAGCAAGCTGCCCCTGTTTCATAAAATAGCTGCCTTTTATAATGTTCCCTGTTACATACCCAAGCAGATGTAAGAAACAAAGGCTTGCTTTCAAGCCATTCATATTAAATTCTTCTCTCCTAACGTTATTTATGTCACATTACCACAATCACTGGTTGAAGAAAACCTATAGTAGCTATAACATGTAACAGGAACAAAACTACCTTAAAGATCTGTATGATATTCTCTTATGCTTAGGCAGCTAGGTGGTGAAGTGGATACAGTGCTGGGACTGGAGTTAGGAAAGACCTGAGTTCAAATCCAGCCATAGCAACTAGTTGTATGACCGTGGGAAAGTCACTTAATCTGTTTGCCTCAGTTTCTTCATCTGTAAAATGAGGATCATAATAGCACCTACACCTCAGGGTTGTTGTGAGGATCAAATGTGATAACATTTGTAAAGTACTTAGCACAATGCCTAGCAGATAGGAAGCACTATCTATATAAATGCTAGCTATTATTATCATTGTCAATTTAGGAAGCAAGAGCCCAAATCATCACCATCTCTGAACCTAGAAAGGATTAGGAAAGATCCATTGGGTTAAAAATAATAGGGAAATTTTAATATTTTGATGAAGAAAGTTATTTAACAAATGTGCTTAGGGCAGCAATTCCTTCTAGTATCTCCCTCCGCCCAAGAGTAAGCCACTTTCAGGGATCAGACAAGTGCCCCCTTAGGTATTTTTACTCATAAGAACTTTCTCACCTCAGTAACATAAGCACTGGCTAAAGCAGATGGGGAATCCTCTTCTTGCTTGAGGTCTGTGACAGAAATTTCTTCTTCAGTTCTGACCATCATACTATCTATTAGTTCGGTGCTATTCTGGTCACTGAACTTGGAGTCACAAGCATCACTGAATGATCTTTCATTGACCAGTTTAGGCTGATGGATTGCATCTGGAAAAGTGTCTGCTTCTAGGGTATCTGGAGGGTCAGTCAAATCAGCTGATTGAATGTCAGTATCTACTGTTAGTTCTGCTTGGGATATAGAAGAAGTGATGTCCTCGGTGGCAACAGTCCGAATGATGACACTTGGCGTGTGGCACTGTACAGTGACATTGTCATTTGTATTCAACAAATGTTCTGGCTATTAAAAAAAATGCAAAAAGTCAGGAACAAAATGTGAATAATTACTGAACTCTATACGAGTTCAGTATACAAACTCTAGTCCTTTACTTATGAAAGCTTGATATATTGATGATCCATACTTGGTGCACCATGGACATGTGGCATTTAAAACGTACCGCCTGAGGGAACTGAGGCCTCAAAGTGCTTGTCCCTCTGGTGTTCCTCCCAGTGGCCATCATCACCCCCTCCCCCCCAATCCTTACAATTGGTGTGGCATTCTAAAATGTCCACTGAAGGGACATGCTTCTCATTAGATGATTATGGGATGTGTTCCTGCTGCCTCTAGTTGAAACAAACAACCTTTTCTGCTCTTTTCATATCTTTTCCCCAGCTATCTTGTATATTCTTAGAGATTCAATTTGGACAAAGATGACCCTCAAATCTGTATCTCAAGCCCTTATGTTTCTTAGGAGCACCAATACTATATGTCCAACTAGTTGCTCAACACTTCCTTTTGAAATATGCTACAACCACTTCAAACTCAAAATATTTAAAAGTGAACTCATAATCTTCCCTCTAAAACTGTCCCGTCTCTTTCTTTTGGTCAATGGCACTAACATTCTCCCAGTTTCAAAACTTTGGAATTATCTTTTACTCTATTCCTATTCTTCTGGCCTCATCATCTCCAAATTATCATCAGATACTAGAGTTTCTTCCTTCCCAGTACTTCTCCCATGTCTCCTTTTCTTCCCACAACCACGGCCCCTAGCTCAAGCCCTTTTCACATCATACCTACACTTCTTCCTTGCTTTAATTCTTTTCTTGCATTCTGCACACAAATGCCCTATTAATCTTCCTTTAAAAATCACTTTGTCACCCCCTTGCTAAATAAAACAAAAAAACCCTCTTCCAACGGCTCATGTTTTTAATAAGTCCAAGCTCTTTAGGTTGGATGATCAAGATCTTTTACAATTTGATAATGGCCTGTTTCTGTTTTTTTGTTTTTGTGGGGCAATGGGGCTTAAGTGACTTGCCCAGGGTCACACAGCTAGTAAGTTTCAAGTGTCTGAGACTGGATTTGAACTCAGGTACTCCTGAATCCAGGGCCGGTGCTTTATCCACTGTGCCACCTAGCCGCCCCCCCCCCCCTTTTAAAAGTGAGGCAATTGGGGTTAAGTGACTTTCCCAGGGTCACACAACTACTAAGTGTCAAGTGTCTGAGGCTGGATTTGAACTCAGGTACTCCTAACTCTAGGGCCAGTGCTCTATCCACTGCGCCACCTAGCTGCCCCTTGGTTTTGTTTTTCAAATTACTTTCCATTACTTGACTATATGGACTCCCTGGTCCAGTCACATTGATTTATTCACTGTTTCTGCAATATACTTTACATTGTTGTATGTGAAACACTTCCTGTTCTTCACCCATACAAATACTATTCAAGTGTGAAGAGACAACTCAAACTCACCTTCTTTCATATACCTTTCCTGATCACTAGAGCTCAGTGATTTCTTCCTCTTCTGAATTCCAATAGCACTTAGTTTTGGAAAGTCATGTGGCAACTAATTATGTAAAGTCTGATAATATATGTTTTTAAATACTTCATTGTTATTTAACTTTTCACATGTTTAGTATTTATCTGCCTTAGATATCTACAGGGTTTAATTTATTGAAATGAATGCATTTTCCCACAAAATAATGCTATTAAAGATGATTGTATAAGAAGGCAGACTACCTAAGACGATGTGTACACCACTGTAGCTGTAAAACATATCCAATCAGGGACAGGTATGATCTTTAGTGAAAGCAAGGAATAAGATAACTCAAGTGTGGTATTAATATCATGAAACATTCAAAGATTGAGGGGAAAGTCTTGGGTAGATCTTGTTATGACAACTGTGAAGGATTTTGATCTGCACCAGTGAAGAGAATACTCATAGTGCTATGCTCTCAGATTTACTGAAGCATATTTTATGACAGAGGTGTCAAATTCAAGGCTTGAGGGCCACAAGTGGCCCTCAACACTCCAGAATATGGCTGGAACCAGACTAACATGTCATCAGGAAATATTTAACAAAAATAAAAATACAATAAAATAATGTTAATTTGTTGTTTTCTAAGTTAACATGTGGCCTGCGGGGATTCATTTCTATTTTGAGTTTGACATCACTGATTTTTTGGTACTATTAATATTTTAGTTGAATTCTATTAGGGGTTAAATAAACTTTTTGTAATCTAGCCACCATGTATAAGTGTTTTTGAAAGGGAAAATTTATCTTGAATTCCAAACAGCTAATTTTGGAACAAGCTTTTGGAATGCAGCCCATTTACAAGACATAAACTACCTGTGCTGACTTTTCTTAGAATTCACCGAGTTCCATTCTTTCTAAACAAATTTGAAAACTCAAGGTGTCTGCCTTCTTAAGAGTTTTATGAACACTACATACAGATAAGGCATGTACAATAATCTGCTCTGGTGAAGCAGGTGCAGCAGTGGTTGTCAGAGTCACAGTGGGACTGGCAGTCAGTGTTAAGGGAAGGCCTTGGCTTGAGCTTGTCTGAAGCAAGTAGGTGCCTGGAGTTCCAGTGGGCTGTAAATGGAAAGACTAAAGGAAGAAGAAAAATACAAATAAGCACAGAATGTCCAATTACTGATTAACTCAGCCTTGAAAATTAACCAGAACTGAAAAAAAAATGTAGTTTACCCAAGAACACAGTCAT
Source organism: Dromiciops gliroides (assembly GCF_019393635.1). Taxonomy (NCBI): domain Eukaryota; kingdom Metazoa; phylum Chordata; class Mammalia; order Microbiotheria; family Microbiotheriidae; genus Dromiciops; species Dromiciops gliroides. Next base: position 162,427,687 of record NC_057865.1, on the reverse strand, counting down.
GTTTCTCCCAAAAGGTATATCAAATAGTGAAGATGAGGGGTATTGGTGTTCTTACCTGTCAAACGTCATTATACATGCTGGCATAATAGTTTAGTTACTTTTCTATATCTGCCTGCCGCCTGTCTCCTTGGACACTTGTTGATGGACACTTCTCTACCATTGCTACTGGGGCCCAGTAGTAATAGGGTTGTGCTATCAATCCTGAGTAACTGAAATTTGCCTATCTTCAATCATCTCATAACACAATCTGTGTTACATAAAAAATTCTGTTCCTTGGTTTAGTGGTATAGATCAAATCAACTTATTTTAGTCTAAGCATTTTAAAATGAGGGGGTTCACCACGTTGAGGACATTCATTTTTCTTAACAGAAAGCTCACCATTTCTATTGGTGAGAAAATTGTGGTATATGTGCTATTAAGCATATCCACATAGACGGCTGTTTTGTTCAAGGAACTGAACTGCCTCCCTCCTGAAACAACAAAGTCCTATCTAGATCTCACAACAAAGGGATAAAAAATATATAGCCTTATGCATTCACCTCAAATTTCCCTTCCTTATATTTTTATACAGGGTTCTCTGTAATGACTGCAGTACAGAGGCTAACATGGGATAGAAGTTTTGAGAGTTCTACTTCTGGTATCAAATTGAATTCTTTCCCCTGAATTATGCTTAGTAACTACTAAGTAAAATAATTGTATACTTTCTTTCAAATATAAAGCCTCACATTAGACACAAAGCAGTACCTTATTAAATAAAATGTTACCTTCCAACCAGTTGCTTACTCATTTATCTATAACTGGGGCAACAGGTAGATACCGGGAAAGGAAAATTGCGTGTAGTCATTTTCTGGGAGGTGGTACTCATTACTCGACGAGGCTTGTCCTAGATAACTAACCTACCTTCATCATAACTAATTAATTTGCAGGCAATAAACAAAAACTAGAGTGCATCTTTTTGTTGTTGTTGTTTTGTTTTGTTTTTTGGGGGGTGGGGTACATTTTTTACTTAAACAGATGAATAAATCAATGACAAATTCCTATCTGAATATTTTGGATTAAACCAGAACTACATATTGAGATAAAAAGTGAGTTACTCCTAGGCTCATCCAAAACAAAAATTGGGCAAGAACACAGGTGTGCTATTCTAAAGTGGCCTGCATTCTCTCACACTGCCACACTTGATTCCAGCTCATGGGAATTGGAGAAATGGACTGGTGGTCTTGTAAAGAAAAGTGGAGAGATGGCTGAAAGAGTGTAAAAAGTTTTTAAAAGCTGTAATTTCCGATGGGGCAAACAATAAAGAAAGGTACATTCCAAAAGGCTCTACATAAGTGTGGTGATGGTTCCAGAGAGGCTACATCTTTTGCCCAAGTTCACAGTTAATTATAATAACAGAACTGGGACTGGAACCCAGGTCTCTTAGCCTAATGCTTTCTACAATACCACACTTGATTATTTTTGGAGAATAAATGTGGAACGCAACATAATGAAATAACAATTATTTGCCTAAGGGGACATGACTAAAAGAAGCATCCTTGAGGAAAAACCCAACAAGAAACACATAAGAGAGTCCAGCCCCTGCCCCCCTTACCTTTGAGAGCAGTTGGGGTAGTCTGCACATACACCCTTGAAAGCACATTAATGTTCTAGTTGTAGAAACTTGTTTTTATTTCTTGTCTTATACCAGATAATAGGAAAGACTGGGTTTGGGGCCCCTCCCCCTCCCCTAGTAACTACCTATGAGTCTGGGTTCTCAGCTTCCCTTTCTGTAAAATGAAGGTATTCGAGCTCAATAAGCCCTTCCAGCTGTAGCATACTGTGATTCTAGGATTCTCCTTTATTGCCAAGAAGCAAAAAGAGGTATTTTATTTGTTGCCACTTTATTATTCTTATTAGTTAATGCTTTGAATTTCCCAATGAAGTGATTTAATGAGTCACAGTAACTTTTATTTTTAATAGGGAGCTATGAAAACAAGGATTAAAGCATAGATAATACTTACTGGGAGAATCTCAAATGTCTGTAGTGTACCACTGTTTAGTGTTATGGTCTCAGAGTCGACAGTAGCAGCAGGGGATTCTGTTGAAGCTGTATTAAAAGCAAAAAGAGGGCAGGAAACTCACTTGGAGGTAGTCAAGTCCTAGGATGATTCAATGGTGAGGTACACAGGGTAAAATACCACTGACTGGAGTAGAGACAGAAGAAAGCTAACAGAGAGATTTTACGGAATCTCAGAATTGGAAAAAACCTCACAAGTCTACTAGTTCAACTTGCATGTGAACAAGAAACTTTTTTTTTTTTTGGGTGAGGCAGTTGGGGTTAAGTGACTTGCCCAGGGTCACACAGCTAGTAAGTGTCAAGTGTCTGAGGCCGGATTTGAACTCAGGTCCTCCTGAATCCAGGGCCGGTGCTTTATCCACTGCGCCACCTAGCTGCCCCAAGAATATCTTTTAAAACTTACTAAATACAAATGGTCACTCAGCATTTATATAAAGACCTTCACTAGAGGGGGGAGGGAAAAAGGGATGAGGACAGGGATGGGAGAGACAAACCAGTCCAAGTTTGGATAGCTGTTTTGAAGTGTAGTCTTATAAATGTAAAAACAAACCAACATTTACATAGCATTTTAAGGTTTGTTTAGTGCTTTCCATCATTTAACAAGCATTTATCAAGTGCATATCTTATTCTTATCTGATCTTCAGATAAGCAACCCTATGAAGTAGCTTGCACTATTAGCCCATTTTATAGATGAGGAAAACAAGGCTTAGAGAGGTTTGGTGACTTCCTTAGGATCACACAGTAAATGCCTGAGACAGGATTCAAGCTCAGGTTTTCCTGATTCAAAGTCCAGAATTCTATCCATTGTGTCACTCAGCAGCTCACCAAGGCTAAATTTGGCCCTCTGTAATTTCCATCTCTTGGTCCTCATTTTACCTTCTGGAGCAAAGCAAAGAACAAGCCGATACATTTTTCATACAAGAGTCTTTCATATACTTTAGATAGCTATCGGATTTTGATATCCTCCCTAACCCCCTAATCTTTTCTTCTCTCTGTTAAACATCCCTAGTTCTTTCAACTGAGTTATCTACCTTGGTATAATGTTCCGGGATTTCTTCAGGTAAAGGTAAACAGGGAAGAGCACTAAGGCTATCCTAAAAGTGACAAGATGATCCCATTCTTTCCTGGTTAAGAATGATTCTATAATCAATTAATCTTATTATCCTAGGCACTGCAAAACCCACAAAAGATATGGTCTAATTTCAGAATGGGGGGCTACATGTAGACCAGATTCAGAAACAATTAAAAACTGGTTTGAAATGGATTTTTTTCTGCATAGTGTTTCCTGTTGGTTTAAGTCAACTATATTTTATCTTTACTAGAACTATGGGTCAGGCCACAGGGCTCTGAGAGGAATAGGATCTGTATCTATCCATCTGTCTGTCTATCATATAAACTACTAAATCATTTAACCTAAGTACATTTCTGCTGCTTTATGTATGTGTACACATATAAAAAAACTATGTATGAATATACATACACATATAGAAAAGAAATGTACTTAAGTTAAATAATTTATGTAGTCTCAAAGATCAAACTTTGTTCATTTGGCTTGTATTAACTCTAGGCAAACAATCTCAAGGTATATAGTTAAGTGAAAGGTTTTAGTCAGTCAACACACATTTATTTTAGTACCTACCATGTGCCAAACACTGTGCAAAAGCCTGGGGATACAAAGAAAGGCCAAAAAGTCAGTCCCCAGCTCCAAAGGAGTGAAGTCAAAGGGGAAAAACAACAAGCAAACTACGGTACATAAGCAAGACATGTTCAAGATAAACTGGAGATAGCAGAGGGAAGGTATAAGCAGTAAAAGGACTCAGGAAAGGCTGACACCTTGAAGGATAGCCATTCTTTCCAGCAGCTCTATCCAATATAATAGAGATGGAGGGCCTCAGGGAAGGGTTCACTTCTATGAGTTTGCAATCTTAAATGCTTCTCTTTTCAAGTTAGGCTATTGATTGTATCTCTGACTTCTCTTGAGAGGAAGGACACAGAAACATTTTGAGTAGTACAAGACAATGTAAATAAAGATAAGTTCTTATTCAGATGAGAGGCTAGCTTCTCATGCTTTTACAAAGGTTACAAAATATCTACTATGATATCCTACAACCAAAGAACTCTGCTACTAAGACACATGGTACTTGGGCAGCACTTCTAAGAATTCCTGATGTCTTCTTTAGGGTTCATTCTGGTCGTTCAGCATTCTACTTGGCACCAAAAGTAACCCTCAGTTTTTCTGGGCAGCAGTTTTAGTTGCTTCACAGTTCTACTTAGGTTTATGGCAAATAGCCAGGAGCTAGACAGAAATATTTAATGCTGTTTCTACTGAGCCAGGCAAAAGCAAGTCGCACCAATTCAAAATTGCCTTGGGATTGACAACAGGATCTGTGATTTCACTGGTACATGGAACTCCTGAAAGAAGACACTTCTACTAGTACAGGTTGGCATTTTTTTCTCTACTTTGTAGTCTTAGAGAGTTGCCTAGAGCATCATTAGCTGAAGTGACTTGTCTACAGTTATAAAGCCAGTATTTCAGAGGTGGGACTCGAACCCAAGTCTTCCCGACTCCAAAACTGGCTCTCTTTCTCTTACGCCACAGTCTCTCCTTAGATTAATATGTGTAAGGCTAAAGATCTCTAATGTATTCTGTTGGACACACGTTTGCTCCTCCCATCCCCTTAATTATACCAACAGGTTGAACTTTATGGGCATATGGTGTAATTAGAATAATCTCATTCTAAGATATGGCTCAAGCATCACCTCCTAATAAGCTCCTTCCTGATTTCCCTGTTGTCAACTCTCCACTCACCAAATGATCTTGAATTTATTTTGCATATATACTTCGTATATATTATATACATATTGTCTCCTCTAAGAGAATGTAAGCTCCTTGCAGGCAGGACTTGTCTTTCCTTGGTCACTGTAGTGCAGCCCCCTCAAACTTTATTTCGCAGATATATATTTAAAATATTACTTATATGTGTCGTCTCCTGGAATAGAACATGAGATTCTTGAGGACTATTTTTGGGTTTGAGTACTCACTGTGTAGCACAGTGCTGGGCATCTAGCCGGTGCTTAATAAATGCTTGTTGACTGCCTGATAGAGGAACAGACAACTTTCAAAGCCCCGCTCTAACAAGCAGTTTCTTATGCACAAAATGAGATCATACACTGTTTTGATAAACACAATCATAGGGAGAATTCTGTTTAAGACCCTATGGTTATTCATGACAAATGAGGTGTAAAAGAAGGGAGACATAATGATTACACCAAAAGTATCTTCCAGTGGCACAGGGAATGTTTTGCATGGGGTCCAAATGGAAGAGTAATGCCCTAAAGATGGTGAGATCCTCCCAGTCATACTGTGCTGATGACATCAAACCTCAAAGGGTACTTCAGAGGTATCCAGAGTCACTCCAAAGAAGCCAGCACAACAATTCAGACACAAACATCAGATGGACAGAAAATAGCTATTGCCCAACCTAAGATGAGCAGTCGGACGAGTAGCCCATTGTCTGTGTCTGTACAAACACAGTAACAATAACAGCAGGGAACCTTCATGGCACTCACAATGATTATCTCATTTGATCCTCACAACGACCCTGCGAGGCAGGTGCTAGTATGATCCCCATTTTTCAGATGAGAAAACTAAGGGAAACAGAGGTTAAGTGACTTGCCCACCAGAATTATACAGTTAGTAAGTGTCCGAGGGAGGATTTGAACTCAGGTTTCTTGACTCCAGGCCCAGTGTTTACCCATGTACCATCTAGCTGTCCCAATATGAGATCCATTTATCTTGGACAGGTACAGCTGATTGATAATGAACAGGTTCCATAATTGAAGACCAGGAAAACAGTGGGGTTAGACTGCATAGAAACTGTGCAGTTCTTTCAATAATTGCAAACCTCTCCCATCTTTTTAATGCCAATGTTCATCATGCTCTATTGTTAAAAATCTTAGAACGTAACTAATGTCAAAGAATCAAAGTTTGAGGTTACTTACCCAAAGGGCAACAGAGATACATGATGGGTGAAGCATATTTCTAATGATGACCTGCCTATATGCAAGAGGAGGCATATATATCAACTAGGAAATGCATGATTGGAAAAACAAGTACAACAGCCATGTAGTCAAAGCAGGAAATAACAGGACAGCTCAAATCCAACTCAGAATGTTAACAGGTCTAGAAGAAGGCCTCTAGCACTTTGGGTCAATGAGATTACATTGAATGTTCTTTTACTCCCACAGAAAGCAGTTTACTAGTTCAGCATTAATTCCATCTCCACTTATACAGATCACAACTCCTATGTATTTTAGTAAATGATTTAATAAATTGATATGGACAAAAACAATTATCACCTCTTGGCCAGTCTCCTATGGTACCTAGCTAGGCTAGTCCTTGTGAGGTTTGTACCTGAAACCTTTAATTGTTTGGGCCCTGTTGGAGTTTGTGCGCTATTGGGCAAAGATTTTGAGAAATCTTTTTTAGCAAACAAGAAGCTTAATAACTGTTAAAAGCCCATGTAATCTACTTCTAGGTGAAACTGTAGAATTTATTATCCCCCCAATATGCTCAGGCTATTTCCTTCACCTCTCAAAATCCTACCTATCCCGAAGATATTTATCTCACGAACCAGCTCCTTTATTAAACCCTTCCTGGTTTACCCTAATTGATGTGCTTCTTTTGTCCTTTGAACCCTTATAAGCACTTTCTGTGTACCTTTTTTGGTCTTGTTACATTCTGCTTTGTATCATGATGACTTATCTTATTCTTATAAACTATAAGGTCCTTGAGGGAAGGAACTTAAATGTCTTTTGATTCCATGCAGTGCCTTGTATATAGTGTTTGTGTAGAACAAGTGCTCAACAAATATTTGGTGAATCGTACCAAAGAAATTCTTTGCTTCCTAATTATACCAAGTCACAATTGAGTAGTGAGTTTACTGCCAAGGCACAGATGACTCCAGTACCCACCATTCTGCATCTGTATAAACATTTTCCCAAGTACTTTCAAACATGTAATTTCATTTCATCTTTACTCAACTATGAGGTAGGTAGGGCAGGTAGTATTCCTACAGAACGGAAATTGAAGTACAGATAAATTAAGTGACTTTTCCGATGTTACAACTAATTAGTGGCAAAATGAGGAAGAGAACCTAGATCTCCTAAGTTGGAGCTTAGCATTCTGCTTTTTATTTACTATCTAAAAAAATAGCAGCAACACATAAGCAGAACTAAATTTCAGGATCCCATTTTCTTCTTTAAAAAAAAAAAAGGTATTTTGATAATGGAAAGAAACTAAGATGTGTACAGTACAGCATGCCCTAGGTCTTGACAAAAAATTCCCATCTGTACAAATATTGCTTTTAAAGAATCTGAGTATGAAGGGACCTTAGAGACTTCTTAATTCTTGAAAAGAAATTTCCTCTAGAACATCCCTAAGAAGAGCTCATAAAGAGATTTCACCTGAAGACCTCTCGATGAGGGAGAAGCTAACTCCCTCCCTAAGAAGACCATTCCTCTTCTGGACTTTGCTGTACAAAGTCTACAAAAGAGGCTAAGGACCACAAAGCAACCCCCCCGCCCCATGCATAAGAACTGGTTGCTTGGCTTAAAAGAATGCCCTAAAGTTGTCTCCAGAAGAAAATGTTTATTCCTCTCTTCCAATCTACCACTCAAGCTCCTCCTCCATTTGTGATTCTTTGTTGAGCTTCTACCCAAAGGGATTTGACCAAGTCATTTCTTTATTAAACTAAGTCTGGAGTTACATAGAATGCATCTCTGAGCTTCAGGAAAGTGTCTGTTACAAGACTTTGCCTCGTGCTGCATTGAAGAAGTCGAGGCCATGCATGGGGAACTCCCTTTCTTCTCCAATTCCACATTTCAAATCATCCTAGTGTTACCCACTTCGGCCCTTGTCCTTTGCCCCAATTTCAGGGGATAAGGTGGCCCTTCTTGCCAATAATACCTCTACTTCTTGTACCATTATTTATAGCCTTTCCCATCTCCTCCAGAAACCTGCAATTATCTGCTCTTTCTCCCTAATTTTCAACCTCTTTTTATCTGCTGCCTAAAAACATAATGAAACCTCCCCCATCCTTTAAAAAAAAACAACCCAAAACAAAAAAAACCCCATGACTTGATCCTATCATACCCTTATGTTTATATATTTCTTATGTATGCTTATATATTTCTCTTCCCTTTCAAAGCCAAATTCCTAAAAAAGCTAATTTATACTTGTTGTCTCCATTTTCTTCCAAACTGTTCCTCAAACCCTTGCGAACTAGCTTATATTCTCACCATCTGACTAAAATCGCTCTTTCCTAAGTCATCAATAATATCTTTACTGATATCATCCTTCCTAACCTAACCCCTTTTTCTTCTCTCTGGGTTTTTGTAACAAGGTTCTGTCCACATATCTCAGTACTCTATCTTGGGTCCTTCTCCCTGCCCCCTCACCCCCAAGCTCTCCCTTGATGATCCCATCAGCTCCAATGCATTCACTCATCATCTTTGTGCAAACACTTCCCAAGTCTATGAAACCAGCTCTCTTCTTTCTCCTCAGTTTTAGTCCTGCATCTCCAAATTCCTGTTTAACATCATCTTGGGGATGATGCCATTATTTTCCTTCCTAAACCATTCCCATTTGTATCACCAGGGTCTAGTACAGTGTCTACAATACAGCAGATACTCAATAAATGCTCATTGGCTGAATGCTATTTAATTCCTAATTTACTGTCATAAGAAAACCTTCCTAATGTCTAGATCATTTTGAGCATTTACATACTAAATAACTGACTTTTAAAAACTCCCTAGTGCCTTTAAATGACAATGACTCTATAGATTTCCCAAAGTACTCAGAGTCATTTCTTAACCCATTTAGATTTGGATGACTCAAGAGGTAGCACAGAATGTCGGACCTAGCTAAAAGTCTGGAGAGAAATAGACTTGAATCCTGCCTTTCTAGTTGTGTGACCATGAAGGATTCACTTAACTTCTCTAAGCCCCAGTTTCCTTATCTGTAAAATGGGGATAAAAAGCTCTACTATTAGTACCTGTCTCTCTCAGAGTTGATGTGAAGATCAAATGGGATGATGCATATAAAGGTCTTTATAGACCTAAAGCACTCTATCAGCTGTTATTAGTAACAGTACTATTAAGTCAAAAGGGCAGGCACTTACAAAGATGAGTGATCTGGACAGGAATCTGCAAAGCTGTCATGGGACTTGGAGAGATGCCCGTATTCTCCTCCAAGCGGGCAACGCGGATCTGAACATGCTGAACGCTTGAATTGGTGTTAGTGTTTGGAACTCCGGGGCCTGATTTGTTCTCCGAAAGTGTTGGGTTGTTTTTTTGGTTCTCGTGCAACTGTTTAAGACCTTTTATCAAGACTGAAGGGAGATGGGTAGACAAAAAGAACATTGATTCGCCGACATCACCATCTAAGTAAGCAAGGGAGGTGGGAGGAAGGGATGAGGTGAGGAGGGAAAGTATTTGGAATAAATAATTTGTTCACTAGATGTCAAATATTACACATACATTAATGAAACATTTGAAAAACTGCATTTGCTGAGATGTTTCTTAGCTAAGCACATTTTTATTAATGAAATATTAATGTTGCCTTTATTATTTAACACTTTGACGTTAAAAATAGGTATTTGTGAAATATATGAACCGAATCTGTCTAGCATTTGACAACTGGCAAAATGATTATTTTTTATATTCTTTGAGAAGGGCCCTACACATTTTTAACAAGATTTTTATTAAAAAATTAACAAACTTAAGTGTGGCTATGTACAAAGACCTTAGGATATCTGACTACTGAGGAGCAACATCAGCAGTCAGCTTTCTGCTTACCACATCCCCTCATGGTAGCTGGTAACCTCAGTGCTAGCACAAGGAGATGGCAAATTCTTTGATCACAGAACTGCAGTCACTAAGGGATACCTCTGTAGACTCTGTCTCTTCTACTATTTATGAAAAGCTGTCTGGATTCCCTTCCCTCTCTTCTGCTAATGCTACAAATTTTGCCTAGTTTCATATTACATAATAGTCATTCACCATTTTGCCTTAGCTCCTGGTTTTAAAAAGCTACAGTTAAATGTTTACCAGCAAACCATTTATCATTTCTTTTCTGTGTTTGGATTTTCTTTGGAAAATGGCAAGATGTTAAAAAGGGGGCATAACTTTAATTAGCATTCAAAATGCACAGACTGCAGTTCAATTTTCCAATGAAAACCTGAGTCTAACAGTTCAGTTTTTGAATTGGGAAAAAAGGATGTTGTCATGGGGGGCACAGAAAGTTGATCATATTGGTATACGCGACTTTAATCATAATCCCATATGAAAACCTGGAATTTACATGTAACAAATTAAGGTGTGAAAATTCTTTTGGAAGTGTTTTAGAAAATTAATTTACTTTCTATTAAAAAAAAAGAGTAAAATTAGGACTCCTTTAAAGAGCAAGCTTCCTCAGGTTATCTGAAGTGATACTGCTGACTAAAAACTGATTTATAGCTTTTCAGAAAAAAAAATTCTTTGCATAAACCCTGAATTTTAAATATGTAAAACACAAACTTCTGATTTTTAGAAGCTTTAAGCATTTCAAGGATATATTACCCTTTTTTGAAGAAGAAAATGGAAAGTATTATTTATAGCTTGGAACTATAGATAAATAAAGGGTGGGAACACTGAAAGTCCCAATACTAACACAAGATGAATGACTGGAGTTCCTGTATACCTCTAGGGACTGCAATCATTCCTGAGTGAATGACTGGTTAGACACATGACAGAACCACTGTTACCATTACATTTCAGGAAAAAGTGGTAAAAATAAATGTTTTAGTATAAGCAGATCAACTAAGGATTTAAATTTATGCTTTTTTGAAATGAGATGCCCTTCCATCCAGCAACAGAAAGTTAGAACAAATTTTTAACTTTCAGCCCTAATGATCAGCATTTTGTGGCTATATAGTACTGAGCATTATGATCATATAGGATCCTTATTTACACCAATAAATGTCCATGACGACAACAGAATCAAAGGCTAGGCACACCTAATGAATACATTACCAGGGAATGAAACATCCTTGTGGTTTGCTATCTGCCTTTTGATGGTCCACCATTTACTTCGGAGCCACTGTGGTGAACGGACACTGCTCCATCCCTCGGCTAGTAGATCCCAGTTTATATCATTTTCATCAGCCACATCAAGCTCTGCTATCCTGACAGGTCACAAAAATGGGTGTCTGTTAGGTGCTGCCCTTTGAGACTAATGGGAACCCTACCCGTATTTGTTTTTTCTATGACTGCCCAATGGCACTGGAGATCATGGGAGAGGTAAGATGTTAACAAGATGTCCTGCCAAGTTGTTGGGGAAAGGATTCCAGATGCAGGCCAGATATTCCAGAGCTACAATGAATGACTTTAATTGTAAATGGTTAGAAGGTTGTATGTATTCAAATGTATCATTGTGTAGATAAGGAGATGCTATTTAGAGTTTAGAGCACTACCAGTGCCTAATTTTAATTGTGCTCTGTACCTGGTTGATACTATGACCCTGAACAAGGTAACTGTTTTCCTGGGTGTCAGTCTTTCCAACTGAAAAAATGGATAGTGGTTTATACCAGAGAAACATTGTAAAATGAGTTGTTTATAAAAAAAAAAAATTCAAGGTAAAAGTATTACCTAAAATGGTATGACTATATTTGGAGGCTATGATGAAGTCTGTTCATCTTTTGCCATTAAAAAACATAATTAGACTGATTATCAATATTGAAAACACATCTAATAGCATAGCATTGAGTTCTTTAATGTTTTGTCCTTGCCTAAGATTCATTGCCCACTCAAGTCATTCAGTTTTAAGGTTAAGCTAAGTGGTTTTAAAAAAAATCTTTAAATTAAGAAAAACACTTCAGTATCTGTAGGACTGATCTAGTAATCAAAAGCCTTTTCCCTACAGTTATCTAGTTCACATACAGGTTAGGGTGGCTGAGTGACTAAATGAAGTTACTCTGTATTTTAAAGCTATATGCAGCTTGTCTGAAATGGAGGCATTTTTTTCAGTCTAGTTTTTCATGACTGGGTAAACTCCCTTCGTGGCCACCTCAGCAGAGCAGCCAAGGATTGAAGGGCGTGGAGACTGAACAACCCTCTTCCCCCTAACCATGGTCCCTCCAGGCCAGGACTGAGGCACAATAATGGGACAGTGGAAAAGCTTGCACTGCCGCTGCCTGTGCCATACCTGTTCTGTGGATAGAGAGAGGACTTCAGTCTCCAGGCCTTCAATCTGGTACCTTGCACGGGCACTAAATTCACTAAAAAGGAACAGAACACAAAACAAAAAATAGCTCAATATCAAGTACTTAGCAACTCAAATGAATCAGGTCACTATGGGAAGGATGATTTTCTGTCCTTACACATCCAAGAAAACAGAAAAAAGATGGCCAATCAAGACTTTATGACCTGCAGGAGGTGGTAGGTCACAAACCTCAAGATGAGATTGATTTCGTCCTCTTTGGTCCACTCTGTGCCCCCACTCTGTTTCCAGTTCAGGTAGTTGAGCCACTTTGAGCGACATTGTTTTTCTGAGCGGGTCCCAACTCGTTCGGCCACAGCTGCCCAGGATACCCCCTGTGTGACGATGTCACCTGGCTCGGTGCTTGTCAGTTCGTGAACCACCTCTGCCAGCCTTTTCTCCTCCTCTTCTGTCCACTTCCCTGAAAGAAGGAAATCAACGAGGCTACCACCACTACCTGTCTCCTGCTTTATTTTTTTCATCACTCTCTGTGCAAGGACTGAAAGAAGCACATGGATACTTGCAGTTTAGTTTCTGGACAAGCCATTCAGGGGTTGCCAAGGACACCTACATCAATGGTGAAATTTGCCCCAAGGTATTAAGTATACCAAGAAGAATTAACATTCCCAGGGAGAGCAGCCAAAATTAGTTCAACAACTACATTTAAAAAGAGAAGCTCACAAAATGTACAACTAGTTTTTGCTGTGCACTCTCTATTCAATTCTATGTAGCTCCTATACCAAAACCTACTCAGAAATTTCCATCAATTTAAAATCATATATTGTAGAATGCAATAAACACAGGGAGGGTTAAGCAAGGAAAGCAAAATTTTAATACTGGCCATAGATAAGACTCTCTCTATAGCTCTGGTCAAGGTCAATGATTTCTAGATAGTCACCCAGATTTGGATAGGATGACTAGAAATTGAGATTCTAACAATTCATAATTAGATTTGTCATTTATACTATTTATGACAGTCTCTACTTGTCAGTACCTTAGAGCTACTCTGTGCCTCATGTTGTATTATCAATAGGATACTGCATATTCCATAAGAGACCAAGGAAGTTCTGCCTATATGTGTTTCCTGCTTGAAATGACGACACTAAGTCTACATAGCTCTTTTATGGTCTGGGCTACAGAAGAGACCAGAAGCACAGAATTTCAGAACAGTAAGAGATTTGTGAGATCATCTTGTCCAACCCAAAACCTTCATTCATTCATTCATGTAGCTAGTGCCATTTGGCTCCACTTCTGTAATTTTTCATCATCTGTCTCCTTTCCTCTCTATTCTCATTGTTACCACTCTTACTACCTCGTTGGACTGTTACTTTAGTCTCCTACTCACTCTCCCCATGCCATACTCTTTTCTCCTTCTAATGCCTTCCTTTAGATCTTGCCACACTAATTTTTCTTACACACAGAATTGGTGATGTCACTGACTGCCCTTCCAAGGCTTCCTAATGCTCTCCAGTTAAGTTCAAACTGCTTCACCTGACATTCAAAGTTGGCCATAATTTGAACCCATAGCACCTTTCTAACCTTATTCTTATATGTTTTCCCCTTCAGATCAATTTCCATTATTCTTTTTTTGGCGGGGCTATGGGGGTTAAGTGACTTGTCTAGGTCACACAGCTAGTAAGTGTCAAGTGTCTGAGGCTGGATTTGAACTCAGGTACTCTTGAATCCAGCGCTGGTACTTTATTCGCTGTGCCACCTAGCTGCCCCCAATTTCCATTATTCATAATGGAGTCTGCACAGTTGTAGTACAACTGCACTGCAGGGTCTCCTGCTTTCCCACAGGCCATACCTTCATAATTTCATTTGCTTGTTCCTGCTACCTAAAATTTCCTATTCCTTTTCTACTTGTGAAATTCCTACTGGTCTTTTAAAATGCAATTCAAAATGCTACATACTCCAGAAGGACTTCCTTTATCTAACTGGCAATGCATGCTTTTAAAAATCTTATATAAATATGTACTTATACCTTTCCCATACACTTATTAACTTGTACCACTGTTACCTATGTATTTATATTTTCCTTCTAGAAAGTTCAACTCCATAAAAGCAGGTATTATGTCTTAACTAATCCGCATAACTCACCCCAAACAGTCATCTGCCCATAAAGTTTATTAAGTGGCTGGTGAATCAAATGTAGGGGAATGGCATTCCTGAAATGGAGGTATTTTCATTTCCATTTTTTCAAGTTGGGAAGGAAAGACCAAAATATAGCCTGCAGCTGGGGTTCTCTATCTGCAGCTCAGAAAATATGTAAAACTGGCAGAAGAATGAAGTTAAGAATAAAATAGGAAAGGGGAGAGACTGAAGGCTAATAAATGTATTGTCCTCCATTCCCATTGCAATCTGGTATGGGGAAATGACCCATTTTAAACAAAAGCCAAGTATGAATTCAGTGGAAATCACTTATTAAATAAAAGAAATTTCTGAGCAGGAAATACCTCATACTTGCCTCAAATGCAAAATGGATTCCCTGCCTCCAATTCCTTTTGATAATAAGGAAATTCTACATTGTTCTGAATGATTTTAACTCATACAGAAAAAAAGCTATAGAAAATGATTGGCCAGAAAAAGCCAGTTTGACTTACTTCTAAAGAAACAAAAAACGCAATGTGTATTAGGGGAGAGAAATTAGCCTCTGAGCTTTATACTAAAGGGGGATGGGAAGACTTCTCCACAGAACAGATTTGTGATGTATTTCTACATAAAGGACCAAACAGGGTTTAAAATTCACACCCTTCAGAACACTGAGGCAGTACCTGTGTTGCAGGTATCCTTCATCAGCCGGCATCGATCTTTGACCGAGGATGCGCTTCTTCCAAGTGCCGCCCCTATTGTTGCCCAGTCATTGCCATGCTTTATCCGGAGCCTAAAACAAGAGTCTGCCAATCAGCATTTGGTTCAATTGTTTTCTCCCTTTTTATTTCATCATTTATTCTTCATTCTTCTTCTTCCCATATGACTGGTTTGGAAGTTGTGGGCAGCAATACTTTGAGAGCCAATGTTTGAAAGTGTGGCCTTTTTTTTGGGGTCCACAGTTGTCTGTGGGTGAAAAAACAGGCAGCAATTGCCTTTTTCCTGGGTCAGAGAAGAAATAAGTAACTTGGATATGTCTTCAAAAAAGACCAAAATTTCCCCTTAGCCCACAACTGCTATATTCATATGATCTCCCAGGTATCTCCAGATAATTTTCTTTTTTTAGTAGTCTTCATTTGTTCTTTTTCTACTTGTACTCTGATTTCTTATCTTTCTGGCCCAATACTGTATAACAGAATTTATCCTTAAATATTTCTAACATCTTCTAATGTTATAAGACCACTACTCCATTAAGGTAGAAGTACCATAGTAGAAAGAGAACTGGATTTCAAGTCAGAAGCGCTGGGTAGACAAGAATCTCAGCTCTACTCTTTGCCAGCTGTATAATTAAGCAAGGCATCACCTCTCTGGGTCTCAGTTACAAGGGAGGAGGACTAGATGACTTATCTCTAAGGCTCCTTCCTGTTTCGTCTATAAAATATTGCCATAACACACAAGGTTAAACTGTGCCTTGGGTGACTTATGAATAACCACAGTGGTTTTTTGCTAGGAAACAGCACACACATCAGCAATGTTTGCCAAGCCATCATTATACATGAAATCACAAGGCATAAACTTGGCTTTTGTTTCAATATCGGAGTTAGAAGACATGCTTGTCACTAGTTCTTTATAGGTATAGCTACTTTTAGGGAAGTTGAATAGCATAAGCACTGGAGTCACAAGTGGATCTACTTCTAAAGAAACAAAAAATGAGATCGGGGAAGAAAATGATTAGGACTGAAAGGTCTGAATTCTAGTCCTGACTCTGTCATTGTTAGCCACGGAAAAATCACTTGACTTTCCTAAATTTTAGTCTTCTCATCTGTAAAATGGATATTATAATACATTCTGTAAAAACTTTGGTAGGCTGCAGTGTGGATCAAATAAGAACATTATTTGTAAGTGCTTTGAAAGCTACACAATACTTCAGAATAGGAAAACAGCATTTTCAGTCACTGCTTTATCAATTAGCAAAATATGATTTTCAACTCTTAAACTCCCTTCTAGGGCCAGTAAATCAACACTCACAGCACTCCAAAAATCTCTTAAAATGTCCAAAGCTTTCAAAAGCTTTTCAAAACAAAAGATAAAAAAAGTATATCAGACTTTATTAGTTGAAAAAAACAAACACAAAACAACTTACTCCTTAAGTTTTTCAATTTCTTCAGGAGTATACCTGGAGAATGCCAAGAGAGAAATTTAAAGAATAAGTTAGTATGGAAGAATACAGAGATAAAAACCTTAATAAAAATCAATCTCATGTAAGAAAACAATTTATAAACACTAAGAGATAAAAACGTAAAGACAATTATTAAGACAAATCTACTTTTGTTAACATAATCATAACTTTTAAAGGAGTTTAGTGAGTAGGAAAACTACAAAATGAATGTGAACGTGACTTTTTTTCTTTTCTTTAAAAAAACAAAAACCCCCCAACTCTACTGACCCTGGATTCAGGAGGACCTGAGTTCAAATCCGGCCTCAGACACTTGACACTTACTAGCTGTGTGACCCCGCGCAAGTCACTTAACCCTCACTTCCCCGCAAAAACAAAAAAAACCAAACAACTCAACAAGAAAATCTGCTTTGATTAAACAGTCAGGGTTAATAAGCATGTTTCATTTTTTAAAGGTGCCAGTACATATACGATACTTCCTTACTGTAAGTCACAAACTTAGGTCTGGCATAGGATACCATATGTTTAATATTCTTCAGGAAATTCTTCATCTAAAATGTTTTTCTAACTTTTAACCAAGGCTTTTATACCCACATTTTTTCCTCACCTTAATTTTTAAGTAAATTGTTTTTCTGAAACCATAACTATTCCATAAAGAGGGAAGGTGAGGGGCAGCTAGGTGGCACAGTGGATAAAGCACCAGCCCTGGATTCAGGAGTACCTGTACTCAAAGCCAGCCTCAGACAATTGACACTTACTAGCTATGTGACCCTGGGCAAGTCACTTAACCCTCATTGTCCTGCCAAAAAAAAAAAAAAAAGAAAAAAAAAAGAAAAAGAAAAAAAGAGGGAAGGAGACAGAAAATCTATAGTACCAAATTCCAACATTGGCCCCCAAAAAGTAAAATTCCAGCCAGCTTCTTTACATTTGACCATTTGATAAGCTTTTGCTCTAATTTGAAGGTTGTCTCAGTAACTAGTTATTAAACAACTCAGTGCTACAATATTGTATTCAAAACACTTTGCCAATTTGCCAATAAGTTGCTCATTTTTAAAATATCAAGTCAATCAAAAAGCCCAACATTCTTTATTCTTCCTTCTCAACTGCCATGGAAACACAATTTCTTTTCTTGCATATACATTTAGTTTTTAAAATGTGCTCACATCATGGAGTTGAATATCTGGAGAAAAAGTAGCATAAGCCAGACTGGCAAATGTGCCTAGAGTTCAAGATCTGAACAATATTCATGAAAATAATTTCTAAAATTTCCATGTAGCAATAGTAACGTTTAAACAAAAATATATCTCTTGTACTTTTTCTGGACAACCTGTCACCATGAACAATATATATCTTCTAATTCTTTGCCTGCTTTTGTTCACAGTTACTTTTTTCCACTTTAATTTTGTAAAAAACCTCTGACTTCAAAATGTCCATCTATGGAAAAGGGAGTGTAGAAAATCTTGGCTTCCGAATTATGAAGAATTATTCTCATATTTTACCAACTACTGCACTTTAAATTTGTTACCTTTAGCAACAAATCAGAATTCAATATGAGACAGGTTAAGATCTGGACCTTGGGCAGGAGGATTCTGTTACTAACAAAAGGGGCTTTGTCTAAAGGTAGTTTTGGTCTCACAATACAAATGATAAATGTAGGATTCATAATAATAGGTAAAGCTCTAGTATAAATTCAGATTGGCCTCTTGTTTGGACCTTGGTTATACCTCTTACCGCCACTTATAAGACATGACATTTCCAAATGTATTTGTTCCTAGTCATTAGTCACAACATGTAGTATTAAAGGTTTCCATTTTCATACTTTCCCACATGGTTCCTGTCATCGTACATGCGAAGGACTCTTCTATACACTGCAAACAAAGGCCGGTTCAGACCCCACGCTATAGTCCTGTAGAAATCTTTTCTTTCATCTTTTGACATCTCAAAGATGATTTCTGTGGCATCTTTTATTCCACGTGCCTAAATGGGTTACATTTGTTTGATTTAGGGATTTCGGATACAAATGCATGCAACCATACTAAATTTCCTAAGTCTGTCATTTTTAATCTCAATTATGCCACTTAGAAAAACAATGTCTATACACCATGTTATCAGAAAAGTCACTGACAAACTTAAAAATGATGCAAAAAAAAAGAAATTAAAAAAATATGAAAAATAAATGATAGCAACTTCATTTTACAAATAAAAGGTGTCAAATGCATTTTAAAATTATGAATTTAAAACATTTTCTAAACAGATGATCTTCCATAAAGCTGTATCTGCCTCTTAATTCAATAAACATTTATTAAGCTCCTGTTGTCTACCTCTGCAGATAGAACTGGGATATAAATTGAACACCAAGAACCTATTTCTCAAGAGGAATCTGCTCTTGGTTTACTGTAGTTATTTTTACCTTTCATGTTACTCAAAACATGAGACAGAGGAGAGGTAAGAGATTTAGAGTTATAAGGAATCTCAGAGGTACAACTACTTCATTTTACAGATAAAGAAACTGAAGCCCAGAGAGGGTAAGTGATTTGTCCAAGGTCATACTGACAGGAAGTAGCCAAACCAGTACTGGTACTTAGGTCTGGAGCTTTTTTCTACTATCCTAGGTATCAGGTGCTGACTGAACTAACAGGACTCTTCTGGAGAAGAAGTCACTGTAAAGCAGTCTAAAAAAAGCACATTTGTAATAACAAGTGTTTAAAAAACCAGGCTCTTTCTTTTTTCATGAGCCAATTCCAGCTCTGTACAGTGTTATTTCTATCAATCATTTTTTCCAAGAACCCAAGATGGAAAACTTGGGGGTCATTCATGACTACGCTCTTTCTCTAAATCCAGGTCAATTATTCCTCAATCCTTTCCCAATGCTTCTTTTCCATTTTCATAGGTACCATTTTAGTCCAAACATTTATTAAGTTCTAGTCTGGATGACTGCAGTGACTCAGCTGGTTCATCTCCCTGCATTGTCTTTCTCCCTCAATCACACAGATGGGAATTATCATTTTAGAGGTGAGAATACTGGAATCCACGGAGTTTCAACGACTTGACTGAGGTCAGAGAGCTGAGTCTAGACAACAGATTTTCTTTCAACCACACTGTGCTGCTTACCTTAAGTGCACAGCCCCTTTAAAAATATGTTTAGTACTGTTATTCCTGGCAAAGTTGCCAGTGGGTCATTTGGTAACACTTTAGTACCTTCATTTTATGACTCAACTTTTTTCTCTCTGTAGTTTTGGGTAAATGTAGTCTCTGTGTTGTCCTTCTTAACTACTGGTCACTTAAAACCTAAGGGCCTACGCTGAAAGTCGAAATTGTATATATTTGCATTTAGATTAATTTCTGCAGAGCATAAAGTACTGAATTTTGATATAAGGTTCATCTTATTCAGAGAGTATGCTTGAGACACTAATGTTCCTTTCTATACATGGGAAGAGCAAAAACTACAAAGCAGATTTCCAAGTTGAGTTATATTGAGAATCTGATGGAAGAGCAGGAGAAACTTGGGACATCACTGTTGCCTTCCTCAGAGCTCCTAAAGCACTTGCAAGCTGGTTCACTCATTTGGCAGTCATTGTTGTAAACTTAATTATAATAATTATATACATATATGTCTCACTAAAGCTTTATTCTGATGGATTTTTGAAAGTTATGACAGCTGATTGTCAGTTTTGGCAGGTCCTTCCGAGCTAGAAAGGCTTCAAGTATAGGTCCAAAGATGATGTCTGTTGTCCAAGGACCAATGTAACTAAGTTTGAAGAAACTCATTACCAAGTTGCCTGTAGGGTGATGAATTTTTTGGCCAAAGGAGCTCTGAAAGACCATTAGTATACTGTGGAGTTGTTATTTGCATAGGTGGAGGGAATATCCACGCTGACAAAATCACAGATCATTGAAGCTGAAGAAGTATACATCTTATCTCTTTAGTTAAGACTATAAGATCTTTGAGGATAGGGTACAAGCCTCATATTTTCTGTATCCCCTACAGCATCTATACAGTACCTAACACACAGTAGACACTCAAGAAATATGTTGATTGATTAAGCTAGAGGATAATGGCTAGAATTATTCTCTCTACGATTCTATGGTAGCTCCCTTCTCTTTCTCTGAACTCCAAATATCTCCTATCAGCAAATCCCCTCGATTTTGGACCTAATAGGGTTGGTGAACCATCATTTCTGAGGTAATCCAATAGCTGGTAGCTATGCCTTCACATGAGAAGCAATCACAACTCTTTCTAAACAAGTTAGACCTAATTTGAGGTCAAAGAGGAGAATTAAATTCTTGGCTTTAAGAGCATATGAGTTGAATGGATTCCACAAAGTATAGGTTCTTTACATAATCTTTAAATCACTGGATATGCTTTAAAGTCCTGACAAGATACTAAGAATTTACAAGCCAATTCTTAAGCTGTGATAGCAGAAGTACTTTAGCAAGGAATGTTCAGACTTGAAATCTGAAGCAAAATTTTCAGGTAGTTCAAAATCATGACCATGTACATTAGAATTATGAAGATATATTATGCTAATGAATCCTAATATTGCAAATAACTATAAATTCCTAGGGATATTTGTGTTTAAATTATGTTTTAATTTTTTTACAAACAAATCTGATTAATGAAATATAAAAATATCACAACAATGAAATGTTATATCAAGAAAAGTAAAATTTGAAGAAATGGAGGAAGATTTATATAAAGTGATATAGTTGACAAAACAGATTCAAAACAAATAATCATTGACAATGTCTGTAAAATAAAAAAGGAACAATAACAATGGCAACAAAATCTGGAAAAAATATACAAAAGAAAAAAGGGATGAGAAGGGTACATGAAAGCAAACAGAATGTTTTTATTATTTTGTTAAAGGTAATATAAACAAATGATAATTGACTTAGAGGTTATAGTTTTATGCTTAATCATTTTTAATTTTATTTGAATGATTTGTTGGATTAAATGAATTAAACATAAAAATACATTATAATAGATACCTTTAGATAACGTTCAATATTACTCATTAAAATGTCAATTTCTTCCTTTGACCACATTCCCTGCTTCCATTTATGCCCTAAAAAAAACAATAAGCAATGTCATGTAAACTGTTATTGCTTGCTACCAAGAGTAACAAAGTTATGAGTGATTAAATTTGTAAAACAGACAAATGAACATCTGAAAAAATCCCAACTTCCTAAAGAAATTTGCTTTCACATTACCTGGTTTTATATTATTCATCCTTAAAATTTTTCTCTATGAAAAATTTTGTGAAGGAGGGAAAGGGGGGGGGGAGAATCTATATTAACTACATCAATTTATATGGCCACATTGGCTTTTCAAATCCTAAATTTGTAATGAGAATACCAAACACACACAGCTGATTTTAAGGAAAAAGGAAACATTTAAACAATTTAATGGGAAGTAACATTCCCTTTCATTAGGCACTTTCCTTATCCTTCTGATTCCACATTCCAGTTTTTGAATAGATCTGTGATCTCATTAATTTGGGTATTCCTTCCAATTAATGATGCAGATGACAACCCATTCATATTTGCCCCTGCTACAGGACTATTGCCATAGAGGTTCTGTTCAAAGTGCTGACTTTCTTCAGACTGCATTAACATCATGAATGCACCAACAGAGGACAGAGACGATCTATCTTCTTTCCCAATCACAAACTGGACATCATTTATAGTGCTTCTTCTGCATAATTTTCCATTTGCAAAGTGTTGCTTCTTGCTCATTTCCACTATTCATTCACCTCTCCATTGTCCTTTGGGTGATTCACAATTTCAGTTCTTGTGACTCAGACTAGTGTTTTATGATTCAGTCATACAATATTACCAGAAGAATTTATGTTGTAGTTTAGACATGGAATTTCATCAGTGTGAGGTACTCCCAACATGGAAACTCTCTCCATAGAAACAGATATCGTTTCCATATTTTATCTGATTTTATCCTTAATAATTACATATCTCAGAACTTTTGTCATTTTTATCCTTCTACTTTTGCATAAATTTTGATCTTTGCTCTAGCAAACTGGTAATGTGACTATAAACAGAAAGATGATTAAAGAATGAATTCTACATCAATAATTAGTGGTTTCCTATCTATTAAAATATAATCAACTTTATGTTTTGTTATGTTATTTGATAGACACCATATCCTATATATTCCAGTTCTTTTCTTAAATAAAGGACTGATCTATGGATGGGCATGAGGCTTCTATATATATATAGTCTATAACTTTTTGGCTTCTCTCATCCCTTACTTGCTAATTATATTTTTTTGTCATTCTTATCTATGCCTTCCTTTGCATTGAAAGCACTAAATTTCAAAGCATATATTAACTTAATTTAAAAGATCTTAAGAGTTCTCTTTATTAAATCTCTCTTCATTCTTTGTAGCAGATATTAGTGTATAAGCTGCAATTTTTTTTTTTTGGGCAGGGCAATGGGGGTTAAGTGACTTGCCCAGGGTCACACAGCTAGTACGTGTCAAGTGTCTGAGGCTGGATTTGAACTCAGGTACTCCTGAATCCAGGGCTGGTGCTTTATCCACTGCGCCACCTAGCCACCCCAAGCTGCAATTATTTTCATCATGGTCTTTTTCAAATAAGAATAATAGTTAACATTCATACAGTGTTTTAAGATTTGCAAAGTATTTCACAATATATCATCATGAGCACTTAATAAGAGAAAGTACAAACCATTCTTCTATTCCTTCTTTCTTTTGATTTTGTATATAGCAAGGAAAACAAGATTGATACATCTTAAGTTTCTTCGGTATTATGTCTACTTCTTGATCACTGGAAATGGACCTCACATTTAGACTATCAACAACTCAGTAAATATCTATAGATAGTCTAAAAACTGCCTCCTGTTCCACTATAACTATTTGATGACCTCCTGGGACTGAGAGCACGTGGTATTCTTCTTTGCTTTATGCAAAACAATGTCCTGGGGATAGAAACAGAAAAGCAAGTTCTTGCTTTCAAGTTCATATACTAAACAGAGGAGTGAATGCATTAGGAAGTTTCAGTGCAAACGAAGGGCATGGTGATCCTTAGAGTTCAGTAACAAAGCAGATGGTGATGCATCTTCTTTAGTGTCATTTCCATTGAGAATGCCATATTTGTTTCTGAGCCATCTGATGGTGCCAAAGACTTTGGTGGTGAGAATTTTTTATTCTGGGTCTCCAGCAGCTTTAGCAGAAGCAGTTGCCAGGTTGCATCTCCACAAGGATTGTTCTCGTGCATGATGGCTGTGGGGGCTTGGTTGGAATTAGGTAGTCATGGGTGGACATGACTAAAGAAATCATAGGCATGTGACCAGACCACTGGCAATAAGCTTTTCCTTACTTAGCTAGTCTGGTCCTTGGTAAGCAGCAGATATATACATCCAGAGCCATACTTCAAATCTTTCCAGGGTGGGAGAATCTGACACAGCTTGTGCTCCATTAGCACAATCTCCAAGAAGCCAGTCATCTTCATACTACTGGGGAAGAGGGGAGACAGGTCTTCTTGGAGGTCTAGTTCTATTTTTTGCTAAAATGATGCTTACGAAACTTGTAGGAAGGCCCTTCTAGGTGGTATGTTTGATACTTATTAATGTTTAAATTTACTTTAATTTTAAAAATAATTATTAAGAACAACAAACACATCCCAAAGAGGCTATGGCATATATTAAAATATCTCTTGTAGTTAGTTATTATTCTTCCAATATCATATATGCAGTTAATTCCTTTCTAAAGCTGGATATGGCATACATACATTCATGTGTAATTTAGTACCAACATCCTAGTGGCACAATGTTCAATAATGGTTTTAAAATCTGAGTCACTGATACTCTATTATATTATGCTTTATTAGTTTCCTTTTTCTCCTTTCCACACACTTCATCAACTCACAGCTATATTCATTCCAATACTGACTTTCTACCTTAGCAGTTCTTAGATCCACCCTCATCAACAAACCAGTAGTGCAAACAGTACATACAAAGAATAACCAGATGAGTATCAGACCAAAGTAGCACTGAAGCAATACTCATGAAGTACTCATGAAACAACAACTTGACCTTAATTCATGTTGCCATAGCAGCAAACTGGCAACTACATTATTCAGCCTTGCTACTCCTCTGTGCATAAGAGAAAAGAAAATGTTTTCAGTCACCAGTTAGTGAAGGAAAAAATGCTAAATTTGTTTTTTTGCTTCATTCAGGGACATATTTAATCTAATTTGAGATGTTCAATTAGAAATCTGAAGGTTTGTTTCAGAGAACCCTAGATTTCATTCACTCCATTTCCCACAGGTAGGGAGGATCAAAGTCACTGAGTATCTTACCTTTGTTAGTTAGTGAATCCTTATCCTCTTTAGTAGTAAACCAAGCTTGGCTAACAGCTGAAACTTCTTCATTGCCTAAGGGAGACACATCATCCAACTGTTCATTCTGTAGGATCTTTTAAGGAAAATATGAAGAAAAGATTATTAACTCAACTAATGTCTTATGATTCTGCTGTTCTGTAATTCCAGATATAAATGGCATTTTTTATTAAAACAATGGGAAGTACTTATGGAAATTAAGAATGAGATATGATTATGAAGGATAATAAAAATAATTTGCTCTAAAGGAGTAATAAAAATATTATCTAGTATTTCTGTGGCACTTTACAATTTGTGAAATAATATACATTATTTCATTTTATCTTTACAATAATTCAGGAAGATAGACTCTTGAAGAAACTGAGGCTCAGAGTGATTTAGGTCATACAATTATGAAGTGGCTGAGGCACTTCATGTATAGCAATGTAGCTACTATGCTACTGTTTACTAATTACTTATAGGAAATGATTCAGTGAAGCAAACATTTACTTATGTTTTTATTTAATGTGAAGTTAAAATTGTTTGTATTTTCCTTTCTGTCATTTCACTGTGTGCAATGGTTCATTTTTACAAATTAATAAGAACTTTTTGAACTAGAAGACCTAGGTTCAAATCTTGGCTATTCTACTTATAACCTCTATGACCATGGACAAGTCATTAAACTTCCAATGGATTGTGTAGTTTGAATTCAATCTCTCTGTTGAAGTATTACTATAAAGTAAATCAAAAAAATTTTATTTTGAATTTTTTCTTTGGGATTCTTAAATCTTAAGATAACATGGACAATACCAATTGAGGATAGGCTAAAGAAATTATGGCACATGATTGTAATAGTATATTTATCATATCATATGAAATGACAATTATGAAGAATTCAAACAAGAGCATGTCAAGACTTTATAAACGAAATGATGTAGCTGGAAGTAAGCAGAAGCGGGGGAAATGATACACACATATATGTTAACTACAATAATGTAAATGAAAGAATAAAAGAACTGAATTCTGGGTATTATAATGATCCATACTGAAGCCTAAAGAAAGGATGAGAATGTATACCTCCCCTTCTCTTTTTGCAAAGGTGGGGGACTATGGGTATGGAATGTGGACTATACACTCAGACATGACTGATATGTTCAATGGCTCTGGCTCTGTTGAACTGCTTGTTTGTTTTGTTTTTGTTTTTTTGCGGGGCAATGGGGGTTAAGTGACTTGCCCAGGGTCACACAGCTACTAAGTGTCAAGTGTCTGAGGCCGGATTTGAACTCAGGTACTCCTGAATCCAGGGCTGGTGCTTTATCCACTGCGCCACCTAGCTGCCCCCTGCTTGTTTGTTTTTAAACTGTTATAAGGGATGGTTTGCTGGGTAGAGGAAGTGGGGAGGGATATATTCAGAAAAGAAGATGAAGTACAAACAAAACTATCAATGGAAACAAAGATTTAAAAAGATAGCATGGGGAAAACCAGGTTAGAAACATAATTTCTCTTAAATTCCTCCAAATACTACATTCATGTGCACCATTTATTTCAGGTTTGAATCTTTATAGACTCAAGGACCCCTCAAGTAATCTACTAAGAAGACCGGACTTGCATGCTATAGAGTTCCACAGTGTTTTTGTTTGTTTGTTTTTGCAGGGCAATGAGGGTTAAGTGACTTGCCCAGGGTCACACAGCTAGTAAGTGTCAAGTGTCCGAGGCTGCATTTGAACTCAGGTCCTCCTGAATACAGGGCTGGTGCTTTATCCATTGTGCCAACTAGCTGCCCCCTACAGTTTTGCTAACTCAACAAAGATGACTACAGGAAATTATCAGCAATCTTTACCTCTCCCCAACCCCAGCTATGTGTGGTATTAAAAAAAAAAATCTTATTAAATGAAACTCACCCGTTACAATCCACTATAATTACCACCTATGTTACAATCCTATCACACCTTAAAAAACAGTAAAAAGTTCCAAATTTTATCCTTTCTCAAGACTCTTGATCAACTGGTCTCCTCTCTTATCTTACAGAGAAGATTAAAGTTATCCATTTTGAATTTCTGAATCTTACTTCTTTCACCTCTCAAATCTTGTTTCTTCAAATAGTCCCTAATCCTTCCTCCTTCCACTGGGTCTCAGAGAATGAGATGTCTTCCTAAGATCACCTTGGTAACTCCTTCATTGTCCCCAATATCCTACCCTTTCTGGGGCTTTGCTCCATTAATCATCCCTACATTTGTTCATCTTGAGCAATGGACATGCAACTGGAGGATAAATGTTTGGGAAAGTCAAATAAGCTCTCTGAGTCTCAATTTCCTTATCTGTAAAATGAGTGAGTTAGACATTTGAGGTACCTTCCAGATGCATATTCTAAGATCTTCAATCTTGTGTCTACCCCATTTACTTCCAAATGTGCACAGGTTGTCTCTATCCTAAAAAACTTTCCCTTGACTCTATTACCCCCTCAAATGATCAATCACTCTCTTCCACTCTTATAGAATGGAGAGTCTATGCCAGCTTCCTTAATTTCCTCAGCACTCATTCCTCAGGCTCTTGACAATTTACTTGTTTTCATTATTAAACTATTATCTCCAAGGACTTCTGAAGCATTAATTCGATGACTTTTCCCTCAATCTTCATCCTCTGATAAGTTTACATTGTTTGACTACTATATCCATCTTGATATTTTTTCCCTTTAGCTTCAGTGGCAGTCCCAATCTGGTTCTCCTTTCTTATTGTTCCTTCAAAGTCTTTTTACCTGGTTTTCCTCTTCTACCCCATGTATCTCACCATAGTAGCTAAGATCAAAATTCTGTAGTTTGTCTTTAAATAAAAGATGTTAATATTGAAACTTAGATCAACAATGATAAAAGCCAATCCCATTTGGAGCGAAGTTGGAAGTTTTACCATACCTGAATCTGTGTCACTGTTCCTTCAGTAATCTCATCATCTGCCACCTCTGTGGTAGCAGTCATAGTCACCTCAAAGCTCTGATCATTTTCTGAAACTTCAAGAGATTTAAAATTAGAAAAAAAACTAATTTCCAGAATATATGCAATCAATATGATGATGATAGCTAAATCTAGCTACTATGAAAGCAATAATGAAAAAGTATTTGAACATTTATTTCCTATCATAAAGTTATTATACTCTTGGGCAATACTCTTCCAAGTGGGTGAAAGAACTTCTACTTATCTATAATACTGTGCTAATATACCCATTTTTAAAAGCATATTTTATAACTCCCAAGCAATTATAAATCTATTTTTCACATCTGAAAGTAATAATTTTTGTATTTGAATATATTTAGTGTCACTGTTTTACTTTTGTGCCTTGATGTTGTTCATGTTATTTTTTCAGAGCTAAAGATAGATTTTCTAGGACTCATCTTTATTATCTCAATTAGTCTCATTTGTGAGTAAGAACATACATAAACAGGATTAGGGTTCAGCCTATGACCATGAAATTAACCAAACTGGTAAACATGTAGTTTGAATCCATAACTTTGGCCTTGGTAGCAGTTTACTCTGGTCAAATTACTTTACAAGAAATTAAGTATTAGTAGCATGCTGGATTACTCTAATATTTTAAAATTTCATAAAATTTCAACTTAAGATTTCTTATACATGGCTCTATTTGTGTGGCAAACCCAGTTAAATTCTTAAATCAACTCACAGCAAGTGATTATTAATGAAAGGAGACATCATTACAAGGAAAGAATACTCATTCCAAAATCTCTTTTATTGCCTTCCTACACAGTCTCATAATAAAAGCTAAAAAGTTTATTTCTTATTGAATCTAATAAATAAATAAATAACACTATATGCAAACTGTATATCTATTCATGTAGGTACTTATTTTCATGCTGCATAAGTATATTTAAAAGATTCTGACACTTTTCTCTGAGTCAGAGATATTTTAACCTAAATGATATCAAAATATATCCATGGTGAGAACTTTTAACTTCTTATTTAACATTAATTAAATTAAAATTATGATTTAACTGCCTTGTAAGCAAAAACTCACATAATTTAATTTAATGGCCATGTCAGAATAAGAAAAAAAGATACAGTTTAGACTTTATCTAGAAATGCTGGCTCTAGTGTACACATGAATTTTTAAAGTTTATATTTTAAAAACTAAAAGAATATAGTATACTTAACACGAAGGACTTACGTGGAAGTGCAACAACGGATATGCAGGGTGTAGAATCCTCAATACTCTGGTCATCCTCAGAGGACAAACACAGTCTCTTATTTGGAGGTTCAGTACTATCTTCTGAGTCTATTTCATCAGTCTCTAATAACACAAAATATTCAATACACTATTAACAAAAAGCTCAGGAAAAACTAAAATCAAGGATCAAAAATGAAAAACTAAGACTCAAGCCAAAGAAGACTGGACAGCATCTTCCCTATCCATGTTCCCAAGCTCCCCAAACCTAAGGTGAATGAAGAGGACAGTAGCCAGAAGGCATCTTCTCTATGCTATCAGGATCACTGCCTTTGCTTTGTTGCCCTGCTGACCAAGGGAAATAATAATGCAAAAGTGCTACTTCAAAGGACTCCAGTTTGGGGCATTCTGGCAAATGCTTTACTTAGTCTATAAAGACAACAGTGGAAATGTATTTATCTAGTTGAAAAGTTGGAGTATCTCAATGTATTATAAAAGAGCAGATTAAATGATAACATCCTGAAATTCCTTCAAATTTTTATAAAGGAAGTCTATTTAAGTTGTAATTTAGAGAATAAGGATAATCTAATTTTATCTCTTTAATTTCTAATACAGGGTGTTTCTTCCAAAAGTCTTAGTGGATTTTAAGCTTTAAGAGTGTAGTAAGGGGGCAGCTAGGTGGCACAGTGGACAGAGCACTGGCCCTGGAGTCAGGAGTACCTGAGTTCAAATCCGGCCTCAGACACTTAACACTTACTAGCTGTGTGACCCTGGGCAAGTCACTTAATCCCAATTGCCTCAACCAAAAAAAAAAAAAAGAGTGTAGTAAGACTTTTGGGACATCCTATATACAAATTATATTACTGAAATTGAAGTACATGACAACAAAAGGTGTTAATGTTTGTTTAGCCATCACGACTAAATGACCAACTTCTGAGAATAAAGTGGCAGGGTAAAAGTCATAAATAAAATGCAAAGAAACACAAAATCAAGCTTAATCACGTGAAGACCTTTGTTCCGACTGCATTAACTTTAAATTTCTGCCTGGCTAACTCAATACCAAGGTGACATGAACCTCACAAATTTAGAGATTTAATTATTTAGAGATACTAAGTATCAGTGAATTCTCCATACCATTCTGAGGGCAATGAAGAATAAGGTTCCCTTCTGTGTCCTGGGTCAAAGTCACAGAGTTCACAGTTTCTACTGTCACTGTGTCAGACTCCTCTTCAACTGTGCTCATACTCAAATCTGCACAAGAACAGGCACCAGATTAAAACTTTTTAGGATAAGCTTTAGATAAAAACACGATAAAACAAAAACATGTCTTATGTTTGAGAGATTTTGTTAACTGTGTGTCTCTTATGAGAAATTACAACTGCACGGTAGGTTTCAGGAAAGAAAGCTTACATTTGATTGTGCCCGTAGGCACTTATTCTTCTGGGTAGTAAATGATGGCCTACTATCAGCACCTAGCTAGCCAGGGTTAAAATTAGGAAACTTTCCTTTATAAACTGGCAATTCCTTGCATTTTACAAGTGCTCTGTGGTCACCTGTTATTACATATATAACCCTTTCAGTTAGGGCAGCATTTTTGCAGAATCTAGGTGATAGAAGAGACCTAAAAGACATCCAGTCCAACTTGTACCTGAATAGGAATCCTTTCTATAATTCTTGACAATTGGTATCCAGCCTCTTGTAGACTTCAAGTGAAGGGGAGCCCACCACCTCCTAAAGCAATTAATTACACTTTTGTAAAGCTCTAAATGTTAGAATTTTTTCCCTACAAGGAGCTAAAAATATGCTTCTCTTAAACTTCTACCCATTATTTTTGCTTTTGCTAAAGAGAACAATTATTATTTTTTTTAATTGAGGCAATTGGGGTTAAGTGACTTGCCCAGGGTCACACAGCTAGTAAGTGTTAAGTGTCTGAGGCCAGCATTGAACTCAGGTCCTCCTGACTCCAGGGCCGGTGCTTTATCCACTGCACCACCTAGCTGCCCCCCTAAAGAGAACAATTCTAATCCTTCTGGTCAAATACCTGACAGCAGCTACCATGTCTTCCTTAAGTCTTTTCTTTAGGCTAAATACCCTAGACTTTTCAAATAATCTTCGAACAGCAAGCCTCTAGTCTTCTCACCAACCTGGCCACTTTTCTCTGGATATAGTCCAATCTGTCAACATCCCTGTGAAAACCTCAACTGAAGACAAAAGCTCAAAAGACATTGGATTAGGGCAGAATACAGAAGCATTATAGCACACTAGGCTTCTATTAATTTATCCTAAGATTAGATCAGAGAGGCAAGAGTAAGGATTGGCAGAGTTGATTGAAAGCTGGCCTCAATAATAAAGACCTGGGTTCAAGTACTGCCTCCAAAACATACTGGCTGAGTGAATATGGGGAAATCACTTGACTTCTTGGTATTCTAAGTCAGCGATGTCACACTCAAATAGAAATGGAGGCCACTCATCCTTAATAAGGATCCCTGAAGGGAGCAAACTGAATTAGTTTTATAATGTACATTTACATTTTACTCTGCTTAGGTAGACTTGGGAGCATCGAGGGGATGTAGAGGCCTGCCATCCATGTGCCTGACACCTCTGGTCTAGGCAACCCACTAAGATTGTAAATTCCAAAACAGCTGCCAATCTGCATTGGTACAGGAAGTTTTCTCACTGGGAAACCCCAGTACACAAGAAAACACACACACACACACACACACACACACACACACACACAGATTTTTCAGCCGTCATGTCACACTGCTGACTTACAGTGATCTTATGATCCATTAAAAACAAACAAAAACCCCTTTATCTTTTATTCTACTTTAATTCCTAAAGAAGCATATTTGGCAAAATGCCAACATTTAGTATCAGGTAGCAGACAAAGTTGAGCTGGAATTTGTCTCAGAAAGCCTACTGGATAACTCTATCATGTAAATACTAAAACTTAAAGAAGTCAAATAAACATAACCTCTTTTAGTCCTATCTAATCTAATCTCATATTATATCTATGTCTCTATGAATATAATCACAACTTATTATAAAAGATATGTTCTCTGTCAAACATCACTCGATCAAGAAATGTTATTTAGCACCTCCTATATATGACAGTGTGGCCCAGTGAATAGAGAGCTAACTTTGGAGCCAGGAAGACCTTAAGTTCAAGTCTTGCATCTGATACATCCTAGCAGTGTGACTCTGGGCAAGTTACTCCACCTTTCAGTGGGGCAGGCAACTCTTTAAGACTGCAAGTTGCAGAAAAGGTTCCCATCTATAGTGGTAGATGGAGTTTCCTAATCCAATGTCTTTTGAGCTTTTGTCTTCAGTTGAGGGTTTCACAGGGATGCTGACAAATTGGACTATATCCAGAGAAAAGTGGCCAGGTTGGTGAGAAGACTAGAGACTTGCTGTTTGAAGATTATTTGAAAAGTCTAGGGTATTTAGCCTAAATCACAAGTTTAGGCCCTAGTTTTAGCCCTGGGTGCAAAGCACTTCCCAATTCTCAGGTTAACCATTTAGGATAATACCTTTTTCCAAAGAGGCAAAATGTATTCCTTTAAATCTGACATAGCAAAGATAAAGCTAATGATTTGGTCTGGTAGAAAGGCATGTAGTCTTAATTGACTGTTACTTGTTGTTGCTTTTCTAAATTACTTACAGATAATCTATGCTATCTTTGGATCTATTATTAAAGTTGAGCATTGGTATTAATTATGCTATGAGACATTCTTGTATGTTTTATGGAACTAATGAACTACCAAGTTATTTCCATCTGTAAAAGAGGAACAATATCAATTACTCCCATGACAAGGGATTATATTTGTGATCAATCTCAAGGTTCTTAGAAAAATTAAATGTATATATGATAAAGCTAGAATTAACCCAAACTAGCTAGAATATTTAGTTAATTTGACATCCTCTCCCCAATCTACTTTCCTAAAAGAGACAAATCATCACAAGTTAAGCTGATATTGGAAGTCAGTTTAAAATTTTAAGCTCTCTCTTAAAGTGAGGGTCGGTATAAATTTGGTCATTTCATCTATCTCCAGCCTCAGCTTCCACATCTCTCAAAGATGAAGATGTCAGACTAAATCATGGTGATACCTTCCAGCTTTATTCCTATTATCCTTTGGGGGAGAAACTGAGAAAGTGACTGAGAAAGAAAAGGAAACTAAACAGTTCCCAAGAGTTAGTATATTACTTTGGTGGAATTTGGATTTTCTTTTGCTGTTATCTGGTTAATCTGTCTTTATTGCTCTTTATCCCTTAAACACTAAGAGACTGCTCTGAAAGGGTTACGGAAGACAAATTACTATGAGTTATTTATAGGCACCAGAGAGATATTACTCTTTGGATCAAAGACTGATCACCCTTTTCTCCAATTTCTACATCTTCAGCATTTTACATGAAGTCATGTTCCCAATGATGCTTCTGAGACCCTATGAGATCTTGAATCAATAATGAAATATTAAATTGTGTTTATTATGCTATACTTAGGTTAGAAAGTTGCTATGCATTTAAAAAGACTGAACAAGATGGGCTGGAAGCAAAAAGGCATTAAGCTTAATCTTCAAATATTTGGACAATTGCAGTAATCATTATACATGCTCTAAGGACTTGGTTAATGTTTTGCTATAAAAATTCCAATTATACAAAGGGATATTCCCTTGCTTAGCATGGGCACTGCCCATACTTTGGTGCCTAATACATACCTGTGGAAAATTGAATGTGTTGACTGTAGTAAATCTGTAAATCCCATATTAAAAGTAGATGACACCAATAGTTCTAGTGTGATTAAAACTGAAGACACAGGAGTAGGGGAGGGTCTTGTCACATTCTTACACCAAACTTACCTAGTCAAAAGATGAAGCAGTTATTGCCCTTGCCACAGATTCAAGGTGCTTTTCCCTTGCTAGTAGCATTACCTTCATGTTAACTGGATTGAGTTTCCTCCATATTTCTATTTCTGGACCATTCTATGAATAACAAGATCACATAATTAGGGTCAATTATGTTCAAGTTTAATAATTTATCAGGGTCAATGAGAAAGACACATAGATCTGAGTATTAGTTAGCTGATGATATTCCACTTCCCTTGGGTGCCTCTTCAATATGCTAACCATTTAACAACACTAAAGGTATCTGTTATAAATAGAATTTATTCAAATTAGCAGCTAGGTGGTACAGTGAATAGAGCACTGGCCTTAGAGTCCGGAGAATGTGAGTTCAAACCTAGCCTCAGACACTTGACACTTATTAGCTGTGTGACCCTGGGCAAGTCACTTAACCCTAAATTGCCTCAAACATCCAGGGCCACCTCCAGTTGTCCTGATGTACATCTTGCCACAGGACCCAAATGGCTCTGGAGGAAAGAATGAAGAGGGTGACCTTGCACAGCCCTCCCTCACTTAAATTCAATTCACTGCAAGTCATGACATCACCTCCCGATGTCATGGTCCTCTTTGAAAATTAAGGACAAACAGAAACAATTCAAATTAGCTATTAAAATTAATCTCGAAAAGAGAAAGAACAAAAATTATGAGTGACCCTACAGATGTTAAGTAGGAGGTTTCTTATCCTAATTTGTCCACCATTAGGAAACTAAGCATTCTATAGTGAAAGTATTATTTAAAGGGAAAAAAAAGTTTAAAAAAACAGTGGTTATATAAACTCATTCCATAAATCTCATTTCACAAAATTACAAGCCAACACAATTGTAGTGACAATCCTTAAATTTTTTATGCTATCCTACTCCTCATCCTCACCATCTTTACTGGTAACATATTATTATATGTTTGTGTCCAACCATGATATTCAGTCGATTGACATTATTTATTAAGTGCCCACTATGTGCCAGGCACTGGGCAATTGGAGATACCAGGAAAGGCAAAAGACAGTCCTTGCCCTCAAGAAGCTCCCAACAGGGGAAAAAAAAAAAAAAGAAGCAACTCCCAAAGGAATGGGGAAGACAGCATCCAAATATACACAAATACATACATATTCCTCTGCCCTTCTGTAATTTCTAATTTTAATTCTTCTAAAATCACAGTGTTCTACAAGACGGATACAGGCTAGACCTGTGGTTTCATCAGGATATGGAATTTCCAGATGATGAAATGCCCACCAACTCTACCAACACAGATCAGCACCTTCTCTGCAGTTTAGATTCTTAGACAGTTGTCTCTTTAATAATCAGCTATGTAGCATCACAGGAGGCTCACTGGAAATATACCCATTTTAAAACTTCCTGGCTTCTTTGTTGTTAAAATGACAGAATGAACCAAAATCTGAACTTATATTAAGTTTTGTGAAGGCAGAGCTGCCACCTATGATTTTTCTCTTATAACATAGTGTCCTTTTACATGGCAAATGTTTAAAAATAATAATAATATGCATAAAAATAAAATCATAATCCTCAATGATCTCAATAATAGGAGAAAAAGACCAATGTGACATACTGAGCTGCCCAACTGAAAGACTTGTTTTTATATGGTAAAGTGTATTTAGAACTGCAGGTAGAAGACCTGTTAGACAAATAAATTCAACAAGATACAACAGTATCACAGGCAAGCACAAAGGAATTTCAGGAAGAAAGCATGAACGAGGTTCATGAGAGGCTCTACAAGGCTCCTGAGCAGAGTCCTGAAGAAAGCTAGAAGTAAGAGTGTGAAGGAGTGACTTTCTAGTGAGAGGGACAGCCCACGTGAAAACAGAGACTGGAGTTGAAATGCCAAGTTTAGCCAACAGCTAGTTGGCCAGGTTGGTTGGAACAGATTATGAAGTAGATGGTTTTAAATTCCAGGCTGAGAAGATAATATGTAATACTAGAAGCAATTGGAAACAACTGATTTTTCCTTGAGGGGGTGGGGGGAAACAGGATCAGACATGTGCCTTAGTAAGGCTATTTTGGCCACTGTGTAGATAGAGAAGAGAGCCTGGAAGGTATGCCAATGAGGTTACTGAAATGAGGGCCTCAATTATCACAATATAGTTTCCCTGTGAGGGCAAAGAACCTGACAGCATTGATGGTGAAGTTCAATCTCTTTAACAAAGTGTTCTTCAGGGTTGATTGCTTATTCCCCCCCCACCCCCCCAGTTCATAAAGCACTTAATATCTACTGCTTATTTTGGCATTTATTATGTAATGCCCTACAAAAATACTCAGTTCTTTTATGCTTCATCATCTATTAGAGGTACTCTAGTTCAAATCCCTTTAAGTTGACTGTACCCATTTCTTAGATTTTTGGGAAGTTCTTATTGAAAACATTCTGTTCCTTTTTTTCCTCATACGGCAAGTAGTAACTTAAGTCAATAAGTCACACCCCCTCAGACATCAGGGTCACAATGTTCAGAGAAATATAAAACAGAAATTAAAATTTGAGCTAGAGGAAAAAGCTAGGTAACAGGGACAAAAATAAGCCCATCATTAACAGGACAGAGAAGTAGAATCAGTAATCCACCACTGGGTTGTAATGACACTACAGGAGAAGGAAGGGAACAAACATTTATACAACACCTAAGTGCTTTAAAAATAAAATCTTTTTTTTATCCTCACAATGGCCTTGCAAAGTAGATGCTGTTATCCCCATTTTACAGTTGAGGAAACTGAGGCAAACAGAAGTTAAGTGACTTGCCCAAGATCAAATTCAAACTCAGGTCTTCCTTGATTTTGGGTCAAGTACTCTAGTCAACAAAAAGAGGCAGAGCATTTGTAGGAAGAGTTGTAACTGGTATAAGACTCGTGATTTCATTAGAATAGGGAACTCAAGGTGAGAACACTGCCTCTCCAAAAGCAGGTCTCTATCTTCTCTTCAATTTTGGCTATAGGGGGTTGCCTAGCATGGAGGTGTCAAATTACAGTGTATTGAATCAGATTAAAATGTAAGAGGCAAAATCTTAACAAAATAAAAATACAAGAAGGATAAAGTTAATTTACAGCTTTTTAAGTCAACACGAGGCCCTGAAGGCATCCTTTTCTATTTGCGTTTGACACCACTGGCTTCCAGCACAGAGAAGTTAACTAATTTGCCCCAGGTCAGAGCCAGTAAGTATGGAAGTGGGACTCAAACGGTAGCTTATCCTGGCTTTCAGGCTGCTCATATCTACACTGGATTCAAATTCTGACACTCATTAGTAGCATGACCCAAGATAAGCTAACAACCTCCATCTCAGGTTAATCTATAAAACTGGGATATTAATAGCACCTATATTACAGGACTGTTGTGACTCTCAAATGAGAAAATATACAAAGAGCTTTATAAGCCTTAAAGCACTGTTAGTTATCTATGTGTGGGGAAAAGAAAAAGGTTGAATTTACCAAAGGTTTGGGATGTCAAAGGGCTAGCTCGAGGATCATAGTGGGGGGGGGGGAAGAATGTTAATAAGGTCTCAGGCATTTTAGCAGTTTATCTAGGGAAGGGAATGTGGCAGCTAAGTGGTACAGTGGATAGAGCGCCAGGAACACCTAAGTTCAAATCCCGTCTCAGACACTATTAGTTGCGTGACTCTGGCTGAGTCATTTAAACCTGTTTGTCTCAGTTGTCTCGACTTTAAAATGAGCTGGAGAAGGAAATGGCAAACTTCTCTATTATCTTTGCCAAGAAAACCCCAACCAGGATCCCAAAGAGTCAGACATGACTGGACAACAACTAGCAGAAGGAAAAATGGGGGGAAGGAACTCATCACAAACAACACTTTATTATTACATGTGGGAGTTTTGTATTACTAGAAATTGATAACAAAGCAAAAGATGGGTCATTATGGCAATGCAACTTTAACTGACTTGATAATATAAATGAAGTCATTTGTATTTGTAAGTATCAGTAATACTTGGGGAAATTTGGGGGGAAATTGTAATTACTGATCAAACTTAGTGTTTCAAACAAGAGTGGAACAATTTATAACAGGCTAATCACTAAAATGTCAACATAAAATCATGTACATATTTTTACTGAATTTCCCCCCCATGTGATCATGTTTCTAGCCCACAAAATTAGTCCTTTGTAAACTGAAGTGGTCTCAGTCTAACACTCTGTAAGATTTTATAAAATCAACTCAAAAGCAATTAAAATGTTTTTATGACTATTTGATATATTTTGCTTCAGATTCAAGACATAATTTTATTACAGATATGTGTACACTATCCAGGTGTATAGCAACTGGGAGTTCTAGGAGGCAAGATATCCTTCTTCTTTTTTTTTTTTTTTGCTCGGGGCAATGAGGGTTAAGTGACTTGCCCAGGGTCACACAGCTAGTAAGTTGTCAAGTGTCTGAGGCCAAATTTGAACTCAGGTCCTCCTGAATCCAGGGCCGGTGCTTTATCTACTGTGCCACCTTGCTGCCCCTTTTTAAACTTTTTAAAAAAGATATCCTTCTATTCAATATTTTGTAACTCTAAATTTTTATTATGAATTTTTAAAATTATAAGCACATTCTCATTAATATTGGGCACTGAGGAAAGGAGTGATGAATTTTTTTTTTTTTTGCAGGGCAATGAGGGTTAAGTGACTTGCCCAGGGTCACACAGCTAGTAAGTGTAAAGTGTCTGAGGCTGGCTTTGAACTCAGGTCCTCCTGAATCCAGGGCCAGTGCTTTATCCACTGCGCCACCTAGCTGCCCCATAGTGATGAAATTTTAAAGTCATATATGGTATGCATGGAAGACATTTAAAAACTGTAAAAACATTTTTACTGTAAAATAATGACACTAATAGTTAACACAATGAAGCATATAGGAATGAACACAAAGCAATCTTTGAGGGGGGGTGTAAACGAGATTCAATACCTTCAAATCATAACATTATAGCTTTAGTCGTGTTTTATTGGTTCGTATTTACTTGAAGACTGAGCCACGTTTCTAAAGTTCAATTTATTACACACTGTCTATAAAAGTGGCATCTGTACTCATGTAATGAACTTCAAGTGTATATGACAGTGCTAAATTGCATGATCTTTGACCCAAAATAAAATTATTCTTCCAGCTGGCTCACTTTATGTACCAAAGAGAGTTCTATTGTTATACAAGACCCATTCTTTCACTATAGGGAGCTAACACACAAACTCATCAAATACTGCCTTGCATTGTTACTTTGTTAAGGGCTAAAATTCTAGCTAGTCTGTCTAAAATATCCAATGAGTGGTCGCCAATAAATTATAAGCTTTAGCAAGAGTTAGACTTTTAAGCGCTTATTAAGGAGAATAAGAATTTGGTAAAGAGAGAGAGAAAGGCCTAGATTCTTATCTATTAAAGGGAGAGCACATTTCTAGCTCCGCTCTCCACCAGCATCCCCAGGAAAGAGAGTGAGAGCAAGCACTAGTCTCTTCCTTCCTCCTCCCACTAGCCCGAGTCACTTCCTGACGCCAAAGAAAAGACTCCTGGTCTTGCCCTCAAAGACCTTCGCTTCATGGGCAGAACTCTTTTACAGTAAGCCTCCAGCAGGTGGCGTCATTCCAATCGTTACAACTTCAGTGCAAAAATCTCAATCAGTAGTGAACAAACATTTATCATCTATTCTGTCCCAGGCATTGTGTTCAGGGCTGCTGATAATTCCTGCCCTAAGGTACTTATTCTTCTGGGGGAGCCAACATACACATAAATACATACTAATTTTATTTTGTGGGAGAAGCATTATAAGCTGGGGAGGATGAATCAGAAAAGACCTGTAGGAAGTGGCATCTGATCTGAGCTCTGAAGTAAATGAGATTCTAAAGGGTAGAAGCAGAATTTCAGGGTGAGAAGGAATTGCATAGCAGGTACAGGGAACAGAAATGGGAGCTAAAATATCATGTATAAGGAATAGAGAGGCGGTCAGTTTGGAGAGGGGATGGGGAGAAGTGGCTGGGAGAAATATAAACAGTAGTATGTGAAGGGGAATAATTCATAATAAACCAGAGGCAAAGGAGCTACTGAAGTGTATTGAAAAGGAGAGTGATATTCTTAGCCCTGAGCCTCAGGAATGTTATTATTAGCACCTGTATGTAAAGGAAGGGGGACTTGAAGACAGGGAGATTAAAAGGCTATTCTAATAGTCCAGGAAATAGGTGCACAGTAAATAATTTGTGAGAATGAGTAGATTTAAAATGTGGGATGAATCTGAAAAGATCTCTTAAAGAAAATGGGGTTTTGAAGGATTTGGAGAACATAAGGGAAAGGGAAAAGTATTTCAAGCACATAGAAGAACATAAGAGCTTAGAATCTAGAATTCATTTAACATTTATTGAACATCTACTGGGTATACATTTCAGCATTTGTTAGGAATCTAAAGATGATTACAATCACTGCCTTCAAGAAGCTTAAGGATTTGCAAAAACATGGCATGTTTAAAGGCAATGAGATGGTTGGTATAGTTGGAATAAAGAGTCTTCATTGGATAGCTGTGGGAGATAAGGATGGGCATGATGGGGCAAGACTCTGAGAACCTTGAATTCTACACTCAAGAATTTGAGTACTATAATATGGAGCCAAATGGAGTTTTTGGTGTTGAACCACACAACAAGCAATCATCAAATTCAGCCCCCTCGTTGATCAAGAATCTCCCCAACAATATTGCCAACCATCTAGCCTCTGCTTAGAGACTTACAATGAGAAGTAAACTCATTACCTTCAAAGCAGTTCATTTTACTTTTGAATAGCTTTAATGACTTAAAGAAAAACTTCTCAAAGCCTAAAAATGTCTCCCTGCAATTTCCACCCACTGCTTTAGTTCTATCCTATCAGACCAAATGAAACAATTCTAACTGCTCTTACATATGAAAACCCTTCTAATCTTTTGAAGAGCTAAATCATGCATTTTATTTGTGAAGTCTTTTCTTACTTGGAATAAACATGGTCAGTTATTTTATTAGATCTTCTTATGGTGTATGATGTTCAGTCATCTCATGATCCTTGTTGCCCCTTCTGAAAGCACTCCAGATTGTTGCTACCTACTAGATGTCCATCCTAAAATGTGGCACCCAGAATTGCATACAGTACAGATGTGCTGGGAGGTGGGGGAGAAGGGTGCAGGGCAAAATGAAGTTCAGTCAAAATGTGTTGATATTGCCATTTGCTTTATTTCTCCATATAAAGAATCTTACTACAGTACCATAGGTTCATTGTTTTTTTTTTTTTAGTGAGGCAATTGGGGTTAAGTGACTTGCCCAGGGTCACACAGCTAGTAAGTGTTAAGTGTCCGAGGCCGGATTTGAACCCAGGTACTCCTGACTCCAGGGCCGGTGCTCTATCCACTTCGACACCTAGCCGCCCCATAGGTTCATTGTTAATGTAAATATTCACTGATCAATGACAACTCATTCCACATAAAAAAGTTGATAGTCCTATTGAAATGTCAATGTTGTCTACTTTTAGTACAATAATCAGCTATATAAAGCGCTTGCAAGAGATGCAACAAGCTATATTGCATATAAGACAGAGTTGGTGTGCTTTGGATGCTATCCAAGTACCTTTTGAAGCACTACCTAATAACAGGTTAAGCTTAGAGCTAGAAGGGACTGTAGAGATGAGGGACCTAATATCTCAACCGAGGTTCTCT
This sequence comes from Dromiciops gliroides, assembly GCF_019393635.1. Lineage (NCBI taxonomy): Eukaryota > Metazoa > Chordata > Mammalia > Microbiotheria > Microbiotheriidae > Dromiciops > Dromiciops gliroides. The sequence goes on along the minus strand of NC_057865.1, from coordinate 162,386,011 downwards.
GACTACAAGACTTTTGAAATACCTCCTGTTTCACCTATAAAAGTCTCTAAGCAAAACACTAAGGACAGTTTCCATAATATTCACTTTAGACAACAATAAGTTCAAGTAGCACAGTACATATATTCACAATCTAATCCTTTTACTTCAGGGCTTTGTGTAATGTAATACCTTGCTACTCAGGTGCTTACAAACAGGTGAAACAAGATCCCATCTATTATTTAAAAGTTAGGCTAGCATCCAACTAACTAAGATTTTGCTAGAATAATTACACTGTTTTTGTAAGACTTGTCAATTGTAAGACTACTACTATAAATTCAGGGCTTAGAATTATCAGGTTCCAGGTTATCTGCTAGTTTTATATAGGATGCAAAGCAGCTTCAGTTCAATTTTACTCTCAACTGTAGCAATCAAGATGCATCTTCATAGCCTGTGTACATCTATTTTACTGTATTTTAGTAAAGACCTGAGTTCCAGTTCCAGTTCTGTCATACTAGCTGTGTGACCCTGGACAAATCGCTTAACCTCTCTGTGACTATTTCATCTATAAAATGAGATAACTGAACTTGATGGCCTCTATGATTCTGGCTCTAAATTTATGATCCTATGACTTCAGTTCAAATTTTACCTCTGAGATATATACTTTTCTGTGCAGCTTTTGCAAGTTGGGCCCCAATTTTCTCTATTTTTTATACTGGGAGTTCTTTACACTGATGCAATCACAGCCACAGTCTAAGAAGAAAAACCTTTAGAAAATTACAGGGCAGCAACCAGGGGCCTTCTCCAGTTTCAGCCACCTCATCTTCTTTGCACACTCAAAGCAGTAGCCTGGACAGATGTGCTCAATTCCTATCCTGGGGCCACTCCAGACGGACTGTCAAGCTCTGATTTGTCATCCTTTTCAGGAAGGTTTTCCTCTCCTAAACTTGGCTGAACAGTTTTGATCACTTTATTTTATAAGGCAAAATATTAAATAAAAGATCAACTTTATAAGAAATCAAATTAGATGTTAGAAATGAACACTTTTTACTCCAAAAAGAAACTTTACATGAGCATAGTCCTAAGAAGGCTGGCCTGACCTATGAATAAAACACGACATTAAAATCCAAATTCTCTGCCAGATGTCTTGGAAATTTCTTTGTAGTTCCTATAGAGAAGAAATTAATAGGCATTTCTGTAATAATCTGACCAATTGGAGGAACAAAATTTTCCAACATGGCCGATTTGACAATTCAATTCACCAACAAATTTATTTTTAAAAATCCCTTTTCGAATTTTTAAATTCAGTGCCAGCTTGACTTAAGTACCTCTAAATGTATTTAATGTTAGATTTTATTTAAAATGTCATTCATTCAAACATTTATTAAGTGGCTATTTTCAAGCCATTATTCAGGCACTTTGTGTACCTTCAATGAAAATATGTACCACTGCAATCTTCTACTAAGGATTGTCAGGGAACTGCATTTCTTTTATAAGTATACTTCTTAAGCAAACCAAGGGTTTTAGCACTCTCTAACAGATATTAAAGACTTGGAGATGGATAGAATGAGAACCATTATAATTTCTACCACTTAATGGACACAAAGATGAGATAAGGTCGATGAGTTTCATAAAGAGGTAGTGTATCTAACCATAATGACATCAAACAGAAAGGTTACACTAGGCTGCTAAACAATGAATTTAGTAATGAAGTAACTTTAGTCTGGTCAGATTTTGATGCTTTATTCAATAGTGGTATTTTACCTTTCTAAGGCTGAAAAACACAAAAGCAACAAAAAGAGTAAATGTTCCCTTTTATTAACTATTTAAACATTAGTTTACATCCCCCCCCACCCCCAAATCCCAGACCAAACCAAACCAAAAACCCCAACCCAAAACAAAACTTTTCAGTTCCCACTCCTTCAACCCAAAGCAACCAGGGGTTAGTAAATATCCAATTTATCTTCAGGCCCCTCGGAAATTTTCTCCATTAAAAGACTTGAAAGGCCTACTGAATATATCTGTGGTTTTAAAAAAAGTAGCAAATATTTTAACACAAATTTCTGTCAAATCCCTGCTTTTCTTTTAGAGCAGAAATCACTTGATTAGGAGTAAAGACCTTTGTCCTAGTCCCAGAGATGTTGCTAGACAGATGACCCTGGGCAAATCACTTAATTTTTACTAAAATTCAGTTTCTTATCTGCAAACTGGGGACAGTCCTTGCACCTGCCTAACTCACAAGCTAGTTTTGGGGATCAATAAAGATGAAGTTCTCAAAAGTGCTCTAGAAAACAAATTTCTATGCAAATATATGGTAGTAGAGTCTAATCTCTCCATAAGATACTATTAAGCTGACTGTTACAAGACTTAAAGGTTTTTTAAAAACTTGACATACATCACCTGATTCTCACAATAACGTTCTGAGGTATATACTTCAGATGATACTGTTGAGTTCTTTCAGTCATGGCCCACTCTCCATGACCCCATTTCAATAGCAATCTTGTTGCCCTCTTCAGATACTATCCTCATTTTATAGATGTGAAAACTGAGCCTTAGAAAAGTGAGATGATGAGAGTCAAACGGCTATTAAGTACCAAAGGTTAGACAGAAACTGAAGTATTCCTGTCCCCAAGTTTGGCACTCTATCCACCATGCCCACCTAACTAGCAATGGCTGGAACACAGGGTCAGGAAGAACTCAGTTCAAATCCAACCTCAAACACTTATTAGCCATGTGACTCTGAGAGGTAAGCTACTTAAACCTGTTTGCCTCAGTTTCCTCATTTGTAAAATGAGCCAGAGAATGGCAAAGAAAACACTAATTTACCTGTGTTTCTCAACTAAATCTTATTAAAATTTTTGGTATTAAAAGGGCTGGAAGCAAGTCTAATAAGTTTTAGAAAATCACAATGGAGTACTTTTGTGGCCTGCCATATCAAAAGTCTTACAGTTTTAATAACCACTGGAATCTTGAATCAAATGAAAAACACCTGAGGAATATTTTGAAGTAGGATTCTGATTTACTACTTTTTTACTACAAAGCATTATTCAGCAGTAATTTTAAGAACAAAGTTGTTTATAATGTCTAATAAGTATCACTCTAAATTGTGTGAAAATTCAGAATTAGGAAATAAAGAACCAATTTTAGATTTTTTTAATGGAAAAATGCATTTACTTCATCAGGTTTTGAACTTAAAGAGCTATCTGATAAATCCAAAAACCCTGAACTGCTACAACTCAATGGGAGACAGAGAGCTGCAAATAAATTAAAAAAAAAAATTATGAGGTCCAAGCCCCATCACAGGAAGTGGTGTTAGAAGTGATGGGCTGGAATCCCACCTGTGATACTTGTATTAGAATTGACATACTATGAGCAAATCACCTCATATTTCTGAGCTTTGGTTTCCTGATCTGTAAAATGCAGTACCCACAAGATGGAGATATGAAGTTCACATATAATCTATAGAATACACTTCAATTATAAAAATGTCATTCATTTTTAGAGGTGGGAGAGCAAATTAGGGAAGGCTTCACAGAGGAAGTGTCAGGTGAGTTCAACAAAGAAGAGGAGAAAAGGACTAACAGCTGTCAGACTAAGGCAGTACAGAGAATTTTGGGGTAGAGGGGGGCAGAATGAGTAGGGGAGTACACAGTTTTGCTGGAGAACAAGAGGCAGAATATAAGGAAAGTAATATGAAATAAACAGCAAGGTTGTACTAGATTAGAGAGGGCTCTGAAAGTCGGGAAAAGAAGTTAAGGAGTTTGAACTTTAATTGGAAGGCAATAGGAAGCCAGTGAAAAGTCTTTGAACAGTTAAATGATAAGAAGTTAGCAAAACACTTAAAGTTTGCCAAACTAGTCCAGAGCATTTAGGTGGTGCAATGAATAGAGCACCAGGCCTGGAGTTACTAAATCCAGAGTTCTAATCCCACTTACAAGTTGTGTGACCCTGGGCAAGTCACTTCACCTTATTTCCCTCAGTTTCCTCATCTGTAAAATGAGCTGGAGAAGGAAATGGCTAATTGATCCAGTATTTGTCAAGAAAACCCCAAAAAGGGGTTATGAAAAGTCAGACACAACTGAAACAACTAAACAAAAAACTGGCTCAACTGGAAAGATGTGTGTGTGTGTGTGTGTGTATGTACATGTCTATATATCTCTCTACACACTGTTGTGGTATTTCTAAAGATATCGAAAGTTAAAATATAGGCACCATGGATAGTGACTGAGTTATTCTGTGCCAAGTATAGTATGTCGACTATGGTTAATTTACGAAACATAAATATCATTAAATGGAAAAAAAAAACACACCACCAAACGCTGGGTGTTAATTTAATTACCTTGTACACTGTCAACATTTCTAATTGGTAAAAACTGATTTTTATACATTAAAAGTAGGTTAGAATTTTGGATGAAATAAATCAATTTCCCCATTAACCTCACTTAACTACTTCATTCAAACACTGCAACACCTTTTGTTGCAATGTGCAGATGTTCTGGATAACTGACTCAGATTATAGATTTGGAGCTGAAAGGGCCTTACAGATCATTTGGTCCAAATCCTCCATTTTACAGAGGAGAGGGAGGGAACACTGAGGCCCCAGAGGTTAAGAACCATACCTACGATGATACCAGCAGAGTCAAGGATCCAAATCCAGAGCATATTTTCCGATTCCAGATCCATCCGATGCTCTTTTCCACTTTACCACGGCCTGCCACCCCCAGAAAGAGGCAATCCTAATATAGATGGTTTCCCTCAAATGAAAACAACGACACCCCATGCTACAACTAAATTGCCCCTTCATAAACAACATATTTTTATTTTAACGGAATATAAACAGTTCCCTCATTAAGAATGTATTCTGATTTTTGATGAACATACAATATAGCGAGTACCAACAAGTGGCATCTTCAATTCTCAGAAATGAAGTTTAAAAAAACTCAGAAAGGAGAATAGCTCATTCATTTTTCAACACAATAGGAGTCCGGACTTTACATTCTTCCCAGCCTCCTCCTCTAATCTAAGCAACAAAGTGGGGGGGGGGGGGGAGAAGAGGGGAGGAGGACAGCCGCAAATGTCTGGGTGACCAAAGCAGGGAGGGGACGTTTCTGCCCTCATTTCCCATTAAACGGGGATCAAACACCCGATTCTCCCGAGGCGCTAAACTCAAAGGCGGCAGCGGCCCGCACACCAGGGAACAGCTGGGGACCCGAGGGGCGTCAGAGGGAAGGGGGAGGGAGGGCCCCCAAACCCCAGCCAAGTAGAAATTAACGAGAGCCTACCTCCTCCCCGCTGGGAGAAGCCCCCATGTGCCCCGGCTCTGAGTCCAGGGGAGGCCGGCGTGGCCAAGTCCGCCGGGGAGGGGGTGGGGGAGCTGGACACCAATTAAACGGACTCCGGTGGCCTCGAGGCCTCCCTCCGGTGGGAAAAGCTGGGGGGCGCAAGACGAAAAACGGGGGGGCGGAGAGGGGGAGACATCAACACCCCTGCCCCCAACTCACCCCCTTTTACAGAACTCATCGCTAAACCGAACCCAAGAATGCAATCACCCCAACCCCCAGACCCTCCCCCGCGCCCTCCCCCCCAGGGGTCCCGGCGCCATTTGGACTCCATCGAAGCGAGCCGCCGCCATTTTCCGCCTCCGTCAGTAACGCAGCGGCTTCTCCGCCTCTGCGGCCGCCCGCTTCCCATCCCCTCAGCCCCAGCCCGGCGAGGGAGGAACTGGCCCTGGCCGGCGGGGAGAGGGGAGGGGTGTGGAGGGGAGGGGAGGAGCAGGGTGGGTGGAGGGGAGCCTCCTCCAGCCGGCCCGACTCGGGGCTTCCCCCCTCCCTAGCCCTCCGCACCCCTCCCCCAGGCCGCAGGTCCAGGGGCCCGGGAGCGCAGAGGGCAGGGGAAGGGGGCAGGGGCAGGCGGCCAGGGGGCCGGGCGGACTGAGCTGCGCTGCGCGGGGCGGAGCGGAGAGGCCCCGGCGGCGGTTGGGACCTGAAGGTTCCATCGCACTTACTTCCTGTTTTGGGTCCGGGCACTTTGGAAGAACCAGGATGGAGGCTCCGAAAAATACCAGGATGGAGGAAGCGGCTGTGGGCGAGAGCGGCCGCGGCCGGAGAGAGAGAGCGCGACAACCCGCCGGAAACCGGGCCACCGCTCCGCCCCGCCCCCAGACGCTCTCCCCTCCTTCCCCTCCCGTCTTTCTCCCCTGTTGCAGCAGCCACTCTTTCCTCCCCCCGCTCGGCTGTCGTCATTTCCGTCCGGCCAGAACGCTGGGAAAGGGGCCTTGGCTTTTGGGTTCCCGCGGGTCAGGGAGTGGGGCACACTGTGGGTCTCTTCCCGGTTCTTAGAGTCCGGGCCGCCCCTCTGGGAAGAGCTTCCTTTTAGGCCAGCGGCTGGTGTTCCTTCGGGCAAATGGGACGGGCTGGGACGGCCTCGGTGTCCCTGGGCTCCGCATGCAGTGATGGGGAAGCCTCGGAGCGGGGCTGAAAGGGAAAGAAGGGACTGGGGTTCTTAAGAGTCGGGAGGTGAGAGGACCCGAAAGATCATGTAGGGCAGGGACCCTTGAATAGTCTGATGAAGCCTATGGACCCTTCCCTTCTCAGAATAAAGGTTTTAAATGTATAAATAAAACGCACAGGATTCCAAAGGAAACCGCTTATGTGGAAGTAAAAGCGTTACTTTGTTTTCCCCTTCTAAATTCCAGGACTCCCTGACATCTGTCCCCCCAAGGTTATACGGAGAGTAAGTAGTAGATCGAGAATCGAGTCCAGTTCTACTGAACTGGATCTGCTGCTCTCTGGCAGGGTTGTCCTTGTCCCACCCCCGTGAACAACATTTTGTCTTGACCAGAACTGTGACAGAAATGGTAAAAACAAATCACAATGGTGTTGCCAGGTGCTGGGCAACTGATTGGTGGGAAAATAATGACCAACTATGAAATAGAAGAGTACTTCCTTCTGTTAGTAATGACTTGTGACTGCTCCCTCACATAACTCTATTGGGGGTACTAAGAGGTAGAAGTAATAACTGAATGCAGCCCATTTTTCATTGAAAAAACTAAAGTGATAAAGAGGTAAAGTGCAGGTTTTGACATAAGATCTAGTTTTGAGTCCTATTTCTCCCAGTTACTGTCTGTGGATGGGGCAAATCACAACCTCTTAAAGTCTCGAATTTTCTGTCTGTATGCTGCCTACCACGATGAGTTGTGAAAAGTATTTTTTGTGAACCTTTGTAAACTCTATAAATATGAGTGATCATTCAAACATGCTATAGTCATATTAAATATGATTCATATGGAATATGTTGAAAGTGATGAGGTATCTATAAAGTATAATAGAAGTTAACTTGTTAATGATATTTTCAATCATCTATAAGAATTTTATTAGGATAGCATGCGATTTAAAGAAGAAATTAATTTCCATTTCCATTGCAATGCTTTCAGCACGATACAATGAAAGTCAAATTTGCTCTATCCAAAATATAAGAACCTAATATTCTAATAGTAGCTATATTTTATGGAATTCAGTTTTCATTACAATGTCTGCTTAGTCCTCCACAGGATATTACTTTTTTTTTACATTGATCAGAGTTCTTTACAATCTTATTGTATACATTGTTCTGCTCTCTTCACTCTTCATCAGGTCATGCAGTCTGCCCAGGTTTCTCCACCTCCTTCATTTCCCATATTTTTAAAAAGGAATTCCTCAGTAGTTGTGCCCCGATCTGTATTTTGAGGCCCACTAGACAATGCTTATTTTGTGCTCTGACTTAGTCAAACTGACCTTCTGCTTTTCATATATGATAATCCATCTCCATGGCAGGAAGGCTAGAATGCAGGAATGTCCTCCCTCCTGACCTCCACCTCATAGAATCTCTTTCTTCCTTCAAGATGCAGCTCAAGAACCATTTTCTGCATGAAAGACTTTTCTGATCTCCCAACTAGTTAGTGCTTTCCCCTTTTCCCCCAATTAAAATTTTTTTTTAAATTTAAAGTTTTGAGTTCCAAATTTTATCCCTCCTCTCTCCTCCCTACCCTCTACCCCCTCCCTGAGATAGTAAGCAATCAGATATAGGTTGTCTATGTGCAGTTATGTAAAACATTTCCATATTAGTCATTTCATACAAGAAGACAGGTGAAAGAAAGAAAATGAAAAATAGCATGCTTCAGTCTGTATCCAGGAGGCAGATAGTATACTTCATCATGAGTCCTTTGGGATTATCTTGAATCATTGTATTCCTTAGAATAGCTAAATCATTCACAGTTCTTCATCGAACAATATTGCTGGTACTGTGTGCAACATTTTCCTGGTTCTGTTCACTATGTATCAGTTCATGTAAATTTTTCCAGGTTTTTCTGAAATCATCCTGCACATCATTTCTTATAGCACAATAATATTCCATTACAGTCATATACTACAGCTTGTTTAGCCATTCCCCAATTGTTGGGCATTCCTTTGATTTCCAATTCTTAGCCACCACAAAAAGAGCTGCTATAAATATTTATGTACAAGTGGGTCCTTTCCCCTTTTTTTGAATGTCTTAGGGATATAGACCTAGTAGTGGTATTCTTGGATCAAAGAGTCTGCATAGTTTTATAGCCCTTTGGGAATAGTTCCAATTTGCTTTCCAGAATGGTTGGATCAGTTTACAACTCTACCAACAGTGTCCCAGTTTTCCCATATCCCCTCCAACATCCAACATTTTCCATTTTTGTCATATTAGCTATTCTGATAGGTGTGCAGTACTACCTCAGAGTTGTTTTAATTTGCATTTCTCTGATCAATAGTGTTTTAGAGCATTTTTTTTTATGTGAGTATAGGTAGTTTTGATTCAGGGTCTTACACTCTGATTCTTTATGGTGCCCTGAGTTATCAAAGGTTATGCTAGTGGAACTTATGTTCTGACATAGAACAGGTTCCTTTTATACAGTGAGGTACTTTAGGTACTCCTATTTGGGGATGATATTCTGTTGATTGCACATAGAACATTACATAACCTTACTGAGATCTGTGACAACTCAAAAGCAATTAACAATGTCTTCTGGAAAAACTAGGGGAAAACATGTCTTCTTCTAGATCATTACCTGTCTTTGGATGGCCAGTCCATTATTGAATGAGTACATCAGGATTCTCTCTTTCTCTCTCCCTCCATATATATATATAATATTTATATATATGTATATCCTAAACATACCAGGATATATATGTATTTGTATATGCATGCACATGTACATATATAATATATATCTCCTGATGTATATACATATGCATATATAAATATATACATATATTTGGGATAGGCTCTGCAGATCAATAGATTAGAATTGAATAGAAGGAAGAAAAAAGTCTTAATTGTACTTTTGACAATTCTAAGCTGCCTCTAGACACAAGAATCTAGTTATGTATAAATATTCTCCTCTTGATGCTTTATGATTCTGAATACTGGAACACACATTTTCTGAAGAATCTGAATGGTGAATCACTCAAAGGGTGATGGAGAGATGCATGAAAAGTACAAGTAGGCTGCAATATATTTCTTTATCTTCCTTTGTTCCTTATCTTCCTCCTTATCTCCCTCCTTCCCTCCTTCCCTCCCTCCCTCCCTCCCTCCCTTCCTTCCTTCCTTCCTTCCTTCCTTCCTTCCTTCCTTCCTTCCTTCCTTCCTTCCTTCCTTCCTTCCTTCCTTCCTTCCTTCCTTCCCTCCTTCCCTCCCTCCCTCCCTCCCTCCCTTCCTTCCTTCCTTCCTTCCTTCCTTCCTTCCTTCCTTCCTTCCTTCCTTCCTTCCTTCCTTCCTTCCTTCCTTCCTTCCTTCCTTCCTTCCTTCCTATATTTCTAATGATGACCTAAGGGCATAATGTGGTAAAAGGGATAATATAACTATTCCCTCACTTTAACTTTTTCATCTCTATTTCTTAGTTTCCTTGACATCCTCAAGAATAATTTCAAAGCTATTAATCCTGAAGGCCTTTCACAGTCTTCCTATTTGCTAAAGCACTTTTTTCCTCAGTCCCTTCTCTCTATTCTGTATATATCTTGTATCTACCCAGTTGTTTAAATAGTGTCTCTCCTGTTGGTATGTAAACTCCTTGAGTTTGAGGACTCTGTTTTCACCTGTCTTTGAATCCTCAGTATCTGGCAAACAGTAAGTGTATAAATATTTCTTGACTGACTGATGAGGTGAACCATTCTCAGGGCAGGAGATAAGAGATAATAAATACAAAGATTAGAGGCAGCACTGGTACTAACAGAATGTAAAAAAGACCTAGTGGAAAACTAGCACATTAGATATCTACGGGCAATCTTTAGGAGATGATGGACAAACATCCCACAGGATGAGGGGGTGTGGGTGGTATGTGGCTTACATTAATGGAGAGAACCTGCATATTGATGAGATCTCAGATATATTTAGGTATTTCTGATCCCTAATTCTGGTTTTCTCTCAAGACAAAGTTCAATTGGAGGAATCAAGGGATATGCTTCTAATTTGACTAGTGGTTATTTGAAAGAAATTTGAAAACTCAAATACTCCAGGTTAGAAAGGTTTTTTAAAAAGTGATTTCCCACCTTTCTATCTTTGCTTACACTTTTCCCAAAGTATAGAATTCTATGCTCCTACCTTTTGAATTTTTATCCACCCTTTGAAGCCTATTTCAAATGTTACTTTTCCCCCAGAATGCCTTTTCAATTACCCTCCATCCCCCAGTCAATTATCACCTTCTTTTCTCTTTTCTCTTCTTATACTTCACATAGCAGTTTGCTTCTCTCTGTGCTCTTATGTATTGATTTTATTGTTTGAGGATATAATAAATTTGTCCTAATTTGTAAGTTCACAAAGGTAAGAAACATGTTTTACAAACTCTTTGTCTAAAGACAGTCAACTGTTAAGTTAACTACCTGAGAAAGTAAAGGGTATTTTTTTCAATCTACTTGAGAGGGATTATGCTGAGTCCTTCTGCCCCCTTCTCCCCCCGCCAATTTAGGTAAAATATAGTGAGAGTAGAGAGAGAGAAAGATAGACAGTGGGAGAAAGATGTGGACTATAGTTGATGGTATTTTGTTGAGATTTCATTAGTGAGACAATTCTTCCTATGTCTGTTGATAGATTTCAGGGAGTTTGTGAAACTGGATGGAAATGTATTTTTTATTCTATATAATTGATTTCTTTTGTAATTCTATATATTTTATTCATTTTAAAACATTCTGAGACGGGTCCATAGGCTTCGCCAGATGGCAATGATACACAAAAACAGTTCAGATTTAAAGAGACAAAATAGAATGCTCTGATCCCAAATGGGTAATGCTTTGTTCTAATAATGAATAGGCAGGCACTCAGATGTAAGCACCTGAACTTTTGGAGGGGGTTCTGGACGCAGAAATGAGGAAGGTAAAACTGTTTCCTTCACTTGTTTTGAGGGTATGCAGGAGACCTACCACTGTATGCACGTGGTAATTTCTGCATTCATCAGCACACCTTACTTAGCTACATCTGTCAGTGAGTTAATTGCCTATTCTCAGCTCCCTAAAGAGCAAAGAGATAGGAGCTAGTAGAAATGGAAAGCTTTCTCTGCTGTTTGGGGAACTGGAGTGTTATCAAATGGAAGTTGTTTTCTGTGATACACAGTTACTAATCTGATCTGATATTAGTATGGTTACATTTTCTTTTTTTTTGTGGGGCAATGGGGGTTAAGTGACTTGCCCAGAGTCACACAGCCAGCAAGTGTCACGTGTCTGATGCCAGATTTGAACTCAGGTCCTCCTGAATCCTCGGCAGGTGCTTTATCCACTGTGCCACCTAGCTAGCCCCTACATTTTTTTTTTAATACTAAAAGTAAACAATCTCTAAAGCATGGGTTCTTAATCTTTTTCTCTGTGTGTGGAAGATCTCTGGTGGTGTGGTAAAACCTCTGTACCTCTCAGAATAATATTTTTAAATGAATGAAATAAAATAGATTGGATTAAAAAGAAACTTGGCAGTGTGAATAGAGTGCCAGACCTAGACTTGGAAAGACATCTTCCTGAGTTCAAATCTGGCCTTGGACACTTACTAGCTGTGTGACGCTGGGTAAATCACTTAACCCTGTTTGCCTCAGTTTCCTTATCTGTAAATGAGCTGGAGAAAGAAATGGTAAAGAACTCCAGTATCATTGCCAACAAAACCCCAAATTAATTCACAAAAAGTCAGACACTATGACTGAACAACAACAACATACATTTGTTTAAATAGTTTCCGATTAGATTATAAGCTCCTTGAGGGCATGCACTGTTTTTTTGGAGAAGGAAATGGCAAATTACTGCAGTATCTTTGCCAAGAAAACCCCAAATGGAGTCATGAAGAGTTAGACATTACAGAAAAATGACTGAGCTGTTGGTTTTCTGTAAAGTGTTATTTTTATGATCACTGCTTCTGCAGGTGCAGGCGAGGGTTAGACACCAGTTTCATCTTTTCCGTCTTCCTCACCTGGTCAGATGTGTGCATCAGTATAATTCTGCCACTTCTGTATTGTTGAGTTGCCCCAGTGGGAACTAGTCAGTTGTTAAAGTCTCAATAAATCTGTAAGGGTCCCCATGCCAAGACAACTTTAAGCAGCTGGAAGGGAACAAGTGGGGGATGGTTCAGTCCTCGTCATCTAGTCCTAGATGGTTCATGCTCTGCTTTTTTTTCCATTCACTTCTCCTACCTCCTCTTCTCTCTTTCTTCTCCCTCTAGATCCACACCAAGTATTTACTTAATCAGCCCTCAGTGATTTTTTTCTAGCTAACATCCCATTTATTGTCTATACCGCTTATTTTGCACTTTTATGTTACCTCATGCTGTTTATCTTTTTATGTCTATATTTTGTCCACCTAACTAAAATTTAGGATCCTGAAGGCCAAGAGACCATGTTTTATTTTTATCTATGTGCCAATTCCCTGTTTTTATCCTTTTTGATGTAATGTTTTAGAGATAGAAACTTTTCATTACAGCCAGTAGATGTCCCTATTATTTAGGGAGATCTTTTTCTCCCCTCTCAGACTGCTAGTTAAAATATACTCAAACATTCAAATGGATCTGTGATCTCATCATTTTGGGAGTTCCTCCAAACAGCCCATCTCAGCCTGCTCATCCTGTGTGACTCATGTCTATATTCTAATAGTGCTACCATTGTACTAGAAACCTTTTTAAAAATTTCTCCCAGAATAGTGGAGTACCAGTGGAGCCCTTTGGATGTCTACTTCTTATTCCTCCCTCTTGCCATTTTCTTTTTTTTTTTTTTCTCATACAATTTTTTGATGACATCCTTTACTTCTGTTCTTAGGAGTTCCCTGGGTATATGGTGCGACCTGTTTACACCTCCTATTCTCCTTTCTGTAATTCTTTGTGTAATGTTTCATCTTTAGTTTTTGAGAGGCAATGGTATTCAAAGTGTTGAGGCTATACTGTAATACTGGTAAAAATTGTTTAGCCAGTAAATCATGTCTGACTTGTGACCCCATTTGAGGTTTTCTTGGCAAAGATATTGGAGTGGTTTGCCATTTACTTATCCAGTTCATTTTAGAGATGAGGAAATAGGCAAACAAGGGTTAAGTGGCTTGCCCAGGGTCACACAACTAGACAGTATCTGCAGCTGGATTTGAACTCAGGACTTCCTGACACCAGGGTCAGCACTCTACCCACTGTACCATTTCCCTTTTACTGGTAAAAAAAGTTTGTATTAAAAAAACAGGCCTCTGTTATTTTGGGAAGCCAGGGGTCAGTAAAATGGCTTTGCAATTTCCCCAAAGCAATCTAGCTTGCTCTCTTCCTTTTCTATTATAGGCCCAGCTCATTGTGTATATAATCTTTCCTATATCTATATCTATCCATCCATCCATCCATCCATCCATACTGTTGGACAAGTTCTATAGGGTGTCTACTAAGGTTTGTGTTGAAATTTGATCAATAGACATTTTTCATCCATTTGGTCTTTGCTATGCAGATAGACAGGCCAAATTCCCTTGAGTGATTATGGATCCCTTCCAGAAGGTTCTGTAATATCTGGGGTCCTGATCAACACGATGTCATTAAAAGGCAAAAGCAGTTGTAGAATTTCATCCTAGGGAATCTCTCCTCTGCTTGGACTCTACATTAGATTTCCTCTATCACAGCATTCATTTCTTGTTTTATGTCTCATGTGGTGTTTATTATCAGAAGGTCATTGAACAGGGTTATTTCTGTTGTTACATCTTCCAAGGAATATTGAATAAGACTGATATATGGATAGGAAATACCATGAAATACCAATATACCTTGCAGTATATTATTCAATTGAATTGAATGGGTTTTTTTAAATAATCAGCAAACACAATGGGATATTCTATTCTCTATGTCTTTTAGGCAATTATGAAAGGCTAAAGATGTGGTCCATTGTTGAGTATAGTTTATAAAAGCCTGTTTGTTTCCGAATAATACCCTGACTGAGTATATTCTCGGTTTGTGTATAGATGATTCATAAAGTTTTTACACAGTAGTAACAGTAATTGATGCAAAATAGCTATAAATTTGAATTTCCTAATGATACGATATATTTAGATTAAGGACAAGTTACAATGATAATTCCTTCTATTTAACAGCACCAACAAAGGGACTAAGCATTTTGAAAACCATGGGTAAAGGGTGCTATAAGCTCTGAAAATCCTAGCATGAATTCATTCCCCCCTTTCTTCTCTTATCCTTTTTTTGCCCAAGGTCACACAGCTAGTAAGTGTCAAGTGTCTGAGGTCGGATTTGAACTCAGGTACTCCTGAATCCAGGACCGGTGCTTTACCCACTATGCCACCTAGCTGCCCCCTCTTCTCTTATCCTTTATACCAGGGTTCTCCAAAGCTGGGACCTAGCCCCAAGAGGTTTTATGATAAACCAATGAGATGGAGGGAAGATGGGTTGTATCCCATCTTCTTCTCAATAACCAATCATGGGGCTTATCTCCAATGCAACCGCACTTATGCTTCCTCCCACCACTATGTAAGCTTCCAGCTTCCTGGCTTCTGAGACAGGAGGGAAGTGGTATAACTCTCAGGTAAGTTATAGTCTTTTTTTCTTTTGGTGAGACAATTGGGGTTAAATGACTTGCCTAGGGTCACACAGCTAGTAAGTGTGTCAAGTGTCTGAGGTCGGATTTGAACTCAGGTCCTCCTGAATCCAGGGCCAGTGCTCTATCCACTGCGCCACCTAGCTGCCCCCAGGAAGTTATACTCTTAACAGATACTGGATACTCACAGCAGCAACTGTGCAGGTGCCTTTGGGAAAATTCCTCCCCTTCTTTCCCACTGTTTTCCTAGCGTTCCATGCTTTATCATCCAGATAGCCTCATCTTAGTAACAGGTATCCAGTGGAGGCTCAGCCCTCACTTCTCTCCATTGATCAGTAAGAACTCTGACCCCACCCTATTTCTACTGGACAGAGCATGAGGATGAAGATGAGCAGGCATCAATGGGTTGTGATATGCACAACCCATCTCCTTACATTTTCTTTTTCTTTTTCTTCTTTTCCATTTCCATTTTCTTTTTCACAAACTCATCCCTCTTCCAAACTTCTTTTTTCCTGTAGAGGGCACCACCATCCTTCTAGTAACTCAGGTATACAACTTCAATGTCATCTTCAACAGCTCCCTTTCCCTCATACTATATATCCAATCAGCTGCCAAATCTTGCCACCTCTCCCTCCACCACATCTCTCATATTTGTTTCCTTCTAGTCACACAAACACTGTCCTGCTTCAGGCCCTCATCACTTCTCACCTAGCCTATTGTAATAGCTTTCTAATTGATCTACCTTGCTTAAGTCTTTTCCCTTTCTAATCTATCTTCCACACAGTTTTCAGATAACTTAGTTCCTAAGTCAACATACAAATAGAAAAGGCTACACTATACCAAGTTTAATACAGAATTGCTTTTACTTAGGAAGGAAAGATCTCCCAGAAAATAATAGCCAGTTTAGATAGTGCTCATCTCATCTGGTCCTAACAAGAACACTGGGAGGTAAGTGCTATTATTATGCCCATCTACCAAATAAGGATACTGTGGTCCACAGTCACACAAGCTTGAGTCAGAATTTGAACTCAGGTTTTTCTGACTCTATCATCCCCTCACCTAATTATCTAATTGGGGTTATACCCCATTAGAGGTTTCAGCCTACATTAAATGATAAATATATCTAATTCCACATGGAATCTTGACCCATTACTCAGCCTTACTTCTATAGGCAGAAATTCATATATAAATGACATCTCAAATTGTGAGCTAGCTTACTATAGTAACATTAGTCACTGGCTAAGACAAAGTCCACCCATAACATGAGGTACTAAATGGTTGTTGTCCTAGGATAAGACTAGCTATGTTTGGAGAGGCTCATCATGAGGTTATGAAATTTTTGTTTGAAGCCATTCTTGAAGACAATCTACTAAGTAATAGTGGAGCTGTAAATTGTGTCAGCAGAGGGAGCATCAGGTTTTGAGGATACTGGGAAAGAAGGAGTTACTTGGAGTTATAGGTGTACTCAACTGTTAATTCTGAGGCCTATTTAAGAACATGATAAAGTAGCCTGAAGGCTGTTGTAACTCATAAATCCTTGCAGTTAAAAGTGGTAGCATATGAACAGGGATTTAATCAAAAGAATTTGGAAAAAATAAAGAGAGAAGATGGGGAAGAAGAGGGGTAGATTCAGCAAGAATGTACAGGAAAGAGAGTAGTTGAGAGGGTAAAGGCTAGGCCAAATGTGGATTATATGTGCCCCAGCTGAGCATTGAGACCTGATATAAGGACTATGTGCTTTTTATTAGGGCATGGTAAAACATGTTTTTAATTCAGTTCAACAAGCATTTATTGAATTCCTACTATATGGAAGGTACTGATGAAGCCCATTTGTATAAGACTCTCTTCTTTGGTGGAGATCGATTACTCAGTACTTCATGCCTGTGTGAGGGACAGGGTTGTTGGGAGCTTGAGAGACACGAGAGATCCTAGTCTTTAAGAGAGACTCTGGGAAGAATCTTACTTAAGAGGAAGCAGCACATCAATCATGTTTTTATCCTTAGTTTACTACACTAGAGACTTTCGCGTCAGGGACCTGAAAAAAGTCTGGAACTAAGTGTTTTTATTCTTGAAGCTATAAGCCAGAAAACCAGGATTTATCTAGGCAACAATTTCTGGAAGTTTTGAGTAATCATTATTCATGAATGAGGAGAGTCATATGTAAGTGATCTTTGAGCTGTGTGTTACACAAAGAAAAACAAAAGCTGTGGGCCTGTGCAGGGGTTAGGTGGAGGAGAGTGCTTGATGCTACTGTCCCAAGAAGTAAGAGTAGAAGTTTTGTTAGACTCCTATTTAATGAACTTGATAAAGACATAAAAATGCTTCCTTGTATTTAGAGAAAGGGACTGGACATTGCATTGAGTTTCCATCTTAAAGAAGATCTAGTATTATAGTATACTAGGCTTAGCTGCTTGTCTTTAAAAAAAAAATGATTTGTTTCCATTGAACCTCAGCTCAGAACCTGATTTCATTTTCAACTCTTCTCCCAAATGGCTAACCATTTGGCTGCCCCCTAAGTCATTTACTCTGCCCTGATTTATGGCCTGAATTTACACTCAGAAGTTGCTCTATTTTCAATTCTTTTCCCTAAAATTTCAGCCTTTGAATCCTCAGAGAAAAGCAGTTTGTCAAATTCCCCTTCTCTCACCTGAAGCTCCTCAAACACCAATACAATCTTGGTGAAGCATAAGAATATATAAAGATAAAAGTATATTTAAATATAGTTATAACAAGTTAGTTATACCAGATGACAATAATTATTGTAGAGATTGTGTCTTATGTGGACAAGGATTAAAGAAAACATGGAGAGACTTTTGGTTTAACATAGTATATATTAACCAAATCAATAAAATACTTTCCCATGGGCCATTTCCTGGGATACGGAAAGTTTCGTTATATATATAATCATATTTTATGGTTGTTTTCATTAAAATAGCATTATTTCTTGTCTCAAGGTCAGGAAAATATTGTATCCCAATGTCAAGATAATAATCCTTATTTTTTGGGTGCCTGATTATATTTCTACTGAGCATTCATTGGCTTGTTAAATTTGTCCTGAGCTAGTTGCACCATATAGTGAATTCTTAAATCAACCTAATCTCATTTTCATTATAATCAGATAAGTTGTATTTTTGAACATGAGTTTGCCTTTACATGTCAGTTCAATCCTTTGTCAAAAAGTTATCTGACAGAGAAATGTCCTATATTAATGCAATTCATGTCAGAAGTTATCATGTCAGAAGGATCACTGTTTACTTTGGGGATTTCTTAGTTCTTTGGCTTATAGTCCCTACTCAGAAAAATCTGGGAAAATCATTACCTGATACTAATATGTAGTTTAAAAGCAATCCCACCTGTGAAAACAGAGTTCCCCAAAATAAGAGAGCTTTATTAGAAGATCAGAGAAAACAAAACAGACCCCTCAAATGCTCTTTAATGAACAACCCTCTCCCAATGATCTATATATGGACTCTCCATCAATTATGATCCCAAATGGGAATGTTATTCAAGTAGCTGTTCTCAGCAGGTACTGCCAAAGTTTGATCTCTGTGTGACTCCTCCTTTAATCCCTGGTCAGTTTGTTCTATACTTCTGAAAGGTCCCAGACAGTGGTATCAGACATTTTTTCACTGTAGCCTTTGATTTTAAGGAGAGAAGACTTCCAGAATTTTTCCTAAGTGAAAAAAGTTGTGTCCATACTATAGCTCTCTGCTGGGTATGAGGTCACCAAGCTTCTCTCTACTATCAGTTTCTGGGCTTCTTATCTTCAGGACTAGATGCTTACTCCTCTTTTCTAAGATTAGGAAGCTGTCCTCTCATAAGGACAGGCTAACAACCACAGTACTCAGATAATTGGCTACCACACAAAATCCCCCTTCATTCATTTGTTCATTCAAGAAACATTAATTAAGCACTTACTTTGTACCAGAAAGAATGATAGCTCCCAGGGATCTGAAAACAAACATGAAACAGTCTTTCTGATATTAATATTAGTTAATATTAAGTCTATTCTTTGGATTTCCAGTGTCTAGATATGAATTCAAATCTATGGCCCAAAATGATCGCCTGATTTAGGAATATAAAATCCCAAGGTTGTCCAGGTTGTAATGCAAATTAATTTAAGTCAGAACAAAGACTAAGTAAAGTAGGCAAAACCATTTCCCTCCACTCTCCTGGTCCATATTTTTACCTTTATTATGTATATGTCAGCAACAAATTTCTTGGCTTTTAGGCTGAAAAACCTGACTCCTATGTGTGTAAGAGAAAATAACATGAGAATGAGCTATGTTGAAAATAGGCTTATAATTTTGATTCTGTGATGGATTTTCACGTCTCAAAATTTATTTCTAAGCAGTTACATGGGAATGTGTTACTTCAGTAATGGTGCATCTAACTCATTTCTTCAAGGATCTGTGAATTCATGCATTGGTCTTCTACCAATACCACTGGGCTGTGCCCCCCCCCCCCCCCCCAATCCCCACCAACACTCTGGTGATAAATATCTCTGCATCTTGACTGGTCTTCCTATGGCAGACAGTTGACTTTCCAGCTCTTGACTATGGGTGCTTGTGCTTTGCTTGCATGGTGTTCAGGAATGCAGGGCTACCTGTAAGTCATGGTGATGCATCAGAATAGGACTTTGGTGGAGGAATGCTCTTTTTCTCCCTCTCTTTATATAGTATATGAGAAATACCAGTGCTATTTAAAAATGTCACTAAATTATAGTATTGTGTCTTTATAAATAAGCTCCATCCCACGTTTGCTGAAGGAAAGTACAATTTGAGCCTTTTATTTATGGGTTTTTTCCTCCTCCTGACTTTTTTATAATATGGTAGGGTGAGTTAGAAGGATAAAAATGAGATTTACCCAGAATAGGCAGCAAGAGTTGTTAGTAAGATATAAAAAGTATTGTGGGATTATCTGATACATTCTAGGACTTTCCTATTATTCCTATGTTCACTTTGATAGTGTGTTCTAATCACTGTAAAAAAAAAAAGAAAAAACAGAAAAAACCTTTGATTTTGCAACTCTTCTTTAGGTAAAGGGAAAAGTCTAGTAAAATATTAATGTAAAAAATTACTTTGGAGAAGAAGCTTGGGCAATTGTAAGTGCAGATTCTTCCTGGGATGTTATATGTCTGTAAAACATTTGTTGTCATTTTTTCATTTCAGTCATGTCTGACTCTTTGTGACTCCTTTTTGGGGTTTTCTTGGCAGAGATACTGGAGTGGTTTGCCACTTCCTTCTCCACCTCATTTTAGAGATGAGGAAACTGAGGCAAACAGGGTCAAGTGACTTGCCCTGGATCACATATCTAGTAAGTATCTGAGGCTGGATTTGAACTCAGATCCTCCTGACCCCAGGCCCAGCACTCTATCCAATTCACCACCTAGCTGCCCCCTGCAAAACAGAGGATGCAATAATCTTTGGGGGATAAAAATTACAGATTTACCAGGCATCAAAACACTTTTGTGAGAATAAATAGATTGCATCATTGTGTACCAAAAAGTATAAAAGCCATATCAAACTAATGTATGACTCAAAAGAGAAGTACAATGGTCATGTTGTGAGAGTGATGTGCCATTGGTAGATAGCTTAGGTGCTGCATTGGTCCCTGTATAATGAAATGTTAAGAGATCTAGATGAAGGCTTATATCTGGTGGGCCTCCTATGGAGAATTTTGACCAGAGTGGCACAGGGTAAGAAGGTGTGCATGGATTATGATTTAGATTGCTGGAGGGAATATCCTCATAGGTGAAATCATAGTTCCATTGAAGTACTAAAGTATATGAGAAAAGAAAACACAGGGATGAAAAATTGCAACCCATATGAAGCAAAATATAGTCTTACTCAATCTCTAACAGTCATGAATTATGTCATAGATACATAGAGAAGTTCTGTATATACACCTGATTGCACCATAGATAGAACTAGGAATCACACAATTTTATTTACTTGATGGTAAGTAGTTATCTATATAGTAATGATTATATAGTTATGCCAGTCTATTCCTTCTTTTATTTGTTTGTAATGGTTGCTTGGTTGTTATCCTTTGTTCTTGAAGAGGACCAAAATGACGTCACTATTTTAGAGTCAGGTTAGAATGAGATGAACTGTGGCTGATCAGACTGATATGAGCTCAGAATGTTCTACCACTCATCATGCACAAATAACCCATTTGAGCATTTGCGTTGGATTCTTTAAATTTGTACATCTCATGTCTCTTTTGAGCTACTTCAATTCTACTTTGCTCACAGAGCATAGCAGCTTCTCTGATGAGGACAGACTATGCTGTCCAGTCCTATGCCAGTGTCTCCCATGTCATTCAATCAATTCCAAAGTTCTTAAGAGAGACCTTGAGACTGTCCTTATATTGCTTTTTCTGACTACCATGTGAGTGCTTGCCTTCTGTGAGTTCTCCATAAAATAGTCTTTTAGGTAAGTGTACATTTGGCATTGGAATAATGTGGCCAGCCCATCGGAGTTGTGCTCTCTGTAGTAGAGTTTGAATGCTTTGCAGTTTAGTTCAAAAGAGAACCTCAGTATCTAGTATCTTATGCTGACAGGTGATTTTCAGAATCTTCCTAAGGCAATTTAAATGGAAGTGATTCGGGGGCAGCTAGGTGGAACAGTGGATAAAGCACCGGCCCTGGATTCATGAGTACCTGAGTTCAAATCCGGCCTCAGACACTTGACATGTACTAGCTGTGTGACCCTGGGCAAGTCACTTAACCCCCATTGCCCCGCAAAAAAAAAAAAACCAAAAAAAAATGGAAGTGATTCAATTTCCTGGCATGGCACTGATATACTGTCCTGCTTTCACAGGCATACAACAATGAGGTCAGCACAACAGTTCTGTAGCCCTTCAGTTTGGTAGTCAGTTTAATACCTCTTCTCTCCCACATTTTCCTTCAGAGCCTCCCAAATGCTGAGCTAGCTCTGGCAATGTATGTATCAACTTCATTATCAATGTGTACCTTCCTGGAAAGTATAGTGCCAAGGTAAGTGAACTTATCCACAGTATTCATGTATGACTATAAACAGTTTAAACTTTTAATGTCCCTCATGATTTATTTTTCCTGTTTACCTTTTTATGATTCTCCAGGGTCTTGTATTTGAAAGTCAAATTTTCTATTCAGTTCAGGTCTTTTCATCACAAATGCCTGAAAGTCCTCTTTTTCATTGAAATCCCATTTTTTCCTCTGAAAGATTATCCTCAGTTTTGCTGTGTATGTGATTTTTCGCTGTAGTCCCAGTTCCTTTGCCCTCTGGAATATCATATTCCATGCCCTCCGGTCCTTTAATGTAGAAGCTGCTAGATCTTGTTTTATCCTTATTGAAGCTCCACAGTATTTGAATTCCTTTTTTCTAGCTGCTTACAATATTTTCTCCTTGACCTGGGAGTTCTGGAATTTGGCTATAATATTCCTGGAGGTTTTTCTTTTGGGACCTCTTTCAGGAGGTGATTGGTGGATTCTTTCAATTTCTATTTTAGCTTCTTCTTCTAGAATATCAGGGCAATTTTCCCTCACAATCTCTTGGAGGATGGTTTCTAAGCTCTTGTTTTGGTCATGGTTTTCAGGTAGTCCAATGATTTTCAAATTACCTCTCCTGGATTTATTTTCCAGGTCACCTGTTTTTCCAAGGAGATATTTAACATTGCCCTCTATTTTTTCATTCAATTGGATTTGCTTTACTGTGTCTTGGTTTCTTACAAGGTCACTAGCTTCCATTTGTTCAATCCTAATTCTTAGGCAATTATTTTCATCAGATGGTTTTTTAATCTCCTTTTCCATTTGGCTTTTCAAACTGTTGACTTTTTTTCTCATGACTCTCTTGCATCACTCTCATTTATCTTTCCATTCTTTCCTCCCTCTCTCTACATATTCCTTCTATCTCTCCTAATTTCTCTTCAAAGTCCCTTTTGAGAGCCTCCATGGCCTGAGACCAGTTCACATTTTTCTTGGAAGCTTTGGATGTAGGGGTCCTGTGGTTGATTTCCTCATCTGGGGCTGCACCTTGATCTTCCTTGTCACTGAAGAAGCTTTCTATAATTCTGAACTTTCTTTGCTTGCTCATCTTTTACTTGATTTTAAAGTCTTCACTGGGACAGGGCAAGGGGACCCTGCTTCTTGGCTCTACTCCTGTTCCCAGATTCAGACGGTTGCAGGTGTTTTGGTTTGAGGGAGGACAGGTTTTACTCTCACCTGGCCTGTTTTCTGGCCCAGAGATAACCTCAAACCTACTTACTAAACAATCAACCAGCAAAGCTTTCTGTGATGTGGTTCTTAGCTTCAATGAACCTGTATCCCTCCCCCACCTGAGCCTCCCGTCGCTCAGGATTTCTTCCTAGTTCTTTGCTGGGATGGGACAGCCGAATTCCTCCCTAGGTCCCAGTGGTACCCCTGTACTTCCCCCCCAGCCAGCCATTCAGCTCTCTCACCCGACTATACGCTTAGTTCTAGAAGATGCTGGTGCTGTAGCTGATTTAGACGCTCTGGGGTAAATTCCTCCAGTGGCATGTCTGGTGTGTCTGTTGGCGGGATCGCGGGGTTGGACTTTACTCATGGCCCAGCATGCCCCCCTGAAATCTATCTATAGCTGGAGAATAATCTCAGCCCATATTTTTGTGTGTTTTTCTGCTCCAGGGGTTCCTTTATTGCTGTTTTTTGGGGAGATTGTATCAGGAGCTCTGTGCGTTTAATGTCTTTCCTCCACCTTCTTGGGTCCAACCCCCTATCCACAGTATTCAAAACTCCATTTGCTGTAACTTATGGTTCTGCATATGGATGCTGTGGTGCTGGCTGATGAAGCACTCGTGTTTTCTTGTTATTAATTGTTAGGCCAAAATCGTCACAAGCAGCAGAGAATTTGTCCATACTGTTTTGCATCTCAGCTTCAGAGGCTTCACTGAGTGCACAATCATCTGCAAATAGAAAATCATGCACCAACACTCATTCCACTTTAGTCTTGGCTGGTATTCTTTTCATGTTGAATAATTTATCATCAGTGTGGTAGCTGACTTTGATGTCACATTTGTCCTCATTGAAGGCATCTGACATCATGGCTGAAAACAAAATGCTAAAAAGCATGGGAGCAAGCATAGCCTTGTTTCATTCCATTGGTGACTGGCAAAGCACGAGAGCATTATCCATCATCCAGAGCCCAGGCAAGCATGCTGTCATGAAACTGACATACAGTACTGTAGATGAACTTCTCTGGGCAACCAAATCTTGACATAATTTTCCATAAGCCTTCATGACTGACAATATCAAAGGCCTTGGTCAGGTCTACAAATGTTGTGTAAAGACCCATGTTCTGCTCCTGACATTTCTCCCGGAGTTGTCAGGTAGCAAATACCATATCAATCATTCCTTGACCCTTTCTGAAGCCACACTGACTCTCAGGCAGATGGCCATCTTCTAGGTGAAGGATCAGACTATTAAGGAGGACCCTGGCAAGAATTTTGCCAGCAATGACTAAGAGAGAAAGAGATCCTCCTATGATTGTCATAGGACAATCTATTTCCTTTACCTTTATAGAGATGGACAATGGAGGAGTCCTTGAACTCCTGGGGGATAATATCTTCTTGCCATATAAGACAAAATATTTCAGTCAACTTTTATATGAGCAATGGACCCCCAACCATGTAAATTTCAGCTGGAAAAGACTGAGCACCAGTTGCTTTGCCACAGGAGAGGAGCCTAATGGCATTCAAAATCTCTTCTTCAGTTGGAAATTTGTCCAGAGAGGGGTTGACTTCAACCTGAGGTAAACAGTCAGTGTTGATTGATTGTCTGTTGAGAACACTATGGAAGCATTCAGTCCATCTCTCCAGGATCATGTCCTTGTCACTAATCAATGTGGCTCCATTAGCACTGAATAGTTGAGATGTACTATATGTTTTTTGCCCATAAATACCCTTCAGGGCATCATAAAAGTGCTTTGAATTATTACTGTCAGCAAAAAACTGAATTTTATCTGCCTTCTTATTGAGCCAAGATTCCTGCATTTCTCTATGTTTTACTTTTGGTGGAGTTAAATGCTGCCTTCTTAGACAAAGATGAACTATCTAACTGGTATCCCTGTGGAGTTTTCATTTTTCATTTAGAAGCTTCTGAATTTCCTCAGCATTTTCATCAAAACAGTCTTGATGTTTGCGAGTGTTCTGACCCAGATGAGCAAATGCAATGCCATATACCAATTCTCTGAAAGTTGCCCACTCCTTTTCTGCTCCATTGTTGCCAATCTTGTGTTGGCTCAACTTTCCTTCCAAGTTAGCCATAAACTGTTCCCTCCCAGAGAAGTGCTCTAATCTGTTGACATCAAGTCTTCAGGTAGTCGGTTTGCCTTGGGGTCTCTGCTTTTGTTGTATGTGAATATTTAGCTTGGAGAGGATGTCTATGATCAATCAGCCCAGTGCTCTGCACCACACATTGCCTTTGTTACTCTCACATCCTGTCTGTCTCTTCTCCTTATGATAAATGTTAAATGCCAATGTTTGCTGTGAGGGTGTATCCATGAAATTTTATTGCCTTTGGGTAAATGGAAGATGGTATTGGTGATAAGGTCATTAGATGCACAAGTCTTCACCAGTATGTGACCATTGCTCTAGCTGTTTCCAACTCCATTCCTCCCAAGGACACCCTGCCATATCTGGTAGTCTGAACCTACTCTAGTATTGAAGTCACCCAGAATTATAAGCTTGTCCTCCTTTGGGACATTGATGATAATGGTCTTCAGGTCTTCATAAATTTTTTCTTTGACCTCATCAGGGTCTGTCATGGTGGGAGCATGATGATGATGGTGGTGGTGGCATGGTATTTTCCTGCAAGTGGCAATAGCATTGTCATGAGCATATCATTCACTCCTTTTGGTATGCATACAAGTTTGTACACCAGATTCATGGCATTCTCCTTCACTGCAGCCACTCCAGAAAAATGTGTATCCAGCTCCAACTTCAGGAAGCTGGCCTTCATTTGCCAGCCTTGTTTCACTCAGGGCTGCTATTTGGTATGATATCTGCTGGGTTCTCTTGCAACAAGAGCTGTTTGTCTTTCAGGTCTATTGGATTTTGTGTTGTTTATAAGTGTGCGCACATTCCATATACCAATGGTGAGCGGAATCATCTTTGAAGAAGTGTTTGTACATTTTTGTGTGTGTTTCAACCACATGGTGGGACCCTGCTTGCCATAGTAATCAGGCCAGAGTTGGGTAAGCAGACAATTTTTCTAGCCCCTTCTTCATACCAGGAGGTGAACAGTGGCATTCATAAAAGGCTGCTCAGACATGGAGCAGGCTGCCAAATCCCACTGCTGCTTCCAGTGAGAACTCTATAGCCTCAGCTGCCTGTGTGCAGGGTTGTGACTACAGCTCCTAGTGTATTTACACCTACCCCTTCATCACTTGCCTATCACCACAGGACTTTGAGATTGGTAAAATGGTATGGGTGATGTCTTTTGACTCATGCATAAATTGGATTTAAGTGAGGCAGAGTTGCGTGAAGTTGCCACCCTCACTCTCTCTTCCAGAATCATCATAGTCCAGTGGCAGGACAAAGTCAAGATGACTGGTGTTTGTTCCAGATGCAGTGGTTGACTTTGGCATTTTAGATGTCTATCCAAGCTCTAAGCACTCCATAGCACCTGCTTCAGCTGCCTTCATGGCTATTAGAACAAATTGTTCTCATCTGTCCATTCCATCAGGGGAAATTTTTATGTGCTTGGAGTAAGACACCTCCCTAACCCACCGACAAGTTTGAGACCCCTCAGTTACCCTCAGACTGGTTTAGCCCATCTTCTAAAATGGTTTACTGGAGTGTAGCTACTGCACATGCTACAGCTTCTTAAAGCTACAGGTGAGAGTTAGGTGGATCAGGTAGACACCAAAGGTGAAAAGCAGCCCTGAAAAGGGCTTGGCAACTCTCACACCAGAGGTACTAGTCTTCCCTGAACACACCCTACATCCTATTTGTTTGTCATATTGTGTTACTAAAGCATATCCCTACTACTTCTTTGGATCTTGATGCGGAATCAACAAGAAATGGCTTGTTAAAAAGTTCTATGTGAACGTTTGTGTATGTCTTTATTTTTATTTATTTATTTATTTTAGTGAGGCAATTGGAGTTAAGTGACTTGCCCAGGGTCACACAGCTAGTTAAGTGTTAAGTGTCTGAGGCCGGATTTGAACTCAGGTACTCCTGATTCCAGGGCCGGTGCTCTATCCACTGCGCCATCTAGCTGCCCCTGTGTATGTCTTTAATTGTCTACTGATTGCATTTCTGTTATTTTAATTTTTAGTAGTTCATAAACTTTTAAATTAATTTTTAACCATTGAAAGGAAAGCCCACTATGGCTTATTCCTCATATTATCATTTCATTGGTGGCTTTTTTCCCTTCTAAAAGTTATATAGCATTTGTGTTATTGATACCAAAGATGACCACCAGGGAGTTAGAATACACTTTGATTAAGAGGAATTGGGATGAAACTTTTGCCATTAATTCTAACACCAGAAAAGATATATAGAATGTCTATCATTATCCAAAGCAGGATTGAGTGATGGTCTATATTATATAATCTCTCAAATATTTGCAGCTTTATCTGACTCCTATTTCTCTTTGTGTCTATACTGGAAGGACAATACTTATTGGCTAAAAGGATGTGTTCTCTCTGAAAAACCCACTATGTTATGTTGAGTCAACAGCTGAATGATCACCTTTCTCCAGAAAACAATAGCAACAGGATAACCCAGCACTTCCTGGCAAATCTTTCTTTTTTTAAAATCTAGTTCTGACTCCTGTTCTTCTCCATCAATGCTTCCATTTTGTCAGTTCTGTCATGATGAAGAATCTTTAGCAATAAATAATTTTGTAATTCAGTTTACATGAACTATGTCACTGTTTGTCACATCTGGTAAGTTTCCTCAACCAGAATACTCTGTTATTATCTATTATTATTTATACTGATATTATCAGCCACCATTCAAAAGGAAACTGCTGGAAAGAGTTTAAAATAGCTAAATTCACTGTGATGTCTTTACTGACAAGTCAGTACAAAGGCATACTTGAGATCATTTTTACTAACTGGCTAAGGAGTAATTTGCTGGACACCTAAAAATATAAATAACAAAAAGATTACTTCCAGCCGCGGTTCTAGGCTTTCTCAAATGAGACAATGTTTCCAAATGCTCCAGTATGGTTACAGCCCTGAGTTGGAGTGACTAAGAAAACATTTATGTGACTAGTGCTCAAATAAGATTTGATAATTGTATTTAAATTATTTGAGCTGAGTTACTTTGTTTCCAATGGGAGAGCTTCTTCACTCTGTATTATTTGATGTATCCTATGTATACTTTCTCCTATTTCTGTTTTGTTATGGATTTGGATATTTTTTTGAGAACAACAAAGATATGTATTTAAAATTAATAGCACTTTTTACACACCATTATAATATTCTTAGAACTATATTTCAGTAAAAGACCATTTCTTCATGGCAACTTTTCTTTTTGCTTGGCCTTAACTTCTAAAGATTTAGTATATGATATCAATTTCTGTAAATATACACCCATATGTGTATATATATATGTATTGGTGCAAGAATAATCTTTTAAAAACACTTTTGCTTCCTAACTGTAACATGATATTCAAAAGATCTTCAAGAGCTATTCAAAATTCCTTCACTGAAAGAGAATATTTATATTTGACATGTTTGCTCCAGAATTTAATTTTTCATGTGAAAATTGAAATTTGCCAATAATTTTTTTCAAAATTTTTAAATCCCCATTTTGTTTCTGCTGTTTTTGAAAACTAAATTTTCTTTTAATTAGAGATTTATTTAATCTACATCAACCAACACAAAAATTTTCATTGTCACTCTACATCATTATTCTGTCATCATTCTACCATCTCTCTTGAAATCTGTACATCTGCTAATATTTCTCTCTCCACAATCTTGTCACATTTCATCTACTGAGCTGCAGACCACTCCTTACTCTTGACTTTAGTTTCTTCTCCATGCCATTCTGGCTATCATCTTTGGTAAGTTTAATATCCTTTTAGATAACCCATCTAACATCTTGACCTTACAAGTCCTCAACTAAATGCCATAATTCTTCAGTTATCTGCTTGAGTCTTGTTATCTTTTGGAACTGATTTACTTCCAAAATCTCAAACTCTGAGTTTCTTCCCATTGACCACATATTTCTTAATTTGTATCTTTCCCTGTCCCTCACTTCTACTGAATCTACTTACACTTCTGGTCCTCCAGCACATCTTTACTCTCTCAACCCATCAGCCCCCACCTGGCTATACTTGTTCCCTTCTTCATCTTGGAGGTTAAGTGTTTTGCCCTTGGCTCCACAGCATCAGAGGTAGGATTTGAACCCAGGTCCTCTGATTTCAGAGCCAGTATTGTACCACTTTGTCTCCGAAGACATTTGTGGAAAAGGGTCTTGGTGTTTTGGGGAGGGAGTTGGGAAATTCCATTATGTACTCCTAATATAATGGGAATGCTCAAAGTGGGAGGTGGGTGGAGATCTATGTCTTTATAAATTTATGACCTTATAAAGGACTTACTGATATGTAAATTACAATTTCCTTTTTTACCTAAAATCTTTGGTTTATTTACATGGAACTTAGAAGTCATTTATAAGTGGATTAGAGATTTTGTAGGTAAGCAAACTAATAATAAGTCCTCTGGACAACTGACCAATTAGTAACTAGTATCTGCTCAAGAACTGTTTTGAAATAGTCTAAGAATGATTGAAGAGCGTATGTTGCTTATCTGGGGTGTCAGCACAAAGATGAGCTATTGAAAGAAATGAGATTTTAACATTGGCAGCAAAATCTCAGAATGCATTCAGAACAGTGAAGCACTGGCAATGACAATAATAAAGTAGAAACAGTAATGGAGTCTATTTTTTATTTATAATAAATTATAAATGTAATATAATTGAAATGGAACTATGTAATATTTAAGAAATTAGCTTGGAGAAAGAAAGTCTTCACAATGGTTCTTTCTTCCTTAATACTTATGTTCCCAGGGCCTGGACCTTACCTTGCCTCCTCTCCCCTATTTTGAATTCTGAGTTGGGTAGAGAGGAAAAGGAAAAGGCAAGAAGAAGAAAAGAAAGTAATTGGGGAAATCTGGGATCAAAATTAAATGTATAAAAGGAGAACGAGCTATATGCTTTCCTCCCCCTAAGAAATCAGTTTAGGTGATCTAAATCTGAAAAAAAAGGTTCAAGTTTTCTCTTTAAATGTGACCTCCTTTGAACAACATGATGTGAACTGAATCAGAAACTAAATTTTAACTTAGCTTTGAAGATGGAGAAATCTGAAATGGCAGAGCTGGAAAATTGGACAGTCAAAAATAGTTCAAAATTACAATGCAACAGGAATGAGTCCAGCTGGAAAAGCCTCAGTGAATCTGGGCCAGAATGTTTGCTTCTAGTATTTAGTGAAATTGATAGAGTTTTAATATGGGGGAAAAATAAAGTATCTGTGGTGAAAAAGGCAGAAGTCTAAGGACAGCAGACTATTTCTGCATCTGAACTTGGTATTTCTTTAGCTATTTTGTGAGAATAGCATTGGGAAAGAGGGGAAAGTGATTTCAGTTGACTTTCTGATTTATCTGAGTAACCTGGGCTGCCACACAAGCAGTTTTGCTTTCAAATTCCCATCACTTCTAATTTTTTTGTAGTCGGTCCTTTCTGTTCTTCACTTTATCTGCTTGAGTAGTAGTTACACCTATACTCAGATGCTATGCCTAAATTTATTTGTTTTTTTATTTCTTCCCTCAAAAGATGTCTCATACTATATCTTTCTCTATTGTCTTTCTGTCAGGAGGTGGGAAGCATGGTTCATCATTGGTCCTTTGGAGACCTGGTTCTATGACCAAGTTTATGAGATCCTCAAAATTCTATACTGGAAATCCATCTTCCAGTAATCTATACAAGAATTATTTACATATCTTCATTATATGTAAACCTCGTGTCAGAGACTCCATGTTGACAAGAAGGGTTTGGAGATAAGACTTTCCACTTGTTTAGCTCATTACTCTCATTAAGCTAATCTGGGAACTTCAGTATCTGACAACTCTGACTCCTCAGGGATAAAGTCATTAACTCCACTTATAAGCACATGGCTTCACAAGGCTCAACACATAAACATTTATTCATCAGTTAAGGGAAACAAATTGAAAACCTATAGAAAATACTTATCAGTGAACAACCCTCCTTTGTCCCAGATATTTACAACAGGGCATGCCTGGGAGTGCCATGTGGGTACTCTCCTCTCTGGCTCCTTTAGTATCTGTGCTATGTTGCTTCTTTTCCCATTTCATGTCTCTGGCAGGTCTCTCGGGTGGTCACTGGTTGCTGTTCCCCACCATAGTTCCTTAGGTTGTTTTGTATTCCTCTTTGTGATCTGTGCCTAGCAGTTCTCCTCAGTTCCCAGCAGATGGCACTAGTTGGCCCTCCCAGCGACGGTTTTCCTATGTCCTGCTTTCTTCCTCCCAGAGCTCATAGCATTTTCCATAGGCCCCGAGGATCAGGAAGGGTATCCATTGTTTTAACGAATTATTCTTCCAGCCTTTGTGATTCTACCAGGGGTGGCTGTAGAGGGTAGTATTCAAATTTCCCAGAGACTATTTCTGCAAACATCAAATGGGAGGGGGGATCTCTCTCTCTCTCTCTCCATCTCTATCATCTCTCATCTATCTAAATATGCACACTTTTATACTTCTTTGTACTATCAAAAATTGGGAAGGAAAAAACTTCATTTTGTTGTCATAAAAACAATAACTGCACAGATGGACATGCTTTCAAACTTAAGTATCTGGCTAAACTCTTACTAATATTGGTATCAGATTCCCTTCCTTTTCTCATGCATGCTTATTTTTAAAAAGTGAGTTTACAAGGTTAATCCCTCATGTAGTAGACACCATAACATGGTATTTAGTTGGTTGAATAATATTTTCTAAGCTCTATGTAGTTACTCTGTAAAAGAGAGCAGGTGTAACTGTGATTTATCAGAGGACCATAGGATCAGAAACACAGAGTTTAGAAGGGATGTGATAGATTATCTAACTCAACTCCATCATTTTGCAGATGAGGAAACTGAG
This sequence comes from Dromiciops gliroides, assembly GCF_019393635.1. NCBI lineage: Eukaryota > Metazoa > Chordata > Mammalia > Microbiotheria > Microbiotheriidae > Dromiciops > Dromiciops gliroides. Next base: position 162,353,878 of record NC_057865.1, on the reverse strand, counting down.
TGTCAGAGTGGTTAAGTGATTTGCTCAAGATTAAACAGTTCCTAGCAGAATTGGGATTTAAATCTAAGACCTTTGACTCTAAATTTTATTCTACAATACTGCCCTTGGTTGGTATGTTTTCATATTAAAATGAATCCTTTACCACTTTTTGTAATAGCAAAGAATTGGGTGCCCATTTATCAAAGAATGACTAAATAAATTGTGTTCCATGAAAATAATTACTGCATTGGAAGAATAACACAAAGAACTATCAGAAATATAGGCATCTGGGTGGCACAATGGATAGAGTGGCTTGGAGTCAGGAATATCTGAGTTTAAATTCCTCCTCAGACACTTATTCACTGTGTGCTTCCGGGAAAGTCATTTAACCCCTGTTTGCTTCAGTTTTCTCATCCATAAACTGAGAATAATAATAGCACCTACCTCCTAGGTTTGTTGTGAAGATGAAATGAGGAAAAATTGTAAAACACTTAGCACAGTGCCTGGAACATAGTAAATCCTATATAATTATTAGCTATTAAAGTGAAGTTGGGGGCAGCTAGGTGGAGCAGTGAATAGATCACTGGCCCTGGATTCAGGAGGACCTGAGTTCAAATCTGGCCTCAGACACTTGATACTTACTAGCTGTGTGACCCTCATTGCCCTGCAAAAAAAAAAAGTGAAGTAAGCAGTACTGAGAAAACAATATGCTTGATGACTACAATAATGTAAATAGAAAGACAAAAATAAAAAAATCTGAAAGTGAAACAGTGTACTTATTATGCTCAAGGATGGCACTGAAGAGAAAGAACCTCCTTCCTTTTTTGGCAGAGCTGGGGAACTTGGGGAATGGAACATTGCCATGATGGTCAGCATGGTATAATGGAAGGTATTAGATTTGTGAGCAGAGGGCCTGGATTTGAATCCCAGCTCAGCCACTTAGAGCTGTGTGACTTTAGCGAAGCCAGTTTGCCTATCTGGGTCTTAGTTCCTTCATCTAAGAGAAGGGTTGGAGTAGATGACCTTAACGACCCTTTCCAGTTCTAAATTTTTGAGCCTACGTTCTGTCATACTCAGAGGGTATGTTGGTTCTTTTTGTTTCTTTTTTATTCTTCAATATAAGAGATGTCTTTCCAGCAAGGAGAATGTGAATGATATAGTTGGAAATGAAGGTGATATAAAAACAAAAGATATAAATAAAACTTTTTAAATGGCTGTTTTTTCTAGACATGTGGTCCCCAGATGGAATTTCTTCACTAGTATTGTGCCTTTCTAAAACTTGGTACATCATTCTGATACACTTTGTCAACTGAGAACATTCTCTCAATTAACTTCAATAGTTTGGCAGCCAGTTTGTGCTGCAGAAACATTTTTGAAGTATCTTCAGTAGAGTCACCATTTTCAGCTAAGTGTACAATAAGCCATAGTTATAGCTGATTCATTTTATGACTCTCTCCTGACTTTAAAGTTAGCCCCAAAGCTGCTGTATATGTAATAAACTGTACTAACTTCAAATTACCCTAATCTCTGCAATATGCTAGTGATTTTGGAATAACCCTGTAAACAAACCCTGTTCCTCTGTGGTTGAAATTGTATATGAATCCTACTGACACTCTGGTTAAGCTTTCCATAAAACTGTAAAGAAGGTGAAATTGACTGTTTTCTTCCATTTTGCCTGTTGTTATTTTCCCCACCTCTGGCTCCATGACTTCCCAGGGCCTGAAGGATAGGACCTGGTGGAGGAAGGAGGTTGATCTTAGTTACATGTCAATTTATCTAGTATGCTTAAGTTATTTCATCTTTCAAGAGTATTCACACAGATTTAATAAAGTTACATGCAAGTATCTTACCTTGAGGCTCAAAGGAATGAATTTCTAATAATTGATTTTAAGGGATTGAAATGAGGTAGAGAACAGCACAGTGGAACAGATAGAGAGCTGGCCTTGGGTTTAGATACTGCCTCTCACATATACTAGCTGTGTGACCTTTGGCAAATTATTTTACCTCTCAAAGTTATAAAACCATTTTGTGTCTACATTGCTGAACAGGAGTTTCTTTCTGGTAGTTCCATATGCCAATGAAATCACAGTTTTAGACCAAGTGGGAAGGTACTTTTGGACAAGAGGTCCTGCCTTGTACCCCTTAAATGTAAGTAAATCTTCCTCACTCTCTTCAATCTTCAATATCTCCCTATCAATTTGTTTCTTCTCTAACTGCCTTCAAGTATGCTTGTCTCTCCCTGATCTTAAAAAGAAAAATCTCTCTCATTAGATGCTACCATATCAATCAATTAACTTTTATATCTTGCCTTTCTTTTTCATCTAAACTACTCGAAAAATCACTTCACTCCTTTCATTTTCTTCTAAACACTCTGTAATCTGGTTTTCAACCTTACCATTCAACTCAAATTGCTCCAAAGTTATCAATAATTTCTTAATTGCCAAATCTGATAGCACAGTGAATAGAGCACCAGACCTAAAGACAGGAAGACCTGAGTTTAAATCCTTTCTTAACATTTTTTTGTTAGCTTTCCTTAATTTCCAAGGTTCAGCTGGAGGGCCTAAGTTTCCATGCTAACCTCTAGGGATACCTACATGCAAAGATATACCTTTACCCACTTGGTTATCTGTAGTGCCATGTGCTCCACCATCACATCTATCCCCCCACCCCCACCCCATTTGCTGTTGTGTTTAGAGATTGTTCACAATACCCCATTTTGAGTGTTTTTAAGCTTGGAGTGAGAAAGATGATCAGAGACAATGCCATAGACTCCCTTGTTCGTGTCCACTGACAGTTGCATTATTGCTACTGATTTCACTCATGCCCAACTTTGGATCTTTACTTAGAGGCAGTGATGGATAGAGTAGTGGGCTGGAAGTCAGGCAGATTAGATTTCAAATCAGGCCTTCAGACACCTATGTGACCCTGGGCAAGTCACTTAGCCACTCTGCTTCAGTTTCCTCATGTATAAAATGGGAATAATAACAGGACCTACCTCCCAGGGTTATTGTGAGGATCAAATGAGACAATTGTAAATGACTTAGCGCAGTGCTTGGGCATTTAGTAAGAACTATATAAATGTTAGCTATTATGATTATGAGTAGTAGTAGTAGTAGTTGTTGTTGTTGTAGTGGCTGCTGCTGGTGGCAGAGTGGATAGAGAGCTGGGCCTGGAGTCAGAAAGACTGGATTTCAAATCAGGCCCCCCACACTTACTAAGCTGTATGACCCTGGGCAAATCACTTACTCTGCATCAGTTTCCTCATCTGTACAATGAGGATAATTAATAATAGCACCTACCTCCCAGATTTGTTGTGAGAATCAAATGAGATAATTGTAAAGTACTTACCACAGTGCCTGGCACATAGTAGGTGATATATAAATGCTTTCCCCCTTCCCTTCCTCATTTCTTCCCCCACTCCAGATGCTCTCTTTTCCCATGTGGAGACTATAGGGAGCTTATTCTCACAGGGACTCTCTCTCACTTTGGGACTCAGTGCAAAGTCTGGACAGGGGAGTTGCTTATAGTTGTATTTACTCCTCTTCCTATAAAGAGTTACCACTAGGGCTCCAAGTTCTCAGACCTTGCCTCACACACCCTCTCCCATAAGTATGTTCAGATCTCCTCTTCTAGATCCATGTATGAGTCACTGGGGCTCCATACTTCCACATACTACTTCTCATCATAAATTTATGGAACTGTTTTCTCTCTCTCTCTCTTAGTCATTCTGCTACTTACTCCCTGGACCAACTCAATTCTCACTCCCTTTTTCCTCCTTCCAGCACACTGACACACGATCAGAAGTTCATGTCACCACATCTTCTCTAACACGACCATCAAGTATATGTCTTTGAGGGGGGGCCTAACAGCTCCCAATTACAGATACATAATAAAGGTAGAAACTTGGCTAGGCTGGAGGAAGTCAATGAATGATCATACCCTATCTACTTAGCTTTGGCTTCTATGCCTTCACTGTTTCATCTATTTGCATAGGAGTCCAAAGAATTTTTTTTTTTTTGAAAAAACCAGGGTCTCCTGATCCAGAGAGCCCTTGGCAATTGGTTGCAAGGTCAGCCTCTAAACTTTTGCTGGCTTTTCTCAGTTTAATAATTGGACAGTAAACAGTGAGTCATAAAGAATTTCTAACTCATACTTAGAATGAGCTTTCTAACTAAGGTCTTGTCCTTTGAGAGTAGCAAATTAGGATAAAAATGATTAAGCCTATGGCAGTAGCTAGTAGGGACAGTTTTGCACTCCTCAAAGTTTGGCACCAGGGGCAAGGGATTTTTCTTTTTGGAGAGGAAATACTTATTTCAGCTGAGCCTCTGAGAATAAAGAGATCCTCTTTGTGGGAAAAAAGTCATTATGGGTTTTTCTCTAGTCTGGTGATTAGGTAGGGTTAGGGCTTTGCCTTTCTAAAAGAGCTGTAGCTCTGAGCATTTTTTTCTTATGGAGAAGTGTTAGCATTTGAGCTGAAGTCCAAAGCAAGGCAAAGAGAGAAATTCCATGAGCCTGTTACCAGTAAAGCTGTATATACAAGATGAGCAGGGAGAAATGTCCAGAATAGATCACTGAGGCAAATACTATGGGCACACTGCATGCTGTGCAAGACCAATGGGGAGCCAGCCCATTGTGAAGGACGTGATGATATGAGCTAAACACATCTATGGCCCCGGTCTTTTGGAGACACACAAGATGTCTGTCAACATGTGAGCTTTGGCCATGTATGCTCTTATGCATGTGCCCCATCACACATGAACCCTGGCCACATATGTTCCCTGCATGTGTGCTTCTCCATTTTGCTTCTGTGTGTATCCATTCTTCTTACTTATGGAATACATATTTTTGGAACAGTGTGCCTGAGGTTTATGAGGGAAATGTTTCATTGCCAGTTTTCTTACTTTCATTAAATTTCAGGAAGTCAAAAGGGTTTATTAATGTGTTATTTCATATAATCCAGGCCTTCATGACTCCAATCCTTTGTTCTGTGTACTCTGCAATGGCAGCTATGTGGTACAACGGAGATAGAGCATTGGAGTGGGAGTTAGGAAGACTTGAGTTTGATTTCTGCTCAGATACTTCTTATCTTGTGTAACCCTGGGCAAGTCCCTTAGCCTTTTTGCCTCAGTTTCTTTATCTGTGAAAGGGGGACAATAATAACATCAACCTCTCAGGGTTGTTGTGAGCATAAAATGATATAACTTATGAAAGAGATTTGCAAACCTTAAAATGTCATACAGATGCTAGCTATTATTATTATATGTGTGTCTTCTTCCCTGCCCCATCTTTACAACAATAACACTAAGGCAATTTTATTTCTCCAGAAATTCTTTGAGTTGAGAAGCTTGGTATGTTTTCTAACACTATGGAAGCACTCCCTTTTGAAGTACAATGAAACATTTTAGTCCACTGTGGACCTATCTTTGCTTTGAAGATTGATCAGTTGACCGAGTTGTATCATCTGTCCATAGATTGGTCCAAAGAAGCCAAATTTGAAGAGTTCATCTGTCGTGGCATTTATTATGTCTCCTTCTAAATGTAATGCTGTTACCTCAAATTTAGCATGTCAGAAATAGATCTTATTTTTCCTTCCCAACCTGTTTCTACCTCTCTTTCTTGTTTCTGCTAAAGGTACCATCTCCCTTTTGACTTCCTGAAACATAATGGTCAGATTATTTTCTTTCTCATGATTTCCCCTAAGCCAATATTTCTTAGATTTTTAACTTCCTTGATCTACCTGGCAAGATCTTTCATCTGGATTACTTTCAATTTTTTTCAAGTTGGATTATTTTGGGGGTTTGTTTTTCTCTTTTCATGGTTTTGGGTTTCCAGTAAAATAATAGGATTTAAAAAATTGATTCTAATTATGTTTATATTTTATATACATTTCTAAATTACTGCATTTTATCATCTTATGCTGATTCCTCCCTAGCATCTAATTACTTTGTCATATCAATCAGTCAATCAAAAAGCATTTATTAAGCACCTATTTTGTGCCATGCATGCGGAATACAAAAACAAACAAAAAACTGAAACAATTCCTTCCCTCAAGGAGCTTTTATGATGGTTTTTTTTTTTTTGCTAATTCCTTTTCTTCATTTAATTCCTTCAGTGTTTTTATTATCCATTTTATTTCAGGTTAAGAAGTTTCTTGTATTGTTTCTGATATAACTGTTGAGGTTTTAGTACTTTTTATGGAAAATTTTGCCTTGTCTTCTTTTTATCTACAATATTTTTTCTTTTTTTTCCCCAATTTTTTTTGGTGGGGCAATTGGGGTTAAGTGACTTGCCCAGGGTCAAGTGTCAAGTGTCTGAGATCGGATTTGAACTCAGATCCTCCTGAATGCAGGGCCGGTGCTCTATCCACTGTGCCACCTAGCTTCCCTGCAATATTTGTTCATGCTGTTAGATTTCTTTGATTTTTCTCATTCTTTTTATGTTTTAAAGTTTCTTTTGAGTGTCCTCTATAGGTTTCACTCCTGACTCTCTGGACTTTCCCCATCATGCCCCCTGGTACCTTCTCTTCTCCCCTTCCCTAACTTTTTCATCTTCCTTTTATGTCTTGCTCTCCCCCATTAGAGTGTAGGGTCTTGGAATTTGATCATTCTTTCTGCTTGTATTTGTATTTCCAACATAGTGCTCGGCACCTAGAAAGTACTTAATAAGTGCTTGTTGACTTGCCTTGCCCCTGGCAGTCTTGTTTCTTTTTGGTCTTTTATCAATACTTTTGAGGAAGATACTAAGGACATAGAGAAACTTGTGACCTCTTACTCCATTATTTTCCCAGAAGTCTCTGTACCTGCATTTTCGCAATGACCAAGTTCAAAGACTTTGACTTTTTTTTTTACATCATTTTTGATACTTCTCTCTCCACTGGTCCTCTTATCCAGTCAAGATCCAAACCTTGCTTATTCTACCTCTCTGAGATTACTTATGTGCACACACACACACACACACACACACACACACACACACACACACATACACGCACACATACAACCTTCTTTCTATTTTTATTGCTTCCACCCTACTTCAGCACATTATTACCTTTTACTTGGGCTTTAAAATAACCTTCTAATTGGCATGCCAGTTTTTAATCTCTCTCCTCTCTAATCAGTCTGGATGATTGAATATTTTTCTAAGTGCTTAGCTCAAATAATTTTACTCTGTTGCTCAAATGATTCCCTACTGACCAATAAATACAGCCTCAATTTGTTATCCCAGCATTCAAGGTCCTGTAGAATCTGATTTCAACAGATTATCCTAGTCTTTTCCCACACTATATACCCTTAGAAACTTAATATTTAAATGTCGATCTGAAAGTGTTTGGCATGAATCAATATACTATGATTAATCTTGAATACTCAGAAGAAGATATCCACTGTTGAAATTCTACCCATGTTTCAAGGCCCAACTCAATGTAACTTTCTCTAATTTATTTATTTTTGGTGGGGCAATGAGGGTTAAGTGACTTGCCCAAGGTCACATAGCTAGTAAGTGTCAAGTGTCTGAGGCCAGATTTGAACTCAGGTCCTCCTGAATCTAGGGCTGGTGCTTTATCCACTGTGCCACCTAGCTGCCCCCAACTTTCTCTAATTTCTGCCGGCATGCCCTTAGGCCCTGAATTCTCATAGCACTTCATACATCTCTTAAGCATTCTCATTCTCTTCTTGGTTTTCTATTTGTGTGTCCTCAATTAGGTTGTGGGCTCCTGGAGGGAAGACACTTTAAAAATTTTTGTAGTCCCAGGGCCTAAGTACACAATAGCTTGTACATGACAGGTGCTAAATAAGTATTTACTGAATTGAATTTTGAATAATCATCTGTGCCTGTTTCATTATTTCTTTGTGTCTTGATCCTTTCAGAGTAATTCTTTTTAATTTCAGTTTTCTCATCAGTAACACAAGGTGCTAATATTTAAGGCTGAGCTTAATTCTATTGAATGAGCGACTGAAATCCTGCCTAAGAGGGACCAAATGATTTATTGCTGAAACAGGGCTTTATCTTCTAGTGTCACATTATTATTGCAGGAGTAATTGTCTTGAGTCATGCCATTTCAAAAACAATATTGCATTGCTCAATTTACTTGAACGGCACCACGAAGGCAGAGTCACCAAGAAAAAATGTTTAATGTATCATTTCCGTTGCCTGAAGTACCTAAATAATTATATTTCTGCAGACATGGCTTAAGAGTGCTGGTTTATTGCAATCATTATTTGCTGGCAATGCTGTAGTTATTGAACCATAGGATGCTGTAGAGAACTTGCATATTTCAGTTGAAGTTTGCATGATTCAAGATCACTACTATGTGGCATCCTGTCAGCTGAACTCCTTAAGCAGATTTCTGAAGAAAAGCTAGTGAATGTGGTCTGGAGAAGAGAAGGTCAAGAAGCCATCTGATTATTTGAGAGGTAGCATGATATGATGGAATGAACACTGTGCCTAGAGTAAGGAGACCTGGGTTTGGATCCTACCCCAGACATTAATTAGTTGTGTGCCTTTGTACCAGTTACTTGATCTCTCAGTTTCAGTTTCCTTATCTATAAAGCAGGGATAATACTGGCTTAACTATCTGTCTCATAGTGCAATGAGAAAAGTGCCTTGTAAACCTTAAGAAGAGCTATTCAAACATGAGTTGTTATTATTATTCTGTGAAAGATGGTGACCAGTTTGTCTCCATTTTGACTGAAGACAAAACAGAAAGTTATGGTACAATGATAATAATTGATGTCAAAACAATATTAGCTGATATTTATATTGTACTTTAATATTTGCAAAATAGCTTATATTAATTTCATTCCACCTGCATACCACTTACCTCAATAAATCACTGATGTACTTGAATACAAATCAGCCACTCACAATGGTGACACTTTTAGATCTTAAAAATAACCTTTTTTTTTTTTTTGCGGGGCATTGGGGGTTAAGTGACTTGCCCAGGGTCACACAGCTAGTAAGTGTTGGGTGTCTGAGGCTGGATTTGAACTCAGGTACTCCTGAATCCAGGGCCAGCACTTTAACCACTGCGCCATCTAGCTGCCCCCAAAATAACCTTTTAATTAGCATTGGTGCAAAAGATAGATAAAGCATTTATTAAGAGTTTACTTTGTACCAAGCACTGTGCTGAATTTCAGGAATACAAATATAATCAAGCAAAGCAGTCTCTTCCCTCTAAGAGCTTACATTCTAATGGGAGAAAATAACAAAAACAAAACAACAAGAAGGGAAGTTAGAAAGCAAAGGATGGGATGTCCACATGTGAAGCAACTCAGTGTGGTCATGGTTGGAAAGTGGATTGGAGGCTTGGTTCTGAAACCCAGGATTCAGAGTAATAATATCAAAGATACTCATATATTAAAACAAATTCAGGCATAATGAATACATTACGATGCACGCGTAAGGCTAAGTCACATTCTCCAACTGATGTACTTAGTGTCTATGGAAAACAGTGATTCTGAACCTGAAAAGGAAGAATATTTGAGGAAAACTCACAAGCTTGGAGTAATTTACAAGTCTGGAACTGTCAACTTCTGTGTCATTTTTCTATGGTAGGATCTATCTATAAAAGTTCTCTTGAATGTGGCTTCTGTATTTAAACAGATGCTTAAACTGCCAAGCTGAGATGAACTACTTTATAAGTAACACTTCATTTGGTATAATGTCTTAGCCAAAATAATTGATCCACTGGGTGATTTCTCTGATTCTCAGCTTCCAAACAATTTCTATGCTAAGCTTGCTTTACTTCCTGGTAGTAACTGTAGTATCCATTACTTCCAGCTTCAAGTTTAGATGATGCAGTTCTGAAATCTGTCCTTTTACTGTTCTCCCCCACTCATCTTTCTAGATTTGAACTTTGGGTCCTCTGTGTGAATTATCCTACCTTAGCTTATGGTTAGTAACCAAATTCTCATCTTCTTTCTATAATTAGATAAATCACACTTGTTCCACATTCTCTGGTGTTCCTTTTGCTCTGGTAGCCTATAGCTTGTCATATTAAAAATGAGCAATGACTGTCTCAGAACCCTAAATAAGAATAGGTTTTTCTTTTAGAACTCTAATAAGATTTATACTTCAAAGAAAAGAACTGTCACCTTCTTAAAGGGTCATTTTCTAATATATTTCCATCTATATGGCTTTGGCTAAGTTACTTAACCTCTTATTGCTCCAGGAAACTCTCTAAGGGTATGAGATTCCACATAGGGAGCTTTCTACAACATTGAAATTACAGATCTGAATCCTCCCATCTCCCCATTTTATGAACATGAATAGTATCTTGATTTTAAAAATCTCCCACTAGGCACTTAGTGGATATTTGTTGCAGTGAATAAAAGGAACAGCATGAGAAATTTGTCATAATTTTTTATACATAATCTTTTCTCCTACCCTTGGTGTTACCCATTTATCTTGGAATTTTAGTAGGCTTGAAGGTCAATATGAATTTATAATGAGATACAGTAGTAAAAAGCCACCCATTTGATCTTAGACTGTATTAGTAGACTATGGTATTTAGCAGGAGAGAGCTGATAGTTTCACTGTAAATGACCCTGGTCAGACAAAATCTGGATTATTATGTTTAGTTCTGGGTGCCACATTTAAAGAAAGATTTTTAACAAACTCCACTGGATTGGCAATATCAAGTGTGTTGCTGGTTAAGGTGGTTTCTGTGTTCTTTTAGACTTCCACTTGTGGTGACCACTTTATATTGATTGTAGTTTTGCAGGAAACAATGACAATCAAGTCCATTATCTTTGCCTGTTTTCCATTTCTCATTTTTGGCATGATAGGTTATTGAATTGGTCAGGTGAAAGTTGTTGCAGTTGTATGCAGTACCTTCTCATCTTTATAATTTTTTTATGACTCAATATTCATTTTGACCTTTATACTGACTAGTCTGACTTCAAGTAGCTGATTCTGATATTGTGATAGGAACATTATCTATTTTGCTTAGGTTGGGCTGGTTTCCCTTTGTAATGAGAGTTTAGTTAAAAGGCACCAGTGTGCTTGGCTGATGCAATGATATTCTATCGTCTGAAATAAGGATTGATATCCCTGCCTTTTTTGCTTTAGTTGAAGCATAACCAATTCTGTTCCAATCCCTCATTTTAATTCTATGCATGTCTTTCTGTTTCAAATATCTTTAAAAAAAACACAACATATTGCTGGGTTCTGGTTTCTCATTGCATTTTGTTTATTTGTTTTTTGCCTGGCAATGATGGTTAAGTGACTTGCCCAGAGTCACACAGCTAGTAAGTGTCAAGTGTCTGAGGCCAGATTTGAACTCAGGTACTCCTGAATCCAGGGCCGGTTGGGTTCTGGTTTCTAATCCATTCTGCTATATGCTTCCATTTTTATGAGTGAGTTCATTCCATTCATATTTGTGGTTATGATTACTATGTATTTTTCCCTATCCTATTTTCTTCTGTTTATCTTTTTCTCTCTTGTGTTTTTTTCCTTTTACCATCTCTCCTCAAAAGTCTGTTTTACTTCTGACCCTACGTCCCTTAATCTGCCCTCCCTCTTATCACACCTCCCTTTATCCTTCTCCCTCTTTTCCTCTTGTTTCCCTGTAGGACAAGATAGATGTCTATACCTAACTCTGTGTGTGTGTGTGTGTGTGTGTGTGTGTATGTGTGTGTGTGTTCTTCCTTCTCTGAATCAGTTCAGATGAGTTAGAAGTTCAAATACTGTCTTTCCCTCTCCCCTTTTTCCTTCCACTGTTAAACCTCTTCCTTTTGTGTCTCTTTCATGTGAGACAATTTACCCAATTCTTCCTCCATCTTCCCCCTTCTCCCAGGGCATCCTTCTTTTTCAGCCCTCCATTTTTTTTTGAGATCATCCTGACATAACTGACACCTGTGCCCTCTGTCTATTTAGACTTCTAATTGCTCTACTAATGATAAAATTCTTAGGAGTTACATGTATTATCTTGCCATTTAAGGATATAAACAATTTAACTTTATTAAGTCCCTTTTAATTTCTATTTCATGTTTACCCTTTTATGCTTCTCTTGAGGCTTGTGTTTGAATGTTCAATTTTCTATTTAGCTCTGTTATTCTCATCAGAAATACTTGAAAGTTCTCTATTTCATTAAGTATCCATCTCTCCCCCACGTCCCCCTGTACCTAAGGATTATACTAATTTTTGCTGGGTAGATTACTCCTTGTTAATCCTTTGCCTTTCTGGAATATCATATTCTAAACACCACCCCCCTTCTTTATGTTTTTTTTTTTAACTTTTTTTGGTGAGGCAATTGGGGTTAAGTGACTTGCCCAGGGTCATACAGCTAGTAAGTGTTAAGTGTCGGAGGCTGGATTTGAACTCAGGTTCTCCTGACTCCAGGGCCAGTGTTTTCTATCCACTATAGCACCTAGCTGCCCCACCCCTCTTCTTCTTCTTCTTCTTCTTTTTTTTTTTAGTGAGGCAATTGGGGTTAAGTGACTTGCTCAGGGTCACACAGCTAGTAAGTGTTAAGTGTCTGAGGCCGGATTTGAACTCAGGTACTCTTGACTCTAGGGCCAGTGCTCTATCCACTGCACCATCTAGCTGCCCCCCCCTTCTTTAACATGGTAGATTCTAAATCTTGGGTGAACCTGATTATAGTTCTATGATATTAGAATGGTTTATTTCTGGCTGCTTTTAGTATTTTCTCCTTGACCTGGAGGATCTGGAATTTGGCCATACTATTCCTGGGAATTTTCATTTTGGGATTTCTTTTAGGAGGCGAGTGGTGGACCTTTCAATTTTTGTTTTATCCTCTGGTTCTAAGATATTGGGGCAGTTTTCCCTTATAATTTTTTGAAATATGATGTCTAGGCTGTTTTCTTATCATGGTTTTCAGGTAGTCTGATAGTTGTTAAATGATCTCTCCTCAATCTGTTTTCCAGGTAAGTTATTTTTCTAATGAGGTTAAATTAAAAAAAAAATCTTTTGACTTTGTTTTATTGTTTTGCTATTTCACGGAGTCATTAGCTTCCACTTCACCAATTCTAATTTTTAAGGAATTATTTTCTTCAGTGAGCTTTTGTACCTCTTTTTTTCATTTTGCTAATTGGTGAAGTTTTGTACCTCTTTTTTTTTTTTTTTTTTTGGCAATGGGGGCTAAGTGACTTGCCCATGGTCACACAGCTAGTAAGTGTCAAGTGTCTGAGGCCGGATTTGAACTCAGGTACTCCTGAATCCAGGGCCGGTGCTTTAACCACTGCGTCATCTAGCTGCCCCCTTGTACCTCTTTTGCCATTTGTCTAGTTCTGTTTTTTTTTTTGTTTGTTTGGGTTTTTTTTGCAGGCAATAGGGGGTTAAGTGACTTGCCCAGGGTCACACAGCTAGTAAGTGTCAAGTGTCTGAGGCCGGATTTGAACTCAGGTACTCCTGAATCCAGGGCCGGTGCTTTAACCACTGTGCCGTCTAGCTGCCCCCCTAGGTCTGTTTTTTAAGGTATTATTTTCTTCAGTTTTTTTATGCCTCTTTTACAAAACTTTGATTTTTTTTTACACTGCTCCCATTTCTTTTCACAATTTTTTCTTTACCACTCTTATTTTATTTTTAAAAGAATTGTCTTTTGCTCATTGCTTTCTCAGGAATTATTGTTGGGCTTGTGCCCAATTTGCAGTTTTCTTTGAAGCTTTGCTTGTAGCTGTTTTCATGTCATTGTCTTCTTCTGAGTTTGTGTCTTGATCTTCCCTGTCACAATAGTAGCTTTTTATAGTTAGGTTCTTTTTTGTTGTTTTTTCATTTTTCCAGACTATTTTTTGACTTTGAACTTTATGGTAAAGTTGGGCTCTGCTCACCTAACTTGGGTACTCTTCCAAGCCTCAGGCTTTTTTCATGTTGATGTTTTCACAGCTAGTACTGGAGATTTGTAAGTTCTCAACACTTCTAAGGTGGTGATTTGAGGAGAGGTGTGGACACTAATTTAATGATCTGTGCTTTGGTCCTTATCCATAGGACTTCCTTGAAGGCAAAAATCACTAATTCTTCTTTCTTCCCTGGAACTGTGACCTGAAACTAAGTATGGGTAATGGAGTTGCCATATAGTACCTGATCATACACCCAGTGCTAGCACAGAGGTTTTCCATTATATTTTTCTCACTAGTTTTCTAATATCCTTACTGTCTTTGGGCTGAGAGCTTCTGAAGCTACTGCTATTGTTGTCATAGCTGCCTCCAAGACCCACAGCTGATGTTGTTGCCAAATGCAATCTGGGCCAGTCTCCACCTCAGTGACATAGACCTCCCTTTTCAATCTCTTAAGTTGTCATGGGCTAGAAAAATGTCTTACCCCAGCTTTTTGTTGGCTATGCTGCTCCAGAATTTGATTTGACGTGTTATTTTATAGTTGTTTGGAGGGGAATGTTGAGAGACTTCAGTTGTTATGCTCCCTCTGTTCTGCCTTTTTGGTTCTCACCCAGCTCCCACTAATTATTAGTGTTAATGTACATGTTGATTTTATTTGGAGAATCATGTCCTATTCTTGATAGGCTTTCTCTTTCTCTTTATCCACTGCAGCAGAGGTTGATTTATAAAGTGTAGTTATTTTCATAGTGTTCACTTTCAATCATGCTCAAGAACAGTGTGAGACAAGATGACCAAATAGCCCCATGAAATTCTTGTTGCTTTTGGGTGAAAACATCAGAGGAAAAAGTAGAGAAATAGAGAAATTTTAGTATTCTTCCTTAAAGGATTCTAAATTCTGATCTTTCCCTAAACCAACATGGGGGAAGGAATTACAGGCAGGCAGACAAATTCAATCAGAGACAAGTATGTTTGAGATGGTACTAATGATACAGTTTTACCCAGGATGGGATCTGGGAATGATTTCATTAATCTTTCTCTGACTCTAAGAAGGATAGATTGGTATATCTTATACATACCTGGGTCAGGAATTAGTACTGATGGAAGGAATGTCCAGTTTTAATGTTAAGATGTAGGAAAGACATCAGAATTGGAGTAACATTTCAGTCATCCTATATACAAATAATTGGTTTGTAGGAGAATCAAAAAGAACTTGGTTTTGAGTAAGTTTTTGTGGGTATGCAGAAGCAATTAATTTGTAAACAGAAGGGATATGCATGAGAAGGGAAAATCCCCACCAAGCAATAGATCCTTGACCCTGTGGAATAGGCACACTAAATTAGAAACAGTCTTAAGAAGTATAATAGACCAAACAAGGCTGGTTGTACCAGTATGTGGAGGACTCTGGTATAAGAAAATTCTTCATGCTATCACTGTGAAGCTGGTCACACTAATTGAGGGACCTTGTAAGACCTTGCTTTACTATCATATATTCACTGTAGAATAGATGATAGTTCTTGATTTATCTTTTTTCCAAATAAAATTTTCTTTTTATACATTATGGCCAGCATGTTTGCAAATGGGAACTTGGTGTCAACCTACTAGGTTGTCTGGTGGTGAGACATTTCTGTAATTCCATTGTTGTAGAGACCCCACAGTATAGAAATTTTCTGGGGGTGGGGGAGGTGAAGGTTGAGTCAAAAGAAGGGTGTTTCTGAATCAAGAATTATATGAGGAAGCACACTAAGTTATATAAATGGAAGGTTGTTTTTTTTTTTTAAAGAATGATTTTCTTCAGAGAGCTTTTGTACCTCCTTTTACATTTGGCCATTTTGGCTTTTCAAGCTGTTGACTTTTTTTTAATGACACTCCATCACTCTCATTTCTCTTTCTATTTTTTCCTCTACCTCTCTTACTTTATCTTCAAAGTCCTTTTTGAGCACTTCTATGGCCCGAGACCAATTCATATTTTTCTTGGAAGCTTTGGATGTAGATGCCCTGATGATGCTATCATCTTCTGAGGGTTCACTTCGATCTTCCTTGTCACTAAGGAAACTTTCTATGGTCCACATCTTTCTCTGTCTGCTTATCTTGCCTGTCTTTTACTTGACTTTTATTTTATTATTATTATTTTTTTGCAGGGCAATGAGGGGTAAGTGACTTGCCCAGGGTCACACAGCTAGTAAGTGTCAAGTATCGGAGGCTGGATTTGAACTCAGGTCCTCCTGAATCCAGGGCTGGTGTTCTATCCACTGCACCACCTAGCTGCCCGCCTTTTACTTGACTTTTAACTCCTTCTTAAAATGGGGCACTGCTTCTGGGATGTCCTGTCCTAAGCTTCAGGGGGTCCAAGGTGGTACGATTTAAGGAGGGACAGGTTCTTCACTTGCCTGGCCTATTTTCTGGTCCATAGATATTCCCAGGCCCACTTACTAATTAACCAGGCAGCAAAACTTTGTGTGCTGTGGTTGTTAGCTCCACTGAGCCTGCACCCCTCCCCTACCTGGGCCACTGCCACTCAAGCCTACTTCCTGTTTCCCAGCAGGAGTGAAAAACCCAAGTTTGACCTCAGCACCAGCAAAGACCCCTGTAATCTCCCCCTGGCCTACTGTTCAGCCCTCTCATCAGACTGTGAGCTTAGTTCCAGATGACACTGGTGCTGCAGCTGATTCAGAGGCTCTGAGGGTCTCTTTCTTTGGTGAAGCCTGTCTGGGAATGGATCTATGTCAGCATGACCTCAGGGTTGGGCTCCACTCCCACCTTGGCACAGCAGCCCCCTCATGCTGATCTTCTAAGCCGTCTTTGGCTGGAAAATGATCTCAGCCCATTCTTTTGTGGGTTCTGCTGTTCCAGAAATTGTCCTATGGCATTATTGAGGTTTTTTTGATAGAGTTGTTTGACACTGAAGGGTTGTTGAGAGAAATAGTGATAACTTCTCCGAAGGATTTTAGGAATAAAAAAAAGAAACTCATCTTTTATACAAAAAGCCCAAGTTTGCTTCTGTCTGAAGTTAGGGAGATAGACTAGGTTGGCTAAATTTGTTCCAGACTTGAGATTCTAATTTCATTAAATGTTCCAGTCAGCTATGAGAGGCAGGGAAGTATTGCTTTGAGCAAAGGGTTTCCAGCTATTCCTAATTAAAACCTTCTTATTATCTTCCTTTGGGGCTAAGTCTTTCTGTACAACCTGAGGTGGGGGAATTGAAGTGTTTGTCCACATTCGTGCCCCTGAATACCTTCAGCATGGAGAGTTCTTTACAATCATCTCTTACTTAGTTTATTTGCTAAACATTTTCATTCCTCTTTCCATTTCTCCCTCTGTCCTATCTCTGTCATGACCCAGAGATCTCCTCACTTAGGAAGATCACTCTGTGTCTGATGCTCCTTCTTCTGATTGGTCAGTTCCTTTGAGACCCTCCATTTTAAGGTACAGGCATAGGCCAGTCATATTCACTCCCTTATTCCTCTCTGGGCTCTGCTCCCTACTCTCCAGACTTTGTTGTCTTCCCATATTAGAATGTTAGCTCCTTGAGGGAAATAACTTCCGTTTTTGTTTGTTTTTGTATTTCCAGAACTTAATACAGTTCCTGGCATTTACTCCTGCTTAGTAAATACTTGTTGACTTGATTTCGCATACCTTTCCTAGGGCTTTATCTGGGGAATATTATGGTTAAATGACTTGCCCAGATTCCTGCCAGCTGTTAGGGTCATTGGTTGAATTTGAAGCTAGGTCTTCTTGACTTTGTCTATGACTTTAAGCCTTGCTGCTTCTGTTGGTGGCAAAGGCCACCTCGCTTCTCCCCATATAGATTTCCTCCACTGCTATTCACTGTTCTTGGCATGTTGCATGTATTTCTTCACCGTTGTGATTTTCCTTTGATTTTCAACAGAATTTTAGAATTTTAAAAATGAAAGAGATCATAGAGATTATCATATTCAATCCTCCCATTTTACATATGAAGAAAACTGAGGACTAGAGGATTTTAGTGGCTTGCCCAGTGTTACTTCTTTTTGCAGTTAAAGACAACTATTCTGTTTTGAAGACAGTGTTACCTGTTTTTATTTAACAAGGCTTTTTGGTTGGATTTGTATAGCTGAAAAACTATATAATTAGATCGATGATTATAAGCCAAATGTGATGTCTTTATTAAGGCATATCATCACATGATCAATTAAGGTGCAGTCTTAGTCATCAAATGTGATATTACCACAATTAATATGTAGCCATGCTTTGGTGCAGTTCTATGTCATGGTGCAGAGACATCTTTAATCTTTTCGCATTTCAATTTTCTTACTTGCTAAGTGGGATAATAAGGCCCATCAGTGATAAGATATTTGGTGCATTAATTTGTAGAAGGTTATATTATAAATGGGAAATTATGAAAGGCTATAAAATGTGTTTGAGTAAGTCACATTTCAGTTATTATGGAAAATTAAATTTTTTTCTGCTGACAGTAGTCAGCTAAGTCAGAATTTTAAAACATTTTTCTGGGAAAAATAACTATGTTGTAGAATGGATGGGAGGGAAGGAGAATTTATTTATCTTCTGTTCATTTCAAGATAGGTAAAATTTTCATGTCAAGTCGTAAATGTTCAGTGATAGAGAATTGTTGTGAATCTTCTTTTTATCATTGAGATTAGAAAGCAAAGGCAAATGCATTGCAGCACAAGTTCTTTCCTTTTTCATGGGTTTTGTTTGTTGCATTGGCTTTAAACAACAGTGCAGATGTGAGATGAAAAAATGAAATGATATATCCAGAGCAAATGGGGGAAAAGGTAGGGCTCATTTATGAAGATGAAACAGATAAATGAAGATTTAATAATAAGCATAATAGTAATTTGTTCAAGAATTTTACAATAATTTGGAGTGATAATGTCAAGGGGCTTTGAAAACATTAGGACTGCAAGTAATCTGAAAAGTACCTACTATTCATCTGAGGACTGTCAAATGATAAAGAGTAATAATATTATGGTAATTCTTGCATCAGAGATTGACTTCTGGCATAAAGGACTGGAGTACACTGTGGTGGACCTCTCACCTGGTTTGTTGTTCCAACGCTGGGAACTTTACTGTCTGGGATTCTTTTTCTTTCTCTCTCCTCTATCCACCACAAGGTAACACAAGCTTCCCTTACAGGTAATCTGGCTCACAGAAGGTTTCAAAACATCAAGTCAAATTATTTATACGGTGAAGGACACAGAGAGACTTACATCTGAACCCATGTTTCTTTCTGGTGGGCCATCTTCTTCCAGGAGCTGTTAAAGTCCTCATGACTTAAGGTACTTAGCTAGGTGAGGCCACAGAAAGGGGAGAAGCTGGAGTTCATTTTTCCCTTCCAGCCATCTTTTCTCAGCAGATGGCCTTTGCTTGCTTCTTCCCATATAGATTTCCTCTGCTGCAGTTCACTGTTCTTGGCATGTTGCATGTATTTCTTCACGGTTATGATTTTCCTTTGCTTTCAACAGGCATTTTGAGTCCTCTTATCATTGCCATTACTCAGCTCTGTTTTGATGTTCTCTTTAGTAGATGGTATTAGTTAACTCCTCACCAGCTCTCAAGCAGCTGGCCTGTAGCAGGATTTCACCTGACCCTTTCAAGCCATTATAGCACATTCATGCCTCTAGGTCCAGAGTATCTCTATCTTATTTAATCCTTGCCTTGTTTTACACTTGTGTCCTATACCTCTCTAGGAGCAGCCAAATGGCACAGTGGATAGAATGCTGGGCCTGGAATGAGTAAGGCTCACTCATCTTCCTGAGTTCATATCTAGCTTCAGATGTTTACTAGCTGTGTGACCCTGGGCAAGCCACTTAATCCTGTTTGCCTCAGTTTCCTCATCTGTAAAATAAATTGGAGAAAGAAATGGCAAACCACTCCAATATATCTGCCTAGAAAACCCCAAAGGGGTCACAAAGAATTGGACACGACTGAAAAACAACTGAAGAACAACAACCTACTCTTTGTTCAGATGGTTTCATTAGATTGATATTGGAAAATTTCTTTCTTGAATTGCTTAAACAAGACCCTGTGGGTTTAAAAATTTTTTTTGGCTGGGTAATTTCATGGTGAATCCATAACTGTTTATCTCTTCCTTTCCTCATCACCTGAAAAGTGAACTCTGTTTTTATCACCTCCCGCTGAGCCTTTTATGGTTCAAAAAAGAACTCCTGTTCTCTTCTCATTTTTATTTAGACTGCCCATCTTCCTTTAAGGTAGCCAGACTGGTTGTGAAAGAGGGACAGAACTGGTAGCTTTCAGCAGCTACTTCTAGTATTGGTTCTGGTGCTTGGGAGGGGCAAGGAGCTATCCTTTAATAAATTACTCTTATAATATTTATTACTATTCAAAAATTGTTGTATCTTAGTTAAACTAGATATCTTTCCACTGTTTCTTTTTCTTTTCATGGAGAGCTCATGGGGACTTTACTATAATGCTTCTTGCTAATTTTGAATTTCTCTATTACCAACATTTCTTTTTTAAAGGATATTTTTGATGTCAATTGCAATAATTATTTTTTAAAAGTTAAGATAATATTTATTTACATAAATAATACTTGTTAGAAAAACCAAAATTAGAAGCACAACATCATTATTTGAAAGCATTGTTTTAAATTTTTGAAAATTAATGGACTATCATTGTCTACTCCCTCATAAGCATTATACTTGCAGTTTAGGTAACTACTACCTTGTAGATAAAAGTAATTTTTAGGAGAGCATATGTCTCTTGAGTGGCCCTGTCCTCAAATATGGGTAACTGAAAGGCAAAATTAAGACACATAGTCTAGTCCTTTATTTAACCTTATCTCTAACAATAAAGCTACAATCAAAGTTACAGTCTGACTGGATTTTCTCAACAATCAAATATTTCAGTGGATCTATATGCCCATTGATATAAGTATTACCTCTGTGGTGCAGATTCCCTCTCACCCATGAGTTTTTATCCTGTGCAATTTATTTCCATATTCTTCTAAAGATCCTGCACAATAGATCCAACACATTGGAAGTTTTAATATTCACCTGTTATTCCTTGTTTGTGCCACCTCCTTTTTTGATGATGCATTTTCTTAATGATATTCTTTTTTTCCCCGTGGGCAATGAGGGTTAAGTGATTTGCCCAGGGTCACACAGCTAGTAAGTGTCAAGTGTCTGAGGTCAGACTTGAACTCAGGTCCTCCTGAATCCAGGGCCTGTGCTTTATTCACTGCGCCACCTAGCTGACCCCTTAATGATATTCTTTAGGTTATTTCTTGAGTATAGGCCAACTTATTTGTACCCGATCATTTCCATTGCCCTTTGGGTCACCCACAACTTTAATTCTTTGGAAATTGTAATGAATGTAATCTCTTTGAGGGCAGAGTATACTATTTAAAAAAATCTTTATATCCCCATCATTTTGCACAGTGCATGGCATTTACTGGATACTTAATAAATGCTTATTCATTGATTGATGGTGGCATTTCAAGGTGTAAAACCACGCATGGTACATTGCCAGGATATTTGTGTTTAAAAGTTTGGTTTTTGCATTAAGGAGAAGTTTGGGATTGTTAAAAGCGTTGCAGTTTTCCAAATGCAATTTACTCTTCCTCATATTTAAACTGGGTGAAATTCATAGATTGTCTGACTGTCTCCTCCAAATATATAAACAAGGGCATTAATTCAATGGATTGGCATGTCAAAATCTGGAGAATAGGCATTTTTTGTCCATTTACTTTTTCCTTTTTGAATTATTTGGCTGATTTCATTAAGAAGAGTCTGTAATTTTATGGGCATTAGTACAAATGACACAACATTCTCTGCAAACTTGAGGACCTAGAGGATATTACCATCTATAGGGAACACCTCTTTTATTTGAACCTTGTGGAAGACATCTTCCATGTCTTCTCAGTGGAAAACACCTTTGGTGAACGCATTTCTTCCTGTTCTATGCCTAGCAATTCGAGAGTCACCAAGCAGAATTATCTATTTGCATTTCCCCCTCTTTTTTATTCCAAATCCAGTGAACACCAAAACCAAAAACATTTCACATACAGAACAGATTAAAAAAAGAAGATTATATATAAAATATGGATATTACATACATTTTGTTTAAAAAAATTCAACATACTGCTTTCAAAGCTTTTCTACTTGTCTGTGGTTCCTTCTGCCTTTCTTTTTGCTCTCTTCTGTGCATTTAAAATGCTTAAATGCATTCTTTTCCTTCTTTTCTTTTTTTAATCTTATCACTAGCTCTTTTCTTTTCAATAAAAATAATCTTCCCCCCACCTCCTTTTTGGTTCCATTTTTCTGACTCTTGTATGAAATTAACATATCTATATGAGATGCCTTTTGGGAAGAGAGCCTTTAAGGAAAACTTTTATTCTATTGAATCAAATAATTAAAAAACCCAACCAACAAACAATTTAACACAGGATCTTGAATTCTTTGCATTTTTCAGTCAAGTATGTGTCTATAGAGGTATAGGGTACTATGTAGAATTATTTCTGAAAACTTGTCTTCCCTTTTCATATTTTCATCTACAATACCTTCAACACACAAATAAACCCTTCTCACAATGATTTAAAGAAGATAGGAACCCAAAATATGGGTGAGTAATTTTTATATGTTTTCTGGACCATCATCTTGAATATTAATACTATTGATGATTCTCTTCTCCCCCCCCCCCAGCCCCCTTTCACAGGGGGATTTTATCCTCTCCCTGAGATATCTTATAGAACAATCCCTCGTAATGGTTACAGGACTGGGTCACTTCCTATATGGATTTCTTCTGTGTGTAGCTAGTTTAGCTGCTCTTCTGGGATGTCTTCCTACATTCCATTTCATTTTCTTCACTCAGTACTTCAGAAACAGAGATGTTAAATCCCAAATACTATCAGTCATTCCTCTACTATTGATGATGAAAATAGATTATTATAGAGAAGCTAACAAATTTGTTCCATTTTTACATCGATTTGTTGGCCTGCTTCCAGTTTTATTTATGAATGCTTTTGTCAGTCAGTCAATAAACATTCATTAAGTGTCCACTACATGGCTGATACTGTGCTGCATGCTGG
Organism: Dromiciops gliroides; assembly: GCF_019393635.1. Taxonomy (NCBI): domain Eukaryota; kingdom Metazoa; phylum Chordata; class Mammalia; order Microbiotheria; family Microbiotheriidae; genus Dromiciops; species Dromiciops gliroides. The sequence goes on along the minus strand of NC_057865.1, from coordinate 162,331,060 downwards.
AATACAGAAAGGCAAAAGACAGTCCCTACCTTCAAGGAGTTCACAATGTAAGGGGAGAGAGAACAAACAAACCAGTAGTACATTTGTACTTTATATATATATATATATAGTAGGGACAAACAAGATATATATAGAATAGGTACAAACTATATATGTGTGTGTGTGTGATAAATAAGAAATAATTGAAAGAGAGAAGACAATCCATTCTTTTCAGATGGGTTGGGAAAGACTTCCTGTAAAAGATGGAATTTAGATAAAGCACTGGCCTTGGACTCAGGAGAACCTGAGTTCAAATCCAGCCTCAGACATTTGACACTTAACTAGCTGTGTGACTCTAGGCAAGTCACTTAACCCTCAGTGCCCTGCAAAAAACAACAACAACAAACAAAGAAATAAAAGATGGGATTTAGCTGGGACTTAAAGGCAGCCGGGGAAGCCAGTAGGGGGAGAGGTGGAGGGGAGAGCATTACTGACATGAGGGACAACTAGAGAAACTGCTGAGAGATGAGAGATTCAATATCTTGTTCTTGTAACAGCCAGGAGGAGGCCAGTATCACTGGATCTAAGAGTACAAGATGAGGAGGACCATGTTGTTATGTTGTTTATCCTTCCTTTTTAAAGAGGTCCGGTGACATCACGGGGTGATTCTCTTTACTTGTGCCTGCTTGAAGTAAGCCAGAATTGCACAAAGTCATCAACCTCACTTCCTCTTGTATAGTCATAAAAGCTCAGTGACAAGACAAAAGTCAGGATGACTCAATGATGATACAGTGAATGACCTTGGCATTGTTGACATTTGATCAAGCCCTAAGGGCTCCACAGTCCCTGCTCGGTCGCCTTAATGGCCCTTGGAACAAATTGTTCTCATCTGCCCATTCCTTCAGGGGAAGCCTTCACATATTTGGGGTAGAAAACCCCCAACTCACTGACTGGTTTGAGGCCTGTGAGTTACCGCAACCTAGTTTAGCCTGTCTGCAGAGATAGTTTACTGGGATGTGGTTGCTGCTTCTGTGTCAGCTTCTTGGAGCCACAGGTGAGAGATGGGTGAAAGGGGAACACCAAAGGTGGATGAGCAGCTCTGAAAGGTCCTTCTAGAACACCCCACACACCCTAGAGTAAGATTTACATCTTACTGGAAAGGTAGAGGTGCCCAAGTTATAAATGGATTCTATTGTCAAACATAGGATTTTGTATTTGTTCCTGGAGTTATTAGAGATCCACTGGTGTTTGTTGAGTCAAAGGGTAGTGTTGGGAGTTGGGAGAGGACCTGTACTTTCAGAAAGTCACTTTGGTGACTGAATGGAGGATGGATTGGATTGGAGAGAGACTTGAGGTGGGAGACCCCCTCCCCCAGCAGGCTATTGCAATAGTCCAGATGTGGGGTGATGAGGGTTTACACTAAAGTGGTTTTAGTGTCAGAGGAGAGAAGAGGAGCTGGTTCAAGAGATGTTGCTTTTGGTATGATGTGGCTCATTTAGGTTTCATTCCAGGTTTTCTTTAGATTCATTTTTATTCCCACTGCTTTTCAGGGTGCTGCTTATAAGCGTCCTACTACCTTCCTCTGTCCTGTTTTACAAATGAGCTTGTATATTCTAAATCAGTGCAGTTCTCGGCTGTCAGCTCTCTTCACGAGTGTTGGCTGGCTAAAACGCTTTTGGGGCTCCTTTGACCTTCTCTTTGCAGTGACTGCTTTACATCAGTTAAACTTTTGTGGAAAATGGTGATAAGAAACATCAATATCTTTGTCATTTTCCATTTCCCACTTTTCAGCCCTATGACTGTTATTCATGGTGTCCATATCTTTTTCTTTAATCCCTTTTCTTAGTCTGATGTTTATTTTGATCTTTCCTCCAACTAGCTGATGAACTGATTGTACATACAAATAGCTGATTCTACTATGCACATCAATTTTTGATTGTTTCCTTTCTGTTATGATATACTCAATTTCATTTTTTTTGGTGGTGTTTGGTGTGGACCATGTTTACTACCTTCTGATTCTCTTCAGGAAGAAAATATTTATGTGCCCATTTAATTATTTTTATAGAATTTTTTTTTTTAGTGAGGCAATTGGGGTTAAGTGACTTGCCCAGGGTCACACAGCTAGTAAGTGTTAAGTGTCTGAGGCTGGATTTGAACTCGGGTCCCCCTGAATCCAGGGCCAGTGCTCTATCCACTCTACCACCTAGTTGACCCGAGCTTATATTCTTAGTGGGGGAAGAAAACACATGAAAAGGGGCTGAAAAAGGGGCAGGCAAGAGGGAAAATGAAGGAACCTTGCCTTGGGCCAAGATTTCTGGAGTTTAAGAATGAGGAGAAAGTCTGGGAAGGGAATGAAGACTGGCAGGCTTAGGTCGGTCCACAAAATGGAGGCCCCAGGAGCAATTCACCAATGGGAGAAGGGGTCTGGACAGGCAGAGAAAAATTCTAGGATGAGGAGGCCACAGATATTGAGGGGAGTTCCAGGATGAGACATAGCTGAGGCATGGTTTTGAAGAGATGTAATAAGGGTTAAAAGGACTATAATAGCCAAATTGAGTGTATTATAACTAAGCTTTTTAATCCCTTCTTAGCTTAATCTTCAATTACAAATTTCCTATGAATATTATTTCAGGAAATAGAACTCTATATGCTAATTCCAGTGGCTTTAGCACTATTTAGTATATCTATAGTTCTTTTCATGTAGCAAAGAATAAAACCTTATTCCTGACCTTAACCTGAACATAGATATATCAGAAAGTTTCCTGTAGATAGTTCTCACCACCTTTGGTCATCAGGTTTTAATTTGCTAGCTTACCCTATTTAGGCCTTTATCCATTTCAGGGTCCTGGGCTACAATTGATTCAGAAAAATGGTTAGAGTGTGTTAGATCTGTGTTTTGGACTCAATTGCCTCCCACCTTACCAATCTTTCAGTTAAATCCTCTCTCTGTCCGATCTTTGATCTTTCCCTCTATTGACTTTTTCCCTTTTACTTAGAACCATGGAGATATCTTAAGAAATCCTTCAATGGATCCTATTTCTCCTACTAGTTACTATCTAATTTTTGTTCTTCCTTTCACAGCCAAACTTCTCAAATGAATATTATTTATACCCTGTTGCCTCCACTTCCTTACCTCCCACTCTCCTTAACTTTTAAAAATCTGGCTTTTGTCCCCACCACTTTACTGAGAAAGCTCTTCTTCCTTTAGCCCCCTAAATGTGGGTGTTCCAAAATTCCATGGCTCCTCTTCTTATTTTTTACATATATATGTATATATACATATACATATATATATATATTCTCCCAGATACCAAATCCAATGTTAAAGCTTTGTTAACACTGATTTATGTTAACTGGTTAATTGATATTGGGGGTAATAATCACTAGTTTGATCAAGTGGCAGTTGATATTGGGGGAATTCATTGAATGGGGGCTCATGAGCCACAATACTAGGGAATTACCTTCAAGGTCCTTAGGTTCCTTTTGAATTCTGAAGAGAGATATAGCCACCTGTGGTGGGGCACCTGACATGCTACTGTGAGTGGGAGCTGGAATAGCAAGCCCAGAGCCAAATACATTAATAATGAAAAAAAAAACTCTCAAGAAAATATTAATAAAGAGCAATCCTTACAAATGCTTCTCCCATATTTAGATAGAAAGAGAAAACATCTATTAAGTACTTACTGTTGTTGTTATTGTTGTTTGTCCTTCATTTTTGAAGGGTGATGTCATGACTTGCACTGAATTGGTTAAGTGACATTAGGCCTCTACAAGGTCACCAACCTCACACTCTCCTCCAGAGCCATCTGGGTCCAGTGGCAAGATATGTTATCAGGATGACTGGAGATGGCCCTGGATGTTTAAGGCAATTGGGGTTAAGTGACTTAGCCAAGGTCACACAGCTAGTAAGTGTCTGAGGTCAGATTTGAACTAAGGTCCTTCCAAGTTCAAGACCAGTGCTCTATCCACTGTGCCACCTAGCTGCCCCCTAAGTGCTTACTCTGTGCTAAGCACTGGGGTTACAAACACAAGCAAGACAGTCTTTCCTCTCAAGGAGCTTACATATTAATCAGGGATGACAACACTTAAACAAGAGCTTCAAAAAGGGAAGATAAAATATTATTAAAACAATCGATGAAAAAAGCCTATTGATGCTTATGAGAAAATGAAGTGTCATGGAATCCTGCTTCATGGTAACATATGGTAAAGATTCATATCAGAGCTTGGAGACCGAGAGACAGAATTCAAAGTTGCAGTGAGAGGGAGATGAGTGTGATGGCTGGAGTGTAGACAGCATGACAAAGAGATGGCCAGCAAGTGGTATGGAGGATTGGTTCTCTATAAGATAAGGCAAAATCTCACTTATTAGAGCTAGGAAACCTAGGGGCAGAATCCAAAGTTCCAATGAAAGAGAGCTGAGAATGATGGCTTAGAGTGTAGGTGGTGTGGTGAGGAGATGATAAAACCTTAATGAGAATAATATGCTCATATAGATTAGGCATCCTTGATGAGGGCATGAAAAGTTAATAATCTATTGCATGCAATTTTCTACAACTGAAAACATCTTTATTACTAAATTTATTAACTGCAACTGATTGAAAGGTAGAGAAATAAATTTGAGGCAATAATAATAAAATAAAATTTTTAGTCATACATCTTTTCAATGATGAAATTTAGACCACTTTTTGCTCAGTTGATCATTGATAAGGTGATAGAGCCTATTTATTCTTAGAATGCCTCTCTCTATGGCTCTTTGGGTGAACTAAAATTCTTTTGGGGTTCAGGAATTCTATGATTCATGGGAAATATAGCTTCACTAGAAGATCATTTGTGTCAACTAAATTGATTTTTGTCTCACATGGAATCTTGAGTTCTTTGGAAAAGTTATCAGTTGGAGAAACAAAGTATATGGTTTCAATTTTTTGTCTGATAATTACTACCTTTGTGACCTTGAGCAAGTCACTTAAGCTCCCTTGACCTCAGCATCCTCTTCTATAAAATTATGTGATTGGAACTACCAGCTCTAGGTTTATAATCCTAAGAACCCTATGTGCTGTCCATCTGTATATCACAAGCATCAATAGATTTTTTTTTATATTTATTTTTTCCCCTGGATTAATAGTTGGGCCAAACTCTTTTAAAAATGTTCTTGAGGCCATCTGCTAATGTCTCGAAGTGAAGTTTACTGCTCAATTAAGAATTGGAGTTTTTTTTAACATCTTCATCAACCTTTCAATTCTTATACCCTTGTTGTTTAAGGTCTGAGTTTCAAAGCTGCCTCAACTTCTTCCCACTTGGAAGTATAGTGGGGATAAGATATGCCAGTAAAGTCCCCAGAGGAGAAAGGGAAGCATCAAAAGGCCCAGGCAAGGGCATGAGGATAGTTTGTGTATTCTTTTGGGCACATGGTTGATGGTGAGGGAAGGGTGCTGGTTTAAGAATGAGCATTATCTGGTATGAATTAATAAGTATTTAATTTTATCACTGTTGTCTCTCTTTTGTCCCATGGATTTAGCTGTAACTGCTTTATGTCTGGTGGAGAATTCTCCTTTGGGAGGTATCTTGTGAGTTACTGGAGACTGGAGAAAGTGTCTGGTTTGCCAGCTTCTTGATCCTTTGACTCTATCCATGTCATGTTAAGGGACCTAGGTAATTTATGGGAGGGCGTGGATAAAAACAGTGTAAGATGAGAAAGCATGGATAGTTTGTGAACTGCACAGTGGGACAGAAAACCAACATCAATGATAACACAAATTCATTAGAGTGCTGATGAAATAGGAAATTATTCTCTGGTTTAGCAGGTTGCACAGGGCAAATTCACATGTAGATCATATTACATTTTAGATTTTTATTTTTTGCAAAATAGGGTTAAATTAGTTTCAATGATACCTTTATGGAGATCTAGAATAACTAACCAGTAGCTCAATGTTTAGTGAGACAATTAAATTAAAATTAGAATGTTTGGAAGTACATCAGTTAGAGACCATGTGGAGAGAAGACAGGGTAAGACAGATTATCAGCAGACACTTAAGAAAAATGATGGGAAGATGGAAAGAAATTAATATCTTGGAAGTCTTAAGGAAGACAGCACAGAGCATCCTTCTCCAGAGTATATTAGTTGCCTTGGTTAAAAGAGACCTGCCCATTGTAAAATGAAAGAAACATTTTCATTCAATTTAATGTTTAATAAGTACCTACCATATTAGGTACTATGCTAGGCACCAGGGATTCCATAATAAAAACGAAATCATCTCTGACTTTGAAAGAACTTCATTTTACTGAGGGAATACAAGATATAATAAATAAGAATATATATAATAAATATAAAATAAGGAATGATGAAGGCAAAAGAGAGATTAGTCCAACAGCTGGGAGTATCAAGGAAGGCTAGTTAAAGGAGCTGGCTCATCATCTGGGCTTGGCAGACTATAAGGAATATGAAAGATGGAGTTGAAGAGAAGGGGTCTATTGCAGGCATGTAGTTACAGAAGCAAAAGATGGAGTATTGAGTTAGGGAAAGGCTAATAGCCCAGCTTAGCTGCAAGGTTAGGGAAATAAGGGAAGGTAGGTGGAAGCTGGACTATAAAGGTCCCTAAAAGCCAGAGTTGATAGCTTATTCCAGAAGTAATCAGGGAGTTCTGAATGTCTTGGAGCAGAATTATGTGGCAAGAACAAGGAATAAGAGATGAACAGTAACATGATCAGACTTGTGCCTTAGGAAAATTATTTTGGCAGCTTTGTGAATGAAGGATTGAAGGAAGAGGCATAGAAACAGGAACACTAATTAGGATGCTATTAATTACAAAAATTCAGGTTAGTGATAATGAGGGCCTGAACTGGGTGCACTGACAATGTGATTGGAGAGAAGGGGACGGATGTAACTATTGTTGTGGAGATAAACACTACATACTGGGAAGCATGAAAGAGAGAAGTGTTGAGATAACTTCAAGGTTTCAAACACAGGTAACTTGGATTATAGTGGTGCCCTTAACAAATATATGGAGCATGAAGAGGTTTAGGGGGAAGATGATAAGTTCAGTTTTGGTCTTTTGGAAGGACATCCAGGTGAACAGATGAAACAAGTAACTGGATATATATAAAGTAATGAGTCAGGTATAAAGATAAATCAAAGGTAATTCTTGATCTCAAGGATTAAAGATATTATATTTGGTCTGATGGTTATTTTAAGACTTGCTTTAAGTGTATAAGAGAGATACAAAGTGCTATGAAACTGTAGGCAAAGACACACTAATGTACTCTTAGTGGAACTGTGAATTGGTCCAGTCATTCTGGAAAGCAATTTGGAATAATGTCCTCAAAATCATTAAACTATGAACATTCTTTGACCCATCACTACAACTACTAGGCCTACACCCCAGTGGATGCCTATGTAGAAAAATATTTATAGCAGCTTTTTTTGTTATAGCAAAAATTGGAAATTAAGGAATGCCCATTAATTGGGATGGCTGAACAAATAATAGCATATTAATATAATGGAATATTATTGCATAGTAAGAAATGAAGAAAGGGATGGTTTTGAAGAAACCTGGGAAAACTTGGTTGAACTGATACACAGTGAAGTGAGTAGAAACAGGAGAACAATTTTTTTCTCATTTGATCTGCATTTTAATTTTTTTTTTATTATAAAAGCAGTGGATAAAGCACCAGCCCTGGATTCAGGAGGACCTGAGTTCAAATCCGGCCTCAGACACTTGGCACTTACTAGCTGTGTGACCCTAGGCAAGTCACTTAACCCTCATTACTCCACCCCCCAAAAAGTATTTTATTATTTTCTAGTTACATGTAGAGATAGTTTTCAACATTTGTTTTTATAAGATTTCTAGTTTCAAATTTTTCTCCCTCCCTCCCCAAGACAGCAAGAAATCTGATATAGGTTATATATGTACAATCACATTAAACATATTTCACAACATTAGTCATGTTGTGAAAGAAGAATCAGAGCAAAAGGGAAAAACCTCAAAAAAGAAAATAAAAAAGTAGAAATAGTATGGTTCAATCTGCATCTAGATGCCACAGTTCTTTTATTTCTGGATTTCGAGAGCATTTTCCATCACAAATCCTTTGTAACTATCTTGGACCATTGTATTGCTGAGAAGAATCATCACAGTTGATCAACACACAATGTTGTTGATACCGTGTACAATGAGGAGAACAATTTTTATAACAACATCGTGAAGTCGGCAACTTTAAAAGACTTAAAAACTCTGATCATTACAGTGACCAACTAAGATTCCAAAAGACCAATGAGGAAGCATGTTCTCCACCCACTTCCTAACAGCGAGATGATGGACTCAAATTGTATAATAAGATATATGTTTTTGGACAAAGCTAGTGTGGAAATTTGTTTTGTTTGATTATGCTTATTTGCTGCAAGCATTTTGTTTTTCTTTCCCTCACTGTTTCTATTTTGAGGGTGGGGCAGGTAAGGAGAGGCAAGATAAAGGGAGAGGATAGGATGCCCCCCCACACCCCCAAAAGGGAAAGGGAATAAATGAAAAGAAGGCCATTAAAAAAAAAAGAATGCACAAATAAGGAGTTTTGAAAACTACATATTGAATTTATTTTGTTTTTGAAAAGCAAGCTGTACATAATAATTGTTTGCAGTGTATATATACTGTGTATATAGAAGGACTGATTTTATTTTCTGTTTGCTAAGCTCAGAATAAAAATAAAGCAAAATATCATGAGAGCTCAGAGAATTAAGAAAGAACATTTCTGGTTAAGGGTTGAGTATGGAGATCAAGTAAGACCATGGAGGAGCTGCCATTTTATTTGATTCTTGAAAGATGGAGGTTAAAAAAATGTAAATGAGGTTGGCCAGGTTTAGTTATGGAAGCTCAAAATTGAAAGGGCTCTCAGATGTTATCTAATCCAATTCCTTGTCCATTCCATGAGTTTCTTCTATTACAGCCTTAACAAATAGCCATCCAGCCTCTGCTTGACTCCCTCCCCTCCATTATGGGCAATCAGTTCCTTGGAGGACTGTTCTAATTTTCAGGAAAATTCTATTGGCCTCATATTGAACAACAACTTGGTGTTGTCTGTGATCAGGGAGCTTATGCTCAGGTGTGCGAAGCTGCTTGTGATCATGAATGATTAACAGTCACAGAATTCAGGATGCCAGCTGTGTGCAATTAGCCACAAGCATCACTTTGTCCCTCTGGGACACCCTCTCATGTAGTCTCTCTAAAAGAACCAACTGCAAATCCCCAAAGCTTTCCAGTTATTTTATGCTAGCTGCTTTCTCAGGCTACTGAGACAATATTAGAGTAGTCACTCTAAGATATCTAGGTAGCATGGTAGATAAAGTGCTGGACCTGGAGTCAAGAATTCCTGAGTTCAAATCCAGTCCAACACTTATTAGCTTTGTGACCCCAAGAAAGTCACTTAACTTTTCCATGGCTCAGTTTCTTCATCTGAAAAATGGGGATAATAATAGCACCCATTTCTCTGGGTTGCTGTGAGGATCAAATGAGGAAATATCTGCAAAATGCTTTGCAAACCTTAAAGTGATATATAAATGCTTTGATGGTGCTGCTGCTGCTGGAGAGCTCAATTGGACCCACACTTCTGGGAAAATCTCACCTTCCTTTGTTGGTGGCCATCTGTAGCTCACTTTCTTCAGACAAGGGAAGCAGTGAGTGCAAAGGTTAGGAGGTGAACATTGTGTGTAAGAAACAGGAGCTAAATGATTATAACTATAGGGGAATGATGTGTAAGAAGACTGGAAAAATTGGAAAAGGTCAGGTGGTAAGGAACTTTCAATACCAAATGGAAGAATATTGAGTGTCCCCAAAACTTTAGTGCAGTTTTTAGCTGTAAAAGTTTAAAACTTCACATAAGGGGGCAGCTAGGTGGCGCAGTGGATAAAGCACTGGCCCTGGATTCAGGAGGACCTGAATTCAAATCTGGATTCAGACACTTGACACTTACTAGCTGTGTGACCCTGGGCAAGTCACTTAACCGTCATTGCCCTGCAAAAACAAACAAACAAACAAACAAAAAACAAAAAAAACCCCCACCTTCACATAAAAAGGTAAACAGGAAAAGAAATCATGAAGGATGTTAAAAGGTTTAACTGTTTATATTCTTACATGGGAAGATGATACATCTAATTTATAAGAACTTTCTCATTATTAGGGCAGATGATAGGAATAAATTTAGACAGAGAGTGCAGGTGGGAATTGATTATGAAGGGATGATATCTATAAAGCATTTATGTTTTTTTTATCATTTTTTTTGGTGGGGCAGAAAGGTTTGGGTGGCACGCTTGGGGTTGTGGAGTTGGTGAGTGTCTTGTGTCTGAGGCCGGATTTGAGCTCCAGTCCTCCTGGGTCCAGGGTGGATGCTTTGTCCACTGTGTCACCCATGATGACATCTTTAGGGTAAAATTGAGGAGGGAGAGGATTGCACTGGGGGAGGGGGAAGGGGATAGGTAGAATGAGGTGAAATCTCACATGAAAGAAGCAGGAAAGGGCTTCTGGAGTGTGTGTGTGTGGGAGAAATGAGGGAGGAGTGGAGTAGTGAATGAGCCTTACACTCATCAGAATTGGCTCAAAGACTTTACTCTCATCAAAGTTGGCTCAAAAAGGGAATAACACATACACTCAATTGGGTGGAGTAATCTATCTAACCCTGCAGGAAAGTAGGAAGGGAAGTGGATAAGGAGGGAGGGGTGAAAAAAGGGAGGACAGAATGGGGTAGGGGGAAGTCAGAAGCAAAATACTTTTGAGGAGGGATAGGGTGAAAGAAGGTAAATAATAGAGTAAATAGCATGGGGATGGGAATAGGATGGAGGGAAACAGTTAACCATAGGAACTGTGAAAAAATTTTGAAGCAGAGGCAAGAGTAATGTAAAATGATGGTGATGGTGATAATGATTGATTGATTGATGGATCGATGATTGAATGAAAATGAGGATTTATTGATGGTGATTGATGATGAAGACAAAACCTATGGTACTTTGCTGGGCTATTGTGAAGAAAATTCTTTGTCAGGTATAAGATACTATATAAATCTCATCTATTACTGTGGTTGCAATAATCAACCTTATGGGTTTATTGTAACAAAATCTTTACTTAAAGCACTATATAATTGTAGTTTACTATAAAAAAGTGATGACCAGGATGCTATCAGGAAAACCTGGAAAGACCTACATGAGCTGATGCAAAGTGAAATGTACTATATACAAAATAACAGCAATATTGTAAAATGATCTCCTTTGAATTATTTGGTTATTTTCAGCAATGCAATGATCCAGGAGAACTTTGAAGGATTTATGAAAAATGCAGTCTGTCTACAGAGAGAGAACTGATGGTATCTGAATACAGATTGAAGCATAAAAACCACATACAAACTTCATTAAGACTTTTGGGACACCATGTATATGTTTGATCCTGTTTGTAATAGGGAGCTACTGATTTTTGGTGAATAGGGGGAACATAAGGATAGGAGGTAGAGGCATCTAGTATAGATGACTTTCTCAAAGAGTTTAACTGGGAAGGGGGGTATATTTAAGATCAAATCTAAGGGGGCAGCTAGGTGGCACAGTGGATAAAACACCAGCCCTGGATTCAGGAGGACCTGAGTTCAAATTTCGCCTCAGACACATGACACTTACTAGCTGTGTGACCCTGGACAAGCCACTTAACCCTCATTGCCCCACAAAAAACCTCCAACCCCCCAACAAACAAACAAACAACCTCCCCAACAAAAACAAAACAAAACAAAAAGACCAAATCTAGAAGGGTTGGTGGGATCTAGTGAGGTTTTTTTTTTTTTAATAAGGGGGAAATTTGGGCATGTTTGAAGAGAACCCATGAAGAACCAGTACATGGAGAGAGATTCAAGATTAGAGAGAATGGGGATGAAATTAGTTATTTGTGGGAGAAGACAGGAAGGGACATAGTCTAGGGTCTATCTGATAGAGTTGATTTTGGTGAGAAGTGCCATCTTTTCATGAGAGACTGAATGAAGGAGGAGACAGTGGCAGATGAAATCAGGGAGATGTGAGATAAGTCGAGGGAGAGAACAAAGAGCTTGTGGTGAATGGTATCAGTTTTCTTTGTAAAGTATGAAAGAAAGTTCCCAGGGGGCAGCTGGGTGGCTCAGCAGATAGGACACTGGCCTTAGATCCAGGAGTACCTGAGTTCGGGTCCGGCCTCAGACACTTGACACTTGCTGGCCGTGTGACCCTGGGCAGGTCACTTGACCCTCATTGCCGTGTAAAAAAAAAAAAAAAAAGAAAGTTCCCAGTTTAGAAGGTGGAGGGAGGAGGTAAAATGAAAGGAGTGAAGGTGGGAAGAAGTTTGAAATAGCCACTGTGATGAGTGAGACAGGTAACCAATAAAGGGGGAATATCAGGACTGCCTTGCTGAAGTGAGGGTTCAGTTAAGATGCCGTAACATATGAGGGGCAGCTAGGTGGCACAGTGGATAGAGCACCAGCCCTGAAGTCAGGAGGACCTGAGTTCAAATCCAGCCTCAGACACTTAACACTTACTAGTTGTGTGACCCTGGGCAAGTCACTTAACCCCAATTGCCTCACCAAAAAACAAACAAACAAAGAAAAGAAAAGAAAACAAACAAAAAGATGCCATAACGTAGATTTGTACTGGACCCAGTTAGCACAATTATGTAATTTCCTCCAGGTCTGATAATTAGCATATGAGTAGGAATGAAAGAAGAAGATGGTGAGAATAATGCAGGGTTGGGATTTGACAGGAAGAATCGCTCTTTAAGGGGTTGAGACTGGTAAGGGAGGAGGAGAACAAGGGACCTGGGAAAGTACTAAGGGACTGAGGGATCACAGTGAGGATGAAAAATAGACTTAGCAGTAATAAGGCATAGGGATAGGTGGAATGAGAAAGATGATGAGAAGATTATATACTATAAAGAAAGAAACCCCAAGACAATACCATGCCACAATATTGTGAAGGCACCTAAAGGATAAGCTAAGGAGTTTGGCCTTTATTCAGAAGGTGATGTGCAGCTACTGAAAGTTTTTGAGTATGGGAGTGATGTTATCAGAGCTGTGCATTAGGAAGATGAATCTGGCAGGATCGTTTAGGATCATTTGGGGCAGTGAGAGATCATTGTCAAGGGCAGCTCTAATTTGGGTGTGAGCTATGGTGGTGACACAGGGAACGAAGAAGAGAAGATTGATGTGATAGATGGGGCTGAGGTAGGATTGTCAATGTTTGGGGACTGGATGAGGAATGGCTGGAAAGGAGAGGAGCAGGGTTTTGGGGAAAGTTCAGTATTCCAGTTAAGAGAGAACAGTGTTTTGAAGATGAGATAGTCAATAAACTTGAACGCAGGAGGTAAGATAGATGATATAAAGACCTCAATATACAAAGCTATCTTTAGTGGTCCATCATTGCTTTGAATTATTTTTCTATTAGTGGTAGTAGATTTTCAGTGATTTACTCACACTCTTTTGCCAAGGCCTTCTTGTAAACAATGGTGCAGATTGTGAGGTGGCTGGCTGGGGTTAGGTATACTTTCTGTGATCCAGATGATTTTTGGGTAGCTTTATAAGCTATTTGGTTATTATTAAAAGTTTTATGTAAGAGAGAAATAGAAAGGACAGGATAATACTCTACTTATGTAATGTACTCCTTTTTTTAAAAAAATAAGGAAACTAAGGCATGTAATAGACTAAGTACTTTGCCCAAGCAAAAGAACCTGAATACAAACTGTCCATGAATTTCTTTGCCCTGTAGAGTCACTTAACATAATGTCCTATTTCACAGAGAAACATAATTTTCTCACTCTGATTCTCCCTTTTTTTAGTCAGTAGATCAATTTGTTCATACAAAATAGAAGCCCAGCTGATATGTTGCTACTTTTGAAATCATTGTTATACTGCAATGCTTCTAGTACATGGGACCAAAATTGATTAGGAAGAAGAGGGGAACAGGCTGAATTGCAATCAGAAAATTGTGAGATTCTTTTGTCCCTGGCACAAAAAACCATCTTGTTAACACTAGCGTTCTTTCGGTGATGCTATATGGGTATAAATCAAAGAATACCACAGTTTCTCCTTGAGGAATCACAATTGCAGGTCACCAAAGGGCAGTGGAAAAGTTAAAGAAAAGGCTGAAGCACATGACTGGTAGGGAATGAAAGGTAAAACGTGATGTAAATAATATCACTGAAGAGATGTTTGACCAGAAAAGGAGGCAGACTGTTCAAGTAGCAGGAGTGAAGCATAGCAGATAATAATAATAATAATAATAATAATAATAATAATAGATAGTATTTATATAGCACTTTAAGGTTTGCACAGTGCTTCACAAATATTATGTCATTTTATCTTCACAACAACCTTGCTAGGTAGGTGCTATTATTATCCCCCTTTATAGGTGGGAGAACTGAGATTAAGTGATCTGCTTAGGGTCACCCAGTTAGGAAGTATCTGAGGCCCTATTTGAACTCTTCTTAACTTCAAAGTTCAGTGCCTGTCTACTTCGCCATTTAATTGCAGGCATGCTGCATGGGGAATTCACATAATGTCTTGAGTCCTAAAAGAAGGCTCCTAGCAAGTTGAATATACTTTCTTAGGAGGATTTATAGGAAGACATGGTCAAGGCTTTTAAATGGCATGAGAAAGCAGAGGTTAGGCTCTGCATTGTTGGAACAATGAACTGTCCACATTGATGTGATCCAGATCATGATAACAGATAGCCAACTTCTGTCTTTCCCTAGTACCTTTCATCAACTTTGAGATCTTGTGTCTAAAAGTTCATATTCTGGAAGGGATTCCTGAGGTGATAGTGTATATACATGCAGGTAGAGGATGATCAAAGGAAGCACTTGTAAATCTTAATTATCTTTATATTTGGTTACCCAGAGCACTTGACTGTGTCTGATATTTGAACCAGCAGCAGATTCAGTCCTGAGTTTGGGACAACCACTGATAGTAGCTTTTACTTGTAACTAGCACATGCCTCTTTCAGTTAAGTATGTCCGGTTGGCCTTTTTGTTTTCACTTTTTTTCTTCTCCTCTGTCCCAAAGTGAGTTATAATTTAAAGTTAAATTTATAGTTATAATTTAATTTATAGTTTATAATAATTTTAATTAAACATTTCATTTAATTTAATAAAATTTTACTTTATAAGTTATAATTTAAAGTTAAATTTAAATTCCCTTCCCCTTCCTTTTTTCCCTTTCCCTTTTCCCCTTCCCCCTTCCCCCTCCCTTCCCTTCTTTTCCCTCTGCTCTGATGTTTGTACCAGTCCAGTTTTCACTTGTCCTTCATGGGGATTGTCAGTTATGTAGATTCAGTAGCATCTGTGACACTAGGCTAGATAGAAAACCACGGTAACTGCTTTTCCTGGTTGCAATCCAATGTTCTTAGAAATATGCTGATCTCTTTCCCTATACTTAATGTCAATGACTATACATCTGATTCAAAATGTAATTACATGGTTTCATGGCTACTCTGGGAAATTGTGCACATACTATAAATAGAATCGGGGAGCGTGTGCCTGTATGTTAGCAGATAAACAAGGACAAACCAGATTGGCAACTACTTCCATGTTGTTCTAGAGATGCTGAATGAAAGTAGCTTTCATGGATGCTTTTGGTGTTTATTTAACTATTAAATTCAGTAGTTACTGATGTCACAGAATCACAGAATTTGAGTAAAGTCTGGCCTTTGTGGCCAACTAGTCCAACCCATAAATGAAAGGAACCCCTACTTTTACATAGCTGACACCGAGAGGAAGGAAAAGAACCAATTCATAGAATAGTCCATCCCTCGTTGGCACAACTCTAATTGTTAGGAAGTTTTTTTTGCTGAGATCTAGACTAATTTACATCTCGGCAACTTGCATCCATTGGACAGTGTATTGGTAATCAGGTTGGTGAAGGGCCTTGAGCCTATGCCATATGAGGATCTGTTGTTCCAGGTATCTTTAGCCAGGAGAAGAGAAGACTAATGGTGTGGGTTTTGGAGGGGTTCATGGGAAAGTGAGAAAGAACATGATGACTGTCTTAAAGCATTTAAAGGGCTGCCACGTGGAAGAATGATTAGATTGATTCTTTCTGACAATTTTTGTTTGTTGGTTCCTCCACTTTTGGAAAGATGAAATTATTATAAGGTAAGTCAAGAATTTAGTAGCTTTTTCTTTGGCTGAAAGGAAAAGAAAGATAATCAAATGTGAAAGTTTCATGTAATTGTCTCCAAAGTTATAGAAGCAGCCCTAGAAGATATTTCTTTAAGGTAAGTATTATCCTTACCATCGTTAAAAAATTATGTTTAGGAGACTTTAAGTAAGATCATAGATTTGACTCTAAAGAGGATATTACAGCATATTTGGTCCAAGACTCCTCCTGCAATTTTACAGAGGCCTACAGAGGTCAAGTAACTAGTCCAAGATCTCATTGGTAGAATTCAAGTGACTTGTCCATGGTCATACAGCTGGTTAGTGTTAGAGACAGGTATTCTGATTCCAAGTTCAGAGCTGTTTCTATTTTGCTGGACTTCCTATCTGGTGATATAAAACTAAACTCAACATCAAGGGCAGTTTTGTAAGGGGGTAAAGTCACAAAACAGGAAAGGGGAATGTGTGGGGTATATGTAGAATATAATTTCAGGGATTTTAATTGTTGTTGTTGTTGAGTGGTTTCAGTCATGTCTGACTCTTCATGTCCCCATTTGGGACACCCTGACAAAGGACTGGAGTGGTTTGCCATTTCCTTCTCTAGCTCATTTTATAGATGAGGAACTGAAGAAAATAGAATTAAATTACTTGCCCAGGGTCACACAGTTTTGAACTCATGAAGATGAGTCCTCCTGAATCCAGGGCCAGTGCTCTATCCACTGTACCACCTAGCTGCCCAATTTCAGGGATTAGGGTTCTTTATACAAGTTAACTATTTGATCCCAAATCACTCTAACTTCTCTCTCTGTCTCTGTCTGTCTCTCAGATGACGTAACACATACAAATAGATATAGATCCAATAGATTCTTCTCTGTCATCATCATCCTTTTCCTTTCTACTACATTTGACTCTTGACTACTGCCTTTTTCTTAATAGTCTCTTCTCTCTTGCATTCCATGACTCCATTCTCTCCTACCTCTGACCACACCCTTCACCCTGTTCTCTTGGTTCTTCTTCCCACTTTCTGAATGTCTGTGGCTCTCGGGGCTCTGTATTTAGCCCTGATCTCTTGGCTCCTTTCATTCTCTACCTTTTCAAACTCATTTACCTTTGTGACTTCAATTGTCTCTTCCATGTGAATGTCCTGACCTCTTTCCTGAGATATAGTCCTCCATCTTCTACTATCTGCTGGATGTCTCCACCCTGAGGTACAGAACCTTAAAATCAACACATTCCCAACTAAACTCATCATTCATTTCCCAAACACTGCTCTCTCCTCCTTATTTTATTCTTTTTTCTTTTTTCTTTTTTTTTTTTGCAGGGCAATGAGGGTTAAGTGACTTGCCCAGGGTCACACAGCTAGTAAGTGTCAAGTGTCTGAGGCTGGCTTTGAACTCAGGTCCTCCTGAATCCAGGGCCAGTGCTTTATCCACTGCGCCACCTAGCTGCCCCCACTCCTCCTTATTTTATTTCTGCCGACTGTGACAGTCTTCTCAAATGCAATTCTGCAACCTCACAGTCATCTTTAATTCTTGCCTCTACCCTACTCCTCCTCGTGGCATCATGAGCTAAATGTTGTTGATTCAGTCAATGACTTTTGCATCCTTTTCAATCTTTTCATTTCCATTTCCATTACACTAGTCCAGGTCCTCATTACTTCTTACAAGAGCTCTTGTAATAGCCTCCTAATTGGCTCTTCTTGATCCTTCACAACACTGCCAATGTGTTTTCCTTATACATGGGTCTGATCATCATTCCCCTTCTCTATCTTCACTGGCTCTCCATTATTTACCAAACAAGCTCCTTAGGCTGATACCAAAGGCCTCCACAATTTGGCTCCATCATACCTTTTTAGCTCTGAACTCTCCTTCAACTCATTTCACACTAAACTACTTGTTAGTCATTAATATTGTTTGATAGTTCTACAAACATATATAACTGTTGACATCCTTTCCTTCCTTTCAGTCACAGTTCAGGTGCTATTTTCTTCATCACGTCTTCCTGGATTTTTCCTTAGCTAGAAGTAACTTTATTTCCTTGAATTTCTCAGGCCATTCTCATCTCACCTTTGTATATAATCATTTTACAACTCATGGTTATTTGTGCCCATATCTCCACCAAAGGGAGTGTTACTTATTTCCAAATGAGCACTTTATTATACATCACTTCTTATTCAGTTGCATCCAACTGTTTGTGACCTCCATTTGGGGTTTTCTTGGCAAAGATACTGGAGTGGTTCACCTCTTCCTTCTCCAGCTCATTTTACAGATGAGGAAATTGAGGCAAACAGGGTTGAGTGACTTGTCCAGGATCACACAGCTAGTAAGTGTCTGAGGCTAGATTTGAACTCAGGAAGATGAGTTTTCTTTACTCCAGACCCAGAGCCCTTTCCACTGTACCACTTAGTGGCCCACGGTGTCATTAAGAGGCAGAAATATGCATGTAAAAGGGCAGATAAAGCTCATGGACCATGCAAGGGGGAGAACAACTAGTACTTCATATCCTCCCAAGGTTGCCAGAACTGGGCTATTCTGGATGCATGTTAACAAACAGTGCTCTGAGTTTGAGATACTCCAGCTCTCTCTCTTTGGGAATATGAGCAAATGAGCTAAGTCTGGGATCCCCTTTTAGCCCCTCTACTCATGTATAGATGGGATTGGCCCTGGTTCCACAGCTTGCAGGGCCTTAAGGCCAGGTTCAATCCAGTCTCATCTAAGGGTATAAAGATACAAAATAATAACTCATAATTTTGAGATCAGTTTGGCTCCATCCTATTAGAGATTCTCATCTCTTCAACTTTGTGTGATTTAGAAGGACAACTCGCTGATAAATAGAGCACAGTAGAATTTACTGAAATAAATGAAAACTGAAAGGTGCAGTGATGTTAAGTGCAGATAGTGGTTCCCCACTGATCTTGGGTTTCTGAACTTTCAACCCTATATCCTCTCCCCCACCTCCATCCAGTCACCAACCTGGGTGTATCCATAACAACATTTTGGGAAGGTAATTGCCAGAATCTTATTTTAAAAGACTTGTATAGTAAAAGAAGAAATCATCTAACTCTGCTTTTGTTCTTATAGTAACTTCAATCCCTAGTCTATGCAGACAACTCAACCAGCTAACCTAGGGAATATAGCTGGGTACTGTAGCTTATCTGTTCCCTCAGGTGACCAGCAATTTATTAGTGAATCTTCTTTTATTCTCTTTCATCCTCTTCCCATAGAGCATGCCGATTTTCTTTTCAAATGTCCTCAGAGTTCAACATTAGCATCTCCTTAGTTACTGCTTTCTTTTTTTAACCTGAGAGCAAAATTTCTTTTGAACCATCAGAGCTTAATACGTGTGTGCGCGCACACAAATATATAGGCAGCTAGGTGGCATAATGGATAGTATTGGACTTGGAATCAGGAAGATCGAATTAAAATCCTGCCTTACATACTTACTAGCTACCTTGCCATTGGATAAGTCACTAAAACTCTTTGTGCCTCAGTTTTCTCATCTGTAAAATGAGGATGATAATAATAGTCTTCCAGGTTATTGAGAGTATAAAATGAGATAATTTTTGCAAAGTGCTTTGCAAAACTTAAAGTGTTATATAAATGCTAGCTGTTTTATATATATACATACATGCATAGAGAGGGAGGGAAGGAAAGAGAGAGACAGAGAGTGACTGAGAATGACTGAGAGTGACGGAGACAGAGAACGATCAGGCACTGGTGCGGATTGGCAGGGAAGAAAAAAATGTCCCTTGAAAAAAGGAACTTCTCGGGGGCAGCTAGGTGGCGCAGTAGATAGAGCACCGGCCCTGGAGTCAGGAGTACCTGAGTTCAAATCCGGCATCAGACACTTAACACTTACTAGCTCTGTGACCCGGGCAAGTCACTTAACCCCAATTGCCTCACTAAAAAAAAAAAAAAGAGAAAAAAGAAAAAAGGAACTTCTCTCCTGCCACTCTAGAAAGATTATACTAGTTTACTAAGCCCCCATGCCTCCCCCCTCAGTCCAGATTAGCAGAGTATACATTTCTACAGGGAAAGGGGAGAGTCCCCCCAAAGTCAAACATTAATTTCCCGAAGCTATTCAACTTCATAATGCTAAGGCCTTACAGAAAGCAACAGTTCGAGGTGAAAGAAAAGTTTATTGAAGCAGGAGGTTCCACATGTCATCCCCTTACTAGTTTGCATATTTCTTTGGAGCAGGGATGATCATTGTTCATCTTTGTATTCCTAGCACTTAATATATAGTAGATACTTAATAGATATTTATTGAGTTCTGTTGAAGTTAATGAAAGTAGCTCCCCTGGAATAGCAAGTACTTTTTGGGGGGATCCCAGGTTTACCATTAAAAATTTTGGTTAAAACTGTTTTCTTGGGGCAGCTAGGTGATGCAGTGGATAGACACCAGCCCTGGATTCAGGAGGACCTGTGTTCAAATCCAGCCCCAGACACTTGACACTTACTAGCTGTGTGACCCTGGGCAAGTCACTTAACTCCAATTGCCTCACCAAAAAACCCCAAACCCCAAACCCCAAAACCAAAAACACACACACAAATCTGTTTTCTTTGTAGCTACCTCCCTCTCTTACAAACTGGTTCAGCATCTCCTAGAACCTTTCTTATAGGAATCCTCTTTTTTCTTTACCCCCCCCCATCTCTTTATTGTTGTTTTCTCTTAGGTTCTTTTTTCATTGATTCTTCCCATAAGTCCTTACTCAATGGATGATTGATAGTGAATTTCCTTTGTCTGAACCTTGTCTACTTTCGTCTTGTTTATATTGATTGATTGTGTCCCAAACTAGAATGCAAGCGTTTTGAAGACAGGAGATATTTTTGCTTTTTGTTTGTATCTCCATCATTTAACATGGTGCTTGGCATATGGTAAGTGCTTAATAAATTCTTGATTGATTGATTAATTGGTCACAGGCTCTTTTAGCAGATTGTATCCCAAGCCTCTGCACTTTGGAGCAATACATCCTGTCTTTTTCCGATGCTGGTTTCTTTCTCCCTTTGTTGCTCTGTCATGGCTCTTATACAGTTCTATTCTTTGGCAGCATTAGGCCGCTTGGATTCTGTTCAATTCCTCTCAATGAAATATTTCCATTCAGGGTTTCACAATTAACCATAGAGGTTGACACCAATACCATCTTCCTTTGGCAGTTGCTATTGTCTTCCCTGAAACAGTTAAAATATTTAAGAACTTCCATTTACCTTTCTGGGTAGAGATCTTTGGTTCTTTGCCTAAATTTACAAACATGTTTTGGGAAGGGCATGTTTGATGACAGTGAGTCCAAGTGTCTGTGATTGCCCTTTTGTGTATCATTTTTCTATGTTATAGCACTCTTGCTGAGAGACAGGTGCTATAAAAACTTAGAGCCTTATTATTATTCTTTTTTGAGATGACTAAGGAGGTGATCATCAAGTTGAAATTAAGGCATCACATCTGTGGGAGAGTCGTTCCTATTAGCGTGACACAGATAAAACCATCTTTGGAAGAAAAGAACTGAAATCCTGATATCTCTCAATTCAATTCAGCAAACATTTATTATCTACCTTCTTTGGGAAAGACACTATGCCAGGACACAGGAGGTTGCATTGTTTACAATGCCATGTTAATTACATTAGACAATGAAGTATGGTTTTCTTCCATTGTGATTATTTCAGGGAGTGCTCAATGGGAACATATCTTCCCTTCTTTTGTTTTTCAATTTCTGATCTCAGTTTGAATGAATTGAATTTAGAGTCCTCTTTCCTTCTAACCAGATGATCAAGCTTTTGTTGACTGAGTGTATATTATTGACAGTATTTTCAATGTAGTATCCACAGATGCACAAGGCACTTATGTTGAAAGCCATGTGAGAATAAGAGGATGAAAAATTTGTCCTTAGGGGTTTATATGCCTGGGAAAGACTCTGAGAATGGAAAAATGATATATGCTTGCTATTATCTAGACAATACAAGGAGAACAATAGTCAATGTGACTTAAGGGCTTTGTGGAACATGAGATGTATCTGATCATGTGTCACTATTCTGAACAAAAACTTTCAATGACTGAAGGACAAAGCCCAGAGGATTTGGGATCGAAGACCCTTTACTATTGGTCCCCAAATTGTTTTTCCAATCTTCTTTCTTACTACTTCCCAACATAAACTTTTCACTCCAGAAAAACTGGTCTTTATATACTTTATATTTTATTATTTATTATTATTTATATTTTAAAATTCTGTTCCTTTTCTTTTTTTCTTGTGGGGCAATGAGGGTTAAGTGACTTGCCCAGGGCCACACAGCTAGTAAGTGTCAAGTATCTGAGGCTGGATTTGAACTCAGGTCCTCCTGAATCCAGGGCCAGTGCTTTATCCACTGCACCACCTCGTTGCCTCTCTGTTTCTTTTCTTATTCCATTCTCCTACTCTGGAATATCTTCCTTTCTTCTCTTTGTTTATAAAAATCCTTAATATCCTTTAAGGCTCAGTTGAAGGTCTGGGTCCTGATGGACTCTTTCTATACTTCTTTAGTAATCTTCCTCTTCTATGAACTCACAATACTTATTTGATAATTCTAATTATTTGGTAATTAATCGTGTATTAACTTGTGACATCTTATCTTTTAACTCTTGTATTTTAACTTTTAATTTTTTCTTTTCTTTCAAGCTAGATGGGTCCTTCAGGTCAATGACCTTATATGCTTTCTTATACTTCTCATAGTATGTTGTACATAATAGGTACTTAACTGATTGTTAAATCAATATTTGGACGTTGATCAAATTATTTTATTTTTCAGTGAGGCAATTGGGGTTAAGTGACTTGCCCAAGGTCACACAGCTAGTAAGTGTTAAGTGTCTGAGGCCGGATTTGAACTCAGGTACTCCTGACTCCAGGGCCAGTGCTCTATCCACTGCGCCACCTAGCTGCCCCTAATTGATCAAATTATTAAGGAGGGATTGAGCTTGAACTATGGTAGAGAAAACAGAGAAGTCAGTATAGGATACTGACTAAAATATTACTTGAACCAGGGGAGTTCTGAGTTTGGGTGCCTTTTACCTTCTATCTCTACCCTTCTCTTCTCTCATTCTCATAGTGCTATAGGAAAGAGAGTAGTCAGAAAGTTAGATGGGGAATAGGCAATTTCTATGGACCAAGTTAAACAGGGAAAGCCAAAGATGATCCTTTGTCTAACCACTTTTATTATCAGCCCCACAGCAGTCTTTGACTAGTCCCCAGTTAGTATGTTGTCACATGTGTATCACCTTCTCAACTCCCCTGCTCTCTTCTGGATGCTCTATGAGACATGGCAACTTGCTATTCTTTTGTTCTCTATTTGGTTAGGTGGCCTCTTTTCCTGGATAGGTTGGAACAATGCATTGATATGACTGTTTTTGGAAACATTCTCTCCCCCCCAAATCAATGGAAACAGAAAGACTTCAAGCTCTGCAGCACCTGTGTGCCTGTTGGGTCTTCCTCCCTCTTGCTCACCCTGGGGAGGGGCAATCTATGTCCTCAATGTAAGAACTACACTCATGATACAGGGTAGAGTGTGATTGGAGCAAAGGAGGGGTTCACATAAAATTTTTTAAGGGGTCCACTCTATAAAAATTTGAGGAGAAAGATAACTTAGAGTGGTGGGTGGTTGTGGGAATTAGGAAAGACTTCATGGAGGAAATGGTATCTGAATAGGACTTTGAAGGAATGCAACAGGAAGAGATGAGAAGATTATGTTCCAGGCAGGTACCAATGGCTTGCCTTAACTGGCAGAGGCAGAAGTCGAGGAACAGCTCACCCAATTTGTCTGGAGCATGGAGTGCAGAAAACTAAATAAGACTGAAAAAGTAGATTGGAGCCAGATTGTGGCTGGCCTTACATCCCAGGCTGAAGAATTAGAATTTTGTACTAGAGATAATAGAGAGCCACTTACAATTTTTGAACAAAGGAGTGACATAGCAGACCTATCTACATATTAGACTGGTGGTTTTGGTGGTGGCATAGGAAGATTAGCAAGAGGGAACTCAATTTAGGGGGCATCATAATGGTCTAGACAAGGGGGTAATGAGGGCCCAATATAGGGTGGTAGCTATGTTTTGAAGAAAGGAGGGGACAGAATCTTATGAAAATTATTTTTACTTCTTCTGACCTATATTCCCATGTACAAATAGGAGCTAAATAAAAGAAACAAGAAATACAAAATCAAATAAGACAAAAAACCCACAGGCTTTGAGAATTAAAATGAAAAAAATATAATTAAGAACTAGAAAAACAGAAAAAAGTAATTTTGTTCATTTATATACCCATCAATTTTTTCTCTCCAGATTGTTTTAAAAAGAAAAACAGGGGCAGCTGGTGGTGCAGTAGATAGAGTACCAGCCCTGGAGTCAGGAGGACCTGAGTTCAAATCCGGCCTCAGACACTTAACACTTACTAGCTGTGTGACCCTGGGCAAATCACTTAACCCCAATTGCCTCACCAAAACCAAAACAAAACAAACAAAAAAGAAAAACAAAATGTGCACATTAAATGGAATAAAACAGTAACAATGACAACAAGACTAAAATATAAACATATACATATTGATTTGAATAAAATAATAACAATGGCAAAACAAATTAAAATGTAACTGGGAAATGTTTAACCAAAGAAAAATATAATGCAACATAGATGATGTTAATTTGTGGTCTTTTAAATAAATATTATGGAATAATAGTCTCAGAAGAATCAAGATAACAGGTAACTCAAAGGACAATGGAGGAATGCATGATGAATTCTGCACTACTGCCAAGGAAGACGTGAATATATCAAGTGGCAGAAAAGACGTTATCCAACAGGTATGATGGGGAACTGAAGTTGGCTGTTCATATGGGAAGAGTAAAGGATAACAAATGGACAGCCCAGGTGCTGGGGGAATGCACATGGAATGGTAAAGAAAAAACAGTACATTAACGAGATCCTTCAGAAAAGATTGATGGAAGGATGTGGACAAGACCTGAATGGGACAAAAAGTTACGGGGGCAGTTAGGTGGTGCAATGGATAAAGCACCAGCCCTGGATTCAGGAGGACCTGAGTTCAAATCCGGCCCCAGACACTTGACACTTACTAGCTGTGTGACCCTGGGCAAGTCACTTAACCCTAATTGCCCTGCAAAAAGAAAAAAAAGAAGAAAAGTTATGCTTTGGTTTTAATCTGCCCCCTCTACCTACCTTGATGAGATTACAAGTTCCTTAAATTATTCTCTGATTACTAAAGAATTTGAATACTTCTTTTATATGGTTATTGATCATTTATGCATCCTCTTTCAAGAACTGCCTTTCACATTCTTTGACCACTTTTCCTGTTGGAGAATGGTTCGTATTCATTTGTGTTATTGACAGGAAAGTTCTGCAATCAGGAAGACCCAAGTTTGATTTGACCTCATATATTTGGTAGCTGTCTGACTTATTTGACCTTGGCAAATCACTTCACTTGGCCTCAGTTTCTTCATCTGGAAAATGGGGATAATAATAGCTCTTACCTCACAGAGTTGTTGTGAGGAACAAATGCCATAATACATGTAAGGTGCTTTGCAAGCTTTAAAGTGTGATATAAATGTTAGCCACTATAATTTCCCTATAGGTGTTTGTGTGACAGATTTTTATCAGAATTTCTTTTTATTGCCGAGTCAATTCCTTTTCTTATGAATGCATTTTTTTGTTTGTTTTTCAGAAGACTTATTTTCATATAGTTGAATTTTTCTATTTTGTCTTTTATAGTTTCTTCTGTGTCATGAATGCCTAAGGATTTTTCACCTCTCTTCACTTTTAAATGATATAATATTCCATTATTCTCTATTGTGTATAAAATGATGATTTATTATATGAGATGTGTGCTTGCTCTCATTATTTTCACCAAACTGCTATTCAATTACCAAAGAGATATTGTTGAATAATGATTTCTTCTCGCAGTATTTTGTGGCCTTCAGTTGTGGAACACTAAACTACCATGTGTATCTGCTCCTACCTCATGATTACCTAACCTATTTTTCTATTTTTTAAAAAATTGACTATCAGTTTGGGATGGAGAGACAGAGACTGGGTCTGTGTTTTTATTAGCATAGAGAACTCTCTGGTAAGGGAACTCTCTCTATCAATGTAGGTTGGCACCTTCTCTGCAACTTATAGTTTTAGAAAATTGATGAGAAGTTAAATGACTTGCTGACATTGACACAGTAAGTATATGTCAGAGACAGGGCTTAAACTTCAGTCTTTCTGGCTCTAGGACCAGATTTCTATCCACAATGCCATGCTTCCTTTCATAGTAGCAAATAGTTTTTTAAAAAGTATTTGTTGATATCATGATATAATCATGATATCAATATTGTTATATTGTTTTTTATTTTTATATCACCATAATTACCCTAGTATCCCTCATTTTTCCCTCCCAGAAAACCATCCTATATGACAAATAACAATTTAAAGAAAAAAGAGGAAAAAAATTAGCATGAGTAATCAAAACTTTGAAAAAGTCTGAAAATATGTGCAATGTATAATTCTTGTGGATTTCCTGCCTCTCTACAAAGGGAATATTACTCCAAGAGGGATAGGAAGCTTTCAAGAATGGAAGTTTGGAGCCTGAAAAAGAAATAACTTTAAATAAGAGGGAAGGGGGAAGTTGTCTGAAATAAACAAATGCAACTGCACAGGGAACTTATTGATTAATGTAGATTTATAAAGTTCATGTAGAAGGTGAAAATAAAGGCAGTTAACATAAAATGAATATAAAACTAATGAAGTGAGTGAGTAATTTAACAAGTGGCAGTCTCTCATGAACAATGTCAGAAGTGTTATAGTGACTGACACTGGTGAGGAAAGCTAAGTACAGCAACAACAAAATTTAAAAAAATACATTAGGGGAAAGAATATATAACACTTTGTCCATAGCCCTAAGTTCTGATTTTACAAGATCAGGTTCAATCATGAGAGTAGCTCTATGAAATTATATGTCTTTTTGGTTTATTTTTTTCCAGATACAGTTTTTATAATAATTAGTACATTGTTTTCCTAATACAGAACCTAATTTTCATTCCTGGTGTAAATCCAATGTCACAATACTAAAACTGTTTTTACTTTATTTCAATGTTCTGTTTGTCAGGATTTTATCTAAAATTTAAAAAAATTCAAAACTCATTAGTGGTATTGGCATATAGTTCTCTTTTTCTGCTTTATCCTTCTGTAATTTGAGGATGAGGACTATTTGTCTCATAGAAGGATTTTGATAAAATTAATTAATTTCTCCATTTTAGAACAGTTTGTAGAGGGTAAAAATTGTTTAATCTTTAATATTGCATTATTATCAATCAATTTTGTCCAAGAGATCCCCCATGCCTTGAGGTGCTGCCTATCTGTTATTCCATAACTGTTCCCTGATGGCAGGCCAACAGCTTCTGGTAAAGCAGTACTGAATTTTCCTCTCAAGTCCACCTCATAGTCATATTCATATTATTGTAGCAAAATACAATTTGGCCTCTTTGGCTGTTCTTTATTGGTGCTGTTTCTAAGACAGATGGCCTCAGCTCTGGTGACCTTTTGCCCTTCTGCAAGGGGTGGCTCTCTACACTGGTCTTCTATATTCTAATAGCATTGTCCTGAACATCTTCAATGGGACCTGGTTGATTTGTGTCAACTTTTGTTTTGGTCCCTGTGACTCATAGAAGATTTAAAAAATCCCAAAGCCTCAAGGGATTAATTTTTGTCAGACAATTGCATATATAAATTGGATAGTCATCTCCATAGAAGTGATAATTGAGATTGCTAAAAGACAAAATTTAGAATGAAAGAGAAAGTGGGAGAAGGTGAAAGTCATATTTTAGGGAGGGCTTTGAAGATGGAGCAGCAAAGAAAATGGGAAAACATTCAACAATTCTTGGTCTTTGGAGGACAGACAGAAGATGAGGGAGATAATGTTCTTAAAATTCTCAGAAAAGTAAAAAAAGGTAATTTACTGAAAAAAGAAGGTAGATAGAGTAGGGGCATTGGGAAGAGAAGGGAGAAGATTTTCTTAAATTAAAGTAGCTTTGCACTCTAAATGGTTAACCGACCTCCTCTAATATGTGGATAACCTACCATAGAGGACCTAGGTATGGAAGGGGGAGCAAGCCTTGGGTTCTAAGGTTGGCATCTTATAAGAAGTAATCTACTTTCTCAACCCACCAGAGACAAACATGAACTTGATATCTCAGAATGGCTTAGGTCCTTTTGTCCTATAGATCAGCCCTTTAGAACTGAATGCATTAAAAGAAAATTTTGAATGGTTGAATTAAAAAAAATTTTTTTTGCAGTTTCTTAATAGATCAAATTTCAGTGTTTCCTGGGTACAACCTCTCCTCCTAGAAGTCATAGGTGTAGCCACAACCTTGGCATAGCTCTTTATCAATTTTCCATTTTTCAGATGTTTATTTATAAAAAAAGCATTTTCCTAGAAATCATCATATCAGCTGTATTCCTTCACTTGGGAGTTGAACATGGGATCTTATTTTAATCTTACCCTGTGGATTTTCCAAGAAAATCACAATTGTTATCTGAACAACATTGGCTGCGACTTTCCTAGTTTCAAAGTTACTGTAAGTTATGTTAATGCAAATATAATGCCATTAAGCATGAATTCAAGATTGATGTGTTCTGGAAAGGAAAAAAGTATTTTCCTTAATACTCTGACTTTCAAAATAAAATTAAGGGTGGGTTAAGTTCTTAAAATAAGCATAAGATTCAGCAGGGGCCATGGCTGATGACGTGCGGCATTTCAAAAAGGCTGGTTAATGTATTATTGATTGTACTTTATGTATCAGTTCTAGGAAGCTAGGCCATCTCTAGGGGAATGTGAGCCCAGGAAAATTTTCAGTACATACTATTATTCCTCCCCAAACATTTCTATATATGTGATATCAAATTAAAATAAACACCAATGAAAGACTTGAAGAGAAAAAAAAAAGGAACAAAATGACAGTACTCTGATTTGGGAGTGGGAGGATTGGAAATGAAGGGCAGTCTCATCTGATTTGTGTTCATGATAATGGGAATAGTGAGTGGTATATGGGATGATTAAAACACATGTGGACCTCTGAACCTTTTATTTTTATTTTAGCACCATTTGGAAAAGCTACTTCTTTTTTAACCTACAAGCATGCATAGAATGACTACCCACATTCAGTGGCTGCCCTGAATCATTGGCTGACCCACAGTAGCATAGCTTGATTTCCCAAAACTTTGGGCCCATTGTCCCTGTTTGTTTACCATAGTCTAGATTCCAGCCACTCTCAAATCGCTATGCCTGAACTCTGGCCATCTTACACTTATCACCGAACCAGGATTCTGTCCCTGGGACTCTGAAAAGTGAGCTGTTGCCTTACTTACCTGGAGCTAGGCCACCACAACCCCTTCAGCCATTTCCAAATCTTTATCCCCTCATCATCCCCTTCCAGTTCCCCTTTATGTGTTGTGTATCTCCTTTAGGGGCAGGGACTGTATTACTGGCTTGTTTTTTATCCCTAGGGCTTTCCCAATGCCTGGCACATAACAAGAGCTTAATAACACTTCCTGCTTTTTCATTCATGCCAGGTAAGGCAGTCTGTTCATGAGAAAGAATCAGCAACTAATCTTCCTACGTATTTTCATGTTCAATATTGGAAGGTTTGTTCTCTCTATTCTTCTCCCTCTACCCTTGTCAAGAAAAAGCAAAAACCTAATTCCTTCCATCAAGGAGATCATATTTGAATGGGGGAGACAACATGAAAAAAATGTATATACAAGGTATACAGAGTGTTCTTGGCAAGTACCTTGAGAAGAAAAGCATGGGGTTGGGGAAAGGAGGGAACTGGTCTGAAGAAGGTAAGATTTAAGCTCAGTCTTGAAGGAAGGAAGGAAGGAAGGAAGGAAGGAAGGAAGGAAGGAAGGAAGGAAGGAGAAAGAACATTCCAGGTATGGGAGATAGAGAAAAGGAATGTGGCAGGGACATGAAGTATCATGTATAAGGTATAGAAAGCAGAGGGATTTTGCTGAATCAAAGAGTATGTGTAAGGGAATAAAGAGTAAAAAGACAGGAAGGATAGAAAGGTTGTGAGGGCTTTAAAGGCCAAATAGAGGATTTTATATTTGATCCTGGAGGTGCCACAGAGCCATTGGCATTTATTGAGTAGAGGGCTGAGATGGTCAGTGCTTCACAAAGATCAATTTTTTCAGCTGAGTGGAGAATGGTGGGAGGAAACAAGATTCAAGAAGACCAACCAGAAGGCGATTGAAATGGTCCAGGTGTAAGGTAGTGAGGGTCCATGCCAGGGTGGCAGCTAGGAGAGTGGACACAAGGGGATTTTTCTGAGAGTTGTTGTGAAGGTAGAAGTGACAAGATTTGGCAACAGATTGGATATGTGAGGTTAGTAGGAATAAGCAGTCACGGACGACATCAAGGCTGGCATGAAACATTATTAAGTTCTTACCATGTGCAAGACTGGATGATTGGTAATACACTTGATAGTAATAGGAAAGTTGAGAAGAAGGGAGAGTTGGGGGGGGGAGGAGGGAAAATGAGTTCTGTTTTCGACATGTTATGTTTGAGATGTTTCCTGAAAATCCAATTCTTTATATGATAAGTTGGTGATATAGGACTAGAGCTCAGGAGAAAGCCTAGAAGTGGGTATATAGAAGATCTGGACATCATTTGAATAGGTATAATAATTAAACACATGAGGCCCAGGACAGAGCTTTAGGGGGTGCCCACAGTTGTCAGGCATGACGTGGTAGAAGATCCAGCAAAGAAGATGGAGGAGCAGTCAGATAGGTAGGAGAAAGACCAAGAGAGAGTAATGTCATAAAACCTAGAAAACAGAGAATGTTGAGGAGAAGAAGGTGATCAACAACAGTGTCAAAGACTTCGGAGGGGTCAAGAAGGATAAGGATTGAAAAGAGGTCATTAGATTTGGCAATGGATAGATCATTAGTAACCCTGGAGAGATCAGTTTCTTTTTTTTGTTTTTGTTTTTATTTTAATCATAAAAGTATTTTATTATTTTTCCAGTTACATGTGAAGATTCAACATTTGTTTTCATAAGATTTTTAGCTTTTCATGAGATGGCAATTAGAACTACTAACTTGTTAATCTTTGCAGTACACTTTGGAAAGTTGTAGTCAGAAAATGTTAGCTCTTAGAAAGAGGAGAATTGAGGTATGGAATAATAATAATAATAATAATAATAACAACAACTTACATTTGTTGTGACCCTGATGTTGGGAAAGATTGAAGGCAAATGGAAAAGGGGAGAGCGGAAGATGAGATTGATAGATACTGTCATGGAAGCAATGAACATATGCTTGGAAAGATTTCATGAGATAGTGGAGGATTGAAGGGCCTGGTGTGCTAGGGTCCATGGGATCATGAAGAGTTGGATGTGACTCAATCACTCAGCAATAACAACAAACATTTGTGTGACAATTTAAGGTTTATTTCCTTTTCAATTTCCTTAGAGCTTTTGAAGTAAGTAGTCTTGTAGCCTACTATGCGTCAAGCACTGTGCTAAGCACTGGGGATATGAAGAAAGGTAAATGGAATTAATAAACGTATACCTAATGAGCTACATTGAAGATCTTTGTACTGTCCTCTTACAGGTATAGTTTTTATGCTGACCATGATGGTCTTCTCCCCTTCACAGATATAACTGGCTTGCTGTCCTTTGTTGGCCTGGTCTCTTGGCCGGTGAGAGTTAACTATGCTTTCTTCTGTTACTGTAGCTGCCTCTGCCTTAGTCTGATTTATTCTCAGAGAATCACAGAACCTTAAAGTTGGAAGGAAAGGAGGAAGGAAGGAAAGAAGGAAGGAAAAGAAGCATTTATTAAGGACCTAATATGTACCAGGCACATGTAAATGGTGTATTGGATAGCATTCTGGGTCTGGAGACAGGAGGACCTGAATTAAAATCCAATCTTAGAGATTTACTAGCTGTGTGACCCTGGACAAGTCACTTGACCTCTGTTTACCTCATTTTCTTCAACTGTAAAATGCTATATTGTAGGCTCCTTTAGGGCATAGATAAAGTCACTTTTCATGTTTGTAACCCTAGTATTTAGTACAATGTCTTGCAAGTAGCACTGAAGGTATTTGATAAATGCTTTTTGAATTTAACTGAATAGGATGCCGGACAATTCACTTTATTCCTGGGATCTTTTCTATGTCTAAGTAATAAAGTTGGGAATTCTTTCCTAAGGGACTGTTTCCTACTGTTCTGATAATCTTTTCTTCATCATCTGTATTCATATTAGGTTCTAGGAGATAAGTAGCCAGTGATTAATGGTTGTTGTCCACCCTATTGACAGTTGAAGTTGCTTTCTCAGAGACTCCTAAAGAATTTGTTATCTGGTAGTGGCCATTTTATAATTTTCTTAAGTAAGAAATAAGAGAACAAAAATCAGAATCCTTGCAAAGCAGATCCACAACACTCAAACCCCCAGATCATTTTTGATGAATTGCTCCTAAGTGAAGCCTCTCTCATGCTATGTGTCCTTTTAAAATAAAAAAAAAATGTAAGGGTAGGCCTTATATTTCATCTTGTTGTAAGTAGCCTAACATTCAATTTTGCTAAGAAAATGATGACACATCTTGTTTACATCACACTTTGCAAGTGATTCCTTGTCCCCTTTTCCCTTACCACAACCATAAGAGATAGGGGGTATGAATGTTATTCCTATTATATGCGTGAGGAGGTTCAAAGAAGTTTTGACTTGTACTTGGTCACACATCTAGTAAAAAGGGCAAAGATGAGCCATGAACTCAAGTCTTTTGATTGTGGGCTTTTTCTAGTATATCAACTTACATTTTAGATAAGTATTGGTTTTTGATTATATAGCCATTTGGTTGAACATGGATGGATATTTAGTTATCTGACATCTTTCCAATCTCTTATGATCACTCATTATTTCTTGCTTGGGGAAAGTTCTGATGTTTTAGCAATTAGATTAAATTATCTGAGTACTTACTATTTCTTTCTAACAAACTGTTCTTACTGACTATGACAATGCATTCAACTTTATTTTATTTCCTCTAAACCTCCCTATCTGAAGTGATAGGAATGGGAATTGTTTATTCTCAAAACTCTGAGTATATTTAATATTAAATAACTTGCATGTTGCTAAGTAATTTTTTTCATAGTGTCTGTATATCCCAAAACTGCATTCCCATGAATACAGGGCATATTTACCCTTGTGTACAAAATGTGTTCACTATATGTAAATAATTTTTTGGGGGGTGAGGAGAGAAGTTAAAAGTTATTTAAAGGGATCTTGTAAAGATTCTTTGGTTTTTAAGATTAGATTTTGGTGCATCTCATTTTCCACTCCTGAAACCCTTGACTCATTCAATATTGAAATATTTAAAATGTTGTGTACAAATAAATGTGTGACCCTCTTTGTTGTCATGAAATGACAGCCAACAAATGGCTGAAGTTAAGCAAACATGATTGGGACATCACTATAAATCTATGTTGTCTAATCTCAAACGAACCCTCAGTGTTGCATGGAAGTTCTTTTAATCTTTCCTAATGGACTTGCTGGGGCAGCTAGATGGTGCAGTAGATAAAACACAGCACCTGGATTCAGGAGGACCTGAGTTCAAATCCAGCCTCAGACACTTGACACTTACTAGCTATGTGACCCTGGGCAAGTCACTTAATCCTCATTGCCCCACCAAAACCGAAAACCAACCAACCAACCAAACAACAACAACAACAAAATATCCAGGATCATCTCCAGTCATCTTGATGTTTTT
This sequence comes from Dromiciops gliroides, assembly GCF_019393635.1. Classification (NCBI taxonomy): domain Eukaryota; kingdom Metazoa; phylum Chordata; class Mammalia; order Microbiotheria; family Microbiotheriidae; genus Dromiciops; species Dromiciops gliroides. Next base: position 162,297,186 of record NC_057865.1, on the reverse strand, counting down.
CTTGCCACTGGACCCAGATGGCTCCAGAGGAGAGAGTGAGGTTGGTGACCTTGCACAGCCCTCCCTAACTTAAATCCATTTCAGTGCAAGTCATGACATCACCCTGATGTCATGGTCCTCTTCAAGAATGAAGGACAAACCACAACAATAATGGACTTACTATTGCATTTCCTGCTGTGGCTGTTTTAAACCTCTTTTCTTTTCAAGCCTTTATAAATCTAAGATCCTAAACACCCATACCCCCTATCCTTCCTGGCAAGGATCTTGCTTCCTCTAGTGGTGTGCAAATTAACTGGGACAAAGTAAAATAAATGCATTGACATGGAACAAACTATTTTCATGTTTATTGTGTAATTTGTCTTTCTTTTGCTGCACTTAATGCAATTTGGCATTGAATTAACAATATTTTGACATATTCTTTAATTCTTATTAGAAAGTCAAACTTTATCACATTGAATAAGTGTAGCTGATGAACAGTCCATTTTCCTGAGTGATGTTTGATTATACCATTGGTTTTGAATAGGATTTAAGGCAAGAGAGTCCACAAGCCACCAAAACATGTTTATTTCCATTTCTTAGATAAATTTTGTAAGGTTTTTTTTTGTGTGATGTATGGTATGGTGCAAGGTTTTGTTACATTATTCTAACTCCATTTGGGAATTTCTGTAATTCCAGAGTAATTCTGCTTTTCTTAGTTTATTAGTATATTTATCAGAATTCATCATTTCCCCAATAGGAACAAAACTTCCAGGACCATTAGAATTTTTAAATCCTTCAAATGTTTTTGGTTGATGTCTTATAGCCTCATTCAGAACTTCAAATCCTAAGGCTCACCTTGATTTTTTTGGATAGTTTTAGTATATCCTTGACTTAAAAAGTGAATTTCATCTGTAAAAATGACTGTTTCCCACTCTTCAGCCCTCCAGGTTTTTTGTTTGTCTGTTTTTTTGCGTGGCAATGAGGGCTAAGTGACTTACTCAAGGTCACACAGCTAGTAAGTGTCAAGTGTCTGAGGCCGAATTTGCAGGTCCTCCTGAATCCAGGGCCTGTGCTTTATCTACTGTGCCATCTAGCTGCCCCCCTCCAGTCTTCATATTATCTTGTCCACATTAACATAATCTGCTATCTACCACTCAAGTGACAGAGAACTAATTAAAGGTGGGGAAAATAGCACAATCTAGTTTCACTGAGTCAAGGCCAGATATTATGAATAGGCTTGGTGTCAGCAGAAGCACACAGGAATATTTATTTTGGTCACCAAAAAAAAAAAAAGCACATCACAATTACTTCTTATTCCATGTAATTTACATACTATTATACTTTACTGGGAAAATAGAGGCTGTCTGTTTCATGCCGCCTCTATTTCGTACTTCAATCCTATGTTCTTGTTTGTCCTTCATTCTCGAAGAGGACTATGACATCAGGGTGATGTCATGACTTACAATGAATTGGATTTAAGTGAGAAAAGGCTTTGCAGAATCACCAACCTCTCTCCTCCAGAGCCATCTGGCTCCAGTGGCAAGATATATAGCGGGATGCCTGGAGATGGCCCCAGATGCTTAAGGCAATTGGGATGAAGTGACTTGCCCAGGGTCACACAGTTAGTAAGTGTCTGAGGTCAGATTTGAACTCAGGTTCTCTCAACTTCAGGGCCAGTACGCTATTCACTGGGCCACAATCCTCCTTTATATCATATACCAATCTCTCTCTCTCTCTCTCTCTCTCTCTCTCTCTCTCTCTCTCTCTCTCTCTCTTTCTCTCTTTCTCTCTCTCTCTCTCTCTTTTGCTCCAGTCTTCAAAAAAGTTAACCTCTTTGTCAAAACCAGTCACTTTACTTGTTCTTTTGATACAAACCTCTTTTGTCTTCTTCAGTATCTTGCTCCTGCCATCCTGCAATCTTCTCTGTCTGTCTCTTATCTACTGGTTCCTTCTGTGTTGTTTACAAACTGGTCTAGCTTTCTCTAATCCTAAGAAGACACTCACTTGACCCTACCATTCTCTCAGGCTGCCACCCCATATCTCTTCTCCTTTCAATAGCCAAACTTCTAGGGGATAAAAGCCATTTAAACTCATTATTTCTCTTTTCTATCTTTCAAATCACTTCTCAATCTGTTATAATTTGACTTCTGATCTTAACCTTGAGATGAAGCTACTCTCTCCAAGATTACCTATGATTTCTTTATTGCTAAATAAAGTGGCCTTTTATTATGCCTAACTCTTCCTGACCCTTCTGCAGCACTGACAATTTCTCCTGGCCTTCCACTTGGATATCCTCTTTTGGGTTTCCTACTTCTCCTCCTGCTCATGTGACCACCCCTTGGTTCTTTAGTACATCATCCAGATTCTGGGCTCTCTTATTATCTCTCTTTAAAACCTCTCTTAGTAGTCTCAGCTCCCACAGGTTCAACGACTATCTTTATGCTTTTGACTTCTAAATTTACATATCCAGCCTAATTCTTTCTCTGAGTTCAAATCATATATTACCAACTGCCTGCGGAACACTAACTCAATGGCTTTTAGACATCTCAAAATAAACATGCCTAATACAGAACTTATTATCCTTCTGCCTAAACCTATCCATCCTCTGAACTTCCTTATTTCTGGTGGTAATTCCATCTTCCTACTTAACAAGGCTTGCAATCTCAAAATTATCCTTTATACTTCCTTTTTCTTATGCTACATATATGATCAGTTATCTATGTATTATTCATTCTGTCTTCACAACATCTCTCAAATCCCTTACATCCTTTCCATTATCAAAACCAAAATCCTAGTTCAGGCCTTCTTCATCTTTCACTTGGAATATTATGAGTCTCCTGTTTGATTTCCCTGTTTCCATTCTCTATCGCCCAGTTTATCTGTTACATACCCATCAAAATGATATTCATAAAGTAAAAGATGGATAATGTCAGTCTCTGGCTAAAAACTCTCAGTGTGCTCCCTATTGTCTTTAGAATGAAATGGAAACTTCACACCTTGGCATTTAAAGCCCTTTCCAATCTATCTTTTGTTTACCTTCCCATGTATATTGTATATTATCTTTTTTCATTCACTCTATAATCAAATTGATCTATTTGCTCTTCCCCAAACTTTGCATTATGTCTCTCACCTTTGTACCTTTCACAAGTTGACTTCCATGCCTAAAGTGCATTTCTTTCTCACCTCCATTTTCTAGAATTCCCATCTTCTTTCAAGGCTCAGCCACCTGCCAACTTATACAGAATACCTTTATTGATCTCTTGTTGTTAGTATTATTTCTTCAAATGATCACGTATATGTTTATGTTTCCTTGTTGAATCTCCATTTTTATTGATGGTATTTTTTATATTGTATCTCCTCAGTATAATATAAGCTAATTGAAGGCAGAGGCTGTTTTTAATTGTTTCTTTGCACTCTTAATACAAAGTACAGTGCTTTGTAAATAGCACGTGCTTTAAAAACATTTGGTGGAGGGCAGCTAGGTGGCGCAGTGGATAAAGCATTGGCCCTGGATTCAGGAGGACCTGAGTTCAAATCTGGCCTCAGACACTTAACACTTACTAGCTGTGTGACCCTGGGCAAGTCACTTAACCCCCATTGCCCTGCAAAAAACAAACAAACAAACAAACAAACAAACAAACAAACAAACAAAACACACAACAACAACAACAACAAAAATATTTGGTGGATTGGACTATATGGAATTGGCTTCTTAAACTGTTTTCTCCCAGAAAGCAAATTTTCAACCTTGGTCATCTGACTATATCTCTATTGTCCTGATATCTTAGAAGTAAATAAAGGGGAAGGAGATTAAGAAGCAAATGAATGAAGGTGAGCAGCAACAAGCTGAGCTAAATGAGACTCATCAAATATTGCAGAGAAAGTCCAAATTTGGAGACTTCAGTGGTTGAAGATGGATCTATTGGGGTGTGTGAGGGGGGAGGTTGTTCCAAGAAAGACTAGCTTTCCATAGCCTGATCTCAGAACTCCCATTAACAATGATATAATGAGCATAGATGGGCATAGTACATATTGAACAGATGGCTCCTCTGCAGGAATTAACTTTTACAGCAAAGATAAATTTTTCTATGCTCAGTTTTTCATCCTATGCTTTGTTTCAAAGCAGCAAAATGGTCCTCAGTGATGATGAAAAAAAGAGACATTTCTGAGTGCTTGCAGTTTGAGTGATTTAGAGGCAAGCAGGGCAAATCACCATGGACAGCAACCAAAGCATTCAATACCATGTCACAATTTCTGAAAATGGTGAAGAACTGAGTAAGGAGAAACAGGAAGAGGCTATTAAAAAGATGGGAGAAATGTTCCAGGTACATTCCAGGCAAGGTAGGCATAAGACCATAGTGGAGAGGGGTTACACATTGAGGAATACTCAACCATTTATCTTAAACATGGCCAAATAGGAATCTAGGGAATAAGGAAGATTTTATGGCTAGATGCAAAATGTCAGCTTAAATGATACTTGGAATGTCATTAAATAGTTTGGTACCCAGTACTCAGTCCACCTACTTGCTTTCACTTGAAATCTGATTCTCCCTTGATGATGTCATATACCTTACAACCCTCACCTTTAGAAGGTTCTTCTTTCCCTGTCTTCCATTCACAGGGCCAGGAGGAAGCGTGATTTTGGTGCTCCTCATTTTTGCTTTCAAGATAATTCCTCCTGCATTTTCTTTCAATAACTTTTTCTTTTTTGAAATCCATGTCTCAAAAGCTTTTACCATCTTCTTTCCTATTCTATTTACTATCAGCTGCTGGTCTTCAGGCCATTCTTCTAACTTTTTTGATGGCTTTCATACTTGTCTCATAATCTTCCTCTTTCCTTCATTTCCTATCATCATTTGGACTTCAATAGTTCTACTGATAACCCCTTAACATCCTGACCACCCAATTCACCAACCTCTTCAATTTTAACAACTTTCTTTTTCATGCAGTTTCAGTCAAATACTGACTTGGTTGCAGCTTAGACTCACCATCTTTGGGAACTGCACCGTCCTCATGTCCCACAGATGACTTATTTTATTTTTTTAGTTTTCAACATTTGTTTTTATAAGATTTCTTGTTTCAAATTTTTCTCCCCCCCCAAGATAGCAAGTAATCTGATATAGGTTATATATGTACAATAACATTAAACATATTTCTGCATTAGTCATGTAATGAGAGAAGAATCAGAGCAAAAAGGAAAAACCTCAAAAAAGAAAAACAACAACCCCAAACAATAGAAATATGATGGTTTGTTCTGCATCCAGATTCAACAGTTCTTTTTCCCCCATTGGATTTGGAGAGCATTTTCTATCATGAGTCCTTTGGAACTATCTTGGACCATTGTATTTCTGAGAAGAATCAAATCTATCACAGTTGGTCAACACAGAATGTTGTTGATACTGTGTACAATGTTCTCCTGATTCTGCTCATCTCACCCATCATCAGTTCATGCAAGTTCTTCCAGGTTTCTCTGAAATTTGCCTGCTCATCATTTCTTATAGCACAATAGTAGTCCATTATGTTCATATACCACAACTTGTTCAGCCATTCCCCAATTGATAGGCATCCCCTCAATTTCCAATTCCTTGCTACCACAAAAAGAGCAGCTATAAATATTTTTGTACATGTGAATCCTTTTCCCATTTTTATGATCTCTTTGGGGCAAAGTCCTAATAGTGGTATTGCTGGGTCAAAGGATATGTAAAGCTTTATAGCCCTTTGGGCATAGTTGCAAACTGCTCTCCAGAATGATTAGATCGATTTACAGCTCCACCAACAATGCATTAGTGTTCCAATTTTTCCACAGCTTCTCCAGCATTTATTATTTTCCTTTTTAGCCAATCTGATAGGTATCGGGTGGTACGTCAGAGTTGTTTTAATTTGCATCTCTCTAATCAATAGTGATTTCGAGCATTTTTTTCTTATGGCAATAGATAGCTTTGATTTCTTCATCAGAAAACTGCCTGTTCATATCCTTTGACCATTTCTCAATTGGGGAATGACTTGGATTCTTATAAATTTTATTTAGTTCTCGATATATTTTAGAAATGAGGCCTTTATCAGAAGTACTGGCCCATAGATGACTTCTATAGGTCACATACTATAATCTGGGAATTTGAAACTCCACTTCTCCTATGACAAGATTTTAGCTTTCTAGTTCTATTACTTACACTTTATCAATCCTCACTGTTATTGTGACCTTCCGTCCCTGGACTCAATTCTATTCTCCCAGCCCATTGACTGACTCTACTTATACTTGCTTGATGGTGTAGTCTGTCACTTTAATGTTTCACTAACACATTTTCCTAGAATCCCACACTTCCCTGATTTTCTGTCATTTCTAAACTATTTGTCTTCATCCTTGAATAACCCCAGCCCTCTTTCTTTGCTTTTGCTCCAGGGCTATGGAGAGTCATTATAGAGTCACAAAATTCAACTAATTTCATTTATTACAGATTTGTGGGACATAACCTCAGATGATCCTTCCCTGCTGCTCAGCATTTCTCCACTACCCCCCCTTTCATTGGCTTTCCATGTCCTCCAGAGTAATAGTTTCAAAATTTATCTTTTTTTTCCCTGATTTCCCCTTCTTTCCTTCCTACTACCTTTAAATAACCTAACCTTCTACTTCACTGATGGGCTTGAGGTTATCAAGGGCATTCAAAGCCCTTTATAAGCTAACCCTCTCCTACCTTTCCAGTCTTCTTACACCTTACTCCCCAGCATGTACTCTTTAATCCAGTGACACCGCCCTCCTGACTGATCCATGAATAAGACACACTCTTTGCTCTGGAAATTTTCTCTGGCTGTATATAATGCTCACCCCCCCCCCTTTGTTTCAGCTGTGGACTTCCATAGCTTTAAGGCCCAGCTAGAGCTCTACTTTTTACACAAGCACCTGTTAATTATTTCCTCATTCCTTCCTCACTTAAATTCAAGTCAGTGCAGATTATGACATCACCCTGATGTCATGATCCTCTCCAAGAATGAAGGACCACCACCACCACCAATAACAACCATTATTTCCTATTTATATTGTATATAATTCTCAGTCTCTCTGTCTCTCCCTCTCTCTATGTCTCTGTCTCTGTCTCTCTTCATGTTATCTCCCCCATTAGATTGTATGCTCCATGAGGACAGGGACTTTCTTTTGCTTCTTTTTGTATCCCCAGTGCTTATCATAGTGACTGGCACATAGTAAGTACTTAAAAATGTTTATTGATTAGTTGACTGAAGTTCCTCAATTCCTTTATTCCTTTTCAAACCTTCTCAACCTCACTCACTGTCTCCTCTTTCATCTATTAGGGGAAGTTATTCCTGCTCCTTGAAAAGAATAATCGCCTATGTCTTTGATTCTATTCCTTCATGTCTTCTCTGGTCTTCATATATATCCTTTCTCTCAAACATCTTCAATCATTTCCTGACTGTCCACAAATATTCTCAGTGTTCTCTAATCCTGAAAAAGGTTTCACTCAACCCTTCTATTCCAACCACTATCCTATCTCTCCCCCCTCTATAGTAAAAACTTCTTGAAACAATTATTTTACCCTGGACACTCTTTTTTTTTTTTTGCTATTCACTCCCCTCAATCCCTTTTAGTCAGGCTCCTGACTTAACAAAGGGCTCGAACTCCTCTTTTGAAGGTTACTAATGACCTCCTACCTGCCAAATCCATCAGTCCAATATTTCATTTCTTATCCTCCTTGATTGCTCTTCAATTTTTGACAATGTTAACCATCAGTCAAATGAAATAATATTTGAAGGGCTTAATATAGTGCATGTAACAGAGTAGGCAATGTATAAATGATCTTTCTCTTCCCTACTCCTTTCCCACTTACTCCTATTGTATCCTTTCTCCCTTGACTTCAGAATCACTACATTCTTCTGGTTCTATCTTTCTAAATGATCTATTTCTGTCTTTTCAGGCTCCCTATCCTCTTCCTGACCCTTTTATAGGAATGGGGAAGTACTCCCCAAGAATCTGTCTTTAAACATATATTTTTCTCCCTCTATATACTCTCTTGACAATTTCATTCACTTCTACTGTTTCAATTATAATTTCTATGCTGACTCCCAAACATATATTTATGGCCTACTTATTCTGAGTTCTAGATTCACATCTCCAAATGCCTCCATGGAGAACTTCTCTAACTGTGCATCCCATTAGATCTCAAATTTATCATTTTCAAATACAGAGTTATCTTTCTTCCTAAATATGCTTCTTCTTCTTCTTCTTCTGAATTTACTATTTCTGTTTATAACATTATCATTCATTCATTCTTCCATGTTGGAGTCATATGTGATTTCCCCCCCCTCTCTCCTTAAGGCAGGGACACTGTTTTATTGAGGCAGAGAAAGGTTAAATGACTTGCCTAAGGTCCTACATGTGTGAGGCCCAATTTGAGCTCAGCTCTTCCTGACTACAGGTCTAGTACTCTATCCATTATACAACTAAGCTGCCAACTACTATATTTTGAAATAATGTAACTTTATCTTGAGCAAATGACTGAAGCACAGCTGGAAAAGTAAAATTTTACAGATGAATCAGAATGAAGGAGATTCATTTGCTAACGATGGTGAAAAGAACAGTGGTTATTTTCAATAACAAAGGTTGTTATTCTAAGTTTAGAAATGCTAGCTCTTAACTTTAGGAGGGAAGTAAATGAGACAAAATTGTGGGGCTCTGCAAATATGAATGCAATAAAATTGCAACAAGAATCTGAAAGCGGTTAAGAACAAAAACAAATGAGCCTCTGACTCCAGCCATACTAGTTTTCAGATTAAACCATCTTTGAAAGAATGAAAGATTTCTAGGCTAAAGCCTAGAAATTAGGGTTTTACTAATTATTGGAAAATAGACTGAGAGGCTGGAATTCTTCACCGGACTGTGCTGCAGAATGCTTTGTGATAGTAAAAGGACATTTTCCTGATTTTAGTTATTTCCTTATCACCTTAGTTTTCTTTACCTGTCTCCCAATTTTTGACCTAAAAACACTTTTATTTCCACACCAAAAAATGAATTCCTGAATTTCCAAGTCTTATGTATATAAAAGAAAATATAGCTGAGTTTGTTCAGACTTTTTCATATTTCCTACAGTGGAGAATTCACTATCATGATTCATTTAATTAAACTTATTGCCCCAATACACAGAGACATTTTTTTTCTCAGAACCACATTATTTATTTGGCTATCTTTGAGAGGTGAGTAGAGTTTTATTTATCAGCTTTTTATTTGAAGGCATTAGAGTGGCTTTGTCAAATTATACTTTGATGATAGGCTCTTAGCTCTTAAATCAAGAGTTAAAAGGGACCACAGAGGCCATGTAGTTTGCCTTCCTAACTCCTCATTTTACAAGTGGGGAAACTGAATGCTAAGGAAATTAAATGACTTGCCCAAGGTTTGAGAGATAGGGAGCACCAGATGTAACATTTGAAGCCAAGTTCCTTTACTGTAGAACCAGTACTGTTTTCACTGCACCATGAATGGGTGTGTCCTCAGACAAACTGAGACCTAGGAAAGACCTTAATTTAGAAAGGCTAAGGTCACCCAATGTATCCTGGGCCATTGCCAGTCATGTTGATCTTTGTTTTGTCACTGGGCTCTGATGATTCTAGAGGAGACAGTGAGGCTGATGACTTTGCACAGCAATGCTTCACTTAAGTCCAATTTGCTCGAAAGTCATCATCCTCATGATGTTATTAGCCCCTTTTGACAATGAAGGATGAACAACAACACCAATGTTTCCTCCTATAAGAGCTTTTCTCTTTTCATCAATTTGGTTACTGAAAAAAAATCAGCATTCTAGCTATGTAATATCATCAAGAATTGGGAAACATATATATCTATTGTATAGACTTAGTTTCCCCTTATTGTTATTCAAATGTAGACTCAAGTTTTTATAGTGTCAAGTTTCTTGTTGCCAAAATGTATCCTGGGAGAAGAATGAATTAATTGGGTTTGTGAGAGGCTCAGAGGTTTCTATTGCTTATCAGTACATCAGACCCCTTTTCCCCCCAAAAATGTTTGAATTCATTCTACCATATGCAGGTTGTGCTTCCTCTCCTCCCTTAGTTGGCAGATGAATATGAAAGGATTATCTAAGGTCCAGAGAGGATAAGTGATTTAGTCCTAGTCCCACAGCTAGTATCAGAATTATAATTATTTGAGGCAGTGAGCTCTCAAACTCATGACATGACTACTCCAAAGAACCCATTCAAATAATGCCATAGGACAATTTCTGGAGCAGCAAAATCCACAGAAGAATGTGCTGAAATCATCTTCCAACAAAGGACAGCTTGGAAGGTTGGGAGGAGGGAGCTGCTGTGCTGAGACATGAGTGGAGCCCAACCCCACAGTTATCCCGACACAGATCCAGTCACAGGAAGGCCTTGCCAGAGAAAGAGACTGCCAGAGCCTCTGAATCAGCTGCAACACCAGTGTTGTCCGGAACTAAGTTCACAGTCTGGTGAGAGGGCTGAGCCCTTGGCAGGGGGGGAGATTACAGGGGTCTATTCTGGTGCTGAGGCAGAACTTGGGTTTTTTACCCTTGCTGGGAACCAGGAAGTAGGCTTGAGTAGCAGTGGTCCAGGTGGGGGAGGGGCACAGGCTCATCAGAGCTGACAACCACAACACACAAAGCTGGTTGATTAGCAAATTGGTCTGGGGTCATCTATGACTCCAGGGAACAGGCCAGGTGAGTGAAGAACCTGATCCTCCTTAAATCATACCACCTGGAACCTCCTGAAGCTTGGGATACTGCAGCCTGGAAACAGTACCCCATTTTAAGGAGCTAAAAGTCAAGTAAAAGAAAGGCAAAATGAGCAGACAGAGAAAGATGAAGACCACAGAAAGTTTCTCTAGTGACAAGGAAGATCGAGGTGCACCCACAGAGGAAGATGTCAACATCAGGGCCTTTATATCTAAAGCTTCCTAGAAAAATATGGTCTCAGGCCATAGAGGCATGCAAAAAGGACTTTGAAGATAAAGTTAGAGAGGTAGAGGAAAAAATAGAAAAAGAAATGAGGGTGATGCAGGAAAGACATGAGAAAAAAGTCAACAGCCTGAAAAACCAAATTGGCCAAGTGGAAAAGGAGGTACAAAATCTTTCTGATGAAAATAATTGCCTAAGAATTAGGATTGAACAAATGGAAGCTAGTGACTTTATGAGAAACCAAGACACAATAAAGTAAATCCAAATGAATAAAAAAATTGAGGGCAATATGAAATATCTTCTTGGAAAAACTGCTGGCCTGGAAAATAGATCCAGGAGAGATAATTTGAAAATTATTGGTCTACCTGAAAACCATGATCAAGGAAAGAGCTTAGACATCATCTTCCAAGAAATCATCAGGGAAAATTGCCCTGATATTCTAGAAGCAGAAGGTAAAATAAAAATTGAAAGAATCCACCAATTACCTCCTGAAAGAGATCCCCAAAGGAAAACTGCTAGGAATATTATAGCCAAATTCCAGAGCTCTCAGGTCAAGGAGAAAATATTGCAAGCTGCCAAAAAGAAAGAATTCAAGTACTGTGAAAGCCTAGTCAGGATAGCACAAGATCTAGAAGCTTCTACTTTAAAAGACCAGAGGGCATGGAATATGATATTCCAGAGGGCAAAGGAATTGGGATTACAACCAAGAATCACCTATCCAGCAAAACTGATGATAATCTTTCAGAGGAAAAAATGGTACTTCAATGAAAAAGAGGACTTTCAGGTATTCATGATGAAAAGACCTGAACTGAATGGCAAATTTGACTTTCAAATACAAGACCCTAGAGAACCATAAAAAATTGGAGTTGGGGGACATACTTGGGGTCATGCAGTGGGTGACTGTCTTGTGTCTGAGGCTGGGTTGTGTCTGGGATCCCCCTGGGTCCAGGGTGGATGTTTTGTCCACTGTGTCACCTAGCTGCCCCGTGATGACATCTTTAGGGTAAAATTGAGGGGTGAGGGGAATGCACTGGGGAAGGGAGAAGGGAAGAGGTAGCATGGGATGAAAGAAACAAGAAAGGAAAGGGCTTATGGAGTGGGGGAAGAGATTGGGGAGGAACAGGACAGTAAATGAATTTTACACTCATCAAAATAGGCTCAAAGACCTTAATCTCATCAGAGTTGCCTCAAGGAGGGATTAACACTCACACACCCAATTGGGTGGAATAATCTAGTTAATCTGGGAAGTAAATGAGCCTAACACTTATCAGAAATTGGCTCAAGGAGGAAATAACATACACACTCAATTGGGTGGAGTAATCTATCTAACCCTGCAGGAAAAATAGGAGGGGAAGGGGATAAAGAGAGAGGGGCAAAAGAAGGGAGGACAGACTGGGGGAGGGGACAGACCTAAGAAAATCCCTTTTGAAGAGGGATAGGGTGAAAGAAGATAGAGAATAAATATAATGGGGAAGGGAATAGGATGGAGGGAAACAGTTAACAGTAGTAATTGTGAAAAAGAGAAAAGGGGGGAAAATTGTACAAAAAAATATTTATAGCAACTCCTTGTTGTGGCTAACAATTGGGAATCAAGGGAATGTCCATCAATTGAGGCATGACTGAAGAAGCTGTGGTATATGATTGAAGTGGAATGGTATTGTGCTATAGGAAATGACAAGCAGGATGATAACAGAAAAATCTGGAAAGACTCATATGAGCTGATGTATAGTGAAGTGAGCAGAACTGGGAGGACATTGTGCACAGTGACAGCAGTATTGTTTGATGAGAAATTGTGAATGACAGCTACTCTCAGCAATACAATGATCCAAGACCATCCCAAGTGACTAATGACGAAGCATACTATCCACCCCCATAGAAAGAATTGGAAAAAAGAGCACTTGTGGATTGTACATATATAACCTATATCAGTTTGGTTGATGTCTTGTGGAGGGGGGAGAAATGGAAGGGAGGGAGAAAAATTTGGAACTCTAAATCTTATGAAAATGAATGTTGAAAACTACCCTTACATGTAACTGGAAAAAAGAAAATAAATGTTTGTTGCACTGGAAAAAAATAATTATGAAGTGAATCAAAAACTGCTTAATTTATCTTGTCCCTAGGACACTAGGGATATTCTATGTTATTCTCTCCTTTTAAGTCTGGAAACTTTGTAAGCTATGTTAATTCTTCAGTTCTTCAATAGCATATTTAGTAATCTACACATTTATTTACGTTTCTTCATTAGTTTTAATGAATTAGGATTGATTAACTGGAAAATTTTAAAATCTTGATCTATCTTCCTACTATCTGAAGATTGATTATTCATGGCAAAATGACCAAGATATTGACAGACATATTTAGGCCCCTTATTGACAAAAAGTAACTTATTGAAGATCATGAAGATATAACCCCTACAGTAAGGGAAAATAGAATCACTTAATTTTTGAGCTAGAATGGATCATAGGGACCATTTAGTTAAGCCTTTCTTTTGAGGAAATTGAAGCCCAAAGAAGGAAATTGACTTGCCAAGCTCAGGCAACTGGTGGGGGGATGAACTAGATTTGAATCTTTGTTTCCTGACTCCTGGGCCAGTATACTTTCCCATGGTATCACATTGCCTCCTATAGAATCTCCAATAGTTTTAAGATTAGGTACAAATTGAAGCATTTCTTGAAGATCTCAGTCATTAAGCCTGAAGAATCATCTGGATTGTCTAGATGACAGATGGGAAAAGAGACTTCATGCTGCTCAGTACTATACACCATTCACAAAAGCTAGGAAATTAAGAAAGATAAACACAGAGAGTCAGTATATTGTGAACAAAAGCTTTTAACTTTTATGTTTAGATAGCATTCTACATAAAGTGGCTAGCAATCTTTGAGTACCAATCTGTCAAAGGAAGGAGATGACTGTTTTTCCATGTAAGTTGGAGAACAATGTAAAGGAAGTTGAAATTAACAAGGGTAAATTTTGAAGAAAACAAATGACTGAGGAACAATACAATGATAACTTTGTACTGGAATATGCTTGTCAGGAAAAATGGTTTAATTAAACTATGACCTCCCCCTTAAGGAGTTCTTAATCTAAAGGGGATACAGAACAAGTAAAGATAAGATAAATTATCATTATAACAATATGGTGTAGCCAGACCACTTCAAATCCCTGAACTTTCAATGCCATAGGTCACGTCAAAGCTGACACGATGCCTTTCATGCCTCAAAGTTTGATGAATACTCAGCTAGGGGCAGCTAGGTGGCACAGTGGATAGAGCACTGGTACTGAAGTTGGAAGGACCTGATTTGAAATCTCACCTCTTACTGTGTGACCCTGGGTAAGTCATTTCACCCCAATTACTTTAAACATCTGGGGCCATCTCCAGTCTTCCTGATCTGTTTTCCTCATCTGTCTGTCTGTCTATCTACCCACTCATCTACCTATCTACATATCTACCTCCCCACCTCCCACCTCCCCATCTACTCATCTATCTATCTCCCCATCTATCTATCTATCTATCTATCTATCTATCTATCTATCTATCTATCTATCTATCTATCTATCTATCTATCTATCTATTCATTTATCTATAGACACTGGACCCAGATTGTTCCCCAGGAGATAGTGAGGCTGGTGACTTTGCACAGCCCTGCCTCACTTAAATCCAATTCACTGAGTCATGACATCACTCCGATGTCATTGTCTTCTTCAAGAATGAAGGACAAACAGCAACAACAACTCAGCTAAGACTGTGAACAAATTTCATCACAAACACAGACTATAAAAATAAAGATGGATTTTATAACCCTTATAATAAATATTTGTCTCAATTAAAAGCCTTGTTATATACATATAACTCCAATTTCTGAGGTTCCCATTAGATGCAAAGGAGCTAAGAACACTCGTTGGACTTGATACTGTGATGTTTAAAATCTAAATTGCGGTTGCCTTAAATTAGAAGCTTTAGCACCAGTCCTTGGGCATTAAACATTTATTAAAGCATACAGATATTCCCATGGAGTTCAGAAAGTTAAGAAAAAAGCCCATTTAACCTAGAGTTCCAGCCTGGTCTGGTTCTTCCTCAAGTCCTCTGCCACAAGCCTGCTTCAATCACAAACTCTCTCCAGCAAACTGATTGTGGAAGCTTTTTATAGGTCTGGAACAGAGGCTGTCCTTACACACTGCTTCAAGCTGACTGGTTGGCATCATTCAAATCCATTGGTTCTGAAGGTGTTCTCAAGGTGTGATTACAATCCAGTTAACTTGAAGTAGGCTAATCAGCAGTTAATCACTCTCACTTGATTCAATCAGTCTAGATTAATCTCCAGGTGGGTCTTTGAGTATCTGCTAAATCTCATTATTTCATCACAATACTTCTCTAGCTTCTTGTATCTCTATCTCCATTTCAGGGTAAATCTGAAATTGTCAGTTTCTGACATTCTCTGAAGGGTAGTCACCAGATCCCCTTATAGTTAATAACCCATTCTTACAAAACTATAATACAGTAAAGTTTTATTTACAAATTAATAGAGAGAACAGACTTCCAAATAATTCCCCAGAGAATCAAGATATTTCTTTCCTATCCCTGCCTTCTCTCTAGTTAATTTTCTTCCAAGAAATCTGAACAGTCTTAAAATATATAGTAAGTCAAAGGATATGAACAGGCAGTTTTCTGATGAAGAAATCAAAGTTATATATTGGCATATGAAAAAATGCTCTGAATCACTATTGATTAGAGAAATGCAAATTAAAATAACTCCGAGGTACCACATGACACCTATCAGCTTGGCTAATATGACAAAAAAGGAAAATAATAAATGGTGGAGAAGTTGTGGAAAAATTGGAACACTAATACATTGTTGGTGGAGCTGTGAACTGATCCAACCATTCTGGAGAGCAGTTTGGAACTATGCCCAAAGCTGTGCATACCCTTTGACCCAGCAATACCACTATTAGGTCTTTTTCCCAGGGAGATCATGGAAAAGGGAAAAGGACCCACATGTACAAAAATATTTATAGCTGCTCTTTTTGTGGTGGCAAGGAATTGGAAATTGAGGGGTTGCCCATCAATTGGGGAATGGCTGAACAAGTTGCGGTATATGAATGTAATAGAATACTATTGTGCTATAAGAAATGACGAGCAGGCAGATTTCAGAGAAACCTGGAAGGACTTGCATGAACTGATGATGAATGAGATGAGCAGAACCAGAAGAACATTGTACATAGTATCAACAACATTATGTGTGGATCAACTGTGATAGACTTGATTCTTCTCAGCAATACAATGGTCCAAGATAGTTCCAAAAGATTCATGATGGAAAATGTTCTCCAAATCCAGAAAAAAAAGAACTGTGGAATCTAGATGCAGATCGAACCATACTATTTCTATTGTTTTTTGTTGTTGTTTTTCTTTTTTGAGGTTTTTCTTTTTTGCTCTGATTCTTCTCTCATAACATGACTAATGACCTATATAGATTACTTGCTGTCTTGGGAAAGGGGGAGGGAGGGAGAAAAATTTGAAACTAGAAATCTTATAAAAACAAATGTTTAAAACTATCTCTAAATGTAACTGGAAAATAATAAAATATTTATATGAAAAAAAAATATATAGTACCTCTGAGAAGGGTTTCAGTCAGAGTAAGGCTATCTTTGCTCTTGTCACTATCTGCTCAGGGTCTCCTATAGATCTAACTTGCCAAGAGGTGGTATTTACTATCTTCAGGCTTCACTCCATCTTCTCTTTGTTCTGATTCCTGTAGCTTAGGATCCAATGCCACCATACTCCATAGATTTCTCTCTTGTTTGCTTGTCTTCTAGAATTGCTGTGGTTCTGTAGATAGCTCTTATAAAGTTCCCTAGGGAGCAGCTGGCCTAAATATAGAGAACACTCTGAAATCTCGCTCAAATATGTTACAAATCCAAAATAGACTTCTAGGCTAGCCTGCTTCTGTTATTTTGAAAGAAACCATTTTCTACATTTGAGACCCAGAGCTTAGGATGGCATGATAATATTCTCTTATTGCACCATTCAAATGAAGCTCTTTTCCATTTCTGGCTGGCTTAGAGTCAGTCAACCCCAATTGCACCTTTCTTTTTCTCCCAGTGCCCAGGTCATGGCTTCTTGCTCAAGTCAGCCCCACATGGCATCATAGAATCTTGGAGCTGAAAGGGACCTTACACTCTATCTAGTCTGACCTATACCCAAACACTAATCTCTTCTACAGCATAGCTAAAAAAATGTTCATTCAGACTTTGCTCTAGTGAGAGGGACTCTACTGACTCCCAAATTAGTTTATAAACAGGGGTGCTTGTAAATACCTAATAACTATGGGAAAAATGTACATGACACACCTTTGAGTTTAATCTACATTAATATTTTCTTTCTTAAGTCTAGACAATCATCCAAAAAATAAGTCAAATCCTGATTTGTAGCATCTGCTGATTTTTGAGGTATCACACTAAGACTCATACTGAAAATTGAACAATCCATTCTCTTGAGCCAGTCTGAGCTGGCTCCACCTCATTCCATTTTTGTTACTTTTGTTGTTCAGTTGTGCCTCTTTGTAACCCCATGAACTATAGCAGGACCTTTTATTCTCCAGTATTAACTGAAGTCTGTCCAGGCTTATGTTCATTGCTTCCATGACACTATCTCTCCATCTCATCCTCTACTTCCCCTTTTCCTTTTGCCTTCAATCTTTACCAGCATCAGTGTCTATTCCAATGACACCTGTCTCCTCGTGTGGTGAAAGTATTTAAACTTCAGTTTCAATATTTGTCTTTCCATTGAATAGTATGAAATAATTTTTTAAAGTATTGATTGATTTTATTTCCTTGCTATCCAAGGGACTCTCAAAAGTTGTCTCCAGCATCACAATTTGAAAGCATTGATTCCGTGACACTCTGCTTTCCTTATAGTCTAGCTCTCACAGCCATACATTCCTACTGGAAGAAGCATAGCTTTGACTATATGGACCTTTGTTGGATAGGTGACATCTCTACTTTTTAGTATACTGTCCAGATTTGCCATAACTTTCCTTCCAGGGAGCAATTAACTTTTAATTTCATGCCTGTGGTCATTATCTGCAGTGATTTTTGAACTCCCAAATATAAAATCTGACACTGCTTCCATTTCTGCTCCCTCTATTTCCAGGAAGTAATGGGACCAGCTGCCAAGATCTTAGTTTTTTATTTTTTGATGTTAAGCTTAAGATCGGCTTTTACACTTCCCTCTTTCATTCTTATCAAGAGGCTTCTTAATTATTCTTCACTTTATGCTATCAGAGTGCCATTGTCTGCATATCTGAGATTGTTGATATTTCTCTCAGCAGGCTTTGATTCATCCAGCCTGGCATTTTACATGATGCATTCTCCATATAAGTCGAACAATAAGGTGAAAATATGCAGCCTTTTGGTATTCCTTTCCCAATCTTAAACCAGTCAGATCCATGCTCAATTCTAATTGTTGCTTCTTGGCCCACATACAGGTTTCTCAGGAGACAAATAAGATGATCTGCTACTCCCATCTCTTTGAGGACTTGCTACATTTTGTTGTGATCCATACAGTGATATACAGCTTTTGTATAGTTAATAAAGCAGAAGAAGGTATTTTTCTGGAATTTCCTTGCTTACTCCATAATCCAGAAAATGTTGGCAGTTTGGCCTCTAGTTCCTTTGCCTCTTTGAAAACCATCCTTCTCTTCTGGTAATTCTTGGTTCACCTATTGCTGAAGTCTAGCTTGCAGAATCTTAAATATAAACTTGCTGGTCAGATGAGTGTAATTGTTTCATAATTTGAACATTCTTTGGCATTGCCCTTCTATAGAATTGGGGCAGAAATGGATTTTTTCCTATTTAGTGGCCACTGTTGAGTTTTCAAGATTTTTTGTCATATTGAGTACACCACTTCAACATCATCTTTTAGGAATTTAAACAGCTCAGCTAGAATTCTGTCACCTCCACTAGTCTTATTGTTAGTGATGCTTCCTAAAGTTCACTTGACTTCGTTCTTCAGGATATCTGGCTCTAGATTAGTAACTACACCATCATGGTTATCAGTGACGTTAAGATCTTTCTTGTACAGTTCTTTTGTATATTTTTGCCACCTCTTTTTAATCACTTCTTCTTTTTTAAAGTCCCTACCATCTTTGTCTTTTGTTATGCCTATATTTACATGAAATATTCTCTTGATATCTCTAATTTTATTGAAGATAAATATCTTTCCCATTTCTATTGTTTTCTTCAATTTCTTTTCCTTACCTCATTTAAGAAAACCTTCTCCTCTATCTTTGCTATTCTCTGGAGTTCTGGATTTAGTTGTATATATTTTTTACCTTTTTCCTTTCCCTTTCCCTTTTTTACTTTCCTCAGCTATTTGTAAAGCCTCATCAGACAGTCATTTTCCTTTCTTGTTCTTTTTCTTTGGAATTTTTTTTTTTTGCTTGCTGCCTCCTGTACAATATTGTCAATCTCTTCCCATAGTTCTTTAGGCACTCTGCCAGATCTAATCCTTTATATCTATTCATCACCTGTATTTCATATTCATAAGGGATGTTACTTGGGTAATACCTATATAGTCTGATGGTTTCCTCTACTTTCTTCTATTTAAGCCTGAATTTTGGAATAAGAAGCTAAGTAAGTAAGTATATGGAGTTTTCCACCTTTGGCTGCAAAGTATATAATCAGTCTGATTTCGATATTGATTATCTGGTGATATCCATGTATAGAGTTGCCCTTTGGGTTGTTGAAAAGATTATTTGCTATGGCCAATTCCATTTTAGGAGATTTTTAATTGTCAAGAAGCTTTCTTTATATTTTTCTTAATTTCTTAATTTCTCAATTTTCTTACCTGCAAATTCCACCCATTGTTCCTATTTCTGTCTTCTGGGGCCAAGCAGATCAAATGTAATTTTTTCACTTGAGAACCCTTTAAATAATTGAATACAGAGGACTTTATATTTTATTCTAGTGGTAAAAAGAAGCCATTAGGGGGCAGCTAGGTGGCGCAGTGGATAGAGCAACAGCCCTGGAGTCAGGAGTACCTGAGTTCAAATCTGGCCTCAGACGCTTAACACTTACTAGCTGTGTGACCCTGGGCAAGTCACTTAACCCCAATTGCCTCACTAAAATAAAAAAAAAAGGAAAAAAAAAGAAGCTATTAGGGTTTATTGAGGGTGGGAATGACATAGTCAAAGCCTGCTTAAGAAAAATAATTTTGATGACTTTCAGAAAAATGAATTAGACTGGTAAAGAGACTTCAGGTAGGCAGACTAATTAGTAGGCCTTTGCAATAGTCTAGGTTATAGGTGATGGGGGCTTGAATTAAGGTATTGATTGTGTGAATAGAGAGAAGGGGTCAGATATGAGAGATGTTGTAGAAGTAGAAATGGCAAGATTTGGCAACTTATTGGAATTGTGGAGTGAGTGGGGAATGAAGAATTGGGGATAATGCTGGGATTATGAATCTAGGAGACTGGAAGAATTGTGGTGCCCCTGCCAAAAATTAAGTTCTACAGAGTGATGGGGTTTTGGTGAAAAGATAATGAGTTCTATTTTTGACATGTTAAGTTTTACATATCTCTGGAACATCCAATATGAAATGTTGAATGGGCAGTTAATAATGAGGGAATAGAATTTAGGAAGGAGATTTGATCTCGATAAACAAACCTATGAATCATAGAGTTAATAATTAAACCCGTGGGAGTTGCTGAGGTTACCAAGAGAGAGTAGAAAGAGAAAGAAAGGAGATGGAGAAGGCCCCCGTTTATTCTAAAGGCAATAAAGAGGTACTGGGAATTCTCAGGTTGGGATGTGACATGATCAGACATTCTTTAGAAAGATTATTTTGGTAGCAGTGTGGAGGATGGATTTCAGAGAGGAGAGTCTAGGATCAGCAAGATAGGAAACTACTGCAGTAGTTCAGGCAAGAGATGATGAAGGCTTGAAATAGGGGTAGTGACTGTATGTATGAATGAAGAGAAAGACACTCCATGAGGCAAGACTGGAAGCAAGATCTTCCTGACTCCACACTTATCCCTTTATCCAGTATGCCATTCTGATTCTTTTTTTGCCTTGCACATATGAGGTGAATCATATTTGTTTGCTGAATGAAATAGAGCAGTCTCTCCCTCTAGTTCAACAGAATAAATTGAGCTCTGCCGAAGAAGAAACTAGTTCTTTAACCTTTCTGAAAAACCTCATTTTGGTTTGATGCTATGATATACTATTTCTACTGGTAATTAGACTTAATAGGCTATTCTGTTTTAGAGAGATATTGGAGCTGAACATTCACTTTGAAAGGTACCATATCTGTAGTGCTCATATTGGAAAGCTTTTTATTAAGCTTATTTCCTCTACAAAGGCATAATTCCAGTCTGTCTCTAAGTATATGCATCTCATTAACTACCCCTGATGTTGTGAGTCCAATGAGGTTCCTAGAAGACAATCATTTGGTTAGACTCATATAAGAAACTGCCTTCTTTCTGTATATTAGGGCAATTTGCTTCTCTTGAAAGTCACCCGAGGAGACTCTAGGCTTCCTAGACTGAATTCAGGGCCCACCAAAATAAAATCAATAAAATCAATCAAAGACAAATGATAGAAGGCTTTCACCTTTGCATTTAAAATGTAAAGATCCCACTTCTGACATTAGCTGGGTGATATTAAGCAAGTCACAACCTCTTATGGCCTCAGTTTCCCTCTCTTTGAAATAAGAAGTATTAAACTATATGGCCCCAGGGCAGCTAGGTGGCGCAGTGGATGGAGCACCAGCCGTGGAGTCAGGAGTACCTGAGTTTGGGTCTGGCGTCAGACACTTAACACTTACTAGCTGTGTGACCCTGGGCAAGTCACTTAACCCCAATTGCCTCACTAAAAAAAAAAAGACTATATGGCCCCCAAGATCCCTTCCAACTCCAATCAGAGGATCAAAGCAAATATCTTTTTCAGGTTTATAGATGATATGAGGATTTCACTTGCTCATGTTTCCCTAGTCCCAAGTTTGGATAATGGTGTTTCCCCCATAAGGCTGGGAAGATTACCTTGATGCTAGACCCCTGGGTTCAACTTTCAGAAATGACATACCATTGTTACTTTCTACCTTCATGCAAAAATAATGCAAAAATTACTTCTTAAGCCATTGCTAAACTGCCAGATTGCCTTCTGGGAATGATCTTTACTTGACTTCAATTCACACTCTTTGAAAATCTTGGATTTAATTTTCTAGTTAGTCTCTAACTCATCTTATGATTTTGTATTCATTTAATATTTCCCATTAAAATGACTACTAAAAATTGGATATTACCCATTTCCCTTTTAGAATAGAAGGTTTCATGTGCTTTCTAAAAATTAAACCCCAAAATGACATCTATGGTATGTCCTTTTTATCCTCTTAATTACTCATTTTATTCTAGAGGAGACATTAGTTTGAAATTATTCTTTATTTTCTTCAAAAGAATAATTCTACCTCTTCCCAGATATTCACATTTTTCATTTTACCACAGGAACAGAGAACGTCTAAAATCTAGGAATTTTTTTTTTTTGTATTTCACTTTAAGAACTTGCATGAGCTCTCCATTGAGCATTTGCACAATAGACTGGAAGCTTCCTTCCTCTCTGAGTCTTTTGATAGTTTGTGGTTACCAATGGGACATCTGGGGTATCTATCATCTTTCATTCTCATTAGATAACCATTCCATTTTCTTTTCTGGTCATACATATCCTGATGATACCTCTATGCTATTTACATATCCATAATTTTTGCTAATATGCTGCAACCTGTTTATACCAACCAGACATATTCTATTACTCTTTGAATCACCTGTAATTTTGAATTCTTCAGAGATCATATCTGGAAAACATGGAACTCTTTATAGGATCAACAGGAAATTATAGCTAATGGAGAGAAGGACTTTTTTGGAGGGGGCCAAGGAACAGGTTGTGATTGTTGAAAGCATTGCCAGAATTCTTAAACACATAGGTGAGAACCGATACTTATGAGTATTACGGGAACATT
Organism: Dromiciops gliroides; assembly: GCF_019393635.1. Classification (NCBI taxonomy): domain Eukaryota; kingdom Metazoa; phylum Chordata; class Mammalia; order Microbiotheria; family Microbiotheriidae; genus Dromiciops; species Dromiciops gliroides. The sequence continues at coordinate 162,274,269 of NC_057865.1, read as the reverse complement.
TGAATTTAAACTGGGGACCTAACAATCAAAAGCCTTCCAGATCAAAAGAAACTAGGCTTCAGAATATTAGTCCTGTTCATTGCAGAAATCTGAATTAAACATTTTTTTTTCTATTGAGGTACAAGTTTCATCAATCAAGTAGCATTTATTTATTAAGCACTGTGCTTTTCATGTCTTATTTTTTTATCTAAACAATTTTTTATTTTGTTAAAAACAAAGAAACAGACATGGTTTTTCCCTAAGGCATTCACAGTGTAAATTAAATGGAAATGTGTGAACTCAAAGATAAATGTGAATATATATTCAGGGCATAGACTGGACTTCTCACAATTATGTCCATTTTTGTGCTCTTAGACTGTGTCTGAACAGTTTAAAAACTCATAACTGGAAAGTTGGCTACAAGATCATAACTTTGAATAAATGCAGCAGCAGGTGAAAGATTTATTATAGGTTGAATTTGAGAGAGTTGGAACCATGACTCTTTAGACTATTGAAACAAATATACTATTCTAATGACAAAATATGAGAATATTTTATTCCAGTCACGTGAGCAAAATTTTAACATTAAAATTATTGTATCCAATTTATAAGACTAAATGGCAGCAATTACTTTCACGCATATTTGTTAAACATGACAAGTTATTTATGTTGATAGCAATGGAAAAAAAAGTGAATGTAAATTAGAGTGGTCATGGTCTTTTTGTTGCAATGTTTGGGATACATTTTCAATAGCCTTTGGTGACTAATTATGGACTATAGAGAAAGCAAAACTAAACACATGCCAACCCACTGAGGTTCTGTTTTATATCAAGCTCATTTTTAGATGATCAAGCAATAACCATCAGCTCTGCAAATATCTTGGTGATGATCCAGCATGATTAAAATAATGAATGCTACCAGTATATTTGTTTACTCTATTATCTGATAAAAGTTTTAAGCATTGGAAGATGCCATAAGTGAGAAAAGACTTTTAAAATCTGGACCTTTGAAATGAAAGGGATGTAATTTTTAAACATCAAAATAATAAGAATAAAAGAAAAATATGTGACCAGGAATGAAATATGAATGTCTATATTCTAAATGGAAATGTCAGCTGGTTGCCAGTTCTGAATGCATTACAGATTTTGTGATGTGCAATTACCCAGATCACTTGACTTTAAATCACCTGGTAACCAATGGTCTCCTCAAAGGCATTACAAATAAAAAGCCATGAAGGAGGTGGCCTGACAAAGCTGTGGTGAGGATTAAAGCCCTATGGGGGCATTTGTTCAATATCCTGGACATCATCCCAGGTACCTCAGATAGGAACATAAGGGCTATTCAGGATGTATGAGCTCCTGGTCCCTTTGGCATTGCCAAAGCTTCTTTCCTAAGATTTCCTAAGATAACTTCATCATTGGTAATTGAGTGGTGGTGGTGAATAATGTGGAATAAAAACAGAGTCATGTTAGAGGGGAAAGATGTTAGATAAGACTCTGTGGCAGGAGTTGAATTCTAAGCTAGGGCAGTGGGAAAAAAATTGGAGGCATCTTTTATGACTAGTAGAGAGAATAATACCTGTGAAACTGTTTCTTTGGTAGTCCTTGGATGATAGGCAGAGAAGCCTCATTTGCCAGTGACATCTCAAAAAGAAATGTCAATCAGCCAACAAATATTTAAGTACTTACTTTGTGCCAGACATTATACTAAATGTTAACACAAAAGCATTTTTTTCCTACAGAGATGATGAGCTGGCCACTTGGTGAGATTAGACAAGGGATGCCAAGCAAATAGCTAGAAGGCAACTTTATCACTGGAGGACAAAAATTGTACAGGATGTGTGTCATGGAGGGATTATGATGTGCAGCATTGGAGGGAAAATTCAAATAGATAAGATCACAGTAATTTGTATATCAAAACAAAATATATTCTTTGTGATAGGATAATGGTCAAAATAGAATCATTCAAAAAAAAAAGTCCCAGCCTCAGACACTTGACACTTACTAGCTGTGTGACCCTGGGAAAGTTCCAATTGACTCACACACACAGAAAAAGAGCCATTCAGTCCATAGTATGGTATAAAGGAATGGATGAAAAAGCAGTTGTGGACAGAGCATGGAGCAAAGTAAAGGGCCATGCAATGTGTAAATAATTTAATGGTTCTTATGTACAGGGTTTTCTGAGTGATTAATCTCCATGGCCAATATTGGTTAAAAGGAATCATAAAGCATCTATTGTACAACTCTTGGTTTAATGGGACTGAGGGTTTGGGGAAGAGAAAACCCACTCATCTTAGTTCCCCCAGCATATCTGAAAATAACTATTAAATTTCTCAGATTCAGATTTAGGGTTAGGCACTAGATATGTGTGTGATCTGATTGGTGTGAACTCCTGGGCAAGGAAACTTCCTCTACTCACTCAGGCTGGCACTTTCTTTGGAACTTATAGTCTAAAAATTGGCAATTTAAAATGCTTGCCATACCTACTCAATGTAAGTTGAATTGAATTGAATAGGCTAGTGATAGCCACTTGTCTCTAGCCTCTGGGAAGCTCTGTTGGCTCATTTTGTGTACAGAGATCTGGTTCCTGCCAAATATATATTTTTTTCATTGTACTTTTGCAAGTACAGTGTTGGCAAAGGATGCCTTTGGGATGAATTTCTCAGTTTGGGGGATGCTTGAGAATATGACAGAAAGGGGCACATTAGTTAAATCTGGATAAGGGGACTAGATAATTAAATCCTAATCACAGCATAATTGTATTTTAGAAAGTATCAATGACTGTTTATAGTATTAAAAAGTCATGATCCACTTTTTCTAAGCAAAAAAAAAAATGGAGCATGTCTGTGACATCACAAACAATGAACATAATTGCTATTCCTGTAAGGTGATAAAAATTGGAAAATGGGGAAAAATCTGACCCTTATATTTTTCAGATCTAATAACAATAGCTCATTAGAATACATCCAACATGTAGAGAAATGATACCATAGAGCCATTCTCAGGCAGAGAAAACAAACATTACAAACTAATTGATCTGTCCACATCTAGTTTCCAAAGTCACTATACTACATGATTCAGTAAAAATTACAATTGCAATATGGTTTGTTAGTTTGAGCTGAACAATTCTCTTCTCTGGAGAAAAAAACAACACACTAAACAAGTGACCTTTTGTGTTTCCCAGAGGGATGACAGCATATGGGTACCTTTAAATAACACTCTAATTAGGAGTCAGTTTGACACGACAAAAGCAGAATCCAGAATTAATAAAATAGGTGGGAAATGTTATTATTATCCCTTTCTAAGGGGCGGTTTAGAAATATCAAGTATTTTAAACTTGAAAATTTTACTAACACCCAATCTGGGCTTTATATTATGTAACAACTTTGTATATGGAGTAAAAAACACTGTGGTTGAATGGACAGAGTGCTGCTAGTCTAGGAACCAGCAAGACCTGGATTCAGATTCTGCTTTTGACACAGGTAGCATGGACCCTAGTAGCTCTAAGATCACAAATTATACATGGACTGGAATCTGCATTAGTGGAGGAAATTTCTACAAGAACAAAATCACAAGTCCTTGATGCATTGACATCTAGTGCTTAAAGTTGATAAAATCTTCTCTTGAGCTCATCTCAAGCCCCACTTCCTCTAAGAAACTTTCCCGGAGATTTCTAGCAGTAAGTATGCTCTACTTTCAATTTCTTTTTAGTTACTCATGTGTATACTTATTTCATAGAGCTATAGTATCATAAAAATAGAGAGCTTCATATGTGTGGAAACATATGTATAGAGAAGGGACATTGGAAGCCATCCAGCCCAACCCTCTCATTTTATAGATGAGGAAATTGAGACCTAGGGAGGTTAAGTGGCTTACCTAAGGTTACACAACTAGTTAGTAGGAATAGGAATGTATGGGGTGTTCAAGGAGAACTAGCACCTATGGTGTGAGGGCTTGCTGAGCCCTCTTTAGAGCTGCTCAATCGTCTTTGGTATTCGCCTTTCACCTAACTCTTACCCATGGCTCCAAGTGTTGTAGCATATTCAGTGGCCACACTCTGGTAAAACAGTCTTGGAAGACAGACTAAACCAGGTTGAGGGTATCTGATGGGCCTCAAACCTATCAGTGAGTTGGTGGAGTGACTACTTCAAGCACATGAAGACTACCTGGGCATAACGGGTGGACAAGAACAATTTGTTACAATGGCCATGAAGGCAGCTGAAGCAGGCACTGTGGAGCAAGTAGAGCTCATTAGACATTGAAGATGCCAAGAAGAGCCACTGAACTTTGGGCAATCACTAGTTGTCCTGAATTTTGTCCTGCCACTGGACTTCAGTGACTGTGGAAGAGAGAATAAGGCTGTAGACTTTGTACAACTCTGCCTCACTTAAATCCAATTTGTGAGTAAATCAAGATATCACCCTGTGATGTCATTGGTCCTCTTGGAAAACAAAGGACAAACAACAAGAACAGTTTTAGTGGCAGAGGTGGGATTTGTTGTGTTTTTTTGTTTGTTTGTTTTGCAGGGCAGTGAGGGTTAAGTGACTTGCCCAGGGTCACACAGCTAGTAAGTGTCCAGTGTCTGAGGCTGGATTTGAACTCAGGTACTCCTGAATCCAGGGCCGGTGCTTTGCCACTGTGCCATCTAGCTGCCCCTAGAGGTGGGATTTGAATCTAGATGTCTGACTCCAAATTCATGGCTCTTTTCACAAGTTACACTGCTGATTTGGATCCTTTCAGCAGAAAGTAAGGTCCTTGAGTGAAGGAACTATTCCATTTTTGTCTTTGGATCTTGAGGATCCATCCAGCAGATTGCCTAGTACATACTAGGTACTAAATAAATGTTTGTTGAATTATCGAAGACATTTAACTCTTAAATTTGGTTTACCTGTGAAATTGAGATAAAACTTGGTTGGATTGGGAGGCTTTCTTTGTTAATAGTTAATGAGACCATGGAAATAGAGAACACTAGGCCTGGAGTCAGGAAAACTCATCTTCCTGATTTTATATCTTCCTTTAGACACTTAATAGCTGTGTGACCCTGGGGAAGTCACTTAACCCTATTTGCCTCAGTTTCCTCCTCTATAAAATGAGCTGGAGAAGGAAATGGAAAATCCCTCCAGTTTCTTTACCCCATGGGGTCATAAAGAGTCAGGCACAACTGAAAAAAATGACTAAATACACACATATATAAGATATACAATACACACATGCACATATATGTATATATTTAATGATTTCATTGACTATATCCAAGATGTTCTGTTATTCATTCTTAATTTGATTCCATGATTCCATATCCTAAGGGATCCATAGTCTACATGTCAAAAATACAGATTCGTGAAGCCAATGACCCTTGTGAATTCAGGTAGAACCAGATTAGAACATAATTGGGAAATACGTAACAAAATAGACAAAAATACAGTAAAACATAGATAATATTACATATTAAGATTAAGTCAAAATGTGGCCAACAGAGATCCTTATGTATGGTGTTGGGGCCCCCATTTCTGTTTAAGTTACATCACTGTCTTAAGGCAAGAATTGTGTCCAGATACTTATATGCTAGAAAGTTAACTTTTTAAAAAATAGACTCTTCTATTCTAATTTGAGATGTTTGAGGAAATGAAATAGTTGCTAATTTAAAAAAAAACAGAATCAGTACATGCAAATTATTCTGGCAATTACTTCAAATGTAATTTTTTTAAAAAATAGGTAAGATAGAAAAAATGGAAAGGGACTATATTGTCCCAAATTTATGTTTTTTTCAGCCAGTTATGTTTTCATATTATTCATGATCCATGTCATGTCAATATTAGTTAACTGATGGGCAAATATTTCCTATATAGTTCCCAAACAACTCTTTTATGATAGGAGCAATCTCTGCACAGTGTATCTCATAAGGCAGTAATGAATTGATATTGACTATTTAGTGAAGCACATTGGCTATTGTTTTCAGAGAAACAACTTTGTAATTACTGTTAGTGTTTTCAGTTATGGTTTCTAGTACTTTCTTTCAGTCTACTCCATGTCTCTCCTCATTCCTTCAACTGCTAATATACTTCAAACTAATTTGTTTTTATTTTATTCTCTCTACAAATATATGCATGTTGTCACCATCGATTGAATGTGAAAGTAGGTTCTGATTAATATTTATTTTGTATCTCCAGTGCTTGGCACATAGTAGGTATTTAACAAATATATGTGGATTGGTTGGTTGATTGACTCCAGGTCTTACAATTACTGTGAGAGAAAGGACCTCGAAAAGTCTGCCTTTTGGTAGAACAATGTCTATACTTTCCAAGGAGACCACTAACAACTCATATTTATATGATTTGGGTTTTTTTCTAAAGAAATAACTTTCTTTACAACATTGTAAAATATTAGTGCAAAGAAATCTAGAGTCAGTTCTTTTCCTGAAGATTTCCAAACCTCCCTCTGAAAGCCTATTTAAATATTTTTCATATTGAATATAAAGTTATCCTTCATCTCTAATTGAAAATATTTCTTTTGCTTCACACCTCTGGGACATGAAGGATAAATGAGCATCAACTCCCTCATAAAACAAAGCAAAACAAAACACCTGTCCTATAGTTGAAGGTATACTTCTCTTTTTCAGACACCCCCCCCCTTTTAAAGTAATCATTACTTTTGTCCCTTGAGCTCTTTCTATTATTTTTACCATATAGTGAACAAAAGACACACTATACTCTAATAGGACCTGAATGATTCTTACTGAAGCAATGGTAGGATTAGGCTCTTGAGTATGACTTTTAAGAGTCCTTCACAACCTTGCCCCAACCTCCTCTTCGAGTTTCATTATCTATTACGCCTTTTCTTGCATTTTACCATCTAGTCAAACTGGCTTTCTTGATATTTCTCACATGTGAAACTCCATTTCCTATCTCTGTGCCTTTGTACTGGCTTTCATGCTTGGAAGGTACTCCCTCATCACCTTTTCCTCCTGTAATCACTCCCCCCTCCCTTTCTCTCTTCCCTCCCTCACTCCCTCCTTCCCTCCCTCAGTTCAAGCACTACCTGTTACATTAACCTTTTTCTGATCAGGGATGAGCCTGATTCCTTCCTCACCAACTACTACTGTCCTCCCTCCCCATTTAGTTTGTTTTTAATCTGTATTATATATGTACATATCTAGCTCTTTGAGACCAGGGTCCTTTCATAGGAGAGGGCTAGTGCCTAGCACAGAGTAGATGCTTTAAAAAAAGTTTGCCAATTAATTGATGATTTCCTAGCCCTTTCATATCACACTTCTAATATATTCCAGTATCTTTTTTCCTTGGGAACATTGATTTTCTTTCATTGTGGTCTTAAATTCAGCTTGTTATCAATTGCTTCAAGGTCCTCTACTTATATACTTGTACTATTGGTGTTTATACGGTTTTTTTTTTCCTTCTGGGAATTTGAGATTTAGTAGGCTCAATCACTGTTTTTAAATTTGACCTTTCTGTTTTAATTGCTAAGCTACAATGAAGTGAAGGATCCAGCAATGGATCTGTGCATAAAACAAGTCCCCGTGAATCAGACAAAACAGACAAAAACAACAACAAAACAGAAACCCACTGGGAATTTCTGATAAACTATTTGGATAAGCTCTCAAGTGGATGAAAATCACTGGATAACCTACCTTTTAAAACTGTAAGCCTGGTCTTAGGGATAAAATTATTTTGCTAGGTTATAAAATTATACAGGAGGCCCTTAGAGTTTTCTTGGAATTCTCCACCTCTGGCAGAAGGCAAGTCCATCTTCTCTTGTTTTTGAGGCTAAATCAGATCTAATTTCATGGGTGAAATAAAAATATAAAAGAGCATGCTTGAGGGGTGGATTGCTACAACTTTCAGTAGGGCAGGCCTTTCATTGGGTATTATATAGGAAGGTGACTTTAAAAAAATATATTTATTATTATTTTTTTACAAGGTAGAGTATTGTATCCTGTTTTATTATGCTGTGTCTTTGTTTAAACATTTTAAAAATTACTGAATGACATGACATGAATATGGCATGAATAGTTTTATTCGAGTATGTTGTCACTGTGCTGGAACACACCTCTGGGGCCTCATTTTGCCTAGATCACCCACCCTCCATGTTAGGGCTTAAATTACAGGGCAATTTCCCCCCTCCCCCCATATAAAAGTTGTGGGATACTGGAGTGCTCTTTGGGGTCAGGCTATCTAATTTTGGCCTACCCAGTTTAGCCTTTTTAAATTTAAACTATTTAACTAGAAATTGGGCTATGTCTAGCTAGCTTAGGTTAAAAAAATATTGGATAGTTATCTTCGGGGAAAAAAGGGTTTCTGAAATGGCTTGTCTGCTGGAGGCTCTGTCTCTTGTGCTATACCTCTACAGGAGGCGGATGCTCCCAGATGGCTGAGAGGCCAGGCAGGGGCACCACCCAACTGGGCTTCCCCCACGCCCTTGCCATCCTGGTTCCCTGGCAACCACAGGGAAGACTATCTTGCATTAGGAGGCCCCGCATCCTTCCTTAGAACCAAAGCTCAGCTGGGTAAGGAGGCTGCGGCTGACTGCCTTCTCTCGGGTCCCCAGTTACCCACACCACCTGCTCCCCTTTCCCAGCGCAGCACCCTCTCTAAAAAGACAGCTCTCCCATCCGTCCCCTCCCTCGAAGCCACCTCCTCCAACCTTCCCCTCTTCTTGTGCCAACTCCGCGCGGCGCCAGCACAGGGCCCTTTCCTTCCCTTCCTTTCCCTTCCCTCCCTCCTTCTCATCATCGCTCTCTCCCTCCCTCCCTCTCTCTCTCTCTCTCCCCCAACCCTCCCTCCACTGCGTGACGGAGGCGACCCGTGCTATCAGCCTGGCAATCCCGGGGGAAGCGGCAGCGGCTGGAGCAAAAACAGCAGTAGCGAGCGGAGGCCAGGTGGGGTGCGCTCAGCGGAGAGGAGAGCAGAGCAGACGAAAGGCTCGCCGGCTCGCCCGCTCCGTTCCGTTCCTTGCCGGCCGGCCGGCGGGCTGCAAAACCGCTCCCGTGAGGCGCGAGACGGCTGCATCCTCCACCCTCCCGGGAGGTTTTCGTCCTCTCCACTTGCTCCCCAGCCCGGAGCTAGAGATGCAGCGGCTGGACACGGCTGCGGCGCTCAGGAGAAGCCGGCGGCTGCCTGCCAGGGCGTCCGGGCGCGGGCGCTCGCCCTGCTGGAGCTCTGCTTGGCTCTGCTGCTGGGCGCTCGCCGCAGGCTGCCGGGCGGTTTGGGCTGTGGACCTGGCCGCCTCTTCCAGTCTCCCGTTACCTCCTTGCCAAGAGGTGAGCAGCGCCTGCCTTCGCCGCTTACCGCGTCCTTTACCTGGAGTGTGTATGTGTATTTTCCCGGGCTTGTTCCCTCCCTCTTTTTCTGCCTTTTAAGATCCGGGGTTTTGTCCCTTTTAGGGTCAAGCTCGTTCTCCAGACTGGCCACTGGGAGAATGGCTTGTAATAATACTGATGTTGTGTGTGTGTGTGTGTGTGTGTGTGGGGAGGGTTTAGGATGGGGGTTAATGATTTTTAAAATGTGCACGTGCGTGTTTTGGGGGCTCTAAGGGAGTCTGCAGTCCTCTCCCTCTCTCTTTTATTCCAGGGGTGGGGGACTCTGGGTTGAAGGAGAGAATTTTGTACTGGAGGAGATGGGGAATCCCTCTACCAGTGGGATTTGGGGTACTAGCTTCTCTTAGTTCTCTCTAGAGCCTTGCATGCAGAGAACCCCTGCCTTTCCCACCACTCACTCTCCCTTTCCTACTCCTCACCACGCCTCCTCCTCTGGGTTAATCAGACTTGCTTAAGCAAATCTTTGGTGTTTATTGGGATTCTGATAAATGTGGAGGGTGAATAGAGAGACAAAAGTGTGTGTTTGTGTTTGTGTGTGTGTGTGTGTATGTGTGTGTGGAGAGAGGGGATGGAGTTCGGGAGAACAGGAAAAGGCAGATATAACATTTTACCTTTGGGAATTGCTAAATATCCTGGCTGAAGAGGTTAATAGTGTATTCTATCTCTGTTTCTATCCACATGTGGATTTATTGTAACGTAGATGAGGGAAATCTTCTATTACTATGGACACTAGGCTTTGCTATTTCCAAGAATTCTTTTTTTTTTTGGGGGGGGGGTGTCACTGGCTACTTATGCTGGGTGTCTATTTTTCTTTTTGCAGGGTTCAGAAAATGTTTCTTCTTAATGAAAGTAAATGACAGGAAACAGAATCTCCCACTTTGAGAAGTGATGGCCGTGGAGATATGGGCAGTGGGGATTCAGAGAGGCAAACCTATTTTAGGATGCTTGTGTTGAATTAGAGTGACAGGTCAATTAATTTGCAGAACAAAAACAGATGAGCTGATGGTCTTTCAGTGTAATAGGGCCAGACCTATCCCCTGCCTATTGCTTTAACATTCACATTTTATTCCAGCTCTGATTAAGCAGGCATCTTGCTCTGGACATCTTTGGGTTCCCATCTGTCCCCTTCCCTCACTCATTTATGATGAAGAGACAGTCATTCACTAATGCAAGGTATCAGAGTAGGTTGGGCTGGACTGAAATGAATAGAAAAACAAATAAGAGGAATGCCTACCAGCTCCCAGATGTACTTTAGTTGTGGAAATCTGTAGCAAATCTCAACAAACAGCTGTGTTTAATTTGAGTTTATGAAGATCATTTAAAAACACGCACACAACAAAAATAACCCCCAAATCCCAATTATCATGTGCCTAATCTTTAATCTCTCCTCTCTAGCTTTCATTTTAATCATATCTAGAAAATAGTCCAGTCTTTCAGCTTACTTACTAAAACTGTTTCTCCAAGGTTAGTCCCATGAAAAAGAAAGTGTGTTCAATAAAAATACAGATACTTTCTATATATTATATATATAGATACATATATTCACAAATACATGCACTTATACATATATTTTCAGCTTCTCAAACCTTAACTTTCTTGGAACGTTATCCTGTTATTGGAGACTGCTACAGGAAGCAGGCTGATAGAAATGAATGAAGGTCAGGGTAATGGCCCTGCAGAGTTGTTGTGATGATGATGAATTAGTCACTAGAACTTCAGCAGTCTTGTAGGTGAGAACACACAGTCTGTACTCAGAGGAAAAGTAGATTAACTAAATCTGGTGCCAGATTCAGAAAAAAAGGACCAGAAAAAGAAAGGTTAATCAGGACTCAAGGTTCAGGAAAGCTACATTCCTTGTTCTACTATTGACTAGTCTTAACTCTAGTGTCTTAATTTTCCTAATTTTTAATTGATAAAATATGTGGGAAGATTGTATCATTGTAGAGTGTGTTTACAGTTGTTTTTCTAGCCATGGTGATACACTTTGCTAGGAGATGGTTAGAAGATTGCCAAGGCTAACCCCTCCACATGCACAAGTGATCCCCTTCTATCTTGTCTTCTCCAGCACATTGCTGCATTCTCATTCTTGTTCTCACACTAATCTTCAATACCTCCCTCTCTACAAGCTGCTTCCTTTCTGTCTACAAACATGATCATGTCTCCTCTATCTTCAAAAAAACCCCCCAAACCCTCAATGGATCTGTCCATCCCTGTTAGTTATCATTTCATGTTTAGCCTCCCTTCTGGGGATAACCTCTTTGATAAGACTTTCTACAATAGGTGTCTCCAATTCCTTTCCTCTCCTTCTTTTAACTTTCTGTAGTCTGGCTCATCATTCAACTGGAACTCTCTGTTCAACATTACCAGTCATCTCTTAAGTCCCAAATCTAATGGCCTTTCTCAACTCTCATCCTTCTTGATCTCTCTGCAGTCATTGACATTGTCATTCACCCTCTTCTCCTTGATACACCTTTGGTTTTTGTGACCCTACTTTATCCTGGATTTCCTCCTACATGTTTGACTGCTCCTTCTTAGTCTACCTTGCTAGATCTCCATTCAGGTCATTGTCACTGGCTGTGGGTATCCCCCAAGTCTCTGTCTGTGGCCCTCTTCTCTTCTTCTTTTTTACTTTTTTTTTTTAGTTTTCATGGATTTGACAAAATCCAGGCTGATGGTTCCCACATCTACTTTTCCAGCCTCAACCTTTCTTCTGACCTCCAGTCTGATAGCTCTAACTTCCTGTTGGACACCTTGAACTAGGTGTTCAGTAGAAATCTTAAGCTCAATATGTCCAACAATGAACTCTTATTTCCCCCCAAGCTCTCCCCTCTTCTTGATTTTCCTGTTGTTATTGAGGGTTCTTCTAATCACTCAGGTTCCAAACCTAGGTATCATTGTTCTCAACTCCTCACTATCTCTCACTCCTTTTCCCCCAATATCCATCTTAAAAGTTGTAAAGTCCTATCATTTTTACCTTCATAATATCTCTCATATATTCTCCATTTCCTCCTCTGACACTGACACCTTCCTGGTTCAGACCCCTACCACCTCACACCTGAACTATTACAGTAGTCTTCTAGTTGGTCATATTATTGCAAATCTCTCCCCACTCTAATCCATCCTCTCCTCAGCTGTTAAAATCTCCCTATTCAATAAACTCCAATGGCTTTTTTTCATTTCCAGGATCAAGGGAAGGCAATAAATATTTATATAGTGCCTACTGTGTGCTAGGGACTATGCTAACCATTATTTCATTTCATCCTCACAACAACTTTCTGAGGTAGGTGCTGTATTATCCCCATTTTGCAGTTGAGGAAACTGAGGCAAACAGATTAAGTAACTTGCCCAGGGTCACATAACTAGTCACTGTTTGAGGCTGTATTTGAACTTAGGTCTTTCTGATTCTAGAACAAGCACTCTATCCATTTTGCTACCTAGCTGACAAATATTTGATATTCAAATTCCTTCATAACTGGGCTCCTTCCTACCATTCTTCTTACAACTTCTTTTCTCTTCCCCTTCCCCAACCATACTCTGCAATCCAGTCATACTGGGCTTCTGGCCACTCCCACACACGGCACTTTATTTCCCAATTCTGTGCATTTTCATTGGCTGTCTCCCTTGTCTGGAATCCTCTCCCTCCTCATCTATATCTCCCAGCCTTTTTGGCTTTCTTCAGGTCCCTGTTGAAATTCCACTTTCTCTAAGAAGCCTTTCTTGATCTGACTTAATGCCAGTATCTTCCATCAAAGATTATCCTCAGTGCTTAGCACATGCCTGGTACATGTTCAATATTTAATAGATTATTGTTTTGTGACTGACCATCCTTGTTCTTTAACATGATCCTTGATACACGGTTGGCAATTGGTGTTGGAAGTGAGTAAAGCTGATTGAAACTTGTGGAGCTTGAACCTTCCACTCTGGGTTCCTTAACATAATTTGACTAGTTTGTTGAGAATAAATAAGCCCAATAAGTGTATAGAGCTATGGAGATGGAGTCTTGGTGTGGTTTCATCAATTATTAGTGGTGTGACCTTGAATTCTCTGAGGTTTAGTAATCTGTAAAAGGAGGACAATGATATTTATGCTTTCTACTCCACTGGACTGTTGTAGGGATCAGATGAGATAATGTATGTAAAACGAGGTATCATCTTAAAGGGCTATATTAAAGCAAGTCACAGAATGAATATAATGAGTATAGTAAACCATTATAATCAAGAGCAGTGACAGATAATTGTATGAAGTGGAAAGTTACTGCCAACTCTCAATTATATGAGAAGAAAGGCAACATGGGTAAATTAAACCCAGGAATTGATAACCACACTATCAAATTTTGACCCATAGTTTCCATCACTTTTTTTAAAAGGAAATTTATTTCTTTTAAAATAAGTACTAATAAATTAGTCAAATGTGGCTTTTGCTACTTGTTGAGCTTCATTAGCTTTCTGTTCCCTTTACTCTCATATCTAAGTCATATATCCATTTTGATCTTATCTTAGTAAATGGTATAAGATATTGGTCTCTGCCCGAATTTTCTACTTTTCAGGGTTTTTTTTTTTTTTACCAAATAATGTATTCTTATTCCCATATCTCAAGTCTTTACACTAGTTAAATACAAGTTAACTATTTTGATTTGCTGCTGTAACTCATTGTGAAGGCATGTGGCTCAGTGGCTAAGGAGGTGGTGGGGAGATTGAAGGAAGAGGAAGAGAAATGAAAGGTTTTTGTAGTTGCTGCATTGTGTTTGGCTATAGCACAATAAAGAGTTGGCATGATTAGTTGGAATCTCTAAAAAGGAAAGTGGGAAATGGCTCTTGATTAAAAGCTGGAGAAAAGAAGACTGAGGTGAAGGTGGTTAACTATAGTTTCCTATCCCTTGGGCAATGGAGTAATATAAAGTTAAATAGAAAATACTGACTATTTTGGAAAACTCAATTGGCGATCAAATCAATGAGATGAAAACAAAAGCCCAAACGGGAACGGAATGGTTGATAGTACAGAAATCACAGTCAGGGTAATATGAGCAGATGAAGGGCATGATTGAATTCCAAGGGTTAGAGAAGACTTCAATATCTAGTTTCTTAAGGGTATAAAGTCTGAATGACAGTACAGAATCAAAGCAATAGATTTTTGCTCTTTAGGCTTCTGAAATGAAGCCAATAAACATGTGAAACCAATATAAGATTAAAATGAACTATGTCTCCCATTATCTCAGTGTCCTAATCTATAAAATGTGGATTTTAAAATGTGATCTGGAGGCAGCTAGGTGGCACAGAGGATAAAGCACTGGCCCTGGATTCAGGAGGACCTGAGTTCAAATCTGGCCTCAGACACTTGACACTTACTAGCTGTGTGATCCTGGGCAAGTCACTTAACCCTCATTGCTCCACAAAAATAAATAAATAAATAAAATGTGATCTATTGATATTGTGAAGATAAAATGAGATAATATATGTAAGGGTAAAAAGTAGTATATAAATGTGAGACAGTGTTGCTAGTTGAGCTATGGGATTAAAAGTATAAAATGGGTATTTAACAAATGATTCTGCATCAGTACAGTGGAGACAAAGGAGATAGGCCAGTCTGAATTGGAATGGAATTCAGAAACATTCATTATAAGGCTAAGCCAGAAAAAGAGAAAGCTGATTGAGTTTGGGAGTTAGAGCAAGACTGGAGGCTTTGGTCCAAATGGATGATGACTGCTTAAAAGGAAAAGAATTAGTAACCAAATGGCCAATACATGCATTATTTAAGTTGGGAAGCTCTGATAAATCATTAAAGATGTTTGCTAGTTACCTCTGTGCTTCCATCATAGGTAGTGTTATGCAACTACTGGCTTTGGATATATATTAGTTAATAACTCTTAATGTAAATACTTTTGTAACTTTTGTTTAGTCAGTCAGTAAACATTTCTAAGTGCCTACTATGTACCAGAAATTGTATTAAACTCTGGGGATACAAAGAAAGGCAAAAGACAGTCTCAGCTTTTGAAGATCTCACAGTTTAGTGGGATAGACAACATAATAAGTATATACAAGCCATATACAGGATAAATTGGAGACAATAAACAGAACAAAGGCACTAAGATTAAGGAAGATGAGGAAAGGCTTCTTCTAGAAGATTGGATTTTAGCTGGGACTTGAAGGAAGTTTCAGAAGCCAATCTATCAATAAAAAAACCCAGACATTTATTAAGTATGTACTATGCGCCAGGCACTGTGCTATGTCTTGGGAGGTCATGATGAGGAGGGAGGGCAGTACAAGTATGGGAGACAGCCAATGAAAATTCCCAGGGTTGAAAGATGCAGTGTCTTGTTCAGAGAACAGAAAGGAGACCAACGTCATTGGTTTGAAGAGTATGTAGCAAGGCCTAAAGTGTAAGACAACTGGAAAGCTGGGGGGGGGGGGGGTCAGGGTCAGGTAGGTTAAGAAGGGCTTTGAATGCCAAACAGAGCATTTTGTATTTGATCTTGGAGGTTTCTCTTTCTTTCCCGAGTCCTGTATAGCCTGACCTTATCTTTAAAGGTCTTCTTTGGGTTAGTTCTTTTAGCTCCAATAAATCAGAAGATTTGGGGATAGAATAACTATAGTTCTACAAAGTCAGAAGGGATCTGGCAGGTAAAAAAATAGACTTTTATGGGAAGATAGAAGAGTCCTTTATATGGTACTTTAGAAGCATTTTCTTCACAACAATTTTGTAAGATAGATTGTATAAATATTACTTACTTCCAATTTATAGATGAGGAAATTAGACCCAGAGAGGGTAAGCAATTTTTCCAGCGTTACACAGCTAATGAATTTTGCATTGGGGTTCTGAACCAAGATCCTCTGGACTCCAAATCCATTATTCTTACCATGATAGTATGCTGTCATACTGAGCTCTGAGCTACTTAGAATAAAGAGAGCCAAGCCCTGTTTTTGAGTAGTTAGTAAAATGAAATTATTTCCCTGGCCAGCAGAGGTAGAATTTCCATGTAAAATTTGTCTACACTCTAAAACAAATTCTCATGTTTTAGGCAAATGTGAGCAAAGTCTTCACACCATCAATATTTACAAAAACTGAGTTGACACATCCATGAAGTGTCATATTTGAGCACAGATGAAAATAGCACGGCATAGTGCAGAATCTCCAGTCTTCTTCTTATGGTGGGGCACCCTTCAGGAAAGTGGCAGATCTTGTCATTTCTTATCGTTAGGCAGCTCCATCATGCTTTTGGATTTTAAGGGACCGTGGATAGTCATCCTTCTGTCTGGTCTTCTGGCCCTGATGCCAATCCAGTACTTTAAGATCCAGTTAAAATAATTTCCTTCTCACAGCTTTTCCTGACCACAAAATGCATTTCTCTTTGCCCTTTCTAAATTCCTTTACTATTTCTCTATACTATGCAATATGGTACTTGATTACATATCATTGTGTTGGTTCATCTCATTGTCATTTTTTCCTAACTAGATTTCAAGTCTTTTTTACTTATTAGCTTGAAAGCAAGCTCCTTGGGGATAGGGAAAATACCCTCTTCCTTTATGTTCCCAGAAGACCTGGTACATTGTTGAATAAATATTGGTGTGGCTCAGTCATAAACTTAGTTAAAAGTATTTGGAATTGTAGGAGATGCTGGAGAGGAGATTTTAGGTAGAAAATGTTTCTGTAGATTTTAAAAGACCTCCCTATAACTATTAGTAAGGCAGCTCGGTGGTACAGTAGAGTGCTGGCCCAGGAGTTAGGAAGATGTGAGTTCAATTCTGACCTTAGACACTTACTAGCTGTGTGACTCTGGCCAAGTCATTTAACTCTGTCTCGGTTTTCTCATCTGTAAAATGAACTGGAGAAGGAAGTGGCAAACCATTCCAGGATCTTTGCCAAGAAAACCCCATACGAGGTCATGAAGAGTTGCACATGACCAAAATTACTGAACAACAACAACAAAATACCTATTAGTAATCTATATTTTAGGTAGAAAATGCTTTTGTAGACTTTAAAAGACTTCTCTATGCCTACTAGTAATCTGAGAAAAATGAGTATTTGATATGATATCATAGGAAGCAAAGATTGTCATAGATTTAGATATGGAAGTACTTCAGAAACTAGCTAATTCAAACCCCTCATTTTATATACTAGGAAACCAAGGCCTAGAGAAGTAAGATGACTTACCCAACATCTTAGATTCAGAGGTGGAATTTGAACCCATCTTCTCTGAGTACAGCATCCATATCCATCCATCCTTCCTTCCTTCCTTCCTTTCGCAGGGCAATGTGACTTACCCAGGGTCACATAGCCAGTAAGTACCCCCTAAGGAGAAGGCTAATGCAGGGAGACAGGGGGGAAGGGAGAGGAAAGGCATCCTGCAGAAGGTAGAGTTTGAGTTGAGTCTGTTTTTTTGGTTTTTTTTTTTTGTTTGTTTTTTAGAGCAATGAGGGTTAAGTGACTTGCCCACGGTCACACAGCTAGTAAGTATCAAATGTCTGAAGTCAAATTTGAACTCAGGTCCTCCTGAATCCAGGGCCAGTACTTTATCCACTGATATCTGATGAGTAATGTTACCCAACAAATAAAAGTCCTGGAATCTAGTATATGCAAAGTTTTCTAGCCAGAGTCCTCCACATCTAAAAAGAAGGGAGAGAGAAGTGAGCATCTTGTTGTAAAGTCAATAGTGGGGGCATCTAGGTGGCACAGTGGTTAAAGCAACCACCATGGATTCAGGAGGACCTGAGTTCAAATCTGGCCTCAGACACTTGACACTTACTAGCTGTGTGACCCTGGGCAAGTCACTTAACCCTCACTGCCCTGTAAAAAAAAGTCAATAGTAATACATTAAAGTCAGAGGAGAGAAATTAATCAATCAATAAACATTTATTGAGCATCTTTTATGTACCAGGCACTGTGCTAAGCACCGGGGATACAAAAAAGAAGCAAAAGATAGCTCCTATCCTCAAGAAGCTTACAATTTAATGGGGGAGACAACATGCAAATAAATATATACAAAGCAAGTTATATACAAGATAAGTGAAAATAATTAACAGAATGCTGGTGCTAGAATTAAGAGGGGTTGGAGGAGGCTTCCTTCCCCCAAAAGTGGGATTTAGTTGGGACTTCAAGGAAGTCAGAGAGGGCAATAGTTGGAGGAGAAAAGGGAGAGCATTCTAAGCATGGGGAAAAGAGATCTTGTTTGTGGAAAACCCAGGAGGCCAGTGCACTGGACTGAAAAGTATGTGAAGGAATAAGGCATAAGAAGACTGGGAAGGTGTGGGAGGGCTAGCTTTTGAAGGACTTTGTAGTCCTACCTTCACTTTTTACAGAAGAGGAAACTGAAGCTTAAAGAGGTTAAGCATCTTGCCCTAGGTTACACAGGTAGTGGTTGACAGAAGTAATATTTACATCCACATCCTTTAACTTGAGAAGACAATTCTTTTTATACTATACAACAATTTCTCAATTATATGCATGTGAAGATTTAGTTTATGGTAGAAAATCACCTCCAAAAGTCTGCCTGCTTCTTTCTCATGTCTTAGTAAGGAAAACTTCAGCTTCAGGATACACATAGATCTTTCTTTCTTTTTTTTTTTAGTGAGGCAATTGGGGTTAAGTGACTTGCCCAGGGTCACACAGCTAGTGAGTGTTAAGTGTCTGAGGCCGGATTTGAACCCAGGTACTCCTGACTCCAGGGCCGGTGTTCTATCCACTGTGCCACCTAGCCGCCCCATATAGATCTTTCTTAATCAAGGTTTTCAAGAGATGAAAATGTAGGAATATTGGAAAAATAAAAACAAAAACAATGCAGATACTACCATAACTCGACAACTTGGCAAACATAGCTAATGCTCTAATGTTTCAAATTAAAGCACTGAAATCGAAGAGCAGCACAAAGATTTCTAAAAGTACTAAAAGTCATTGCTGATGAGACCATGGAGAAGCAGGCATACTATTACAATAGTGGGATATTAAATATGGCTTGCAATAGTGGAATACTTATGTTCTTTGGTTTGGTGACACCCTAAGAATGTAATTGACAGGAAAAAACCTATTGATACAAAATAGTCATGGCAGAATTATTTCTAATATTCAATGTCTATAGTCATGCTATACTGAGGCCAATGATTAGAGAATCACTGGTGGTATATATAATGGAATATTGTTGTGGCATGAGAAAAACAAAAATGAAGAGTACTCAGAAATATGGCACAATATATGATATGAACAAAATAGAATCAAAATAATATGCATATTGATTACAATTATATTATTATCGGTGATGACAAATTCCAGAAAAGTTCACAGATGAAAGAGTTCAACAAGGAACATGGAAACAAATAATATTTTTGTGACTATGTTGTTAAAATTAATATGCTGTAAATAAGTAAAATATGACTAATGGAAGTTCTTCATGTATTTGAATATTAAGTTTAGAATAAAAATAAGGAATGAGATATTTATTGATGATGTCTTCCTGTTAACTTAAAAAAATTACATTTTAATACTATGTTTTTCCAATTACTTTTCAATCTCTTCCTCCTTGAAGTAATGTAAATAAATACCCAACTGCCTTTTAAATGTGTCTTGTTCAAAATGGAATTCTTCTTCTATTTTGTGAAGCAGCAACAACAATAACACATATATGTAACACTTAAAGTTTGCAAAGTATCATGTATAGCATTTGATACAATAACTCTGTGAGGGTGTTACTTATGTTGTGCCCATTTTACAAATAAGGAAAAGAAAGTTCAGAGAGGTTAGTTCACTTGCCCAGGGTCACACAGCTAGCAAGCTGGAGAGACAAGGGTCAAACCTGGGTCCTCTTGATTCCAAGGCTAGTGCTATGTTCATTATACCACACTTTTTCTTTTCTAGCTGGTCTTCCTGAATTCATCACTGGAGTATCATTTCAGGTTCTTCATATGACCCCTCAAATACTAAGGTTATAGAATCTGTTATTGTTACAGTTATCATTTATGATGAGAATAGACTGCCACAGAAATGCTGGCAAACCTCTTCAATTTCATGTCTACTTGTCCTTCCAGTTACCTGTGAAAATGCACTTGGGATGGGTGACCTCTCTTGGCATTTTTATTTTTCTGATGCCAACACCTTGTACACAAGTCTTTGGATATTTATTGTTGAGTCTGATGCCATGATTTCTGCATATTTTCCCTCTACTGCTTTTCATAGTTTTGTGAAGTGGCACTGTTCATAATCTCCAGTTGTCTCATTTCATAGTCTTCTTCTTTTTTTTGGTGAGGCAAATGGGGTTAAGAGACTTGCCCAGGGTCACACAGCTAGTAAGTGTCAAATGTCTGAAGCCAGATTTGAATCCAGGGCCAGTGCTCTATCCACTGCACCACCTAGCTGCCCTTATTCCATAGTCTTTTGCAAATGAAACACAAACTCAAAGTCATTATGACCCAGACTATAATGTGTTTCCACTTGGCAAAGAAATTGCTTATTGGCCAAAGTAGTTTTGAGCCTCTTTTGACCTCATCCTGGCGACTTTTATTATGCTTAAATTTCTTTGAGAAATTGTGATAATCAGAGTCAGTTTTTACTTTTATTTCCTTTCAATAGCTTTATAGGATTTTAGGTGTAGAGTTTTAAGGGATCCAATCTTTTCATTTTACCAATGGGGCAACCGAGGCCCAGAAATGTTAAGTGACTGGCCCTAAGTCACATGTTGTTAGCATCAAGGATCATATTGAAAGTCATGTCCTCTAAGTTCAGAACCAATGTTCTTTCCATTGTATCACACTTTGTCCAGTCATTTTCAGTCAATTGAAAACATTACCATTATTAGCACAGGTAATTAAGCATTGATTGGGCTGTAGATACACATATTAGGAACATACTTTTAGAGGCAGAGGGGAGTTTAGAAGCTAGAAGTAACCTTAGCGGTCATCTGGTTCAACCTCCTCATTTTATAGATGAGGAAACTGAGACAAAGTGACTTGCTCAAAATCATACTGGTAGTATCAGGGCTGAGATTTGAATCCAGGTCCTTTGATTTCAAATCCAGAGCTCTTTCTCCACTACCATTGATACCCTAAGAATTGCACTCCTAGAAAGCACAGCAGGACATTCAAATTTATTGAGCTATTATTTTAGGAAAGGTGGCTTGGCTGACCTGCTTGCATTTAAAGCAGGGCATGATTTGATGAAATATAGATATGTTTATGAGGTTAGTAGTGTTTCTACCATTCTCTGAGCCCTAATATATATGAAAAAATTCCAGAATGGGTTGTTAGACTGAAAGTAGTTATCTATATCTGCACAATACAATGATAATTTCTTAATCATCTGCAAGGTATTGTAGTAGGTCCTAGGGATAAGAAGATAAATGAAAGCCTCCAACTTCAAGGAGTCAACATTCTGCTGGGGGAATTCATCATGTAAACAGAGAAGTCAAAACGATATTATTTGAGGGGGAAGACAGCACAACCAGCGCAATGCAGATCAAGAAACTCTTCCTGGAAGCCTATAGGCAGTGATTTCAGGAGGCAGAGGTAAATTCCACAACCACAGGGCCCAGTCCTATGCAAATGTATAGAAGTAGGAAATGGCATGTCAAAATCAAGGCACAACAATTGAGAGCATCACCTTGAAGAGGGAAGAGGCTGGACACAGTCCAATGAAAAGCTGATTGCAAGTAGCGTAGGTGAAAGATGATGAGGGACTGAGCTAGGAGAGCTCATGAGTGGAGAAAAGGCGACAGACATGAAAGATATGGAAGTAGAATTGATGCATTGACCTAAATGATTTCTTCTATGACTGTTTGAATAGCCCTATGGAGGATTTGCTTATTGTGTGAGTTCATTTACTATAGTCTAGATAGGACAAGGAAAGTTGCATTTATTATCTGTGATTCAGGAAAAAAAAATATAACAATCAACTCCAACCACTTAGTTTCATATCCTTGGTGAAGGAAATGAATGAAGGCAGCTCAGTGCCTTAAGGCACTAATCTAATTCTGTGAATTGATGTACAGCAGAACCAGGACACATGAAGGAGGACTATTAGCTAGCCATTCCTATTAGTAGAAAGAGAATAGACTGTCCTTTAACTTAAAGGGTAGTAAGTTTCCTGGCACCTTTTCCTGTTTCATAGGATCATAAATTGAAGGGTGAGAGGGACCATAGTTTTATAGATAAGGAAACTGAGACCTGGAAAAGACTGTGACTTGTCTAGGTTGTCATGATACACCTAAGGATCAGAGGCAGAACTTGAATCCAGGTCCTTTGGGACACTGCATGGCAAATTGGATAGGGGACTAGACTTAGAATCGCAAGAGACTTGGGTTCAAATTTTGCCTCAGGCATTTAATTGCTGTGTGACCCTGGGCAAGTGACAACTTTTATGTGCCTCCATTTCCTCATACGTAAAATGAGGGAATTGGACTTAATATCTTCTAAAGTCTCCTCCAATTTTAAATCTATGATCTTATGTTTCTGCATACTGTAACATACTGCCTATTTGGCATGGCTTTAAAAATTTCTGAACCACATTATTCTATTTAAAATTAGAAGTACAGTACTGAGCTTCTTAACACATTCAGTCCTCCCACAGGCAAAAATTAAGTGTTTATGAAGCAGAAACAAAGAAATTACTACTCTAAGTGATCAATACCACTTATCACTCTTTGCTAGGAGAACAGCAGTCTTGTCTCCATATGCCTGAGTGTGTCTATGTTCAAATTTGTTCTGTCTGTACTCCTCTTGCACTATTTCTTACACACTATGTTATATTGTAATTATCTGTCTGTGGATTTAACCAGAATGAGTTCAGGATTTGGGCAGAGAGCTATGGACAACATCTAGACTGATATTTTCAGTTCTGGAAACCATATTTTAAGGCATACATTGAAAAACTAGAGTATTTGGTGGAGGAACTGTAACAACTGGCTTCAAATATATCTGAAAGACTTTCACATGGAAGAGGGATTTGACTTCTGTATAATTCCAGAGGTGAGGACTAGGATCAATTAGAGGGAAGAGAATTCAACTTAACATAAGGAAGATGTATCTAACAATTAGAACTGTCCTAATTGAAATGGATTATCTTGTGATGTAGTGAGCTCCCTAACATTGGAAGGATGCAAAAAGGGATTTGAATACTATCTCTTTTGGTGGGGAGTTGGACTAAAGGATCTCTAAATTCTCTTCTAGTAGTGGGATTTGATTCTATTAATAGTCAATTCCAAATTTTTCTTCCTTTTCCAAGATTTGGAGCTTTATATCTATTTTTTTAATTGGGAAAGATTACAAAGGCAAAAGGAAAAAGGGATAGCAGAGAATGAGATGGATAGAGTACCATGGAAACAATGAACATGAACTTGGACAGATTTTGGGAGACAGTGAAGGATAGGAGGGTCAGACACCACTGAACAACAACAATGACAATGACAACAGCAGCAACAACAACTTTTTTCTTAAAGCAAAAAAAGATTAATTTTTATGTGAATTAATTATTACTTTTTGGTTCAGTTATTGTAATTCTTGCTTCCTCTACCCCTTTCTGATCTCATGAGACCTTTTGCTTTGAAAGTGTCCCTTTATGTCCTCAAAACCTTTCTCTTTTTCAGTAATCCTTCTCTTACTAGGGCTACAGCATTTCTTGCCCTCCACCCCCACCCCGAGCTATTTATATCTAGCTACTGGCCACCCAATTTATCTTTGCAGATGATGACTTACTTGGTGATGCTGAGTGGCATCTGGGAGACTTTTGTCTGATGTGGAATGCATGTTGGCTTCTGCATGGCCCTGTTCCCTCTGGGAAAGAAAGCATAAAAATAAAGAACGGTTTTCTATCAGATTCACCCCAAAATGGGGTCAAATTAGTTGAGATTATAATGTTCTTTCTCTACACTTTCCAAAATAAGATTGTTTTTAGAATGATGAAACAGGTGAGCTTGATAAGTGGAAACTTGCTGCTCTTCCTGAGGAAATAAATGTGAAGGAAAAGTTTCTGGAAATTGTTCCTGTAAAACAAGTGGCAGACAGTTGGGTTTAGGAGAAAAGCCAATGGTCTGAGACTGAGGATAGATAACTAGCTCTGCCTGTCTCACACCAGTCAAGTTATTTCCCTCTCTGGGTCTCAGTTTTTTCATCTGTAAAATGGACTTTGAGATGGTTATTCTAGATCTCTAAGGTCTCTTCCAGCTCTCACATGCTACAGGGAAATGGGGGTGGTGGGGGGAGCACCACTATTTATATATGACCTGCTTTTCCAAGAATGTTGTTAGTTCCTCAAATTTAGGTCAGTAGAAAAATTAACTGTAAATCAACTCATTCACAGTGTGTAACATCAAGGATGGTGTTTCAAGGACATTCAAATTTGTCCTGATTATTATTATGTTTGTCAATTTCTTACCACAAGCCTCTCATCCCCAGTTACCAAGCTGGCATTTTCCATATGGCACCAAATTTGGCAGGGGTTGGGGTAGAGGGAAGTGGGTGGAGGTGGGGGAGGTTGGAGAGTGTGGAAAGTCAAGTTGTTAGGAAAGAATTTCCAGGGGGCAGGCAGCTAGGTGGCGCAGTGGATAAAGCACCAGACCTGGATTCAGGAGGACCTGAGTTCAAATCCAGCCTCAGACACTTGACTCTAGCTGTGTAATCCTGGGCAAGTCACTTAACCCTCATTGCCCTGTACCCTAAAAGATTTCTAGAGGATACCAATAAAGATATGAGAATTACTGGTCTGTGAGAGCTTTCTGGGGAGGGAGCTAGCAAGAGGCAATGGCCTATAGAAAGACTTCTATAATCTTCTGGTTGTCCTCAAATAGATGCTTCTTTCTCTATGTAAGTTTTGAGTTGCAATGTTTGTGTTATTAAGATATATCCTCATAAAAAGTTTTAGGTGAAAAAAAATGTTTTATTTGGGATGCACTAAACAATACTGGTGCTACTTAGTGTCTTGGTTAGAGGTATTAATACATAAAAGTATTCCCTGAACCTTATTCAAGAACTGTCTAATGGCAACCATCTCAATGGCTGGGGGGGGGGGGAGAAAAACAGGGAAAAAGAAAGAAATTTACATGATAACTTTATTATATATTTAAAAGGAATAGCAAGTTGTACGTGATAGATTTGCATTTTCTTGTGCAATCATCTTTTTTTTAAAAATTATACTATGTTATGGAAATGCTTGTTTTATTCCATAAATTAAAAATAAAATAAAATTTAAAAAAAACTGTGAAATTCTAACATACTTTTGGAAAATTAAATAAATTTTCTTTTATTTATGGCCAAAATGCCTGGAAAAGTCTCAAAAGAAAAGGTAGCCTAGTCTAGCAGAAATAGCTCTTGATTAATTACCTATCTTAGCTTTGGATATGCCACTAATTCCATATGTGAACAAGTCACTCCGTCTGTAATGACTTTAAGTCATTAGTGATGTTACATTAGAATTTTACTTTAAATGAATAAGTGATTAACTTTGACAAATAAGCATGAACAGAAATCAAATTGGACATTTTCTAATTGTTATTCCTTCTTATTCCATACAATCTGAGTATCCTGATTCCAAGCCCTGGGCCTTGAAGTCAAGAAGACCTGAGTTCAATTCTAGCCTCAGACCCTTAGCTGTGTGACCCTGGGAAAGTCACACAACTTAAATCTGCTTCAGTTTCTTCAACTTTAAAATGGCAATAATATTAGCATTACCTCACATTGCTGCTAATAATCACTTACCACTGTGGCGAATAGAAATTTATGGGGTTGTCCCAAGTTTTAGGGAACTTAGCAGGGTTTTATCATATATTTGTTACTTAGAAATTAGAGGCTACTGTACCAGTTTGGGGGCATTAAGCATTTATTAAAGCATATTAAATATTAGTAAAGAGAGAAAGCACATGGCTCAGAAAGATCAGAAGCCCTACATACCTAGGATAGAGGGGAAGAGAGAGCAGCATGGGAGAGGGAAGAGTGTGCCCAAAGAGCAAGAGACCCTCTCCAGGGTTTTTAACCTGTCTCAGGTAGAGGTGGGTCACTCCACCTTGATCCAAGCTAATTGGACATTCAAATCCATTGATTGACATGACTTGAAGGTGTTCTTAAGTTAGTTAACTTCCTTTAGTTAGTTAGGAAGGGGGGGTGTCTCTGAGTCCCCTAAACGCACTATTATTAATAATTTTTTCATACCACCAGGTTGTTGTAAGGATAAAATATTTGTAAAATGCTTAGTACAGTGCCTGGCTTTTAGTAGGTACTTAATAAATCCTTGTTGCCTCTTTTCCCTCAACCTTTTTTTGGGGGGGTGGGGGCGTTGTTTATAGAGGCTGGCTGTCCAGAGTTCCTTTGTCTTCCCTATGCCACACCCTAAAACACCATCAGTAATCTCTCTCGTCTTTTTTCTCCCATATTCTCAGAGAGCTTGCCCCATTGATAATTTCCTCTCCCTCATCTTTCCCTACTAGCTTTCCCTCTGCTGCTTATCAATATGTTCAAGTCTCCTCAATCCTTAGAAAAGCTTAGTTTGATATTTCTTCCAAGTATTGTCTTATATTTTTCTTCCCTTTCACAGATAAACTGTGTCAATCAGATGGAATCAGCCTCTAACCTGTGGATGACTGGAGCAGAACAGAGGACACCAGGGACAGGAGAGTGAGGAATCAAACAGAAGTTTAATTTCAAAGTGAGGGAAACAGCTTGCAAGCAGGGAGGCAAACTAGACATATGTGCCAGGGCCACTCCCTGGTAGGGGAACCCAAGGCTTTAGGGACAAATCTCAGTTCTTATGCCAATGGCTACCTGACAATGAGGGGTAACAGCACCAATGAGACAAGTTTGAGTCATAGCATGGCTTCATGACCAGAACTTGTCTGATCTTGGAGATCATCCAGTATTGGTCAAAGCAATACAATAATTGCGTGATTTTACCAGAGGATGAGCTCAGGGCACAGTGTGCTTGCTGGACCTTAGCTCTGGAAAATAAGGTGTCTCCTAACATCTTGACAACTACTAGATCATCTTTATCCATTAGTATTCACTTCTCAACCCCATGTAGTCTGGCTTCTGACCCCATCACTTAACCAAAACTGTTTTCTTTTCTTTTTTTTTTTTTTGTGTGTGAGGCAATTGGGGTTAAGTGACTTGCCCAGGGTCACACAGCTAGTAAGCTAAAACTGTTTTCTTAAAGGTTATCAGTCTTCAAACTCTCTTATCTTACTCCTTATCTTCCTTGATTTTTTTTTTTAGTTTTTTGACACTGTTGCCACCCTGTTCTCCTGCAAAATCTCTTCTTCCCTAGCTACTGTATCTCATCTCTCTCCTGCTTTTCCTACATGTCTGACCACTCCTCCGTCTTCTTTGGGATAATTGTCATCTCACTACAATCCCATAAACTTGGGTCTCTCCCAAAGCTTTTTCCTGAGCCCTCTTATTTATACTGTCTCCCTTGATGATGTTACCAATTTCCATGGGTTCAATGATCATCTCTATATAACACTCAGATCTACACATCTGCAACTCTAATCTCTCTCCTTAATTTTAGCTATACATCACCAACTGCCTGTTGAACAATTCCATCTGGATGTCTCAAAAGCATCTCATATGCAACATATTAAAACACCACTGATGATCTTCCACTACCCCTTCAAAAGCCATCCCTCCAACAAATTTCCTTTTTCTATTGAGGATACTATCATTCTTCAAATCACCCAGGTCCATTACCTCAGAATCACCCTTGACTCTTTCCTCCTTTTCACTTCCCAAATGCCATCTATTGCCAAGGCTTGTTGATTTTGAACATTTCTCCACAATATCGTCTACAACATCTCTATCATTTATTCTTTTTTCTGTACTCAAATACTTTCTCTCCTCCTCTCCCCCTCCTCCCAATTTAGGGTCTCAAAATCTTTTACCCTGACTGTTGTAAGTACCTCTCACTTCATTTTTCTCTCTCTCACTTCATTCTAATCTTTCTCTTTATCCAACTCATTCTCCATACAGTTACCAAAAAGGGACTTTCTTAAGATACAGATTTTCCCTCACATGTTAAATGGTTCCCTATTCCCTTTGAGATAAATATGAACTTCTCAGCTTTGCATTTAAAGCATTTAAATGGTGTGACTTCTACTTGCCTTTCTAGCTTTATTTCATAGTATTGTAATACTAGGTGTTAACTCAGCATTCTGTTTTCTCTCTGTTCTATCCCCTCATACTTAACATTGACTCCCTCTTTATGGATGTCTCTCAGAATACTTACCTTCTTTCAAAATATAACAGGGACCATCCCCTCCATGAATCGAAGCCTTCCCTTCTTCTGCCATTAGTGTTCCCTCCCTTCTGAAATTATCATGTATTTACTTGTTTGTGTATACACTGAGTTTATCAGTAGATTGTAAGCTCCTTGAGAGCAGGGCCTGTTTTATTTTTGGCTTCTTATCACCATATTCTAGTCTAGTGACTTCCGCACAATAAATGCTTAGTTAATGTGTTTAATTGGATTATAATGAATTACTTACTTAATTATTAGATTATGTTTTATTTACCTAATTGTATTTAGTGCCTAATTTTAAATCACTTTTTGAACTTTGAATAGTTCTCTGAGCATAGAGAACACAAGTCTTTTCTTTTTATAATGAAATAAAACAAAACTATCCTCAGTGGTTGCTCCAAAGATTAAAATTGATGCTAGTTTAGAAACTAACTAGATTAAAGTTGATAACTTTTTAAATGATATTACCTTTTCTTGGTCCCAATGTCGATTCCACTAATAATTGGGTTGAATTTGGTAATATTTTGCATTCATAATATAACAGTGCCTTGGGGTCTTTGCCTCCTAACTTCCTCAAACATTTGATTTCTATAAGTGATTTTAGAAATGCATCTTTTTTCTTAGTGCTTACAAAAATCAATGTACCAGTGGAAAAAAAAATACAAGACATATGGAAGCAGAGACACACATAAACCCTAATTATATGTTTTGATAGACTGGTTGGTTTAAACAAATACACGGGAGAACATTTTTGTTTAAGGATTGTGTGTGTGTATGTCTGCATACACACACCAGCTGTTTCTGTTTTCTAACTTGGGCTGCCAGAGCACATATACCTTTGTACCAGAATAAGCAAATCTCTTCATTTGACACATTCCCTTTCCCCCTCCATCCCCCATGAAGCAAATGGCTTCTAGCAAGCTACAATATTATAAACATCCAATATGTTTGTCATAGTAATTTCTTTTTTTCTGTTTAGAGATCCTAGGAAACCCAGAAAAAGATGTAATATGTTTTATTTTCAGTTACAAATTCCCTCCCTCCCTTCACCTCTTGCCCATTGAGAAGGCAAGAAATATGATGCCCATTGTACATAGGAAGTTATTGTTATAGGAATTTCAAGATATTTGTATAAAAACACTTTAGATAGTGTTAAAACAATTTCTTCAATATCGTTTGACTGTTGACTATGAAATCAAATCTGAACACATAGACATAAATGATCAATAAATGTTGAATGGATTCATCTTATTTGTTTATAAATGAGCAACTTAACCAATATTAAGTAGATAATATGCTTTATTTTATATTTTGTTAATTTTCAGAAAAAGCTTTGGCTTATTTTATCTTTTTTTTGGGGGGGGGGTAAAGTTCTTTATAGGTGGGGCAGCTAGGTGGCGCAGTGGATGAGTTCAAATTTAGCCTCAGACACTTGACACTTACTAGCTGTGTGATCCTGGGCAAGTCACTTAACCCCAATTGCCTCACCAACGCCCCCCCCAAAAAACCCCAAAACCAAACCAAAACAAACAAACAAAAAGTTCTTTATAGGTTATTAGTTTACAGTAGGGTAAAATATAATTTTGCGTTTCTTAAATGCCCCATTAGATTAGTCACTAGGGGAGCAAAGATTGTACCCTTTTTTCTTGCTAGATATTTCTAGCCACTAGGGATGTTCTGTGTCTAGCTTGACCATAACTGTACATCCATGGGGCAGTCCTGACTATCTCTGAGGACACAGATTTATAGTTTTATGGTTTACAGAAGATAAGCATTGTCCAGAAGTGGTGAACAGGGTTGGTACTGGTCTGCCCATTTTTATATTCCTTTCAACTGGCTCTGTGTTTGCCAGCAGAATGGTTTTATGGTCTCATCCAGTCTGGCAAACGAAGTAAGGTCAGAGTTTGGATCAAGAACTTATTGGGGCTAACAATATGTATTTGAACGAAACTTTACTACTTTAATAAGTGTGTACATTCTCTAAAACCTGGATTTTAGGCTGCCCTTTGGAGTATAGAAAAAGCTGTGTAGATTATCTTCTTGAGGTAATTTATGATATAGTTTCTCTTTGCAACAGATGATAGCACCTATTTTAAGACCACATTATCACTGAGAAAATAGCAGTACAGTGAGACTAAAAAAATTGGTTGTGTGGTCAAAGGTCTGGAGTAAAACTGAATGAGGATGACTTTACTAGAAATTAATGACCCTAATGACACAGTGGATTAGCTAGATGTAAACCTGGAAGAGACCCCAGAAATCATTTGGTATAGCCTTTCATTTCACAGATGAGGAAACTAAGGTCCATGGAGATTAAGTAACTGCTCTTTGCACTTTTTTTTCTTTATACTTTTGTTTCTGGTAAAATGGAGATAACAATAATACTTATCTCCTGCAGCTGTTGTGAGGATGGAATAAGATAATATTTGTAAAGCACTTCCCAAACCTTAAAATGTCATATGAATGCTAGCTATTTTTGAAGTATGGATGGATTTAATTGATCAAATTGATCATGGGAAGTCCCAAAGAATTACAAGACTCAGTGACTCGGTTTCCTAAGTGAGGCCACAGAGAGACACCAAGGAGAACAGTGTCTCGATTAGGGAGAGGAAAATGGTTATATTTATAGTGAGAAAAAGTAGGTTATCTCCTCATTATCTTAATCTCCTCCTTAAGGAGGTACATGGAAGGTCTTATCCTAATTTGGCCTTCCTGGGGTCCCAAGACAACCCCAACATACCTTTTTCCTTGGAGGTGTGTTTTGGGGGTTTATACGTCATAAGGTGAACCTAAGGACATATTTGGTCCTTTCAGAGTATGTTCATAAAGACATTCTTTTTTTTGTTTTTTGTTTTTTTGTTTTTGTTTTTTTGCGGGGCAATGGGGGTTAAGTGACTTGCCCAGGGTCACACAGCTAGTAAGTGTCAAATGTCTGAGGTCAAATTTGAACTCAGGTCCTCCTGACTCCAGGGCCGGTGCTTTATCCACTGCGCCACCTAGCTGCCCCCATAAAGACATTCTTAAACTTGTCAAAGCCAGAGAGTCTCTGTGTTTGTGATATCTCTTTACTTAAGATCTGGTTTCTAGGTGTCCTGTCATCTAGTAATATTAATGGCTATTAATGGTTAATGGTCCCTAGTCACAGTCTCTGTTGCTGATGAGGGTTGATAGGGACAGACCCTCTTGGTTACAGTAAGACACAAACTTCAGTTTCTCTGTTAACCCTTTTAGGTACTATTGATAAGGACTCAAGTTTTAGGTTATCTGTTAACCCCTTTTAGAACTCAGGTCTTAGAGCTCAGATCTTAGGTTGTCTGTTAACCCTTCTTAGCCTCCTCCATAATATTTAGGATTCGGATTGTTATTCAAAGTAGTAAGCATCAGAGGTGGTGTATGAGTACAAGTCATTGGCCTCAGGGTAAGGGCTTTTTTCTAAAATATGTTATGGATAGATCAAAGTGAACTATTCTAACTCCCAGAAGAAATAAAACAGAATAATGACAGGTCCTTAGAGTTGTTTTTGGAATCTCTGCCTCCAGGGTCAGTGCTCTTTCAACTAAACCAAGTTGCCTGCTGTTAGTATACTAAGATTACTTTATAGAGAAATCTTGTTTTATTGATTCTGGCCTAGGTAGTCTAGCCATCTTTGAATAAATTATTTTATTTCCCCAGGCTGCATTTTTGTCATTTGTTAAATTACTTTGTCATAAAGTAGTTCCTCCCTCCCTTTCCTCCCTTCCTCTCCTTCCTCCCTTTCCTCCTCTCTCCCTCCCCCTCCTATCTTCTGTTCTCTCCCTCCTTCCTTCTTCCTAACGCTTTTTGGTCAGCATCCACTGAGTGCTCATTAAGCCACATACTGTCCTTGACAAATTTGGTAAAGAGCTCAGTATTATCAGAACCCTAAACCTTATCACTCCAGTAGGATTTTGCCTCAGAATAAGCTCTAATCAAGGCTGTGGGTGGTCCTTACACAATCTCCAAAATAATGTTGTGTCATCACATTTAGAGGGAAAAAAGACAAGACTGGAAGAATCCTATTGCTGAGTCTTTTTTTTTTTCAGCCCTGTCTGACTCTTTGTGACCCCTTTTGCTGTTTTCTTGGCAAAGATACCAGAATGGTTTGTCATTTCCTTCTCCATAACTTTTGAGTTGAAAGGGCCCTTAGAGGTCCAACCCCTTTATGTGGTAACTGAGGATTCACTACTTTTTAGAATTTTCTCCTCAAACTATCTTCTAGTTACCTGTTTACTTACATGTCATATTTTCCAAGTATAGCATAACCTCTTTGAGGACTGAGACCTTGTTTTTTACCCCCCAAACAGAATCTTGCACATAGTAGCTTGTTGATTTGAATGAGGGTGGAGGTAAAAATCTAATTAACTAAAACAACCCATTCCCAGAAAGATTCTGTTCCCAGAGCATTCCAATTAATGGAGACTCTCCCACTATGTAACTTTCTTACAACCTGGGTAGACACATTATATAGATTGATATTACCTTAATATGACAATATTCCTGTATTAAATAAGACTTTTGGTAGATGTTCCTTCTTAATGATCTAAAAAGTAATATCTGCATGACTCAGGCTGTAAGTGTCCTAATAGATGATCCAATTTTATCTTGAGCTATGCTTTGGATAACACTTGGATCTCCATGGTTTGTGGTGAAAGCTGAGGCTGTCAAGATAGCAGGAGCAACCAGATGACTTTTTTTGAAATTGATGCTTGGAAATGGACTTTTTCTTAAGTGAAAAGTGCTTCTTATCTTAAAGTGTTCTTTCCAGTGAGTAACAATTCTGCTTCTATTTAAACTGTTATCCCAAATGGAGAAAAGAGAAGTAAAAGGGTCAATTGTACTGGAATCAAATGGTGGAGCAGAAAACAGCATGAGGTCTGGAGTGAGAGGGCCTAGGTTCAGATTCCAGCTGGGCTACCATTCCTCATATAAACTTGAATCAGTTATTTTCACCTGTTTGGGATTATAGATCTCAAACTGGAGGGAACTTCAGAGGCCTTATAATTCTTCCATTTTATAGATTAGGAAACTGAGGCTCACCCAAGGAAGTTAAGTACCTGGATTAAGGTCACTTAAGTAGTAAACATCAGAGGTAGGAAGTGAACCCAGGTCCTCTGACCCCACTGTTCTAAATTGATTCCTGTTGCCTTTTCTGTAAAATGGGGCAGAGACATTGGACTAGATCACGGATGTAAAATACCTGACTGCATGTACTCCCCAGTGTGGACTGAACCTGATTAAAATGTAATTGGAAAACACTTAACAAAATAAAAAATAATAAAACATTGGTAGTATTTTATTTAAAAACTAAGCCATTATGTGGCCTGCAGGTATCCCCACATATGGTTAGTGGTTTCTATTTGGGTTTGACACCACTGGACCAGATGCTATCTAAGGTCTGCTTTTAGCTCCAAATCTGTGCTATTCATTCTTCCTGGTGAGGTGACAGTTTACAGATGCCTTCCTTTGGGAGGGTCTTTGAAGTAGGATTTTAAAGAACCCTCTCCCCTTTTTTTGGTTTGGTTGATTAGTTTAATCCAACTCTCCAAGATCCCATTTGGGATTTTCTTTGCAAAGATACTGGAGTGGTTTGCCATTTCCTTTTCCAGCTCATTTAACAGATGAGGAAATGACTTGCCCAGGGTCACGCAACTACTAAGTGTCTGAGATCAAATTTGAACTTGGGTCCTCTGGACTTCAGGCTTAGCACTTTATCCAGTGCATCCCTGTACCTTAAATGGTGGGTCACTGTGTGTATATGGGAAATGACGTGATGAATAGAAGTTGCCTATATGTATATGTAGAGGAGATCAGATTAGATATGTTTGCCGTGGGATCTTTAGATTTAGAATGTAAAAGAAATTTAGAGGTAATGTACTTCGTCCTCTTCACTCATTCATAGCCCTCCCCATCCCCATTTCACAGATGAAGGACCTCAATGCATTGCCTAGGGTCAGACAGGAACCACACAGAAGAGCTAGGATTCAAATGAAGGTTTTTAGATTCTAATCTGGTGCCCTTTCCATTATGCTTTACTGCCTTTATGCAAAGACATAATTCTTTTTCCTAAAATAAGTTGAGGAGTAGTAGCTCCTGACAGGATTGGCTTATGTTAAGGTTCACTAGCTCATGCTTGTTATATTCTGAACACCCTGGGAAAAAAATGTTTATGAATTCATCATTACTATAAATATTTGTAACGGGTTGGTGGGTTGGGAGCTTTCTCACTATGCTTGATGAATTTTACTGCCTTCCAGATGAATCAGAATAGTGTTTGTCTCAGATATCAGTATGGGCTGTAGCTTTGGAACAACATCACCTGGCACTGGCTTGCCCATGTCTACATGTAGGCATTTCCTAGCTTATTGGAGCATTACAAGCAAGTTAATGAAATATTTTTTCCTCTATGAAACTGTCATTCATCCAGAGAGAGGATGTAGCCTTTTGGATAGGCTGCTTTTAGAGGATGATATCATTGTTACAAAGCATATGCTTTGAGTTGTTCCTGAATTGTTTGACTCCATATTTCTCAAATCCAGTTTCCGATTATGTACAAGCTGCGTGACCCTGGGCAAGTCCCTTAACTGCTATTTATTTTAGTTTCCTCATCTATAAAATGGGGATAGGGGCAGCTAGGTGGTGCAGAGGCCCTGGATTCAGGAGGACCTGAGTTCAAATATATCTTGAGACACTTGACACACTAGCTGTGTGACCCTGGGCAGATCACTTAACCCTCATTGCCCCACCAAAAAAAAAATGGGGATGATAACAGTACCTTGCCTCTCAGGGTAGTTGTGAGAATAAAATAAGAATATTTGTAAAGAAGCACTTTGGTCCCAAATCAAGCACATCCCCAAGGATGGAAGCAAGTTCATGGAGGCTTGTGGTAAAATAGGTGATCAGGAACATGATATAAGATCATTGATTTAGAGCTGGACAGGGCCTTAGAGATTATCTTAACTCCCTTTATTGATGAAGAAACTGAGGGCCAGAGAGGTAGAGCCAAGATTCACCTTTCTCTAGATCCTGAGCTGTTTCCACCATGCCATTTGAGAGACTGGAGGAATGTCTAGGAAGTGGCATCAGAATTTGCGATCAGCCCAGTTCAGTTAAAATCCCACAGAGTAAAGAAATCCCATTTAAATTTCTAAAACCCACATGTAACTACTTATAGTTCTTTTAGCTAGGTATTGTGTTTGGAGGGTTTGCTTTTTGGACAAGAAAATAAGGCATTATCTCAAATTAAACTTCCTGATTCCAAATGAATAATTCCATATAAGAAGAATATAATTCATCCCTGTAAAATTATGGTCTCCATATCACAAAATCATAGACTTCCATAGTTGGAAGAAACCCATAAGTCATCTAGTTCACCTCATAGAAATATCTTCTATAGAAATATCTTCTACAAAGCCACCATCCTCATCATCAGATGATCTATCAACTCTTTATAGGGATTTTGATTTGGAATGGGTTGCATATCTATATACATACATATACATACACATACACACATATATGTATGTGTATATATATCTATATCTATGTATATCTATCTATCTATCTATCTATCTATCTATCTATCTATCTATCTATCTATCTATCTATCTATCTATCTATCTATCTATCTAATCAGATTTGCCATGCTCACTACTTCTAAGTCTAGCATTGAAGTTCTTTTGTATTTTTGAATGTTCTGTAGCCAGGAATCTGGAAGAACCTAACCTGGAATTTAAATTGGTAGCTGCTAATTTACTATTTGGCTAATTCATTGGGTAATTTAGAATTGACTATTTCATTTATTCTCTCAAAAATTTCACTGGTATAAAACCTGGAAATAGACTTAAATAGAAAATTTAGCTAAAAAGGCATATACAATTTCAATGAAAAAGTCACTTTTTTGATCTTTAAATTAAAAAGCTATAAAATTTTTTGAAAGTCTAGGATACAGAAAAAAAATAAATTCTATTTTCTAGTATTTTACTCATTGGAAATATCCAATATATGCATCCCCCAAAACTACCAATTTAAAAATCATATACTACATGTCATGTTTGGTAATCAATTATGCTTAGAATAGTGGCTTTATGTCACAGTTGAGATGCCTTAAGGCAATTCCATCCCATTTTTGGATAGCAAGAGCTTTTTGAATCATCAAAGAAAGTTTGTTTTATATTTATGCAGTTTTACAAATCATTGTATATTTTCTTGTATTCTATTGAAACATTTTAATAATTTGAAATTTCATTTTATAATCCAATTAGAGGCCCTCCCTCAGGTGCTCTTGTCCCTTGATATAGATATGACACTTCCCTAAATTGTTCCAGTCTGTGTTATGGTTAGTTTTGTTTTCTTAGCTGTTATTTCCAAATGTGTCATTTTCCATCAATCCCACTAACCCATTTATTGCTTTCAATCTAGGGTAACCTAGAAAGAACTAATAGTTACCAGTGCAGAACCAGATAACTTTTTAAATCAGCAAGCTAATTTTACACACAACTCCAGATCAATGGCTCCTATGTGAGGGCCTGGGTATGTTTCATTTTTCTGTAACAGGAAAAATACATAATCTTTATGATGACTGTTTTCCTCTTCCATAAAGTCCTCGTCTGTGTTCTGGATGGTTGAATTGAATAGAAATGCGATCTCTGGGTAATTGAGGATGCTTTTTCCCATCACGAGTTAGCATCTTGAGCTTTACCAGGTGCCTTAAGGGTCAGCTATCAATTATGATAAAAGGGGCCATATGTTAGGTTTTATTTGTATATATCATTGCTACAGTAGCTAGCTCGTCTGCTACAGAGAAACTAGGGACTGGAAACACTAGTCTAACATTTTAGCTTGGCATGGCCAAGTGGGGAAGTTTGCCAAGTTCATATCAGCACAGTGTCTAATTGAATGATAGCCACATTTACATATGCTCGTGTTGTCTGTTTCCCATTGATTTTTCTCCCCCCCCCCCACCAAGAATGTGAATTCTTTAAATTTCTGCTTTAGAATCTTAAGTTCCCATTTCCTTGATTCCTAAATTCCCTCTGCAGCAGCAGATGAGATGATCTCTCCACAAATTTAGGATGTAGTCCTTTTGAAGTACCTGAAGTCAGATTTTTTTTCCCACTGTCTGCATTCGGGTTGCTGTAGTGGCATACACCTACACTAGCTTTAGACATTGCTGTGTTTTATTTTAGGGCTGCTGACTGTTATTAGAAAAGAGTTACAACCTCAGACACTTGACACTTACTAGCTGTGTGACCCCCGGCAAGTCACTTAACCCCAATTGCCTCACCAAACAAACAAACAAACAAACAAACAGAAAAGAGTTAAACCTTTTTAATCTAAGAATGATATAGTACTCATTAATATGCTAATGTATATAGTGAGAGGAACATTGGATTAGAAATCTGGAATTTTATGTCAGCCACTACCCGACTTGTCCACTAACTAGCTATGTAACATTGTATAAATCCCTTAATTCCTTTGACCCTCAGTTTCCTCATTTTTTTTTAAAGGTATTAATGGGTTGATTAGGCATTTAAGTGATGCAGTACATAGAGTGCTGGGCCTAGAGTCAAGAAGAGCTGAGTTCAACCTCACACACTAACTGGTTCTGGATCTCTGCCTGCCTCAGTTTCCTCATCTGTAAAATGGGAGATGATAATAGCACCTACCTCCTAAGGTTGTCATGAAGATAAAAAGAGATATTTTTTAAAGCATTCTGCAAACTTCAAAGTACTCTATAAATGCTTGCTATTATGTTGTTGTGGTTATCCAAACTCCTTCCAGTTCTAACAATCTATGATTAGAAGAAAATATTGATTTAACATCTTGATTAGGAAAACTGCAAAGTGGAGAGGATACTAGACTGGGAGTTAGGAATCTAGAGAGCTAGTTTTGTCTGTCGTTAATTAGTTGGGTGCTGTTGGATACATTACTTTAATTTCTCTAGGCACCAGTTTCTTAATCTTTAAAATGATTTAAGGTTCTACCTATTTCAGAAATACTGTAGTTTTATGATTGCATATTATGGTTTTCTCCACCTTAACTCCTTTCCCCAACCTGCTCCTCTTATTTTCCCTATCACTGTCAATGTTGCCATTTTCCTCCAAGTGTCCCTGGCTTGAAACTTCAAAATTGTCTTCTCCTTCTTCCCTATCCCGGCTCTCCCCCAAAACACGCCTTCTCTGTATGTCCAATTAGTAGTCAATCTCTGTCAATTCTAGTAATGAAACAGCTGTCACGCCTGTTCCTGTCTTTCCTTTCCCTAAATTAGGTTCTTTTCATCTTTATTTGGACTATTGTAATAAGTTTCTCAACTGTTTCCCTGCCTTCATTGTCTCTTCTTAATTTCTACATTTTTTTCTTTCTATTATTGTTTATTACAAACTGAATATTAGACATCAGTACAACCAAACATAACTATTTACATTTAAATAAATGAATTTCAATGCATAAAGTCTCATCATTTTATAGTTATCATTCATTCTTACTTGCCTTTTAGATGGTCATAGTTCACATGAATTCTGTGTTCTTCAGGCTCTGCTGGTTATCATTTTGTTTTATTTCATAAAGCTCTTTCCAGATTTCTTTATACTCTTTATGCTAGTCAGTCTTAATTGCTTTATAGTATTCTAGTTCATTAATGCACCACAATTTGTTTTACTCTATAATTGGAGATTTAGGTTATATCCACTTTTCCTTTCCCCTTTTCTTTCTTTTTTTGTAACTACAAATATTGAAACCTCTTATCTTTCAATAGGTAGTCTTTTTAAAAAAAATTATTCATCTCGAATTTAAATACAAGAATACAAAATGAATATTTCTATGTACAAAGCACAATATTAAAATGAAGATTCAGTATAAAACCATAAATTTCCATTTCACACTGTTTATCTTTTGTTTGTTTGTTTGTTTGTTTTTTTGAAAACTATAACACCATTTTCAAAGCTGCCTTGCTTTTCTGTGCTTTCTTCTCAGGCTTTCTTTTGTTCTCTGCTGTGCACTTTCCCTCCACTCTGCCCAAAAGAAGGCTATCATTAAACACAAAAATGTATCTGTGTCTATGTCTATACCTATATATCTGTGTGTATATATATGTACATGTGTATATACATATACATGCATATATACATATAAATATATCTCTGTCTCTGTTTCTACCTCTACATATAACTATACTGTACATCTTTTTATCAGTTCTTTCTCTGGATGTGGATGGTATCTTCCTTCATAGGTCCTTTGTAGTTGATTTGATTATTTACAATATTCAAAATGACTTAGTTATTTAAAGTTGTTCTTAGAAAAATACTATGTACAATTTTGCTTGTCATTATTTCATGCAAGTCTTTACATTTTTTTCTAAAATCAACTACATTATTTCTTATAATAGTATTCATCACAATCATATACCACAATTATTTAGCCATTCCCCTAGGTTAACTCTTTTTTTTCCTTTTTGACAACTACTTCAGGGTATATTTCCAATGAAGGAATTTCTGGGTCATAGGAATAGATATTTTTATAATTTTTGTAATTGCCAGATTTCTTTCTAAAAAGATTTTTCTTAAAAGTTAACAATTCTACTAGCAGTGAATGAATGTACTTGTTTTTCTGCAACTTTAACCAGCATTGATTTTAGTTGCTTTAATTATTTTTTATCAATTTGGTGAGTATGAGGTGATACTTCATAGTTATTTAATTTGTATATCTTAATTTTTTTGAAGTGGAACTTTTTTTAGGTAATTCTCAATGTTTCCTCTTTTGGAAATTGTTCATGCCATTTGACTATTCATTAATGAACTAATCAACATACATTTATTAAACTCCTACTAGGGGCTGGGCACTATACTAGGCCCTAGGATCACAAAAAATAAATAAAACAATCCCTTCTCAAAGGGAGCTTATATTCTAATAGGAGAAGACAAGTGTGTGTGTATACACACATACATATATACCGATATATGATATGTACATGTATACATATATGTATGTTCAACATAAACATAAAGTGAATAAATACAAATAAATAGAAAGCAGTTAAATACAAGGTAGTTTGGGAGGGAGAACACCAGTAGTTGGCAGGATCAGGAAAGGTTTTATGCAGAAAATAGATGGTACTTGGGCTTCATCTCAAAGAAAAACAATCTTTTGCAGTGTTATTTTTGCCAGGTCCTAAAGTTGTCATATTTTCCTTATAAAAGGTATTGGGTGGGGCAGCTAGATGGCGCAGTGGATAGAGCACCGGCCCTGGAGTCAGGAGTACCTGAGTTCAAATCCGGCCTCAGACACTTAACACTTACTAGCTGTGTGACCCTGGGCAAGTCACTTAACCCCAATTGCCTCACTAAAAAGACAAAACAAAACATAAAAGGTATTGGGTAATAGTTTATCTTTATATTTATTATTTAGGAATTGTTTTTAGAAATTATTTTAAAAATCAGGGGGGTATGTGTCTGTGTGTGTGTTCTTTGGTGACTTACTTGTGTTATACTTTCCTCCTTTCCTATGTACCATTGTTATCTATCTCAAAAATGATTATGCTACTCCTATGCTGAAAAACCTTTAATAGGGTTACCATTGCCTCTATAAGTAAGGTTCAGAATTCTAAGGATGACATCCAAGACCTAAGTTGATGGACCCTAATTTAACCTTTCCAGCTGTATCTTTTACTACAGATTTCTCCTTAGCAACTCCATGTTCCAGGAAAACTGAAATGCTGTTTTTGAAATAAGTTCTATGCTTGTCTACCTCTGTGATTTTGTTTACTTTGCTCTTCTCACCTGGAATTTCTTCCTCCTCCAACCCCATCATGCCATATTTACTATTTGGAATTCTATTCATCCTTTGAGGTCCAGTTCCAATGTCATCCACTCAGTAAAACCTTCTTTGTTCACTCTCAGACAGAAATCTTCTCTCATCTCTCTAGTAGTTACTGTGTATGTTTCTTCATGTACTTATGGAAGTCTATCTGGTATTATAAGTATTTGCGTACATGTCTCTTTTCTCCACTTACTAGATTGTAAGCAGGTTGCAGTCAGGTACTGTGTTCTAGTCAATTTTATATTCCATGCAGTTCTTATCATAGTGTCCTGTATATAGTCAGGGCTCATTAAATAATTATTGAATTGAATTCAACTCAGTTTTTTGAATATGTATGACACCATGTTTATACAATGTGAATAAATGCTGCTGCTTTCTCTTTGCTTTCCTAATTGGCTTTTCTTCCCTCCTATATTGGTCTTCATTAGAATAGTAGTAGTAGTAGTAGTAGTA
The DNA here is from genome assembly GCF_019393635.1 of Dromiciops gliroides. Taxonomy (NCBI): domain Eukaryota; kingdom Metazoa; phylum Chordata; class Mammalia; order Microbiotheria; family Microbiotheriidae; genus Dromiciops; species Dromiciops gliroides. The sequence continues at coordinate 162,232,482 of NC_057865.1, read as the reverse complement.
GTAGTAGGCTTCCACCAGTCACGGATGACTATGGATCAGCGCCTTGAAAAGCCACAGGCCACAGTGTGGCTGTGCAGTCTGATACGGGAGCCCCAGCTTCTGAGTGACTTATAACTGGTAACTGCCGCATCCCGTGTTGTATCTACTCCATGAGGAGTAGCTGGAGTGTCCTCTCCAGGGTGCTGGCCTGGGCGGATCAATATGGAAAACAAGCTGTTGCCCATGCAGCAGGTTTTCCCTCTCCCCAACATTGGTGGATCCAAAGGAGAGGCAGAGCCAATACCGTTTGGCACCAGTGCCACCGCAGGAGTTGCCAGAGGCCTGAAAGGGGCTGAGGAATGACTCCTGAATGAGTGTCCTGCTGTACCTCTAATCCTAGATAGTTATTCTTTCCTATGAAACTGGCTTCTCTTCCAAGGTACCATCAGACTAGTAAAATCCAGATAATCATTTGCCAACATTTTCTGTTTATAGGGCTAGAATTAAGCTCCTTTGTACTTTGTAAGACCCCTGGAAATAGAAAAAAGGCACTCTGAGTTGGATTTATAAGAATTTGAAAAGGAATATTCTCACATTCCTGTTCCTAGTATCCTAGTGTAGCTACTATGGAATTAGTTATTTTAGCTACATAATTGAGGCATCATGACATAGTGAATAGAGACCTGGTCTCAGAGTCAGGAAGACCTGGGTTCAAGTTCCACTTCTTTTTTTTTAGGCAATGGGGGTTAAGTGACTTGCCCAGGGTCACACAGCTAGTAAGTGTCAAGTGTCTGAGGCCGGATTTGAACCCAGGTCCTCCTGAATCCAGGGCCGGTGCTTTAACCACTGCGCCATCTAGCTGCCCCCAAGTTCCACTTCTAATACAATACTGGCTGTGTGGTCCTGGGCAAACCATTTAACCTCTCAATGTTCTAGTCAACTAAGAGCATCACTTCAGAGAAAGCCACAGCCTATGATGATAATTTCCTCATCAGGAGTTTTCTAGGTCAATAGAATCACAGGTGCAGTCTTTATTCCTATCCCCTATACTGTAATTATGACTGTGAGTTTTTATTGGGTTTTTCAGCATTTACAGCATTGATATAAAGAAAGGAAGGTAATTGCCAGATTTGTTTCTAAAAAGATTTTTCTTAAAAGTTAACAATTCTACTAGCAGTGAATGAATGTACTTGTTTTTATGCAACTTTAACCAGCATTGATTTTAGTTGCTTTAATTACCATGTGCCAGTCATTGTGCTAAGGGCTTTATAAATATTATTCCTCTGATCCTTATAACTCTGGGAGATACATAATATCATCCTCTGGGTGAAACATAGTATTATCCTCATTCTAAAGTTGAAGATATCCAGGCAGATAGAAGCTTAGAAGAGGTTGGGGCAAGGCACAAATCTGGAGAAGGTAAATTTTATGTAAGAGAGTTTCTATTTATTCCATAAAACATCTAGCCCAGTTTTGATTTGATGTAGAGCAGTGATTCTGCAATGTTGTCTTAGGAATAGATGTTAATGGACCACCCACGGTGCCCTTGGATCAATGAAGGAAATGAATGCTGCCAATAAAACAGTCATTAGCTGTTCAGATTAATATTTAGACTAAAAAAGACTGATAATTATTAGAAAAGGAACAGGAGAGAAGAAATGCTTTTGTTCCCCCCCTCCCTGCCTTTTTTGCTGTAATTATAGCTCTGGTATACCTTGGTGCAGTTGCCCAAGATAGTGACAGTACTTTTGGTGAATAGCTCTTTGAAGGACTTTGTACTCCAACTTACACTTTTTCTGCTGAATCCATCCATCTGCCTTGGCTGTCCATTAACTCTATGTGATTGCCCCAAATTCTGATTTTCTTTTTTAGGTGTGAATGCCCTTTGGTACAAATAAAGCTTCTACTTATTTTTTCCCACATAGTATATAGAATGTAAGTTTCATTAGAGCAGGGGCTGTTTAATTTTTGTTATTGTATAATTAGGATAGAGCATGACCCTAGGGTCAGGAAGATTGGGGTTCAAAGTCCTACCTCTGACAGATAACTGGATGTATGATGCTGGGCAAATCAGGTAACCTCTTAGTTTCCAAGGAAACTCTCCAAGACTATAAGTTTGCTGCACAGCTGAAGGTCTACACTGATCGTGGTGGTGGTGGTGGTGGTGGTGGTGGGGCTCCTCCCTAAGAGTTCACTCCTTACAGGAAATCATAGAAATGGGCTCCCTAGTCACCATCCTCTTCCCAAGTCCTCAGTGCCTAGCACAGTGCCTTGTACATTTTAGGTACTTAATGAATGTGAATGCATTTTCAGTTTGTTTCTGGGATACTGCTCTTGTTCTTCATGAATTTTCAACTTTACCTTGACTCCTTGCCTGAAATTCTTGAATGTTCTTAATGTTCATTTTAATTCCATAAAGTTGATAAGAATTAGAGTCTAGGTAGCTCTTACAGTCATGTTGATTTTGTAGCTTCCTGGCAAAAGAAAGGAAGAGGAACTGCCTTGGGTGAGCAGGTTTGAGAAATAGAATGTTTCACTGGGAGTAGTTATATTTCCTTCAGGGAAAAATAGCTCTTTCACCAGTGGGTTGGAATGCTGTACTTGGTGTTAGAAAGATGTGAGTTCAAATTCTACCTCAGACACTTATTTTCTGCATGCCACTAAGCCAGTCATTTAGCCTCTCCTTGCCTCAGTTTCCTCATCTTTAAAATGAGGATAATAATGGCACTTGACCTCCCAGGGCTGTTGTGACAATCAAATGAGATAGCATATGTACAGCATTTTATAAACCTTACAATGCTGTATAAATATTAGCTATGATGAACAATGATTATCATTTTGTTTGGGACCTCGAGACAATTTACCACCTCTAAAATCTGAGGAATTCTGCCTTATCCTCAATTTTGCCATCCATTTAAAAGAAGGAAAAAAGGGTACTTTAATTTGGAGCCTAGAAAAGGTCTTAGAGGGTCAGCAATTAAGAACAGATGGATGTGATGACAGAGCCATTGTTATTGACCTTTATAAAGATCATGGAGGATGGGAGAGGAACCATAGGACTGCATAAGGACAAATGTCCTAATTTTCACAAAGATGAAATTATAGGCTAATGACCTGGACTTTTATTCCTGGACATATTATAGAATGTGCTTTTAAAAGGATTTTTAATGAACATCTAAAAAAGGGAATGGTGATTGCTAAGAGCCAGCATGTCTCCATCAAGAGCAGGTCACACCAGACTAACCTTGTTTCCTTTTTTGGACTTGCTTATCGGTTAAGGAGAATGCCAAAGGCATGATTTACTGAAATTTTGACATATCATTTGACAGTTATTTTTTAGATGAATATTCTTTATCCATTTGCAGCTATTGAAAACCTCCATATCCTTTAAGATAGATGGATGTGGGCAGGACAGTAGGATGGCTAGGCACATTTGGAATTATTTGAATGACTGGACACGAAGAGTAGTCATTAGCAGGTCTATGTTAACTTGGAGTGCCTTTCTTTCTCTTTCATTCATTCATTCATTCTTTCATTCTTTCTTTCTTTTTGAGGGACAGTGAAGATTAAGTGACTTGCCCAGGGTCACACAGCTAGTGAGTGTAAAGTGTCTGAGGCTGGATTTGAACTCAGGTCCTCCTGAATCCAGGGCCAATGCTTTATCCACTGTGCCACCTAACTGCCTCTGGAGTGCTTTTCTTTATTTGTAAAATGTAGGAACTGGATTGGTTGTACCCTAAAGCCTCTTCTAGCCTTGAATTCTATAATCTTAAGACCACTGACACTGGAAGTCAAACAGAGGATGGGGACCACTATGTTGAGGGAACTAGAGTCCATGCTGTACAAAGATCCATTGAAGGAATTGGGGCTGTTTGGCTAGGAGAAGAGAAGACTTAGGGAGAAATACAGTACCTATTTTGAAGCCTTTAAAAGCCTGTCACCTAGAAGGGAGACTAGATTTTTTCTTTCTGCTCCCAGAAGGATGTACTAAACATAGCGGGTAGAAGTTTCAGACAGTTGGATTTTCATTTGATATAAAGAAAACCTTCCTAACAGTAATAGCTACCCCAAAGTAGAATGGGCTGCTCTGGGACATAGTTGGAGGTCTCTCAATCACTGGCAGTTTTCATGTGTAAGCTGGGTGACTACTTTTTTGGGGGCAGGGCAATGAGGGTTAAGTGACTTGCCCAGGGTCACACAGCTAGTAAGTGTAAAGTGTCTGAGGCTAGATTTGAACTCAGGTCCTCCTGAATCCAGGGCCAATGCTTTATCCACTGTGCCACCTAGCTGCCTCTGGAGTGCTTTTCTTTATTTGTAAAATGTAGGAACTGGATTGGTTGTACCCTAAAGCCTCTTCTAGCCTTGAATTCTATAATCTTAAGACCACTGACACTGGAAGTCAAACAGAGGATGGGGACCACTATGTTGAGGGAACTAGAGTCCATGCTGTACAAAGATCCATTGAAGGAATTGGGGCTGTTTGGCTAGGAGAAGAGAAGACTTAGGGAGAAATACAGTACCTATTTTGAAGCCTTTAAAAGCCTGTCACCTAGAAGGGAGACTAGATTTTTTCTTTCTGCTCCCAGAAGGATGTACTAAACATAGCGGGTAGAAGTTTCAGACAGTTGGATTTTCATTTGATATAAAGAAAACCTTCCTAACAGTAATAGCTACCCCAAAGTAGAATGGGCTGCTCTGGGACATAGTTGGAGGTCTCTCAATCACTGGCAGTTTTCATGTGTAAGCTGGGTGACTACTTTTTTGGGGGCAGGGCAATGAGGGTTAAGTGACTTGCCCAGGGTCACACAGCTAGTAAGTGTAAAGTGTCTGAGGCTAGATTTGAACTCAGGTCCTCCTGAATCCAGGGCCGGTGCTTTATCCACTGTGCCACCTAACTGCCCCCTGGGTGACTACTTATTGAGCATTTTGTGAGGGGGATTCTTCTCCAGATGTGATTTGAACTTGTTCATACTTTGTTTTTGAAGTCTATGCAGGCAGCGTTCTATTGTTACCTTGTACAAATTTGCTTACCTTTTCTCAGCTTTTGGTTTTTGAATGACAACTGTGGATAATGGCTTATTTGGCAGATTCTTCATGAGCACCTCATCTGGTAAATTCTTTTAGACCATCCTCCATAGAATACATAAGCTGAAATATTGCAATTTTCTCTGGAGAAACTGAGGTACAACATTGTGGCAACTGCCATGCTAAGTATTTGGACCAAGGAAAGGCCTCCAAACCAAGCCAAGAGCAACAGTTAGTTTTCTTTCCTCTCATCCCTGAGGTTTATCTGTCTTCCCATTATGGGAGAAATTCTGAGTGTATTTATCAAAGTATTTTGTAAATTGTGTAAATTGTTGTTATCATGCCCTTGCCATTGCTGCACGTTATCTTTGCAGACAGTGCGTCTGAACTGGAATGACACTGACACTATTTCTGATACTGTCTTCCAATCTAGTAACAATTTATTTGTTTCCTCTCATCCTTGCTCATCCTGATTAGCTCAAATTAAATATGAGTTTCAAGGATTCTTGTTAGAAAACTGGCACGAATGTGAAAAGAGAAAGCACCCAGAGATTTGCTTTGAAATTGCCTCCTCTTGGGAAGAAGAATTTTATGTTTATATGGGTATATTAAAATTGGTAGTGAGATGATGATATTTAGACTTATCATTTAGAGAGTATAAATCTATTGTTTAGTCTAGACAATATGTCTGAGAGCCAATTTTGCTACCATATATAAAGGGAGAAAGTAATTTACGGAAACTTGAAATACTTTTGACCTCACATTGCTTTATTAATATTCTGAAAGCTTTTTATAGCTAGACACCTTTTTATTTGGATCTAGAAGGACTTTTTAAAGATAGAGCTTCTAACAGGGGCAGTGTGGAGCAGTGGAAAGCACACTCAGGAGCAGAACCCACAAAAGAACAGGCTGAGATAATTTTCCAGGCAAAGATGGCTTAGAGGGTCAGCAGGAGGAGGTCGCTGTGCCAGGGTAGGAGTGGAGCCCAACCCCACAGTCATGCTGACACAGATCCAGTCCCAGGCAGGTCTTGTCAGAGAAAGAGACCCCCAGAGCCTCTGAAATCAGCTGCAGCACCAGCATCTTCTGGAACTAAGCTCATGGTCTGGAGAGAGGGCTGAGCAGTTGGCCAGGGGGAGATAACAGGGGTCTCTGCTGGTGCTGAGGCAGAACTTGGTATTTCATCCCTGCTGGGAACCAGGAAGTAGGCTTGAGTGGCAGTAGCCCAGGTTGGGCAGGAACATAGGTTCATTGGAGCTAACAACCATAGCACACACAGTTTTGCTGCCTGGTTAATTAGTAAGTTGGCCTGAAGTTATCTGTGGAACAGAGTATAGGCCAGGCAAGTGAAGAACCTGTCCCTCCTTAAATAGTACCACTTGGGACCCCCTGAAGCTTTGGAAAGTGCAGCCTGGAAATAGTGCCTCAATTTAAGAAGGAGTTAAAAATCAAGTAAAAGATAGGCAGGATGAGCAGACAGAGAAAGATGTGGACCATAGAAAGTTTCTTTAGTGACAAAGAAGATGAAGGTATGTCCTCAGAAGAAGATAGCAATGTCAGGGCTCCTATATCCAAAGCTTCCAAGAAAAATATGAATTGGTCTCAGGCCATAGAAGTGCTCAAAAAGGACTTTGAAGGTAAAGTAAGAGAGGTAGAGGAAAAAATGGAAAGAGAAATGAGAGTGATGCAGGAGGGTCATGGAAAAAAAGCCAACAGTTTGAAAAGCCAAATTGACCAAATGGAAAAAGAGGTCCAAAAACTCTGAAGAAAACCATTGCTTAAAAATTAGCATTGAGCAAATAGGAGCTAATGACTTTATGAGAAATCAAAGCACAATAAAGGAAAGCACACTCAGGAGACAGAGAATCTGGATGCCAATCCTTGCTCTCACTTCCTACCCAGGAGACCTTGGGTGCTGCTTAGTCTACTTAAAACAAACTGAAGTCACTTAACCTCCTTGGGCCCTCTGTTTCTTTATGTGTAAAATAATGGGGTTGGAGTAAGTGACCTCTGTGGCATTATGCAGCTCTAAACTTATGATCTTATAAAAGCTAGATTTTTTAAAGCTGAGGACATGGTAGAATTTACATGATATCCTAAAACTTAATGAGTTTACAGGAGAAGAGTCACTAGATATGTAAATCTTTTTCTCTTTGTAGTTTGAAGTTTTAATAGGTTACCTTAAGTGGGAACTTCACCTAACTGCTTTTAATAGCAAATGTCCTACTTGTTAGCCAGATAGTACAACAGATATACAACAACTTTAAATAACAACCACCGCCACCACCTAACATATCAGAATGGTAAAGTAGCTAGGGTTTATTTTTAGAGGTGGGAACTTCTTCTAGCCAAAGGATCAGGAGATGTAGTCTGCATTTTGCACGTACTGCATAGATCTTAGTGTAGGCCCGTCTTTTACCTTCGTTTGGCTTATATAATACCTAAGTGTGCCATACAAGTACACATGATTAAAAAAAAAAACACCAGGGAAGAAGTTATGAAGGAGAGCAATGATGACAAAAATAAATAATACATTATTACTTTAATAGAGAGAAATGGAAAAGATTTATATTAACCAAACCAAACCAACCTTTCACAGTAAAATACATTTTTCCTGTTAAATACAGATCCTGTTTTAAAAAAATGTTCAAGGTAAATAAATAGTTCCTAATATAGTAATTTTGTATAATTATTTTCCAGCATATACGTATGAAATTTTTTCCTTTTAAAGAGATCTTTTTTTTTTAGAAGTGCTGCCTATATTCATATGTGGCTAAAATTTGGCTCAATACAATACATAGAAGCAGAATTTTAGAGCCAGAAGGGACCTTATTAGTGTGTGTCATTGATCTTTAATTTACTCCACATTTAAAATGGATATTGGATTTTCCCTCTCTGCCTCCCTTCCAAGGCTAAATTGTAACTACAACAAAAATCTCATTAAATCAGGTTCTACTAATTTACAATTCATGATATTTTAGAAGCTTGGTGCACCAAATTAAAAAAAGAATTGCTAAATAGATGAATAAGGTAAAAAAGTGTCACAGGGCTATTTAGCCTACTTAAAGCAAACTGCTTTTTTTCAATGAAATTTTCACTGAAACCAACAGTTATTTTATTAAACTTTTACAATGTTCACTTGAAAACCTTTAGTAGTATTGGTCTGTGTATAAATAACAAATGTGTCAATTAATAATGCTTCTTATATGTCCATCAGAATACATCTAATTAATTAATTAATTAAACTCTAATTAAGATTTACAGTTGGAAGGGACCCTGGAGATAATCTAATTTAACCTTCTTATATGCAATTAGGTGCTGTAGTGTATAGAACATTGTATCTGGAGTCAGGAAGTTGTTGTTTTTGAGTCATTCATTCATTTCCCAATCTTCATGACCCCTTGGACATCAATGCTGTCCATGGTGTTTTCTTGGCAAAGATATTGGACTAGATTGCCATTTCCTTCTCCAGTGGATTAAGACAAATGGAGAGTAAGCAACTTGCTCAGGGTTACACAGCTTGTAACTAACCAGGACAGGACTTGAATTCATGTCTTCCTTACTTGAGGCCCAGTGCTCTATCCACTGAGCCACTTAGCTCCCTCCTGGAGTCAGGAAGACTCGAGTTCAAATCCTGTCTCAGTGTGATTGGTGGTAAAAGAAAGAAAGAAAGGAAGAAAGGAAGAAAGAGAAAGAAAGAAGGAAGGAAAGAAAGAGAGAAAGAAAGTGTGATCTTTGACAAGTCATTTGACTTTTGTCTGCCTTAGTTTCCTCATTATAAAACAGGGATAATAATAGCAGCTACCTCCATGGGTTGTTGTTATGATCAAATGAGTTGATATTTGAAAAGTGCTTTGCAAATCTTAAGGTGCTAAATAAATGCTAGCCATTATAATTATTTTATACTAGTTTGTTTCTCACATGCTCACTTGGCTATATACTATGTATAAGTTAAATTGTACAGCATGAGATGGAAATAGGATAGGAAAGAAATGATGAGGAGGTATGAAGGGTGGTCAGGCATGCTATAGCCTCTCCCATCCTCCAAACTCCCAATCCTCATTTTTTTTCTTTTCTTCTTCTTCTTCTTCTTCTTCTTCTTCTTCTTCTTCTTCTTCTTCTTCTTCTTCTTCTTCTTTTTTGTGGGGCAATGAGGGTTAAGTGACTTGCTCAGGGTCACACAGCTAGTAAGTGTCAAGTTTCTAAGGCCGGATTTGAACTCGGGTCCTCCTGAATCCAGGGCCCATGGTTTATCCACTGTGCCACTTAGCCGCTCCACCCAATACCCTTTGTACATAGTAAATCCTCAGTGCAGCCTTTAGTACTTAGAACACAGATATATACCCAATTCCCCTTCCTATTTGTCCAGAGCTGAAAATGTGGATATTGTAAGCGGCTGCTTCTGGCTTTGTCAGTCTCAGGGCAATCAGGGCTCTCATGATTAGCTTCTAGACAGTCACTGGAGGTGAATTCAAAGGCATCAGTTTGTCCATGTTAACAACAAATGAGGTCAAAAGATTCAAAGATAGAGTAGGCATCCTAGGTTTGGCACAGTTCATTTTCCTCACTATTGTAGCAGCACAGGAAGGATAATCTCCTTATTTTATAAATGAAGAGAAGTGAAGTGACTTAGCACTAGCGAGTGCCCTAGTAGTAGGGTCTAAATTAGAATCCAGGCTGACTCTAAATTCAGTATTCATTCTACTTTACCATTCTTATTCCTGTGTTAGTCTAGGGACTAATAATTGATAAAATTAATAATATATATTAATAATAAAATAATAAAAATACATTTATTTTTTAAAAGTGGGACAGTGTGGTATACAAGATAGAGAATTCTCCTCAGAGGCAGGAAGTCCTTAGTTTAAACCCTACTTCTGAGATATACTGGATCTATGACCTTAAGTAACTCTCTAAGACTGTCAAATCTTAATTGATGATCTGTATTGGTATAAATAGTTTCCTCACAAGGGAGTTCCCCCATTAGGGTTCATGACTGAACATGTTTGGCCCAAACCAATCTTTTTCAAAATATCCTATGATTCAGATTATTTCATGTCATTCTATATACAACTCCAGAAGATCCAAAACAGAACTCATCATTTCTCCCAAATCCATCTGTGCTACCAATCTCATTTCTGTTGCTGCTACCATTCTTCTAATCACTTAGAAACGAGCTGAGAGTCATCTTCCACTCTTCCTTCACCTTTACATCCCCAAATCCCATCAGTTGCTAAATTTTGTCAACTCCATCTCGAAAACATCTCTTGAATCTGCATTGTTTTCTCCACTCACACAATGGTTACCCTAATTTGAGTCTTCATTCCCTCTTGACTGGACTATTCCAATGTGACTTCCTAATTGGACCTGCAGCTTCCATTTTTCTTTTCTTTACAGAGTCCTGCCAAAATAATCTTTCTAAGACACATGTATGAACACGTCATTCCTTTGAAATTCAATAAGTTTCAGCAGTTCTTTATTGCTTTTATAATAAGATACACACTCTTTAGCTTGGCATTTAAAGCCCTTCACAATTAGGGTCCAGCCTATGAATCTAGACTTATTTGATATTTTTCCTTTTCATGTACTTTCCATTCCAGCCAAACCAACCTACTTGCTGTTCCTAGAACTAGACATTCCATTTTTCCATGCTTTTGTTTGAGCTGTGCCCCCCCCCCCAATGCTTGGAATGTATTCCCTGCTTACCCCTACTTCTTAGAATCCCTCTCTTCCTTAGAGTCTCAGTTAATGCATTACCTTCTTCTTTTTTTTTTTTTGGCGGGGGGCAATGAGGGTTAAGTGACTTGCCCAAGGTCACACAGCTAGTAAGTGTCAAGTGTCTGATGCTGGACTTGAACTCAGAACCTCCTGAATCCAGGGCCGGTGCTTTATCCACTGCGCCACCTAGCTGTCCCCCCAATGCATTACCTTCTACATGAAATCTTTCTTCACTGTCTTAATCTGGTATGGTTTCCCCAAATGATCTTGTATTTAATTTTCTGTTTATTTGTTTGAATCCCTAAATTGGATATAAGTTCCCTGAAGTCAGGGACTATTTTCTTTTTTTCTCTAATTACATATAAAAACAATTTTAATATTCTTTTTTTTGAAATTTTGAATTTCAAATTCTTTCCCTCCCTCCTCTGATCCCCTCTCTGAGAAGGCAAGCAACTTAACATAGGTTATACATGTGTAGTCATGCAAAACACATTTCCATGTAAGTCATGCTATGAAAGAAAACAGAAAAATCCGAAGAAAAAATAAAGTAAAGAAAAAGTATTTTTGATCTGTATTCAAGCTCTACCAGTTCTTTTTCTGGAGATGGATAGCACCTTTCATCACAAGTCCTTCAGAATTGTCTTGGATCATTGTATTACTGAGAAGAGCTAAGTCAATCACAGTTGATCATCACATAATGTTGCTGTTACTGTGTACAATGTTCTCCTGCTTCTGTTCATTTCACTTTACATCAGTTCATGTAAGTCTTTCCTATTTTCCATTTCTTTTTATCTCTGGTGCTTATCATAGCATCTTGTGCATAGTAAGTACTTAAAATATGTTTGTCAAAAGAAATTGAATAGAACATTTATCTCATACTGTCTTGTATTGTGATTATTTGTGGAGAAGTTATCTGTTCTACTCACTGTGCACAGACAGTACCCATGCCACTCCATCTTCTCCAGCATGGAATCCTTCACATTACCAGGAATACAGTAGGTACTTAACAAATGATAAATGAATTGGTTTAGATGTGCCTTTCTCTTAAAGTATTCTGAATTAACAGATACTTTTAAAATCATCTTATTTTACATTTATAAAATAATCCCAATCCAGAATATTCTTCATGGTTTCCTTACATGATCTGCATTACTAAAATGGCATTGATTTTTTTCTGGATTACTCCAATGGAGGTAAAACTGCATTTTTGGAAATTCAAAAATGGTTCTAACCTGAGAAATGGATCCATATGTTTAGCATCCTACTTCTTAAGCTGACATAACAAAGCTCTTCTTGGGTTGCCACATGTCTCTGGAACCCTTCTGTTTCTCATATTTGATGTGCCGGTTTGAGTCTGTATTTATCTACAGCTCAAGGTCTCTATTCCAATGCATATTTATATTAAATCTGACCAAATGATACATGAAATTAAAACTAAAAGGCATTTAATTAAAACAGAGTAATAGGGTAACATGGAATTAAATCAGGTACTGTGCATTCTTAGCACCCATATCAAATGGCTACAAACTCCTGACTTGTTTATTTACCTCTCAGTCTCTGTAGTAAATTCTAGGGAGGACTGTAAATTTCTCAGGAACCAGAGTAGAATTTTCCATTTCACTCCTCATTTTTGCTCAATTATGAAGGGAACCAATCCAACCAAAGTTTGTGCTTGGTGATGCTGCCATGATGTGCTGCTCATGCACAACCTTCTGGGTGGTGTACCACTTAGGGAATTTCCCCTTCTCAGTGAGGTTTTCTCAGTCCAAAGCATTATGGGAACATGGAGTCCACAAAGCAGTGTGATTAAACTTGACAGTGGGTTTGCAAAGTAAAATCCCCTACTGAGTACTCACGCCCATGGCACTAGCTCCTTCAAATATTACTTCTTTGCCAGTGCAGAACATTTTTATACCTGTCCAAGCCCCCTCACATGCTTGATTCATGTATATACATGAATAGTCTTATGAAATGTACACCAAATATATATCTTCATACTATATATTTGCATGTGTGTGTATGTATACAAACACTTTATGTATACGTATATAAACATATGTATTATGTATGCATGAATGCATGCATGGGTGTGGGGGGGGCAGCTAGATGGTGTAATTGATACAATACCAGGCCTAGAGTCAGGAACATCTGAGTTTAAATCCAGCCACAGACATTTACTAACTGTGTGACCTTGAACAAGTCACTTAACCCTCACTGGAGGAGGACAGGATAAGGACCTATTGGAGAAGGAAATGGCAAACCACTCCAATATCTTTGCTAACAAAACCCCATGGACAAGTCCATGGGATCACAAAGAGTTGGACACAACTGAATGACTGAACAACAACAAAAAATATATATCCATTCAATAATGCGTTATGTTGCAGGTGATTAAATGCATGAAATTCCTATATTTTCTACATTTCTGGCATACATTGTTCCTACATTTAGGTGAGTGGGTGAGTGGAATTAATCAGGACTGTTCTTTTCCAATCAGTCAGCTAAGATGTCACCTTGGTTAGAACAGAGCTTACTGAATTGGTTCACTTTCTTCTCTTCTTTTTCTTCCTCCCTTTTTTTTCTACTCCCATACCTTCCCTCATAGACCAGCCACAAAATCAGGCCCTTATCTTGGATACCTGTCTTATAATATTTCTGCTCTCTGGAAAAGAAGCTAAAATTTTAGTTTTTTCCTTCCCACTGTCACTGAACCTTTTTTATGTGGGATAGTGTGGTGGCAAGAACACAGGTTTTGAACCTAGCTATATGACCCTGAACAAGATTCTTCAGTTACAAAGTAGGATCAGTAATATGTATACTAGCTATTTCATGGAGGTTATTATTAGGAAAATACAATGTAAAGCTTAAAGTACTATGTAAATACGGATTGTGTATGTTTGAAAGTTTAGCAATTTTCTGTCCTGGACTAAAATTTATATTATGGAGGAAAATCATTAACATGGCCCCTGTTAAAGTGGAAAAAAAAATCCATGATTGTATTCTAGGGTTTGAGTCCATATTTTATAGGTGGCAGTTTTCCCAGGCTTATTATTTTTAGTATCTGTGACTACCCATGGTGAGGGCACAATTGTAATTAATTCTTTGGCTAATGATGGCCTTAACACATGTGCCTATAAAACCCTTCACCTAAATGCCTTGATGCCCACAGATATGTAACTGTGACAGAACGTGGGGTGTGCAGATGTTTTTCCTCACAAATACCCTGGAGCTGAGAGAGAATAATGGAAGGTGACAAAGCAGGCAGGTTGGCAGGCAGGCTCTAAGGAGGATGATTCAAGGCAATAAAGAAATTCATCTTGTGCTTCCTTGTGTATAACTGGTGTCAAGGATGCTCAGAGCTTGTGGCGGAAGCTACAAGGGTAGTATATGGAATGTGGATGTGCACTGAATTATTATGGAACCCTTTTGATAAGGACAAAGCAAAGTACTGTATGTAATTGAAAAACAGAAATGTTGATTTCTACTTTTATTTATTTATTTATTGGCCAGGTCTGGGACATTGTTTCTTTCTTCCATTCTCTCTCGCATGAATGGCTCCTGGTGTTTCAACATGTAGTCATACTGCATTCACTTTAGTCACATGTATACCCTCCCTCCTCTTTCTTCCCCTCCCATTCCACAAAAAAGTGCATCTGTTACCATATCCATTATTTATCTGTGAGAAACAGTTTTACTTAATTATCTTTTCTGTTGCTGGAGGCTGGGCTCAGTTCTCTCCCCTTTGAAAGGGTAATGTGCCTCTGTGCTGGTTAATACGTTTTAATTAGTCAGATCTGGCAGAGTCAGCCTGTCTCACTTGTCATCTTCAAAGGGAGGGAAGAGGAGAGAGCATGAATGATTCTCAGTATGGATGAGCTTAAACCCATGACACAATGAAATGGGTCCTTTCCATAGTCTTATTATCTTTTCTTTTTTACTGGTGTGGGTAGAAAGTTTAATCTTTTTGTCACATGCTCTCCCTGGTGACTGCCTTGTTGGGGCTATTGGGGCACATCTATGGACAAGAGGAGTACTTCCATGACTAACAATTCAAAGCTCAGGAATCCTCTCTGAGAAAAGGGACAAGGAGGACCATTATTAGATATAGTGTACCACAACTGAATGTGACAGGGTCAGTAATTTAGTGGTCATGAACTTCTATACCATCCTGTCTTTGCCTAGGTATATCATCAAGGCTGTGATTTCTATCAACTCTGTTTCCCCACGTGTACAATGTACAACAAAGCAAAAAGAAGTAGCCAATCAAAAAGAAACAACCCAGGCCTCCTTTAAATGCAGTTGTTATTATTATTTTGCAGTTGCAAATTCTCCAAATGCAGTAATGTGATCTTTCTTTTGTAGCTGGTAAAACTCTAGATTGGAATGTGAAGCCTATGACTAAGGCTCACATTTAATTGCTAATTCCATACACTATGAAAGCTTATTGTTGGCACTCAACTGAGGCTAATAACAGAAGCAGAATAATGAAAATATTAGCAGTAAAATAAATGGCTTGCCCAGAGCTCTACTGCAAGTCAGTGACGTTATAGCAATGACTCAGTTGGAGAGCCTGCGCCAATGAATATGTCCAGTCATTACTTTTCTAGACATCCATCTGGCCTCTCTGGCTAGCACTCTGTTTATGTACTGCTTTTATATTTTGCAGGGGGGGGGGCAGTGCGTGGAGAAACAAACAACACCAATTGTTGTTATTCCTTTTTTTTCTGGGCAAAACTCGACAATAAAAACAGTAACTGATTGGAGAAGAGATTCAAGAAAATAATTTATTGAAAGATTCTAATGAATTTAGACAAGATGACCCTATAAGGGAAGATTTTGCTATAAGTGCATGGACATACCACATGCCCTCTAGCATGGTAAGCATGGTGTGGTTATATTGGGGGTTCATTAGCCTCTCCATCTCACAATATACCTATACTCATTTATTCTTGTAAAAAAACTGGTTGGCAACTATCAGAAAATTCTGCTCTCATTGATAAATAAGTGACCTGGGGGCAAGTGACCCAGGAGAAACAGTGGGGCCACAATGGATGAGAGCTAGCCTCAGAGTCAGGATGACTTGACTGATGGTCATCAGGAGATGACCTCTGATTGTAACCTGGGATTACAATCTGTTTCTAACATATACTGGCTATGTGTGATCCAGCTTCAGAACCTTAGGATATTCTCTAAGATTACAAATTGCCCCATAGTTGCTGATCTGCATTGGTAGAGGGAGTTTCATCACTAAGGATGTTCTTTATATGAATGAAAACAAAGATCCAGATCAATCATTCAATTAATGAATACTTATTAACCAACTACTGTGTAAGGAGGACCTGCATTCAAATGTGGCCTCAGGCACTTCTAGCTGGGTGACCCTGGGCAAGCCATTTAACAGTGTTTGCCTCAGTTTTCTCCTCTGTAAAATGAGCTGGAGAAGGAAATGGCAAACCACCACTATCTCTGCCAAGAAAACTCCAAATGATGTCTGGAAGAGTAATGACTGAAATGACTGAACAACAACTGCCACAGCCACAACTACAACCACCACCACCACCACCCACCATGCACCACCCAACAACCACCAACCACCACAACAACCAACCACAACAACAATAACTAACAACCACACCAAGTGCTGTGCAAGGAACTAGACATAGAAAAAGAAAAAAAATGAGAGCAATTGCTGTCCTTAAGGAGATACCAAAAAAACAAAGAAATCCATGCTGAGCAGTGTGATTGCCTGTGGGAATTTCAGTTAAATTTCCTATTTGGATCTGGGATTTTCAAAGTGACCTTTTGAATTTCATAGGGATAGCCAGTGCTTTTTCTCTCTCTACTGTAGGACAGATAATAAGACTGTATTTGTTTGATTTCCACCCAGTTCAATTCAGTGTCTTCTGTTTGGCTCTGTGTTGGCCTGTGATGTATCGTAACTATATAGTATAGTGATGTTGCCTTAGATGTGAAGTTTCTCTGGATCAGATTCACACTGGAATAATTTAGCAATAATAACCTTATCATGTAGAAAAGATGGACCCTTCTTTGTATGGTAACAGTGAATCTTTATTGTTTGAGATGATTTAATTCTTTCATAGAGCAGAAGGGTTCACTAGGAGGATATTGATCAGTGCCTTGCAGGCCCTAATGAAAATGTGCTCCTAAAACTCTAAGGAAAGCTGATTAGCAGGTGACAAAGCTGGCCAGAGACCTCTTATCTCCTGATTCTCAGGGCTGTGCTTTTGTTAAAAAAAATTATACTACCTGACCCACCCCTGGATATGTGATCTTAGAAAAGTTACTCAAGGTTTTGAGATCTCAGTTTCCTTATTTGTAAACTGAGGGGGTTGGATAAGACCTAATTTACAGGATTGTTGTGAGGATCAAATTAGACAACATATGAAACTATAATTGTAAATGGACCCATGATTTCTTTGATACAGGGAATACCTGAATGAGGAGACTCACTCTTGATTCAGGTAGACATTTTTGCAATTTATAAGTTGTAAAGCCTGTGGTGTCAAACTCAAAGAGAAATAGGGATTCTAAGCAGTATATAAGAATCAGTGAGTGAACTTAGAAAATCACTAATTACCATTATCTGTGTTGTATTTTCAAATTTTATTTTGTTAAATATTTTCCAGTTAAGATAGTTTGGGGAGAGGTAGTTCACATGAAGGAAACAAGAAAAAAGCTTATAGAGGAG
This sequence comes from Dromiciops gliroides, assembly GCF_019393635.1. Classification (NCBI taxonomy): domain Eukaryota; kingdom Metazoa; phylum Chordata; class Mammalia; order Microbiotheria; family Microbiotheriidae; genus Dromiciops; species Dromiciops gliroides. The sequence goes on along the minus strand of NC_057865.1, from coordinate 162,215,051 downwards.
AGGGGAAGAGGGGAAAGGAGTTGGGAAGTGAACCTTAATATCATCAGAATTGGCTCAAAGAGGGAATAACATACATACTCAAGTAGGTATAGTAATATATTTTTGCCCTGAGGGAGGGGAGGGAGATAAGGGGTGGGGGGGGGGGGAGAAGAGGGGAAAGATTGAAGGGCAGATTGGGGGAGAGAGCAGTAAAAAGCAAAACACTTTCGAATAACTTGAAGATGTTCTGCATTACTGCACAAGTATGACATTGAATTGCTTGATTTCATAGGGAGGGTTGAGGAGGGAGGGAGGAAGAAAAATTTAGAAATTAGCTCAAAGACCCTAATCTCATCAGAGTGAGCTCAAGGAGGGAATAACATTCACACCCAATTGGGAGGAGTAATCTATTTAACCCTACAGGAAAGTAGGAGGGGAAGAGGATAAGGAGGGAAGGGTGAAAAAAGGGAGTGCAGAGCAGGGGAGGGGACAGTCAGAAGTAAAACACTTTTGAGGAGGAATAGGTTAAAAGAAGATAGAAAATAGAGTAAATATCATTGGAAGGGAATAGGATGGAGGGAAATAGTTATGATGATTGACTATAATGGCAAAATGTATGGTACCTCTTTTGCTGGGCTATTTTGAAGAAAATTCTTTATCAAGTTTACAGTACTATATACAGGTTATGATGAACAAGATACAATCAGAAAAAACCTGGAAAGACCTACATGAACTGAAGCAGAATGAAATATACTGTATATAAAATAACAGCAATAGTGAAAGATGATTTGCTGGGAAGCATGTGGTTATTTTCAGCAGGGCAATAATCCAATATAACCCTGAAGGACTTATGAAAATTGCAATACATCTACAGAGAAAGAACTGATAGTATCTGAAAACAGATGGAAACAAATTAAAAAATTTTTTTTTTGTTTTTGACAATTCCTTAATTTGAAGTTTTGGTTTTTGACTGTTTTCTCTCACAACCTAGCTAATCTGGGAAAAAAACCCACATAAAGGACATTGGACTTGGAAAAAAATATTTCCCAGTTAGATTTTAATCTGGTTTCTATATCTGCCAGTGGGCACCCAGATGTTAAGTAATTTGCTTAGTCACACAGGCATTAAGTGTCTGAGGTGGTATTTGAACCCTAGTCTTTTTAAACTATTTACTCTGTTAACTCTAAATATATATAAAAAATTTTGCAAATCTTAAAGTGTTATGTAAATGCAAGATAGATTAGTATAATGAAAGGATCATAGATTTAGAGCTGGATAAGACCTTTGATATCATTTAGTTAAACATGTATTTTAAGGTACCTGAGACTTGTCTTTAGGATCCTTTTAAATGATAGCATCCTATGATTCTAGAAGCTGGTTGAATGATGGATTTCTTTATTAATCAATAAGCATTTATTAAGCATTATAATTGAAACTTTGTAATTTCTCCAATATCTGTGTATACTAACAAGCACAGTTAATTCCTTATGGGCAGGGACTCTATCTTATTTATCTTTGAAAAACACTAATGCATAGGAAGGAAACAAGAATTCATCAAGCACTTCCTATGTACTAGGTACTTTGCTAAGTGTTTTTACAAATATTATCTCATTTTATCCTCACAAGAACTCTGAGAGGAAGGAAGCTGCTATCATTATTATACACATTTTACAGAAGAGGAAACTGAGGCAAACAGATGTTAAGTGATTTGTCCAGGGTCTCATAGTGTGACAAGAAAGATCAATAATCAATTCCTTGAGTGCTTTGCTTTGCTAATCATTTAGACAGATAAAGGAATATAGTAGCAGGTTAAAAAAGAGCAACCCATGTAAGTGAAGGTAAGATGTAGTCCCAGGTGAACACCTGTGTTAGTTAACCTTAGAAGTGTAACTAAATAATTATAAAGTATGTGACCATAATAATCATACCTATATACTAATCTTCATATTAAAATGAAGTAAGAAATCCTTGTAAAGTGCTAAGTGAGGCATCAAAGGGCTAATTGGGACATCATGGAAAGAACAAAGTTAAGATGTCATAAAGTTAGAACATAAAGACACACAAAATATAATTTTGTGCCATACATGAATCAGCTTCTAGAGGACTTTGTTGCACCAAACATGAATCAAGAGACTATGAACAACTGAATTTTGTATCTTGGCATCCCAAATTGTATTGGGTAGACTGTAGACCCCCACCTTTGTTTCTCTTAATAAGGTTGAATTTTTTCCCCCCTAGAAAGTCTGCCCAGTTTCTTTGTTAGGAAGTGGCTGATGCTAGATTTGAATTCAGGTCTTCCTGACTCCAAGTCTAGTGTTCTATCCATTGTGCTAGCAGCTAACAAGAGACCCCTGAGTTCAAATCCTAAACCTTACTTTTCTTATTTGTTGGATAGGGATAATAAGGTTGCACTACAGAGTTTACAGGGTTTGTGTGAACTTTAAAGACATATTAATTTCAGTAATTGTGGGGAAATGTTAAATACTGTATAAATGTGAGCTGTTAATTGGCACCTCTGTTTCTAGAACAGTGCTTTGTAACTCTGTAAACTCTGAATACATGTCTGTTGGGTGAATAAAGGATGATAAAAGCTGGTTCGGTTGTTTGTATTAATTGTGTTTCATATGTCTAATAAGCAGATGAAAAAAAGAAGAGACCCAGACTGTATGATTATGGAGACTGACCCAGTTTTTTGCTGAGATCTGAAGAACCTGTTTTTATAGCCTCAGAATTAATTTGCATATTTTATTAATCAGGATGATAATTGATAGAATATTTCATTTAATAATATTTGCTTAGTGTAATTCTGGTGAATTTACTGCTATGGGTGAACATTTTTCATTCTTACTATTTTCCCTTTAGAATTATGTTGGGGAGGTTTCTTTGTACCTCCCGGATGGTGTGATGTACATGATTTTAGAAATTAAAACAAGACTGTACTGCCAACAAAAGCTGAGATATTGAAAACTGAATGCTGTGCATGAGTCATGAAGGATGAAGTGGAAGCACTGTGGTGCAGCCAGAGTCATTGTGGTGTAGTGGAAATAACACCAAATGAAGTCAAAATATATGTATTCAAACCATGGCTCTGTCACTGGCTTATTGTATGACCTTGATCAAGTCGCTTATCCCTCTTTGGGCTTAGAATTCAAGTTTTGCATCTGTAAAATGAAATTTTAGATCAGATGATCCCTAAAATAATGCTTAGTTCAGGCATTTAGTGATTCTACAATGGCAGATGGTTTTCAGTGGATACTTGGGGACACAGGGAAGAATGTAGAGCACAAACCCAGTCTGTATTCATCTCTCTCTCTCTCTCTCTCTCTCTCTCTCTTTTTTTGGGTGAGGCAACTGGGGTTAAGTAACTTGCCCAGGGTCACACAACTAGTAAGTGTTAAGTGTCTGAGGTTGGATTTGAACTCAGGTCCTCCTGAATGCAGGGTCAGTGCTCTATCTATTGTGCCACCTAGCTGCCCCTATATTCATCTCTAATAGTGGTTAAAAGACATTTAGAAAAGCAAGGAATGACCAGAGTGAATAGGGATGGCTTTATCAGGAATGATTTATGCCAGACTAATATTGTTTCTTTTTTTTAAAAGCTTTTATGTAGTGCTTTTTTAAAAAAAGTATTTTATTTTTATCCAATTACAAGTAAGGACAATTTTTAACATTCATTAAATTTTTTTTTTGAGTTCCAAATTTTTCTTCCTCCCCTCCCCCCTCCCTAAAATGGTCAGAAATTTGATATCAGTTATATATGTGCAATCATGTAAGAATATTTCATATTAGTCATATCATGAAAGAAGAAATGGATCAAAAGGAAAACACACACAAATAAAATGAAAATGATATACTGTTATCTGCATTCAGAATCCATCAGTTCTTTCTCTGGATGTGGATAGGATTTTCTATCATGAGTCCTTTGTAACTGTCTTGGATTATTGTATTGCTAATAAGAACTAAGTCATTCATAGTTGATCATCACACAGTATTGCTGTTACTGTGTATGATGTTCTTCTGGTTCTGTTCATTTCAGTTTGCTTCAGTTCATGTAAGTTTTTCTGAAATCTGCCTGATTATCATATCCTATAGCACAATAGTATTCCAACACAATTATATACCACAACCTGTTCAGCCATTCCCCAATTAATGGGCATCCCCTCAATTTCCATTTTTTCTGCCACTACAAAAAAAGAGCTACTATAAATATTTTTTGATGTGTAGGTCTTTTTTTCCCCTTTTTTATAATCTCTTTGGATAGTTCCAAATTGCTTTTCTGAGAAACTGGATCAATTCACAACTCTACCAACTCTCTCAGTGATCCAATTTTCCCACCCCCTCTCCGATATTTATCATCTTCCTTTTCTGTCTTATTAGCCATTCAGATAGTTGTAAGGTGGTACTTCATAGTTATTTTAATTTGCATTTCTCCAATCAATGGTGATTTAGAGCATTTTTTCATATGACTATAGATAGCTTTGATTTCTTCATCTGAAAACTGCCTCTATATATATCCTTTTATCAATTTGGGAATGACTTTTATTCTTACAAGAATTTTATTTTTCCAAATTACATGTAAAAACCAATTTTGACATCAATCATAGACAACTTTCTAAAGGAGTTTAGCTTTCTAAACCTACTCTTCTCCTTCATCACAAACTCCAATCCCTCCAGGCTTCAGTACTTTTTTAGCTCATTACTCTTGTTCTGATTTTACTTCCCTCTCTCCCGAATCTTTTTTTTTCTTTTTTCTTTTTCTCAACAAACATTTATTTTATTTTCCATTTACATGTAAGGGTAGTTTTCAACATTCATTTTCATAAGATTTAGAGTTCCAAATTTTTCTCCCTCCCTCCCTCCCTCCCTCCCTTTCCTCCCCCCTCCACAAGATTGAAATCAGGTTATAAATGTACAATCCACAATTGTTCTTTTTATCAGTTCTTTCTATAGCAGCGCATACTATGCTTCCTCATTAGTTCCTTGGGATTGTCCTGGATCATTGTACTGCTGAGAGTAGCTAAATCATTCACAATTACTCACTGAACAATGTTGCTGTCACTATGCACAATGTCCTCTCAGCTCTGCTCACTTCACCATATATCTGATGTTCATTAGTCTTTCAAGGTTTTTCGGGGATCATCCTGTTTGTCATTTCCTGTAGCACAAGTCCATTCCACTACAATCGTATAACACAGCTTTTTCCATCATTCCTCAATTGATTGACATTCCCTTGATTCTCAATTCTTAGCCTCCACCAAGAGTTGCTATAAATATTTTTTTACAATTTCCCCCTTTTCTCTTTTTCATGATTACTATTGTTAACTGTTTCCCTTCCATCCTATTCCCTTCCCCATGATATTTATTCTATTATCCATCTTCTTTCATCCTATCACTCTTCAAAAGGGATTCGCTTCTGTCTGTCCCCTCCCCGACTCTGTCCTTCCTTCTTTTGCCCCTCTCTCTTTATCCCCTTCCCCTCCTATTTTCCTGCAGGGTTATAGAGATTACTCTACCCAATTGAGTGTGTACATTATTCCCTCCTTGAGCCAATTCTAATGAGATTGAGGTCTTTGAACCAATTTTAATGAGTGTTAGGCTCATTTACTGCCCAGATTAAATAGATTACTCCACCCAGTTGGGTGTGTCTATTAGTCCCTCCTTGAGGCAGCTCTGATGAGTTTAAGATCTTTGAGCCTTTTCTGATGAGTGTAAAATTCATTTACTGCCCTGCTCCTCTCCTATCTCTTCCCCCACTCCATAAGCCTTTTCCTGTTACTTTCATGTAGGATTTTGCTTCTGCCCTTCCCCCTCCCCCAATGAATTCCCTTCACCCCTCAATTTAACCCTAAAGATGTTACCATCTAGCTAAGCAACACAGTGGACAAATCATCACCCCTGGACCCAGAGGGATCCCAGCCAAAACCTGGCCTCAGACACAAGACAGTCGCCCACTGTATGACCCCAGGTATGTCCCCCAGCTCCATTTTTTTTTTTATGGTTCTCTAGGGTCTTGTATTTGAAAGTCAAATTTGCCATTCAGTTCAGGTCTTTTCATCACAAATATCTGAAAGTCTTCTTTTTCATTAAAGTCCCATTTTTTCCCCTGAAAGGTAATGCTGAGTTTTGCTGGGTAGGTGATTCTTGGTTGTAATCCCATTTCCTTTGCCCTTTGGAATATCATATTCCATGCCCTCTGGTCTTTTAATGTAGAAGCTGCTAGATCTTGTGCTATCCTGACTGGGGCCCCACAGTACTTGAATTCTTTCTTTTTGGCAGCTTGCAATATTTTCTCCTTGACCTGAGAGCTCTGGAATTTGGCTATAATATTCCTAGGAGTTTTCTTTTTGGGATTTCTTTCTGGAGGTTATCAGTGGATTCTTTCAATTTCTATTTTAGCTTCTTCTTCTAGAATTTCAGGGCAATTTTCCCTGAGAATATCTTGGAAGATGGTGTCTAAGCTCTTTCCTTGATCATGGTTTTCAGGTAGACCAATAATTTTCAAATTATCTCTCCTGGACCTATTTTCCAGGTCAGCAGTTTTTCCCAGAAGATATTTCATATTGCCCTCTATTTTTTTATTCATTTGGATTTGCTTTATTGTGTCTTGGCTTTTCATAAAGTCACTGGCTTCCATTTGTTCAATCCTAATTCTTAGGCAATTATTTTCATCAGAGAGCTTTTGTACCTCCTTTTCCATTTGACTTTTCAAGCTGTTGACTTTTTTCTCATGTCTTTCCTGCATCACCCTCATTTCTCTTTCCATTTTTTCCTCTACCTCTCTAATTTTATCTTAAACACTTTTTTTTTTTTTGGCGGGGCAATGGGGGTTAAGTGACTTGCCCAGGGTCACACAGCTAGTAAGTATCAAGTGTCTGAGGCTGGATTTGAACTCAGGTACTCCTGAATCCAGGGCTGGTGCTTTATCCACTGCGCCACCTAGCCACCCCCCTAATTTTATCTTCAAAGTTCTTTTTGAGCACCTCTATGGCCTGAGACCAATTCGTATTTTTCTTGGAAGTTTTAGATATAGGAGCCCTGATATTGACATCTTCCTCTGAGGGTGCCCCTTGGTCTTCCTTGTTACTGAAGAAACTTTCTTCACCTTTCTCTGTCGGCTCATCTTGCCTTTCTTTTACTAGACTTTTAGCTCCTTAAAGTGGGGCACTGTTTCCAGGCTGCAGTATCCCAAGCTTAAGAAGTCCCAGGTGGTATGATTTAAGGAGAATCAGGTTCTTACTTTGCCCAGCCTGTTTCCTGGTCCTAGATGACCCCAGACCAACCTGCCAATCAACCAGCTTTGTGTGTTGTGGTTGTTAGCTCCTATGAGCCTGTGCCCCTCCCCCACCTGGACCACTTCTACTCAAGCCTAGCACCTGGTTCTCAGTAGGGGTGTAAAATCCAAGTTCTGCCTTAGCACCAGCATAGACCCCTATAGTCTCTCCCCTGCCCAGGGCTCAGCCCACTCACCAGACTGTGAGCTTAGTTCCAGATGACAATGGTGCTTCAACTGATTCAGAGGTTCTGGGGGTCTCCTTCTCTGGTGAGGACTTCCTGAGACTGGATCTGTGTCAGGGTGACTGTGGGGTTGGGCCTGACTCCTGTATCAGCACAGCAGCTCCCTCCTTCTGACCTTCCAAGCTGTTCTTGGTTAGAAGATGATTTCAGCAAATTCTTCTGTGAGTTTTTTTGACTTTTATTCTTATAAATTTGACTCAGTTCTTTACATATTTGGGAAATCAAGTAATTTACTTTTTTTGACAGGGTTACTGTGATCTTGGGCAAGTTGTTTAATGTTTTCAGTTATAATTTCCTTCTTTTTAAAACAAGCCCTGGACTAAATGGTCATAGAATTAGAACTAGAAGAGACCTTAGAATTCATCAAGGCTAATCCCCTCATTTTATGTAAGGGGAAACTGAGGCTCTGAAAAGACCTGTGACTTGCTGAAAGTCCAGTAAGAGGCAGAATTAGAATTTGAACCTAGGACTTTAGACTCTAATTCCAGTACTTTTTCCATGGTGCCATGCTGCTTTGAGTTCATCTGGACTGACTTACTTGAATTCATCAAAAGTCACTTAAAATATCCTCTTACTATCACTCAACTTATCTTGAATATCAATTCCCCTTTAATTATCTTTGTTTCATTTTCTCTAGTTCAAAGAGTATTCTCTTTAGAAGTAGGAAAACAAAAAGCAAAATAAAATTTGAGTAGTTCTGCCTCCTTTCCTTTGTGAATTAGCATTTTTCCAAGGATCTTATGCTGTGGTCCTTTCTCTTTGATTTTTAATTTTTTTCTAAATATCGCTAACAACAGCAACAAAACAAACTGCACTCACATTATTAGCATTACTTGAAAGACAGCTCATTTTTGAGCTTTTGCATTTGTGACTTTATTCTTACAGGATTATGCAATATTGTTTGTTTCTCCACTCTTGACAACCCTTGATTCAATCTTCTGTTTCTTTTTTTTTTTAATTTAAAAATCTATATTGTATATCTATATTCATTTCTTTAGGACACCGTCAGTGAGGCCACAGTGTAGATCTTTCAACTTTTGATAGCTCTAATTATTAGGACATTTTGTATTACATCAAACCTAAATCTGTATCTTTGCAACTTCTACTTGTTGCTCCTAGATCTGGGGCCAAATGGAACAAGTCTAATTGCTCTTCCATATGGCTGCCTTAGACAGCTATCACATCCGTCCTTAGTCTTCTCTTTTTGAGGCTAACCGTCTTCAGGCCTCTCAACTCATCTGTATGTGGTATGGACTAAAGGGCGTTCACTATTCTGGATGTTTTTGGTTGGCTATTTTCCACTCTAACAAGTGTCACATCATACTGTTGACCTTGAAGTTTGTTTACTCCTTCTATCTATCTATCTATCTATCTATCTATCTATCTATCTATCTATCTATCTATCTATCTATCTATCTACATCTTTTTTTATTGATATTTCTTATCTATCCATCTATTATTATTATCTTTCTACATCTATTTCTAGCTATATATATATTTTATATCTATCCATCCGATATCCATCTATCTACCATCTATCTGTCTCTTTCAATTTTAGGGGTGGCGTGGAGCAATGAGGGTTAAGTGAATTGCCCAGGGTCACACAGCTAGTAAGTGTCATGTGTCTTAGGCTGGATTTGAACTCAGATCCTGCTGAATCCAGGGCTGGTGCTCTATCTACTATACCACCTAGCTGCCCCTTCTGTCTATTTTTTTAAAAGATGGAGTCAGCCTATATCCCTAAGGGTTCTGAAGGTACCAGAGCTGTTCATAACCAATCCTACTTTGATCACCATGGGAGCTTTGATTCACTCTATTTCCAATCTGGGCTAGTTTGCTATTAATGCTGAACTTCGTTTAGATACCTCATCAGCTTAGGCTGCTATATCTTGGAACTCTTGAGCTCAAGAGATCTGTCAGCCTCCACCTTCCTGGTATCTGGGAGCTACCACTCTATTCTCCCCAGATATTTTAAAAAAGTAAACAATTGTCTAACCATGCCTCTTTTATCATTTCCCAGTTAAGTCTATTTGATTTTATTAGATTCATCTTAACATTCTAGCTTATCAACATCTTTTTGGATCCAGACTCTGTCATCCAGTACATTAGCTAGCTCTCTTAGCGTTTTTGCCACGGGCAGATTTGATAAGGATACTTCCTATGACTTGTAGCTAAATCATTGATAAAGATGTTAAATAGCACAGATCTCGGGCGTACTCTACTGGAAATCCACTCCCAAGATGAAATTGCATCATTAATGACAACTCTTTGATTCCAACCATCTCTAAATCAATTTAATCGTCATATTGTCTAGCGCACATCTCTCCATCTTTTCCACAAGAATAGCAAGCTATGAAATACTTTTCCTACCACCACATCATTACTCTACTTTAGAGTGATTTATTTGCAATATCCTTTTGAAGCAAGTAATGCAAAAATTATTATTGTTAGTGGCAAATGTGGAAATTCAAGTTCTATAAAGTTACATGATTTTCCCAGGGCCACACTGCTAATAAATAATGGAACTGGTCTGGAATCTGGGCCTTCTAAATTTCAAGCCCAATGCTTGATCAATTATATCATCAGCCAAGACTCTCAGAATTAATCATGGCAAAATGGTACTGACTGTGTGAACACCTGGGGAATCCAGGTCCACATCTTATGTAGATTGGTTCCAGGTTATTCTTGATCTGAAGAACTCCTGGGAATACAGCTGGTTCTGGGATTATTGGGCAGGGTTTGCATATATGGTTGGGTCTGGAGACTACCTGAATTTCTATGTTTGACTTGAAATCCAGTGAGCCTCCAGGGAGAGTTGGTAGGATACCTTTGGCCTTGTGGTTTCCTACTTCCTATGTTATTCAGCATCCTAGAGTAGCTCATGGGAAGGGGTTTTTTTGGGTCTTGATGGATAGAATGGATTAGGGCCTAACAACAAAGTCATTCCTTTGACTTTGGACATACAATTTGATTGAAATATACTACCCTAAGGAAAACATTCAGATTTTATGGTCCCTAGCAACTTTCAGCTAGGATGGAGTTTCTGTATGGATAGGAACAATGGAGGAGAAATGTTGGAAGCTTATCGTATTTCCTTTTTGTGTTGAAATTTAGATTTAGAGCTTACTTGGTAAACCTTTAGGGAAAGACTGCCTTCCTTAGGAGACATCTGCTTTCATTTAAATTTGTTTGTGAAGACCACTCCCCAAAGCCAATGTTATTTAAGTTTCTCTAGGTTACTTTTCAGCCTATTCCACAGGGTAACTGTTTCCCCCCCCCAAAAAAATCTGTCTCATCCTCCTACTAGCCACTTACTAATAAAAGGTAAATAGTATAGCAAACTTTTGAAAGTGACTTGCTTTATTTGTCTCTGTTTAACAAGGGTGAGGGAAGGAAGGGTACAGGGAGAAACAATTTAAAAAATATTAAAATTTAAAATTTATTTAGTATATTATTTTTCTCCAATTACATGCAAAAACAATTTTTATTATTCATTTTTCTTTTTTTCTTTTTCTTTTTTTATTATTAATTTTTAAAAGTTCGAATTCCAAATTTTCTCCCTCCCCTCCCCTCAATTGAGAAAGCAAGCAATTTGATGTAAATTATATATGTGTAGTCATTTTTCCATATTAGTCATGTTATGAAAGAAAACACAGACCAAAAAATAACCCCAAGAAAAATAGACAGTAAAAAAAGTATAATTCAAACTGTATTCAGATTCTATCAGTATAGAATTATTCTTTCTAAAAAAGGAAAGTCTTTCACAATTGTTTTAGATCATTGTATTGCTGAGAATAGCCAAGTCATTCAAGTTGATCATCATACAATATTGCTATTATTGTGTACCGTGTTCTGGTTCTGTTCACCTCACTTTGTATCAATTCATGGGAGTCTTTAAAACTTTTTCTGCTTGTCATTTCTTGTAGCACAATGCTATTCATTGAAATAATACACAAAAACTTGTTCAGCCACTCCCCACCTGATAAACATTCCCTCATTTTCTAATTCTTTGCTATCACTAAAAGAGCTGCCATAAATATTTTTGTACATAAGGATCCTTTCCCTTTTTTTTTTTTAAGTCAGGAAGAAACAATTTTGATAGGCTTAGAGAAAACAAATTCTGCCAAGCATATAAATGCACAAAAATCCTTGTGTATTGTGTGGCCTTCTAAGTCAGTCATTTGTTTATGAAATTACTAAGTAATTTGGACATAAACAAAAATATTACCAATGAAAACAATTAAAAGGTAATAATAATAATAGCATACTATTATGGGAACATAGATCTATAGCTAGAAAGGGCCAAAGAAGTCATCAAGTCCAATTTCTTCATTTTTCATATGAACAAACCAAGACCAACAAAGGTTAAGTAACTTGCCCTGTGTCACATAGGTAGTAAGTGGCAGATCCAATTTTAGAACCTGAAACCAATTTGGAATAAGTGCTTTTTCTGCTATACCACATCCTCTTCCTTTTTGCTATAATTTTGCCCCCTTCTATATCTATGTGTTATTGTTGTTCAGTTATTTCAATCCTGCATTTTCTTGGCAAAGATACTAGAGTGATTTGCCATTTCCTTCTCCAGCTCATTTTATGGAGGAGGAAGCTGAGGCAAACAGGATTAAGTGACTTGCCCAAGGTCATACAGCTAGTAAGGGTCTAAGGCCGGATTTGAATTCAGGAAGATGAGTCTTCTTGACTTCAGGCCTGACATACTATCTATTGCACTACCTAGCTGTTCCACATGAACCACAGTTAAATCTTGGGAACTTTCCAAAGAATACTGCTCATTCATTTAAAGGGGTATGGATCTTGAACCCAGGTGTTCTGACTCAGAAGTTCAATACTACATCAATTATACCTACAGTAATGAAATAATTTAACATTAGCACTTGCTGAATACATGGCACACATATACAGTACCTCTATGAGAAAGATTAGGAAAGTATTACTTTTCTCATTGTACTGATAAAGAAATTGACCCACAGAAAAGTCCCATTTTACAGATAAAGAAGTGACCCTCAGGGAGATTAAGAAACTTATTCAGGGCCTCTCATATCATGAGGATGTGCTACTGTCAAAGATTAGTTAAGCAAATACATTATAACGAAGGTGATAGCCACAGACTGTTCCACTTCATTAAAAAAATCAATTGCACAAGTACAAAATGAGTGAGAACTGGATTAACAGCAGTTTACATGAAAATGACTATGGGGTTTTAGCAGATTCCAGCGTCTATTCAGCTACCTGGTCAGCCTTTGCCAAATAAAACCAAACAACTTATTTGGTTTTAGGCTGCATTAATAGAAGCCTAATATCCAGAACAAGGGACCTTGTATTCTGCTCCAATCACATGTGGAGGTATTGTTTCCTGTTCTTTTTATTGCCACATTTTTAAAAAAGGATATTGATGAATTGAAGTGTATCCAGGGAAAGGCAACCAGAATGATAAGGAATACATGAACCAAATATACAAGGATAAATTAAAGGAACTGGGAATGTTCGGTCAAGAGAAGAGAAGACACAGGGCACATAATTATAGTCTCTGAACATTTGAAGGGTTGTAATATGGAAGAGGGACTGGGCTTACAGTCTATGGTTCCTGAATATATGAGATGAGAAAAAGGGCCACAGGGTAAATCCATGATTCTAGGACTCAGTACGTATGACCAATGACACTTAGTCACAGAGAAATGGCCTCTAAGAAGTTTGTAACTTTTTTTTTTGTCTCTGGATTCTATTCTCAGTTCAAATACTGATTTTTCACAAATTCAGACAATTTAATTCAGGTCAAGCCAACTTGTGGAAGTTATGGCAGATATTATACATTGACTTTAATTCAGTTGATGAGAATAGGACTGACTGTACTTGTGGTTATATCAGTTTGAAAGAAAACTCCAGGGTGAGGAATCTTCCTCCACCAGAGAGAGTTGACACCTTCTCTGCAACATAGAATGTTAAGAATATGTTGCCAAGAGCATTGAGAGTTTCAATGAATTGCTCAGGGTCACACAAGCCAGTGTTTATCAGTGGTAGGGTTTGAACTGAGGTCTTCCTGGCTACATTGCTAGCGCTCTGACTACTACTTCATATTGTCTCTCTTTTTTTTTTTTTTTGGTGAGGCAATTGGGGTTAAGTGACTTGCCCAGGGTCACACAGCTAGTAAGTGTTAAGTGTCTGAGGCCGGATTTGAATTCAGGTACTCCTGACTCCAGGGCCGGTGCTCTATCCACTGCGCCACCTAGCTGCCCCCATATTGTCTCTTAATGTCAGTCCACTATAAAGAAGACCTTTCTAACCATTAGAACTTGCTGTCGCTGTCTTTCAAGAAAATTCATTCCATTTCTGAACAGTTCTTGATCTGAGTCAGGCATCAAAACAACCTATCAAAGTTTCAAGGGAATTATTGAATTGTGTGACAGGTAAGATTAGGTGACCCCAATGACTGTTCTATTTCTAAAATTTTATTTTTCTATAATAAGCATTATTTGTTATTTTTAAAGTGTGTTATGTTTGTGAGTATTTTAATGTGAGTGGAACTGTCATTTCTTGAGTGCATTTTATTTCTCCCTTCTTTTTTCCCATCACTTAAACATCAAGGATAATGATAATCATGGTTTTAAAAAGTATGAACATTTTATATTTATTTGGCATCTTTCATCTGAACATTTCAAAAGACCTGAAAAATTTTTATTCAAATTGTTTCCTTAATGCTTTATCTCTAGAGCAGTTTTGCAGAAGTTAAGCCCTAGTTCTTTGAATCACCTAGTGAGTTAGATTAGAGAAGAGAAAGGATAAGGGAAGGAAATAAGTAATTTATTAGCATCTACTATATGCCAGGTGTTGTGTTAAGTGTTTTCAAGATATTTCATTTAATGCTCACAGAAATCATGAGAAGTAGGTACTATTATCCTCATTTTACAGTTGAGGAAATTGAGGTAGCAGTTAAATTACTTGTCCAGGGTCATATAGGTAGTAAGTGGATGAGGCTGGATTTGAACTCAGGTCTTCTTGACTCTAGGTTCAGCACTTAATCCACTCTAGCTGCCTAATGAAGACTTGTTCTCCCCTCGCTCCAAATACAGAAAATATTATGAAGCAACTTGTGCCCAGTCACTTCTGGCTTTCCCTCAGTGCTTTGGCATTAGTTTGAGCATGTTAATTGAGTGCCTGTCAACCACTAGCAATGTTGTTTGTCCTTTGTTCATGTAGTGGACCATGAATTGGATGTCATGACTTGCAATGAATTGGATTTAAGTGAGGAAGGGCTGTGCAAAGTCACCAGCCTCTCTCTCTCCTCCAGATCCATGTGGGTCCAATGGCAACATATGCCATCAGGACAATGGGAGATGGCCCAGGATATTTAAGGCACTTAGGGTTAAGTGACTTGCCCAGAGTCACACAGCTAGTAAGTGTCTGAGGTCATATTTGAACTCAGGTCCTCCCAACTTCAGGGCAGTGCTCTATCTACTGCATCACCTAGCTTCCCCAACCACTAGCAATATAAAGAAGTGAAGACCCTCTCCTTGGCATCCATTATTTGCTGATTTGAATGCAATTGTCCAAACGTGTCAGGATCGTTGCATCTAGGGACTCAACTTTCAGGTGACTGATTAACTCTGTATCTAGGTGCCATTGATCCTATGTTTTAGGTTTCAAAGTAATGGATTAATCTCAGGGTCTTGGTTTTCTCATTTGCAAAATGAAAGGATTATACTAGATGATAGTCTCTTCTATTCTTTCTGCTCTAAATCCTATAGGTAAGGTGTCAATATTGTAATGAGAGCCTTTATAATGTTAATGAACTTGGTGAATTTCTGTGTTTAAGGAGAACTTCACACATGAAATAATCAAGTTTTGTCATCATCAAATTTGATGGATGATCACCATCTTTACCACCCACAGAATACCCTTGATTCCGGATGGCTCATTAAGAATGTTGGGAGTGCCACTCATGGATGCCATGTTGGGCATGCTGGGCTGTGTGTGGTGAAGTGAGATTCAGTGAGAGGAAATGTGTAGGATGGGCTAATTAGTCATTGTCCATGATTTAGATACAGTGTAGTGACGCAAGAGAAAGCATTTTGATTTCCTGCCTTATTCTATCTCTTTTCATAAAAGCCTAGCCCACTCTATAAGATTTGGAATCTTTTGTGTTTAGAGTGTCCTTCAGCCAAATTGATAGTGATAGTATCAGCAAATTTCAGCAAAGAAGATAAGAGTAGACTCAATTATGGGGTCTGAATTCTTTCTTTTGTCTCCTATCAGTCCAGGTTAAGAGAATTCCATCTGGGGAGGCAAAATGATAAAGTGGAAGAATCACTTTTACTAAAGTCAAAAGACCTTGGTTCATATCCTGCCTCTGACATACACTACCCATGTGATCTTAGATCATGTAAACTACCTGGGTTTTATTATGTTA
Source organism: Dromiciops gliroides (assembly GCF_019393635.1). Lineage (NCBI taxonomy): Eukaryota > Metazoa > Chordata > Mammalia > Microbiotheria > Microbiotheriidae > Dromiciops > Dromiciops gliroides. The sequence goes on along the minus strand of NC_057865.1, from coordinate 162,199,135 downwards.
ATCTGGGAGATAAAGGGTTGGACTAGTTGGCCCCTAATGTCCCTTCCAGCCTTAGGTCTATGATTCTCTGAATTAATTGTAAGGGGTGGAAGGCAGAGGAGGAAAGAGACTGTTTCTCAAGGATCTTTTTTTATGGAGAAACATTGAACTTGATTAAAATTTTATTTTGGGACTGTTTCCCATTCAAATCATCAAATAGATGACTCCTACCAAGTATGTTTCCCAAGTTAGTGATTGCTCTTTCTTGAATTTCCAGACCCTCTTAGTTGTAGGCTCTAGAAAATGCAATTTAAAATTATCTATTATTTTCAATATTATTAATTTTCAATGAGTATACTTTTTATATCTGTAATATTTTCTAAGATGACAGAGGAACTTGGGGATTCTTTTAATTAATGAAATGTATTCATGAAACCTCTTAGTGTCTGTATAATTTCAACAAAGTTTCATTTTGTGAAGTCAGTTTGAGTGAAATTATCAGGGTCAGCAACTTGAGTAAAAGCCAGTTAGTCAGTCAACAATCATTTATTTTCTGCTATGTTTCAGGCTCTGTGCTAGGTGCTCGGATATGAATACAATAAAATTTAAAATATATTGTCTCAGAAAATAAATATAATTCTTCAGTCACTAAGTAGATAAAATTCAGAGGGGCTAAGAGGAGAAGATGGATTTGATTTGTTCTGGGAGGAAGAAGCATTGAATACAGTTGTTGGTTTCAGTAAGACAAATTGCTTTTGGTAATCCCAACACAACCTTGTATTTTAGGAATGAAAACAGATTTGTATCAACCTTATTGGAATTTTGTCTTGACTAAGACTGTTGAATTGATGAGGGAAATCCAAAAATCTATGAAACACACTATAATGTAATTAGCAGAGAGAGTTTACACCAGGAATTCCTTTTCTCAAGGAGTTTTCTTATCAACTTCCTGCTATAGTTGTAGGGAACTTCCTTTTCTTTATTGCCCTTCCTTAATTTTTTTTTTATAAGTTCAAAAAGAGATAAAATTCTTTGCTCAACCAAATAACTTTATTACTCATGTTGTTTGACTTTGAGTGAATTACTTAGAAAACATCTAGTCCATTTCTCTTATTTTACAGATAAGGAAACAGAACTGGAAAGTCTAGGATTCCTCCTGGCATTAAAATCCTATAAATGAACTTTCAAATTTTGATTTACTTAATTGTGTTTTTGTGATATGTGACATGTTTACTTGTGTACATTGACTTTAAGCTAAGAGGTTTTTTTTTTTTTTAAATTCTTACAACCATTTGAAAAGATCTCAATTCTTCTTTAGCTGTATATAGGATGTGGAGAAATTTTTTTTTGAATTCTTGCATACATTTGAAAGGATCCTAATTGTCTTTTTGCATTGGACATGATCTGGGGAATGGGGGAGATTTCACACTATTATGGTACATTTCAGTGAGGAAGGAGTCTAATGAGAACTTTTAGGTATGAATGTCTAGGGTTCTGAAATACTAAATTTATCCAGTTGTTATAATATAATGGCCATTTCTTTAATGTTTATGTCTTTGAGTTTTCATCTTTCTTGAACTCTTTTTTTTCCTCCAGGGAAAATATCTGTAGCACTCTGTAGCTATTTCTTCTTGGGCAATTTGAGGTGTTTTATTTATAAAAGTGTAGTGATGAATGTGTTCCTTAGAGTATTATTTACCAAAAATGTCATCTTGCAAATTGTGACCAAAATACTTTACCTCACTACCTTAGAGACAGATTTGAGTCCCAAAAGAAGGGTACTACTGACTTATCTTCTGCACATTGTGCAGTTTATGCATCTTTCATTAGTATTGCAAAGATCAGAGTATTACTGGAGCTTCAGGAAAGTATAGGCCAAGGCTTTGGCAAAGCCAACAGAGTAGAATGAGTCAGTCATAAATCTGAATTGGTCAGAGAAGTGTTTTTGTGAGAAAAACAGCCCTCTCTCTGATGGCTCCTAGTCCCTCTTGTAATCCATTTTTTTTTTTTGTCTCCCTGCTGGTTTCCCTAGTGTGATAAAATAATGGAAACTAGGGCAGCTCTGCTCTGAGGAGAAAGCATGTGACTTGGCAACTGGAAGTGACACCTGTGGTCATGTCAATCAGAGCTACCAGTTAATTAGCTTGGAGCTCTGTGTGTGGACATCCCTGCTTCCTGTTTCACAGAAGCCAGGGTATTATTGTTCCATGCCATCATTCTCCATGCAATACGGCTTCTGGGAGAAGCCGTTGAGGATTGGCCTCTTTTCATCCGGGGAATGAGCATGGGGTCAGATGGAGAACAGGGTGGGGGGGCCTTCTTAGTTGTTGGGACACTGGCCTGGTGGTGAGAAATTTCACGTGGCCTGCTAAGAAAGGAAATTGCTTTCTTTCTCTCTGGTTATACCGAATTAGATTTGAGCTGGGATTTCCATGCTGTAAGGAATTGGTTCTCAATCTCTCTCTCTTCACTAACTTATAATATATATTTTAATAAATCTTTAAAAGCCTAAACTCTTGGTGAATTTATCAGTGATTTTTAGCCAGCTTTCCCCCAAGACTGGAGGGAGCGCAGATTAGAACCCAAAATTTAGATTTTAAACAACACACTAGTCTTAGGCCACTGATATAAGCTACTTACCATTTCCTACTACCATTGTAGTCTCTTCTATTTGGGTACCAAGGAAACACTGATCTGACCCAGCATAGTATCTTGCTTACTATTATTATTTTTTTAATTCCAACTTGAACCATGTCTTCTTTCCCTACGAGAGTTTTTTCCCTTAGGCCTTATTTATTGAACTTAATCACCTACTCAGCATTCAAATCATGAGGGAGAGATTTGACAGGTATACTGTTTACTCTTGAGATAAGACCTAGAACTAGAAACTAGACCCTCAATTGTTCCATTCGTCATTTAAATATTTTTATTCTGAATTTATATACCACATAAAATGGGAATTTCCATAATATAGACTATTAAAGGGATCTTGATCAATAGTCTGAGCACAATACTTGGTAAATCATACTCATCATCTTTTAACCAGTCAACTGGCATTTCTTAAGTGCCTACCATGTGGTTGGCACTGTGGTAAGCACTGGTGACTCAAAGAAGCCAAAAAATCATCCCTGTTCTCAAGGAGCTCACATTCTAATGGGGGAGATAACACACAAACAACTATGTACAAACATAACGTATATGAGATAATTTGAAGGTGTCTCAGAAGGCAGTGATATTAAGGAGGATTGTGAAAAACTATTTGCAGAAGGTAGGACCTTAGCTGAAACCTGAAGCCGTGGAAGCTAGGAGGTGAGAATGAAGAAGAAGAGTAATTCCAGGCATGGGGGACAGCCAGTGAAAATTCTCAGAGTTGGGAGATGGAGTGTCTTGTTTGAGGAATAGCAAGGATGTCATTGTTGTTGTTGTTCAGTCTTTTCAGTTATGTCTGATTCTTCATGACCCCACTTGGGGTTTTCTTGGCAAAAATACTAAAGTGGATTGTCATTTACTCTACCTCATTTTACAGATGAAGAAACTGAGGTAAACAGGGTGAAGTGACTTGCTCAGGGTCACATGGCTAGTAAGTGTCGGAGGGTGGATTTGAACTCAGCTCTATCCACTATGACATTGTAAAGTTAGGCAGATTATGAAGGGTTTTAAAAGGCAAATAATGTATTATGTAATATGATCCTGGAGATAATAGGGAGACACTAGAGTTTATATATTTAATGAATGTGGATGACACTGAGAAAAGCACTAGGGAATACGGGGCATATTTATATTTTAAAAAATGTGAAGGACTCCATCTGAAGATGGAAACTTGCAGAAGTGCTTCCTCCACTTAAGAACCTTGCTGGCTGACTTTATTCCTTCTCCCCTAATCACTAGGAAACAAATATACATTTTCAAGACATCATCCTGCAAATCTTCCTTCACATCAATGTTGTAATTAGGACCTTGAGGCAAATTTAATCCATAAAATATTTTCTACTTCTATTTCTCCTACCCTATGTCAAACAAAGTCTTAGTCCTGGCAAATAAAACCTTAGTCCTTCTTATCATCTAATCTCTCAGATTTGAAAAACCATTTGCTTGGGGGAAAAAATTCTCCCTTTACTTGCTACTTTTCCCTAAGGTCTCATAGATATTTAGCACAACTGTCTCACTTCTCAGTTTCTAAATTATAAATGATCTCTTTATTTTTTCTTCTGTTGCATATTCTTTCCATCTACTATCACTGAAACTTGGTTTTCTCCAGAAGACATCATATTTCTTGACCTACTTACTCTCCGGGGCTGGCAGTTTCTACTCTCGTATCCACCAACCCACAAGATTTAGAGGAGGAATCAGTATACTTATTATACCTCACTCTTGTATTGTTAAGGATAATGTTCAGATTCACTCCTACAAAAAAAAAAAATGACACTCCAACACCAGGTGAAGAAAATTAAATTTAATGAGTATTATAGTACAGGAAAAGAGATATTAGTTTTGCAACAGCAATAAAGTAAGCAACTTAACAATATAACTATTAAAGCAAAAGTGACCACTATGTAGAGATTTAAAGAGAAATACATCACCAAATTGGGGAAGTACTGACTCCTGGGTCCATTTGCCTGGGGGTCCCAGTACAGCCTCCCAGAGTCCCCATTGGGAATATCCTGGGCAGAGCGTCCTCTCCACGGGTGAGACTCCAAAGAGGTGGGGTCTTACTTTGACTTATATAGGAACTTAAACAAAAGTGACTTGAAAGCCACCAATAGCGGCTTATATGATGAACTAATTTTATGATTGACACCAAGTGAGTTCGCGCAGGATCACTGCCAGAGAAGTTGGAATAAACATTTAGTTTCTCAGGGCATACTCCTGAGGGGGAACCAATCCCCCAGGACTACTCCTGGAATTGTTTATAGTCCCTAGGAATGGCTAATTCCTGGGAACCTTAGGCAGTTAATCAGTGAGTCCTAGAAAGGACCTGGCCAGGATCCCAGCAGGGTATCCTCCTTCACATTCCCACTATTGGTTCAAAACAGGGGCAATTTCCCATGCGAAGCTATAGCTAGAGTTCACAGAAAACATCTGGGAATTCATGGAAGGGGCAAACACAGGTTTGTGAGCTAGGTCTATACCTGGATAATCCTCTAATATTCATTTATCTTTTAACTCTATTTTCCTCCGCCTCTATTATAGACTGGATTCAGAGCTAGAAGGAATTTTAGAGAAAATCTTATCCAACCTCCTCATTTTACAGATAAAGAAACTGAGGCCTATGGAAGTAGATAGGATTATAGATTTAGAGCTGAAAAAGGGTCTTAGAAGCCATCTAGTCCAACTCCCTTATTCTACAGATGAGGAAACTGAGACCTATAGAGGTGGACAGGATCAAAGGTTTCAATCTGGAAAGGGGTCTTAGAGGTCATCCAGTTGAACTTTCCAATTTTACAGATGATGAAACTGAAGTACAGGGAGGGTAAATGACTTGCCTACTATGACAAAGCTAATAAGCATCTGAAGCAGGATCTAAACCCAGGTTTGTTTTTTGTTTTTTTTGTTTTTGGATTCCAAATCCAGAGCTCTATCCAGAATGCCAAGCTGCTTCTCATTTAGATGGAGATTTAGGAAGCCTAATGTAAGTCTTTTTTTTTTTTTAGTGAGGCAATTGGGGTTAAGTGACTTGCCCAGGGTCACACAGCTAGTAAGTGTTAAGTGTCTGAGGTCGGATTTGAACTCAGGTCCTCCTGACTCCAGGGCTGGTGCTCTATCCACTGTGCCACCTAGCTGCCCCTACCTAATGTAAGTCTTAAATGTGAATGAGATCTCTGAGAGAGAGAGAGACAGAGAGACAGAGAGTATAGAATGAGAAGAACAGAGAATCTGGTCTTTGGTGTTCACTTGCCTTTAGGGATTGGAGGAGGAAGTTGAGTCAATTATAGGGAGAGTAAAGGACAAGGTTGTTTTTAAACTAAAGAAAGAGAGAATTTAATGAGGATGCTATTAGAGAATAGCATTAAATACTTCTGGGGGGGGCAGCTAGATGGTGTAGTGGATAAAGCACTGGCCTTGGATTCAGGAGGACCTGAGTTCAAATCCAGCCTCAGACACTTGACACTTAACTAGCTGTGTGACCCTGAGCAAGTCACTTAACCCTCATTGCCCTGCAAAAAAAAAATACTACCAAGGGGTCAAGGAGAATGAAAATTGTGATGTGGCAACTGGATCTGTTCGTTGGTGATTTTTGAAAGAGGCGTTCCAACGAAGCAGTTTTGAGTGGAAAACATGGGAATGTAAGGGGGAGTGAAAGGAAAACAAAAGAGGGGTGGTAACAGAAGTGCTAGAAGCTACTAGAAATTTCTCACAGGCCACAGTTCAGGATAAAATTGCTCTGGGACATTGTGTACTAGAAGTTCACAAACCTGACATGAATTCTGTGTTTATATTCTGGTTTTTGTTTGTTTTTGTTTTGGGGTTTTTAGATTTTTTTGCAGGGCAGTGAGGGTTAAGTGACTTGCCCAGGGTCACATAGCTAGTAAATGTCAAATGTCTGAGATTGGATTTGAACTCAGGTCCTCCTGAATCCAGGGCCAGTGCTTTATCCACTGAGCCACCTAGCTGCCCCCTGTCTTTATATTCTTGCTGAAAAAAAAATCACCTCACTTGTCCTGGCTTTCTAATATGGTTAAACTGAAAAGCTATAATTGCTTTCTTCTGGATGTGTCATGCCAAATGATTATTTTTCCCCCACCTCTCTCCTAAAAGGCTGGTATAATTAATTTAATTTGTTATACACTCTTGTCTTCCCAAGGTCTCACCCCACTCCTGTTTTTTGGTGGTAGGGAGAGAGAGAAAGAGAGAGAGAGAGACCTATTCTTTTACCTATGAAATTATGAGTACAAAATTCTAATGATTGAACCAGAGAATAAATTATCTAAATATCCAAATAAAGCATGTAATTGCCCAAAGGAATATAGCAGAGTGGAAAGAGAACTGAATTAGGATCCAAGAAACCTGGACTCTCTTATTTGGAAACACCGAGGAAGTCATATAACCTCACCAGGTTTTTCTTTCATCATTTGTGACATGAAGGTGCTGAATTATATGAACCTCTAAGGTTCCCTCCTCTCCAGTTCTAACCCCGTTTGATTTTTTTTTTCTAGCTTTGAGGCATATTCACTTCTTGCCCCTTAGCACCAGAATTCCAATTACTGGCAGATGGTTTTATTTAAGTCAATGCTGTGGAGCCTCTCTCCTGAGAGGCAGAACCACTAAATAGTAAAAAGCTCTGTAAACAGTGGCCAGCGTTCTGGGGAGATTGTTGAGTTATTTTTAAGTCATGTCCGACTCTTTGTGACCCCATTTGGGGTTTTCTTGGCAGAGATCCTGGTTTGCCATTTCTTTCTCCTACTCATTTTACAGATGAGGAAACCGAGGCCAATAGGGTTAAGTGACTTGCCCAGGGTCAAAGAGCCAGTAAGTGTTTGAGGCTAGATTTGAACTCGGCAAGATGAGCGTGGCACTCTATCTGTTGAGGCATCTAACTGTCCCCATTCTGGGGAAAGGGTAAGCCAAACTTGTCTACACAGAGAGCAGGGAGTTGGTTTTGCATGACTACATTCAACCACTGATGCTTTTTGCAGTAGCAGACATAAGAGTGCAACATGGTTGTCACCTCTGAATAGGAAGCAGAAAGAGGGGAGGCATTCAAGAGGAGGCTATATTTGTATGCTCATTTACAATTTGTCCTCCCTCGTTGATTTGGAAGCATGGAGCCTAAGCCTTACGTTACCATTTCACAAACACTTGCTGGTGACCAATCTGTTTCAGGCAACTTTGAGTTGTGAGCCAAGGTAGCTGAAATGCTAGGGAGCTATAATCTCCCGGTCTCAAATATGTGCATATTTTGCTATCTGCCTTGTAGCTAGACGGAGTGAGCATTTGGAGCAGAGAGCAGGCAGCCTGCATAATTTAAAAGAGAAAGTCAACATTGACTGAAGTCCTAGGCTTGAAAAATAAACCTGCATTAAAAAAAAAAATCTGGCAATATGATAGAAAGAAGACAGGAAAGAAAAGATCAAGGGGGGGGGGAGTTAGAAAGCCCTCAGGGGTTTGATTTTATCTTGACAATGTAAAGGTATCTAGTTGAAATATTTATTTCAGTTTTTTGAAAACAAATCTTTTATACTCAGTAATGTTATGTTAATGGCTTCATAATGGTGTGAAAATTAGTTTGGGTTAGGACCCAAAAGAAAGCTGACCTGGCCATAAAGACATTGGATAGTTTACCAAAATGATCATAGAATCATAGATTTGGAGTTAGAAGGGATTTCAGAACCAACGAGCCCAACTTAGTCATTTTATAGATGAGGAAATTTAGGCTCAGGGAGGTCATGATACTTGCCCAGGATCATAGAGGTAGGAAGCACTAAGAGATAGGATTTGAACCCAGGTCATCTGAATTTAGAGCCAGAGCTACCAACTGTGCTAGATTACCTGGTTCCCTCCTTCCCTCCCTCCCTCCCTCCCTTCCTTCCTTCCTTCCTTCCTTCCTTCCTTCCTTCCTTCCTTCCTTCCTTCCTTCCTTCCTTCCTTCCTTCCTTCCTTCCTTCCTTCCTTCCTTCCTTCCTTCCTTCCTTCCTTCCTTCCTTCCTTCCTTCCTTCCTTCCTTCCTATCTATTTGTGGGTAAATGGCGGGTTTTTTGGGTTTTTTTTTTGGTCATCAGGATTTCATTCATCAATGAGTTTGGGCAAGACTAACTTTTGTTAGTCTTTTAGTTCCCTAACTGTAAAATGGGGATAATAATAGCACCTACCTCCCAGGGTTATTGTGAGGATCAAAGGAGGTAGCATATGTAAAGCATTTTCCAAATCTTAAATCTCTACCTAAATATTAACTATTATTATAATATGTAATTTTGGGTGGGGTGGGGAAGGTACTCTCTATTAGAGTATCAGGAAAGATCTTATATAGAAAGTAGTTATTTCTTGAGTTAAATAGGTAGTATAGTAATGCAAAGATATAAAATACAGACATATTTTTTATTTTGTTTTTTTTTATGGGGCAATGAGGGTTAAGTGACTTGCCCAAGGTCACACAGCTGGATTCAAAGTCAGGTCCTCCTGAATACAGGGCCGGTGCTTTATCCACTGTGCCACCTAGCTGCCCCCCACCCCCAGACGTATTTTAAAGGAGATATTTTAACTAAATGCAAAGGAGAGGTTTAAAAAATGTCGACAAGCTATAGTTTTAGCATCTGTGAGCCATATACATGATGTTAAATTAAATGTCAGTGTAGGTCAAATTCCATTATAAAAAGAGCACTAAACTGTAACCCATGACTCATTAAAGTAAAGTAATATTTAATACAGTTCTAGTACAGCAAAAGAATCTGGACAGCTCCTTGGGGCCCATTGTAATGGGATTTGACCTACATTGCATTATCAATAATGAGGTCCTACCACATCATGGTGAATTGATTTTCCCTCCAATATTATGCTATTGGGCAAAGGCAGTTGATGGATCACAGTAAGAGACACTTCAGTCAGACCTCAGGAAAAAAGTTTGGCGTATAAGCCATTTGATACTATGATTCATTGCTAAAGGAAGCTGTGAAGATTCTGGAAACTTCAACAGAAAAGCTCTTAGTTACTTTTCTGGAACAGTTGACTTTAGTTTTTCTTGAGGGCAAAGAGATGGATTACATGACATATTAAGATCTCTGCCAGCTCTAGGAATTTGGGAAAGTATCAAATTTCTGGTGGTCTATGATTGCACCCATTTTCTTTTTTGGGAGAAATATAGTCTCAGATTTATGAACAATTCACCTGTTGCCTATCAGTGTGACCTCAGGGTCATCCCTTGGGTACAAGTCTTTTGTGATTTTCTTTCTTCCATTCATTCCTCCCCCCCACCCCCACCCCAGTGCAAATTACAATCAGTCAAAGTACCAAACCCCATGGGAGTGAGCTTCAGATTTGCTCCTAATTTCTCTTTTTTTGGAGCATGGAGTGAATAAGATTGACCTAAATTTAGGAAATTGATTGGTGGTGTCAATCTCCATCACTTTAACTTAGTAACAGTGAGTAGAAGAAGGCTACAGAGAATCCCACAAATATTTGAGTAGGGGATCCAAGAAAACATGAAGCAAAGAAGCATTCTATTTTTGGGGGGGGGGCAGGCCAATGAGGGTTAAGTGACTTGCCCAGGGTCACACAGCTAGTAAGTGTCGAGTGTCAGAGGTCAGATTTGAACTCAGGTCCTCCTGAATCTAGGGCCAGTGCTTTATCTACTGTGCCACCTAACTACCCCTGAAAAAGCATTCTAAGATGAACTCTTGTGCTAGTTGTCCTATATGTCAGATTCTCAAATTTGTTTCAGTTTTTGTTGATTTTGCAAATCTCACAATCAGAATTTGAAAACTGGAAGATTTCCATCATAATGTTGTCCAATTTATACCTAAAGGAAATGTCCCCTATTTCATAGTCAACAAGTGGACATCCAGCTTCTGCTTGAAGATTTTCAAAGAGGATGAATATACCACCTCTTGAGGCAGCCCATTTCATTTTAATAGTAATAATGAAAACAACAACAATAGCTAACATTTAGATGTTACTTCAAATTTTGCAATGCATTGCCTGTGTAATCTCTTTGGTTCTATAACAACAATAGGATGTAGGTACTCTTTTTATTCTCATTTAACAGAGGAGGAATCTGAAGGTGAGGGAGATTAATGACCACACAGCCAGCATCAGGGATGGGATTTGACCCGAGGTCTTCTTGACTCGAAGTCCAGTGTTCTACCCAATATGCCATAATTTTAAAGAAGTCGTTAGTGACATCAAACAGAAATTTGCCTCTTTGCAACTCTTACACATGGCTCCTGGTTCCCACCTGCTGGGGCCCAAAGAACAAATCTAAACACTCGTACACATTGTATCCCTCTTTGGACACAACTAACATATTTTATCTGAGTCTTCATTTTTCCAGGCCAGATTATCTTCTGTTCCTTCAGGCACTTTTCATATGAAATGGACTGAAGGCCCTTGACCATCCCCATTGCCCTTCTCAGGATTTTACTATTGTTGTTGAGTTATTTCAGTAAAATCTGACTCTCTGTTGACCCAGTTGGGGTTTTCTTAGCAAAGATACTGGAGTGGGGAAGCTAGGTGGCACAGTGGAAAAAGCACTGGTCCTGGATTCAGGAGGACCTGAGTTCAAATCTGGATTCAGATACTTGACACTTAACTAGCTGTGTGACCCTGGGCAAGTCACTTAACCCTCATTGCCCCACCTAAAACCAAAAACCAAAACCAAAACACAAAAACAAAGATACTGGAGTCATTTGCCATTTCCTTCTTCACGTCATTTTACAGATGAGGAATGGAGATGAAAAGGGTTAAATGAATTGCCCAGGGTTGCACAGCTAGTAAGTGTCTGAGACAAGATTTGAACTCAGGTCCTACTGACTCCGGGTCTGGAACTCTATCATTGTGCTACCTATCTGCTATGTCCTCCTTTGGATACTTTTCAGCTTATCAGGGTCCTTGTAAATCATGGTACACTAAACTGAACACAGTTCTCCAGGTGAGTCCCACCACCCAAGAATTCTCGGTTCATCTGGTGGTATTATCTCTTAATCTACCTCTCTCCATCTTCACAAGATTTTGTATCTAGAATTTACATCAAATATATCTACAGCTTTCTCCTTACCAACAATTGGACCACTTTTTCAAAAAAGAAATGAGGGTAGTCTGGCATGATCTGTTCCTGATGAAGCCATGCTGGTTCTTTGTCATTAATGCTTCTTTTTCTAGATGTTCACCATCTCTTTGATTCCATAAAAAATTCTATAGCAGATCTTTAAAGTCAAACTCACTGGTCTATATTTACCTATATCATTTTTCTTTCCTTTTATAAAAATCAAGACATTCATCCTTTTCCAGTTTTGTGGTGCTCTCTTATTTGACATATTAGTGATGGTGGTTCAGCTATCACACCTGCAAGTTCTCTCAGCAAGAGATATGCTGTATTCGATCTGGGTGAGGTGACTTCAATTCATCAAGGATAACCAGGTGTTTTGTTATTCTCTCCTTACTTAGTCTGGGTATTAACTCCTTATTATCTCTAGCACCTTTTCTAGGCTCATTCCTCCAACCTGCACCCTAAGTCTCAGGTTAGCATCTTCAGAGGGTACCTGGCTTTTACTCTTCTCAGGATTTTAAGGGCAACTCTGATGGGCTGAGGATTTCAATCCTGTTGAACACAACCCTCAACTGATGTTCTCCCTCACAACAATATTCCAGATGATTCAGTTAGCATTTTACAAAAGATATTTGCTAAGAAGATATGTGGTTTGTAGAACCTATATCTGATTGCTTACTGGGAAGGGTGGGAGGGAAGTAGGGAAAATTTGGAATGCAAAACTTTAAACAAAAAATGTTTATTATTTAAAAAATGAAGGTATATGGTAAGAATAGTTGGTATGAAACTTTTCCCCTCCTATTCTCAATAGCCCGGGGTACATTTCCCAATTGAATGCATACAGAATCCATGGCAGGCATGAGTGAGCACAAACTTAAACTACAATTGTGAAGAACAAATGTAGCAAAGGGATACCTCCTGACTTCTGGTCCTGTAAGTGCGTTTTCCCTTTGTGGAGAAATCGTGAGGTTTGCTGAGAGGCATGCCCTAGGTGATGGATGATTTCCTTGCAGGGTATGGCATCTCTCTTGGATGGGCCAATCCACCACTGGGACAGGCTGGTCTGCAGCTGGGACAGGTCACTGGGCCTACTGCTGGGCTGGGCCACTTCACCACTGCTGGCATTCTCTCCCTGCCTTCTGCTTACATGACAGGGGAGGGCAAGACACCAGCTGTCACCCTGCAATTTTCCAAGTCTTGAAATGCTCACAAGGTCACCTCCAGATTGCTGCTTGGTCATCTTTTGACTCCTTCCTATGAAGACTCTCCTGGGGCTGTTGGACTCTCTATCTGCTGATGGCATCACTGGAGCTCCTGAACTTACAATGAGGACTAGACATTTCCACTTAAAATACTCATTCATCTAATATGAGGAAGGGACAAACACAAAAGAAAAAAGTGGCCGCTTACATTCATGGACACATAGCAAATAGGTAGGGAAATATAGCCAGTTGTCCTCTCACCTGACAACTTAAAATCTTCCTATCTTACTCACCACCAGGAAGAAAAGAGAGGCAGGAAAGGATGGGTTGCTGCTTTTGTATTCTCATTCACTTCTGCATCAGCACCCCCTGAGTCATCAGTCCCTCCAGCTCCACACTCAATTAGAAGACATTTCATCAACCCCCTGAGTCATTCTGGTGGTCACAGAGACTGAAACCAGGCAGGTTTCAGGACTTGTCCTTTTGAGCTAGTCAGTCCATGCTTTTTTTTTTTTTTTTAAATCCATCTTTGTTCTATCATTTCCGGTTCACAGTTAATTCTCATTGACAGAGAAAACAGAAGCAAAATAACAGTTGGACAGCTCTGCCTTCTCTCTATTATCAAGTATAAGTGCCCTACTCATCCCAAGCAAAGGTCTTATTCCTTCATTAATCTTCCCTTTTCTCTTGAAAAGGGTTTCCTCTCCATCCTTACCTTCACTCTGAACACTAGGGCTCCTGATAATATTTGGAACAGACCATACCATGGTATATGTTTGTGTCCACTTGACTTCTGGGCAAATAGAACTGATTGGAATAGGGGGACAGGGTGCAAAGTTACCCATGAATTGAATGTTGGAAACTTTGGCCCTTTGACCCTCACTCTAAAGATACTAGAGATGTCATTGTAATTATCCTACTTGAGGCTCGTTATTCAAAGAAGGTGCAGGTAAACTTCATAAAAATGTCATGGCTAAGGGGCAGCTAGGTGGCGCAGTGGATAGAGCACCAGACCTGGAGTCAGGAGGACCTGAGTTCAAATCTGGCCTCAGACACTTAACACTTACTAGCTGTGTGACCCTGGGCAAGTCACTTAACCCCAATTGCCTCACCAAAAAAAAAAAAAAAAGAAAAAAATGGCATGGCTAATTACAACAATATACCAAACCAAGGAAGTCTTGGTGGAATGGCAGCCTTTGTTTTTTGAGTTATTTTTCAGTCATGTTTGATTCTTTGTGATCCCATTTGAGGCTTTCTCATGGATGCAAACTCCTCTTTCCCCCATAATTGAGAAAGCATGGCATAGATAGTGAAAAGAGGGGTCAAGCCATGGTTTTGGGGGAGGTAGGTGGTACAGTAGATGGAGCACTGGACCTGGAATCAGGAGGATCTGAGTTCAAATGTGGCCTCATACACTTACTAAGTGTGTAACACTGGGGTAGTCACTCAATCCTAGTTTCCTCAACTGTAAAATGAACTGGAGAAGGCAATGGCAAACCACCCCAGTATCTTCATCAAGAAAACTCTAAATGGGATCACAAAGAGTTGGACATGACTGAAAATCACTGAACAATAACACATTTTAGTTCCTGATGTCATGGATATCTATAGAAAGGAACTAGTTTCTTTCTCTCATTTTTTTCTCTATACTATCTTGCATGGTGATTTTAATCAGCTCTCATGGACTTAATGATCATTTCTATAATGATGATCTCCAGATATACTTATGCAACCCTAACCTCTCTCCTAAATTCCAGACTCACATCCCTAATAATTTATTGGATATCTTAAATCAGATATCCAATAGTTATATTTTTAATTTTTTTTATTTTTGCAGGACAATGAGGGTTAAGTCATTTGCCCAAGGTCACACAGCTAGTAAGTGTCAAGTGCCTGAGGCTGGATTTGAACTCAAGTCCTCCTGAGTCCAGGACTGGTGCTTTATCCACTGCACCACCTAGCTGCCCCCCCCCCATAGTTATCTTAAATTCAACATTTTCAAAACCGAACTCATTATCTTTCCCTTTTAACTCCTCCTCTCTTTGTAATTTTCCTATTGCTGTCAAGAGCACCACCATTCTCTCAGTCACCTCAGCTCTCAACCTTGGCATCATTCTTGACTCCTCACTCCTCATTCCTTTATATCCAATAACATCTTTCCTATATGCCCTCTTCTCTCTGACACTGGCACTAACCTGGCCATCATCACCTCACTCCTGGACTTTTGCAATAGCTTTTGGCTGGTCTCTCTGCCTTAAGCATCTTCCCCATTCCGGTCCATCTGCATTCAGTTGTCAAAAGGATCTTCTAAAAAGTAGAGGTCTGATGATGTCACATTACACCCCCACCTCCAACTGGGCTATTCAGTAAACTTCCCCTACTCCCTATAATTCCAAGAGCAAATATAAAACCATATGTTTGACATTCAAACCCCTTCATAGCCTGTTCCTCTCCTACATTTCTAGTCTTCTTACCCTTTACTCCTACCAGAGTATTCTTTGATATAGTAATATCTGCATCCTTACTGTTCTTCAAAAGAGATACTCGGGGGGCAGCTAGGTGGTGCAGTGAATAAAGAACCAGCCCTGTATTCAGGAGGACCTGAGTTTGAATTCAGCCTCAGACACTTGACACTTACTAACTGTGTGACCCTGGACAAGTCACTTAACCTCCATTGCCCTGCCAAAAAAAAAAGTTGCCAAGTCCAAAAGAGATACTCTATCTCCCAATTTTAGGCATTTTCACTGGCTGTCTCCTTTTCCTGAGGTTCTCTTCCTTCCACCTGGCTTCCTTTAACTTCCAGCTAAAGCCCTACCTTCTGCAAGAAGCCTTTCCTGATACCCATTAATGCTAGTAATTTCCCTCTGTTGATTGTCTTTACTTCATTATATATCATTATACCTCTCTATATCATGTTTATACATAGTTGTTTGCATGTTGTCTCTCCCATTAAAATGTGAGCTCCTTGAGAACAGGGACTATTTTTTGAAGTCTTTGAATCTTTAGTGCTCAGCACAGTACCTAATAGGCTCTTAATAAATGCTTATTGATTGAGCTGACACATACCAGGCCCTTAAATTCTTGTTGAAGGATTTCCCCCCCATCCCCTCACCCGCCCAGTTTCAGTAATGATGTAGAACATTGATTCTTAAGTTTGGCTTGTGGGAAAGTAGCACAATTTGGGGAAGCTAGAATTTAGGCTGAAACTTTTGAGAGCAAGTAAAATCTTCTGAGACTGGGTGGGATTCTCTAAGTCATCCTGGTGAGGACCCATCTTGGTTTATCTGAAATATTTTTTTAAACAAAATAATAGAATATTATTGATATCCTTTATTTTTTATCACCTAGTTCCCCCCTCATAGTCATCTTCCTTCCTCTTAGAGAATGAATCATCTTATAACAAATAACTTTTTTTTCCGTGGGGCAATGGAGGTTAAGTGACTTGCCCAGGGTCACACAGCTAGTAAGTGTCAAGTGCTTCATGCTGGATTTGAACTCAGGTCCTTCTGAATCCAGGGCTGGTACTTTATCCATTGTGCCACCTAGCCGCCTCACAAATAACTTTTTAATAAAAGAACAAATAAAGGAAGAAAGCAAAAAATATTCAGTAAAGCCAGTCTGTATATCAACAACATCTGACATATACAGTATTTCATTCCCATCTTGACTTTTGTTTTCCCTTCCCCCCAGCAAGGGAAAGAGAGGGAGGGAAGTGTCTTCTTATTTCTCTTATCTGAAATGTTTTAAAATGAACTGGGGTTGGAGTGTTGCTCTTGAGAGTACAAATCATTGCTGGCCACATTCCCTTCTATTCTGGGCAGCTCTAGAGGTGGAAGAAGGGCTGGGGCTAGTGGCTTTGATTTTGGCCAGGATAGACTTTAAGTCTAATGGGAGGTCCCCAAATAAATTGGTTGTGGAGACCTGTTCTGGGAGGATCATGAGAATCAGTTTCCTCAGGTGACTTTATGAGGACCAGAATTAAGTGTATGGTGAATTTATTTTTAATACACTGGACAGATAAAAGATCTCTTTTTTTTAAAAAAAATCTTACTGTTGAAGATCATTGTTATAATAATGTAGCTGGGTCTATGGGATTTGACTCTTTTCCAGAAGGCACTCTGTAGTTTACCAAGTCCTTAAATTCAAGACTTAAACAATAAACCTGTATATGCTTTTGATATTTTGTGTCAAATTTTCTTAGTCACTTATCAACTTCTGTTATTTCTTTAATCATCATTTGTAAGTCAAGCTCTGTTCCAAGTGGAAACATTGCCATGGGTTAGCTATTTGTATTTTGCAAATTGCATTTCACAATCTTTGGTACCTGAATTCATTCTTCCAGTCATTTAGCTAGATATAAAATCAGATGCATAGTAGCAAGACTCATTCTGAGAAGAAAAGGGAAAGATAGAAAATTTATTTTTCAGTGCCCTTCAATCTTCCTTTTGGAGCCTTTTTTTCTTTACCCATATTAGGTGCCCAGAGCTTTCATCTTGTGTTAGCAGTTCTTATACCCTCACACCAGAACTCCATCCAGGTCCTTCCCCATGCTCTACATTATTCTTCCCCTTCTGCCTTCATCCAAACTAAATGTTGAATCCAGTTTGTTTTTAATAGGGCATTGGACACTGAAACTCTCCCTCCCTCCCTCCCTCCCTCCCTTCCTTCCTTCCTTTCTTCCCTTCCTTCTTCTCCACCCCAGTCCTCAGTAGATTGTAAAGTCTTTGTGGGCAAGGATTGCTTTTTTTTGTGTGTGTCTTATAGTCCTATTGCCTGCCAAATTGGGATAGCAATAGGGACTGTGCCTATGCTTTCATGGATATAGAGAACTTCTTGAGGAAGAAATTCCTTGTACCACTGCGTGTTGACACCTCTCCAACTTAGAGCTTTTGAGTGTTGCCTACTAAGAGTTCAGGTGACTTGTATTGGGTCTCATAAATGTTCCTCGGTTTGGTAAAATGGGAGTGAAGGTACTTTGTCAATTTCAGTCTGATTGCTAGTTGAGTTTCTTGTCCTATTGGGTTTAATGGTCTCTCTGAATCTTGCTAGATGCTTTTCTTCTCTTCCAGGGTGCCTTTTTTTTATATATATAGGTAATCTAATTATCATAAAGAAATACAGTTAACAATGAGGGCCTTTAAAGATTTGAGGTTCTCCTTTAGGCAGACTAGGTCCCTAACTAGCTTAGCTACAATACAATTAGGTTTAACTGCACTCTCCAGAAATCAGAATTCAAGCCCCTTCAAAAATAAGAAATATTCTCTTCAGACCAGAAGCCTTTAGGAGTGACAGGTCTTGTGAAACCCAGCCATAAGTCAGGTAGGAGGAAAGTGCTTTCCTTTTGATTCAGCTGTTAGAAAGATAGTGTGTTAAAGAGAACAATCAGTTCAGCAAATTCAGTCAATCCTATGATAAGGGCTTTTTGTTACACTGCTTCAGATTTATCATTGGTAAAATTATGTCACTCTGACAAAACCACATACATAGTTAACTTCTAACTCAAAAAATGTTAGTCATGTTGTTTGACACCAGAATTGTGTAAAGAAATCTCAGTAGTCTATATGATATATGTCAGGAGTCAGGTTGATCTGTGATTTTTAGAAAAAAAGTGCAAATTAATAACAGTAATGCTAACAATAGCTAGCATTTGTATAGAGCTTTTTGTTTTGTTTTGTTTTGTTTTGCGGGGCAATGGAGGTTAAGTGACTTGCCCAGGGTCACACAGCTAGTGTCAAGTGTCTGAGGACGGATTTGAACTCAGGTTCTCTTGAATCTGGGGCCTGTGCTTTATCCACTGTGCCACCTAGCTGCCCCTATATAGAGCTTTTTGATTGGAAAAGTGCTTTATGAATTTTATATTATTTTATCCTCACAACACCTCTTATATGAAGGTACTGTAACCCCCATTTTACAGATGAGGAAACTGAGTCAGAGGTCAAGAGACTAGCCACAAATGTTAAGTATCTGAGGTCACATTCGAACTGAAGTCTTTTTAACTCCAGGTCTCACACATTTTCTACTGTGCCATGTATTGATGGAGTAGAAAGACCATTGAGTTTAAAGTTAAAAGACCTAGGTTCAAAGCATTTGGGCTCTGCTATGGTATAATCTTTGGCAAATAATTGAACTTTTGTGGGCATTAATTTCCTCATTTCAAAAAAGTGGGGGGTTAGACTAGATGACCTCTACAATTCTCCCCAACTCTAAATCTAGGGCCCTATTGGTATGGCTAGAATTTTGATTCTGTGGTATAGAAGGGGATGCTGCAGTTGATAAAGTGATGGATTTGGAATAAAGACATCTGGGTTCTAATCTTTTTTTTTTTTCTGTCACAGTATTTGTGTTTGTGAGCAGGTCCATTACCCTCTCTGCCTTAGTTTCCTCACCTATAATTCTATTTCTAATCCTTACTTTCTTCACTGGATTATTGTCAAATCAAGTGAAATACCCTGCATTAAAGGGATGCTGAAAAGCACAAAGCATTTTTAAAATGTAAGTTATCAGGTACATGTTATGTATAAAATTATGGCAAATTATAGCTATTATCAGCTGCAGGGGAAGCTACTGCAAAGTAAGTCAGGTATAAGGCCTGAAATGGTTCGGGGAAGTGTCCCAGAAAATATTTAGGAAGAGGCAGCCATGACGTAGGGTTAGAAAAACTGTTAATAGGCAGGAAGATAGATGAGTTAGGGCTACAAGGTGAGCTGCCTAAGATATCACTAAAGCATAAAGTGTGGGAGGGAAGCCTAGCACAGGGCCTTAGATGAGGCACTTAGTAAATATTTGGTTTTGTTGAATGAACTGATTGGAGGTACTGTGACAACCTAGGTTTGGCTTTCATGGCTGGTGATCAAGAGAAGTTCCAGATTAGTGAAGAGATATCCTCCTCAAATGGAAAGAATGGGAAAGGGAAATACAACCCACAGGCTTAGAGGCTATTTGGATGAAAGGAGGGAAGGTGTAGTGCTTTATGAGTGGCTTTTTTTTTTTAATTAGGAAAAACAATGAAACTTACATTGGTGGATTTTCTTCTTAAGTTGAGTAGAAGTTTACGAAAGGAGAGGCAACTAAGCTGGGAAGCTATTGTTTGTGGGAGACAAATGTCCATCCTAGTGTTTCTGTTAGGAAATCAGTGAAATGTAAATAGAAACAACTGTAAATGATTGATATCTGTCTGACTCTCTCTTTTACTAGGGCTTTTCTGGATTAAACATTATCCAGACTATTCTAGATAATGTTGACATTGGAGCTGGAAAGGATCTTAAGAATCCAACACTTTTATTTGAAAAATGAGGAAACAAACTCAGAGAAGTCTTGTCCCGCCCAAGGTCACACTGAAGAGATTTGTTAGTGCTTTAGGGTTTGATATCCTTATATATGTCATCTCATTTGATCCGCATAACAACTGTCCAAGAGGTAATATTATCCCCATTTTACAGATGAGAAAACTTAAACTTAAAGAGATTTAAGTGACTGGTTCATGCATGATCACACAGCTGGTAAGTAGTTGAGCAAAAACTCACACCGAATACAAATCCACTGTTCTTTCCACAGGGCTAAATAGTTCTTTGGTCATAGCACAGAAACCTGGAGTTGTGCCTTGCTTTATATGTTTCCTCCTCATATTAGAATTTGAGTTACTTGAGAAAAGGGACAGCTGGGTGTAAAAATGGATAGAGGTCTGGACCTGGAATTTAGAAAACCTGAGTTCAAAGCTGGCCTTAGAGGCTTCATCTGTAAAATGAAGTTAATAATAGAATTTACCAGAGGCAGCTAGGTGGCACAGTGGATAAAGCACTGGTCCTGGATTCAGGAGGACCTGAGTTCAAATCCAGTCTCAGACACTTGACACTTACTAGCTGTGTGACCCTGGGCAAGTCACTTAACCCTCATTGTCCCACAAAAAAAGAAAAGAAAAAAAACGAATAACAGAATCTTCCTCTCAAGGTTGTTGTTAGGATAAAATAAGATGATATTTGTAAAGTGCTTGGCAAACCTAATGTATTATATAACTGCTAGCTTGTATTTCCAGCTTTTAGCACAGTACAGTCATCCCTTCCACATTACGACTTTCTTCATTGCTGTTTCGATATATCGTGGGTTGGCATAAAAAATTAAATGGAAATTTTTGGGGAGTTTTGTGAAAGCCATGGTCAACAGAAAAAGTTTAGAAACTCAAATGCATAAAATAAATTGTAGTATTGTATAATATTAACCCAAATTTTACAATAAGGTACTGTAAATACTCCATAAAAGAAAAAGAAAAAAAATTAGACTTTTCTGGTATGAAGGGGTGGCCAAAATTTTTTATAAAGGATTTTCTAGATTACAGGGACTCCATGATATGGAAGGGATAATTGTATTTTGAATATAGTAGGAGCTTGATAAATACCTTTTCTTTTATTCATTTATCTACACACATACATATACATACTATCTGTCTCTCTGTCTCTTTCAACATTTGCATCTTTCTGTGATTGCATTTATAGTATATGGATGACTATTTGTGTGATTTTTGCGTGTGTTTTTTGTGGTTTTTTGTTTTTGTTTTTGTTTTGTGTGTGTTTTTGTTTGCAGGGCAATGAAGGTTAAGTGACTTGCCCAGGGTCATACAGCTAGTAAATGTCAAATGTCTGAGGTTGAATTTGAACTCAGGTCCTCCTGAATCCAGGGCCATGCTTTATCCACTTCACCACCTAGTTGCGCCCCCCCTTTTTTAATGTGTGTGTGTGATATTTTTATTTTTGTTTATATGATCTTGTGTATGCTAATAGGAAGAGAGTTAAGTCCATTTGCTTATATACTTTGTCTACAAGCTTACTTAGTACTTAGCATACTTATCCAATTAGATGTTAAACAGTAGCAGCAGCAGCTTCTGGTCCTCAATTTTTTCTTTTAATTAGTTCCTTAAACTTTCTTGTTTAATGGAGATTTAAAAAAACACAGTTTAAAAAACTTTCTTTTGCTTTTTTTAACATCCTTGATGTTCAAAGGTCTGATTTTCCAGTTTTTACATCATTTTACTTATTTGTCCCTTTCTTTTTCCAGCTCCTCTGTCATTTCATTGTTAACACACCCACTAGAGAATCTGAAAAATAGGAAAAGGGAGTGTAGTAGTGTTCATTCTCATTCTCTCTCTCTCTCTCTCTCTCTCTCTCTCTCTCTCTCTCTCTCTCTCTCTTTCCCCCTCCCCCTCTCTCTCCCTCCCCTTCTCTCCCCCTCTCTCCCCTACCTATTTAAAAAAGCATTAGAAATGAACCAAATGTCTAAAATTAGGGGTTTTTTTGTAGGTCTTACTTCAATGATTTCTGCTACTCCATGGCCCTCTAACAATGGGAAATAGAAAGGGTCATCTGTATATTCTTAAAACAGGCATATACAATTATGAAGTTCACAAGTCTTTTCTCCAGCACCATGTTCTTTTTGTGTGCAGTTTAATAACAAATTGTGGTTCTGATACTGATATATTTGTAGCTAATATCCTAGAAGAGAATGATGACATTATCCCTTCCACATTCTGTGGTCATGTGGATATATTGTTTTAAAACATCACTTCCTTAATCTTGCCCCTAGCAATGACATAATTACTTTCCTTTTCTCTCTGAGCAATGGCCATGTGGGAATAAGAGAATGTTAGAATTGGAAGAGACATTAAAGACCCTAAGATCACAGACTTAAAGGAACTTTAGAGGTCCTGTAGTCAAACTCTCTCAAAGAGAGATGATGTAACTGATGTAACCAGTGATGTAGCTGATACTACCTGTATGACCTTGAACAAACTGCTTGGGCCTCAGTTTCTTCATGTGATGGTAGCTAGATCAGATAGCCACTGAGCCCTTCTCCAATTATATCAATATGGTCCTAGAGAGGTGAAGTAAGTTGTCCAAGGTCACACATATTGTAAGGAACAGAGCCAAGATTTGAACCCATGTTCTCAGACTCTAAAATCTGTATTACTTCTACGTATGATGCATTGTATAGTTCAGCCTCTCATTTTACAGATAAGGAAACTGAGGCCCAGAGGAGTGAGGTAATTTGCTCAAGATGAAGATACTAATCAAAGGTAGAGGATAGGACCAGAATATTAGACTCCTGACTCTTGTTCATACCCTTTCTCCAATAATCCATAAAGTAGGACTAGGAAACCCCCTCACAAAACAAGGTAACTTAAACTGGAGAAATAAAAAGAAATAAAAATAACAAGGAATATGATTTTTTAAAAAAAAGAGTATGATTTTTAAAGCAGTTCGTAAAAACAATATACTTTTACCAAATGAGTACAAGAGGTATGCATCATTAACCAGACATGATAACCCAAAATGATATGTGTATCTTTGCTCAGTCGTGGGTTCCCATGGTAACTTGAGTGTTTTGTTTCTTTTTTAGAGAAAAAAAGCTCATCAAGATGCTCTACTCTGTATTGTTCTGTATTCTTGATGATGTAGGATAGAGGAACTTTGGACATAATTTGTATGTCTCATTTATGTATTTAGGAGGTATGATCATTCCCCTAAACTTTTCATATGGTCAAGTGAGCACCTTCATTCATCTGAATTAGAATTGTAGTCAGTTCACTGGTCCAATTCTTTTCAAGCTAAGTGTGCAAAGGACTTTGAATGCTTATAAAAGGGAGGGGTTGTCCTACCTGAAGAGCTTTGAACCTTATCAGATTACAAGGTTACATTGTTTTGGGGACCTACATTTCATATTGTAAGACTTTTTAAAAAGTACAAGAGAAAAAACAAACATTTATGTGAAGAAAATATATTCATTCTTTATCTCCTCCCCACTGGGTTCCTTGAGCTATATTACTGATATTTATAATTTTTGACTAGAGGCTCTTCAACAATTTTTACCTTACTTCTCCTCCTTCTGTTTATCCTGCAGTAGCATTTATGATTATTTGCTGCATCTTCCCCCTTTAAATTAAACTCTGTTGCCCTGAGAAATACCCTGGGGCATCTCTATTTTGTTCTGATCTATCAGAGAGGCTGGGCAAGGAGGAACACACAGCTGCTGGGAGCACTGGCAGTTTGCCGATTAAAGTGAAGAGAACAGGGATCTGTTTGTTCGATGGCTGTTGTGAGGATCAAATGGGATAATGTTCCTTAAAACTCTTTATAAACTAAGTGATGTACAAATGTAAAGCAGCGTGACTTTGACATTTGGATGAATCTGGGATCTCTGTGATGTGCACACTCAATCAATAAGCATTTTGTTAAGCTCCTCATCAGCCACTGTGTGATTACTGGTGATATGGACACAGAATTGAAACAGTCTCTTCCCTCAAAAAAGCTTCCCTTCTAATAGGTAGAACACATATACATATATAAATATATACAGAAAATATACAATTTAAATACTGGGTAGTCTGGGGAGTTTTCTTGAATGAAACTAGGGATTCCAAGAGGTTAAGATGAGGGGGGAATGTGTACCAGGCATGGGGGCTAACAAGTGCAAAGGCACTTGGATGTGGATGTGAATGTGGAGCAGTGAGTAGGCCACTTTGGCTAGATTGTAGAGTTCATAGAGGGGAGTAATCTGTAAGGACACTGGAAAGGAAAGAAGGTAACCATTTGTGAAGAGCTTTAAAATGACTAACAAAGGAGTCTGAAGATAATAGGGAATCACTTGAATTCAATTAAATTGAGTAATTAAATAAAGGTATTACACAACCTGCAGATTGCAGTTCATATTGCTTTCTCATTATGGTTAACATATTTATTTGAGTTTATCTCCTATGTTAGACTATAAGTTCCATGAGGGCAATGGTTGTGTCCTATCTTTGTATTTCCAGTGTCTTGCCCATTGTAGGTGTTTAATTAATGTTTGTTGATGTTGTAATTGAATTCTCTGATCTTTGTATTCTCAGTACCCAGCACAATGCCTTTTATACAGTCTCAAAAACTGACGTTTATTAAGTGCCTCCTATGTTCCAGGCATTGTGCTAATTGCTAGAGGTACAAAGAAAGACAAAACCAGTCCCTGCTCTCAAAGAGCTCACAGTTTAATGGGTAACACAACATGCAAAAATTTACATACAAACAAGATATGTTCAGGATAAATTGGGATTAGTTTTAGAGGGAAGGCACTAAGGTTAAAGAGGACTAGGAAAGGGTTCTTGTAGAAGCTGGGATTTTAGATAAAACTTGAAAGAAGCCAAGAGTCAGAGATAAGGAAGGAGTAAATTTCTCTTAATAAATGCTTATTGGATTCAATTGAATTGATCGCTCTGGTTAACTTAACTGTAAACTGTAGTTATCCTTCTGGGTTGAGCTCAAGACCCATCTTTTTTATGAAGTCTTTCCCAAACCATTCCAGTCCACTGATTTCTCCTATCAACTCTCAGTTCTAAATACCTACTCATTTTAGCTCTTAATCACATACCGTTTTTAAAATTATGTTTGAAGGGTTTCATATATCTGTGTCCTATCTCTTTCAAGATAATAAGCTCCCTTAAGGTTAAGGACTATATCTTATCCTTTGTACAACTCTGGCCCTTTCCACTTTGCCCAATACTAAGTATATAGCAGCTTACTATGATAAATATTTGTGTACACTTAACTGAATGGAACATATCTAGACTTTTAGTGGTCCTTTGCTAGTGTCTAAAAATTGCTTTTAGATGATCATTTCTCTTTTTTGAGGGTATGTGGAAATGAGAAAATAGTGGAACTTCTAACTCTCTACCCCCCAAACCAAGCCAACCCCCTCTCTCCTAAGAGTCTAATGAAGACTGATAATAATTAGAATAAAACATATGATTTGGAATTAAGAACCAGGAGTCTCAACTCTTTTTTGGACTTAGAATATTTCAGGTAGGGCTGATAAAGTTCTTTATGTGTTGATGGGAATATCGTTTATTTTCATAGGACCATAGGTTCAAAGATTTAGGGGTAAAAGGAAGTTGAGGTTATTTAGACCAGTCCCTTTATTTCACAGAGGAAGAAACTAAGGCCCAAAGAGATTAAAGCACCCAAGGTCATTTAGTTATTGAGAGGCAGAATTGAAATCTGAACCTAGGATTTATGACTCTAAATCCAGCACTTTTCTTATGTATCATGATTTTGAAGATGGTAGAAAACCTCTCTATAAACAGAAGGCATGTCTGGAACACAGTAGGCACTTAATAAATTCTTTTCTTTCTTTTTGTCACTCCTATATTCTTGATTAAACTCTACTCTTTATAAGTATTTTTTTAAAACAGTCAGTTTTACAAAAAAAAAGTCTCAACTTCCCATCTGAAGAATAGCAATTCAACCATCTATCCACTTAATGTGGATAGGTCATTTTCCACACCAGTGGAATACCAGGTTTTCCCAAGAATGCTCCTTAGAGCATTCCAATAAAGGCACTTGAGCCTTCAGGCCAGAAATGCTTACTCTGGCATAGCATCATTTGTTAAGGCCAATGGGGGATAGAGAGAAGAAAGTTAGTCTTCTTATTCAGGAATTTTGTGGCTTGTTTCTGCTATCCTTATGAGTTTGATACAGTAGTAGTTCTTTCTATTCAAGGAAGAAAAGGCATTGGACTTTGAACCAGAAATGGGTTCAAAATCTGTTTAAGACACTACTAGTGCATGACCCTTGTTGAGGCTTTTTGAGCCTTGGTTTCCTCACATGTAGGGGGTAGATTCCATGGCCTGTTTTAGGTCCTTTTTAGATCTAAGCCTATGATCCTATCATCAATGTTCCTTTCTTCATAGATCCATGTTTTTTAGAGGATAACTATCTTGTGCTATTTTCTGTGATAGTCCCTTGCACATAAGATTGTAAGCTTTAGTAACTGGTTTAACCCCTACTCTTAGTAGAGGAGAGAGTGAGATTATATTAAAGGAAGGAAAAAAAGGCATTTTCTCCTTAATCTGCCCTGCTCTTCTAGGTATTGATGTAGTTTATAACCATCTTTCAATGGAACCAGAGTAGTCTGCTGGCAAGAGCACTGGAGAGGGGGTGATGATAGCCACTAACTTCCTTTGTGACCTTGGTCAAGTCACTTGATTTCTCTGAACCTCAGTTATCTTGGCTGTAAAATGAGGCAATGACCTTGATCTCTTACGTCCTTTTTAGTTGTGAGATTCTATGATCATTTGATCTTGACATGCTGGGCCATGAGGAGAAATAATGAGCCACTCCTTTTTCCTTGTTTCTTTTTCCAGACCTTCTTTCATATTTCATTATCTTTTTTTGAAGATGATTCTTTTTTCAGTGTCACCTTATTCAGAGAGCCTTGTTTCAGTCATTTATAGACTCCCAGGTCATTCTCCTCCTTTACTCAAAGATCCCAGTAGCTGGTTCATAGTAAGCCTCTCCCACTTAACCCCTTATTTGTGTCTTCAATATTCACATTAATGGATCTTAAAATACCCTGGATCGCCAGTTCCACAACCTTCTGAACTCTTATGACCTGTAACTTTGCACTCAAGGATGGTTGGACTTTTGGGTATTATCATCATCCCAAATTATTTATCTCTATGAATCTGGATTTTAGACATTCCTCTCTGATCATAATCTCATTCCCTTCCACATTGTTTTCTGCCTCACTCCTCTTAAAATTTATACTTTGTTCTTACTAAGATCTATAGTTATTATTTCCTTCTGTGTTTTCTGAGTTCATCACCTCTGATCTGGCCTTGCATTTTCTCCCTTAGCAGTCTTGATGCTATCTATAATAACCAAGTTTAGCTTTATACTGTACTCTACTCTCATTCCTTGGCCCTTTCACCTTTTGCTGCTAATGCTTTGCCAGACTGCATTTCTGGGTTACTTCTTCATCATTCACTTTTTCTATCCCTACACGCATGCTGCTGGAAGAAGTCGTGCAAGCATGCTAACTTTATTAACTGAAAATTTAGGTTATCTAGAATGGGCCTTCAGTGTTGCATGATAATCCTTTTATTTCCCCCAATTGGTTCTCTATGTCACTACCTATGATGGCTCTCATTTCTTAATGTTATCTAAGCTCCCTACTCTGGAGCTGTCCAGAAGTTCAGTGCTGAGGACTAGCTTTTCTCAGTCAAAGGAAGTTGGGAAAGTAACCTAACTTAACTAACTCAAAGTAACCTAATGTACTACAGGCAACCACGTAGAAATTATTTACTTATTCATAAATATATTTCAATCTTTGTTGATGGAGGGGGTTAACACACTGGGAAGTCTTGGTCTTTTGAATTCATATGTCAATTTATTTACATAGTCCATTATTTCTTGTAGCTTTCCTATAGCTTCCCTTGATCTATCAATGTAACAAGGTGGAAAGACCCCTGGATCTGGAGTCAGAAGATCTGGGTTTGTCTTTTTTTTTTTCCTATGGCTGTGTGACTTTGTATAAGCCAGTTAACCTTTCTGAATCATAGTTTTACTTGTCTATTAGATGAGGATTATACTTAATATCCATCCTTGAGGGTTTGTTGTAAGAATTAAGGAGAAAGGAAGGAAATAAACACTCATGAGGCACCTACAGTGTGCCAGGCATGTGCTTTATAATTATCACTTCATTTGATCCTCACAAGAACTCTGGAAGGTGGGTGTTTTCATTATCCTCATCATTTCACAGTTTAGGAAACTGAGGCAGACAGAGAGTCATACAGTTAGCATATGTCTGAAACCAGGTTTGAATTCAAGTCTTCCTCACTCCTGATCCAGTCCTCGGTTTACTGTGCTACTTAGCTGTGTCTATTAATGCAGGAATGTATGTGTAACTGCTTTGTAAGTTGCAAAATGTTAAATAAATAGAAGGTATTATTATCTTTATTACCTGCAGTAGTTGAAGTAGGGTAAACAGGAATGGAAATAGTCAGAATATGACTGTCTTTTTCTTTTCCTTTAAAATTTTTTTTTGTGAGGCAATTGGGGTTAAGTGACTTGCTTAAGGTCACATAGCTAGTAAGTGTTAAGTGTCTGAGGCCGGATTTGAACTCAGGTCCTCCTGAATCCAGGGCCAGTGCTCTATCCATTGCACCACCTAGCTGCCCCTTAATGTTTGTTTTAAAAGTTTATTGGTATTTATTTTTTACCAGACCTACATTTCTTAGTGTATCCCTCCCTCTTCCAGAAAGCTACCTGTTATGGAAAGAATAAAAAAGAGGAAAAAGTTCAATAAATCTAACTAAACCATCTGAGAAGTCTGCCATTGCATGTAGCATTGTACACACAGAGTCCCTGGTGCTTCTGTAAAGAAGCACCTTTAAAAATCACCCCGATAAAACTCACACATTATTTCTCCTGGTATTAATTCTGACCCACTCCATTATCTATTCTGGAGAGGAGGACTGGAGAAAAGACAAGGAAAGATAAAAGCAATCCTCTTTTCTGGTGCATTTGAGATAATAAAGTTTTGAGATGGATTTAAGGCTTTCCTGCCCACCAACCTCCCCCAAGTGGTGAAATGACATTCTTTATACTAGCTTATCTTTGATCATAAGTGAGGTGTAATGTGCTTGCTGATTATGGAATAGCAAAGTGAGAATTTGTAGCATCAAATAGAGAAGAGTATTTTGGCTCAAGCTTGTAACTGATGTTCTGCAAATGTGCTGAAAAAATGGCATGTTGGGGGTGGGTGTGTGAGCCTGTGTGAGCCACTTAAAAACTTGGAAAGTCTTCTACTCAGTGTTTGGATGATTAATTCTTTTTATCCTCTGTCAGGTTTTTAACTGAATGAGAATTAGATCAGGACATGTTCTCTTTTTTTTCCTCTTCCTCCCTGGACCAAGCACAGGATTGGTGCAGGGTAGTAGAGCATATTGATAAGGAGGGTAAGCGAGGTGTTTTCATTCTCGACTAGGTTGGACTAAGGAGAGATTATGACACCTATTCTATCTGATTGAGTTAGAACTATCTAGTTCTACTTTCCCCTCATTGGGAAAGATAGAATTAGAGAAGAAAGTGAGCAAAAAGGAAACGGTGTGTGGTGAATTTTGGGAAAGAGTAGCTAAGGTAAGGGTACAACATGGAAGAATAAATGAGCCAACAAGCATTTATTGAGCACTTCCTGTGTGCCAGGTGTTTTGCTGATTGTTGGGGAACCTACGATCTATTGGGAAAGGGTGTGGAAGCAGGAGTAGAAAGGTCCCAGAGTGCCCAAATTGAGAGACTACAGTTGGAAAAATTAATAATGGATTTGTTATGATATGGACTCTTGTGCATGCTTTCTGAAATGAATAACATATTTTTGTAATTGTTTGCAGAAAGATTACCACTTTGAGTATACGGAATGTGATAGCAGTGGCTCCAGGTGGAGAGTTGCCGTTCCCAATTCCGCAGTGGACTGTTCTGGACTGCCTGACCCTGTGAAAGGGAAAGAATGCAGTATGTTTGAATCTTTTTTGACCTTCTGTTTTCCTTATTAAAACATAAAAGCTTCACATTAGCTCAAATGGTAAACTATAATAAATACAGAGACCTTTGCAAAAGGGAAGCCTCTGAATTTATGCTTGAAAAGACAAATAGAGGCAGGTGTCTCTGTGCCTGAAGCCAGCAGTGATTTAAGCCCACTGGGAAACAGTTATTTTTTAAATCTGATTTGCTTTCATTGTTGCAAGCTGGAGGGTGGAGTAGTGGTGTTTTTATTTTATTGAATTTTTTTTCAAGCTGCTGAAACCTCTGGGAGTGTACTGTATTTCACCTCAGCATTTATATACTACTGAGGTTTTCTGGAAGCTGCTTAATATACTGTTATTAATCTGGTTGCTCAGCACATTTAAACACCTTGTCTTATGGCAATGAACACATTAGCTTGAAAGCAGAGGCATCTCTAATTAAAATGGAAATGAACCATTTACATATTTTTCTTTTGTAAACTTTACCTTTTTTGTGAATAATTTGAGCTCCTGCACAAGATAATTTTTTTCTCATTTAAATCTCTGTAGCTGAAATGTTTACTCTTTCAGTTTGGAAGAGATTTATTGATTTACAAGCATTGGTTAGGTACCTATTCTGCCCCAGGTGCTGTACTAGATGCTGAGGTTACAAAGACAAAAGTGAAACAGTTCTTGTTTTCAAGGAGCTTATGTTCTATTGGTAGGAAACAATGTGCATACATACAAATAAATCCAAAATATATAAAAGTAATTTCCAGGGAAGAATGCAGGTTTAATAGGAAGGATAGTTTGTTAACAATAGGACCATATTTCCAAAGGATATACTGGAAGGAAGAGTGTGATAGGGCCACCAAAGGGATTGGGCTGACATGGATAATAAGCATGAAGCACCAGAGAGTGGTGGGTGGTCAGGGAAGGGAACATCTTCTTGAGCCACCTGTGACAGAATCCTAGGATTCTGAGTGATGCCCTTGACCACTAGATTGGTCAACAGTAACAAAAAAAGTTTGATTTGCTTATTAATCTCTGAGAAAGAGGTAGCTTGTGGGGTGTATATGTGTGTGGGGGGTCGGGGGACATAGGACCCATGGTAGAAAGGTAGATGTCTAAACACTGTTCCTGCCTGAAGATCAAGGCAAGGATCAGAGGAATTCTGGGCTCAGGTTGGTCATAGAAGTAAACTTGTTTGAGGTATCCACTCTCACGTGCATCAGAGCTCCCTCATTTTACTTGATTTGGGATGGTAGTGTTTAGAAGTCATTGGCTTAGGCCTCCTAGAACAGAAATGTGTTCTTAGTTTTAATCATTTGTCATTTACTTTAATTCAACATAGACCTTCTTCTAAATTTGTCAACCCTGTAATAATTCCATTAATAAGAAGATCTTAGATTAGAATCACTGAACTTAGAGGTAGTCAGCATGCAATATGATTTATTATTATTATGATTATTTTGACTTCATTTGATTATTTAAGCAAGTTTTCCTTTGATAGTTTATCTGAAAACTAAAATTCCATGTATTTCTGTAGGCTGGATTAAAAATGTTGATATTTCTTTAAAATATGAAATTGCATATTATTACTTATCAATTTTATTGATGTCTTTTGTCTTTTTTACCACAATTCCTTAATATCACCTTTCACCCCTTGAACCCTTCCATGTAACAAAAAAAACCAGTTAAGCAAAACTAACCCACATAGCAGGGCAAGTAGGTGGTGCAGTGGAAAGAGTGTTGGGCCTGGCATCAGGAAGACCTAAGTTCAAATATGGCATCAGACACTTACTGGCTGTGTGACCCTGGGCAAATCACTTAATCCCATTTGCCTCAGTTTTTTCATCTGTAAAATGAGCTGAAGAAAGAAATGGCAAAGCACTCCAGTATCTTTGCCAAGAAAACCTCAAATGGCATCATGAGAGTCAGGCATGACTGAAATAATTGAGCTGCAACCAAAACAGCAACCACATTTGACTTATTATACCATCTGTAAACTATAGTTCTCCACTTGTCTCCTTAGGGGAAGGAGGTGGGTTTTATCTTTTGTGTTCCAAGAATAAGATGGATAATTAATGAAGTTAAGCTGCTTTTAAGTGTGTTTTTCACTTATATAAGTTGCTGTGTATATAGTTTTTCTGACCACACTGCATCAGTTCAAACAAGTCTTTCCATATTTTTTTCTGGCTTCCTTATGTTTTTGGTTTCAAAGAGCACATTATTTTACAACAAGATGGTTAGAAAAAGGAATGGATTTAAGTAAATTAGAATTCTCATGAAATTTGGGTTTGAACTTAATCAGAAATCAGTATTTTGTGGGTTTGGATGGAGTGTCATTATGCTTAGTAGTTATTTATTTGGAGGCTCAGATTTGCTAGGAAATGACAGTCATACCTCCTTGGTCCTTTATGATAAGCAAAGCCCCTTTCTTTATGGGTGGAGAAGTGGGAGCATTTGGAATAGGGTAACAAGGAACTCTCGGGGTTGACATATTTAGAAGGTGATCTATGTTGAACTAAAGTAAATGACAAATGTTGTTCAGCTGTCCCACTCTTTGTGATGCCTTGTGGGGTCTTCTTGGCAAAGATAATGGATTGGTTTGCCATTCCTTCTGCAGCTTTTTTTTA
The DNA here is from genome assembly GCF_019393635.1 of Dromiciops gliroides. Taxonomy (NCBI): domain Eukaryota; kingdom Metazoa; phylum Chordata; class Mammalia; order Microbiotheria; family Microbiotheriidae; genus Dromiciops; species Dromiciops gliroides. The sequence continues at coordinate 162,166,324 of NC_057865.1, read as the reverse complement.
AAGATGAGGAAACTGAGGCAAAAAGAGTTAAGTGACTTGCCCAGTGTCACACAGCTATTAAGTGCCTGAAGCCAGATTTGAACTCAGGAAGATGAGTCTTCCTGACTCCAGGTCTGGCACACTATCCACTGTGCCAATTAGCTGCACAAGTGACAAATGACCAAGAGGTAATTTCATGATGGGATATAAGTTCTTTGGCATGTGATCAAGCCACAGCTTTATACTCTTAAATCTGAGCAGATTCAGGTGAGTCCTTGCTGTTCTGTGGTTGGGTGGTTGAACGGCTTGATTTCTCCATTTACATAACAAGGATTTGACAAGGCTTTTTGCTGAGTCGAGGCTGTATATTTGAGTATATTCTGTTAGCCACCCTTTCTATAGGGAGGTGGTTGAGCATTAGATCAGATTAGGAAACATTTAGTGAATACTTACATGCTAGACACTGTGCTAAATGCTGGGAATACAAACATAAGGAAAAGGAAAACCCCTGTCTTCAAAGAGCTTCTATTCTAATGGATGAAGACAACAATAAAAGGAAGTGAAAATGGGGCAAGGGGAGGGCAAGGTAGTAAAATTGTCTGGAGGGTCAGGAGCTGAACCAGGCATACACAGTTTGCATGTATACTTTTTCTTTCTTTCTTTCTTTTTTTTTTTTCGGGGTCAATGAGGGTTAAGTGACTTGCCCAGGGTCAATACGGCTAGTGTCAAGTGTCTTGAGGCCAGATTTGAACTCAGGTTCTCCTGAATTCAGGGCTGGGTGCTTTATCCACTGTGCCACCTAGCTGCCCTCACATGTGTACTTTTCAAATGGAACATCTGGAGAGGAACCTACAAATCAGAGGAGGAGGAGCCTGCAGGGGCCTCTGGCATAAGAAGGCCAGTGGAACAGGGTGGCCTTGAAGTCAGGAAGACTTGGGTCCAAGGCCTACCTCTCACAGACACAGGTATGTGAACAAAGGCAAGTCACTTAACTTATCACATCCAGGCAACTCTCAAATACTGTAAGTTAGAAACAGACTACTGACCTCTGCCAGTGAAGGGAGTTTCTATACTGGAATTCCTTTTTTTCTGAGGGAAATCACTTTTGGCTTCTTTCTTTGAGGTCTAGGATATAGAGAATTTAGCCTGTATATATTCCCTTCTACCTTTTCTCATTAAAAAGGAATGATCATAATTATACACACACTTCAGTATCCAATGAATAATAAATGGCTTGCATCTAATTTCCAACTCTCTTTTGGCTCATTCCATTTTAAATATGTAGTCCGGTAAAATCGTTGAGGTTTATTTGTGACTTCAGATTTTGGTTTGTGTCATTTTGATTTACAGGATTGTTATTACTTGTATTTGAATTCCTTATTCAGCAACCCATGCATCTGGAAGGTAATTTCAGTTATGTAGGTAGGGGAACTGTAAGTATTTCTTTTCCAGTGCTCATTAGGATTACACTTTGTGAAGTATGGAATTCATTTATTTTCTAGATAGAAAATCAAGGTCACTTGCATAATTTTGGGTTAGCTAATAGACACAAATAGAGTTTTTACTTTTATTTCATCTCTTTGTATTTATATTTTTGTTTTTTACTTTTATATTTCTATTAATAATAACAGGCTGGGGACAGCTAGGGTGGCGCAGTGGGCTAGAGCACCGGCCCTAGGAGTCAGGAATACCTGAGTTCAAATCCGGCCTAAGACACTTAACACTTACTAGCTGTGTGACTCTGGGCAAGTTGCTTAACCCAATTGCCTCACTAAAAAAAAAAAATAAATAAAAAAAAAATAACAGGCTATACCTGTTAATCTGCCATAGAATCTCTTAGAAAATACTGAATTATATAGAGTCCATTGTAGTTATATATGTTCAATGGTTACATCTGTTTTTTAGGGATAGGGGAATAGAGATTGGGCCTGTGATTTCATTTGCATAGGTAACTCCTAGAAGAGGAAATTCCTTTCACAATGCAGATTCATTTATAGTCCTTAGAGACAGTTTTCTACAACACTGGAGTATTGTTTATGACTTGCCCAGGGTCAAAAATAGCCAGTATGTGTCAGATATAAGATTTGAACTGAGCTCCTGACTCCAAGACCAGTTCTCAATCCACAACGCCATGCTCTCTCCTCTTCCGTCTTTCCATTCTCCCCATTATATATATAAGCAGCATAGCATCATGGATGGAGAATTGGTCTTGGAGCTAGAAAGACCTGGATTCAAGGATCCCTTATGGCCCATATACTGGTATTGTGATCTTGGCTCAGTAACATAACTACTTATTGCTTCTAAGATTAGGTGTATGTTTATAGCAAATGTAGCTAGATCCACAAATGTGTATATTAACACTCATCAATATGTATATGCTTATATACATACATATATGTATATATATAAAAGAAGAAGCAGATACAGAAGTAGCTAGCTAGCGAGACAGAGCATTTTTAAAATTACTTACTATGTGCCAGCATTTTGTTATGTGCTGGGAATACAAATGTGGTTGTTCTTCATTCTTGAAGAGGACCAAAATGTAATCGCTATGTTGGGATCAAAGTCCAGTGTATTCCACTGGGGCTGATCAGACCAATAGGAGCTCAGAAGGCTCTACCACAGGATGGGCACAAAGAGTCTATATGAACATTTGGAGTGGAGGTGTCTCTAATTTTGCACACCTCATGTTTCATTTGAGCTACTGCAGCTCTGCATTTGCTCACAGAGTACAGCTCCTGCTTTGCTGTAGGCACTCCCATGCTGGGGTGGCCCTGTGCTAGTGTCTCCTAGTTTCTCACAATCCATTCTGTTATAGGGGAAATAGATGGGGTTCTTAGGAATTCCTCTTTAAAGAATTCCACCCTCTTGCACACAAATCCAATTAGGATAAATAATAGTTTTATTTAGGAGCTAGGGAAAGGAAACCAAGACAGAAGTCCTTGGACTTCTCATAGGGAGAAGGCATGGCACAGAGGCATGGCTCTCTGAGATACCTTTCTCCTTGAGCTGGAGACAGGCAGATACTTTTATAGAGGACTGATGGTGGTCCGATGGGGTGATCATCAGACTGTGGAAAATTCCCTATGGGGGAGGACCATCTCCCATTGGTGGTGGCTGGGGGAAGTTGGGTGATGGTTGACTCTGGATCTCTCAAGCTATCTCTCTCCCCCTCACTCCACAAAGGCAGCAGCCACACCTAATCTTATCTCCCTGAGGGGCGGGGGAGACTGGAATGAAGGGAGGTGGTCCCAGAGCTAACTCAGTCCTGATCCGGTGCCACTTATCTCTTTAGGTGTGTCTGTCCTTTGGTTTAATTTCTCAAGGAGAAGGTTCTTTGATGTACCCCAGAAAACTCCTGAGGTACCCTGGGCCCATAACACATTCCCAATAGAATGACAGTCCTTCCCCTGAAGGAGCTTATATTATAAAGGTGAAAGCCAGTGCATAAAAGGAAGTTGAAAGTAGGTGTGGGGAGAAGGTGGAAGGAAAGTCATGGCCTGACCTGAAGAGAGATACTGAACTATAGTCTTTGATTGGAAGGAACCCTTCTCACTACCTCAGTCCCTACCAAAATTTGAATTGTCTCTATTGGCCTTAATTGATTATCATTCTTTTGCTGCTGCTGCTATTGCTAACACCACTACTACCTAACATTTGTATAGCACCTACTATGTGCTAGACAATGTGTGAATCATCTTATACACATGTTATCTCATTTGAGCCTCACAGCAACTCTGGGAGATAGGTGCTGTTATTATCTCCATTTTGCATATGAGGAAAAAAAGGCGAGACAAAGGGCCAAATCTGAGAACTGATTTGAATTCATCTCTTATTGACTCTAAGACTTCCTGCTCTACCTCCCTAAGAGTCATTCTGATTGTGCAAATTCTTCTGCCAGAGCAGAAGAGGAAATCCAGAATCCAGTCACCCTTTGTAATGATGTGCTGCAAAATAATGGGATGTTATAGACAACGTTGTTTTTCTGAGCACATGTTGTTGGCTTCCCAGTAAAGTCCCTCTTATTACATGTCATGGACGGTAACTCTGGGGTTCTCACAGGCTATACCATTGAGGTACAATCTCTGGCAGGTCTTAACAAGTTGGAAAAGTTTGGATTCCAGGCTCAGAGGTGGATTGTCTGGCCACCTTTCAAAGATCTAGCTAAGTTTGGAGAGGTTTGTTACTAGAAAGTTGGCCACTAGGTGATGAAATTTCTCAGGCTACAACAATTCCTAGACCATCTACTAAGGGAAAGCAGGGAAATGGTGGGGAAGTTGGTTACTGTCTGAACTAAGGAGTACTCAGAGTGATGAAATCACAGATCCTTAAGTATGTTATCAGACCTGTACTCAAGAATCTGTGATTTTACTAGTCTTGGGGAACTTTCCAATGTAGAGATTGCACACAGTAGGTCTAATTAGGAGCTATTAGTTGTAGGATGGTTAAGGGCTAAAATTCTAGCTAAACTGTCTAAAACATTTAATGAGTGGTCCGCCAATATATTATAAGCTTTAGCAAGAGTTTGACTTTTAAGCATTTATTATGGAGAATAAGAATTTGGTAAAGAGAGAGAAAGGCCTAGATTCCTATCATAAGGGAGAGCACATTTCTAGCTCCGTTCTCCACCAGTGTCCAAGGAAAGAGCACCAGACAGAGCACTATTCTCTTCCTTCTTCCTCCCACTACCCAACGTCACTTCCTGATGCCAAAGAAAAGACTCCTGGTCTTGCCCTCAAAGACCTTAGCTTCATGGGCGGAACTCTTCTACAGTAGTCTCCAGCAGGTGGCATCATTCCCATCCGTTACAGGGAGATGCTAGAACCATTGAGAGGTTGCATGATTTGTCTCAGGTTCACACAGCCAGTAAACACCAGAGGGGAGACTTGAAGTGGTCTTCTAATTTGAAGGTCTGCCTGTTTCCAAATCCAATACATCATACTATGCTGCCTCTCATTCAGCTTTCCTTTGTGGGAACTTGGTGAGAAAGGAAGAAAGAAAAATGAAAGAAAGAAGAAATAAAGAAAGAGAGCATATGTTAAGTGCTTGCTATGTGGCAAGAACTGTGCTGAGCAAAAAGGGATTCAAAAAAGGAATCAAGGTATACATTAAGCATTTTTTTAAACTAAAAAAAAATTTATTTGAATTTTTATCTCATTTTATTATTTGTTATTTGTTATTTATTGTTTATTTGTTATTTTGTTTTTAATAAAGAAATTGTTTTTCTTTTTTGTTCCAGACCTATTATCTCACCAGTATACTTAGCTCCTGGTGAAGAATGCCCCTGTACCCCCATTGCCTCCCCCTTCCATCCTCAGCTTCTCTTCTGGAAATTATAGTTTTGAGATAGTTTTCTAGAACTGTGGGAGGTTAAGAGACCTTTCCAGGAGAATGGGTTAGAAATGGGACTTTTACCTGTCTTCCTTATCCTAAGGCTAAATCTTTCTCTACTACATCAAGTTGCCTCTTCATTTAGAATAAAATGAAAGCTCATTTTTTATTTCTTTCTCTTTTTTTGAAGGCAGAGATCATACTTTATCCTCCCTTGTATCTCTCACACCTGACACTGTGCTATGCCCAGAACTGACCCTTCATTTTAGTGCTCTCCCATTGAAAACCTTGATGACTTATTCCTTTCTGCATAGAGGAGGAACAATCCAATTTCTGAATTTCCTTGCTGTGTTACAGTTCTATATTTAAATGGAATTGTAGATGAGAAAAAACAATGCTTTTTGGGAGGGTAATCTTTTTTTTGGTGATAGACTCTTTTATCACCCTTTCTCTGGCCTGGAACCCCTACACTTCTCTGAATCCTGTAGAGCTAGAAACTTCTATCTACCACTCAGTCTTGCTGATTGGTAACTCCTGACTGTGACATCAGAACAATTAAATTCACCCAAGCAAGACCTCCCATTCCTCTCTACCAGCCATCTAAAAACACCTGGTCTTGTTCAGGATTTGGGTTGACTAGAATTGTTCATATATGGAGTGATGACTGACTGAGGAATTCCACCCATAGAACTGGTAAGAGCAGAATATAGTGGAATGATGTACCAAGTTTTGGGAACAGCCTCTTTTAGACCACTGCAGAGTCTTTTTGCCTTTTCTGAAGACTGCCACGGCTGAGATTCTCTGGCCAAAACCATTGGCTTTATCCCTTTCCTGCCCATTTGCTCCTATTTTGGAGGTATTCAGTGTTGCCTTGGTTTGGTGGTGAGTGCTCTGCTTTAGTTTTATGGAGGTCAGTTGATGCCCAATGTGAGTTGGTGAATGCTGCCTCGATTGCTCCTCTTGTCCTCTCTTCCCTTTTCACATTTTCTTCCCTAGGATGACTCCCATTAAGCTATTTGGGCTTAGCAAAAATGTGCTAAATAAATGGGCTGATGACTTTCAGCATTGTCTGGCTTTTTATATTCTACTGCAAAGCCCCATTTAACTCTCAGCAACAGATCCCAATAAAGGGACAAAGGAAATTATCTTGAGAGGTTGTTGTCTTTTTCATTTAGAAGTACATCAGCTAAAACAAAGAGAGGTGTTAGACTGCACTGATGGGCAGAGACTCCTTATTGAAAGGTAGATGAGCACTAACACCATATGAATGTAAGTTGAAAATGAGGAAAGAATGAGATAGAGAGAGCAATGGGGAGCTCTAAACCAGATTTTGAGGTAATAAGAGAAAACAGGAGGGCTGGTGAAGAGGTTCCTTTGAAAAATGAAGAAAGAATTGTAGGAAAGTGATTCTACACAATTCAAGGGCAGAGAGGGTTTTAAAGAGTGGAGGCTGACTGACATTTTGCAAGGCAGAGGAAAAGTGAAGGATGATAAGGATTGAGGAGTCAGGATGTAATTACTACTCAGAGAAAATTGATTTCCTAGCCTGATTCTTCCCTGTTATTTGGTGATCTCATCAGCACTTTGTGCATTTTTTCTCCGTTGACCTTCATTGTAGCTTTGCCTAGACTCACTATATGTTAATCTATGCCAAACACCAGGGGATAACATATATATCTCTCCTGTGTGTGTATATGTGTGTGCTTGTATATTTTCATTTATCCAAATTAGGAAATTTATGACCCCAGACTAAATCTGAGCTATTTGTTTTACTTTTGAAACCAGTGAGAAAAAGCTCTGAATTTTTTTTTTCTGGAGGCAGTTTTGCTTTTAAAAAGAAGGAATCTTTCAACCTGTTTGCTATTTGCATTTGATTACCTGGAGCATATGATAAGGATCAGTGTGTGTTCCCTCCACCCCAAATGTGGAGAAGGTGAAGTCTCTATCATCCTGGTATAACAAACTTATTCAAAGGATAGTAGTTAAGTGTTTTTTTTTTTAAAGACTTGTCACAATTACTTTTATATAAAATAGGAATAATAATTCAATGAACATTTGTTGATTGAGCCAACATAAAACATGCAGAATACTATGCCAGGTATGAGGGAAGATACAAAGTTTAAATAGAACACAGCCTTTGCCCTAGTGGAACTTATAGCCTACTGAGGGTTCAGGCAGAATTAGAGGCAGTTTAGTGGCATGGTGGGTAGAGTGCTAGACTTGGTGTCAGGGACACCTGACATTGAATCCTGTCTCTGACACTTATTAGCTGTGTGATCCTGGGCACACCATTTAAGCCTCAGTTTTCTCATCTATAAAATAGCAAAAATGATGATGATGATAATGGCATTTCACAGGGTTATTGTGAGGATCCAATGAATTAATAGATAAAACAAACAGATAATAGATTAAAGGGCTGCTTTTTCATTGTTAGCTATTTATGTTATTGTTACAAACGTTTCATTATAATTGCATTAAAGAAGCAAAGAACCAACTACTATAAGTCTAAGATAGAAAGTAATTACTTGGAGGAGGAGGAGAGGTGATCAGGGAGGCTTAAAGTGGAGTGGTATATACAATGATAATACAGCTCTCTCTGATAGGGTTTTTGTGAAGACCATTTGGAAAGTAGTTTTTAAATTATATTGTAGAGAATGGAGTTGGGGGGGGTCTAAATTTTCAGAGGTGCAGAGGCACTTTAAACTTAGTAAATTCTTTTTTTTTTAATCCCTAACTTGTATCTTTCCCCTAAGCAAAGAGCTGTTCTTGGTAGAACCAACTTGTAAAATGCTAATTTACAGTGAATAGTGCACTGGAGATAACCATTCATTCCAAGTAATAAGGCTGGATTTTCCATAATCGTCAACATAACTGTAGTAAAACCCTGTTATAAACTACCTCACCACATGGAATGACAGTAGGGAAAAATGCTTTGGAGTCAAAAGACCTGTAATATAGTCTTTACTTTGCCACGCATTAATTGCATGATCCCTTTGGACTGAAATGGTTTGACAGGTTATTTGGAGCTAGAGGTTTCCCTCTAACTCAAAAGTTCTATAAGTGGCCTTCAAAAGGAGACAAAGGAGAGGATACAGAAGCATTAGGCAAAGTAGACCATGATGGAGGGAAGCCTTTCCTAAGGGAAAGGTGATCTGAAGCTAAAGAGAATGGTTCCTGAGTGAGAGGGGAGCTTAGGATACATGCACAAAATATTTGTGATAGTTCAAATTGTGTCCCCTCTCTCTGTGATGAATCCCACAAGAGTCTTGGGTATCAGAAGTACAATAGACTTTAAGAATTCCCAGCCTACATTATCTGTAATCTTAATTGCATCATGGATCCCTCTGGCCATTTGCAAAAGCCTGTGAACACTAGTCGAGGCAGCTAGGTAGCACAATGGATAGAGTACTGGGTCTTGATTCAGGAAGACCAGAGTTCAAATTCAGCCTCAGCCACACAGCTATGGGATGCTAAGCAAGTCACTTTAGCTTCCCTGTCTCCATTTCTTATCTGTAAAATGAGGATAATAATAGCACTTACCTCAAAGGGTTCTTTTTATGATTAAATGAGCCAATATTTGTGCAAGTGTTTAGCAAGTTCCTCACACATAGGAGGCACTATATAAATGCTTATTACCTTTCCCTCTCCTTTCTTTACCTTCCAAACTTGTCAGAAGTATTTTTAGATGCATGAAATAAAGCATACAGGATTACAAAGGAAAGCAATTATATTAAAATGCAATTATCAACATATTTTTAAAAGTTATGATTATGTTCCCTGCTCTAGGCCAGGGCTTTTTAAACTTTTTCCAATTGTGACCCCTTTTTGCTTGAGAAATTTTTATGTGACTCTGGGTATATAGGTATATATAACCTTTTATTGTTAATTTTTTTGGTGACCCCCCACATTGTTACCTGACCCCACGTGAGGTCAAGACCCAAAGTTTAAGAGCTTTGCTCTAGGCTAATCCATTTATTTTATAAATGAGTAGATCCAGAGGAATACAGTCATATGTCCAAGGTCATACAGCTGTTAATAACAGAGGCAGAAGTTAAACCCATCTCTTGACTCCAAGTGTAGCTATCTTTGCTCTGTGCTCTATTTTTCACTAAAGTGTAGATGTTGCATTCTTCTTGATGTTTCTCTCATCTCCTGGTACCTCCATTAGATGGGGGCCCAGTTGTCTCTGTCACCTGCCAGGTCTGCTTCTGCTTTTTATTGACAGTAATAAGACAATGTCTACAGCTGTTAGCATGTTGAAAGGTGTTCACTCTGCAATTAATCACTTTCTTCCTCAGATTAAACGAGGCAAGCAGCTGGTAGTAGATTTAGCTTCAGTTGTTGCTTTACAGGTTCTGACAAAGTAACTTCATGCAGCAGCAGGTGGTATAATCTGTCCGATAAAAGAATAAAAGAAAAGAATCCTCCTAAGCCAAAGGAGAATGAGCTTGATGGCTTGCATAGAATGTCAGCAAGGAAGCCGAATCATTTGAATGTGGTGTTGTGTGCTCCTTCTGCCGAGAATGGAAGATTGCTTTCTCTTCTGTTAAGAGAGAATTCCCTCCCCCCCTCCCCCCCCAAAGCCTGTCATACCATAAGGGACTGAACACATACTATCCCAATTAAAAGTAGTATTCCATGGTTGCTGTCACCAGCAGTTGTACACGAAGATCTGAAGCCTGCTGTGTCTTCAAGATGGTGTTGAATTCCCTTTGGAAACCTTTTCCCTCTTTTCCTTCATTAATTTGGAACCTGTACTTTAACAATAATCTGACAGCCTTTCAGCTAGTTATATTTTTAATTAGCACAGGACGAATCTTTATTTGAATAAAGGTGAAGCAGTGTTTGGATTTTTATACCTTTTTTTTTTAAGGGATGCTAACCACATCTGTGCTTTGCATTGATGATGGGAAGTTTTTGGTGATTAATAGTCTAAACAGTTGCAGGTCTGTTCTATCTTGCTTGTGCACTGAATAATTCCAGGCAGTTATAGATGTTTATCTCAAAAGGTAGTAAAGCACCATCAGTCATGCTTATGTTATCTTTAAGGATAACTATGAGGCTGTCCCTTCCTAGTGGTGAGATGGCTAATGATCTCTGACCTATATATCCCAGACATAAAACATTATGCCATCACCAGAAAGGGAAAGGCATAAAATAATGATAAGATTTTCATGCTGTAATAAAAGACAATGAAAAGACCATTTGGTACTTCTGAGTTAGAAATGAACAGGTATACATTTGTTAGTGTCCATTTAGTATTAATTTTGTCATCACCAAATAATTTCATGCTTCTTGGGATTGGGTACTGCAACCTATGAAATGTTTACTTAAATGCATGTTCTTCAACCACTTTTTTTTTGTTCTGTACTTGTGGTGATGTTGGTATAGAGAATTCTTGAGGGAGGAAACTTCTATGCACAGAAATTAGCAACTGTTTTGCTAGGTAGAATGGTAGAGCATTGTCTATGTCTCTGTGAATTTGTGACTTATCCAGGTGTCCAGGATCTTTCTTACTTTTTATCTACCACACCACATGGTCATTACTAGGATGTTTTAATCTTACTTAAAGTAATAGAATATGGAGAGCAACACTAGAAGGCAATGACCATTATATATCTTAGAATTAATTATCTTTCTCAGAGTTTCAGGAAACCTTAGGGGCTGTCTAGTCCAATCCACACCTTAAGAAGAATCTCTTCTACAGCTTTGTCATCCAAACAGACATTGCATTTGAATCACTCAAGAGTCATTATCAGAGAGCTTTATTGTGAGCTACAGGTATAAGGTGGTCGTGTAATGCCATCTAGGCACTTTCTGTGTTAAGATGGGTAGCATTGCAATGTAAAAAACATCCCCCACCAAATCATTAATTCTGTTGGTGAAATTAAGATGTCCAAACAGTGATGGTGTTGGTGAGAAGTGTGCATTCAGTAATCACATATTTCTGTCAGCTGTATTAGTCTTTGGAAAAGCAGCACTTGGGGTTGTATCTTTTGGGGACATATTCTTGGGCCCCATACACTGTATAGGACACCACTTGTTTCTGTTTGTGGATAGTCTATTTTGTGTGTTTCAAAATAGGATATTCACTGTACAATAATTTCTGAAGTCTGGTTTATTCCCATCAAGCTCTTGAATATACTCCTAAGGGACTATGCTAAGTTCAGATCTGTTCAGGTTATAGAGTGGAAGTCATATTCAATTTTTTACCAATAATACATGAGAGAGGAGCCTACAGTTTTTTTTTTTAACAGTTGTCAGTTTTTCACATGATTGTACTCTTGTCAATGGGGTAAACAAAGCACAGTTACTGGTAAATCGGTGTGAGATCAAAAAGGCTTCAAAGAAATTGAAATTTATTGTTAAAAAACTACTGTGAAAATCACCTCAGTTGTTATGCAACTACAGGAACTGAAAATGTAAAAAAAAATAATAACAACAGACCACTAAAGGAATTCAAAGGAAGTAAAATCATGACATTGTATCATAGTATAACACAGGGAATTAAAAAGTATAACTCAGTGCTTGTAGAGAGAAGAAGACTGTTTATTGTGCTTAAGTCATTATGGGATGCAGGTCATTCAATAAACTATGTGCCATTAAACTATGTTGTGTCATAGACGTCTCTTGGCATGTGGTTCTGGAGCTGATTCCAAGGACCCTAGTCCCTGGAAGACAAGACAAGAGTGGAAAAAATATTTATAATACAAAAAATTTTGTTCTTTAATAATACTAGAACCTAACTCGGACTATTACTAAACTATTTGAGCAAATATTTGAAAAATCAAGTAAATGAAAGTTTTTCACTTTGAGATTTATGGGCTAGTGCCTTAAACCAACTTATCAGCAAAAATATTTTCCTCATGGTAAGCTCCCTCTTATGCTCCCCCATGTATGTTACAAAAACTGTACTGTATGAATGAAAATGAAGTAAACATATAACCCGTGTTCCATTAAACCCTAGTCCCTGACCCAGTGAATGGGATTTACCATGAGTAATTTTGGTGGTTTATTTCCTTATCTGGGACCAACCCTGGAAATATCAGAGTTTAACTCTTCTCACTTTATCTTCCCTGTAAGAATTCAAGGTAACAAATTATTAGACGCAGAACTTGTTTAATTTAAAACAGATTTTAAATAAAGGGGTCTCCTCCCCTTTCCAGAAGGCAGCTAACAACCCTCCCTCCCTTTTCTCTGAAGCTATACAGACACAACTCGTGGTGCTAGCAAAGGGACAGGTTGGGATTGCTCTTCCATGCACATGGTTCTCTGTTGTGTTGATGTTCTTCCATTTGGGGGTCATGCAAATGATACAGTTTGTGGAGCTCTCTCCAGGTCTTTGTACCTACTTTATTTCTTCTGTATATGTGTGCGTGTGTCTGTCGCTTGCCCTTTGTTCTCTTCCTCCAAAAGAATTTTCTGGAGCTTTTTGATGTACTCTCCCTTAGGAGAACCTCTCCTCTCTGATGATCTGCTTTGTCTCTGTGACTTCTGTCTTCTTTCTGTCCATGCCTACTTCCAAGTGAGTCCCTGGCTCCTTTTTCAAAAGGCTAATCCAAAGGGCCAGCTTACGTGTGTGAACTCTATCAATTCATTGACCCTCCCTACTACTGCTGCTGAAAGTAAATCAGCATTGTTCTTTGTACTCGAAGAGAACCAAAATGACATTATGATTGTCAGGGTCAAAGTACATTTGTGGCTGATGAGACCATTATGAGCTCAGAAGGCTCCACCACAGGTCAGACACACATCATCCCTTTGAACATTTGGAATGGAGATGTCTCTAAATTTGTGCAGCTCACACAACAATCAGTGGGGCAATGAAGACTCAGGACAAAGAATTAACACCTTGTCTGTGGAATTCACAGTCAGGAAATAGTCTGACTACTCTAGACAAGCCCATTATATACAAAAAAGTGTATTTTTCATGAAGCATTTTTCTCTCTGAGCATCTGGTTTTGTTCTTTCCGATTACCTGGTGGGTACCACTACAGTGAAGAGTTCTCAGGGTGGGTTTTGTTTGCTATTTATTGAATCATGTTAGTACTACCCAATAGTTCAGGACAGGAAATAAAGAATAATATGAATTATACAGTAATGAATTCATCTGATGTTAATTGCCTTTATTAAGGGGCAAGGTACAAATTAGAATTACTTGAGTTGAAATTTGTCTAAAGAACTTTAGAATAAAATGCTTAATATTTGTAAAGTGCTTAGTACAGTGTTTGGCACATAGTAGACACTTGTTCCTTTCCTTTTGTCCTCCAGTACACACACACACACACACACACACACACACACATGCTATGGGATTTTTTATTGAACATTAGCAGTCACAAATTTATATATTTACAGCTCCTTAAAAAGTCTGTATTCTTTGCAAAAGAATTCTTCCTCTTGCAAGTGCATTTGTTTAATACCAGCCAAACTGACTCAGGCTAGTCTTCCAGTTAGCACATATATGGATATGATTAAATTCCAAAGATTATACCTGGCACCCCATCTAGCTTTCCACTTAGGCCATCTTGCCATCTTCTTGCCATCCACTCTGCAAGATATCCTGATTGATGACTGAGAGTATAAACTTCCTGGATCTAACTGGTTATAGCTCATACTTTTTGTTCAGTTATCTATCCACCCTGGCCATCTTTTCCCCCTCTGCCTCTGCTTTATTGTTTTACATGTACTCTGCCCCCCCCTTTTCTTTTCATCCTCTTACTTTGAAAACCATAATCAAACCAGTGTTGCCATTTCTTCTGGAAGGGGCACTTACATTGGCTTTGTCTGTGCCTCCTTTCGATATTCCTATGGCTTCCTTGACTGATACATCTTTGCTTGGCCACCATCTCTACAATATGTGCTGGAGCAGTGAATGATTCTACCTTTACTGCTGCCTCCACATTGGGAATAAGGAGGAGAGTGAAGATGGGCCTCATAAGAAAGGAACCATGGATTCCTTGAGTGAGAGCTTGGGTGGGGGCAGTGTAGCCCAGGGAGCAGTTATAATGCATTTACAGTATAGGCCACCAGAGGATGAAGGATGCCTTCATGTCCCTTCTGTACTGGATGTTGGCACCCTGGGGGAAAGACATTTGCTTTATACGTTTATTGTGCATCCTAGGCTTCAGCTTTTCCCCTGTATAGTTTGGGGATAGAATAATACTGTCGAATTGCTAAACTCTATAGATATAAGTGAGTAGAATAGTAGCATGTATAAAACTTTAGAGTCAAGAAGACTTCTGTTTAAATGCTACTTCTGAGGCCGATTTTGAGTGTGACCTTGGGCAAGTTATTTGATTTCTAAGTGCCTCAGGCAGCTCTTCAAAATGACAAGCTGCCAAGAAGTTGCCAGTCTGCCTTGGTGGAGGATCCACAGGAAGCGAGCTGACCCCCAGAGGGAAGGGATGCTTGATGCCCTCCAGGAAGAGGAATTCCCTGTAACCACGAAATCACAAGTTTGTTCTCTTCCTCCTTGAACAAGGCAAAAACGTCATTAATAATCATGGAGAAAAACCACCTTATTCTCTATAAGATATTATCCTACACATAAACTGCAGTTTAAAGTAAAAACCAAAATCCGATTGTTACTGATTTTCCCCTAGTTTTGTGAAGCTATGACTTTTGATACTCATTGTTGAGCTTTGGAAGTTCTTTGTCCATTTAGAGGTTTTTCAAAGGAAAAGGGGCTTGTATACATCCAGAGAAGTATGACTGGTAGTGAAAGAAGCGAGACAAGACAAAAAGAATTTATTAAGTGCTAACTGTATGCCAGGCACTAGAATAAACTTTATAGTAATACAGATGAAAGCAAAAAGAAAGTCAGTCACTGCCCTTGGGGAACTTCCATTCCAATAGGGGAAGAAAGCACATAAAACAGAACTGAAAAGCCTGTTCTTTTGAGAAGCTTGGTAAACAAGCCTCTAGTGTTGGATGCAAAGTGAGAGGGGAATGGAACATGGCTGGCTTGGGCCCAGCCTCGAAATGGAGGTTCTAGAAAGGACCTAACAGTGTAAGGAGGTAGTCAGCATGGCTGAGATGTTTCAGGGTGAGGAAGCTCAGGCACTGAAGGCAGTTCCAGTGTAAGAAGGCAGTTTACTCATGGTGTTGAAGTTTAGTAGGAAAAGGTCTTATTGTACATTATTGGTGGGATTTGAGACTGGTGCAAACTTTTGTGAAGAATAACACAAGCAGAGATTAAGGGTTACAAAACTGATCATATCCTTTGACCTAATGGTTCTGTTGGTAAGACTTTATTGT
This sequence comes from Dromiciops gliroides, assembly GCF_019393635.1. Taxonomy (NCBI): domain Eukaryota; kingdom Metazoa; phylum Chordata; class Mammalia; order Microbiotheria; family Microbiotheriidae; genus Dromiciops; species Dromiciops gliroides. Next base: position 162,150,754 of record NC_057865.1, on the reverse strand, counting down.
AAAGGTGGCATGAAAAGGAAAACAATACTATTATGTACAGTAATTTTTGTAGTTTATTTTATTTATTTATTTTTTAAGTGAGGCAATTGGGGTTAAGTGATTTGCCCAGGGTCACACAGCTAGTACGTGTTAAGTGTCTGAGGCCGGATTTGAACTCAGGTCCTCCTGACTCCAAGGGCGGTGCTCTATCCACTGCGCCACCTAGCTGCCCCTGTAGTTTATTTTTAATAGCAAAGCAAAGAAAAGGAACTATCGGTGTCTACCAATTAGATAAGTATTAGAATACCAAGAAATTATCAGGTTGTCATCAGCAAGCATAATAAATGCCTACTACAGTGCCAGACACTTTGCTAAGTGCTAGATACTATCAATGATTATCGAGAACAGAAGGAAATAGGGAAAGACTTCTATGACATGACGAAAAGTGAAATCAGCCTCCAGATAGCATGCACATTGACTACTACTGCATAAAGAAAGAAACTAAAACCAATAATGATGAAAATGCCTATGGAGTTGGAAGGTAAAAAACCAAATTACCATTAATTTTTAAAAATTCTACTTTGTTAAAATAAACAGTCTTATAATGTGGTGATTTTATGTATAATTTTATCATGGTCTTATTACCTTTTTGTTTATTTATCTGATCATTTTTATTGATGTTATAAAGTTGATCATAAAAGTCAATTTGAAGGGCAGCTAGGTGGGGAAGTGGATAAAGCACTGGCCCTGGATTCTGGAGGACCTGAGTTCAAATGTGGCCTCAGATACTTGACACTTACTAGCTGTGTGATCCTGGGCAAGTCACTTAACCCCCATTGCCCCACAAAATACCAACCAACCAAACAAGTAAATTTGTAGTGGCAGCACCACCATCACAGATGAGTATAGTGCTTTTTGGTCTATGAATGATTAGATTGTATTGACTACCTGATAATGTAATATTTGTTTCTCTTTGATTTATGGTGAAACATCTTCTGCTTTTCATTAGGAGAATGGTTTTTGAGTTAGGGCCTAATCTATCCTCCTCTGTGGGGAGTGCTTCCTTTTTTAGAAGGCAGTTTTAGGGACTTAATTTATTCTTATTTTAAAAATGTTTCAGACAGACTTTTCCCAGATCTTAGGGTGAATAATACCACAACCTAACAGAGTTCTTTCCACACAACATCTTGATAAATATTTGTTGAATGAATGAATAATAATGCTGTACCAGAGCTAAATATTTTGCAATAAAAGGCTGAATGTTTTTCACAGTGCATATGTTGATTTCCTCTAGATATAGATCAGGACAATTGGAGAGCTTGGTCTTAGTGCTTGTATGTAGGTGGGGAAAATAGGTAGGTTGGATGTTCTCTGTTGTATAGCAGAGCATGAATAATTGAATAATTATGTTCATGGTTTTCCCAGTGGAGCTCTTGGTTAACAGTATTGTATTTTAAATGGCAGCCTACTGTTACTGTCTTTGTGCCTGATTACCCTCATGACTAATTGATTGTAAATGGTTCTTTTCAGCATTCTCCTGTGCTTCTGGTGAATACCTAGAAATGAAGAACCAGGTTTGCAGTAAGTGTGAGGAAGGCACCTACTCCTTGGGCAGTGGTATCAAGTTTGATGAATGGGATGAGTTACCTGCGGGATTTTCCAACGTTGCAACATTCATGGACACAGCAGTGGGTCCTGCTGAGAACAAACCAGATAGCTGCGACAAGTAAGAGACTTAAATGGGCCAGTTAATATTGACTAAGTCATAGAGAAGAGTATACTTGATCATCTTTGGAAAATGAGAGATTTCCATGGTGTTAATTGGTGGTGGGTATTTAGGATCTGTGGAAGAATTTTGTTGTAGGGGGTTCTAGAAATACATACAGTACATGTAAAAAAAAATCACTGGAAATGGATAGGATTCAGGGACTTAGGTGCTTCAAACAGGACAATTCCCAAGTGCTCCAGTTTAGCCACAGATCTATTGGTATTATAAGTAGTCATAGAATCAGAGATGGAGGGATGGAAAGGATTGTAGAGATTATCTATTTCAACATCCTCATTTACAGATGAGGAAACAGAAACCCAGGCAGTTTCATAGGTTCATAGATGTGAATTAGAAGGGAGCATTGCTGGTATGACACTCTAAATTCAGTCATCTTCATAGGACTGTGCTGATAGCCCTTTTCATATTCAGAAAGGGATTCTGTGTGTGTGTGTGTGTGTGTGTGTGTGTGTGTGTGTGGATAGAATATATGTGTGTACATAAAATCACCAAATTGTCACATACACACACACAGACTTAAATATGCATACACACATGCAGTTTGGTCATTTTTTTGGAGATAATAGCTTCAGAATATGATACTAATCAAACTTAAAAATTGTGTCAAGGCATTACAATTTACATACTTAAAGGAAAAAGAATGATAATTTAAAAATAATATAAAAATACTCAAGAAAAATCCTTGCTTTTCTGAAAAGCTCTTTAAAAATGTTGATTTGTAGAGATTTATTTCCTTCTCCTCTGAAAGGAGAATACCCAACCTTTAGATACTTCCTCATTTCAGATGAGGAAAGGTAAGATAAATACCTCATTGTATGACTTTTTAATAAATCTTACAAATTTCTTAAGCAGACCATTGACTTGACCCTTGCAAGGGATGGTAGACTTGTTTTAAAGAAAGTCCCTTTCTTATCCTCTGGACATATGTAGCTTTGGTATGAGGTACACTTCTTTTTAATCATAAAAGTATTTTAGGGGCAGCTAGGTGGCACAGTGGATAGAGTACCAGTCCTGGAGTCAGGAGGACCTGAGTTCAAATCTGGCCTCAGACACTGACACTTACTAGCTGTGTGATCCTGGGCAAATCACTTAACCCCAATGGCCTCAAATAAAAAAATCAAAAAAATCATAAAAGTATTTTATTATTTTCTAGTTACATATGGAGATATTTTTCAATATTGGTTTTTATAAGATCTCTACTTCAAAATTTTTCTCCCTCCCTCTCTTCCCTCCCCAAGACAGCAAGCAATCTGATAAAGGTTATATATGGACAATCACATTAAACATATTTCTACATTAGTCATGTTGTGAAAGAAGAATCAGAAGAAAAGGGAAAAACCTCAAAAAAATAAAAACAAAAAAGTAGAATCAGTATGGTTCAATTTGCATCTAGATTCCATAGTTCTTTTATTTCTGGACATGGATAGTATTTTCCATCATGAGTCCTTTGGAATTATCTTGGACCATTGTATTGCTGAGAAGAGTTAAGTCTATCACAGCTGATCATCACAATGTTGTTGATACTGTGTACAATGTTTTCCTGGTTCTTCTCATCTCACTCAGCATCAGTTCATGGAAGTCCTTCCAGGCTTCTCTGCAATCTGCCTGCTCATCATTTCTTATAGCACAATAATATTCCACTACATTCATATGGCACATCTTATTTAGCTATTCCCCAATTCATGGGCATCTCAAGGTATACTTTTTAAATGCATTCATGACCCCAGATCCTGAATCCAGAGATTAGATGTCACTCTGGGAACAGGGTGTAGTTTGGGGGTCCTTGTCTCCACCAAGGTTCTTGCAATGCTTTTGGCTTAATGCCCTATACTGGTGCTCCCTGCCTGCCCCCCATATTAATCACACATATAATTGGTATTTCTGTTATAATCATCAATAGCCACAGCGATTAGTGTCCCAACATCATTTATTCAATTAAAATCAATTTACTTTTATAAAGGGGGTATTTGTTGAGAAGATATAAAGAAATACAAAACATCTCCCCAAACTGGGGGCAGATTCTTCTCTATGACATCTAGGTCCTTGGTCCCTTCATCCTCACAAGGTTGAAGCCCAGTTCATTTTGTCTTCATGATGCCTACTCTATTTAGTGGAAGCCTCCACTAAAGGCAGGAAAAAAAAGACATAATAGTTACAGAAGCAACAGCTGGGCCATATGTTCAAGGCATCATGTCTTGGGTGGGGGAGAGCTTGCATCTAGTGCTAGAACTCTCTGTCTTCATGGCACACCTAATTCTGCATTAGTGGTCAGTGAAATGTCTTTTTCTTTGACACATGATTGATAGACCAGGAATAATCCTATCATTCCTGCTCATCCTCTGACTAGATACTTACTGGCTGGATGACCCTGGGCAAGTCACTCAGTTTGCCTCAGTTTCCCTATCTGTAAAATGAGCTGAAGAGGGAAATGGCAAACCACTCCAGTATCTATTCCAAGAAAATCCCAGATGGGATCATGGAGAGCTGGACACAGCTAAAAATGACTTAACAAAGTTACTTACTTCTCCTGAATAAGTTTTTCATTGTGGTAGACTTGAGTTTGGGCTCCTTTTTTTTTTTTTAAATTTTTAGCATCTTGTTCATCACAACCTCTATATAGTACCTTAAGCTTGACAGAGAATCTTTTTCACAAAAGCCCAGCAAAGTAGGTACCATACATTTTGCCATTATAATCAATCATCATAACTATTTCCCTCCATCCCACTCCCTTCCCATGACGTTTACTCTATCTTCTTTTTACCTATTCCTCCTCAGAGGTGCCTTACTTCTGACTATCCTCTCCCTCACTCTGCACTCCTTCCTTCTCCTTTTCCCCTCCTGTTTTCCTTTTTAAAAAAATTCTTTTAATTTTTTGTTCCAAATTCTCTCACTTCCTCTACTCCTTCCCCCACACAATGAGAACATAAGAAACTTAAAAGCCATTATAAATATGAAGTCATGTAAGACATTTCTACATTAGCCATATTTGGGGGGAAAAAACCAAAGAAAAATTTTAAAAAGAAAGGAAAAATCTGCTTCAGTTTGGATGACTTTTTACATCCAAAGTCCTTTGGAGTTCTGGGGGACCATTGTATTGAACAGAGTTACTAAGTCTTTTGCAGTTGATTAGTTTGATAATATTGCTGTTACTGTGTAGATTGTTCTCTGGTTCTGCTCACTTTGAGTTTGGACTCTTGATTCCAGGAGAATGCAAGTGCTTTCACATCTGAGCAATATGGAAGGGTTTAAAAGTCTGTATCTGGAGATCTGTCTTAGGAGGAATAGGTTAACTAAATTCAGAAAAGGGGAAGGAAAGAACCATTTATTAAGTGCTTCCTATGTGTTAGGTACTGTTCTAAGATCTTTCAAACTGTTATTTAACTTGATACTCACAATAATCCTGCAATGTAAATGCTATTATTATTTCCATTTTACAGTTGAGGAAAATGAGGAAGACAGAAGGTAAAGTAACTTACACAGGTTCTTGAAACTAGTAAATATTTGAGGCTTTATTTGAACTCAAGTCTCCAATGCTCTATTCCCTAGCTCCCTCAGTTACCAGGTGATAGAGGTTTTTCAACCATTATTATTCATAAAGACCATCTATTGAATTGTGTTGAGGTTGCGGTCTGTATTATTGGAGAGAATTTCTGCACTGAAATCACAGATCTTTGAAGTAGTAATGACAGAAAATTACAAATAAACAAGAAAAGCAACATTGGGCCTTAAAAATGAAGCATATTGAAAGTGGACCATTTATAAAAGAGGGATATTTTGTTATATATTAATTCTTTATATATTAATATGTTACATAAAGATGTATTGGAGGGGGCAGCTAGGTGGCACAGTGGATAAAGCACTGGCCCTGGATTCAGGAGGACCTGAGTTCAAATCCAGTCTCAGACACTTGACACTTACTAGTTGTGTGACCCTGGGCAAGTCACTCAACCCCCATTGTCCGCAAAAAAACCCCCAAGTAAACAAGATATATTGGAAAAATTTTAGCATGACCTGATCAGAGAATTAATAGAGGGGCAGGGATGGATTTATTAAATGTATCTTTTTTTCTGAATGGTACTATTAAAACAATTATATCCTATGTCTTGCTTGTAGAAGTATTATATGCAGGTACAGTTTGGGATTCTAAATTAATCTTAGCTAATATTGTATATTTGAACATTTGCAGATACATTAATGATAAAAGATGTAAGAAAGATCAAAAAGAAGTTGAATGGTGTTTTCTAGATGCTGTTAGAAATTGCTCCCTCCTGTGACCTTACACAAGTTAAATTCACCTTTTTGGGTTTCTTTTGAAAAATGCTATCATGTAGTTGACCTCATTTAAAGAACAAATTTATTAAAATGTATTGAACAACTACAATAAAAAAAAGAAAATGCTAATTTATATTTAAGTATATATAGGAGAAAGAAAGATATTCTTGGAGGTGTGATATCTAGGAGAAAATGCAAACTTTGACATGTACTACCTATGTGGCTTGGGCAAATCACTTAATCTCATTAAGACTATTAATTGCCCTGGTGGCCAATATGCATTAGTAGAAAGAATGTCCTTGTTTCCTTCTACCAATGAAACCACAGGTGTGGTCCCCCAAAGTCCACAATTAAAGGGTAGAGTGTAGGGAATATTCTGTAATGTTAAACTCCAAATTCTTCTGTTGTTTAGGTTTTAATATCAGGAGTATGTTGCTAAAACAACCTTTCCAGTCTGCACAGGAATTAGAGTAATGCATCTTTCACCTGAAATGTTTGCTAATTCAATGTTAGGGAGGATTTGGACAAGAATTCTGGACACTAAATAACTTGACCAAAGAAGCCTACAGAATCTTATCCTTGATTATTATTAAGGATCATGGTGTTAGACAATTTAGCTGTAGGGCACTGAACTAAAACAAATAACATTTTAAGATGCCTTTTGGCTTTACAATTCCAACTCTTCCCCACCCCCCCCCTCTTTATGTTGAGAAAAGTTACCCCAGAAATAACTACAAGCTAAAGCCAGAGGTGTACTAAAGGGTACTCTTACTGGCTCAGGAGAGCTAATTGTTAAATTATCAGTGGGAGTATTAATATCTTTGAAATTGGCAAATGTTACTACTCTGGGTTTGATTTATTATTTTGTTTATTGTCTAGACTTAGAGATGGAAAAAGGTTAATGCAAATTAAGCTCTAAAATGTCATATATTTGCACACTCACACATATATATTTAGAGAGTTTGTTGTTAAACATTTACCAGCACACAACTGGCTACAGCCTTTGCAGTCTAATGACTTTGAAGTTAAGTACTCATTAAAGAGATGGGATTTTATGTGCGAGGCTATGACTAATGTTAACAGAAGTTAACAAGAAAATGCCCCCTCACGTCTTCTAATCGACGTTAATATGGAATGAACAGGTAGATATTTTTAGTGATCACCACTTGAAGAGATAAATGGCTGCCCTCATAGCCAATCAATCTAGGACTATTCCGCAGGGATACAAGGATTAGGTGGCAGAGGGAATTTTACATTGTCTTTTATAAGATATATGTGCTTTGAAGGCTGCTGGTGAAACTGTAGCTCTTCTCAAATTTCCCAGTACTTTGGCTCATGCGGCAATGTCTTTTCTTGACCCCAGTCAGGTATTTGAATAGAGAGAAGGTAATCCCATGAACTGACATTGACTTTCTTTTTTTGCTTTGACTCCACAGCTCTTCCTGGATTCCCGTGGGGAAATAACATTGAGTCCAATCGAGATGACTGCACACTGTTTCTTTTGATCTACGCAGGTCACCTAAAGAAGTCTGGTTATGTCTTCTTTGAATACCTAATATATTGACACCAACATCTTCGTTTGAATTCTTTGTAGGGGTTTAAACTCTGAAATTTCTTCTGTTCCCCTTACCCCCCCAACTTCAGTAGATACTTAGATTTAAATGAGAAGGCTCAGATGAATTTTGATGTCTTAAACCTTGCCCTCCCTCTTATACCCATCACCCCTTTGCCTATTTAATCAGAATCCTTCTGTTCTCTTAGAGCTGCTTGGATTTTATTTGCTTTTAAATTGTATATCTTTTCATTTAATTTGCCTTTTCTTGGATTGGTTGGTGCTTTGCCTTCTTTCTGCCTTTGGATTGCCAAGGAAAGTGAAAGAATATGATCTGAAATCATCTAATCACATTATTTTACTTTGTGAAATGGTAATTGACAATTCCACTTTCTTTTTGTAGCTGCTAACACTTGACCTTTTGCTTTGAACTTGTCACTTTATTGAAATTTCCTGGAAAGTTCACTTTATTTGGAGTTGTCACTGGTACTACTTGTTAAAATCCTATGTGTGTATTTATAGAACTTCCAGCTTAGATTTAAAGGACTCTTTTTTCATTATAGTTTAAAATGTGTCTCTCTGTGAGATTTAATTAGAGTCATTTAAGCATATTCATATGTAATATTTCAGAAATGCAAATGAAGATAGAATTTCTGTGTTTAGGGGCCTTGTTTATCTCAAGGGTGACAATTCACATGTGTTTTGGAAAGGACTGGCAAATGAAATCAAAACAAAGAATAGTAGCTATTTTAACTGATTTAACTACTATAGATAAAAACATGTTTTAATTATAAACCGGAAAATATCTGTTGCGGTTCAAGTGGCTGCAAAAACACTGAACCTTTGTGATGAGTAAATGTGTTTTCCTCCCTTTCCTGGTCTACCCTTTCCCTTCCCTTCCCTTCCCTTCCTGTCTTGTCCTTTCCCTCTTCTCTTCCCTTAATTACAAAAATAGTTTTGAAAATGAGGAAATGGATGGCTTGATGTCTAAATCCCAGTTCAGCTCTAAAATTCAATGAAATATTTAGACTGCTAAACAATACCCAAGTTGCACATTTGCTCTGTAGCAACCGCTTCATTTGTGAAATGTTTCTCAAGAGTAGGAAGAGACCTAGTGGTTTATGCTTGGTTGCTATCCAAATGGGTCACGAAGAGGCAGACATGACTGAAAATGACTGAACAAATTGGAAACTATGGATACATAGGTAAAATGAAGTTTAGAAGAGAGGCCAGTCATCCAGGTAGTTTGGACTTAATGTCTTTTTTTCCTTTTTTCCATCTTTCCATCTGTCTGTCTTTCTCTTTCCCCCTTCTCCTGAGTTAGTCAAATAGGCTAAAATTTCCAGATAATACCTTAAGTGTGCTTTGTACTGCCTGTATAGGCAAATTTTTTTTGGGGGGGGGTGCTACTTTGAACAAGCTCCTTTGAACCTCTTTATATCCAGGCTCTTAATTTCTCTCTATCAGTCAGTCCACAATGATTTATTAAGTGCTTACTTATTCTCTGCCAGGAACTGTACTAAGGCGTACAAGTACAAATAGAAGGAAAAAAATAGACCCAGACCTCAAGGAGTTTACATTCTAATGGAAGAAGCTGAAACACTGGGGGTTTGGGTGGAGGCTCCCCAGCACAGGGGCATGGGAAGAAGTCTGGAGGCATCCTGGAGAGGAATGAGCCTTGGCTGGCCTAGGATCCCACATTGGATTCTGGTTCTGGGAGTAGCCATCCAATCAGAGGGAGAGCAGAAGGGTCTGAGAGTACTTCCAGTATGTGAATTATTCCAGGGCTAGAGTGAGTTTCAAAATGAAGAGCTGGGATATAGTAGAGAAAGCCCAGGGTACAGGCCATAGAGCCATGCAGCATGGCCAGCTTGGGAGCCTTTTTAAAATGGAGATTATGATGGAGATTCACCTCTCCCATGGGAGACTTTTATATGCTTTGAGATCTATAGGTAAAAGGTTCTAGGGAGGCATAAAGTTTCATTCTTGGCCATTACAATGGTAATGCCTTTGTTCTCCCTGGTATTTGTCAGAAGAGATGGGGTGATGTCTGGTAGCTCTGTTTCCTTGTTTTATTTGCCCAGGATTTGAAGCCTGCTCCTGCTCTTCACCTTAAGTGTTAATTCTCTGACTCATTCTGTTGATCCTTGATGAGTAATAGGGAAGAAATGACAGTGATTTTCATCAGCAGGATGTTAACAAGTTGCAATGTGCTTTAAGCTATCTAGAACACATGAAATTTACTCAACCAAGTACCCATGAAAATTATAGGATGTTAGAACTAAAGGCAATTTTAAAGGAAACTAGAGTCAAGTCTTTCCACTTACAGATGAGAAAACTGAGGATCAGCCCAAGGTCACTGACCTAGTTTTTGCCAGAGTTAGGATTAAAACCCAGGTTCTCATGATGTGGGATGGAATTAAGGTCAAATTGATTGTGAATCATCCCAAAAGAATTACAAGACTCAGGGATTTAGTTTCCCAAGTTTTATTGCAATACTGTGAGTGAACACAGGGAGAGAACCAGAAAAATGGAAAGGTATCTCTCAAATAAGGAAAGAAGAGATAGTTATATTTATAGTATGGATAAATTGATTATCAGTCTCATTATACTAATTTCCACCTTAGGGAGGTACGTGGGAGGGCCTATCCTAATTTGGAGTTCCCGGGGTCCTAAGCCAACCTCCAAGGTGGGTACCTTTTCCCGTAGAGGTGTGTTTTTGGGGTTTACCCGTCCTAAGGTGAATCTGGGGACAAATTTGGCCTTTTCTGTGTATGTCACTTTTTGATTCCCATGCTTAGTTTCAAAATATCTTCATTTATCAGTACAATTTCTATACCCTGTCAATGTATCATTGTTATAGTTAAGGTCTCTATGACCTGCCTCTTTATGTTCTTGTTATGGGTGCTGATTAATGTGGGTTGTGAGAACCTAGGCTTTGACTTGTATTAATGAAGACTCAAGTCTTAAGTTATTCATTAATCCCTTTCAGAACTGGGGCCTATAAGTTATAGCCCCTTTTGGAGCTCAGATCTAAATTAGAATTTGTGGGGCAGCTGGGTGGCACAGTTGATAGAGCACCAGCCCTGGATTCAGAAGGACCTGAGTTCAAATCCAGCCTCAGACCCTTGACACTTACTAGCTGTGTGACCCTGGGGGAAAGTCACTTAACCCCAATTGCCTAACCAAAAAAAAAAAAAAAAAAGGTAAATTAGAGCTTGGGTCTTAGGTTTTTCTGTTAACCCCCCCCTTTTTTTTTCGACCTCCTACATCACTCAGTTTCCTATCTTTATATTATACCTACTAGGTTCTGATTACTGCAAACAAGAAATCCCCTGAAGTGGTTGAATTATTAGAATTCATGATACATATTTCTTTGGGGCTAAAGCCAATTACCATATTTTACACAATTACAATTTTAAATAATGTTAATTCAAATACAAATGATGACTACAGGGGGTTCCTTATTGGCATTAATTAGGATCTAGATATATTAGGTTTGCTCTTTGGTATGAGCTGCTTCCAGCTAAAAGAATCCAAGCCTTATTTTTAACTTGAATATGTTCAACTTTCTATTTGTTTTTAATGACAGATTTGGAGTTGGGGAACCTGGGTTTGAATCCTGCCCCTGTAATTTAGTACCTGTATGTCCTCTTTGGGTCTCATCTACAGAAGGAGAGGGTTGGTCCTTGAGGTGCCTTCCACAGCTAAGTCTGTGATGCTCTGATCCTTGTGACTCCTTTAGTACTGAATAAGAGCCATGATTCCTTTGGTATGGATATTTCCTCTACTGATCCAGATCTCAATCCCTCTCACACCTTAGCAGATGGTTTTATTGAGTTGTGGTCAAAAGAAAGACTCCCATCGTGGCCAGCCTTATAGTGGAGAGCCTTTTGCAGGCATTTAGCAATCCTGATCCTTGGATAATGGCTGTAATGGATTATGTAGCCTGTTCTCAGTAATTTCCAGCTTGTTAGAATTTCCCAGAGCTCTGCTGGTATAGGTCTCAAAAATTGAGTGTCACTTCCATGTCTTGGCGAGGCATAAGAAGGTGGCCTTGAGGTAGGGACAGCTTCACATTGGCATTAAAACTGCTATTAAATTTATAAAGGGGCTACTTTTAAATTCCATTAAACAAGACTTTTTTGGGTATCAATGTTTCTTGGGAATTTTGGAGGCCAAAGTCTGTTTTCTTAATTCAAGTGGATCCTGATTAGTATGAATAATGAATCCCCTGATATGGCTGAAATATTCAAATTTAGACTTCATATTTCCATTGTTCAGAACCAATGGAACCATGAACCATATTTTACATTTTGCCAATGACATTAATGCAAAAAAAGTGTTAACTATTTCAATAGAACTATAGTGTCCTAAAGAAGAGGAATATTAGGAGAACCACATTAACTATAGTCATTATTAATATTAAGCAATTTAAGCACATATATAACCTATATTACATTGCTTACCAGTCCAAGGGAGGGACTAGGGAGAGAGAATTTGGAACTCAAAAATTTAAAAACTGAATGTTAAAAATTGTCTTTATATGTAATTGGAAAGAAAATGAAATGTAATTTTAAAAGACCATTTGGGCAAGATCTGACTTATCTAACAATGAATTTTTTAAAATAACAATTTAGGATTAACATTTGGTATAAAATAATAATTCAGGACTTTGATATGTAGGTTTTAGTCATTCACCTACCTACTTACCTGGTTTAAGTAGCAATCTGTTTCAGGAAGAGGGTCTATTGATAATGTATTTTGATGAGCTGGTTACTTTTGGTTCTTATAACATGATTGCTTTATGTAGTAATCTTTCTGCTGTAAATACTAAATGCTAAATGTAAATTCTAAATGCTAACTCATCCAGCCTTTTCATATTTCTTACTGTCATATAGGTTTCCTTAAAATAACATCACCCCACTCATAGCAGTAGATAACACACATTTAACTGTAGAGCCTAACTTTTTTCTTAGTCACCATTTAAGCACCTGGTTCTCTGTTGTGTGTCCTTTCAGGAGATTACTCATGATGAGGGATCTCTGTTTGGCTTGCATTGTTAGAATTTCTTGTGGATAGTCCTGTTCTGGCTACAGAAGCAAATGGAAACTATTCCTCATGATTCTCAATTAGGGTCTTTGTGTTTAATTCACAGATACAAAATGACCAGTGCCAGGAAATGGACTCTACCACGGACAAGTGGGTAAAACTGACAGACAATGGAGAATGGGGTTCTCATTCTGTAAGTCTTATAGTCTTTTTCCTCTTTTATTCTCATTATTTTCATGTTTCTTTTCACTTCCCAATACATATTTGGCTTCAAATAATTTGACATTTAACACAGGAGAAGAAACAAAACTGGATGCTGATTAGGAGTAAAGTACAGGTAATTCCCAGTCAGGAAAGAGATTGTCTTCATTTAGTTCAGTGAAAGACTATATACCCTTGGAAGAGAATGCAGTTCTGGAGTCAGGGAACTTGGGTTCAAATCCCAGCTTTGCAGTTTAGTACTTGTGTGACCTTGGGCAAGTCACTTATCTTCTCAAAGCCTCGTTTTTTTTTCTTTTCTCATCTACAAAGTGATTTAGATTACATAGCCCTAAATATATGATCCTATGAGTTCATAGTTTCTTAAACCTCCTTCCGAGGTATATTTTTATTGTTCCTGCCAACTTTCAATCCTACGGTTGTCCCTGCAAATATAAAGGGGCAGAAATTGTTGTTGTTCACTCTTTGTGACCCCGTTTGGGAATAGTTTGCCATTTCCTTCTCCAGCTCATTTTACAGATGAAGGAAATGAGGCAAATAGGGTTAACTGGATCACACAGTTGGTAAGGGCCTGAGGCCAGATTTGAATTTAAGGATGGCTTCCTGAATCCAAGCCCAGTGCTCTATCTGCTCTGCCACTTACCTTCAGAAAGGAGATACGGTCATGCAAAATCAATATCCAAAAAACGCTGAGGGCTTTAAATTTACCAGTGAATGTTATAGATTGTTATAAATTCCACCAATGAAAAACACTTTTTAAGCACTTTTTGAAGTACTTAAAAACACAGTACAAATAACAACTATATTATAACTGGAGTGTGCTGGAGCCAGCTTGAACTAAACTACTTTTGAAATTTTTATCATGAGCATTTATATCTCAGAAACTACTCAACTCCACAAATCAGTGCTTCATTTATTGTTTTGTTGATTGTATAGATTTAAGAAAGCGGTGGAGAAAATGTGATTAAATTTAAAAGTGTGTCATGGGGACAGGTTTATGTTTGGTTTTTTTTGAGAGCTGGTTGTTAAACATTTAACAGCATGTCACTAGTATGATTTCTCAAACATATATGTGCATGTTTAGTTGCTTCAGCAATAGATCCTTCGAGGCTTAATGGAATGTACTTCTTTGAGGCATTTCTTTATCTGTGGTCCCTGAGTGATGCTAGTGCCTTATCAGGCTCATTTATTTGACTGCTCCTTCTGGATTGGGAAGGCATGAGTGCCACTTGTCATCTGAGAGCTTTCTTTGCCTTCCCTGGCACAAGGTGAAAAGCACTTCTTCAACTCTTTTTTTTCCTCACTCCTGAGCAAGATAAAATGTGCGACTAGTGAGGCTTTCTTTAATGTGGTTTCTGTTTGGCCAGCAAAAGATAGCACAAGAGAGGAAGGGTGCCAGATTGGATAATAATAGACCCATGAAAAGTGTTCTCTCTGAACAAACCTAAAATGGAAAGGACAGTTAGGTTAATTTATAACTTAGAAGAGTACCTATAGTGGAAGAAATTGCCGATATAAAACAACTTCAGGTATCAGCAGAGTCATAAGTGGCATTTCCAGTGCTTGAGGCAGATTCAGCTGCAGGACAGTGGGGTGAAATGGAGAGCAGAGACCTGGGCATACTGAAGAGACCTGCTTGAGCCCACACCTGCCTAATACAGGTCCACAGGACAGGTAAGTCTAGACTAGTAAGATACAATTTGTGCCAACAGGGGAGTGGTAGGGGAAGTTAGTTTAGGCCTGGGAAGTGATAGGAACAGAATCCTCTGTGGGTGAAGTATAGGGCAGGGAGTGGAAATCACATGTGGCATGATTCCTTTTAGTGGTGGTCCTTCATGTCTCTTAGTTCTGTGGTAAAATTGGTGTCACTACTGAGGAGAGGATATGCATTTCCCTGCCCTTCTCTTTCCTCTCACTCCTGGTCCCTTATTAGCATCAGTCACCTGGCAGGGAGAAGGAAGAATTCTTTCACCAGAAGTTGGTGCCCTGCTCCGAGGTAGTTATAACTTGGGCTATTGGGCTGAGAAATCAAACCTAGAGAAACACACTTTAATAGAGCAATCACACTGCACTCTTGTCACCTGCTGTTGTTGTTTCCACAATTTAATGAGATGATTGATTTTAAAAGAGGCAAACAAGCTCATTATTTACCTTTTTGTTTTCCGAGCTCTCAGAGGCAGCTATGTGTAGCTGCTGACTGGGTAGATAAATATAGGGTTGAGACTTTCACACTCTAAAAAGAGGTCCTTAGTGCAAATAAATATTTCAAATAAAAGACTTTGCTATCATTTCCTCTTTAACCTCTGAAATGGAAAAGTCAATTTCCTTCCTGTCTTGTTCACCCCATTCAATGGCTTTGGCAAACCCTTCCTTCATAGATAGTATTACGGTAAATTTCAATAGAGCCTATACGAAATAAGTTTTGAATAAAATTGATAGAGTCTAGATGAAAGAGTCTGCTATTTTGTAGGAGGAAATGGTGTTGATCCAATCATTGTGGAGAGCTATTTAGAACTATGCCCAAAGGGCTATAAAACTATTTCTACCCTTTGACTCAGCAATAGCACTACTAGATCTGTATCACAAAGAAATCAAAGAAAAAAGGATAGGAACTCTATGTAAAATATTTTTAATAGCTCTTATTTATTTTGGTAAAGAATTGGGAATTGAGGGGATGTCCATCAATTGGGAAATGGTTCAACAAGTTGTGGCATGTTATTGTGATAGAATATTATTGTGCTATAAGAAAGGATAAGCATGAGCATGATGGTTTCAGAAAAACCTGGGAAGACTCATATGGACTGATGGACAAATGAAGTGAGTAGAACCAGGAGAACATTTACACAGTAATGTATATAATATTTTATAAGGATGATCAACCACAAACGACTTAGCTACTCTTAATCAGTGCACTGATTCAAGACTATTCTAATGGCTTTATGAAAAAAGTGCTATCCACCTCCAGAGAAAGAACTGAGGGAATCCAAATGCAGATTGAAGAATAATTTTAAAACTTTTTTCTTGCTTTTTTTTTTTGCAACATGGCTAATTTGGAAATAAGTTTTGCATGATTTCACATGTGTAATTGATATTCCATTTCTTGCCGCCTTAATGGGTAAAGGAGGGGTGGAAGGGAGGGAGAAGATTCAGGACTCAAAATTTTAAAAAATTGTTAAAAAGAAGTACCAATCAGGAAAAATAAAATGGTGTGAGTGAATAGATTGCTTACTTTCTAGTATATTTAGAAGCAGCACAGACTTGCCTGATTGCAGTGATTTTTTTTTTATCTTTACAGGTCATGTTAAAATCAGGCACAAACATATTATACTGGAGGACCACGGGGATCCTCATGGGATCCAAAGTAGTGAAACCTGTGCTAGTGAAAAACATCACTATTGAAGGTATATTTATCACATACCCTTCCCCATGTGATACTAATCTATTCACCTTTTTAATTTGCTGGTAGATAAGATATACTTCAGCTTCACATTCTTTAACTTTTAAAAAATGTTTTTTTGGTAATGTGATCTAATATAAGTTATCTATCTATCTATCTATATGTGGTGTGTGTGTGTTAGATATAGTTTGATATAATTTTTAAAAAAGATTAATCAAAGTGAACTAATGCATTGTGTGCCAATTTGGAAGTAAGGAAAAACCAGGGTTGTTCCTCATTTTTTGACAATTGGGTTTTTGCTTGTAGGGTGTCATTTTTTTTTTTTACGTAGGTCTCATTTGCCAGTTACTCAAAATACAAGTACATGCAATATAACTTAACCATTTACTGAGAAACTAGTCTGTGTAAAAGTGTCCTAGGCACTAGGGACAAATATGAAGAGTAATAGCTATTATTCCTGCCTACAAAGAAGATACAATCTAATGGTTTAGATGGGACATATGGACAATCTTAGAGTTGATAGGAACTGAAGATGTAGACCTCTACTGGAATGGAGCTCTACAGCATTCTTGAGGAATTCCTGTGATACAAAAACTTATGACCTCTAGTGGCCACATCTTCTACTTTTGTTTACCTTGTATTGTGAAGAAGTTCTCCCTTCTTTTAACTCAAATGCGCCTCACTCTAATTTCTATACATTACACTTAGGTTGTCCTTTTGGACTAAAATAGAACAAGCCCAATCTCCCTTCCATACAACAGGTCTTCATCCTTCATCTCCTTTTCGTCTTCTTTTCTCTAAGATGAAAGTCCTTAGTTCTTTTCATGGCTCTTCAGACAGCACCATTTTGAGGTGTCTCGCCATTCTCATTGTCCTCCTCTACTTATTCAGTGTCCTTTCTTAAATGATAAATGTGAGCTGAGATTCATCCCTGAGAGTTCAATGCATTCCTCCAGCTGTGGTTCAAATGGAACAGAGCCTATTTATACTTGTAAGAGAGGTCCAAAGTGCTATCTATGTCAGTCTAGGGAAGGAAAAAATAATTTCTGGCAGAGAGAATCAGGAGCAGTATCACAGAGAAGGTAGCATTTGAATTAGCCTTGAAAGATGAGTAGGAGTTTAATTGGTAAAGAAATGGGGGAGGATATTCCAGGAGATGGAAGCAAAGAAATGCAAGATGTGCTTGGGTGATAGTGTATGGTCAAGCTTCTTTTTGCTTCCTGAGCATAGTGTATGTGAAAGAATGTACTGTGACAAGAGCATTGCTATTAGAGGAAGGTCTTGAATGCTAGCATGAGAATTTCAATTGATAGGCTTTAAAGACCCCCTTAGGTCTTTGGAGTGACATACTGGTGATTATACTTCTGTATGGAAGCTGGATTAGAAGAGAGAAAGACTGGAGTTATGGAGACCAATGGGGAGTAGTAATGAAGTGAGAGATGAATAGGGTCTGAGCTTCATTGGTGACAGTGGCAATGAAAATGGGACAGATGGTAAGATGATGAAATCTATTATTTTTTTTTAGGGGCATTTGGTTTGAGGAGCAAGGCAGGATATATAGGATCATAGGTTTAATAGGCAGTTGAAGAAATGAGGCTGCAGCTATAGATTTAGGAGTCATTTGAATATTGCCATAGTAAAAGGATGAGGTCAGCAAGGGTGAAAGTATGTAGAGAAGAAAGAGGCCAGAGGCCAAGAAAATTCTCCATATAGAAGATAGAAGGAGCAAGAAGAATCATCAAGGTAAACAGAAGAAACAATCAGAGAAACAGGATTATTACCAGAAGAGCACAGGGCCATGGAAATCAAGGAGAGATTAAAGATAAAAAGATAGTACAGGGGAAAAACAGAATTTGGAGTCAGATGACCTGGACTCAAATACTGTCTCTGCCAATTAATATAGGCATATTTATATATTTCTCTGGACCTTAGTTTTCTCTTCTATGTAATGCTGCATCTGGATTGGATGACCTTTAAGTTCTATTGCAAGGCAGCCAGGTAGCACAATGAATAGACCACAAGTCACTTAATCTCCCTCAATAATGACTTTCTAGGGTTGTTATGAAGATAAAAATGAGATATTTATAAAGCTATTTGCAAATCATCAGCCACCGTGTAAATGTTATTATTCTTATTAATAGCTTATTAGTAGTAAGTTTGTGATCTAATGATACTAAAAAGTAGGTGGAATGATACTATAGAAACATACTACAGACATACCAAAGATGAGCCAAGGATAAACCAACACCAAGGAAAAAGTCTATTTTATTAGGTAATTAGGAGGTTATGAATGAGTTCTGTGGGAAAAGTTTCAGAAAGGTGAGAAGGGGCGGAAGCCAGATTGCAAAGAATGAATGAGTATGGAGGCAATGGAGAGAATGATTGGGTGAGTAGGTCTGGAGCAAGTATTTTTATATTAAAGGAAAACTGAGTATGTTCATAGGCAAGAGATGAGAGATATTGTGAAAGTGTACAATGTCACAAACCATTAACACAGCTATGGAAGTAAAGATGAAATCTTCTCCCTGGGCTTATCCCTTAAGTGGCAAGGTCAATGTCTCTCTGTTGTCTCCTGTGGTTCTGGCTATTACAGAAAAACAAAAACAAAACAAGCTGATGCAGGCATGCTTCAGTTGGGACAACACAATGGATGCTTTTAAAAATTAAAACCATGAATCCCTTAAAAATATACAATTTATTTCATTCTTGAATGAATTGAAATTAGACAATGCTATGGAGGTGCTAACATTAGTGAATGAGGACATCTGCTGGCCAAGTCAGGAATCACAAATTGGGACAGAAAACTCCAAGTTTATCATTGGATTGTTTGAATCATAGGATTCAAGACTTAGAGTTGGAATTCACCTTAGAAACCCTGATATTACAGGAATAACTGTTACAGGCTAACTTCCAAATTGTCTATGTATATGTAGGAGTAATGTGGATGCTAAATCTGTTTATCTATCTTTTTCTCTGTGTATCTTTCCTTCTGTCTCTTTATTCGGTCTTCTGTCGCTGTCTGTCTGGGCTGACTCAATCACTCCAACCTGCCTTTATACCAGCAGTTCTGGTGTTGGGGAAGAGGATACGGTATAACATAGCCACTTGACTGCAGCTTATTATTTGTTTTCTCAGAATCCTAGAGGGTAACAATGGGGAGATAGTGAAAGTGTGTGTGAGAGAGATGGGGTGCAAGGAGGTAGGTGTGTGTGTATGTGTATAGCTTCTGAGATACTACCAGTATACTTCTTTATACTCAATCAGTGATTATGACATTAATCATCAGTGATTGTGACCTCAATCATCAGTGATTGTGACATCATTCATCAGTCATTATGAGGTCATTGACTTTTAACCATAAAATATTTACTAAATTATTAGAAAAAAGAAATAGAATAATAGTCATAATTTACTTAGAAGAAAAGATCAGGAACAATCATACCCAGAGCAGCTATATTTGAAACATCACAGTTGACCCATAAACCTTGGCCACATTCTTCTACCAGTGTATGTGGTATCCTTGGGAAATAGGGGACGTACATTTATGGTATCCTAGCAGGGAGACACATAAATAGGGAAACCCTTGTACCTAGGGGCAACTCATGTCTCTGAAATGTAGGCTTTGATGTCTTTGGTCCCCTCAGGAATAATTTATACTACATGAAGCTACTTCTCTGCAAGTACAGACTCTTATGATCTTCACTGCTTTCCTGCTTGATAAATATTACTCCTCTTCTGCTCTGGATCTTATAAAGCTGTCTCAAGTCCTTTTAGTTTACAGCCACTTTTTTTTTTTAACAGAAAGCTAAAAAGTGTTATGCTTTTATTCAGTGATGGGCAATTCCCATAAGCTAGAGAGTTGCTAAGCTTTTCAGATCTACAAATGACAAAGGAATTTTGCTTTATTTAGTGGGTTCTCAGCAAAGCCAGTTCTCTTTTCACAGCAGATGAAAAACCTGTGTTTCCCCTTCTGTTTTTACTTTTCAAACCAAAGAAGGTACTCTAAAAATGTTTCACTTTGTATATAATCAATTGTCCATCATATACTTATGATTAATGGACTTTATAGACTAATAATAGCCAGATTTTAGGTCTGTTTCCTCTTCTTATGTGGCATGTTCCTAGAATATACCCCAGGTACCTCATTCCATGAGGAATGAAGGCTGTTATAAAAGATAAGCAAAATATAGCTATGAGCGAAAATCTGTCACTCCTCCCTCTCCCACCTAATTAAAAAAAAGACCACCACACAATTTCATGTAAAGAGTTCTGGATTTAGAATTACCAAGATATGCATTCAAATTCTGCCTGAGACACTTATTAGCTCTGTGATCTGAGCAAATAACATAACCTCTCTGGGTTTTAGTTCTTTCCATGTAAAATGAAAGAGCTAAGTGACTGCTGACGTCCCTTCCAGCTCAAAATCTATGACCCTAGGATCTAAGAGGTAGAGAAAGGAATGATCCAAACCTAAATTCTATGACTATGTCTAGTTCTCTGTCCATTGCAATTTTTCCAAGAACCTGGCTTTGATGATCTTACTCACTTGAATGAATAAGTAGATACTGGTGTTTATAATCACAAAGATAAATAATTTTGTTTTGTTTTGTTTTTTTGGTGAGGCAGTTGGGGTTAAGTGACTTGCTCAGGGTCACACAGCTAGTAAGTGTCAAGTGTCTGTGGCCGGATTTGAACTCAGGTTCTCCTGAATCCAGGGCTGGTGCTTTATCCACTGCGCCACCTAGCTGCCCTAAATAATTTGGTTTTTAAAATGAGATTTAGATTTACAGCTAGAAGAGACTCTAAAGGCCATCTAGTCCCAGCTCCTTATTTTATAGATGAAGAAAGGGAAGTGTAGAGAACTGCCCAGGGAACTATAGGTAGCAAGTGGCAAAACTGAGTTTTGAATCCGGTTGTTCCAGTTCTAAATTCAGTGACCTTTATGTTGTACCACCTTAGTTGGGGAGGATGACATAGTGTAAAGAATGCTGAATTTCAATGAATTAAAGTTTCTCCATTAGTTAACTTTTGGTAGAAGAGTCCATTAGATGTTATTCAATAGGTTAACATTTATTAAGCCTAGGATAATAGGCCATGTGCAGTGCTGCCCTGGGTGCTGAAGATTCAAAGATGAGGCAAGGCACTGTCAGGGATCTTTTATTCTGGTAAGAGGAGAAGATAAATATATTAATTCAGTCCACTATAACCAGTACTAATCACCTATTATGCACAGAGACAAGAAAAACATTTGATGAGGGAAAAATGCTGACAGCTGAGGGGGTTGAAGAATGCTTGGGGTAGGAGGTAGCATCTGACCAGTACTTTGACAAAAAGGGAATGAATTTTAAAGATGGAGCTCCAGAGGGAGTATGTTCTCAATATGAGGGGTAGTTGATGTGAGAACAGAGAAGAAATAGGATAATGCCAAATTTGAGAAACAGGTAGTGGTACAATTTGCCTGGAATCTAGTGTGGATGAAGGGAATCATGAAATAAGGCTGAAGACAGGTGGTAGCCAAATTGTGATGGATTTAAATGCCAGGCTGGAAATGTGTATTTTATCCTAAAGGCAATAGGGAGCAATGAAAGTTTGTGAGCAGGGGAGTTGCATGGTAAGAACTGTCTCTTAGGGTATTTTGGGATCTGTAAAGATGATGGGTTGTATAGGTGGAGACTGGAAGCAGGTAGCTTGATCTGGAGGTAATCAGTCATTAAAGGGAGAAATGATAAGAAATAGGGTGGTGGCTGTGCAAATGCAGATAAAAGAGACAGATTTATAAGAGGTAATATGGAGATAGAACTGACAACTCGACAACTCATTGGACTTGAAGGGTGAGGGAGAAGTAAGTGTCAAAAGTGAGTCTAAAGTTTTGAACCTGGCTACCTTGTAGGTACCATCAACTGAAACAGAAGAGAGGAACAGGGAAGGAAGATGAGTTTTGCTTTTGAAATATTGAGTTTTATATACTTTTGGGACATTCAGGTGATGTCCAGCAAGTTGTTGGTAATGAAGGACTGGAGTTCTGAAGAGAGAATAGAATTGGGGGTATAGATGTAGGAACCACCTATCTGGAGTCAAACAGGAGGGAACAGTGGCCCAAGGAACCATACCTGATATTTTGATAAATGTACACACCCATTGGTCCCAGAAGGCCTGGGCAAGTACCCAGCATATGTGAGCTCTAGAATTACCACTGTTATCCAAGTAGGAGGCATCATAAGGAAGTAGAAGCAGAAAGACCTGATTTCAAGTCCCACTGGCTATCTGATCCTGGTCAAGTTATTTAACCTCCAGTCATATGAGGGACTCTCTAAGACTACAAGATAGAGAGAGGGTGTTAACATGAATTGGTAGATGATGTTTCCTCATATAGGGAGTTCTGAGTAATCACTGATTCTTAAGGGGGTAAATAAGATCATCAAGAAAGAGTCCATTTTCTTTCTCAGCCTCTCTTTTTGCCTTATCCCTGTGACCTTATCTTCTCCCTCCCACCCTGCACTTCACCAACCCCTCCAAAAGTCCACGCATTTTCTACCCCTACCTTCCTAAATCCCAATCCACACACTCCTCTAAAAGTGCCCCCCCCCACCATATCTTTCAGTTTTCTCACCTCTTTACATGTTCAGAAGACTTTACACCCCTCCTATACATACATACACGTTGTTTCCTCTTTCACCCAACCCTCCTTCCTACTTAATCTGTATTAGTTCCTCCTTTCATATGTTTCATGTTTTTTGGTGAGGCAATTGGGGTTAAGTGACTTGCCCACGATCACACAGCTAGTAAGTGTCAAGTGTCTGAAGCTGGATTTGAACTCAATATACCTTTTTTATAATAATATAATTTCTCCTTTTTTTACCTTACCCTACCCAATTTTGTGTTGTAGAATCACCTCATCATACACAACTTAGCCCCAACCTTTCTTTCAAACTATCTTAGTAATTTACAGTTTATGCTTGTTTTGTTCTGTGAATTGAAAAGAATAGATTTTTAAAACATTTAAAAATGTAATTGGGGAATGTTTAACATAATAAATAAAAATATAAACAACATAGAAAAAAGAGTCTAGAGGAGGTATTCTTTTTTGTTGTTTGTTTTTTTTGTGTGGCAATGAGGGTTAAGTGACTTGCCCAAGGTCACATAGCTAGTTAAGTGTCAAGTGTCTGAGGTTGGATTTGAACTCAGGACTTCCCGAATTCAGGGCTGGTGCTATATTCACTGCGCCACCTAGCTGCCTTCTAGAGGAGGTGTTCTTAACCTTCAAAGAATCAGGGGATAGATTTTAGGCACTCAGTGAGGAGAAAAAAAATACATCTTGGTTTTTTAACCATCTAACTGAAATTTAACAGTTCCTTCAATTATGAATGAAAAGAAACATTCTGGAATGGTAGGCTTCACCAGATTGCCAAAGCGGGTACATCCTACAAAAAAAGTTGGGTTGTTACATGAGAGAGAAGAAATGAAGGCCTAGTATAGAGCTTTGAGTGATAACCATATTTAGGTGATAAAAGCTGGATCCAACAATGGAAAGTGAGAAGTGGAGGCAGTCACTGTTTCTAATAATTTGACAGTGACAGGGAAGAAATGATATCAGATAATTTGAGGGGACAGTAGGGTCAAGTGAAGGTTTTTTCTTTTTAAAATTGTTTTATTGATGCCTTTTATTTGATCAGTAAAATGTGTCATTGATATATACACACATATTTCTAGATGGAATCATCTTCTCCCTCTGCTCCCGATTGAACCCTTTCATATAACAAAGGAAAAGTGTTAGGCATAAACACCCTACACAATGACCACTTCTGCCAAATATGCAACATTCTTCCTTGGTGTCTTTGCTGAGAGTTGAGTTATTTTTTATAACCTGCTCTCTGGGACTACTATTGGTTTTTCATTTACTTGGAGTTTAGTGACCTTTTCCCTAACATTACTGTAGTTGTTGTGTATATTTGTTATTTTGATTCTGCTTATCAGTTGTATATTCATATAAGTCTTTCCATGGTTCAAGGAATACTTCTTATTTGTTATTTCTTACTGCATAGCAATATCTCATTACATTTCTATACTGAGATTTGTCTAATCCATTTCCCCAATTTATGGGAATCCAAATTACTTCTGGTTCCAGTGGAAAGAGCACAGAGGAAATATTCAGAGTACCTGTGTTTAAATTTTTCCTCTGACTTTTACAATTGGGGGATGTCATTCAAGTCATTTACTATTTTTGCTCCCCAGTTTCCTCACTTATAAAATGAAATCTTGTACTAGATGGTCTCTTCCCTTATGATTCTTAGGGACTGGAGCAAATGCAGAGTAGATGAAGATATAGAGGGATTTTGAGGTATGGAGTAGAGGAAATGAGGGAGGTCACGGCTTCTTTTTTTCCTCTTAAGTCAAGTGGTAAGGTCATTGGCTGAGAGATCATTGAGTGGAAGGTAGTGAAAGTTATCTTGTAAGGTGTTATGGAAGATTAATAAAGGGGAAAATCGCTCAAAATTAGGGGACATTAGGGAAGACTATCTTGAGAAGGTCCCACCCAAGCTTGTGCTTGAAGGAAGGGAAAGATTTCAACATAAGCAACTGTGGGTGAGAGACCATTTTAGGAATGGGAAAAAGCCAACACAAAGGCATTTTGGCTTTATCACATATCTCTTTATCTTTTATATATGAGAAGATAGTTATGTGATAAAGCTTCAAAGCTGGCTTGAGCCAGATTGTGGAGGGCCTTAGAGTATTTATTTTATTCTAGAGTCTGTAGGGAGCTAGTGAAGGTTTATGAGAAGGGGTGTGGTATCATATTGGCTCAATGGATTAGAAAGATTACTTTGGCAGTTGTGTGAAGTTTGAGTTGCTTAGGGAAGAGCCTACAAGATAAGAAAAATCCCAAATGAGTGATAATATCTGAAGTAGAGTGGTGGCAATAGGAAAGAGTGATCATAGGATCATTGATTCAGACATGGAAAGGATTTCAGACTTCATCTAGCTTAAAGCTCTCATTTTACAGAAACTAAGGCTCAGAGGTAAAGTCAATGGTCAACGTCACACAGCTGGTAACGGGCAGAACTGGGATTCAAATTCAATTCCTCTGATTCCAAATCCAAGTTTCTTTTCAATGTACCATCATATCACAGAGATGAAAATGACATGTTATCTGCCTTGTATTATTTCTTCCCTCCAATTCATCCTATGTTCTCCTTTTATTTCACAGGGGTTGCATACACGTCAGAATGTTTCCCCTGCAAGCCAGGCACCTTCAGTGACAGACCAGGTTTATCCAACTGCCAGGTTTGCCCTAGAAACACCTATTCTGAGAAAGGAGCTAAAGAGTGCATAAAATGTAAAGAAGACACTCAGTTTTCAGGTAGGAATGTTCTTATGAGGAATTATATTTTCTTTCTGAAGCTGTCAGGATTTTTAATATCATATAAATGAAGCACAGAATATCAAAATTGAAAGGGTATTATGAAAGTCTAAACTATAAAATTAGAGCAGTTTGCTTTTCCATTCTTCATGCCTTTTGTCCTGTTTCTTTTTTGTTACAATGCCTTTCCCTACAATACCTTGGGAGCCTACTGTTCTCTGTTGCTTCCTTGAAACAGAGAACTCCAAGTATCTGAGTAGAGGAAATGTGACTAGAGCTAAGTAAATACAATGCTCTCAGAAAAGGTCTGTCATGATATTAAAACAGCCAATTTGTAACTAAAGATGTTTAAATAAAGTTGGCATTTAGAAAAAGAAACTACCTTCCCAACATTCTGCCGCTACAAAAGAGCCAAGAGAGAGACAGCATCCCTTTTGTTTTAGAGGGAATCATAATCCAATTCAATCTCCCTTAGTGATTTAATTAATCTCTCCCCCCACCTTTTTTTTTCTGGCTTCCAAAAGGAAGTGCTTCATATCTGAAACTCACTTTTTGCATTGCAGATGAAGGAGCCAGCCAATGTATGGAGCGGCCTCCTTGTACACAGAAAGACTACTTTCAGATTCATACTCCATGTGATGATGAAGGAAAGGTACAGTTGTTGTCAAGCCATCAGCCTATCAGTTTAAGCCTCCTTGTACCAGGGAGCTAAAGGAATCAACTTGCTTTATGATAAATAGGATCCTAAATCTGTACCTGGGAGGGATCTCTGGAGGTCATCTGATCTCATTCTTTCATTTTTCAGATGCAGAAACTGAGACCCAAGGAGGTTTAGATTTGCCTCTGATCACAGAGGTAGTGAACATCAGAGGTTTGCTTTGAAGCCCAATCTTGAGTTTCCAGAGTCAGTGACAAGATGAATTTAAGCAATACACATTTAAAGAGATTTTTTTTCTTCCAGAAACAGTCATTTCTAAACCCGTAACTCTAAATTTCATACTTTAAATCACAGGGAGCTAATGTCTTACAACTCCTCTTTAATTTTTTTGTACCATAGTGGATTTCTTCAGCTTAAAACTATGCAGCTGTTGGGTAATGTGGTTTTTGGCAAATAGCAGTATAATTGCATTAGCAAATGCAAAGTAATCAGCATAAAACTCTACTTTGCTAGAGGGAAAATGTGTCTATAGACTCTGTAAGTTTCCCTGCCATTCTCTTAATTAAAGAATCAGGAGACACTGTATGAATAAAGTGAAAATAGCATTTAAAAAAGGCAAGTTTCTCATCTATTTCTGCATTTGGGGAATATATGCATTGCTTCTGAATTTGTTGAATGATGAATACAGGGCATAGTTAGTTTCTTTTATATATAAGAGCATACTTCACATTTATACTTCAATAATAATTATCTTTAGTAATAATTTAGTTTGTCAAGTTTTCAGAGAATTGAATTTTTTGCGAATTTAACAGTAAAACTATATTAATGTTCACAATACAGTAAAACCTCATCAATCTAGAATAACTCAGAGGGAGTTAATATTTGAGTTAATAGAATATCTAAATCATAATATGTTTTTAAGCTACATACAGTAACTCAGACCAACAGCTGCTAACTAACAAAATGTTGTCGAGAGGAGTTCCTGCTTTATTAAACAAATTGCTTATGGTTGTATTGATCATAGATTTAGCGATGGAAATGACTTTAGATTACTGAGCCCAATGACCTCATTTTGCAGATGAAGAAACTTGGTCAAAGTCATTCAGTTTGTAATTATCCAAGGTAGGATATGAAGCTTGGTTTTCCTGACTGAGTTCAGAACTGTATCTGTTGAACCATTCACTAGGATTTAAAAAAACCCAACAATTATTGAGAAGCTTTTTTCTTCTGTTAAGTCTAAATTGGCCTCTTTTTAATTTCTGTCCATTACTTTTAATCTAGCTCTTTGAGATCAGTTGCTAGTTGTGTATCTCTCTTCCATAGGATAAACTTTTATGTTTTTATGACAATGATCAAACCTGACCATGTCATAGCCCTGCTTAACAGCCTTCGATGGCTCTCTGGCATCTAGGATACAATACAAATTCCTCAGACTTTTAAAAACCCTTTATGGTCTGACCCCAGCCTAACTTGCTAGCTTTATTTTGCCTTACTCTCTTTCACTTATTCTTTTTTCCAGCTAAACTAGACTATTTGCCTTCTTTTAAGGCCTCATTTGTACATATCTGAAGAGAACTTTGAGTTACTTGTGGAACAGAAGTAGTTATTTAGTTCTTTGTAAGAAACACCTTTCAGGTATGAAACAGAGGTAGTTGGCTTTTGTGCATGTTAAAAAACCCCACAGAACCATCATTATTTGAGGATTTAGTGATTCCTAGCTTTTGATGGGAATTTTTTCCATAGACATTAGAATTAATTCAATTTGATTTAACATATATTTACTGATGTCATACTATGTATAACTAAAATTTTATATTGATTGCATGGTATCATCATTATGTTATTAAAATTTTGTTAAATGCCTACTAAATGCATCAAAGGGTAGTAGAGATCCAGCCTTGAATCCAGGAAGACCTTTGATCAAGTACAACTTATAATAGGTACTGGTTGTATAAGCTTGTTCAACTCATGTACTGTGTTCTGAATTTTATCTATATCAAGGAAAAGCTATATGTCTGTATTTTCTGAATGGATTTATATCCCTTAGGATTTTAATTTTTTTCTTTTTTATTATGAACTTAAATATCAACACATGAAACTTTTTTTGTTGTTCTTGGTTTTTTTTTTTATTTTTGTGGGGCAATGAGGGTTAAGTGACTTGCCCAGGTTCATATGGCTAGTAAGTGTCAAGTGTCTGAGGCTGGATTTGAACACAGGTCCTCCTGAATCCAAGGCCAGTGCTTTATCCTCTGTTCTACCTAGCAGCCACCCATGTGCAAACATTTTAATAAAAACAGTCATTTTGCAAGCATTTTTGAGCACTTAGGATATATTGAACACAGTGCTAAGTACTGGGGATAGAAACAAAGGCAAAAATAGACTCTGCCTTCAAAGAGCTTATATTCTAGTGCTGTGCTGAGAAACAGCAAACTTCTCAACACAAGGAGTGTAGTGTGTGAATAACAGTAAGCAGGTCTTTGTAGCTAGATTGATAGGTAGGAGACATATATATGCATGTATGTGTATATATAAGTATATATGTATATATATACACACATGTATACGTACACATGCATATGTATGTGGCAAAGCCCCATGTGTTATGAGGGCTGTCCCCTGCATGTAGCATGGTTGTATTATTGTGTGGCTCACAGAAAGCTCAATGAAGATTTGAGAACTCTCCATCTCTTGCTTTTCCCAGCTCTGCCCTGTCCCTTACACAGGTGAGAGTGTCCTATACCAATGGGCTTTGGGACTGGGGTTACATATGCGTATGCACATATATTAAATTGAACTATTTGTCTTTTTCTAAAAAGTGTATATTAAATTTACCATGATAGTAGTACAACTACTCTCTTCAGTGTCCCCAACATGGTTTCTTTTTCACCTTGTGAGTAAATTGGAATTGTAACCAATGTTATTTCATTTAATTAAATCCCCTGGTTTTTCTAGAATTGAAAGCCCTTTATAGCCAGAGGTGCTATCCGATTCTCTCAGCATCACAGCAAGGCAAAGCTTACCCATTATTTTATAGATGGCAAAATTGAGGTAGACGGATGCAACAACTAGTTAAAGTGAACTGCTTAGAGAGGCCAAAATGTGTGAACTGAAATAGCTGAGGTTGTTTAAGAAAGAAAAATACCATTTTTAATTGTATTGAACAATGTGTCCTTTTCTAAATAACCTTGTTGAAATAAGGTGACTTTTATATCTTCCTAAGGGGCTTCTTGAGGAAAAAGTCAACGGACCTACAAGGACTTTCTATTACTGGGTTTCTATCATTGGAAATAGCTTTTCAGAATAACCATTGAAACTGATTTAAATTGAAACTCTGATTTACCCCAATCTACTTTCTAGAATTATTAGACTTACCACTTGAGTTTTTCTTGAAGGAGACAGAATGATTAGATAAGCCTGAATCTTTAAGGAAAGGAAACCTTTAATTCTCTTACAGCTGTAATTTTGATTTCCCCCCTTTATTATTTGGATCATTCTCTTTGTTACTTTTGGGATATGTTTACTGGGGATGCTTTAAATGGAACTATGTTCTTCAAAGGTTATCTTGTGTTCCTAGTTTTTTTTAAATAGGATGACTAGGGGCAGCTGGGTGGCACAGTGGATAAACACTGGCCCTGGATTCAGGAGGACCTGAGTTCAAATCTGGTCTCAGACACTTGACACTTACTAGCTGTGTGACCCTGGGCAAGTCCCTTAACCCTCATTGCCCTGCAAAAAAATAAAATAAAATAGAATGACTATCAGGTCAAAGAAAAAAAAGTTTAATCAGATTCCCTTATCAAAGATGAGCTTGGTAAAAGAGAATAATATATTTGATTTATTTAAAAACACACATGTAAATACCTTGTTTTTTATTCTTTGTGCCAAAGAATTAATGAAAAGCTCCCCAACCCCAAATGCCTCTAAGTGAAAAAAAATGTTCTAGCCACCTCCCATCTCCTGTTTGCGTACTTAATATTTGGTATTATAAAGACTGATTGCTTTCCAACTTATGAAATAATAGAATACCAATGAAATAATTCATATAATATCTGATGCATTTTCTTAAAAATGTTTTCTTGAAATGATACAGGGAAGCAGAGACTTTATAGTTTGAGATTCCTCCCTGGATCCCAATTTTCTTCCATCCCTCCCTCATGATTTTAGAGTTATCCTTTCCACATCATGGGGGTTAGGAGTACGATGTATCCCTTGATCTGGAAAATCCATGTAAAATTTCTTGGTCCTTCTTTGGTACCAGAGAAGAAGTCTAAATTTTTTCTTTTTCTTTTATGAGATCTTTACACTTTTAAAAGAGAAAATGTGTTGATATTATATAAACTGTATGTATATTTTTTGCATTTCTGAATTTCTCAACTTTTTGTGTTATTTGCTGGCTTTCACGTGTCATCTGTGGCTTCTGCAAAACTCCTCCAAGTTACCATCTAATTTCTTATGCCAATTTGCAATTTATCATAACCTCCATGGGGAAAGTTGTGAAGTGGAAGGGATAACTCAACATTGTTTTCTGACTATGGGGCAGCCTTTGTATAGTGTATCCACAGCCTGTCATTTATTTTACTATGCCATAGCTCTGTTTCAGCCGAAATAATTTAGGCGTTTGGGATTTTAATATAATTGAGACTTAATAGGTGGCTTGTATGCTTCTCCTTACAGACACAGATAATGTACAAGTGGATAGAGCCCAAGATCTGCCAGGAGGACCTCTCAGATGCTGTTAGGCTTCCCCCTTCTGGAGAGAAGAGGGATTGTCCACCCTGCAACCCCGGCTTTTATAATAATGGTTCATCTTCTTGTACACCGTGTCCACCTGGAACATTTTCAGATGGAACTCAGGGTAGGAATTTGACTCTCCCCAGAATGCAGTCTTGACAGAAATCCTTTGATGAGAGACCATCTGTAGCTAATGCAAAATGGTTCTAATTGTTCTTGTGTCACAAACCCCTTTGGTAGCCTGATGAATCCTGGGACCCCTTTTTCCGAATATATTTTAAAGACATAAAATAGAAGACATAAATATATTTCTAAAGCATTTAATTTTTAATCTTATCTGTTTGTCTATCTGTCTAAAAAGCAAGTTCTGTGACCTCTGGCTCTAAAAACAAATTTTTTTCCCTTGGTTCCTGTGCCTCGCGCGATGTAGTCGCTTAATAAATGATCATTAAATTGAAATTAATTGAATGCTATATTTATTTCTAAGCCCCTTCAAGCCAAAATAATTCTTATATCAATAAAAACTTGGAGTGGGGAAGATGCTAACTAAAAGAAAATAAAGATGTGACTATGCAATCTTAAATAGCTCCACTTTAATCTACCATAAGAAAAGACATCATTGAATGTGTTAGGTGTTGAATGGGATTTTGCATGGAGGTTTTGTTAGGGGGACAAACTTTTGTTTTCAGATACTTGCAAGAAAATCCCACTAAAATGGCAAGTGTGTGTGTGTGTGTGTGTGTGTGTGTGTGTGTGTGTGTGTTGCCTTTATGATTAAGGTTTATCTTTCTATGATGGGGAATTTATTGAAATTAAGTGAAGAAATATTTTTTTAAAAGCAACTCATTGGTCTTTTCCCTTTTGGTTGTGAACAAATATATATATTTTTTGTCTTGGTATTTTTAAGGGTTTTTTCAGACTTTTTTGGGGAAATGTTATTGACTCTAAAAGGACTTAAGAGATTCTAGGGGCAGCTAGATGGCACAGTGGATAGAGCACCGGCCCTGAGTCAGGAGGACCTGAGTTCAAATCCAGCCTCAGACACTTGACACTTACTAGCTGTGTGACCCTAGGCAAGTCACTTAACCCCAATTGCCTCACACACAAAAAACAAACAACAAAAATAATGATGTTTAAAAAAAAGATTCTAGAAACTTCTTCTCCCACTCCTTTCAATCCATCCCTCACCCCAAAACTAAAACATTATGCTGATGAAAGAAAGAGGGAGAACTTTTGGTACCACAGCATAGTTGGTGTTACTGTCTTCCTCTATGCTTGTTTCCCCTAGATTGCAAGCCATGCCCAGCAGGAACAGAGCCTGCTCTGGGGTTTGAATATAAATGGTGGAACATCCTGCCTGCCAATATGAAAACCTCCTGCTTCAATGTTGGAAACTCAAAATGTGATGGAATGAATGGTGAGTACAAATTCAGAGCTTTTTGTTATAGTCAGCCATTACAGGCAATTGTTTTCTGCCTCATCCCTGTATGAACATATTAAATGGTGGTGAGCAGGGACTTAGAATAGTCTTACTCCTATTTTCTATCACTTCAAACCTGGATGTTGTGGAAAAAAACCATGTTTTTTTTTCCCCATCATGGTAACAAATTGTTTCATTTTCTCATAAATGTAATTCAGTGCTTAAGAGAGGAGGTGTATAGTAGAGTGAATATTGAACTTTAACAAAAACAAAAGATGACTTTAAACCACATTTACTAATAACAATTATTAGTCATTAAAATAATTAGCATAAATATAATAATTAATAAATTTAATACTTTATCAATAATAGTAACAATGAATAATTTATCAATAATGATTGTGAACATTTATAGACAGCTTTAAAATTTACAAAGCATTGTATATCCTTTATCCCTTTTGTTCCTCACAACAATCCTGTAAAAGGCAGTGTGGGATAGTGGGTAGTAACTGGCCTTGGAACAAGGAAGACAAATTAAAATCTTGTTCCTGATATGTACTGGCTGTGTGATCCAAGGTGAGTCTGTTAACTTTCCAGTGTTCTGGAGTTTCAGAGAAGGTGCTGACCTGCATTGTTATAGAGGGAGTTTCTTTATCTGAGAGTTTTCTATGTCAGCGAAGTTACACATCTAATCCCTGTCTCAATAATCTCTATCCCTGTGGACATGATCACCACTCTTCTGCTCAGAAAAGGTGTAGTTCATGGTTTGTTGTTGTTCAGTTGTTTTAGTAGTGTCCAACTCTTTGTGACACCATTTGGGGTTTTCTTGACAAAGATGATGGAATGGTTTGCCATTTCCTTCTCTGGTGGATTAAGGCAAACACGGTTAAGTGACTTGCTCAGGGTCACACAGTACGTGTTTGAGACTAGATTTGAACTCAGGTCTTCCCAACTCCAGACTGGTCACTCTATCTACTGTGCTGTCTAGCTGCCCTTTGTGGTTCTGCATTGCCTACTGCATAAAGTCCAGGTTCATCAGCCTGGCATTCAAGAACTTCCTTTATCTCATTCCAGTATTCATATCCAGCCTTTTTTCACACTATTCTCCCTTCAGATGCTCTATGTTCCAATCTCCCACCTTCAGGAAACAAAACAAGAACCAAGAAAATGAAACTACACAATATCCTATAAGTGCATCATACTGACCTTTCCTCTGTGCAAGACGTCTTCCCCCAAATCTCTGCCAATTACTAGTTTGAAAGACCTTGCTCAAATGCCACTTTGTCCATTTGCCATACTTGATTCTCTTAGCCAGAAATTTTCTCCCTAATGAGTTCCCCATACCTTTGAAACCAAAATCTAGTCCTTATCCTTCCAATAACACCATGAAGTAAGTTCCAGAGGTGGTATCCCCTTTTACTGATGAGAAAAATTTGAATCAGAGATATTTTGATTGATTCATGATCACACAGTTGAGACAGGAGTCTCCCCTGATTCCAGGTCCAGAATTCTACTTATTACATTATATTAGTAAGTCACAGAAATCCAGCATTGGAAGGGACCTTAGTGGCCATTTAATTCAGCCTGTATTTGAAACCATATTCTCATTATAAAGCTCTCAACAAGTCATCATTCAACCTCTGCTTGAAGACCTCCATTGCAAAGAATTTTTTATCTCCTGAGGCGACTCATTACAGTTTTGGATAGCTTTAATTCTTTTTTTTGTGGGGCAATGAGGGTTAAGTGATTTGCCCAGGGTCACACAGCTAGTAAGTGTCAAATGTCTGAGGCCGGATTTGAACTCGGGTACTCCTGATTCCAGGGCCGGTGCTCTATCCACTGCGCCATCTAGCTGCCCCCCTAGCTTTATTTCTTAAGAAGCTTTTTTTTTTCCCCCAATATCTTTCCATGGCTCCTGATTCAACCCTCTGGGGCCAAAAAGAACAACTCTTCGAATATTTGAACATAGCTATAGTGCCCTCTCTGAGGCCTCTCTTACTCAGACTAGGCATTTCTACTTCCTGCAATATAGATCCTCACATGATATGGATCCAAGACTTGCACCATCTTGGTGATTCTTCTCTGAGTCACTCTCCATCTTACCAATGTCTTTTTTTTTTTTTTTTTTTTTAGTGAGGCAAGTGGGGTTAAGTGACTTGCCCAGGGTCACACAGCTAGTAAGTGTTATGTGTCTGAGGCCAGAGTCGAATTCAGATACTCCTGACTCCAGGGCCGGTGCTCTATCCACTGCGCCACCTAGCTGCCCCTCCAATGTCTTTCTTAAATGGTTGCTACTCAGACGTGGTCTGACCAGGGTTACTTCCTCATTTTTGAAAGTTTTTCCTCTTTTGATGCAGCCTCATACTGTTCTAGTTTTTCTGGCTGAACAGTACAGTGTGCCCAGCACATTGCCTGTCATGTAGGAAGTGCTTAATAAATGTTTATTGAATAGATGAATGAATTTGTGAATGAATGGAATGGATACCCTCATCTATAAATTGATGGCAATAATCCTATCCATAGAATATCTCCCTCACAGGATTATTTTGAGGACCAAATGAGACAGTATATGTGAAATTCTTTGTAAAGTGTTACATAAACACAAACTATTATGATAAGAGTGGATAGAGAGCTGGTCTTGAAATAAGGAAGACCTGGGTTCAAGTTTTACCTCTGGGGGGGGCAGCTAGGTGGTGCAATGAATAAAGCACCCACCCTGGATTCAGGAGGACCTGAGTTCAAATCTGGTTTCAGACACTTGACACTTACTAGCTGTGTGACCCTGGGCAAGTCACTTAACCCTCATTGCCCTCCAAAAAAAAAAGTTTTATCTTTGGCACATATTGTTTGTGTGATGTAAGTCACTTAACTTTTCAGTTCTCTAGGCCTATATAAGTCCACAAATTGCACAGAAGATATCAACCTCAGTTTTCTTATCTGTAAAATGAGAGCATTGGATTCAGTAGCTTCCATGTTTCCTTCCAACTATAAATGTATGCTACCTCAGTAAGTAGAGGGAGCTTCCATACTCAGGGTTTCCCTATACCAATGAAATCGCAGGTCCATCCCAATTTCTATCCTTTTATTACTCAGGCAGCAGCTTGAAAAGCTGAAAAGTGATGGACTAACAGTTAGTCCTTCATAAAAGCTACTTATTTCCAGTGCCCAAACAAGTGGGCATCTGTTAGATCTGCTCAGATGATTAAGGACTTTGTGCGGAGCAGTCTAGATTTTGAAAATAGTCATTTGAAAAGTTGGAGAAGACTTAAGTTAGGTCTTTGTAAAATATAGGGGCTTTGGTGTCTTTTGTACAATGGGGTTAATGGGACATAGGAGTAGCTCATGTTCTAGCTTATCTACTGTGTTGGAGGAAGAAGAAATAAGGTTTAGGGAGCAATTGCTGTTGGAGAAAACTTGAGTGTTTTTTGGACTCTTACATGACCTGGCTTGTATAGTATTGATGTCTGTGTTTTAATGGAGCTTGGTGTAATAATCAAACATGTACATTGGTGGAGCAGCCTCTGTGGTCCTTTATTAAATTCATATCCATTTGTCTTTGCCCATTAATTATGCTATTCTAAATGCTTACGTTTTTTGTCTTCCTCTCAGTTCTTCCTCCTTTCAACTCCAAGCAACTTGAACAGACTAGTAGATTATCAGTGGCCCAGTTGGATCTTTCTTGGCTTACTCTATTTTGTCAGCTAAGAAGGGGAAATCCCCTCATGCTCCATGAGAAGGGTCTTCATTATCTCTCTTCCCCTTTCCCTCCCCCTCTCCTTCCTTCTCTATCTCTGTCTCTCTTACCATTCCTTCCTCCCTCCCTCCCTTCCTCCCTCCCTCTCTGTCTCTCCTTCCCTGCCTCTCTCCTTCTGTATTTCTCTTTTTGTCTCTCTGTCTCAGATTCTATCTCTATCTCTTTGGCTTTCATCTCTCTCTCTGTTCCTCTCTGTTGCTCTGTCTCTGTCTTTCTGTCTCTGACTTTGTCTTTCTCCCTCTCCCTTCTCTCCTCCCTTGCCAATCTCTTCTGTCTCTCCCTTCTCCTCTCTTTCTCTTCTTTCTCCTTCCTCCCCTTCCTCCTTTTGCTTCCTCCTCCCTCCCCTTCCCTCCTCCCCTTTCCTCTTCCTTCCTCCCTTCCCCCACCCCTTCCTCCCTCTTTTCCTCTCCTCTCTTCATCTTCTGCCTTCCCTCCCCTAGTGTTGGCAGCCTGACATAGTTTAAAAAAACCACAACAAACTACCGGATTTAGTTGTCAAGAAGTAAAACAATCCTGGCTTCCGCATTTATTAGCTGTCTGTTTATGGAACAAGTCAGTTAATATCGCTGAGCTCACATTTCCATAGCTGTAAATTGGGGTTAGCACATTTTCACTCCTTACCTAACCTATTTGATTGTGAGGAAAGAGCTCTGTAAACTCTAAAGCTCAGTATAAGTGCAGGTTATTACCACTCATTCTGCCCTTTCCAAATTGAGTGTGGCAGCTGAGTGCAGCTCTATTGTACAGAGGGCAGCCCCTCTCCCCAATCCTCACTGTTAGGCAGCCAGAGTCCAACGATTACACCAGCCCACTACAGAACTTCCAGCCCCAGTTATTTATCTTTTAGCTGAACATTCCTATCCTCTGCCAAATCCATTAGACAGCTTCAAATTTCTCCTTATCAGTGTTGATTTAGAATGAGATTGCCAGTGTAGTACATTAGAATTTGGAAAGGAAATTGGTTTTACTTTAGAAAATATAGGCTTTGTAGAGGTACAGAACTATTAGCTTTCTTGTGAAAGTTTTTATTTTCAAAGCAAAACTTTAACTATTTTCTCATAGGGAATTTTATGAAAAATATCTTTGTTGGTATCAGGGAGCCTTTAAACACAGCATTTACTTTGCAGCTGAGGTTGATGGGTGGTACACTTCCACTTCAGGAGTTGTTAACTTTGAGTCTAATGATTGCTGATGATCTTTTTAAACTCATTTGAAGTCATTGCATGGGGACATTCAGTATGTAGAAATTAATTTTTTGTAGGTAGTTTTATTTTTTTAGGAAATGGGCATTTATTTGATGAGAAGAAAAAGAATGCTAGAGTGGATGTAAGTGATCTGGGAATATAGAAACTTGCATACTGATCCCAGCTGTGCCATGAACTGGCTTTGTGACCTTGTGTAATTCCCTTAACTTCTCTGGGCCTCAGTTTTCCCATCTGCAAAATGGGGTTGGACTAAAGGATACCATAGCTAAGGTCCTTTTATTAAAGTGGGGCACTGCTTCCAGGATGGAAGGTGCACTGTCCCAAGCTTAGGGAGTTTGAGGAGCTGTTCTCTAAGATACTTCTAGGAATTTGTAAGTCAAGCTTAGGGAGTTTGAGGAGCTGTTCTCTAAGATACTTCTAGGAATTTGTAAGTCCTTAGTTCTTCCAAGGTGGTATGATTTAAGGAGAGGTATGTTCACCACTCTTCTGGCCTGTGCTCTGGTCTGCAAGCAACCACAGGTCTGCTTCTCTGCTCTGGAAGCCAGAACAGAATCCTGCTCCACTGTGGCTGCAAGGTCTTGTGTGATTGTGCTCCTCCCCATCCTAGGAATGCCACCCAAGACTGTGACCACAGTCTGAGTTTCAGAAGTACCTGCTGTGGCAGCTGATTCCCAGGCTCCTGAGTTCTGGTTCACTGGGGCTGGGGCTGGGCTGGGGCTAGATCTGCATTGGCATGGCCTGTGCTAGGCTGCACTTCACTCTCACCCTGGTACCTTTCGTGTCAACCTTCTGAGTTGTCTTTGACTGGAAAATGATTTTACTCTGTCCTTTTGTGGGTTCTGCTGCTCTAGGAATTGTCTTATGGCATTATTTGAAAGTATTTGGAGGGGTCTTGGAGAGAGCTCAGCTAAGTCACTGCCTTTCCTCTGCCATTTTGGCTCTGCCCCTAGTCAACAACTGCTAAGGTCTTTTTAGCTCTAACATTCCATGATGAATCTTGTGGTTATTGTCTAAATTATATAGTGAAAAGACCATTGCATTCAGAACTAGAAGACCCAAGTTTAATTCTGAGCTCTGCCACTCAGCTCATTGGGGAATTTTGGATGGTTCACCAAACCCTTGAGAGCCTCTGTTTCTTCATCTGTAAAACTGGGATAATAACATTGGTATTAACTATGAGGGACAGCTAGTTGGTGCAATGGATAGACTGCTGGTAGTTTTGTGATTCTGGGTAAGTCACTTAATCATTGACTGCCTCAGTTTCCTCATTTGTAAAATTAGGATAATAACATCTACCTCTCAGGGTTGTTATGAGGACCAAAAGAGATGTTATTTGTAAAGCTTCTAGCATAGTACCTGATGCATAGTAGGTGCTTAATAAATAGTTGTTAAATTTTTAAAAAAGAAAATCTACCTTATAGGGTTGTTATAAGGGAAACATTTAGTAAACTATAAAATTACATGTGAATTGGTCCTACTATTCTTATTTTTTTGGGAGGTTTGTGGCTGAGATGTGGAATGCCATTAGTTTAGGAAATTTAGGAGGAAAATGTCTCTCCATTTATGCCAATCTACAAAAGTCTGGCAGCTAATAATCTTAGAAAATTTTCCAGGTTCATAGACAGCATGTGTCAGTGATAGGTCTTGGACAGAGGTATTCCTGACCCCCAAGGCTCACTCTCTATATCTTTATCACTAAATCATTCTACATTTCATTCTTCTTAATAAACATATGAATTTGGCTCTTATATTTGCAGGTTGGGAGGTCGCAGGAGACCACATCCAAAGTGGGGCAGGAGGCTCGGATAATGATTATCTGATCTTAAACTTGCATATCCCAGGATTTAAGTAAGGAAAATGACTGATTCACTGATCTTTAGAATTTTTGTACCTCCTTTCCCTTAGGAATACTTAAAGAGAA
The DNA here is from genome assembly GCF_019393635.1 of Dromiciops gliroides. Classification (NCBI taxonomy): domain Eukaryota; kingdom Metazoa; phylum Chordata; class Mammalia; order Microbiotheria; family Microbiotheriidae; genus Dromiciops; species Dromiciops gliroides. Next base: position 162,111,450 of record NC_057865.1, on the reverse strand, counting down.
AATCCTTATATCTGTTAATACGGTAATACTCGGTGTACTAATTAAATTTATTGAGAAATAGTAACCACAAGATAATTATTTACAAACTATTTTATAGCATCAATAATCAGAGACTATTTTAACTGCTAGTCTTTCTTTAGTCATTATTTAATTTGCGGAAGCAACAGCTGGACTATTATGTCTAAAATGCTGCAGTAATAAGAATTTGTTGATGCTTTAGAGAGACAGAATGAGTTATTTGTTAGAGCTAGCTGTGAGAATATTTATGTCTTTTCTCAACTGTGTTCTTAATTTATGATGGCAGCGTGTGTAAATCAGTCACTCCCAATTTGTCTTGTTTAGCCCTTGTTGATGTCGGGCCCTTTTCAGAGGTCAGAGAAGCTTTATCCCATGATTATGTTTTCAGATGTTTCCATGTATGATGGTGTCATTTGCACTAAGAATGGCAAACAGCCACATTTTACCATGGGTTTCTAGGAGTCTATGATACTTTTTATTACAATTAGCACTAAACACAGTGAGAGGCAGAAATGGAATGAGTAACAGCAGGAGGTCAATGGAACTGAAGTTTTTTGGCTTTCGTTTTCACTAAAAACTCGAGCCCAATTTATCTCCAAATTGTATTGGGAACACATTGTAAATATTGCCTTTCTGCTTTGGCAAATAGGCCTCCAACATCCATGACGGGAGCCACAGGTTCTGAACTCGGAAGGATAAGTTTTATTTTTGAGACCATCTGTTCAGCAGACTGTGTGCTGTACTTCATGGTGGTGAGTGAAAAGAGCATCTTTCCAAAGCACATGACTAAGCTTGCTACTATATTTCAAGTGGGGATTTCATTGCTATTCAAATATGCAGAACTCATGTATTTTTATTTTTTTATTTTTCTGTTTTTTTTTCTTGGTGTTTTCCATAATTGGGACTGAATTTTTTCAGTGATAAAAATGCCATTCATGTGTGAGTCAATTTTAGAATTCCAGAAGAGCTAAAAGTCACTAATGGGCTTGTACCCCTAGTGAAAAAAATTGAAAACATGAGGGTAGTAAATATTCTCTCTTTGCCTTGCTTTGCCTCCCTTTGCCTTTGCTATACTTCAACCCACACTCCTATCAGAAACCTGGAAGATAGAAGTGGATGTGGGTGGAATGATATGATTAAGTAGAGATAGAAATAAGAGCACCAAAAAGAAAAGTAAAATGAATGGAGGATAGAAAAGAATTTAGAGAGTGGAGAGTATTAGAGAAGCAGACAAAAGTCATGTCTCAGTTGTGAGGTGGAATATAGATATATTATCTTGGGCACAATCTGCTCATTTCTCTCTCTTTAATGATGATCAGACAGAAAATGGCTCTTGGCCAGTGTATCTGTCCTATGACTAATGATGACAAATTAATAAAACAGTGGTCTTTATTGTGGAGGATAATAATTTGTTAGATTAAGTAAGTTTGTATTTTGGTTCAACTTCTAAATTGTTTCCAGTCAATGTGGCAAGGGTTTGTGATCATCCCTTTGACTGAAGAAGATCAAAGCCAATCTATTGCTTAGTAGATAAAACTCAGAGCAGTTCTTAATCTGAAGTCCATGAGCTTGGTTTCAAATATGTGTATGTAAATATATACAATATATACCACATATATATTTACAAGTATATACACGTGTATATATGTATACAGATACATATATGTATGGATACATATAAAATTCTATTTAACTATAATTAGTATTTTTTGTAACTCTATGTACTATATTTTATACATTTAAAAATATTATTCTGAGAAGGTCTTGAGGCTTCATGACACTGCTAAGGGGGTCAGAAAGTCAGGAGTTGCCTGGAACTCAGATGTCATGTAGTAGGTAGGGAAAAAAGGTGTGTTTTGAACCAAAGTTTTCCTGATTCCATATCTAACACTCTATTTAATACTCTTTCCTGTTCCCTTCTCTCCTCCCTCCTCCTTTCCCATTCAAGAAGCATTAATTAAGCTTCTATTGTATGTAGAAGTGTTCTAGGCAAATGTAAAATTATTAAGATAAGCTCAGTGAGGGTAAGGACTTTACAGTCTAGTAAGGGAAGAAGACACATGGATAACTATGGTGTACACTGATACTTGGTATAAAGTGAAGTATTTTGTGAAGTCAGGAGGAAGGTTGTTTTGGACAGTGGGAGAGAGGGGAGAGAGAGAGTGTATGGTAGGAAGAGAGAGCAAGGAAGGCTTTTAATAGTGGATTTTAGTGGTATTTGAGTTGGACTTTAAAGAATGATCAGGAATTGAACTGTCAAAGAGAGAGATAACAGGGCATTCCAAGTGTGGAGAATAGTGTTTACATAGACATGGAGGAAGGGAATCACAATGTAAGTTCAGAGGGCAGCAGTTTGGCTGGTTCTGGAGTGCTTGGAGAGGGATGATACAAGATATAATTGGCTATTGCTTAGGCTTTTTTTGGGGGGGGGCAGTGCAATGAGGGTTAAGTGACTTGCCTAGGGTCATACAGCTAGTAAGTGTCAAGTGTCTGAGGCCAGATTTGAACTCAGGTCCTCCTGAATCCAGGTCCAGTGCTTTATCCACTGTGCCACCTAGCTGCCCTGATACAAGATATAATTGGAAAGGCAGATTGAAGAAGGTCTTGAATGACAAGCAAAGAATTTAAATTTTTAAATTTATTTTAAATTTTAAATTAATTAATTAATTATTTTTAGTGAGGCAATTGGGGTTAAATGACTTGCCCAGGGTCACACAGCTAGTAAGTGTCAAGCGTCTGAGGCCGGATTTGAATTCAGGTACTCCTGGCTCCAGGGCCAGTGCTCTATCTACTGTGCCACCTAGCTGCCCCAAGCTAAGAATTTTAAACAGTACTCAGTAAGCAGGAAGGAATCACTGATGGATTTTGATCCAAGGAGAAACATGATAAAACTTATGCAAAAGCAAGATTAATATGACAGTTTTATGAAAGATAGATTGGAACACAGAAAGGCAGGAAGACTTGTTAGGAGGATATTAGAATAGTTGTAATGAGGTTAGTGGCAATAAGACTAGAGAGGAGAAGATGGATATCAAACTTGTTGTTCAGTGCCATCTGACTCTTCATGACTCCATTTGGGGTTTTTTTGGCAAAGGTTCTGAAGAGGTTTGCCATTTTGTTGTCCAGCACATTGTCCAGATGAGGAACTGAAGCAGAGTTAAGTGACTTGCCCAGGGCCACATAGCTAGTAAGTGTCAGAGACTGAATTTGAACTTAGATCTCCTGATTCCAGGGCTAGTGCTCTATCTACAGTGCCATCTAGCTGCCTCAAATATTGCTGAGTTGCTTTGTCTGGCTCTTCATGACCCCATTTGGGGTTTTCTTGGCAAAGATACTGGAGGGATTTGCCATTTCATTCTCCAGCTCATTTTACAGATGAAGAAACTGAGGCAAACAGCGTTGTGACTTGCCCATGGGTCACACAGCTAGTAAGTGTCTGAGACCAGATTTAAACTGGAAGAAATATGAGTTTTCTTGACTCCAGGCCCCATACTTTATCCACTGCATTACCTTACTGCCCCCAAACTTGTAGAAATTGTTGTTGTTGTTGTTTGTCCTTTATTCTCGAAGAGGACCACAATAGATGTGATGACTTGCAATGAATTGGATTTAAGTGTGCAAAGTCACTAGCCTCACTTTCTCCTCTGAAGCCATCTGGGTACAAAGACCAGATATGTTATTACACAAGTGGAGATGGCCTGGGTGTTTTAAGGTAGTTGGGGTTAATTGACTTGCTCAAGGTTGTTGTAGGAGTAGAAAGTCCTTTACATAAGAGGTGAGAGAGAGAGGTTAGATTTAATCCCAAACTTTTATCATATGTTCTAGGAATTATGGACTGTGTTTGGGTTTCTCCTTTGAAATATTAGAGGTATAGAATTTTAAACATTTATCTCTAGTTTAATAACTTCAGTGAAGGTAGAGCATATTACTTAACCAAAGATGACGTTTTATCAAATAAGTATATGGGTGCGAATTATTCTTCTCTGCCACAGTTTGATCTTGAAATATTCAGGAAAAATCTCATTTTGTCATTAAAAAGGATTGTCTTTAATAATAATTTCCATATCATCAGAGATAGTTCATAAAAACAGTACTTTGATAATTTGATCATAACAAATACTAGGTAGTTAATACTTTTATAAAAAAAGATTTTCTCTTGCCTCTATCCAGGAGCAAAAATACTCTGCATAACCAGATGACTTGATTGATTGTATCATTGAGACACAGCATGGAAAAAACATTGTATCTTGACCGTGAAGACCTGGCCTAAAGGCCATATCTTTCTACTTACTAGGTGTGGTGTTGGCCAAGTCAAGTCATCTTGTAAAATTAATTTTTGTGGAACGGAGATGATATTTTGTACTACTTACCTCACAGATACATGAGCCATGAGGCAGAGGAAGTTATATTTGTGTATGTGCATATATACATACACACACATATACACATACATGCATATATATACAATGTGAGACATGAAAAAGAATGTATATAGACTTCTATAGCCATAATGCTTTCCATAGATTTAAGATGCTATTTTTTTTTGGTAAAAGAATAAGAGGATTAAGCTTTGGTCTTCCATCAAGTGGTAGTTACCACTTAACTATCAATCCTTCCTTTCTCAGTCATACCAAATATACTCCCAACCCAGTTACAAACAAAAATATACAGAAAAACAGAAGCTAGGAGGAAAAAAGGGAAGAGAGTGGAGATAGCTGTGTATACCAAAGGCTGCACTCTGGAGGTAGAAAGAACACTGGCTCTAGAGACAAAGGACCTTAGTTCAAATTCTGCCTCTGGCATTTACTATGCGACCTTGGGAAGGGATGGAAAGAGAATAAACATTTAATTAGCATCTAGCATCTGTTAGGCACTATATTAAGCACTTAATAGATATCATTCCATTTTTTTTTTTTACAACAGCCTTGGGAGGTAGTTGTTTTTTATTATCCACATTTTACAGTTGAAGAAATTGAGGCAGAGGTTGAATGACTGTGGCCAGAGTTACAATCTAGTAAATGTCTGCAGCTGCATTTGCTCTCGGGTCTTTCTGACTCTAGGCCCAGTACTCTATCAGATGCTTTGGGCAAGTCACTTCATTTTCCTGGGCTTGTTTCCTCATCTGTAAAACCAGAAGATTGAACTTGATGGTCTCTGAGGTCTCTTCCAGCTCTACATTTAATTTCACTTGCTTTTACTTATTTCAGTGAAAGTGATCATTGTATAATATATGTATGATATCACACTCTCAATTAATTGACTTTGTAGAAAAACTGTGGAACATATTGCAGATGGGATTTGTATATTCCAGAACACCTCCAAATCTGAATTCCAAAATTGTCTGTCTAAAGCCTTCAGACAAAACATTCGTAAGACTTTAAAAATATAAAATTATCCCTTCTACATCACGACTTTCCCCAGATTTCGGTGTATTGCAGGTCAGCATAAGAAATTAAATGGGATTTTTGGGGGAGTGTTGAGGAAGCTGCAAAGGCTAGCAGATGACACAGAGAAAGTTTAGAAACTCAGAAATGCATGAAAGATGTCTGTAGTATTATATAATACTATATCACATTTTATGTTTTAATGCCATAATAATTCAGACTTCTTCTCTGGTATGAAGTGGGGGGGGGCAAAAATTTTATGTGGATTTTCTAGATGATGGGGGTACTGCTCCCCTAATCCCTATAATATGGAAAGGATAACTGTGTTAATTATTGCGATTAAGGTTCAGAAATCTGAAGCATCTGTCCAACAGCAGCAAGGAGAACAAAATTTGTGTTACCTAGGGAGTATAAATTTGGTCAACTGAATTACTTAAGTCCATTTGTCTATGTTTTCCAAAAAAAATTTTAAAGTTTTTACCTTTCTACCTATGTAAAATTTGGGTTAAAACTTCCCACCTCTATTTTTTTTTAAACTTAAAAAAAGCCTTCCCTCATCATGCATAGAATTAACCTTGGGTTTTGTAAGGCTATGCTAGAAAAATATGTCTGGCACTTTCCAACAAGGTTGAAGGACTTCCAGTATGGGCCTAGAAATGTCCTTTGTCTTTGGACTAAGCTAGTTAAGTTTGGAAACTCATCACCAAGTGGGCCACTAGGTGATGAATTTTCAAGACATCAGAACTCTTAAAGACCCTCCACCAAGTCACAGAAGACTTCTGGTTTATTTCAATGGAGGGCAGAACCACACTAATGATTGTATAGATCCTTGAAATTTTTATTGTAAACTAAACACTTGTTGTTGTTGTTGTTGGGGCGATGAGGGTTAAGTGACTTGCCCAGGGTCATACAGCTAGTAAGTGTCAAGTGTCTGAGGTCAGATTTGAACTCAGATCCTCCTGAATCCAGGGCCGGTACTTCATCCACTGTGCCACCTAGATACCCTTAAACTAAACACTTTTTGCAGGTAGGTGGTACAGTGGCCAGAGTGCTGAGCCTGGAGTCAGGAAGAGTAATTTTCTTTAGTTCAAATCTGGCCTCAGACACTTATTAGCTCTGTGACCCTGGAACCCTGTTTGCCTTAGTTTCTTCATCTGTAAAATGAGTTAGAGAAGGAAATGGCAAACTACTCCAGTATCTTTGCCAAGAAAATCCTAATGAGGTCATGAAGAATTGTACATGACTGAACAACAACAAACATCTTCTACTTTGCTAAAGTTTTGAGAGGCAACTTTAATAACAAGTATTCTGATTTATAGGTTCTGATGTTTATAGATAGTCCCATACTTGTGTAGTCTTGAGAGAATTTAAGAGACCTGGAACTTTATGAATGTGGTCCCTGTTCAAAGCATTTAAAAGTACAACTCATTTAATAATCATGGTGTCCTGAGGTTTTACTATGGTGCCTGGCACATAGTGCCTAAGAATACTTTTTTCATTTATTCATTTATTTATTCATACGTTCATTCATTCTTTCATCTAATTGTGTATACATAGAATCTTCCTAAAATATTTTTTTATATCTTAGTTTAATATCTTAGTTCGTTTTTAAGCTTTAGTAGTTTAAAATTGCAATAAGACTTTGGGGATACACTGAATACACATACATTTTCTGAATTCTGTTATTCACATATATTACATATATATCTTTATTTAATATAATGAAATTATATTAAGACTGAGTCTGTGTTAATGTATATATTATTCCCAATGTATTTTAGGATATTAATAGAAAAAATACCAACGTGGTGGAATCCTGGGGTGGAACCAAAGAAAAACAAGCTTACACCCACATCATCTTCAAGAATGCAACATTCACATTTACATGGGCCTTCCAGAGAACAAATCAGGGTCAAGATGTAAGTGCCAGCTACCCTTTCAGGATCTACATAGCGCTGTCTTTCTTGGTCATTTAAGGTACCCAGAATAGTCTGTTTCACATTTAATTCATCTGGTAGTGGCAGTGTGACAGGGGTTGGAGGAAAGAATTTGGAGTTAGAAGAACTGGGTTCTAACAGTACTCTGCTACTTGTCCCATCTTGGCAAATTGTTCATCTCTTTGGACTTCAATTTTTTTCACTTTTAAAGTGAAGGGGATTGGGGGGCAGCTAGGTGGCACAGTGGATAGGGCACCAGCCCTGGATTCAGGAGGACCTGAGTTCAAATCCTGCCTCACACTTAAGACTCACTAGCTGTGTGACCCTGGGCAAATCACTTAACCCCAATTGCCTCATCAAAATAAATAAACAATTAATTAATTAATTAATTAATTAATTAAAAAAATAAATAAAGTGAAGAGGATTGGACTTGGTGACTTCTAAGGAACCTCATAGCTCTATTTTGGCTAGAAACCCTGTGGGTCTTCTTCCCCATCCCTTAACTGATGGATATAATTTTTCTTTGACTAAGTAAAAGAGGGCATTCTTTGCCTCATTTCTTCCCTATCCTTAATCATTGGATGGGTGTTGCTTCAGGCAAACTGTGACCTGTGAAACACCTTAGCTTAAAAAGACCAAGGTCTCCCACTATATGGGGCCATCTCCAGTTCTCTTGATCTGTATCTTGCCACTGGACCCAGATAACTCTGGAGGAGAGAGTGAGGCTGGTGACTTTGCCCAGCTCTGCTTTACTTAAGACCAATTCATTGCAAGTCATGACATGACCCTGATGTCATGGTCCTCTTGAAGAAAAAAGAACAAATGACCACAATGTGATATGTATTATAGGATGAGCTTTGTGAGCCTCTCCCTGCTCTTTTGTAGCTAGAAAACTGAGACTCATAGATGCTGTTAATGGACCCAAATCATGGAGCTAATTAGTGACAGAAAGAGCTTCAATCCTACCTTGATTCCTGGTCCAGTGTTCTATCTACTAGATCATACTGCCTCATGCTATGCCAATAAATGCTTTTGTTTCTGGTAGCTTGCCACAGAGAATAGAATGCTGGACTTGGTTAGGAGGACTTGAATTCAGATACCTCCTCTGATACTCCCTAGCTGTGTGGCAATAGTTGTTTGGCCTAGCCTCAATTTTCTTATCTATAGAATGAGAACAAGAATGTTGGAAGTACCTTCTCCATCAGTTCATTGTGAGATCAAATGAATTGATGGCTATAAAACCCATGGCAAATCTTAAAGTTGGTTATTTATAGTTGTATTATTTTTTTAACTGTTCTTATGATTTTTTTGACATTGAGAACTCTCAAGAAGAAACTTTCCCTACTCTTTCTTTTTTTGTGGGGCAATGGGGGTTAAGTGACTTGCCCAGGGTCACACAGCTAGTAAGTGTCAAGTGTCTGAGGTCAGATTTGAACTCAGGACTTCCTGAATCCAGGGCTGGCTGCATTATTAGTCAGTTAGTCAACAAACAATTATTCAGCACTCAGTGTGCCAGGCACTATACAAAGTGTGGGAGATTTAAAAAAAAAGACAAATTAAAAAACAACAACTTTGTGGCCTTTAGGAAGCTGTTTATTAGTAGAGACAACATAAAGATACAAGATATGTAAAGGGGTATAAGGTCTGTTCCAGTATTAAAAGCTCTTTTGGTCCTGAGGTCTATAGATGTACTTGAGTTTATTCACATTAGGATTCTCTCATGGCAGGAAGAGAAGCAAATATGTATTTTTCAGAGCATCTCCTATGTGTCAGGCACTGTGCTGAGCACTTTTTATAAATATTATCTTATTCTATCCTCAGAACATCCTTGTGAGGTAAGTGCTCTTGTTTTCTTCGTTTTATAGTTGAGGAAATTAATTTTACCATTGAGTAAACCGAGGCAAACAGGTTAAGTGACTAGTTCAGGGTTACGTAGCTAGTAAGTATCTGAGGCCAAATTTGATCTCAGTTCTTTCTGACTCAGCAACTATGTGACACAGTGGATAGAGTGCTGGGCCTCCTGAGTTCAAATTTGTCCTGAGGAACTTTCTAGCTATGTAATTCTGGGCAAGTCAATTAACCCTCTTTACCTCAGTTTTCTCTTCTATAAAAATGAGCTAGAGGGGGCAGCTAGGTGGCATAGTGGATAAAGCATCAGCCCTGGATTCAGAAGGACCTGATTTCAAACCTGGCCTCAGATACTTGACACTTACTAGCTGTGTGACCCTGGACAAGTCACTTAACCCTCATTGTCCCACTCAAAAAAAATGAGCTAGAGAAGGAAATGGCAAAATCACTCCAGTATCTTTGCCAAGAAAAACTGCTAAATGGGACCACGAAGAGTTGGACACAACTGAAATGACTCAGTATAACTCTAGTTTCAGTGCTCTGTTTATTGTAACCCTCAGCTAACCACAGAAATTAAATCTCAGGAACTCAATTTCTCCAGATCTGGGGTTATTAGAGCATTGTAATTGCTCTAATTCAAAAAAAGTGAAAAGGAGAAACAACCTTCCATGGCTAGTCACCTTGCCCTGGAAGGTGGCATTGTGATTCTGGTGTTTTTTTTTTTTTTGGTAATGTCATTCTTAAACAGGTAACTAGGTGGCATGCTCTTGTCCTAAGAAAGGAGTCATTGTTCTCTGTTCTCCTTCCAGAGTAGACGGTTTATTAATGACATGGTGAAGATCTATTCTATCACAACTACAAATGCAGTTGATGGAGTGGCGTCATCTTGCCGGGCCTGTGCCCTGGGTTCTCAACAGTCAGGTTCATCGTGTGTGCCCTGTCCACCCGGGCACTACATTGAGAAAGAGACCAACCAGTGCAAGGAATGTCCACCTGACACCTACCTGTCCATACATCAGGTCTATGGCAAGGAAGCCTGTATTCCTTGTGGGCCAGGAAGCAAAAGCGCACAGGTAATCTCTTTTCCTAGTACCTGGGGCATCTCCCTCCCTTCTCTGCCCAAATGAGCTTCTGTTGGTCCTTCAACACTCAACTGAAATGATGCTTTTATCTTCTCTAGTTCCTGTGATTGGCAACAGTTTTATTTTTCACACCTTACCTAGCACTTTGTTTTGTCTTCTCATGCCTCATGTAATGAGGAGAAAGAGAAAAGGGGAGGGGAGAAGGAGGGAGAGGACAAAATATTCCACAGATGGTCAGCCTCTATGGGCATGTTTCCCCCTCCCCAACCCAAAATATGAGAGTAAAGAGGGCCATTAAGATATTAGAGCTTCCTTGGGGCAGCTAGGTGGTGCAGTGGATGGAGCACCGGCTCTGGATTCAGGAGTACCTGAGTTCAAATCCAGCCTCAGACACTTGACACTTGCTAGCTGTGTGACCCTGGGCAAGTCACTTAACCCCCATTGCCCTGCAAAAACAAAAACAAAAAACAAAAACAAAAAGATATTAGAGCTTCCGCAGACAATTGATTGATGGATTTAGAGAAGATATGACATAGTAGAATGCTAGAATTGGAAAGAACTACCCCTTATATCTACTAGCTGTGTGGCCATGGGTAAATAAATCATTTACCCCCTCTGAGCCTTGGGTTCCATATCTGTAAAATGGGAATGATGATACCTCTAGCACCTACCTCAACAGGTTGTGAGGCTCTGATGAGAATATTATTACTACTGATCGCTAGCATTTGCAATACTTTAAGGTCTTCAAAAGAAAAATTATTCTGAATTTTGTGTTTTGTTTTGTTTTTTTGGTTTTGCGGGGCTGTGAGGGTTAAGTGATTTGCCCAGGGTCACAAGCCAGTAAGTATCAAGTGTCTGAGGCCCGTCCTCCTGAATCCAGGGCCAGTGCTTTATCCACTGAGCCACCTAGCTGCCCCATAGATTTATTTTTGATGCTTATTCCCCTGTCCCCAAATCCTCTTTCAGGAGTTAATAACCCAAAGTTCATGAACTTGTTTTTCTTCTATACAGTATTTCAGTATGATTGGTTTTCTTTGCAATACTATATATTTCATTTTATGCATTTAAAACATTGTTCTGTCACAGAACAATAATTCCTGCTACTGGGAAGCCTGAGGCTGGTGCATCTGTTGTACTTGGGAGTTCTGAGCTTCAGTGGGCTAAGTGTGTGTCTGCACTAAGCCTGACGCTAATAGGGTGTGCCCCCAGCATTGGCAGGTAGCAGATCACTAACCTGCCTATAAAGGAGTGAACTGGTCCTGGTCAGGAAATATGGGGAAGGCCAAAACTTCCAAGGTGATCAGTAGAGGGGTGGAGCCACTTATTGTCCATTTCTAGCCTGGGTGAACTAGGGAGATCCAATGTCCAAATATGCACACGTGTGTTTGCATACATGCCTATAACACACATGCACCATACATGCAACACATATACACAATACATAACAGCATATAATACTTATACAGTAATATGTGCATGCATATTACTGCATACAGTATTCATAAATATATGTATAGAATACACTGGCATATACATATATTTGTAACACACAATATTCACATAACATATGCCTACACAAACATACTTATATAAATATGAATATATATTCATACATATGTGTGTATATATGTATTTTAGAAGGTCCCCATGGACTTTACCAGATTGCCAAATGGCTTCATTGTATAGAAAAGGTTCAGAATTCCTGTTCCAGTCAAATGTAGCAAACTCCTGAAGAGCAGGGACTGTTTCGTTTTTGTCTTGGTCACCATGGTATTTAACACAATGCCTGGCTTGTAGTGGGAGCTTGATAAGGTGTACTCAATTGAGTTTAAGTCCACCTGGGGAAAAAAGAGCCAGAGCTCAGGAATTCAGGGGAGAAGCAGGAGATTTTCTGAGGCAGCTTTTCATGTAGATCTTTAAGAGGTTGTTACGAAGAATGTTGTTTATATATTTGAGATGAGACCTTTATCTGAGAAGCAGTATATAAATTTTCCTCCCAATTTTCTGCTTTCCTTCTGATCTTGGATACATTTATTTTATCTGTACAAATCTTTTTAATTTAATGTAATCAAAACCATCCATTTTACACCCAAGATTCCTCTCTATCTTGTTTATTCATAAATTGTTCACCTCTCTATAAGTCTGATAAATATGTTCCATGGTCTTTGCCCAAGGAGCAATTAAACTACTTATACCCTTTGACCCAGAAATACCACTGCTAGGTCTATTTCTAAAGATGATTAAGGAAAAAAGAAAAGAGCCAATATGTTCTAAAATATTTATAGCAGCCCTCTTTGTGGTGGCAAAGAACTGGAAATTGCAGGGATGCCCATCAGTTACAGAATGGCTGAACAAATTGTGGCATATGATTGTTATAGAATACTACTGTGCTATAAGAAATGATGAGCCCAGGGGGGCGGCTAGGTGGTGCAGTGGATAAAGCACCGGCCGTGGATTCAGGAGGACCTGAGTTCAAATCCAGCATGAAACACTTGACACTTACTAGCTGTGTGACCCTGGGCAAGTCACTTAACCCCCATTGCCCTGCAAAAAAAAGAAAAAAAGAAAAAAAGAAATGATGAGCTCAGTGATCTTAGAAAAACATGGAAAGACTTGTTTGAAATAATGAAGAGTGAAGTGAGTGGAACCAAGAGAACATTGTATACAGTACCAGCAATATTGAGTTTTTTATTTTTAAATTTAAAAATGTTTTTATCTATTTATTTTAGTTTATTTTTTTAAAAAATGTAATAAACACTTTAATTTATAATTTTGGGTAATGATTTTTATCCCTCCTTCCCCTTTCCCCTCCCTAAGGTGGCAAGCAATCAGATGTGGGTTATACATGTGTGATTATGTAAAACATGACCACATTTGTCATTTTGTACAAGAAAACTTGATTAAAAGAAAAAAAAATGAAAGAAAGTGAAAAATAGCATGCTTCAATCGGTTCCATCAATATCAGTTCTTTCTTTAGAGGTGGATAGTATGTTTCATCAATAGTCTTTGGTATTGTCTTGCATCATTGTGTTGTTGAGAATAGTCATTTACAGTTCTTCATCAAACAATATTACTGTTTCTGTGCACAATGTTCTCTTGGTTCTGCTCACTTCACTATACATCATTTTATACATGTCTTTCCAGGCCTTTTAAGAATGACTTTGAGTGAATATTTTGATTATTATAAATATCCAAATTAACTGTAAATTACATATGAAGAAAGATGCTATCTGCATCCAGAGGAAAAACCTGATAAATAGAAATATGTATAGAATAATTTTACACACATACACACACACACACCTATTTGTATCTAATGGTGGCCATGGGGGGAAGGGAGACAGGAAGAAAAAAAAGACATTTACACAATAACTTTACTATATATTTCAAAAGGAATAGCAAGTGTACATGATAGATTTGCAGTTTCATGTACAATCATCTTTATCATACTATATTATGGAAATGCTTGTTTTATTCCATAACTAAAATTTTTTTTAAAGTCTGTTGTTGAGTAGAATGTTCTTTTTAATGGTTTCCCTCTTATTCAGTAATGACTTTTCTTGTCTTTTTGGTTTTGTATTCGTCTTCTCATCTCTTACCAAAGGACCACACGGTTTGCTATAGTGACTGCTTCCTGTCTTACATGAAAGAAAACCAGAGTTTGCATTATGATTTCAGCAACCTCAGTAGTGTTGGCTCATTAATGAACGGCCCGAGCTTCACATCCAAAGGAACCAAATACTTCCACTTCTTCAACATCAGCCTGTGTGGGCATGAGGTGAGTTCTTCCTGTCAAGACTGTGTCTGTGCGTGTGGCAGGGAGGGTTTTGGGGATGGGTATTAGAGTAGATTTTCAGCTTTAATTGAGTTGGTATTTTATTGTCTTGGCAAGGAAGCAAAAGGCTGTCTAAAAACTCCCAGGAAAATGTCATCAGGACTTCAGCTTAGCTGATCAGAGTCACTTGTCACATTAGAGTTGCCTTGTCTACTTTTTAATTGAATAAAAAAAGTGGAATTGGTGGGTGCAGAGATAGGCATAACATGCAAGAGAATTTCTTTAAACAGTTAAACAAAAAACAAGAGTTATATCAGTCTCATCAATGCCAGCTATTTCTTAGGTAAGCCTGGTTTTACCCTTTCCTTCTTCATTCTGTTAATTTTACAGATGATGATTTTAAGATTAATTAGGTAATAAGAAATTGGAAGCAGTTGACCTTTTAGAAGGACATTTTCCAAATCAAAATAGAGAAATATTATGAGATGACAACTACAGTTATCAGGAAGAGATAGAAAAGAATTGGCTTCAGTGTCAGAGGACCTGGGTTCAAATTCTGAATTGCCCCCCCCCCCGCCCCCCGCAACACATGAGTCTCTGGCTAAGTCACTTAACCTTCCTAAGCCTCAATTTCCTACAAAATCATGAGGATTGGATTAAAGGATTCTGGGGTTCATCTACCTCTAGATCTTTGATTCTTTAATTTTATGATTCCATTGTACTACATGGTGATTTCTGTTAAAGCATCAGAAATAAATTTTATTTTGAATTTTGAAAGTCAGTTTGTAGCAGAAAATTGGTTTTCACAGAATTTTAGGTCTGATCCTTTAAAAATTATTGATTTCTTTTGTTTTTTTATATTGCTTTTATTTCTGAATATATCCTCCCCTCCCCAGGGAACCATACCTTGGACAAATATTAAAAAAGAAAGGGGTGAGGAAGCATTTCAGTGAAACTAATCAAGACATCAATTAAATTTGATAGTATATACAATATGAATTGATCCCCATCCCCTTTTTGGTGTATGCAAATTTGGGAGGAAGGGACTGGGAGATGAAAGGAGCTTCTGAGATATTGTGAAAAGAATCTAGCTCTTGGCATTATTTCTTCTTCTATCACTTATACATACTCATGCCTCTGATTGTCTATCCAGTATTATATGGACAGTGGTAGTATGTAGGGTCTTTTTCAAAGACAGTAAAACTGAAGAAATGAGGAGGTAATCATCTAAAATACACTTACAAGTGCAGACTGTGGTGTCATATTCTACTTTTATGTGTGAGAGGTGTTACTTAGACATTTTGTTTCTTTTTAAAAAATATATTTTAATTTATTTTGTTAAATATTTTCCAATTACATTTACAGATCTTTTTAAAAATTTGAATTTTAAATTCTTTTTCTCTCTTCTGTTCTTCCCTTACCTCTTGAAAGGGCAATCAATATGATATGTTATACATGTGAAATTATGCAAAACATTTCTATATTAGCCATGTTGTAAAAGAACACACACACAAACAAGAAAAATAAAGAAAATGAGAAAAAAGTATGCTTCAGTCTGTACTCGGAGTTCATAATTTCTCTTTCTGGGGGTGAACAGCATTTTTCATCATAGGTTCTTTGGAATAGTCTTGGATAATTGTCTTGATCAGCATAGCTAAGTCTTTCACAGTTCATAATTGTTAGAGTATTGCACTTACTAGGTACACTGTTTTCCTGGTTCTGATCACTTCACTTTGCATCAGTTCATATAAAACTTCATGGTTTTTTTTTCTGAAACCATCCTGCTCATGATTTTTTATAGCATACTAGTATTTCATCACAGTCATATACGACAACTTGTTCGGACATTCCCTAATTAATGGACATCCCCTCAATGTTCAGTTCTTTGCCACCACAAGAAAAGCTGTTATAAATATTTTTGCACAAAGAGGTTCTTCTCCCCTTTCCTTTGATCTATTTGGGATACAGACCTAGGAGTGGTTATTGCTGGGTTAAAGAATATCCAGTTTTATAGCCCTTTGGATATTGTTTCAAATTGTTCTACAGAATGGTTGGACCAGTTTACAACTCCACCAACAGACTGCATTAGTGTCACCATTTTCCCACATTTCCCTCAGCATTTATCATTTTCCTTTTCTGTTATGTTAGTCAATCTTATAGGTGAGAGGTTGTATCTCAGAGTTGTTTTTTTTTTAAATATACATTTTAATTTAAAGTTTTGAGTTCCAAATTTTATCATTCCTTCCCTCTATCCCCTACCCCCTCCCTGAGGTGGTAAGCAATCACATATAGGTTCTACACATGCAATTACATAAAACATTATCATATTAGTTATTTTGTACAAGAAATTGAATAAAAAATGAAAGAAAGAAAGTGAAAAAATAGCATACTTCAGCCTGTGTTCAATCATCAATTCTTTCTTTGGAGGTTTATAGTATGCTTCATCACTAGTCCTTTGGGATTGTCTTGGATCATTGTATTGCTGAGAATTGTTAAGCCATTCACAGTTCTTCACCAAACAATATTGCTGTCATTGTGCACAATGTTCTCTTGGTTCAGAATTGTTTTAATTTGCATTTCCCTCATCAGTAGTGATTTAGAGCAATTTTTCTTTTTACTATGGTTACTGTGGAAATTTATTTTGATTTGGGGACTCTATCTTTGGGCTGAGATCAGAAAGCCTTAGGCCCTCAGGGTCTCTTCTGTGTGGGAGGTGCTGGTGCCCCTCCCCTTCTGCTTCAGCTGAGCCAAAAAGCCCCCTGGACTGTATGAGACATCAGACAGCTGGGGGGAAAAAGCCCTCAGCTCCCTCTGCCCTCTGACGTGAGCAGATCTATCCCAGATATCCTGGGCTTGTCCAGTCTGGGCTCTGGCATAGCCTGTGCTGATGCATGAGACACCTGAGCGTCCCTTCCCCCCAGCTGCAGCCCTGGCTGGCGGATTAGCTTGGTGGGTGTGTGGGGTGCAAAAAGCCCCAAGATTTGAGTGGAGAAAAGGAAAATATATATAGACCTGGGAATTAGACTCAGGGGGGCCGGCAGACAAGATTAAAGGAGGTTGACAAGATTAGAAGAATGGAGGAGAGGAGGGCGGCAAAGGAGGCCAAAGGACAAGACTGACAGAGCAGACAGACAGAACAGGAGGCAGTGGAGAGCACAGAAGCGGTCAGCACAGGGTACAGGTTGGAGAAAGTGAAGATTAAGAGAACAGTATGGAGAGGAAAGTTAGAAGCAGGGGGATAGACAAAGTGAAAGAGGCTCAGAGTTAGAATAAAGGACCTGAGTAGTGAAAGTGGAACATACCCTAAGGCAGGAGGCGGCTAGGGCCCTCATTGTATTAAAAAAGTTCCAGGCCCAGCAGGTGGAAAGAGACCATAGCCACGCAGTCAGGTTGTACATTTTATTTCCCTGTATTCTTAATTTTAAATTGTATCTCATAAATAAACTCTGCTTTGATTATTTAGTTAAGGGGCTTCTTAATCTTTTGCTTATCAATTTTGGGAGTGGAGCAGTGTGGTGGAACTTTATAAACAGCCCACATTAATTTAATAGCAGTCAGATAGCCAGTCAGTCAACAGCCCCCAGATTAGTCCTGATAGATTAGTCCCCCCAAATTAGGCTAGTCATTTAACATATTTTAACAATACCTTTGATTTCTTTTCTGAAAACTGCCTGTTTGTATCTTTTGATCATTTTTCAATCAGGGAATAGCTTTTATTTTTTATAAATTTGCCTCAGTTTTTTATATATTTGAGAAATGGTTTCTTTATCAGAGAAACTTGCTATATATCTTCCCTCCCAATTCCCTATTTTCCTTCTAATTTTGTCTTCATTAGTTTTGTTTGCAGAAAACCTTTTTAATTTTCATGTAATCAAAATTATCCATTTTATTTCCTGTGGTTTTCTCTTTTTCTTGTTTGGCCATAAACTTTTCCCTTATCCAAAGATCTGATAGGTAAAAATTTCCATGCTCTCCTAATTTGCTTATGAAATCACCCTTTATGTCTAAATCACTTAACCATTTTGATCCTATTTTGGTATATATTATGAGATATTGGTCTAGGCCTACTTTCTTCCAAACTGCTTTCCAATTTTCCCAGCAATTTTTATCAAATGGTGGGTTCTTGCCCCCAAAGCTTCAATCTTTGGGTTTACACACGTTTCATTTCTCCATTTTGTCTTTTCCTTCCCATATTTCCCCTTTTATTTATCTCTCTTATTTCTTACCATTTAATGTCTTCTTTCCTCTCCCATTCTTCTCCCATCTCCTTTTTTTCTCTTTTTTTCTATTTGCTTTCTCCTCTTCCTTTCTCCCATGTTCCTTCTGTTTTAGCCTTGTCCCTTATTTTAGTTTTTGTCATTTTAGCATAGCGTGACTTTGAGAGTACATATAGGGCCAAAAAAAGCTTAAGTATTTAGTTAGTATCTTTGCAGAGAGCATGTTGCTGAGTCTTACAAAGATGTATGACATTTGCCCATTTTGTTGAGCTTACAGCTCTATGGGTGAAAGCAATCCATTAACAATTAGCAAAACATGGCAACACGGAACAGGGGAAGAAGGATTTGGAGTCAGAGGCCTTAGGACTGAATCCTAGATCTGCTTCAGAGAGACAGCTAGTGGTGTGGTGGACAGAGTGCTGGGTCTGGAGTCAGGGAGATTCGAGTCGAAATCCAGCCTCAAATGTGTATTAGCTGTGTGACCCTGGGCAAGTCACTTAACCTCTATTTCTGTAATTTTCCTCAACTGTAAGATGGCAGTGATAATAATAGTACCCACCTTTTAGGGTTGTTATGGGGTATACAATGAAGTATAATTTTTAGAAAGCACTTGTCAGTGTACCTGGCATATAGTAGGCATTATAAAAATGCTTATTCTCTTTTTATTATGCCTCTGTGAATAAAACAAAGGCACTGGAGAGGTTGGGAAAGCCTTCCTGTAATAAATTGGAATTTTAGTTGGGGCTTAAAGGAAGCTAAGGAAGTCAGGCATAGATGAGGAGTAAGAGCATTCTAGGCCTGGGGAACAACTAGAGAAAATGCCCTGATCTGAGAGATGGAGTATCTTGTTTGTGGAATAGCCAGGAGGCCAATGTAATGGATTGAAGGTTATGTGATAGAGAGTAAGGCATAAGAAGCCTGCAGAGGTTTGAGAGCCAGGCTATGAAAGCCTTTGAATGCCAAATAGAGCACTTTATACTTGATTGTGAAGGTGACAGGAAGTCATTGGCATTTACTGAGTAGGGAGGTGACATGGTTGAGCATTAGGAAAATCACTTTGAGGGTTAAATGGAGAATGGATTGGGGCAGGCAGACCCACCAGCAGACTATTCAATAATCCAGGTGTGAATTGATGTAGGCCTGCACCATAGTGGTGGCAGTGTCAGAGGAGAGAATGGGACATATATAAGAAATGTTGCAGAGGTTAAATCAACAGGCCTTGGCAATAGCTTGTTTATGGGGTGGTGGTGAGAAATAGTAGGGAAGTGAGGATTATTTGTAGGTTGAGAGCTGGAGAGACTGGGAACTTGGTCATGCCCTTTGTAGTAATAAGGAAAGTGGGAGGCAGTAGAGGCTGAGAGAGACATTTAACGAGTTCTGTTTTGGTCATATTTATTTCAAAATGTCCACATCTAGTTTGAGATTTCTGAAAGGCAATTGGAGATACAATACTAGAGGTCAGTAGAGAAGTTGGGGCAGGATAAGTAGACTTGCAAATTATCAGTATAGAGGTGGAAATTAAATCTCCAAGTAAAGTAGTGTAGAAGGAGAAGTGAAGAAGACTGAGAGCAGAATCCTGAGGGGCTCCTATGATTAAGGGGAGTCTTCTGGAAGAGGATCCAGCAAAGGGGACTGAAATGGAAATGTCATAAATAGGAAAAGAACTAGGAGAGAGTGGTGAGCTGAAAACCTAGAAAGAAGAGAATATCAAGGAGGAAAAGGTGATCAACTCTGTCAACAGCCACAGAGAGGTCAGGGAAAATAAGAACTGAGAAAAGGCCATTCATTGTATTTGGCAACTAAGAGATCATTGGTCAGTCCATTGCAGAACTGGGGAAGACTTCATTGAAGAGGGAGCATTTTAACTAGGTTACTTAAAGGATAGATAGGATGTCAAAAGTTGAAAATGGAAGGAGGCAATGTTGAAATGGAGGAGAAACATTATAAGAATAAAAATCAATGTAAACAAAAGCATGGAAGCAGGATGTGTACAGCGTATAGCCATTAATTCAATTTGGTTGGAACACACAGTATGTGCTGGGAAGTACCATGAAATAAGGTTGCAAAGGTAGGGAAGCATTAGGATTGGGAAGAGCCAAGGTAGAATGAGAACCTCAGAACCATGTCATTCATTAATTCTTTCCTTTAAGAAATATTGATCAGGGCAGGTAGGTGGCACAGTGGATAAAACACCAGCCCTGAATTCAGGAAGACCTGAGTTCAAATCCAGCCTTGACATTAGCTGTGTGACCCTGGGCAAATCACTTAACCCTCATTGTCCTGCAAAAAAAATATTGATGAAGCATATATTATATAAGTCACTAGTGATATAAAAATAATAAAAGAAAATTAAACACTCCTTTCCTTCAAGTAGTTTATAATCTAATAGGAAAAATTCAACATGTACATAAACATATGCTATAAGGTAGAATGTTTAAGGTGTAAGATCCAGGGAGAATGCTTTTGGGAAATGGGCAACTAGGTGGAGGTAGCAAATAGAGTTCAAGTCTTGGAGTTAGGAAGGCCTTAGTTCAAATTTTGATTCAGACACGTGAACTTTCTCAGTCTCAGTTTCTTCATCTGTAAAATAGAGATAATAATAGTACCTACCTCACAGGATTTTTGTGAGGATCAAATGAGACAACATATTTAAAGTACTTTGGAAAACTTAAAATTCTGTATAAATGCTAGATATTATAAATATGATGGAGATTCCAGTTTCTTTCCCTTTCCCCCATTGCTTCTAGAATAAAATATACATTCTTTAGCTTGGTATTTTAAGCCCTCTGCAATCTGGCTACCACCTGCTGTTCCAGACTTATTTTATATTGCTCCTCTTCACCAACTCCATGTTATTACAGCCAAACTGGCCTACTTGCTAATTGCCAAACTTAACATACCATCTGGTATGGCCACACTTTTTTGCATGGGCTGCCTCTTCCCTGTACCTAGAATGCATTTCTTTCTCAATACCTTTGCCTCTGGGGATTCTCATCTTTCTTCAAGGTTCAGCCTAGGAGACACCTCCTATGTTAAGATTTTCTTGAATCGCCCATTTGCTAGTATTCTGTCCCATCTCAAATTACTTAGCATTTCTTATCTGAATATATATATATATATATATATATATATATATTTCCCCCCCTTACAAATTGTAAGTACCTTGAGGTCAGGAACTCTTTCTTTTTTATTGAGAGAAATTATTTTACTATTATATTAATAACCAATTTTTAATTTGGGATCCAGGCTTTTCTCCTTTATTTCCTCATTTTAAGGTCCATCCTCTGCAAAAAGTCAGTCTCTAAAAGACATGACAGATGAGATTGTCCTAGCCCTCAAGGAAACCTATTCTTCAATATTGGGCAGGGACCCACCCAACTAGGAGACCTAATTTTGGTTTGGAGTGTGAACAGAATCTAGTCTAGGCGAGTTCTTACCCTGGGGAAGTGAGCCCATGCCCTTGTACCCTTCGATTAGAGTTTAGAGTGACCCAGATGATGGAGAAAACCAACTAGAGTAGCTTGAATAGAGATGGATTCCCCTGTCCAGATTGCTAGAGGCAGCTGCATCTCATGATGGAGCCACATTCTCAGAAGGAGGAGCTGAAGACATCTAGCCCACCTCCTCACTAAATATCCACCAATCAGGGTTAATTTTCATTTCTCAGGGGCATTCTCTTTCAAAAAATATTTAAAGCTTTCAAGTTCTCCGTGTTTTTGTCTTTGGTTAATGAGAGAAATCACTGACCATCGATTTATTGATTATTAACTAGTGTAATTAACAAATTGATTATTTACTACCTAAAAACTCTTTCTCTTGGGGTTTTTCATTTATTGTGACATCGTGAAAAGCCTAACAAATAATAATGATTAATGGCTGTTGCTGAAATGAATTGGATGTAAGCTCTGTACATAAGCATGATAAAAAATGCTCATGCTTGACTTTTTCATTTCTTGCTAGGAAACCTGGAGCAGAGTTAATCTTCTACAAGACCTGTCATTATATTTTATCACTGTCTGTTAAAGAGGCTTGTTTTAGGTACCAAAAGATTTCTGCTGAGTGTCTTTTCTAAGGGTTTTTTTGAGGAGAAGGGTAGGAGAGGAGGGTAAGACAGTTTTAATATGTTTACTAGGCTTAATTGAATAGACAGACATCATAACTGAATAGGAAAGCAAGTAAATGGATCCCTTTAGAAGCATGATGTTTGCAGCATACACAATAATGAAATGACCAACTACTTAGAATTCAGTCCTCCTGTCAGGATTTTGTTGAAACCTTTGAGTGAATGGTTGTAATTTGGTTTTATGCTTTCTTTCTTCAGCTTGACAAATAGCTTTTATGTTAGACTCGGGCTAAGATTGAAGGGAAGAAGGATGAAATCTATTCACTTTGTTCCCCCACATCCTTCTGAAGATCCATCCTCCCTTTATATGGATTGTTTTTAGACTTTGTGTTTGAAGTCACTGACAATCACTATTTCCCTTGTGTCAACCTTTATTCAGCAGGACTTTTGCTTGTGATGGCTATATCAGTGGGATGTTGTATTACACCATTGATGCTCTCTTGGCCTCAGAAGTATGTAGAAGGAGAGGCTGAGTGAATTTGAAATGTAGCCTTTAGTTTCTCCATTGAAGCCTCTGTTTTCTCACTTTCTTTTCTCAGGGGAAGAAGATGGCAATTTGTACTAACAACATAACAGATATCACCGTGAAGGAAATGGTAGCTGAATCAGAAGATTACGCCAATTTTGTAGGAGCATTTATATGCCAGTCAACTATTATTCCATCTGAAAGCAAGGGCTTCCGAACAGCTTTGTCTTCACAGTCTATCAGCCTTGCTGACATATTTTTAGGTAGGGTGTGTGTGTGTGTGTGTGTGTTTGTATAGGTATAGGCATAACCTCCCTCATATCTTCAATTGGTTCCATGAAAATTCAAAGTCAGGAAAACAGTATTACATGGGTTAGTTACGGACAATGCTAATAAAATGGGTGATGAACTCAAGGATGGTAAAGCATTGCTTATCGATGGGCCTTGGTTATGATGTTTTGAGATTCATACATTTGCTATTTTTTTCAACCAGTATGTGCCTGTAATTCATCTTGGCAAACAATCTCAGCTGAGAAGTTTTTCAGAAGTCTCTCATTGTCTGGTACTGATGTTTCAACCTTAAGGCTGAAATAGAGAAGAGGTATGCAAATCTCAACAGAACCAGATACCCTGGCTCCCTCCCTTAACTTTGTTATAACATGTGTCTCTTGACTCCTTCCCCATCATCATATTTTAAGCAGTGAGCAAGCACATATCACTCATCATGCAGTTAAGTGTAGTTTGGCTTTTAGTTTTACACTGTGTAGGCCACTACCTGACCTATAAAAATGATAATTTTCTCTCCATTTCTTTGCCTTCTGAAGTAATTTAAAATAAAATATTTGTAAGATTTTCAAACTCAGAGTACCAGCAAACCTGTTAAGGAAAAAAGTATTTCCAGAGTAGAGAAAATATGTATATATAAATGAGTAAGTTAACATATATTATGGAGTACATGTGTATGTGTGTGTGTGCATAACAATCTCAGAATAATAGGACTGCCAATTCTCAGTTATATGTTGTGTAACAGGATGAGATTAACATAAATAATACAAATCTACAGGTCATGTCAGTCCATTATTTTAACCATGATTTTTTAGGGGGGGAGGGTAATTTCCTTTTATATTGCTCATAAATAGCAAAACTGATTGATGTGGTTTTCATGTATGCTCCAGCCCTGTAATGAATATATGAAAAAGAGGCATTAAGGAAGGATAAAGGAAAACCAGATACCAGATTACTTTGCCTATGGCTGAGTGGTGCATAACTGTACATTTCAGAAACAATGTCAATTATAGTCTCATGTCTGGTCCTTTGACCTGAGTGTCTTGAGTGCTAAACTTTCTTACTTTGGTCTTAGAAACTAGGGCTCCTGGTCTTCCTTCCCAATTTGTCTTTTTTTTGGGTTAAAAATGATGCCTTCCCTGGACAATTGACAATATGTACCTTCTCTACCATTTTCTTTGCATCCACATAAACTTTGTATCCATCTGGCACAAAGGAGGTTTCTTGAGAAACAAATGCCCTGAGGGTCTTTGAGAGCTATTCAAGCTCAGGTTGAAAATATTTTATTGATGACTTTTTCATTTTGCAGAAAGAAATCTTCCCTTTTCTCTAAGGAGACATAGGGAAAAGTAGTCAGAAAAAAAAAAGAGTCATTGTAATAATAAGCTGAGGCAAGAGCTTAGTAGTGCAGTAGATAGAGTGCTTGTCCAGGAAGAGCTAAGTTCAAATTCCATCACATATTTACTAGCTGTGTGATCCTGGGTGGGTCACTTAACCCTGTTTGCTTCAGTTTCTTCATCTGAAAAATGAGCTAGAGAAGGAAATGGCAAAGCACTCCAGTATCTTTGCCAAGATGGGGTCATGAAAAGTCAAATCATGACTGAAATGACTTAATAATAACCTCATTTTGATCATCCTTGCAGTGATGTCCAGAAATCATCAGGTCACATGGAATTATATTGATTTTCATCAAAGAGTGCTGAACTTGGAGTCATGGGACCTGGCTTTAAATCCTGGTTCTGCTAAGTGTTAACCTGGGGCAAGTCAATTCCCTTGTATGGGCCTTTCTGTGAAATAGGTTGCTTCTGTGAAATGAGGAGGTTGGACTAGATGACCTCTAAAGTTTGTTCCAGTTCTAGATTGATGAATGCTCCTGACCACTGTGAATTGTAAGGAACTCTAAAGCAGCCAGCCTCAGTGAGCTGAATCATCAGATAGGAGCAGCTCCCGTGGGGGCTCTTTTTCTCATTCTATGGAACTTGATTAGTTTTTTTGTCCTTATTCAGAGCTTTATGGTAAGTTGGTGGAATACCACAGCCATTAAAGTTGTTCTTTTTTTTTCCAGACAAACAGGAATTTATTAAAAGAAATGTTTGTTATAAATATTTTATGTCTTGCATTTTAACTCCATTTTAACAAATAGCAATGTATTTAAAAATGCTGAATATGAAACCAGTCAGCAATGCCAGCGTAAACAGAATATTTTGTGAAAGCTTATTTCTAATGCTTTCTACTTGTGTGACCTTAGGCAAATCACTCACTCACCTCAAATCTCAATTTCCTCATCTGTACAATGAAGAGGTTGGACTAGATGAACTTTGATGTCTTTTCTAGTTCTAGAGCTATGATCCTATGCTGCTACCAAATAACAATAACAACAACTAGCCTTTAGATATAACTTTAAGGTGTACAAAGTATTTTTTATACATTAGCTCATTTGATCCTCACAGCAACCCTGTGAGATAGGTGCTACTATTATATCCATTTTTCAGATGAGGAAACTGAGGCTAAGAGAAGCTATGTGACTTGCCCACATGGGAAGTATGTATATAAGACAGTATTTGAATTCAGATCTTCCTGGCTGAGGATGAATAGATTCTATTTAAATGCATAGACACTAACTAAACCTCATCTTTTAAAAAATATTCAGTGGTTCCTTTCTTCTTTTTAAAAATCGATTTAGGAGTAACTGTTGAAACCACATTATACAACATCAATGTGAAGGAAGATATGTTCCCAGCTCCATTAAGGCAAATACCTGACGTACATTTCTTCTACAAGTAAGTGGAGATTAATCCTTATTTGACCAATTAGTCTCTTGGAAGTCTATTCAAGCAAAGGCACTTAGAGTCAGGGTTATCTTTTGTCTCTGAAACATGTTCTAAGTATATATTACTAAGTATGGTGGATATTTGTTAATACTTGTAGAGAAAAGGTTTGTTCAAAAAGTTTGATCTCAGAAGTGCTTTGAAGCATTCCTGAGTGAGACACCACATTCGAAAGTCTCTCTTCTTTCCCTTGGAATCCTATCAAATATGTGGTCTAGATTTACAGAGATGTCATACTTGGGCACACCTGCATATAGTATGTCAAATCAGTTTTGAATGTAATTGGGAAATGTTTAACAAAGTAAATAAAAATACAATACACCACATATAAGGTTAATTTGTGGTTTTCTAAGTTAATATGAAACCTTCAAGGATCTACTTCCTTTTTGAGTTTGATGCTATTAGGCTAGAACAATTGAGATGGTACTTAATGTATGCTTATTTTGGCATATGTTTTGCTTCTTCAGTGATATTGTAAATAAGACAGGAGGGCAGGCACTATGTCTTATACATCTTTATTTCTCCCACAGTGCCTTGACAATACAGACTGTCCCCCAAGAAGGAATGCAGTCTTTAGTAATTTAAAATTTGTGCCACGACTTTTGGAGTGCTCTGTAGTTAGTGCTTGAAATATCTTGTTGAATGAAGAAATGATTGACAAAAGCCTGAATAATACATTATTTAAAAGACGGATAATTTTATTACTTTTGAAAAATAGTACAATATTATAAACTGGGCTAAGTGTAGAATTGGCCAGGTAGGTGGTGGAGTGGATAGTGGCCAGCCCTGAACTCAGGAGAAGAACTGAGTTCAAATCCAGCCTCAAGCTCTATCTGTATGATTGTGGACAAGTAACTTAACCATGTTTGCTTCAGTTTCCTAATCTGTAAAATGAGCTGGAGAAGGAAATGGCAAACCACTCAGTATCTTTGTCAAGAAAACCCCAAATGGGGTCCCAAAGAGTAGGACACAACTAAAACAACTCAACAACAATTGTCCCATTGCCTAAGAGAAACTGTGCTTTAATAAATATATAAGACTTTTATAATTAATATGAAAACCTCAAAGGTTTTTTTTTTTGTTTGTTTTGGTTTTTTTTGGTGAGGCAATTGGGGTTAAGTGACTTGCCCAGGGTCACACAGCTAATAAGTGTTAAGTGTCTGAGGCCGGACTTGAACTCAGGTCCTCCTGACTCCAGGGCCGGTGCTCTATCCACTGTGCCACCTAGATGCCCCCTATAATTAATATGATAAAGCATAAACCTATATTGGAATAAAAATTTTTGTCTCTGGTGAACACTTGTAAAATGTTTTCTTTTAAGTAGGAAAGTATCTCCGTTCATTGAAATCTTGTTTCAAATATTAATTTATTTGGTAACTTTCTTTGCCATAGTTTCAAAGTAAACCAACCCATCCTCTGTAATAATCAAAAGTTGCAAATTAGGGAAAAAACAGTGAATGAGGTTTTGTAATGCCTTCATTAGTCTGGTCAGCAGGTGTGCAATTGTTGCAATTATTTGTGCCTTTTGGATTAATGTCTGTTTAGTTACTTCTCATTTTACTTCACATCAGGTCCTCCACAGTGACAGCGTCTTGCAACAATGGGCGAGTGGCTGTTGTCACAATGAGATGCAATCCCAGCAAACCTGGCCAAGGTGTGATTTCAGTCCCCAGGTATTTATGTCTCTGTATGATCACTCTGTATTTACATGTTATAAGGCAGGTATAAGCTCCTTACTTCTTCCAGCACTCTTGGTTCAGTTCTGAGCAGAAAGGGCAACAAATAGAAAAGAACATGCAAATTAATGTTTATTTTCTAGAGCTTCACTAAATGCTAAGTATGAAGAATAGGCTCTTGACACTAATTGTTCCCCACTTCCCGAAAGGCATGTTCTCGTTTGAGACCCCTACCATGATTATATAAAGAGTTTCCCCATTAGTTTAAGTCCAGAGGCTTCTCATGTAAATCTATTTATTATTAATGTTATTTTTCTTTATCAAGAGCAATGGGCTGGCAATTGGGTTCTAGTCTAAGCTCTGTAGATTTTTAGATGTCACTCAACCTTTTTGTGCCTCAGTTTCCTTATCTATAAAATGAATAGGGTTAGACTGAATTTCTAAGGCTCTTTTCAATGCTAAAACGCCATGTTTCTTGAATCTGTCTCTCTCTGTCTCTGTCTGTCTCTCTATGTTTCAATGCTAAAACTCCATCATTTTTGAAGACCGAATCAGACCTATAGGAAATTCACACTACTGTTAATATAAATTGTTTAAATGTTAATCAGTCAATAAATGTTTATTGAGGAACTACTATGTGCCAGACATCATTTTAAGTTCTGGTGAGTCAAAGAAAAATGAAAGACAGCCTGATATGACAAAAGACAGATAAAAATATTTTGCTTCAGGTTCATTGGCATTAGGCTGAAATAAATGACTTTAGGAGGGCAGCTGTGTGGTATAGTGGATAGAGTGTCAGGCCTGGAGTTAGGCAGACTCATAAAATTTGGCCTCAGACACTTACTAGCTGTGTGACCCTGGGCAAGTCACTTAACCCTGTTTGCTTCGGTTTCTTCATCTGTAAAATGAACTGGAGAAGGAAAGGGCAAATCACTCCAGTTATCTCTGCCAAGAAAACTCCAGATGGGGTCATGAAGAGGTTGGATGTCACTGAAGAACCATGGAAAATGATCAGTTTAAGCTAGACACCCCATGGCACAATCATACTCTATAATGCTCACCTTTACCCTCTCATCCTTACTGTTTTATTCCTCCTTCGTTGCATGTTGAGGCTATAATCACTTTAAATTATTTGAAAATAATAACACCAACTAAGTTTTAGTTAGTTTTGCAACACTTTTGCCTTCTTCAAAATGGCAGATTTGCTTTAAAAATTAAAGCAAATTAAAATTAATTTTGTTTTGAGAATTTTGGGACAGCCTCAGAGATAATTTGGGAAACCCTTCTGTGTTGCAGAACCAGGCATAGAAATCGCTTGTCTACATATTTCTACTAGTATCACCTAAATCATATTGTGTCCCCAAGTTAGGGTGGAAGCTGTTGGTGAATATGGAGTGTCTTGCTTTTTCTGTTTGTATCTCTAGTACTTGGCACACAATGAAAGCTTAATATATGTTTTCTTATTCATTCATTTATTCATCTAAGGGAAGCTGGTATCCTTATACCAAAGACTAAAACAGAGGATAGAGAGCATTTGTGTTCTAGATATAGGACCAGTATTAAAAGCAATACCCCAAGAAATTCTGGCAATAAAAAGGATGTGTGCTTAATCCATCCATACTTATTTATTAAGAGCCTACTCTGTTAGGCACTGGGTCATACAAAGACGTAAAATGATTTTATTCTCCACTATCAAAAAAAAAAAAAAGCTCATGAGGCTCCTAGGTGACAAAGTGGGTAGATTCCTGACCTTGCAATCAGATGGATCTAAATTCAAATCCAGCTTTAGATATTTACTAGATGTGTGATCCTGGGTAAATCACTTCTGTCTCCCTCCGTTTCCTCAACTACAAAATGGGGATTATAGTAGCACCTACCTTCCAGGGTTGTTGTGAGGTTCAAATGAGACAATATTTGTAAAATATAGCAGTGCCTGGCACAAAGTAGTCATTTAATAAATGCTGGTTTCCTTCTATTGTGCTGGGGTATACACCATATTCATAGATAAATTATAGATACAAAATACAAAGTGATTTTGTTAGTGGTAAGAAGATAGAAGAGCAACCGAGAGAATGAAGAAAGGCTACGTAAGGAGGAGCAGTTAGGCTGAAAGTCTTAGAGGGAGTTGGGGTTCCAAAGGGCAATGGTAAGGAGGGAAAGTATTCTAGATATGGGGGCTACAAAGGCACAAAAGCAGGGTATCATTTCTGGTGAGTACTAGGGTAGGCCAATTTGGCTGCGATGAAGAATTCTTCTTTAATATTTCACTGATGTTGCTTCAGTTGTTGTAACTTTGAGCTTGTGCCACTGTTACCTAGGCCATAGTGTTCTTTGAGCCAGATTCTGATTTCTAAAAGTCCTCTTAATGGAAGGGGGAGTCTTGCTGTCCCCAAAGGGATGATGTCTGGAAAGAGACAATTTTTTTGGTGCCAAGAGAAAGATAGGTTTGGCTTTTGGCCTTTAATGCCTTTAGTCATTGCACTTATTATCCCATCCGCCCTTCCGTCCTAGCTTGTGAGAGATTCTGCTTCTCCACCAGGAAAGACCTAAATATCAAAAAAGGAAAGTTGTCGATTTCAGCCCCATAGGCTCTTCCCTGAGGCTATCTCCTATAAGACCACAAGAGGGCGCTCAGCCACCAGAATATAGTCAAAAGTGTTGGGGAGCTGTTGGGACCAAATCTTTTCACAGATGAGCACTGAGACTTGGGGTCGGGCGGGGGGGGGGGGACTTCCAGAGTTTGTAATGTACAATAACAAACTATAAAAATCATACTGGATCACTTAAACTAATGTATAATACATAAAAGGGGATAGACTTATTTTTCTATCATTTTATTGGCAAGTTTTACCATTTAAATATATTATTTAAATATCGAAATAAATTAAAGCATTAATTGGCCTCTGTTTTAGAACACAAAGATTTGCAAATTCATTAAGAAAAATTGAATTAGAAAAACACAAAAATCATATAATTATAATAGTCAGCATTTGTATTGAGTTTTAAGGTGTTCAAAGACTTTTAGGTATGTTTTCTTACTGATAAACCTTTGTGTTGTCAAATAAATGAACTGTATGTCAATTATAAACTGACAGAGTGTAACAAATAGAAAATGAAAGTTAACCAATGCATCAACAAGCATTTATTAAATACCTACAATATTCTATGTACTGTGTTTGGCCCTAGGGATTTCAAGACAGTCCCTACCTTCTTTGACCTTATTATTATTTAATAAAAGAAGGGAAGCCAACTAGGGGTATCATGGTCAGGGAACAGAATTTTTGTCTAGGTAATTGCAGAGACTGTGCACATAGCCTTGAGCAGGAGAGTGTCCCATACTTTTTAGTGTCAATGGTAGCATCTGGGTAACTTTTGTTCCCAGAGCAAGAGAAGAGGTAAAAAGGGGATGGATGGGGGTGGGTAGATTATACACACCTTAGGGCAAGATGTCTATAGTCACTGGTGTCTTGGTGAATATTTCTATTTAATATGAGGGGTCTGGTAGAGAAAGTGGGTTAGATGATTTTTCTCTCATCCACCAAATCAGAAAAGCTCAGCCTCAGGGAATAATAATAATAATAATAATAATAATAATAATAATAATAAAAAATAATAGCAACAGCAATAATTAAAATGACTAGCATTTATATAACACATTTAAACTGGCAAAGTACTTTACATTTATTGTATCTTTTTAGTTTCAACCACCCTGGAAATAGATGACACTTTATAGATTAGAAAACTGAAGCACAGAATGGTTAAATAACTTGCCAAGGGTCACCTTTCTAGCATCTGAGGCCATATGATTCCAGGTCCACTTGTCACCTCGTTGCCAAAGCTGAATGAATTAAGTTTCCTTAAGTGTATATGTATAGAATGGTGAGATAGGCATGATTTCTGGATGTTCTGGTTCATAGGTTCACACTATTTCTGGTGGGGAGATGGGAAAGAATTTGAGAAAAGATTCCCTCATAAAATGAAAATACGACTCAAATATTACCTATATTGTGTAGCGAGGCACAGTAGATAAAACACTGGGCTTGGAGTAGGCTTCAGACACTTACTACCTGGGTGAGTCAGTTAATTTCTTTTTGTCTCAGTTTCCCCAACTGTAAAATGGGAATGATTGCACCTACCT
The DNA here is from genome assembly GCF_019393635.1 of Dromiciops gliroides. NCBI lineage: Eukaryota > Metazoa > Chordata > Mammalia > Microbiotheria > Microbiotheriidae > Dromiciops > Dromiciops gliroides. Next base: position 162,079,673 of record NC_057865.1, on the reverse strand, counting down.
CACAGAGGTAGGAACAATGAGATAATATTTTGTTGTAGGAACAAATAAGCTATTTGTAAAACACTTAGCACAGTGCCTGGCACATAGTAGACAGTATGTAAATGCTATTTCCTCCGTTCTTATAACCACCAGGTTCTTTCCTGGGGAAACATTACTTGCACAAATGGGAGGGACAGAGTAGGAAGAGCCAAGTATAGATTGAAGCTGAGTCTGGGGCCTGAGGCCCCAGTATGAGGTTTCAGCTTAATGGCAACTGGGGACACCAGAAAGTCTGTGGCTCCCAAGAATGGTTATTACTTGACTTTTGTCCAAAAGTACTACATTGGTCAAGGGAGACCAAGGTTTTCAAAGGTATAGCAGAAGAGCAGTGGGTAGAGAGGGCCAGGTAATAGCTAGAATACAAAGAAATGATTCGAAGTTTAGATTGTGCATCAGGATTTCTAATTTGGCTCTTGCTGGTTCAAAAATTTTATTTCTACTAACTTTGAAGGTTCCTAGGAGGCTGTCTTGTGTATCTGACTGTTCTGGGCTTCTTAATGTGAAGTCTGTGAACTTAATTTTTTTTATAACTGTAATTCAATATAATTGGTTCCCTTTGTAATCTTATGCATTTTTTAATACATTATGCTGAGAAGGGACCTAAAGACTTCAGCAGATTTTGAAAGGAGACCCTGCCACAAAAAGGGTTAAAAAACCTTGGGGAAAATCTACCACTTGATAGTCTAGAGAGTTACCTATAAGCATTGTTGGGTTGTTACCCTAGCATAGCAACATCTCCAGTCTTTCTATGAGGAGGAGCTATTACTCATTTCTCTAAATAAGGCCTCAAGATGATGGGGTTAGAATTAGTTCTGACAGTGAAGTTCCTAAATAAAGTAATGGGAATTGATAGTCAAGTTGCATATGCCTACATGCTCCCATTTGTATGCACATGCCTGAAGGGAGAAGCACATGCTGATAATAAATCCTCTGAATTGAATAGAAAATGTCTATCATTGCCAGTCAGCCTAGCCTCCTGTTGGGAATCTGAGATTCCTGGACAATCTGTGCCTATAATACCTGACTTATAGGACAGACTTGAGATAATAGTAATAACATACATTTGTGCAGGACTGAGTATCCTGGTTCCCAGAGATAAAATGTTATAAACAGAATTAAAGTATTGTAAGCATAGGTTTGCTAAGAATAGGGTATGCTTCATTAAGGATTGAGCAAAAATTTTATAACTTCATTGATGTGAAGTCAAATTAGAGTTTCTAATTATTTCAAAGGTCACTTAGCTCATCTTTCACCCAATTGTCTCTGATTTATTTTTGTATCAGTTTAAAAAGGATTTCATATCCAAATCTCATCCATTTGGTTTTGGCCAATAGGAGATGTTTCTTTAAATGTTCTCTTTCAAATTTTTTCAGATGCATCACAACAATTTCCCTTTCCTACTCCAAACCCTTAATTCTTTCTCCAATCCACAATTTTTCTCACCAACACTTACAGTTCTAGAATATTTCAATGGAAGAATGTGCTTATTTTCCAAACTTTCCCCACCCTCACTTGACAAGCTTCTCATACCCATGGAGGTACTTGTACCCTGGGTTAGGAACCCCTCCTGAGAAATTACAAAAGAAATTGGGTTGGCAGCTTCATTTCCACTTTTATTTCCAGGAAGTATAGTGACTCAGAGGGAAAATAATCAGGAATTACACAATTTAGGCATAACTCCATTTTCTATTTTCCTCTATTTTTTGGTCATTGTTTTTATTGTTGTGTTCAGTATCCTTCTAAATTGTGTACATTATTCTAGCTTCCTACTCTTTTGTGTTTCCGACCTCAATCTATAAAGAAGTCCTTCCTTTATTTTTTGGATTGTGCTTTCAATATTTATGGGAACAGACTTCTTTATTTCAGATATAAAACACTTTCTTGGGTTATGCTGGTATGGTAATACCTCTGTGAACTTATTGATGTAAGCACTCTCTCCAGCAATGCAGATGTCAGTTCAGTCATGCCTACCTACCTTGTGTATATCTCCATTGAGGACAATCCATTGTGCTAGTAGAATGAAATCACCAAGCAAAAGTTAAACTACTTTTAGTTCCAGAGTCTCATTAAAATTGAACTTTACCAAGGAAAGGTATCAAATCACTGTGATATTTTGACATTTAATTGTGGCTTCAAAAATTACCTCAAAGAAGTCCTTTGATTTTTTTTTTCTATGCAATCTCTACTGTTACCACATTTCTCTTTGGAAAAGAAAAGATTATTATCCTTTGTTTCTTTTGTGCTTTTAAATTTTTGCATCTATTGTTCCATTTTATCCTCAAAACAGCCTTGTTTAGTAGGGTAGGTATAATTCCCTAATTAATAGAAGACAAAACTGAGATACTGAGTTTGTGACTTGCCTAGGGTCACATTGAAGATTAGAAACTGAACCAGTACTTACAATCTGGTCTCTTAACTCTTAAACTATTCTTTTTGTAATGTTAATCACATAGATTCCATTTTTTCCATTGTTGAATTCTTTAAAACACAAATAGAACAAACGACCTAAAATTTATGCTTTAGCTTTTCTATAGTAGACAGCTATTTTGATTTTTCTTTGACAGTAAAGTCTTGCTCTGATTCACCTCAGTGTGAAGGAGTGTAAATTAGAGTGTAAATTCTGATAGGTCCTACTAAGTTCAAAAGGCTTCTATTACAGATCTTGTGAAGGGTTGTATATGTCTTCTGAGGATTAATTCAACTAATTCAACTTAGGGTAATGATTTTTTTTTTGGCCATTTTACAAAGTGTGCAGCTCATCTACTTAGATATGGCAAAGATGTGATCTCACCATCCACAGTTATGGAATAATTTAAGTATTAGTGTCATGAGAATCATTTAAGTATTAGTGTCCAGCACTTAGCACAATGTTTAGCACACAGAAGGTGCTGAATAAATGATTGTTAGATGAGAAGGAAAATGTGTAGTGAGAAGGAGGTCAGGCAAGGGATCAGGCTGATCCTTTTAAAAATAGATTGGAGGGGGCAACTAGGTGGTACAGTGGATAAAGCACTGGCCCTGGATTCAGGAGGACCTGAGTTCAAATCTTGCCCCAGACACTTGACATTTACTAGCTGGGCAAGTCACTTAACCCTCATTGCCCTGCTCCTCCCAAATAGATTGGAAATATCAATCAATCAATGAGCATTTATAAGGCATCAGATGGTGTGTTAGACACTGGTCATGAAAAACAAGCTAAGCAGTATCTGTTCTTGAGGAACTTACATTCTAATGGGGGAAAACTACATGTAGTTATAATGTGCTGGTAGGGGCAGGACACTAGCAATCGGGGGAACAGAATATGTGATACAGTAGGAAGCATTGGAGTCAAGTTTTTTTTTTTTTTGTGAGGCAACTGCGGTTAAGTGACTTGCCCAGGGTCACACAGCTAGTAAGTGTCAAGTGTCTAAGGCTGGATTTGAACTCAGATCCTCCTGACTCCAGGGCTGTTGCTCTATCCACTGTGACACCTAGATGTCCCTGGAGCTGAGTGTTGAAGGACACTAGAGATTCCAGAAGATGAGGAAGAAGGGTTTCTAGGGATAGGGAGGGACTGTCAGTGCAAGGGCATAGAGATGAGAAGGATCAAATGAAAGTGCTTTTTTTTTAAAGGTGAAAAATCACTTCCTATAATTATGAAATATTATTACCTCAAAGAATGTTGTCAATTGGCCACTACTACCACGTATGTATTGATCTTTGATAAGCTCCCCGTTGTACTCCATAAGCAGCTATTCAAAACCTTTTCTTCATACCCCTAATTTTACCCCCTAGCCCCTTTTCTTTTTGTAGATGTCCTTGTCTCCTACTTCATTGAGGAAAGTAAGGTCACATGTGATGGGTTCTCTTGTATCTCCCCTTTTGCATCTTATACCTTCTCTACATTTTTGCCCAAATCTCTTTCTTCCTTTCCGTTAGTCCCAGAGGATTCTTTGCAAAAGCTAACTACTTCTCTGGTGCCCTCTTTTCCCCTTTAACTTCTGTCTCCTCTGGGATTTTGTTCTATTGATTACTCTTTCCCTTCCCCCTCATCCTCTTTTATCTTCAGTATTTCACCTTTTAATGAGTCTCTTCCTTTGGCCTGGAAATATGCTCAGTTCTACCCATCCTAAAATTTAAAAAACTCAAACTCTTCTCCTGACCTTGATACCTTCTCATCATTCAATAAATGGCTTAATCAATGAACATTTATTAAATAATTCCTACCAGCCAATGAGCTATGTATTGGTGTTACAAAGACAGAAGTGAAAAAATCCCTAGGCTTACGGAGCTTATAAGATATCAGAGCAACACAATGTGTGTATGTATAAACATATGTATGTTCATACACACATACACACAATAGATAACAAGATAATTTTGGGGTTAGGAAAGTTCTATCAGTTGTGGGAAGTTGTTCAAGTAAAGGGTGGATCTTGAGCTGATCTTTGAAAGAAACTATGACTTCCTGACTTGAGCAATAGCTGGTACAAAGGTATTGGAGATGAGAGATGGATTGTTGTCCGTATGGATGATGGATGTGTGTGTATGTATATATATGGTATGTGTGTATACGTATACATATAGAGTATGCATATTTAGGTATATATGTATATATACATATATGTAGTATATAAATGTATATATAGTATGTGCACACACATACATACAAAAGATACAAGAAGAGAAGAGGGCCTAGGGCAGAGTCTTGGGATCAACCTACATTTAGGATATATGATATAGATGATGGTCCTCCAAGGGAGATTGAAAAAGAGCAATTAGAAAGATAGGAGAAAAAAAAGAGAAAACTCAAGCAACTATCCCCTTTCTCTCCTTCCTTTCATGGCTAAACTTTTCTAAGTACATTCACTAGTCTTTAGTTCCTTACCATGCTCTCATTTCCCATGCTTAAGGGGCAAGTTGACTTCTGTTCTCACCCTTGTATTCAAACTGCTTTCTCCATGGTTACTAATAACTTCCTTATCATCAAATTCAATGAATTCTCTTCTATATCAATGTTCCTTGATTTCTTTTTAGCATATAATACTGTTGATCCTATATTTATTCTAGATATTCTCTTCTTCCTTGGATTCCTTAACACTTGTATTCCCTAGTTTTCCTCTCTGTCTAAATGTTTCTTCTCAGTTTTCTTTTTTGCTGGTTCATCTTCATCCTCTTCCTCTTAATTATATTCAAACCACTTCTCTTTTCTCTTGATGCTCTCTTCCTTAGCAATCTCGTTCATTCTTATGTTTTTGCCTATCACTTCTGGTTTATGTGTGTGCATATGTGTGTGTGTGTGTGTATAACCATGGTCAAGTCACTTGATTCATTATTAATATATACATATTGAATTACCTAATGGGCATTTCCACATAGATCTTAAATTCCACATGTCCCCAAACTGAATTGATCAACCTCCCTCCTCCAAAACTCTTTTTCTTCCTAGACTATATTTACATGGAGATTTAAAGGAGCTGGAAACTTGGCATGTAAGCATTGAAAGAAAAACTATTTCCCTGGTTTCAATGAATTTATGACTAAAACAGGCATTTCCCAAGGTTGGTACAGAAAAAAGGGACTGTACTTTTGGAATCTTGGCTCTGTCATTTCTGTCCATATGACCTTGACCAAGTCACTCATACTCTCTTGGCTTCCTTTTCCTCATGAATAAAACAAAGGGTTTAGACTAGAAGATCTCTGAGCTTGTTTGTGAGAGGTTCTTTCCTAATGGCTTCTTTTTCTATTTAATGTTTTAAATTTCTTTTAAAATTTATTTGTAGAAGCAGATTGACAACATTATTTCCTACAAACATAACAAATGAGCAATACATAGAATATTAGAAACTTTTTTCTACTCCAGACCCTGAATACTTGTGTGACTCTGAGACAGAACCATCTATGCCTAAGGTGATTCACCTCAAGAATTGGTTCAAGGAGGACATTGAAGTCAAGTGTTATTTTATTTTTGTCTTTGTATCCATAGTACCTCGCATTGTGCCTGGCACACAATAGATGCTTAATAAATGCTTGTAGATTGAACACAAATCTGTTCAATATCCTACAGAAACTGTTTCTCTTCTTCAGTGCATGTCCAGCAGGCACCTGTGATGGCTGCACATTCTATTTCCTGTGGGAGAGTGCTGAAGCTTGTCCTTTGTGTACAGAACATGACTACCATGAGATCGAGGGAGCCTGTAAGAGAGGATTTCAGGTATGGGATATAGTAGTAAAAGTCAAATAGTCAAGGGAGTCTGCTTATGGCCCTCTGTATTGTAGGATCAACCCAAGTCTTAGAGATGTATTTATTATTTTGGAGATGTAGCTTCCTGGTTTAGTTTTTGGATTCAGATTTATTCATAACCTAATGTTACTTGAATATATGTTTAAAGTAAAATGTATTGCTTTAGTTACAGAATGTCTGATGTGCTAAGGTAGCAGAGGTATGCACTAGGAGAGGAAAAAGATTTCTGACAAGTGGAACAATAGCTATATATTTTTACTGCCATTGGATAAGCATTGATGTCATTAAAATTAAATATGACTTGCATGATACCGCAGTATCTGACCCAATTAGTATGCCTAACATTTAATGTTCTTTTCATATGTATGCTTATATTTGTTCATCCTCACTCAGTAGATGAATGAATAAAAATTGTGGAATTTTTTGGATTACTTGCTTACTATGAATTGTTATTTCTACTGTTATGAACAGTGTTGGCTATTTGCAAGTTGGGTTTGAGGGCAAATAGTCAAAGTTAATATATTTTAGTGATCATTACATTACAGGGGGTGTTTTGCTTTTAAAGATGGAGAAAACAAAACCCATAGAGAAACAACACAGTGAATTGTCTTGAGACAATTTGTTCCAAATGATGGTGGCATAGTGGGAGGAAAGAGAGCAGATCCCATTAAGAATTATAGTTTTTCAACAGTCTATAAAAATTAACATAACTGCTCATTCTCAGAAAGTGAGACCCTTGTCCAGGGGCCATCAAATGGACATACTACAGGAAGATCTGAACCAAATCAATCAATATTCTTACTATAAATGAAATTAGAAGATGAAAGGAAGTTAAAGCTGCAAAAATATATGGCTCATAGGTTCTCCTTGTAGAGGTAAATTAAAGAGTTTATGACACTGGTTTTATTATGCATTCAAAGGCATAATTTCATGAGTAAATTGGTCAGCACATATTGCAGTTTTCATGATAAGCATGCACAAAAAGATCAACATGAGAATATTTGAAGCCAACAGATGTGGGAATATCTGCTAGAGAGAATGAAAAGGTAGAGAAATTCTACAAGGAACTTAAGACCTCCCCAAATGAATGACATATACTTTAATATTGAGTGACTTTATTGCAAAATATGTTTATAGGAGAGGATGCCAATAATATGCCAAAAATATCCTATTGATTCAGCAGTAGGAAATAATACAAGCCAAAAGCATATAGTCTATGTAGAACCATCATGCTTTTGAATCATGGATATTTTCTTCAAGAAGAGATTCTGGAGGCAACAAACATGATAAACCCTAAATTATAACTCAAAAGGTGACAGTGAAAATATCTTATGAGACAGGAACTAACTGCTTAGCAATATGGGAGGAATTTCAGAATTCCCTATATTTGTAGATCCAGACAACAAAACTTCTCAAGGAAAATAAAATATGAAATTAGAAGAAAAGGGTAAAAAAATAAGGGGCTATTATGTGCAATTGAGGCAACCTAACCCATTTAAACAAATTGTTGACACTTGAAAGTAGAAGCTGCTGATGTTGTTTGCTCTGTCATTTCCTTTCCATGTGAGCTTGGCCAAATCAATCAGCCTCTCTTAGACTTAATTTCCTCAAGAGTAAAATAAAAGGCTTGAATTTGATGACTTCTGAGGTCCCTTCCAGCTCTCAATATTTTTGTGAGAGGTTCTTACCTCCATTATCTCCAGTCTATAATTTCCTAAGGAAGCTTAACTCACGGGAGGACAAAAATCACACTAGATGAGAATTTGGGATCTAAAAGTGTTGTTCATTCTTCATTCTTGAAGAAGACCAGTAACATCAAGAGGGTGTTGTCTTCTCTTACAAATGAACTGGATTTAAGTAAGGCAGAGATGGACAAAGTCATTAGCCTCAGTCTTTTCCAGAGTCATTGGAGTCCAGTGGCAAGACAAAAGTCAAGACAACTGGCAGTGGTCCAGGATGCAGTGGGAGACCAGGCTTTTTAAAGCTAAAGTCTTGGGGGCAGCTAGGTGGTGCAGTGGGTAAACACCAGCTCTGGATTCAGGAGGACCTGAGTTCAAATCAGACTTGAGACACTTTACACTTACTAGCTGTGTGACCCTGGGGAAGTCACTTAACCCTCATTGCCTCACCCCTGTCCCACCCCCCCCAAATAAAGCTAAGGTCTTTTCCAGTTTCTGTCTGAGGCAATGCCTATTCAGTGGTTAAAGGCTAGGTAAGAACTAAGACAAAAATGGTCTAGTTTGGGGGGCAGCTAGATGTCGCAGTGGATAAAGCACCGGCCCTGGATTCAGGAGGACCTGAGTTCAAATCTGGCCTCAGACACTTGACACTTACTAGCTGTGTGACCCTTTTGAAAGTGTACACACACACACACACACACACACACACACTGGCCTAGTTTGCCTTCACAAAAGAATTGGTCTGGGAGGGAAAGACCCTGAGTTTCTGTCCAGAGCTGAAACAATTTCTATTTATACTCACTCTGAGCTATCAAACACAAACCAGGATCTAAAATATTGAAATAGGGAGTACCTGTATCATTGAGTCTTGGATGTATCAGAGCTCCCAAATGTTAATCTTTATTACTGCTGTACTGTAAAGTTCAAGTCACAGGTACACCCTTTATTTTTTTGTGTTTCATAGCCATAGATTATTTGACTAACTCCACCAATGTGATCAGCTCAAAAATGTGTGCAGCTAATCATCAAGGCGATTGAGAGTAGATAGATTAGTAAAAACCCATTACCATTCCTGGGAAAACATTTCCCCCCATGTGTGCTCTTTATTTGGGGCTGTTAGTGTTTTCTTTTTGTATAAATAACAGCTTTATTAAGATCCTATTAGATATCAGTGGTCCCCTGTGATTGTTTTTTTAAACTTTTCTGGACTTAACCATCAAAAAAGAGAACATTTCTCTATATATCCAGAATAATACAAAAGGATTCTATATGAAATTATGAATCCCCATTTTACATTGCTTGCTTTTGTAAGGGGCTAAAATTCTAGCTAGTCTGTCTAAAATATCTAATGAGTGGTCACCAATAAATGATAAGCTTTAGCAAGAGTTTAGACTTTTAAGCATTTATTAAAGAGAATAAGAATTTGGTGAAGAGAGAGAGAAAGGCCTAGATTCATCTATCTCTGGGAGCTACAGTTCTCCTGCTCAGCTATTCATGAGAGTCCTGGTGAAAGAGAGCGAGAGAGCCGGCCCCGCCCCCTCTTCCTCCCATGAGCAAACTCCATTTCCTGACTCCAAAGAAAAGCTGCAGGGCCTTGCTCTCAGAGGCCTTCTCCTCATGGCAGAGCTTTCCTACAGTCTCTCCGGCAGGTGGCACCATTCCAATCGTTACACCAGTTGTTTAAGGCAATCTAAGAACTCTCTTTCCTGATTCTAGTTTCTCCTCCTCCTTTTTAATCCCCAAGATGTTTGTTTGACTCGTGACAATTCTTTCCTGGATATTATCCTTGCTCTTAACTCCTTTTTCCCTTTCTCTTTCCCTATCTCTTCTTGTTTACATGTTGGGTTTTATATGTTTCTATATAAAACTTTATGCATGTATTTATCCCTCCTTTGTCCATTTCAGATAAGAGTGAGGTTCATCTGATACCTATGCCTTCCCCTTTTCCTTCATATTCTTTTCACCCACCCCAATTGAAAGATATAGCATTTTTGATATTGAGTATCTTACATTTTCTTTTTTTTTTGGGGGGGGGCAATGGGGGTTAAATGACTTGCCCAGGGTCACACAGCTAGTAAGTGTCAAGTGTCTGAGGCTGGATTTGAACTCAGGTACTCCTGAATCCAGGGCCAGTGCTTTATCCACTGTGCCATCTAGCTGCCCCTTAAATTTTTAAAAATCTGATTTTATTCTAATATTTAGAAATTCTATTTCTTGGGTATAGTTCACTGCTTTTTCTTCTAAGTTACTTATTCTTCAGATTATTTTCTCAAGAGCTTTTATTTTATGTTTTAGTTTTTTATTTCTTCTAGTATTCATGTAGTCTTTGTGAAAAATATTTTTAAGTATCTGCTTATATGTTATGAAGTTAGATTTTTGTTTTATAATTAGAAAAAAATGTTAGTAGGTATTTTCTTTGTTTTACTTATGCCTCCAGCTCCAGTTTCTAAATTAGGGCTTTGTGCCAGGACCAGGGTCCACCCCTTGTTGCTCATTTGAGGCCATGATGTGCTCTGCTTGTTTTCTACCTTGATTCCTTCACTGAATTCTACCTTCTTCTTTTTTTGCGGGGGGGGGGGGGGGCGGCAGGGCAATGAGGGTTAAATGACTTGCCCAGGGTCACACAGCTAGTAAAGTGTCAAGTGTCTGAGGTCAGATTTGAACTCAGGTCCTGCTTTATCCACTGTGCCACCTAGCTGCCCTGACTTCCACCTTCTAAGGATTGCCCCTCTCTACCCTAACTGGATCTTTGAGGTTCAGAATGCTTGGATATTCAGGGCCTTCTCTGGAGTTTCAGTTCAGATTATTAGGGGCCTCAGAGCCCTTGGGCCTGTCCCAATCTGAGTACTATGACACTATACATAGTCATATACTGTCACCCCCCCTTCCCCCCGCCCCGAACCCCACAATCTTCCATGGCCCCTCCCCTGGATCTTCTTAATTAACCTGGGGTTTCTTTTTTTTGTTTTTTGTTTTTAGTGAGGCAATTGGAGTTAAGTGACTTGCCCAGGGTCACACAGCTAGTAAGCGTTAAGTGTCTGAGGCTGGACCTGAACTCAGGTACTCCTGACTCCAGGGCCGGTGCTCCATCCACTGTGCCATCTAGCTGCCCCCCTGGGGTTTCTTTTGCAGCAAAGTTTTCCAGCCTTGATGCCTCCAGATAGCTACAAGTATTTATGGGCTGTAAATATTCTGTTTATGGCTGACTTTATTTGTAGTTCTGGGGTAGAGAATGTTAGTTACTTGTATAGTTAGTTACTAGTACATTTCTTGGTCATTATTTGTCTTGGTGTGAACTCAAGGATTTTTTTCTGGATTAGGTCTGTGGGACTTAAGTGGTTTGCCTCTAGTTTAGATGTCTCTTTTGAGAAGTCTTCACACATCTGTACTGCCAATGAATGGAACCCTGGTGGAGAAAGCTTGCAGACTCCATGAGCCCCGATCTCTAATTAGTTCCTTTGACCAGGCTGATGGTCTACATGTCCATTGTGATTCTGAAAGCCAGATAACAATTTACTTTATAGCTTCATGCAATGTCAGCATTAAAATATTGCTCCTCATGCCATGTACTAGATTATAAAATTCTTAAGGGGAATTCTTGTGCTGTTTTCTTCATCTTTGTATTATAAATGTTACACACAATACAGTGCTCTTGGGAACTTTACATATGTTTTTTGAATTTGTCCAACTTAATGGAATCTGTATTGCTGCTTTCAATTTTTTATTTTTATTTTTTTAGGAAACCTTATATGTATGGAATGAACCAAAGCAATGCATTAAAGGGGTTTCCTTGCCAGAGAAAAGATTGACCACATGTGAAACAGTTGACTTTTGGTTAAAAGTGGGAGCAGGAGTAGGTGCTTTTACAGCAGTTTTGCTTGTGGCCTTGACCTGCTACTTCTGGAAGAAGAATCAAAAGTGAGTACCCACAATTCTTCTTAGAATGACAGACTGTAGATTCTGTCTAGCTTATGAAAACGAATAGTTCCTTACCCCATAGCATCCAGAAGTCTCTTGTAAAAATATATAGCAAACAAAAGGCATCATTTTGTCTATAGATTATAGGATGAGATCAAAGAACTAGAGTATTAAAAGGGTCTTCCAGATTACCTAGTTTACCTCCTTTATTTTAAGATGAGAATCTTAAGTCTAGAGGGATTAATCTATTTTTTCAGGGTCACACAAATTAGCTAATGGGAGATCTGAGTTTAGATCCAGGTTTTTTGAGAATTGGTCAATTTCTCTTCACATTATACCATGTTGTCATTTTGTCTCTTCCACCATCTTGCTATTTTAGTATTCAGGATTGTGAAGTTCACAGAGTGTAATGGCAGAAACAGAATTTATTTCCCCCAGTAGAATGTGAGCTTGAGGGCAGGAACTATTTCATTTATATCTTTCTAGCTCTAGGACAGTTCTTGACACAGACTAGTCACTTAACAAATACTTATTGCTTGATTTTTTTACCCTCAGAATTCTACCTTTATAATAATGTTAAACTTCTTGACTCCTTTGAAGTGAATGATATGTTGGGGGAAATGGGAAGTGTCAGGTATAGTGGGTGTAGACAGACCCATAAATTCTGTCTTCCTTTTCCTGTCTCTTGTTTTCTCGTTCTTTTTTTTTTTTTTTGGTGAGGCAATTGGGGTTAAGTGACTTGTCCAGGGTCACACAGCTAATAAGTGTTAAGTGTCTGAGACTGGATTTGAACTCAGGTCCTCCTGACTCCAGAGCCGGTGTTCTATCCACTGCTCCACTTAGCTGCCCCTGTTTTCTCATTCATACTGATTAAATCATGGGAATCCTCATGGGCACTCCTTCTTTTCCCTATCCCATCCCTAAATCTAAGAAATATATTCAGGGCTCAGTGTTGCGTCTCTGTATTGCAAATGACCAACATTTTAGAAAATCAATCAACAGAGAACAACTAGTGTTATTGATTTTGTTGTATTCACTGATCAAAGTCTTAATAAAAGTTTGTGTGTCTAGCCATTGGAGAGAAAGAATATAATAGTATTCGGTGTGGAAGGATGAACATATAAGTGGGTGGAAGAATTTTATTATTGTAGCAGTTGAGTTGGGAACTAGTTACCTAAAATAAGTGACTCTTGATTAGCATTTAATACCCTAACTGTTGTTTTTCTCTTCATTATTTAGGCTGGAATATAAATATTCCAAATTGGTAATGACAGCTAATGCAAAAGAATGTGAGCTCCCAGCTGCAGATAGCTGTGCTATCATGGAAGGGGAAGATAATGAAGAAGAAGTTGTATATTCCAATAAACAGACACTCTTGGGGAAACTCAAATCCTTGGCAACAAAGGTGAGAAGTAGAACTTGAACTTAGCACTGCTGCACATTCATATACCTGTGATCCCACAGGTCCATATATTTAGCATTAAGGCAAAAATCACTCTCAAATTAAGATCTATCTCCACTGCAAACTTTTCTCCCCTTTACAAGTTGTTTCATATGCACATGAAAAAATATGTTGGAAAAGTTACTTGCCCACTTATGAAACTAAAGAGGCCAAAGGTTGACAACAATCTCAAAGCCTCACATCAATATAACATGAATACTTGTTTTCAAGAAGAGAATCAGAAGGTACTAGATATGAAAAACATTAAACAATATATATTTAAAAAAATTAAATCAGCTATATTGTAGCAGACTGAAAATGTTACTTTTTGGAAGTTATATCTCAATCAGTTATCTCTATGAAGTCAGATCAACTAGGTCAAGCAAAATAAGAATCAACTTCTAATTAGAAGAAAGGCTACTGGTGAGAACCAGGTATTTTAATTAATTACACTAGTTTCAACCTTGCCACTTCAAATGAGCCATTAATACCTAAAGTGGGAAATGAAAAAAAGAAAATAATGCCTGTAATAATCACTACTCTTTTGCAAAAGTTTAGTTGATATAAAGCAGTCACCATGAGAAAGAGGTCAAAATAATCTAGATTCTTCCTTAGCCAACAAACAGTCATGAACAGTGCCTGTTAAAGGCAGTTTTGCAGGATGCTTGTTTTACTTGTGACTATTTGCTCCCAGGTATTACCCATTTTAAACATCCCCTCCCCCACTCCCTCTCCAGTTTAGTTTCTAAAATTGTTGTTATTGTTTGTTCATCATTCTCAAAGAGGACCAGTGACATCATGAAGGTGATGTCATGACTTGCAGGTGAATTGGATTTAAGTGATGCAGAGCTGTTCAAAGTCACCAGCCTCACTCTCTCCCCTGGAGCCATCTGGGTCCAGTGGCAAGGTATAAATTTCTAAAATACTATGATGGAGGATAGGATAATGAGCAGTATTGCCTCATAAAATAGCAAAAAACAGTGGAAGCCAAAACCAGTTCACAGAAAATTTGGTCCATTACTCAGTCTGGCCATATCATCTCAAGAGCATTCTGAAATATAATTGGCCTGAGAGCAACAATTAGATGTAAAATGAAATAAACCTGTCAATGTTTCTATAGCAGTCTATCATTGGTGATAATGGTCAACTGATGAGATGAAGAAGGAAAAATAGCCCTTAAAATTATTGTTAGAAGGTCCAATATACATTGAGAAAATCCATGCTGGAGGCAATACAATCCCCAAAGCACCAAGGGGTGATCCTACAAAATACCCCAAGGAGGGGAAGGTTTGAAAAAAATGAAAAGATGAAAGACACTATTAATACTACCCAAGAGCTATTTATAGAACATCAATAACTTCTGTGACTCACATGCCTACTTTAGAAAATTTTTATAAAAATAATAGATGTGTTTATTGATGAAAATATAAGAAGGGATCAGGTAGATTTTTTTAAAATAAATTTTTTATTGACATTTCTATTTGTACTGCTTTCATTCCTTAATCGCCCCCAAGCCATTCCTCATCACAAAGTAGTTTCATTAAGTAAAACAAACAACTCTTTTGCCATATCTGACAATGTATGTCTCATTCTTCACTCATAGTTCACTAACTGTCCAGAATGGGGAAATAGGTTTCGTTATTATCCCTTTGGACCCAATATTCTTTGTTTCATTGATTGGAAGTTTGGAGCTCTTCAGCATTGCTTTCCTTTCTGTCCTATAATTGGGAATTCTATAACTTATTCTCTGAGTTTTTCTTTCCTCTCTGATTCAATATGTACACATTTCTCTGAATTTTCCATATTGTTTCTTAGAGAGCAATAACATTCCGTTGTATTTATATGACAAATATCAAATTTGTTTAGCCATTTCTCAATAAATGAGAATGCACTTTACCATTTTTGGGCTATTACAAAAGGTGATGTTATTAATATTTTTGTAGTATGGCTTAGTCAAAATGTATGAACAGTTTGGGTTACTTTAGTAGTAGAATTACAAATCATTTCCCAGAATGATTGGGCCAATTCATAGCTCTACCAATAGTGCATTAATGTCAGCCAGGCTTTTGCATGCCATTCTCTGAAGCAAACCACATCTTTAAATTCATGTAACTAGCTAAAATTTGAAGAGAATATAGTATCATGTGGTTTATTGTTTGCTGATTTATCAAAAATAATTGGTATCCCATAATAAAACATTAAATGTTCTTCAGCAAGGAGTCTTTCATGTATAGGTTTAGATGATACAAGTTTCCTTGAGAAATACAACTACAGATATAATTTTATTTAGAGACTGTCTGATTATTAACATCAAATGAGGCATAAAACAAGATAAAAATGAATACTCATCAAAGGTATTTGACATTGTCTTGGAGGATATCCTGTGCAATGACCAAATGGAATTTGGATTTCCTATAATTGATAGTATCTTGCATGAACAGATGACTGTATCAAGTACATGACTACTACAAAACCTTTTTGATAAGTTCCAAGATTTCTCAGAAGAGATTAGCCTAGGGATACAAATATTAAAGAATCTAAAAATGGAAAATACCTATTGTCCAGATTGTGGCATTCAGTTTTGTGGCCAGTGCATTTACTTAGTACCTAAATCTCGTGTAGTCATTGTAGATTGACCATGAGTTTGGTCCAAGATTTGATAGAAGAAAGATACCAAGTTAAATTTTATTTGAAAAATCATTTAATACTTTTAATAGTCCCAAGTAACTCTCTGGTGCAAAGAGCCACCTTTTAGACATAAGTGTTCTCCTTGCAATGTTACATGGTTGTATATGTTAAAGAATCACAATCTCCAAGAAATTAAAATTTGGCATGATTTGGGGCAGCTAGGTGGTGCAGTGGATAGAGCACCAGCCCTGGAGTCAGGAGTACCTGGGTTCAAATCCGGCCTCAGACACTTAACACTTACTAGCTGTGTGACTCTGGGCAAGTCACTTAACCCCAATTGCCTCACAAAAATAAAAATAAAATAAAATAAAATAAATTAAAAAAAATTTGGTATGATTCTAAGGGCAGTGGAGAGTATAAGCATGCAGCAGTATATCTCCAATGATGATCTATACATAAGAAGTAGGGTAGAAGGGTATCACTAAGGAAAACTAAAAAAGGTCAGTCATGTGACCAGAGGAAGGTATAACAGGTAATAATTGTAACTAGTATTTATATTTTTAAGGTTTGCAAAGCAATTTACAAATATTATATTATTTTATCCTCACAACAATCCTGAAAGGGTAAGTTGGTAGGTGGTATTATCCTTATTTTACAGAAGAGGGAAACTGAGACAGAGAGGTTAAGTCACTTGCCCTGAGTCACATAATAAGTTTCTGAGGTAGGATTCGAACTCAGGTCCTTCTGACTCCAAGCTCAGCACTCTATACACTTATCATCTAGTAGAACCTATGAAATGCCTCTAGTTCATTTGGTGGCTCCTTTGTGTGGAAGAATGGGAACAAGAATCACAATGATGAGAAAATGTAGCTAGGTTGTAAATTAGACTAATAGAGACAATATCAAGATCTGAGAGATTGTAGCACTATTGAAATATCATTCTAGTCTGAATATTGTCCATAAGCTGATAACCCTACACTATTAAATATTGTCTGAAAACTAATTTATCAGCATGCTAACTTAACAGATGAGAGAGAACCATGCCACTCACCTTTAAAAATAGAAGGGAGATAGGAAGGGAGAAGAGAGGAAAAATCTCACCAAATTGTTGAAAAGCAATATAGTTCATTGTTGATAATACAGTGGATAGAGCACTGGGCTTGTAATCAGGAAGCTTCATGTTCTTGAGTTCAAATCCATTCTCAGACACTAGATATGTGACCCTGGACAAATCATTTAACCCTGTATGCCTCAGTTTCCTCATCTGTAAAATGCTCTGGAGAAGGAAATGGCAAACCACTCCAGTATCTTTGCCAAGAAAACATCAAATGGGGTCATGAAGAGTCAAACACAACTAAAAATTACTCAACAACAAAATAATGGTTCATATTTAACTCTTAACAGTTCACAGAAAGCTTTTTTCAGACCAACTCTTGACATAAATAATGTTAAGTATTGTTATTTCCATTTAACAGATGAAAAAACTAAGGCTCAAAAAGGTTAGAAAGTTCATGTTCAGTCAGTAAGTAATCAGTGTAGCCAGGGCTGAAACCTTTATCTTTTTAGTCTACTACTTCTTTCACTACATCATTACCCTTGCCTATTAACGGGCCAATAAATAGAATGTGTTTAAAAATTGGTAGCAGGAAGAATAATATGGAATGAATAATGTGGAAAAATATTAAAACATTATTTGATGTCTTAGTAACCATTTTAAAAACTCTCAAGATTTTGGCAAACACATTTATGCTATTTCCAGGGAGACATCTTGTTTGAGAGACAATTGAGAATAAAAAGTATAAACACATCCCTTTCCTGGCCGTATTTCTGTACCTTTTCCTCTCCAATGGTCATGTACTTCTTCCTCAGTCCCATTCATCTCCACCCAGTTTCTCTTGCCACTCAAAGTCCAATAGCAATGAAGGGGAAAGGAGGAAGGAAAAAAATGAAGAAAACAAATATTTATTAAGTGCTTAGTCTAAACCAAGCACAGTATAAAGTAGTGGGGGTGGGGATACAAATAACAAAAAGAAAGACAATCCTTGCCCTCAAGGAGTCTAATGGCATGGGGGGTGGGGAGAAAGGCACACAAAAAGAAGCTGAAAAAGGAGGTAGGAGGGAGGGGTGTGTGTGTGTGTGTGTGTGTGTGTGTGTGTGTGTGTGTGTGTGTGTGTGTGTGTATAACACTATCTGGAATACTTTTGATGCCCAGAAGCCAAGAACTAGGTAGGGAATGGAATGAAAACCAGTCTGAGCCCCTCCACAAAGTAGAGACCCCAGGAGAAATTCACCAATGGGAGAAAGGAGGCTGATGATACAGGGAGATGTTACCTGCTGTTAAGGCTGCAGGGATAGTTACATGTTCCACAGTGAAAAGGCTCCAGGGCTGAGCAAAGTTTCAGGAGCACAAAACAAGGTTTTGCAGTTCAGAAACCAGGAAACGGTCAGGAGGGGAATGAAAACCAATTTAGATCTTTTCAAAAAATAGAGGTTTCAGAAAAGACTCACTAATGGGAGAAGGGAGCAGGCCTTGCAGAGGGAAGGCCCATGTTGAGAAGCTGAGTTAGATCTTCCAAAGTGAGTAGGTTCCAGGAGCTGAGGGAAGTTCCAGTATAATACTGCATGTTTTCTAAGTCTGGAAGCCAGGAACAAGGCTGGAAGGGAGTAAAGACCAGCCTGGTCCCCTCTACCATGGATAATTTCCTCTTTTGGTTTGTCATCTCCTTGATTAAAGGTGCTGGAAAGACCTAGGTTTTTTTTTTGTTTGTTTGTTTTTGCTTTTTTTTTTGTGTGTGGGGCAGTGAGGGTTAAGTGACTTTCCCAGGGTCACACAGCTAGTAAGTGTCAAGTGTCTAAGGCCAGATTTGAACTCTGATCCTCCTGAATCCAGGGTTGGTGCTTTATCCACTGTGCCACCTAGCTGCCCCCCATTCACTTACTTTTTACCCATTATTGGACCCAGAGAGGTTAAGTGACTTGATATTGGCCTTGTGACCTTGGACAATTCTCTTAACCATTCAGTGTTCTAGGTAACTAAGACCCTAAGTTGCAAAAACGTTGAGTTTCTTGCATTGGTAGAGGGAATTTGCCATCCTGTGCATTCTCTATGCCAATGAAATCACAGATCCAATGCTTATTCCAATCAAATCTGTACAGAGGTATTTAATGACGTGTCAGTTCTCAATTTGATTACTAATGCATTTCAAAAGCTTTTGGTTCCTGTCTTAAATGAGTGAGTTTTCCTTTTTATTTGTTACTGAATAATAAATAACCTGGAGTAGCCCTTCTGATCCTTTGAGCTGAGGATTCTAAAATTATAATAGGATTTTATTAATTTATTTTTCTGTGGCTTTTTTTGGAAGGAAAAAGAAGATCATTTTGAATCTGTTCAGCTGAAATCCTCAAGATCCCCCAATATATGAAGAGACAGTTCTGCCTTTGGACAAAGGAACAAGGAAACCTGCTTTCTTATTTTACAGGACCACATTTTAGAGCCCGTCTTGGTGTCCAGGACTATTGGTGATACCTGTCAGAAATACTGGACTGTTGAAAAAAGAAGGTTGGAGCCTTCTGCTTGTCTGGTTGCCTTATCATGTGGTCAAGTACCTTGCCAAAAAGGAAAGCAAACAGTTTGGTGGCCAAGCTGATGGTGAAATTCAACTCAGGAAAGAGATATTTGTGTATATACATAACTGAAAACCAAGTTTAAAGCCCATCAGTGCACTGCTGATGCATGCCATTTATCTAATTGGTAACTTTCATTTCTTATAACTCGTATGTAAGAATTATCATGTGTGTGTGCGTGCGTGTACGCATGTGTGCATGCATGTGCAATCATATGAATGTTTTCCCTTATTCTTTTGGAAGACTTCAAATTTTCCATGAGATACAATCCCTTTGGCCCTTAGTCCCTGTTTATTTGCCCCTCCCTTTTCTTCAAAATATAATTTCCCTTCAAAATATTAAGCAGTGCTTGAGACTTAAGAACTTGAATTTTCATTATCAGAGAGAACTTTCCCTTTTGATTTCAGGAGCCCAAGTTATCACCCTTCTGGAATGAATAGGGTCTCCAGGTGCCTGGGGTATCTGAATGTGTGTTCTTTCCAGAAATTCTGTGCTTGATGGAACTTAGAAAATGTGGTAACCTTTAAGAAAGAAGGACTTATTGGAAAATGTAGAGGGTGTGCCTTTGGAAGAGTATGAGAAAGAACCAGGATGCCTAACATCTTATGAAGTCAACCATTCCCTTTATTAACATGGAAGCCACACTGCAGAGAACTTCTTAAATAGAGGTTCAAGTGAGGAAAAAATGAAGTGAGTTGGATTATCATGTCAAGTGGAGAAATGCAAAAGGAAGATAGTTTATCTATAGGTGCAGGTTTAATGGAGACAGCTAATTTCAGTTATTAGCACTGTTTTGGGCTCTTTGGAAAAGAGAGAGGCTACTCATCCTCTTGTTTCATGTAAAGTTCAATTCTCAAGGCATGTGGGGATAGACCTCTTGTTGGCTCTTGTGGGTTTTTGCGATTTATGATTTTTGGAGAAGTTTTTTCAGTCATAAACCAACATTTAGCTTTGCAAAAAAGCTTATGACTCTATGACAAAGAAGTGGCTGTACTCTGGTCAGGAAAGGAAATCTAATTATTGTCATTTTAAATTGAAGGTGATTTGGTGTTTTTCCCCCTTACAATTATTATTGCTATCTAGATTTAGGCATGTGACATATTAAGAACAGATTTTTAGATGATGAAGGAATTGGCTATTTTGCTACAAAGAATACTTTTTTTTTGAAGAATGACTGGGCACAGGAACAGGGTCTGGGACACTGAGTATATTAGTGTGCCCAGCTTGGTTCTAATCGGTAGTAGTACATTAAGTAGAGATTTAACTCAATTGAAGTAGGACACTGGTTGAAAGAAGCAAGGTAGGGGAAAGTGAAGAAATTGTTGATTTTCTTGCCCCTAGTACTTCACATTCTTAGAATATCACATTTTGTTATTCTGGACTCAGTGGGTAATGCTTTTTTGGGGGGTGGGTGGGATGGGACAGGGAGCAAAATACATGCTTGATTGTGTCTGCATAATAAGTGGGATATTGCACCATGATATTGGTTCATTCATGTGTTTTTTTGCGTGTGTAATTCTGCCCTGCTTCACACACTATTGTTCATTTAATTTGCTATTGTCTCATCTTTTATGTGTGGTATTCAGGGATGGAGTCATTCATTCAATATAAATATATTTAAGATTTTAGTTCTTGGATCTTTTATAAAGAAGATTTTTTTAAAGAAAAATGTTGATTCTTATCCAACTGATGATGGAGCATTGAAGATAATTTTTTTTCTCCTCTGATCAAAATGCATACAACAGAAGGAAAATGTTTTCAAAGTCTGCCCTATCTGATTTTTGGCAGAACTGCAACATACAGATGTGAATGCAGCAGTATTCTGCAAGAATAGACAGAGACAAGAAGCTTCCACAAAATCACCTGTCACCTTTCTCTCCATCCTTGGCTGTGCTCTACATGTATGTTCCAAGCCATAGAAATAATTGGGATTTGCTCCCAGGTATCTCCTTTCTTCTCTCGTCACTGGACTCAAATCTCTGACATGTCAAAAATGCCTTAAATTTTAACGAACTATCTCACAATGTAGTTGATGTGGAGGAGTTCTTATTTATTTTATTTCTAATTTTAGATATAAAGTAGCATTTTGTCAGCTCAGTGCCATCTTTGGTAGAGGAGCTGTCTTTTTCCTATGGTTCCCAACAATCTGTCATTTTATGCCACATCGTCCTAAGCCCTGAAGAGACATACCTGAAGAAACATTATAAAGAAAACATGAAGGCCAATTGGGCTTTGGAAAGCTTAATGGAATATGAGAAGGCATAAAGGAGTTAATTGTGCCACAGTGACTTTTAATGGACATTGTTATTCCTTATTTTTTCCCCCTCAAATGGTAGAGGAAGAGGATTTCATAAAAGGCGTGGTTCTGAAGCCTTAAATACTTCACTAAGCCAACTGTCGCCTATAATGTCTTCTAGCACTCTGCCAAAATGTATTTAAAGCAATCTTCCACTAGATGAGAGAATGTCTTCTATGGATAAATTGTTTTATGCCACCTAATAATATGGAGCAGTTTATGTGTTCACTTGATTAAATAGACTACATTTTATCACTGTGTTGCCTTTTTTTTCCTTCTTGTATTTAGTTACTAGTAATCACATCTGTCTGGGATTAAACACATTTCATAGTATCTTTATGCAGTTTAGTAACCTTTTTTCATCTCAAAAATAGTTGTTTCTGAATGACTTTATGTATTCTACCCTTATGATACCGTTTGAAGAATTGATTGTGTATAGGCATTATAGCAAGTTTCTGCAAAGATCCCAAATATCAAAGACTATATCCCCTTAGAAAAACTTCCATATTGGGCTGGAATAGGTGGGTTTGGTTTGCTTGGAGTTTGACTACTTGATATTCTGTTTCCCGAGTTTCTTGGGTGAACCTTCTAGTTCTGTCTGAGTTTCTTGTCTCAGTGCGTCTTTCCAAAGATATTAATGAAAAGGTTTGTGAGTGTTGGAATGCACTGTCTATACAAACACACATACACCTATATACTTATATTTGTACATAGGAATAGAGATTCTTCCATTGATAGAGGGAACTCCTTTCAATGTAGGTCAATACCTTTTCTGTGCTCTATAGTTTTAGAGTTGCCTAAAGAACTGTGAAGCTAAATGGCTTCCCTAGAGTCACAGCCAGTATGTATGAGAGGTGGAATTTGAATCTACATCTTTCAAGGCTCCAAAGAGAGTTTTCTGACTTCTCCTCTCTCCACTCCCACTCTTCCTCCCCCAGGTTGCCCAACATGGAGGTATCATGCCTTCCTGAGATCACCACGTGGTGGGGAGTAGCCTCCTTTGATTGACTTCATAGCCAGAACAAACTCTTTAAACTGGCAAGACTGGGACAGTTTCTCTCTTTTCTGTGTGTGGTTTTTTTTTTTTTTGTTATTGTTGTTACATCTAGAGGACCAAGATTACAGTTCACTGACAATGTGGGCACCATAAACAGAACCAGTGTGTGTGTATGTATGGGGGGGGGGGTACCTTCCTCCCTTCTCTTTTACTCCAGCTTGCAAAATAGAACTGGGCTGGTCTGTTTCTATTCTATGTTATTTATTTTCAGTGTCAGGTATTGGCAGCGATCCCCACAAGACCAGGGAGTTCCAACCATGGAGACTTTGGAGCCAGGATTCCAGGTAGGATATTGTAGCCAGCCAATCTAACAGGAAAGCCATGGGAAACCAGGGTGCTGAGTTCTCAAGCCCTGGGGATTTTTCGGACTTGGAACTGGGACTATGTTCTTAAAGGAATTGAGCTAAACCATGAACCTCATCACCTTTTCCCTCCCCTGAGACTGAAGTGGTGTTAGAAAAGAATTAAACCTTATATATTGGGGGAGTAAATTTGTATATTTGAGACTATGTTTTTGAAGTAAATATTTCCTTGTAAAAGCTAATCCAACTATTAGTGGCTAAATGGAAAGGGTATGAAGGATTCCATCCTACAATTAGGGGAATACTATTGGTGGGGGCTAGAGTCTTTTGGGGAGCCTAGATTCACTCCTTCCCCTAATCCCTTTAGGGGTACTGAAGTGGGGGCCAGGGTAGTGATTGTTACTTCAGAACTAGAAAGGACCTCAGAGTCTGTGTATAAACAACATCTTAATCCCTCTTCCACAGGTCAACCCACCAGATATTTGAAGACTATTATGTGAGCCACCTCTCCCCAAGTCTTTTCTCCTTGTTGTATCCCTTGTCCCTTCAACCAATCTTAATGAATTTTCATGACATCATTTGAATAAGGTACTCTTCAATAGCTATGTCCCAATCATTTGTGCAACCCACCAAAATTGTGATGTCTTTTGGAATCATGTATATTCTTTTATTAAGACATCTAGTTCTACTAATTTGTTACTCATATTTCTTCCCTTAATGTAAAGACATTTGAGTTCATCAGTTTTGAGGCTTGAGGCTTCTTGCAATCTGTGAATGACTGATTTCTTCTAATCTTTTCATTCCTGTGTGAAATCTGGTTTGACAGATACATTTTTGTGTGTTGTTTTCTCAAACTTCCACTTCCAATTTGAAACCTTATTGATTAGATGTACAAATCTCCAGAAAAGTACATATATTTATGCATATACATAAATATATATTATCCTCGACCCTCAAACTCTCTTTAGATGCCCTCCAATCCTGGCCAAGTGCCCTCTTTCATTTATATTTTAAGCCCTTGTGGCAAAGCCAAATTCTATTCTCAGACACTACCTTAAACTATTTGTTTACTTCTTCAATACACCTTTTGAGATCCTAATTTTCAACAGTCAGGAGTGATTAAAGCACACACACACAAATAGACATGCGCGCGCACGCTCGCACACACACACACACACACACACACATGCATGCACAAATAGCTGTCTTTGGTTACTTGTTTATCAAGTTATAGTCCTTAATGGTGCTCATTAGACCCTTTTGGCAATATCATTGGTCTAAACATTAATTACCAGAAGTGGGTAGTAGTCATCAGATTTGACAAGTTTCTGGAGATTTTGTCACAGTCCCAGAAAGACACTCCTCTATTAGTATCTTAGTAAGAAGTCACCAACCATTGGGATTTGTTTCTTCTTCCTCTGATCATTTCTAGATGTTCTCCCTCCTGGGGGTGGGGCATTACAATGTATGTCCTCCTTAGAGTACACTTTCTCCTACTCTCTGGGAAGGTGAGAGATCTTTGATGTAGTTCCAAAGAATCAGTGGTCTTTCTTCTTACCTTTCTTCTCTATCATGTTTTTTCTACCCTTAACTTCTGGTCACAGGTTAGGATCCTTCTCTTCCTCTCTCAGATTTCCTCCCTCTTTGTTTAGCCTTCGAAGTGTACTTTCCATTCCTTAAAGAAACATGGATTCCCACAGTCAATATATACTCTGATAGCCATATTACTTTCTTCTGTAGTATGGCACCTAGCCTGCATTTTGTATATATGCAACATTTGACAACTTGACATTGGCAGAAATGCAGACAGTGCGTTCTCTGAAGGTCACTCTAAAATTCCCCTTGTCTTCCATACTTGTTGGAGAACCTTAATTCTCTATTGTTTTTGCTATAAATATAGATGGTCAACTTTTATGACTAAATATAATTATTTACAGTCAGAAGCTCAGACATGGGAGAATCCTAAGCATAGCTTTTTCTCTAGAAGGCTTTGGGGGTCTTTTTCTAAGCCTTTCCCTTCCTATTCTTTAGAGATGAGATACTTGTTCATGTATGTATGTATGTGTGTATATGTATGCGTGTATGTTCCCCCCCCCCTCGTTCATTTCTACCACCTAAACTGCCTAGTTCTGTGGCATCCCTAATTCATATAGTAGCTGACCTTAATTAGCTGGTCAGATAAAAGGTATGCTGTAGAAATCTTTCTATTAGTTCTCTCAATTTTCTTTCTTTTCATGGATGCATAGACTTCAGTCACCATTTGCCTATCTGGCTTCATTGCTGTGAAGACTTTTGCATTGTTGCCTTATAGTTTACCTGACTGATATGTCATCTGACCTGTGACTTTGCTCCTTACCAAATAGCTCTGTGAGAAGGCATGGTTATAGAGAAAAAGATTAAGAAGCAATTGCTTAATAGAGAGTCTCATATAAACCAAAAATTTGTTTTTCTCTCTATCATCTGTATACTGTAAATTGAGCCCCACTCACATTTGAGCTCTTGATTTCATTCCCCTAAGAGAAAAAGAATGCCATAGTGTATAAAGGCAAGTAGGTGGGGGGATAGCTTGAATACTGGGCCTAGAGCTCAAATTCAGCCTCAGATACTTATTAGTTGGGTGACCTTGGGCAAATCACTTAATCTCTGTTTATTCAGTTTCCCCAATTGAACAATGGGCATAATAATAGCGCCTACTTCTCAGGGAAGTGAAAATGGAATGAGATAATTGTAAATTGTCCAGCATAGTGCCTGGCATGTGGTAGGTACTTAATAAATGTTTATTCCCTTTCCCCTTTCCTTCCCCCTCAGAGTGTTGGACTTGTAGTTAGAGAGATATGAATTCTATCCTTCCTTTAACACTTAGCAGTGTGGCTGTGGGTAAGTCACTTAAGTTCTCAGTTCCTTACGCACCTACCTAAGATTGTAAGTTATTTATGAGTTATCTTATTTTAACAAGATTTGATTATATATATTCACTTATTATAAATGAGTTATATATGTATATGTACATGCATATACATATATTTATATTTGTGTGTGTTTATGTACAATCTGATTTTTAACTAGACCAAAGCTGTTGTACTTATTACAGGCCAACTGGAAGATGTTTGTGATATTTAACGAATTGCAACTACATTATTAGACTTTTGAATATATTTGCTATTAATTACACCAATCTTCCCTGTTGAACTTCGTAGATCAAGGTGGTTTTGCAGAGATAGAGATGGTCACAGAGTGCTAGTCTCCAGAAAGATGTTATGTTCAGGTCATAAAGAAAATGACTATCCACAATAGTATGACACAAGCACACCCCCAAATTCAGCTATGTGAAACGACTTGTGGGACTATTCCCTTAAAGATGCCTTTTTGTGCCCTCCTCTGACTGCTTTAAAAATTTTCTAGCGATTTTACATTAGAGGATGCCACATGGGTGCAAAATAAATTCACAGCAAAGGAGGGAGAGAACTATGGGAGTGGCTAAGGGTGTTTTCATTGTATTGGCAAAGCTGGCACTGAGACACACTGGTCATAGATCAAACCACACATTTCAAAATTGCTGCTTCTCCAAGAGCCACCCACAGTCCTTAATTTTCTCATTTAGGAAGATCCACGATCCATTTTATTGTTTGAGGCATCAACTGTGGCACTGAATCACCCATCTTATTGCCTTCCTTAGAGTGTCACGTCTCCTAAGTGGGATGAGTTTATTTTCTCCTCCATCGGCCTTGTCTTTGCCTTTCTACTGAGCTGATGCTGGTTCAGAGCACACATGCTTAGCTAGCATTACTGCCAGTTTTCAGTTGTGAGAGAAATATTTTTGTCTAGGTCAGCAAGTGTTATTGATTCCATTACTCAACTCATTCTCACTCCCCTCACCCCCCCCACCTCGAGTGACCTGATTCTTATGTGAGTAGGAGAATTCGTGGCCTAGCAAGCATCTGATGCTTGAAAAAAGTACACAATCAGAGAGTAGAGGAAAAAGGTTTCATATACCTGGGTGCTGTTTCTACCTGTTTTACACCCTAAAGCTAGCCCACTTAGATTTTGTGTGTGTGTGTGTGTGTGTGTGTGTGTGTGTGTGTATATATATATATATATAGTGTGTGTGTGTGTATATATATATATATATATATATATATATATATATATATACACACACACACACATATGGTCATTTCTCTCTAGGTGTTTCAAATTTAGCACAGGCTCAGTTATTTGGGGATTAAATTACTCAGATAGTAACACTTCATTCTCTTATTTGTCTTTATTCTACCATCTGGCTGGCTACTATTAGATTGCCATCAGCATCTCTATGGTGAAAACAGAGAGAAGGTAAAACTAAAATAAATCCATAATTTTGGGGTAAAGAGAGGAAGTAAGAAACTATGGAGTAAAATATTTTTCTTTTGTAGGTTTTTTTTATCAATGTTCTTCTCTATCGGAGTCCTTAGAGTCAAAGATAGGGGCTCTTAATCTTTTTCTGTGTCCTGGATCTCTTTCAGCAGCCTGGTGAAGCCTATGCACCCCTTCTCATAATAATATATTTCAATGCATAAAATACTTGCGTTGACCAAAGCCCCCAACCACAAAACTGATTTATTTAAAAAACCAGTGATTCAAATGTAAAAATAAAAAGCTCACTAATCCCAAGTGAAGGATCTCTGGGGTAGGAAAAAACAAACTAACTCCAAATCAAAAAATACTTAGGACTGAAGAAATGCTCTCTGTGCAAAGTGTATTGTAGCTATGACTTCTGCATGGTACTTGGAAACAAAGGACTTTGCCTTTTCAGCTAAGAATGGAAGCAGGATGATTTTTCATAGGGAAAACATGCCACCCTTTCTAATATGCCTCACAACAACTGAGGTTCTGATTGGAAGCAGGAGCTGTGGACCATGTAGCTTGTCAAAATACACTGAGTCAGTATTCAAGTCTTCCCTGGGTAAGTCAGAGCAATTCGTGGTCTTCTGAAGAGAGAAGAATTTGTAGGGACCCGGTAACTATACTGTCTTTTAACCTTGTTACTTGTTAGTATTCCCCATTATGGACTCAACATTGCTTCCAGGAGCATCTGGGCTTCTGCTTATCAAATCCTAACGTGGTGACAATGAACATTTAGAGCTGGGATTCTTAACCTGGGGCTATAGGTTTCATGGGGGTCTGTGAAATTGGATGGTAAAAAAAATACATCTTTATTTCAATATAATTGCTTTCCTCTGTTTAAGAATCTCTGATTTAGAATGTAGTGGAAAGTAGATATTTATTAGTCCTCTCAAACCCTAGGGAGAAAATGATTTGAACTCTAGGTTCAAGCTCCAAGAAGAAAATAAACAAAAATACAAACATCCACCATGCTGGAAAACCTTGAAGGTTTTATTGTCAATATCTTTACATTAATACTTATGTCTCCTTTTTTTGTGCTGAGAAAAACAATCTGTTACACATAATGTAACTTTAATATACAACATAGAAACGCATTCTAAATTAGTTACAACAAGGACCTACAAAAAACTTCATAGGAAAAAAGGTTACCTAATATTGCCACCATGTTTGCAGTAGACCATCTCTTTCTTGGCCTAATCACCACAGCTCACCTGTGTAAACAAAGGTTATTTCCATGTCCTATGGAACTGTTAATTATAAGGGTACTAAAATTGGCCTAAAAAGTTCTAACACGTCACTAGGTACTGTACAGTCCTCAAAAATAATTTATTGTACTGTTTCTAAAAAAAGGTACTAGGGTTGTTTTTTTTTTCCATTTTGCTTTGTTTTGTTTGATCCAGAATTGCACAGTATGTGCATGTTTGTCTAACAGTCTAAACACACGAGAACTGAAGTGCAGAGTCACGATGATCACAGAGATGAGGTGGTAGAGTCAAGGACTTCCCTCCCGTTGCACACTGTGGGGACGTAAGTGCTGGCCGATGCTGGAAGATACAAACAGGAAGACAGACTCAGTACTAGAAAGTGAACCCGAGAAGTTATGTTTGAGGTAGACTAGGACTTAAACTTTTTCCACTTGTGACCCCTTTTTGCCCGAGAAATTTTTATGTGACCCCAGGTACAGAGGCATATAAAATAGGTATACATAACCTTTTACTCTTGTCAAATTTTTTTGTGACCTCCGCATTCAGTTACTTGACTCCAAATGGGGTCAAGACCCACAGTTTAAGAATCTGGGGTGTAGATAGCATATTAGATTCTGAGTCAGAAAACCTGCTTTCTTTTTCTGGCTTTGACACTAATTAGGGGCAGCTAGGTGGCACAGTGGATAGAGCACCGACCCTGGAGTCAGGAGTACCTGAGTTCAAATTCGGCCTCAGACACTTAACACTTACTAGCTGTGTGACCCTGGGCAAGTCACTTAACTCCAATTGCCACACAAAAAAAAAAAAGACACCAATTAGCTGGGTATCTTTGGGCAAATCACTTAATCTTTCCAAGGCTCAGTTTTCCCTTATGTAAAATAGGAGATTAGTCTAAACCATCTGCCATTCTAGGACTATTATTTTACCTACTCTCTCTGCCAGAGAGAGAATAGGGGTGTGGAGAATTCAAAATCACAGGAGAAAAAAAATATTGAGAGGCATCATGGTATAGTGAGTGCCTAGAGAGCCAGCGTTGGAGATGATGATGATAATTGTTATTATTGTTATTATCACAAAAATAACAACTAATATTTATATAGTGCTTACTCTAGGCCAGGCAGTTCATAATTGTTATCTTATTTGATTTTCACAACTACTCTGGAAGGTAGGTACTATTATTATTTCCATTTTGCACATGAGGAAACTGAAGTAGGTAGAGGTTAAGTGACCCACCCAGGGTCATACAGCTGGTAAATTTCTGGGACCAGACTTGACATTACTGACTCCAGGCCCAGGATTCACATTCTGCCACTTAGAAATGTTGGCTTTGTGACTCTAGGCAAGTTCCTTAACCCCTCAGTGTTCTAGGCAACTCTGTAAGACTATAAGCTACAGAGCCAGGGCAAACCTGCACTGGTAGAGAGAGTTTCCTCATCTAGAAATCCCCTACATCAATGAAATCATAGCTACAGTCCCTTTCCCTATTCCTCGCTGCTCGGGAGTGATTTCATGCTGAGGCAAATGTGTACAATTTGCAGAAGCCCCTGCGGACTGTATCAGAATGTGCCTTTGACAAACTCACATCTATGTCATATTATCCTATCAGGGGAACAGGGACTGTACTTGTGATTTCACTGGCAGAGCAAGACTCCTGGAGGAGGAAATTCCCTCCACCGAAGCACGTTGGCCCCTGCTCTGCAACTTCTGGGCTTGGGAAATGACCAGAGAACACCAAGAGGTTGAGGGACTAGTCCCACAGGGTTAGTCATAAAGTCAGGATGTAGGAGGAATGAGCCTTGAACTCAGAGTTTTCTGCCTCAGAGACTGGCTTTCTAGTCACCGTGACATATCGTCTCTTGGTATTATATTAAAAATTGTAAATGCACCTTAATTTTGTCTGATATTTTGTACTTTATAATGCAATTTTACATGTATTAGTTGATCTCTGTAACAATCCTGGGAGGTAGGTCAACTGCTGCTACTCTTTTCTTTTTTTTTTTTTTTTAGTGGGGCAATGAGGGTTAAGTGACTTGCCTAGGGTCACATACCTAGTAAGTGTCCAAGGCCAGATTTGAACTTAGGTCCTTCTGAATCCAGGGCCTGTGCTTTATCCACTGCAAAACTGAGCTGCCCCACTGCTGCTACTGTTTTACAGATGGCTCAGAGGAGTTATCATTTGCTAAATATCACAAAGCTAGCAAGTGGGAAACTTGGAACTTGAACCCAGGTTTACAGATTTTAAATCTACTGTATTGTCTTTTCTTTTACCACACTTGAACAGGGCAGCTAGGTGGCACAGTGGATAGAGTACCAAGCAGAAGTCAGGAAGACTCTTATCTTCCTGATTTTGAATCTGGCCTCAGATACTTCCTAGCTGTGTGACCCTGGGCCAGTCCTTAATCCTGTTTGCCTTAGTTTCTTCATCTGTAAAATGAGCTAGTGAAGGAAATGACAAACCACTCCAGTATTTTTTTTTCATGAGAACCTCAAGTGGGGTCCCGAAGATGTAGACATGATCCCACTTTAATACAATGTGTCTCCCAACCTCTGGCCCTATTCTTTTCAGGAGTTCTCTGCATTGGGAACCTCCTTCAACAACTCAAACTTACCTGTTCCCTGAGTTTAACATATGAACTTGATAAATTATCAAGCTGCTAATGATTTAATGTGTAAACCCAATCAAGATAACATATTTACATTTTAAAGGGGGTACTCATTTTAATCCAAGGGAGTGATTAATGGTGGAATTTCAGGGACTGAGGCATATAATCTGTTCGTTGATACAGGTTTATTGAATAAAGTGCCTACTGTGTGCAAAACACCATAATGGATTAAGTGATAGAAGACTGGCATTGTAGTCTAGTTCAGTCTTTAACTAGCTGCTAATGTTCCAGAAAATTAAGATTTTAGCAAAGATTCCTACTGTCAGCTGCTTACAGACTTTGAAAGCACCTCAGACATATAGTATCCAAAGCATACATGCATGAGATTATTGGGTCTACAACAGAACCATCAAGTACACTTCCTGCATGTGGCTTCTTAGTATGGTCAGAAGCAGATTAAAATAAATAAAAATACAATAAAACATAAATATAACATTTTTAAATGGTCAATATGCAGTCTATAGGGATCCTTTCATGTAGATTAGTGGTTTCCTTCTACTTGAGTTTGATACCACTGCTGTACAACACAAGAAGAGGCTTCTCGATCTTTGCTTGAGGATTTCTAGAGATGGGAGAGTCACCACCTCCTAAGAAATCCATTCCACCTTTGGATAACTCTAGTTTTTGGAATTTTTTTTGACTAAGTAAAAAAAAGTCTGTCTTTCTTTAAAAATCAAATCTGTTATCTACAAGACAACCCTAAAATAGTTGAAGACAGTTATTATCTAGCCCCATATCCAGTTCCTTCAGTGTTTTTTGTTGCTGTTTAATTATCTTTCAGTTGTGTCCCACTCTTCAGGACACCATTTGGGGTTTTCTTGAAAAAGATACTGGAGTGGTTTACCATTTCCTTCTCCAGCTCATTTTACAGATGAGGAAACTGAGGCAAACAGGGTGAAATGACTGGCCAAGGGTCACACAGTACTAAGTGTCTGAGGTTGGATTTGAACTCATGAAAATGAGTCTTCTTGGCACTTTATCCACTGTGTCATTTAGCTGACCCACCTAAAATTTATCCAGCATGATGAAGACATTCACAATCCTATACTTCACCTTTGAGATGCTCTCCATGTCATGAATGTCTTTCCTAAAATTTGATCCCCAGAATTACAGCTAAATCCCAGTTAGTACAAATAATGAATCCCCCCAAGTGGTCATATTATTCAAATTCATACTACATATTTCCATTGAGCTAGAACCAATGAACCAATTTTACATAATTATAACTTCAAATAGTAAGAATCTGAATACATTTGACCACTTAAGGGGATTATTTATTTTTTTTTGTATGAATCAGTACCAAACTATATCTTCTATTAAAGAAATGATCTGACAAGGTAGGAGTAGAAAACAATTGTTCACCTTTTTTTTTTAATGAAAATTATGTCCTTTCCTGTACAAAGATGCCTATAATTGCATTAACTTTTTTGGATGCCTTGTTGATTCACTTTGAGATTGTGATCCGCTAAATCCCTCTAGATCTTTCGTAATCAGTTAATCAACAACTATTTATTGAGAACCTACTATGTTCCAGGTACTGTGCTAGATGCTGGGGATTCAAGCACAAAGAGTGAAACAATCTCTTCTTGCAAACAGAAGAATTGCCATCTAATTACACCTCTACCACCTTATAGTAGGATGTTGACTTTAAAAACAACTTAAAAAAAATTATTTTCTTTTGTGGGGCAATGAGGGTTAAGTGACTTGCCCAAGGTCATACAGCTAGTACATGTCAAGTGTCTGAGGTCAAATTTGAACTCGGGTCCTCCTGAATCCTGGGCCGGTGCTTTATCTACTGCGCCACCTAGCTGCCCCTAGAATGTTGACTTTTCATCTCAAGTGTAATACTTTATATTCATCCCTCTGAAGCTTCAGGATGTTCTAATCAATCAAGATATTTTTCATCTTGACTTGGTTAACCAGTATGCTAGCTTTGTGCGATCTTCAAATTTGAGAAGCATGACATCTGTGACTTTATCCAATCATAGATAAAAATGTTAAACACCACAGGATACAGTATCTATCCCTGGGGGCACTCTACTATAAATCTCTTTCCAAGTTAACATTAACCACTGAATTAGAACTCTTTAGATCCAGTCATTCAATTATTTTTCTATGTACTGAAATGTACTGTTGTCTGACACATCTCTCTCTAGGTTATCCACAAGAATAATATAAGAAATTTCACCAACATTTTGTTAAAAACTAGGCAAGCATCATGTATGAAATTTCCAGATCTACCACTCTAATAACCTGTTTGAAAAAGGAAATGAGGTTAATTTGGCAAAAACTCTTCTTGATGAAATCATTCTGGTCTTTGTGATCATTGCTTTCTTTTTTAAGATATCCACTAGACTTCATTTTAAATAATATGCTCTGAAATTTTGCCAGGAATCCATCTCAAGCTCCTTGGTCTTCACTTTTTAGGTTCAATTAGGTTTCTTTTTTTTAAACCGAAATGGGATTTTTGCCCTTTTCCAATCCTTGTGTACCCCAGACATTCCACATTTTCTTTTTTGAGTACTCTGGGATATAGTTCATCTGGGGCCTAGTAACTTGAACTCATCAATAAGCTACTTGTCTGTGACTTATCTTGTGTTTCAAATGTGTATTTCTGTTCTGTCTTTTCCTGTACAAAGATCATTCTTGGCTGAGAAAATAGAAGCAAAGTAAGGATTTAATAATTCACCCTTCTCTCCCTTAGTGATTATTATCTTCCCACCCAATCAGAAGAGCAGTCTTGTTCCTTCTCTAACGTCCTTCTTTTCCCCAACATAGCCAACCAAACTCCCTCTTTTATTGTCTTTAGTATTCCTATCCAGCCTCAGCAGATTGTGAGCTGTAGCCATCTTGAAACTTACCAGCTGTGCTATGCTTTCACTCATTCTCTGTTATCTGCCCTTGTTTCCGTCGAACCAGAATGTTTTTTTTTAAAAAAAAAACCCATGTTGATGGATAAAGACCGGTATTCACTGGTTTCTTGAGTCAGTTTCCTCTTTCCCTCATGATAGAATGTTTTTTTGTTTGTGTCTTTAGAATTTCATTTGGGAAAGCCTCTCCCATTTCTCCTCAGTCTAACTTCTCTTATAGAATTTCCATCCATAGGATCCTACCTAGACTTCCTCTTTACCCTTTGAAATCTTCTCTCTCACCATTTAAGGCTCATGTCATATTAGGGCCAGCTTCCCTTTTCTTCTGTGACACAGATTCTAAGACAAGGTGGTTACTTCCCCCTAAGGGTCCCATCATTTCTACCCCAGCCAATAGTTTATCCTAGTTAGTGGGTATCTGTCTCAGAAGAGAAGTTCCCTTCTTACTCAATGAAGGGAAGGAAGATGAATATTATTAAAATAAACCTAGATGTTATTAGTTTCTCCGCCTTGGGCAGAGAGAAAGAGAGAGCTCCAGTAATTGTCTAGATAATTGAAGTCTCCCATGAAAAATAGATCATGCCTCCTTTCTAGATCCATAATTTATTTCTGAAAGTAATTTATTGTCTCATAACTGATTCATTTTATCTTTGTTTTTGTCTCTGTTATTGGGAAGAACAATAAAAGCATTCTCTATTATATTTCCCACCTCTCATTCTGGATTTCCTCACATGAGTATGTCTTTTTTTTGAGGGGCAATAAGGGTTAAGTGACTTGCCCAGGGTCACACAGCTAGTAAGTGTCACATGTCTGTGGCTGGATTTGAACTCAAGTCGTCCTGAATCCAGGGCCAGTGCTTTATCCACTGTACCACCTAGTACTATTATGTCCCTCCCTCATCCCTATTTACTATGGAATTCCCTTTGTTTCTTACCTGTACTTTGAGTATTTATGGATATAGACTTGGGAGGCCATGGATTTTGTAGTTAGCTTTTTCTTATATACCTCAGCTTTACATCTCATTCCACTATCCAACCATTCACCTAATCCTCCCTGCCGTCATTGACCTGCTTTTCCCAATCTGGACCATTACCCTCTACAACAAGCTTGAGACCTATGCTTCTATACCCATGTCTTCCTGAATTTGTGTTCTAGTCTTTGGGTAAATTAAGCAATTCACCTAGGGATCTGTCAAGCTAGGGCTAACTTGACTCATTGTATATAAGTTAGCTTACTTAGCTCAATATGTCTATTGGCTGGTCCTAAGTATTAATATGATCAAGGCAGGTAGGCAGTGCAGTATATATAGTGCCAGGTGTGGAGTCAGACTCCTCTTTGTGAGTTGAAATACAGGTTCAGATGCTTACTAGCTGTCTGACCCTGGGGAAGTCATGTACCCCTGTTTGCCTCAGTTTCCTCATCTGTAAAATAAACTAGAGAAAGAAATGACAAACTGCTCCAATGTCTTTTCCAAGAAAACTCCAAATGGGGTCATGAAGATTTAGATATGACTGAAAAATGACTCAACTCAGACATTGGATCATGTTTCAGTTTTACATCTCACCATGTGCCTTCCTCATTGTTCCCTTCATTTACTCTTAATTCTAGCTAAATTAGACTACCATATATTCCACCTGCCTGAAATTCCAACCCCTAACATTTTTGCCAGTTAAAATCCTACCTAATCTTAAAGACTAAGGTAAGATGCCAATTGTTCTATGAAATTCTCTCATATGAATTTTCATAGCACTTCATAACTCTTAAAATCTTTCAAACATTACTTTAAATCATATGTATATATTTGTGAAGGTCATATTTCTCTTACTAGATTAGAAGCTCACTGAGGAGAAGAATCCGTGTTTTATTGGCTTTTGTATCAAATCAGCTCTAAGCACCATACCTTCTATACTTAGGTAGCTTGAGAAATATTTTAAGATGGTATTGAACTGAATTGAAGGGCTTTTTACAACCTGAAGAGTGCTGTGTGAAAACAGAAATTGGTATAGGAATCACAACAACTTACTATGGGTTGGTTCTTACATCATTCTATTAATCTTTCTATTCCTGAATCATTCCATATCTGAAGTAGAGATATACTAGAAATCTACTTTATGTGATCCACAATACCAGGAGCCTTGTCATGTACAGAGTAGCCTTTGGCCACATGATGACTGTTATTCTAAACTTAAACTTATTTGACAGGATAGATTTGGAGGGGGTAGGAGTGGTATAAGAATCATGTGGATGGCAAAGCCCTAGTCATGACCCCTAGCTCCCTCAATGCTAAACACACAGAAAATTGGCAAAGTTCTGACACCTATAATAATGATTCCCTGGGCATCCCTATAGCAAATTTCCAGTGTAATAATTAGTATGTCTCTGTCTGCTTCACTACCCATTAAAAGGGACACTCTCTGTTAAATGACTAGAAGCTTTAGAAGAAAATCTCCAAAGTCAAGGTGTTATTAACAGAGCAATAGAAATAACAATAACAACCAACCCCATGAGGCTGTTGTTGCAGCTTATATTTTTCAAGCATTTCATAATGGAGTCAGGGGAGCTGTAACTGTTATGTGATTAAATCTTCCATTTTAGCATCGTTCTGGTATATGGTTTTGCAATTTCTTTTCTTTTATTATCAGAAAAAATATTACTGCTGCTCTATATTTTGCTGTGTGCAGTAGAGGAAATTATTGTTTTATCAATTGTATGAGTTTCCTGAGCCATTAAAGTCTTACTGCAGTGCCTCATTATGGTATAAAGGTAATACTGTGTTCTCGGGGAGAGGCTTAGATACTTCCTATCAAGCTGGATGGGCTTTTCCCAGGAGTCCAAGGAAGGAAGATGTATCTTTCATTCAGTGATCAGTCTCGTTAACTGAGAAAAGATTATCATGAGAAGATTGTCTACCAGGTAATAATTCTTATCTTTCTGTCTGTTTTGCCACTTTGCTAATTACAAAGATGGTCCATGGAATAGTGAACAGAAAATGGATTATAGAAAAAGAACTGTGTTCAGATCCCACCTAACCCTGGGCAAGTCACTTGCCTTCTTTTAGCCTCAATTTCATCTTTTATGCAAGGTGGTGGTGGGGATAATAATAGTCACATTTGTTTCATTGGATCAAATGAGATAATACATGTAAAGCACTATGCAAACCTTAAAATGCTATGAAAGTGATGAGTGTTATTTATTATTATTATTATTGAAAGTATAGAATAGTGGATAGAAGGTTGGCTTCAGAGTCAGAAGGAGAAACTTCCCTTCATCCATATTACTTTTCTCTCTTACTCTTTCCATGCCCTAGTTTTACCTGGCTTCCCCCAGATGATGCAGACCCTTTAGATCTCCTTTCCGGTACTGGCAGTACTTTCACTCATTCTCTTCAGTTCATTGGTTGAGGAAGAGAGTTAGAATACTCCTCACTCTCCCCACTACTACTTTCAGGTTCTTCCATACCTCCATCACTCAGCAACATCTTGTTCTTTGAGCTTCATGCTATTCATATCTACTACATAATGAAAGTCCTGATCACTATTGTCTACAGATCCCCAGGTTACATTCCTTCCTTTCTCTTCTATCCAGCTCTTGCCCTCATGTTAGGAGACACCAACATACACACTGACTATCTCTCAAATTCTCTAAGCACTCAGTTCCTCGAACTACTAACTTGCCGTGAGCTAGTTCTCCACCCCATCTCAGCCACACACAAAGACAGCCATACTCTTGATCTTGCCATCAACCACAAATGCATTACCTCCATGTTCAATAATTACTAAATCCCCTCATCTGCTTATAACCTGTCAGCTTTTCACTTCTTCCTCTGTCTTCCCTTATAAATCCCTATCCTTTTTCCACACCATGATCTCTAATCCCTTCACTTTTCAATTCTCTTCCTGGCTATCTCTCCTGTTTAAAGCACTTTCTCCTCTTCCCCCCAACTTGACCCCTTGGTGAACCAATTCAACTCTACACTGCTGACCTCTCTTGAATCCCTGTCCCCCTTAACATATCATCGATTATGCTCCATCAAGCTTTAGTCTTGAATCCCTCTCACCATTTACCATTTTTCTTCCTACATGGATGATGCTGGATAAAAGTTAGAGAAAATCATGCAACAGTTCTTACTGTGTCCACTACAACTTTATATTATATAACGTCTACTGAGCCCTCACTACTGCTAGGCAATTTTACAGAAAACAACTCTTCAGATGCTTTTGCCACTATCTCCTTCACCCCTGTCTCATATGATGAAATGGCCTTACTCTTTTCCTGGGTCAACCCATCTACCTGTTCAAGTAATCCCATTCCATCCTTTCTCCTCTAGTGGATTGCCCTATCATCTCATCCTCCCTCTCATCCTCTCATCCTCTCCCTCTCCCTCTCTCTCCTCCCTGGAACATTTCCTACTTCCTGCATACATTCATGTCTCCCCATCCTCAAAAAAATCCTTCCTTTATCACTGCTAATTATTGCTCTATATCTCTTTTGCCCTTTGTAGCTAAATTAATTGAAAATCTGTAAAAGATGCTTCCACTTTCTCTCCTCTCACTCTCTTCTTAATCCC
The DNA here is from genome assembly GCF_019393635.1 of Dromiciops gliroides. NCBI lineage: Eukaryota > Metazoa > Chordata > Mammalia > Microbiotheria > Microbiotheriidae > Dromiciops > Dromiciops gliroides. The sequence continues at coordinate 162,040,778 of NC_057865.1, read as the reverse complement.
TAGAGTTTGGCTTCTGAACACATCATTCCATTGAAACCGCTCTTTCCAACATTACCAGTGATCTTCTAATAGCCAAATCCAATGGTCTTTTCTCAGTCTGCATTCTCCATGACTGGTCTGCAGCCTTTGACACTATTGATCACTCTCATGTCCTTGATATTCTCTTCTCTCCAGGTTAGTTGGATATCAATCCCTCTTCTTTCCTTTCCTTTCCTTTTTTTTTTTTTGGTGAGGCAATTGGGGTTAAGTGACTTGCCCAGGGTCACACAGCTAGTAAGTGTTAAGTGTCTGAGGCTGGATTTGAACTCAGGTCCTCCTGACTCCAGGGCTGGTGCTCTATCCCCTCTTCTTTCCTGGTTCTCCTCCTGTCTCATAATTCCTTCTCCTTTTCTAGATTCTCATCCAGATCACATCTTCTAATTGTAGGTGTCCTTCAGGGTGTTGTTTAAGGTCCTCTTCTCTTTTCCCTCTATACTACTTCACTTGGCAGTCTCATCAGCTTCCATGAATTTATTTACCATCTCTATGCTGATAACTCTCAAATCTACCTGTCTTGCCCCAACCTCCAGCTGACCCTCCAATCTCATAACCCCACTTTCTATATATCTCAAAGTCTGTAAATATTGTCTAGTAAACAATTTAAACTAATCATGTCCAAAACAGACATCACAATCTTTTCTCCTAAACCCTAGCCCTACTATCTTCTTCATTATTGTAGAGGGCAACATCATTCTCTCAGGTTCCCCCTTTGGAATTATCCTTGATTCTTCACTATCTTTCACTCCAACTATTCAAGCTATTGGCAAGGCCTGTTGATTTCACCTTTGTAAGTTCTCTCATATATGCCCCCTTCTTTCCTTTGCCACTGCCTGCACTCTAATGGAGGCTCTTGTCCCCTCATGCCTAGACTATTGTAATAGCCTGCTATTGGATCTGTCAGCCTTAAGTCTCTCCCTACTTTAATCTATCCTCTATTTAGCCACCAAAGGATCTTTCCTAAAGTACAAGTGCAGCTATATCACTCACTCACTCAATAAACTTCAGTGGCTCCCAATTGCCTCGAGGATCAAATACAAAATGCTCTGTTTGGCATACAAAGCCCTTCTTAACCTAGCCCCCTCCTTCCTTTAGGGTCTCCTTATACTTTATCACATACTCTTCAATCCAGTCACCTTCTGGCTGTTCCACACAAAAAAAGATACTCCTCTCATTCTGAGCATTTCCCCTGGCTGTCCCCCATGCTTGGGATGCTCTTCTCATCAATTCTGCCTTCTGCCTCCCATGGCTTTCTTTAAACTAAATCCTAACTAAAATCCTATCTTTGACTGGAAGTCTTTCCCAACCCCTCTTAGTTCTAGTGCCTTTCTTTTGTTAATTATTTTTTTATTTATCCTATATATAATTTGCTTTGTGTCTCCAGGATTTAGCACAGTGATTGGCACATAGTAGGTGCTTAATGAATATTTATTGACTGATAGAAGATAAGGGTTCAAATCCTCTGAAATATATTCACTGTGTGGTCTTGGGAAAGTTATTTAAAGTCTCAATGCCCCCAGGCAAACCACTAAGACAGGGGAAGTTCTCACTAGGAAATTCTTACATCAATGAAATGACAAGTTTTGTAAAGAAGAAATGACTATGATTTTTATTACTGTTAAAGGTTATGATATACATTGGTGGAGGTCATCCCTATTTCTGTTGATGATGTCACCATCTTCCTAGTTAACCATGTTTCAAACTTCAGGATCATATCTAAAGCTCCCTGCACAACCTCCAAATACATTCAGTTGCCAAGTTCTGTTGATTCTACCTCAAATATATATCTTGAATTGAAATCTTCTCCACTCTTACTATCCCTATACTTCAGACTTGGATTACCTCTTAAATTACATTTTATTTTATTTTCAAAGGCATATTATATTATTTTCTTCCTATCTCTTCCCTCCTTTCAATTGAGAAGTCAAGAAAAACAAAATCTTTGCTTCAAACATGCATAGTCAAGCAAGAAAAATTCCCTCAAGCTTGTATCACTTCCCTTTATTGATTTCCCTACTGCCTTTCTCTCCCCTCTCTAATCAATCCTTCATCCAGTTTCTGGTGAATCTTCCACATAGGTTCCATTACATTACTCCCTTCCCCCCAAACCTTCAGTGCCTCTCTCTTTTTAAAAATTCCTTTGGCTTGAATTTAAGGTCCTTTCCAGCCTTATTTCACATTTACTTCCCTTCCTGCATTCTAGTATCCTGCTAACCTGTACTATTCACTGTTCCCTGATCTGCTTCAATCAATCATGTTCTCCATGACTGGAATTCACTCTTTGCCTGTTAAAATCATCTTCGTTCAAGGTCCAACTTAGTTATTATATCCTTCATGAAGCTTTCCTAATAATCCCTCACTCAAAGTCTCCTATTCTCCCCCACCCCCTCAAAATTTTCTACAGCATTTTGTCCGAATCTCTCCTTTGCTCTGATCACATTTTATCTTGTGTTATCTTTATTTGTTTATATATCATATGCCTCTTGACAGTGTAACGATTGGAATGATGCCACCTGCTGGAGACTTACTGTAGAAAAGTTCTGCCATGAAAGGAAGGTCTTTGAGGGCAAGAACATGTGTCTTTGGTGTCAGGAAGTGACGTTTGCTAGTGGGAGGAAGAAGGAAGAGCCAGGCGCTCTGACTCGCTCTCGTTTCCTAAGGACACTGGTGGAGAAAGGAGCTAGAAATGGGCTCTCCCTTTAATAGATAGATAAATGTAGGCTTTTCTCTCTCTCTTTACCAAATTCTTATTCTCTTTAATAAATGCTTAAAAGTCTAACTCTTGCTAAAGCTTATAATTTATTGGCGACCACTCATTAGATATTTTAGACAGTATAGCTAGAATTTTAGCCCTTAACAACAGACTGTAAGTTCCTTGAGGGCAATGACTATCATTTTCCACTCTGTATCTCATAGGCAGGGTGTTCCTAAAGTCTGAGTGCAATTTAAAGCTATTTATTAACACTATTATTAAACCATTAAAACTTAAAACTGCACTGAGACTTTTGAGATGCCCAATATCATAGGTATTTAGTAAATGTTTGTGCAATTGACCTGCTACTAGGAAGGTCAAAGCTGACAGCTCTCTTAAGCTCCAGAGTTCTGAGCTGTTGTCAAGGTAAAGCTGGGAGGGTGTCTGCACTAAATTTGGCATTGATGCAACAAGCCCCTCAAAGTAGGGGGCCAAGAATGGACAAACTGGTCTAGGTTAGAAAAAGGGAGTAGGTAAAATCTCCCATGCCAGTCACAGTGGGACAGGTTAGGGTTAGTAAACCTTTATAAGTAAAATAAGGGTTTTTTATACTGCTGTAATTGAGGCTGGAGTGAGGTGGGGCAAAAATCTAAACCCTTGTCCTTCTAGCCTGGGAAAGAGAGGGAGACTTGGTTTAAAAAATTAAACTGTGAGTTTACTGTCTCACTTTCTTTTCCTTTCATGGGTTACTGGTGCAGCTCATATTTAGGACATCTTACTCCCGAGGTTGTAAAATGTATGAAAGATCTAAGAGCTCTTACTTTTTTGTATGTGATGAGTTTTTGCTATCATCCTCATAAAAGCCCATGAGACCTTCAATAGCGTGAGTTTAGTTCATTTTCTCAAGGGCTCTTGTGCAGATTTCCATGATCATTCACTATGCCAGAAAGAAAGAAAAAGAAGAAGCATAGGGTGCCCAACCTTGGCTTTCTGAGGAGTGGAGGTGGTGCTTGGGTTGAAAGGCAGCTGATACACAGTCCTTTTCTGCATTCAACGAGAAAACTGTAGCTAACTGCAAATGACCTAATAAGCTCCATCATTGATCGCTAAGGGCAATTCACACCAATCAAAAGGCATATTTAGTCTCACAAATTCAGTGCTCCAGATCGATGCTTTGTCCACACTCTGTGCAATCAGCCTCTTTCTCTATCCCTAATGCAGAGCATAAGAACAGCTCCCCTAGTTTACCAGGCTGCATTGGCTTTGAAGTAAAAGACCCTATTTGTTCTGATAACCTGTGCCTTCGATCAATGCTAAATGTATTCATTTAATAGATTTTTCTGACGCCAAGTCTATCAGTCAATTTAATGGCACTGAGCTCAAATCCCCAGAGTCATTGCATTATATAACTAGGTAATACATCAGACTTGGAATAAAACAAATATTTTAACAGAGCAGACATTCCAGCTTGCTTCTATCTGTCACATTTTTCCATTCCCTTGCTCCTGGTGACCCTTAATATTTTTCCCCCAGAATATCTGTTTGTTTGGAAATTTTCAATGCCTTGCTCATGCTAGCTCTAACATCCGCCAACTGCTTGGCTCCCTTTTTTCTCCTGCTGGGTTATCCAGCCTGTCTTCTCACTCATCCCTTTGATTATGCCAACAGAGAGGGATCCTCAGGCCTGCCCTAGGAGTGTCTGTAGAGATTAATAGATGTAGCCTGGATAAACGATGATCCTGGCAGCCCAGTTCTAGTGTGAGACTCCTGGTGGAGATGTCAGAGATTCCCCAGGGGAGGATTATAGGAGGTTCACTCTGCAATAAGAAATGAAAGGCCAACTTCTCCCTGGCATATGCTTCCTTTATGAGTAAAGTAATGATTCTGAGGCTGCAGTTATGGGGATACAAATCTACAATGCTTTCAATTAGGTACTTGCCACCTGTGATTTCACTAATGTAAGGAACCCCTAGATGAGTAAATTTTAAAAAATCAATTCATGTCTGGACCTTCTCCCTTTTTTTTTCTTTTTTCTGCGGGGAAATAAGGGTTAAGTGACTTGCCCAGGGCCACACAGCTAGTAAGTGTCAAGTGTCTAAGGACAGATTTGAACTCAGGTCCTCCTGAATCCAGGGCTGGTGCTTTATCTACTGTGCCACCTAGCTGTACCGCCCCCCACCTTCTCTTATAATATTAGAGAATTATTCCCTGAGAGACTAAGAAACTTTTAGAGAGTCACACAGCTAGAATGTGTTGATTCTCTATCCACTATACCATACTGCCTCTCAATGAAAGTGATCTCAAAATGATCCTTCTAAAATAGTGCTATCCAAACTTGACCAGGTACATGGATTGATGCCTATGGAAAATGAACAAAGTGGCATAATAGTATTCTATCTCATCATGTACTGCAGTAATAATAAAATTTCCTTTTGGTCCACTTAGAACATGTTTTTGTAAATAATAATAGTAATAATACTTCACATTAAGTACTTTAAGTTGTGCAAAGCACTCTGTGTTATCTGTAACAACCTCATGGGGGAAGTGCTAGAGTTTTTGTTGTCATTTTACATACAAGGAACTGAGGCTGAGTAGGTAAGTGACTTTCTATGGATCTTATAACTAGAAAATGTCTGAGGGAAAATTGGAATCCAGGTCTTCCTTATTCCAAGCTCATCATTTTAACCTTTAGGAATTATCATCTATGGAGTCTTTTTTCCCCCAGGGAAATGAGGCTTAAGTGATTTGCCCAGGGTCACACAGCTAGTAAATGTAAAGTGTCTGAGGCTGGATTTGAACTCAGGTCCTCCTGAATCCAAGGCTGGTGCTTTATTCACTGTGCCAACCAGTTGTCCCCATCTATGTAGTCTTAAAACAGACCTTGACCCCACTTGCATTTACCAAATCTACCTTCTACCTCTCTATCCTTTCTTCCCACTTTGACTCTTGCTCACTGGTCTCATAGTTGGGTTAAATGACAGGTCAACCATACGCAAAATTGCAAAGTTACACTACCTCTAAATACTCAAGTTTTATTGAATGAATGAATGAATGAGTAACATAGGTGAAATTTCTTTTCTTTAACTTCAACCTCTCAATCTGCTGTCCATTATTTTCTTCCTGTGCTATTTGGAATTCCAGAGTCCATTTGTTATTTTCCTCTTTTAGTTTATCAAAATATCCTTCCTGAAAAAGGGATGAAATTCATTTATACTAAAGTATAAATGATGGATGAAAGGTCATGTTGGGTAGTAAGCCATCCTCAGAATTAGGAAGACCTGGGTTTAAGTCCTTCCTCTGACATATAACTGGATGTGCACCCTGCTGAAGTCATTTACTTTCTCAGCACCTCTCTAAATTGTCGAGAAGGTTCTGATTTGAATTAGCTAAGGGAGTTTCCTCCAGTGGGAGTTGCCTATTCTAATGGAATAAGAGATCTAATTCCTATCCCCTATAAATTATGGAAAGCTTGAGATGTTACCATTCCTTGGGACACTGATATTTAAAGAGGGGTCAAAACCTTGAGCTAAGTGAATTGGGGTCTAAACTTAAAACGTCAGGCATCACTTACTTTGTATGGATCGCATCTTTCTGGGCTGATGGATCTTCCCTTGGCTTCTGAAGTCATACTATATTGGTGGTTACTTAATCTGCCTACAATTAAGGCTGGTTTAGCTGACAAAAACCATAAAGGTCTCTCTATAGGAAATTCACTGAATACTCACAGAGGAGTTTTTGCTCCTCACAGAATCACAGGAAAACCAACTATGAAGAAAAACAGAAAGGGAAGGAGAAAGGAGAGGGGGAGGGAGGGAAAAGAAGAGAAACAGTATGCTTGTTTTATTTTTGTTCTGTTTCCTGTTTTCTTCTGAGTCCTAAGCACATTATCTAGGACTTAGTTAAGGAGAGCTGTATGTGATCTAAATGTGTACTATACCATGAGGTAACACACAGATCTTCTTAGGTAACAGATCATAAATCATTTGCTTTACTGCTGGAATCAACATCTAACCTAACTCTCTCATTATACAGATAGGAAAACTGAGGTGAAAATTATTTTGAGAGGTATTATTTTGAGAGAATTTGTCCATGGTCAGAGAGGTAAGCAAGGAAATAGGGATATGATTCAAACTTAGCTCCTGGGGCAGCTAGGTGGTGCAGTGGATAAGGCACCAGCCCTGGAGTCAGGAGGACCTGAGTTCAAATCCAGCCTCAGACACTTAACACTTACTAGCTGTGTGATCCTGCGCAAGTCACTTAACTCTAATTGCCTCACCAAAAAAACAAAAACAAAAACAACTTAGCTCCTCTGATTCCTAACTTATACTATACTAGCTACCTGTTTTTCTGTAAACTACACATTTTTTCTAGCATTGTACTATATTTCCTATGTTCATAAAGGAATTTAACAAATATCATTAGATGACATGAGCATGCATTTATAAACAGATCTATCCTTCTCACACTCAGACACATTAGGCACCCTGCTTTAGACATATTTTGGTACTAAAGAATTTGAATTCAGATTTAATAGGGGCAAGAAGGGAAGACATGGTAATGCGACATAAGATTTTGTTAATTCAAGAAAATGGTGCTTTTTTTTAAAGAAGGACACAAAGTTGTATTTGGAAAGGGCTTTGGTTCCTTTAAAATTTTAGGCAGGTACCACTTCCAAATGTTGCCTCATTCATCATCATCTGATCTAATTGACTGATCTTCCTTGTGAACCATCAATGCCAGGAGATCAAGACTGCTCTGAGAGCATCTTGATCATATGGACAGCTGAGCTCTCCAGACAGAAATGATCTATGCTGTTGAACATCTTGGCGTGAGCTGTTTTGTGATGGATAGAAAGTGATCCCCATGCTGACAGAACAAGAGGCTGTTCAACACGGCACTGAAAGGAACGGGCTCGTTGGTTTAGTTTTTAAGGATTCTTCCTGCCAGCTGTGTGTTCTCTGAATTTCTCTCAGTGTTCTCAGACATGAGTGCTTACATTGACAGAATATTCTTTGTGATGAATATTGTAACTGAGTTGAGGCAGAAAATGCAGAAGGCTAGGGAAGGCCGAACTACTGGTTAGGATCAATTTAGATTGAAGCTTCCCATGTATTTTAGCTGACTTTAGGTATTAAATGCCTTAAAGAATGTATTCATCTAAATAAGATGCTTTTAGGAATTAAGCATATGATGTTAAATGGGCTTGAAAGAAACAGGTTTACATTTTTTTCTTTTTTATATGGCAGTCTTTTGACTCCAAGTCTAGGCTTTTCAGTTCTATAAAATATGTATTTATAGCCTATTCTTATTTGACCTCAGACACTTGACATGTACTAGCTGTGTGACCCTGGGCAAGTCACTTAATCCTCACTGCCCTGCCCGCCCCCCCCCCCCAAAAGAAAAAGAAATTGGCAAGTGCTATAAATAAGGGTTTGATTTGTTGTTTTGTTGTTTGTCCAGATTTAAGAAAGTGATGGAGAAAATGTTAATAATATAGATAAAACTCAAAAGTGTACCATGTAGACATTATTCCACAACCCTACCCTGCCTGCCTTCCACTGGTTGTTAAACATTTATCAGCCTACCTTTGCCTAAGGGGGTTGGATTAGATGATTATGAAGTTTCCAACCAGTTCAAAGTTCTACATTATTTCTTATTTTGCCCTTGCTGAAGGGGAGTGGAGGAAGCCTCAGTGACTAAATACCCCTGGTGTTAAAATTAGTGGTGAGATATCCTGAGATTTTGCTTGCTCAGCTTTGTGAAGATGGTATATTCCTGCTAGACTTAACAAAGAGCTTGATAAGGCTTGACCTTTCCCACAATCTATGTCCTGGGAAGAGGAAAAAAAGCAGAATAGAGCTTGTCACCATGATAATAGTTTGTAAGAACTATCATTACAAATAAGGGAGCTGACTTCAAAGTCATAATTGCTTGGTTTCCAGTCCTAACACTAATAGTGACTGGCTGTGTAACCCTGGGCAAGTCATTTAACCCCCTTTGCCTCAGTTTCCTCATCTGTAAAATGAGCTGGTAAGATACTTATAGCTAATCAGTGCCTGAGGCCAGATTTGAACTCAGGGAGTTGAGTCTCTGTGACTCCAGTTCAAGCACTCTATCCACCGTGCCTCCTAGCTGTCTATTATTAAGTACAATGTTCTTTCCATGCTACTAAATTATTTTATAATTTTCATTAATATAATCTGATCAATCGTTTTTGAGATAGCTAAAAGGGAACCTGGTTCTGGAGTCAGAAGATTCAGTTTCATAGGCTAGCTCTGTCACTTTTTGAATGTGTGACCTTGGCCAAGTTCTTTGTCTCACCTTCCTCCTTTGTACTTTGAAAAAGTTGGACTAAATGGCTTGGGAAGTGCTTTTCAGCTGCAAAATTCCTCTCTCAGGTCTCTTCTAACTCAAAGAAAAAAGACAAAGTCTAGGCCTGGAATAAAGACCAGAGTAAAATCTAGCCTTAGATACTTATTAGCTGTATGACCTTGGTCAAGTCATTCAAATTCTATCTGCCACACTTTCCTCAATTGTAAATTGGGGATAATATCCCACTTTGTGGGATAAAATGGGATGATATTTGTAAAGTGCTTAGCACAGTGCCTAGCATATAGTTAGTGCTAATAAATACTTATTCCCGTCTTAGATCCCATGATCCTCAATCTGCATGACTGTTATAAACAAAAGAGATTCTATTTTGTCCAAGACTGGGTATATTCCCACTCTGTAGGCCAATCCACTAAGGATCATACAAACACGTATGTTTGTACACCTATTTTTGATGGAGCATGGTTGTCTGACAGGGCTTTGGAATTAAGGGAAAAAAATCATATGAACCACCACTTTCTTTGTTTTTTGTTTTGTTTTGTTTTGGGGTGAGGCAATCGGGGTTAAGTGATTTGCCCAGGGTCACACAGATAGTAAGTGTCAAGTGTCTGAGGTCGGATTTGAACTCAGATCCTCCTGACTCCAGGGCCAGTGCTATATCCACTGCGCCACCTAGCTGCATCTGACCACCACTTTCAAAGACATACAATCTCTTTTTTTCCCTATGATAGGATCTCTGTTCACTAATCTTGGGAAGTAGTTTCTTATGACTCTCACTTCCAATAATTTCTGAGCAAATAAGAAAAAAATCGACCTCTTCTTTTTATCTAAATACAAAAGGTTTGTGTGGGAGTGGGAGGACAGAAAGCAACTCCTACCTCCTTGGGTTCTTGTGAAGATGAAATGAGATATCTGTGATGTGCTTAGCACAGTGCCTGGCACATGGCAGGCAGTCAATAGGCCCTTGTTTCTTTCCTTTCTTTATGTAGACCTTTGTCTGATGAACTCAAAGAAATTTAAAGACATTTCCATGTCAGGAAATGTCCCTGAAGGTGAGAGAGGAGAATTCTAATTATATTCATTTTTACATTGCAGGTAGACAAGGATTTTGCTCGGACTTTTGTAGTGGGTCAGAGTCATTTTCAGGAATAGAGCCAAAGATCTCCAGATTTCCAGTTCCATCCATCCATTTATTCTGTCCTTGCCTCCAGCAAAGTACTTTGCAAAGTGACTTTGAAGAATAAAGGACTGGGAATCAGGAAATCTAGGTTTTAGTCAGGATTTTGCCTGATTTCTTATGTGTGCTTGGGTTCTTTGCTTCAGTTTTTCTTTCTGCAAAATGGGAGTAATGATATATGCAACTTATTAGCTCACAGACATAAGGGTCAATTAAAATAACAAGGATCAAATCACAGTGGGATAAAGGTTGTCTACTAATATTAGCCAATCCACGTAAATGCTAATATTTATAAAGTACTTTGAGAATGAATAGTGGTATGTACGTTCTAGGTTGATGCGAGGTATAATTCTAGACTCTTTCTTTTTGCAGGTACTTTTCTTTTCTTGACTATGTGACAGTCCTATTTAGACAAATTGGAAGAGATTAGTCTGGATCAATGAAAAGTCTGACATAAAGCATTTCTGAAGAAATGCAGTTTTATCATCTTCAGTTAACTTGTATTAACAACTCAAAGTTTTGTTGTTGTTGAGTCATTTCGGTCATATCTAACTCTCTGTGACACTATTTGAGGCTTTCTTGGCAAGGTTATAATTCAAAGTAGGCTAACCAAATATGGTTTACCTTAGGCTTAGCTTTTATAATCAGAACAGATAGATGGGTCATTAAAATATATTAGTCAAAAAAGTATGGTTTTTGTTCATATTGAGATTATACTATTATCTCTCTCTCTTTCTCTCTCCCTCTCTTTCTTTCTCTCATGGGGCAATAAAGGGCAATGGTTTACCCAGCGTCACACAGCTAGTAAGTGTCAAGTGTCTCAGGTCAAATTTGAATTCAGGTTCTCCTGAATCCAGGGCTGGTGCTTTATCCACTGTGCCATCTAGCTGCCCCAAGGTTATACTATTTCTGTGTAAACTGGTATTTCTTAAATACTTCAAAACACTTAGTCATTCATTATTAATGAACTTTTTAAACCTAATCTTATTTATGCTATTGTTTTTTTTCTCCAGAGAGAAAGGGGAGATATAAACTTCTTTCCAGTTTCTCCCCCATGTTGATATTTCTAGATTGTTGAAGTCTGATTTAATTATAATGGATATAAAAATAATCCCATTCCTTGCTTCTTGTTTATTCCTGTGGCTAGGGCTACCAATAGACATTCTGCACACTTTGTGTGCCCTTTTCAAATAATAAACAAGGGACCTCAGTTACCTGCCTACTTCTCTTGGAAATACTGTCCAGTAGCCTCAAATCATGGGAATTTCCCCAGACTGCTTTGTAGAGCTTGCCCAATCCCAAATGTGACAATGTTACCTGGCTGTAACCCAGAGAACTCAGCTTTGCCTTGTTTAGACTAATCATCTTCAATGGTTGGGCTGCTTTGTAGGTGAGTGTGCTCTAGAAATAAGCATGCATGTTACTGAGAGAAGCAAAGAAACTGATTTCACGGTCCTTAAAATGCTCTGTGACTGCCATCATTCTAACATTGGGTTTTAGTGTGAGAAGCTCCAAAGACTCTGGAGCCTCTAACAGCTCTCTATTAAAGGTTAGAGGTCCAGGCCTCCTTGAGAACCTACTTCATTAGGATTTTTCATTTGCTGCTGGGAAGAATATCAATTAGATCTTCCTTAACTTGGTTGCAGAAATTGGGGCACTAATGGGCTTACTCTCAGGGATCTTGAGTATTTTGAAGTATTGACCCCTGGTATGGATTTGTCTTTGCTACTATAAAATGGGCTGGAGAAGGGAATGGCAAAGCACTTCAGCATCTTTGCCAAGAAAACCCCAAATGGGGTCACAGAGAGTCAGACATAACTGAAAAGTGACCGAAAAACAACTTTTCTCATGGCACTACCCACCCCATTCAAATATGCCTGTTTGAGGGAAGGCACTGGGTTTTGCCTTTCCTTTCTTTTTTTTTTTTTTTGGTGAGGCAATTGGGTTTAAGTGACTTGCCCAGGGCCACACAGCTAGTAAGTGTCAAGGGTCTGAGGCCGGATTTGAACTCAGGTCCTCCTGAATCCAGGGCTGGTGCTCTATCCACTGCACCACCTAGCTGCCCCTTAACACATTTTCTGCAACATATTAAACACTTAATAAATGTCTGTTGAATGAGAAGTAAATGCTTTTTTCTTGACTCTCCCTTTTAGGCCCTCTCCCTGGAAGTCCTGCTTCTCCTATCTTCTTTGTCATCTGGCTATCAGTAAGCTTTTTACTAATTCTTCCTTTTAACCAGTGCCCTTGGTTCATTCCCAAAGTGTTTACTAAGAGTAGTTTAAAATGATGCATTCCTAACTTGAATTTTAATAGTGGTCTAGGTTTATTATACATCACTCCCTCTCCCTTCGCACACTCTACCATCCAGTCAAAATGGTCTTGCTGTTTCTTCCAAACATTTCATTCTCTCACCTCTGTGCCTCTGCCTAGGCTGTCCCCTGAATCTGACATGAACCCCTTCCCATTTCTGCCTCTTAGAATTTGGAATTTTCTTCAAAGCTCAGATCTAGTGCATGAAGCCTTTTCTGATCCTCCTAGTACTAGCCCTTCCTACTTAAATTATCTTGAATTTATTATATATACATTTCTATGTTCACATATTATTTTCCTATATGAAATGTAAGCTCTTTGAGAGCAGAAACCTTTTTTAAAAAAAAAAACATTTGTTAAGTGCCTCCTATATGCCAAGTACTGTGCAAATATATCTCATGTGAATCACAACAATCCTGGGAGGGAGGTGCTATTATTATCTCCTTTTTATAGTTGAGGAGACTGAGGCAAACAGAAGGTAAGTAATTGACCCAAGGTTACACTACACGTAAGTGTCTGAAGTCAAATTTGAATTCAGATCTTCTTAACTCCAGGCTCAACACTCTATACCATGTGCCACCCAGCTGTTTCATTTTTCATTTTTGTATCCCTGGTACCTAAGAAAGTACCTGGCATGTTGATGGTTGATAAACTCTCGATTGGTCATTAGCTCATAGATTTTGGGGTCATCTAGTTCAGTCTCCTTATTTAACAGCTGAGGAAAGTGAGGCATAGAGAAGATAAGAGATTTACCTAGGGTCACATAGGTATCAGGTAGCAGGGATGAGCTTGGTACCAATGTAGTCTCACTCCCAGTCTTTCAACTGTGCCTTGTCAAGTCTTTCAACTGCCTCTTCAAGAAGTCCTTAAAACCTCCAAAGAATGAGTCTCAAGCAGCTGGATTTCAGACTAATAGGGGAGATGCTTGTGTATGGAAGAAATTTCTTGGTACCCCCTCAGGTGCCACTGAATAATGACTGGGAAACTGTATGTCTTTCAGGAAAAACTGGGTGTGTTCATCCCCACCATTCCACTGCCCATTCTGTAGTTCGTGCTCTGACTGGCAGGTTAAAAACAAGGAACAGATTTCTGTACTTACATTGTGAATAAGTGGTTCCAGTTCCACTAACGCTGAATCTGTTTAAATGGAGTCTGTGTGTGACCACATTCTTCTGGGGCTGGAACAGAATGATGTGCACTTTGGGTGCAAACAGACATCCCAGGACCACGAAGCCACTCAGGCTGACAGAGATGCACATGGTTGTGGTTTGCACCTAGAAAGAAAAAATTTGTTTGGTAAGTCTCTCTGATGGTTAGAGACATGAAGACAGCTAACCGAAGAGGGTATGGAAAAGCACAATCCAACATAAACTATATACAGTCCAGTTCATAGTATTTTAAAAAATTCAGTAGATTTGATGATGCCTCCTCTTTGATTCATCAATGATCAAATGAGATCATAATTGTAAAACATTTAGCACCATGCCTACCATGTAGTAAGTGCCATATAAATGTTAGTTGTAATGATGATGCTTATGGAAATTCAGATTCCCCAAGTACAGTGATTATAAATAAAGGCAATAGCTTTGCATTGCTGGATGGATGTTTTATTTGTCCCAGACTTAACCTTATTTTGTTCATTTTGCTCCTCTGTGAATTGTTAGTCAAAGCCACAGAGAAGAAAATGCTAACATCGGATGAAAAAGTGGCTGCAATGTAGATGCTTTCAACCAGTAAATTTGGCATCTTTAAGATTCCCCGCAGTGTTAAAAAATGGATCCACCTTAAAAACAATCTTCTTGTACTTGCTAGAAATCCTCCCACAATGCTTTTTCTGCATTGAAGGCATTTGTGACTTCTGCTTAGAGTAAAGGTGTCAAAACTGAGGCCTGTGGGGTAGAAGCCACCCATAAAACATAACTGGGAAATATTTAACAAAATCAATAAAAATGTATTTCAGGACAGATAATGTTAATTTGTGTTTTTCTAAATGAATATGTGGCAGCAGGGATCTGCTTCTATTTGTTTGACACCATTGGTCTAGAGAATCTTTTATGTTTATCTTTTCTTTGTTCAATCTCTAGAAACTTTGATCATACCAATCATTCTTTGCTCATTCTCTTTCCTAGGTTTTGGTTAGTTTTTTGCTTTCAGTGTCGTCTGACCTCCCTTGTCACTTTATTCAACATCTCTGACAGTGGTTCCTTGTTCTTTCCCCTTTTATCTCTGAAGGCATCCCTCAAGGCTCTCTGCTCAACTTGCTTCCCCCCTCCCTTCTGTGCTACTTTCTGGATACAACTCATAGATTTCTCAGTTTGGTTCCCCAAGGTATGCTTTCAACACTCAAATTAGGACTAACATACATCTCTGAGATGAGACCTTCAAGGGTACTGTTCCTGAATTTTAACTTTCAGTGTAATGGACTAGGGACTTTGATTTCCCTGGGATGTGCTTTCTAGGAAAGAAAAGTGAGTATCTAGGTCATAGGGTACATAAACAAACACCAAATATTAGTCTTTTTAGTTACTGACTTAATTCATTCTTCATTCATTCATTCACAGGATAAGAACTGGACCTTTGAGTTCATTGATATTGAGAACTCCCAGATGAAGAAACTCTAGCTACTAATGCAGGTCAACACATTCCCTGAAACTTATAATTTTAGAGAATTCCTTAGAGAACTGACAGACTGTGTTTTGCCCATGGTAACACAACAAGTATGTGTCAGAGGCTGGACTTAAACCCAGGTTTTTCTGGTCCAAGGTCAGCTCTCTATCTCCTATGCCACACTGCATTTATTACATGTGGGGGCAGGTAGGTGGCACAGTGGATAGAGGGCCAAACCTGGAGTCAGGAAGATTCATCTTTGTGAGTTCAAGTTTGACCTCAGACACTTATCAACTTTGTGACCTTGGGCAAGTCACTTAACCCTGTTTGCCTCAGTTTCCTCATCTGTGAAAAGAACTGGACTAGGAAATAGCAAACCACTCTAGCATCTGCCAAGAAAACACCAAATGGGGTCACAAAGAATCTAAAAAATGACTGAACAACTACAAAATTGTATACATAGTACTGCTATGAACTTTGAAGAGATATAAGATATCTTTCCTGCACTAATGGAGTTTATAACCTAGTATACTCAGAGACTGTTAGAACTGGAAGAGAGCTTAAAAATCATCTGGTCTCAATCCCCTTATTTCACAGATGAGGAAACTAAGGGCTGGGGAAATGAAGTGAGAGAGCTGGTAGCACAGTGGATAGAGCACTGGGCCTAGAGTCAGGAGGACTTGAGTTCAAATCTAGCCTGAGACACTTCCAGGATAAGTGACTCTAGGCAAGTCACTTGAATTTTGTTTCTTCGACAATCTACTGGGAATAATAATAGTATCTACCTTACAAGGTTGTTGTGAGGATTAAATGCGATAATATTTGTAAAGCACTTAGATACAATGCACGGTGGCACATAACAGATGGCTTAATAAATGCTTGTTCCTTTCTCTATTCCCCTTCCCACAGAGGCCACATGATTAATAATCTGTCGAACCAGGTTTTAAACTCTGGTCTTCTGACTATGAGTCCAGTTTTCCCCCTCTATACTCTTCCAGAAGGGAGATGAGGCAAACATAGCTAACTAAATAGAGAATATTACATAATAAGCATGTTTTCGTTTTGTTGTTCAGTAGTTTTTCAGTAATGTCCAACTCCTTGTGACCCCATTTGGGGTTTTCTTAATAAAAGATACTGTAGTGGTTTGCCATTTCCTTCTATGGCTCATTTTACAGACAAGGGAACTGAGGCAAACAGGGTTAAGTGACTTTTCCAGGGTCACACAGCTCATAAGTATCTGAGGCCAGATTTGAGCTCAGGTCTTCCTGACTCCAGGCCTTGTGTTCCATCTACTGTACCGCCTAGCTGTCCAATAATTATGTTAGAGAGGCATAAAACAAAGCTGAATATGAGCTGCTGGGGAAAGGTCACTCCTGCCTTGGGAGAAAGGAAGGTTTTATCAGCTAGATGGGATAGGGGATAGAGCACTAACCTTGGAGGCAGGAGAGCGGATTTTGTCACATTTGCTAGGTGTATGACCCTGGGCAAGTCACTTCAACTCATCATAGAGAAGATGTCAACTTGCATTGATGGAGGGGTGTCTTCATCTGGGAATTCTCCATACCAATAACACCAGGTCCAGGTCTTATCACCTGGCTCCTTTCCCTGCTGCTTACAAACATGACAAGGTCTCCCTCATCCTTCTAAAATCTTTACTTGAGGCTGATGAGTCCTCAATCATCATAAATATATTTTTTCTTTAGCATCCAAACTCCTATAAAATAAACCATCTATGATTACTGCCTCTTTCACAGAGTCATAGTAGGCAGCAGTGACTAGAACTTTGTGTCAGGACATAAGTGTCCAATGAGGTGCACTTCCTTCCTGTTATGATTCTGCAACTAGTTGCCCTTTGCTATTTTATATAACCACTTCCTTCCTCTGGACCAAACCAATGCCCTCAGGCTCCTGTCACCATCTAGCTTGCCATCTCTCATTCCCTCTCTGCCTCTTCCCAATGGGTTGAGGTATTGAGTACTATCAGTCACATCATGGAATCTCTCATGGGGATGACCTGAACCCATGATGGACTGTCCCCAAACTAAATTTGTCCTGGATATAAGAATTCTTTGTTATGGTTCTCTTTTTTTGACCCCTTGAAATCTTGGTTCCTGATCTCACTGTTGGATTAAAACTGTTCACTCCAAGGAATATTACTAACCTTTTGAAACTACCACTGTTTGTGGGGGGACAGTGAAGGCTCAAAATAGAGGTGTACTGGAGACAACTGTATAATTTTCAGTGTGAACATTTATATCACAGAAATCATCAAGCCCTATGTACAAATCAGGGCTTCCTTTATTATTTTGGTAATTGTCTATGCTTAAGAAAGTGATGGAGAAAATGTTAATAAAGCAAATTAATCTTCAAAGTGCATTTAGTACTTTTTTCCCCTCAGAGAGCTGGTTGTGAAATATTTGCCAGAATACCTCTAGCCCAGAATAATTTATTGCATTGGTGCCTTGGCTACTTTTAATTTTACTAAATAAATTTAACTTCCCAACCACCTGTACACCTGCCTCAGAACTTTCCTGGCATTTTTCCAGGACTCAGATTCTACATCCAGAGAAGAAAACCAGTTGGCTACTCTGTTGAATTAGTACTACTCTAAAACAATCAAAAGAAAATCTATATTTTGTATTTTTAAAACAGAAATACTAAGGGAGTTTACTTCCTTTTGGCATTATTTATGTTTACTCCCTGAAGCATTTTCTGTTGGGTAGTGACTCTTTTGGGGGATAACCATTTTAAACCACTGTGTCCAGAGTTCAAACTAATTATTGCTGCAATTATTTATAGTCCCAACTTCCCAAATTACTTCTGCTGAGGATGGTTCCAAAAATATTCCTTTAAAAGGAGGAATGAAATATACTTAGAGGGACTGAGTTGGGAGGTGGGGTGGAGATTCTATATAGAAGGCCAAGTGAACCAATGTAACCCTCATTGATCTCCACCAATGAGGAGAGAGTCCCATTCAAATGGGCTTTGGGACTTGGGTTGCACTAAATTGAACAGTTCTCTGCTTTAATATGGAGAAGACATATCTACAAATTACTTACTGGCTCCTATAATCTAAGCCATATGCACTTTTCTTTTCAAGTGAGGCAATCGGGGTTAAGTGACTTGCCCATGGTCACACAGCTAGTAAGTGTTAAGTGTCTGAGGCTGGATTTGAACTCAGGTACTCCTGAGTGCTCTATCCACTGTGCCACCTAGCTGACCCCTATGCACTTTTCTATCTTTTTTTCTTCCTCTTTGGACTGGATCTATGATTTTAGGGGGAACTTCCTCTCCCAAAGCAGTTCATCACTTGCTCTGCAATTGATAGTCTTAGAGAGTTTCCTGTGGGCACTGAAAGGTTGGTGGCTTGCCCAAGGTCACACAGCCAATATGGAGTAGAGGTCACACTTGAACTCAGATCTTCCTGACTTTAAGATTGACTCTATCAAGCTTCATCAATATCTTAAGAGGTTTCAAAGAGTTATAGAGATGGTTATATTTTTAGAGACTGAGGTCATTTTTCTTAACTCCTAATTCCTATTCACCTTTCCTAATTTTTCTTGTTCATGATGTAAAGGACCCAATGATCCAAATTATTCTGAATGATCTATTAGGTAGACTAAATATATTGAGCTGTGTCAGTGATTGCTTGCCTGCCAGTCTTTCAATCGTTTTGGGGATTTTCTCTAGTCAAACTAGAATTTTTTTTTTTGTTTCAGGTTTTATGCATTATGGGAGCCGCCAATGTACAGAAGGTTTGAGGGTGAGAGAAATGGTTATTTCTCTCTTATATTAATAACCAATTACTGAATTATGATAGATTTTCCCCTTTCTTTTTCCGCATTCATTAATCAACCTCTGTAGGCTATTCAGACAGCCTTCTCAATTTGCTCAAAAGTTAAAGAAATTCTAGTTTAGGTGAACTGGTAGATTCTGGCCCATTATGTTTTAGTCAGACAGGTCTTAATGGAAGTGAGATTTCCCCTTGCGTCTAGATTGCCCTAGACTGGGGTGGTATGGGAAGAGATAAGTTTCTTTGTCCAAGACCGAATAATCAGTCACATCCCCCAGACCCTCATTAGAATAAGTCCACCTCTCAATTTTAATATTCATTCTTGCATTACTTGTTAACCAATCAGAGTTTATTCCCACCCTCAGGAATACCTACTCTTCCAATGTCATTTAAGTGTTGAGTGGGTTCCGTGAGGTTTTTGGTTTAGAAGAGACAGCCAAATGACTCTTTTATTATTTGCTAATATAATTAATAAAATTATTAATTACCCAGAAACTATGTCTCTTGAACTTCTATATGTCACAAGGGATATACCAGCATGTAGAGGAACACTGAATTTGGGGTAGCTGTTATGCACCAAGTTCATTAAGACTTTGATTAAGGTTAAACTGGAATCCCTTTGAATGAAGACTATAGAAACTCATAGCCAGTAGTAGCTTATGAAAACAACAATTCTTATGCTCATTCTTTGGGGGAATCTTGGATCAGTATTTTCAGGGCAATTTAGGAAACCTTTCCAGAACAACTGAGGAATGTTTTCAACACACTGAAAAACTGCAATGGATGGATGTGCTGTGTTATAAGAGAGGGAAGTTGGGCTGACATCTCTGCATTTTAATAGCCCCGTGTAAAAGCGATATGAACAATGGAATGGTTTTTTTTCTATCATGTGTAGATTAAAGTAATATTCTTATTTTAGGGAGAACATTTAAACAACATGAAGGAACTCTACTTGTAGAAAGTTTTTCCTCTGATACAGTTGGGCAAGTTTATCTGTAAATTTCAGACTTAGAGAGTTGCCTAGGATCTTGTGAGGTTAAGTCAGTCTCTCTCTCTCTCTCTCTCTCTCTCTCTCTCTCTCTCACACACACACACACACACACACACAGTATGCATAAATTATAGGACTTAATTTCAGCTCTTCCTAATTCTAAGACCTGCTTTCTAACTTACCCTGTGCAACACTGTCTTTCATGTTAAATTTAAGAAGCACATTCTAGGGTCACTGGATCAAAGATTTAGATCAGGAAGGGACATTAAAAGCCATTTTAGCTCGACAGCTGAAACCTAGTATATGTTGTCCCCCTTATTAATTATAATAACGGTAAGAGTAATAATAATGGAGGCAGCTAGGTGGTGCTGTGGATGGAGTGCTGGGCCTGGAGTCAGGAAGACCCGAATTGAAATCCAACCTCAGAAATTTACTAGCTATGTGACCTTGGGAAAGTCACTTTGTTTGCCTTAATTCACTGGAAAAGGTAATGGCAAATCACTCTAGTATCTTTGCCAAGAAAACCTCATGGACAGTATGGTCTACATGGTCACTAGGAGTAAAATAAATCTGAATTATAGAACAACAACAACAAAAAGTATTGATAATAATAGCATTTATATAGCACTTTAAGGTTTGCAAAGTGCTTTGTAATATTATTTCATTTGATCTTTACAAGAACCCTAGGAAGTGCTATTATCACCCCCATTTTACAGAAGAGGAAACTGAGGCAAAAGAGTTTCTGTCTCCAAAAGATAAGGGGTCTCACACCTGTTAAATGTCTATGGTAGGATTCAAACTCGGGTCTTCCTTACTCCAGGCCCAGTACTCTATCCACCTAGTTACCTCCATTATTATTATTTTTTATTATTATTTAAAATTTTTTTTTCAGGCAGGGCAATGAGGGTTAAGTGACTTTCCCAAATACTGCCATTATTATTACTATTACTCTTTATGTACTAAGCAACCTTGAAAGTGAGGACTATCAAGGGCAGCTAGGTTTTTTAGTGGATTGAGTACCAGCCCCAAAGTCAGAAGGATCTGAATTCAAAATTGGCCTTAGACAATTACCAGCTGTGTGATGGTGGGCAAGTCACTCAACTCCAATTGCCCCCAAAAAGAAAGAGAAAAAAAGAAAGAAGGAAATATGTTTTTCTTGCTTTGATGTTTGTACCCTTGAATATGCTAAGAACTTAAAGCTTTTTCATTTACTCAGTCCAATCCTTTTATTTTACCTAGGGAAACTAAGGCTCAGAAAGGTAAGTGACTTGGCCAAGGTCATACAAGTAGTATGATTCAGATAGGATTTGAATCCAGGTCCTGTGATTGCAGAGCCAATCCTCTTTCTACTCTGTTACAGTGAATTCAGGGAAATTCTTCAAATCTGTTCTCTTTAGAGGATGGAATAGAAATATTTTGATCTATTTTGGTCTTCTTACAGTTGGGTAATGGGATAACTAGAGGCTGGGGGGGGGCGGAGAGGGGTCTTTTCAATGGGCCAGAGAAACCATCATTAGAGCTAACATACTGGGGTTTTAGAATCCCTCCCTCTTTTTTTGCTGGGCTGAGTTTGTCTAGCACAGTATTCTACAGAGGAGGCATTTACAAATAAATATTTCTTGGACTGAATTGAATTGCAGTGAGGTTAGGAGTAGAGAAGTATTTTATAGAAGTAAATTCATAAATCCAAAGATTATATGCACCAAGGCTTTAGAGAGGATAGAAGAGATAAACATTGACTTTTAAGTCTATTTTAGGGAGCAATAAAAGATATCTGAATAGCAAGTGATGGCATTCAGGACGCTTGCTATTTCTAAAATGTTATTACAAGCATCTTTCAGTTTAAAGTCACAAGCCAAGGCCTCCTGACAGACCTGTGGCAGACCATTGCCCTGCTCCATTAGAGCAATACTGCTGCTCTGTGGGCCATATCATGTTTTTATTGAAAAGACTCTAACTCTTGCCTTCACAGGGCTCATTGTGACATTCACAATAGAAGGGCTATTTTCTGGGGAAATGAATGAGGGATGTTATCTATTAGGGGTTTGCTTAATTAAATGCTAGGTAGGTAAAGAAAACATGAAAAGGGGTGGGAAAAGCAGGAAAAGACTTACCCTGTAGTCACTCGATGTCACATAGAAGATGGGCAGAAAGGCCAGCCAGATGATACAGGTGGTGTACATGGTAAAACCGATGAACTTGGCTTCATTGAAGTTCTCCGGGCACTTCCGCGTTTTGAAGGCATACACAGTACATAAGATCACCAGGATCACGTCGTAGGAAAGGGAAATCAGCATACTGGAATCTTTGACATTGCATTTTAAGATGACTGTTTCTCGCTTCTCGGGTAGCGTATACCTTCGTGTACCTGGGGCCTCGAGGATGAGCCACACAGACACCACTACAATCTGGACCAGGATCAGACTCAGGCAGATGAAGACTTGAGAGCTGGGGCTGATGAATTTTGGCCTCTGAGCACCATTCTTGACCCCATTAAATATCCGGGCGATACAGTTTGTCTTCGTCAGTAGGGCTGCATAACATACTGCGAAGGAACTGCCTAAGCCCAGGCGTCGGAGAGTACAGATGACTGGTGATGGCTTGGCGATAAAAAAGAATGTCATGCAATAAGAAAGACCGACCCCAAAGAGTAAGATGTAGCAGAGTTCCCGGCCTGACGCTTTGACCAAAGGGGTGTTGTTGTGCTTGATAAAGACTGTCACCACCATGCAGGTACACATAAAGCCCAAGCATGCAATAGTCACGGGACCTATGGCCCAAGCATCTTCCCACTTGATGTAGTCTTCTGGGAGGTCAAAACAGCCAGACAAGTCTGGGGTGGGCCACTGCCCAGCCCCACAGTCCACACAGGTGAATTCATCAGCCAAGTACTCATAGGGTTCACAGGGAATACAGATCCAGCAGCAGACATCCCCTGGTTGCATATTCTTCATTTCATTAGGAGCACAAGGGTCACTGCACTGGGAGGTGGGGATTGCATTTCGGGACCAGTGGATTGAGTTGACATCCAATGATAAAGTTTCAGCCCAGTGACCAACCTTCAGGTAGGAGTATTTGCCACCAATATACTGGAAATTGAATACGTTGTATCTACCCATTCCATCTCCAAACGTGTCAAACTTGACAATGCTATCTGTTCCTTTGTTTGGATTGAATGGAGCTGTGAAATGCAAGTTGAGAGAGAAAAGAATACGGTTTAGATGCGTCCATTTTTTTTTTTACTCAACTACTCATGATTAATCTTTCAGAAGACCCTAGATAAGTTAGCATACAGATTCTGAAACTAAAACAGACATTTAATCAACTCTATGTTGAAAGTCTTAGTCTAAGAGATAGGGCCATTTCAATCAAATTACCAAATTTATTCTGTTTGGTATACATTTTCCATTGATTTACCTGTATATGAGCTCCCCCCCCCCCATGTGTATAACGTAAACTCTTTAAGAGAAGTGGCTATTTTATTTTCTATTTGTATCTGTAGGGTAAGTAGAGTGACTAGATTATAGCATGCGTTTAATAAGTTCTTGTGGAATGAATGCAAGCATGAATAAATAGTTTTAATCAAGTTGTCCCTTGCTATTGAGAAGAATTCTCTCATCTTCACCGTTCATTTATTGCTCTGGAAAGTTCTTCTGGTTGTGGCCTTGGATTTGGAGTCAGAAGACTTTGGTGCAAGTCCTGGCCATGCCATTTAATAGCTGTGGGATGGGGTATTGGGCAAATGAGCTAACTGAGCCCTTTGCTTATAGGAAAGGGAAAACATTGTTACATTATCTACCTCACAAGGCTGCTGTGAGGAAAGGACTTCAAAACTTTAAAGAGGTACCTAAATGGGAGTTTTTATTATTGTGATTGTTCTTAGAATTAAATAATTATTAATTGTAATTATTAGTACTTCTGCAAAGGCAGCATAATGAATAGAGAGTAGGTCTTAGTTAGAAGGACCTGGGGGGAAGACTCTCGCCTCTGACACATACTGTCTGATTGGCTGTGGGCAAATCACTTTGCCGCTTTGCCCTGCCCTGCCGTTCCCAGGAGGTAATTGTAAATTGAATTGAAGTTAGGGGTAAACTTGCTTGGGGGGGGGGGCAGGGGTTGCTTCTGAAGAAGTCGAAATTCCCTCATGGTTCCCTTAAATGCATTGATTCTGTTGTCTCTCCTCAGGCATTAAGAGCTATCCCTGGGTCTCATGTCTTACTTTGAAACAGTTAAAACCTGGGAATCACAGCTGTGATTCTCCAGGTGATCAGCTGTGTAGTACTTTAGACTGCCAATGCCCTGGAGAATTTCTTTCTTTTCCTCAAGCTGAAGTTCACCATGGGAGCATGCAAGCATTCCTAATGGAAAAGTCAACTCTAGTTGCTGTCACTTCATTTACAGTGGGGTGATCAGGAGGAAGCTGATGAACAGTTCTAATTGCCAGAAGGAGGAAAGAAGGGCTTACTATTCAGTGATATGTTATTATTTTGCTCAAAGCATCTCTATCACTTCAGAAATGGAAATCTTCCTCCCCATCTCCCTGGATAACAGGTATCAAGGCCTCCTTTTCCAAAAGGAGCTTCCTCTGAACTCTGGTGAAGACCAGGACTTCTCATTTATCTAATTAGTTTTGATACATTGTTTTGAAAGTAGATTCATTTGAGAAATTTTTCAATCAGGGTGATGTGGGTAGAAGTGATAAACCCTCCCAGGAACAGAGATAGAAATGAGGCATCTGTGTCTTCAGTATACACTATCCCAAAAATTTCAGTGCAGTTTTAAGCTTGAATAACTTCAGAAGTACAAATGCTAAAAATTAAAAATAGCATTATTTAAAAGATAAATTATTACAAAAATTAAGTAAGTGATATGTTTCTTATTTTGGGGGGCAGGGCAATGAAGGTTAAATGATTTGCCCAGGGTCACACAGCTAGTAAGTGTCGAGTGTTTGAGGCTGGATTTGAACTCAGGTCCTCCTGAATCCGGGGCCAGTGCTTTATCCACTGTGCCACCTAGCAGCCCCCTGAATGTTTCTTTTTGAAATTCAACAGAACCATTGTCTTGTGTCATGCGTAGCTCTAGTTGATTTTCAAATTTTGTAAAAACTTTCCCTAGCTGTTGCTCAGTGACTGAAAGGATCACACATAACCCTAGTCTTACGGTCACCCAAGGACTGAAGTTTTGATTCATATATGACATTTTTGATGTGACCTCAGAAGAAAAAGGCTAATGGACATAGATCAAGTGACTGAGGTTGCCAAGCAGGGGAACCTCCTTGACTGATCCTCTGGTCTGAGAAAATGTCATCCTGAAACTTGCAATGCTAAGCAGGATGACTGGGTGCCCCATCTTGTTAAAACTAAAGTTTTATTATTCAAAGTTCACAAAGGTAAATAAGTGTAAATAAATATATTTTTTCAAATGATGCTTTTTTGGGTCTGTAAGCAGTTATACTTCTGAAGTTATTAAAGCTTAAAAGTACACTTAGACTTTGGGGAGATCTTGTAATATAGTTTGGGGTGGGGCAGGGTAAGATAAGCATTTGTACAGAGTCTACTATGTGCCAGGAACTGTGCTAACGGCTTTACAAATACTTAATCCTCATGACAACCCTGCGAGGTAGACACTGTTAGTATCCCCATTTTTTACAGTTGAGTAAACTGAGGCAAACAAACACTATGATAGGCCTAGCATCACACAGCTAGTAAATGTCTGAGGCTAGATTTGAACTTAAGTATTTTTGACTTGAAGCTTGGTGCTTTATCTACTGTGCCACTAGGTAACTCTATATGAGCCTTACTGTTTGGGAGGCAGCATGACTCATTAGAGGGAGTGCAGGAATTAGAGCCCACTAGGCCTGGCTTTGAATTCTACTTCTGATAGTTGCAATCTTTGTAATCTAGGGTAACTGACTCCCTTTGCCTCAGTTTTGTCATTTGTTAAAAAAAAAGAATAATAATATCTGGGAAACTAAGCTCAGAGAGTTGTAAGATTGAAAAGAATGGTGAAGCAAAAAGTAAATGATATAGGCTAATGACAAGAAAAAATTAAACCAAACTTTATTTTTCCCCTCTTTCCCCCTTTCAATAAAAAGAAAATACCTTTTTAGAGTATGACTACAAGATAGCACTTAATAGTTCTTTGGTACAAAGTGCATTAGAAAGAATACTAGACTGACCATAAAGAGAGATGATAGTTCTAATCCCTCTTCTGACACATACTAGCCAGTAGGTGGGTAACTATGGACAAAGTACATAACCTCTGAGAGACTCGGTTTCCTTTTCTATCATTTTTCAGGAATGTTTCAGGAATGTTTCAGTGAAGGGAAATCTAGGTAAGGCTCTTCCTCTCCCAATGAAGACTCTCCTATGGCAAGCCATAGTGTTCATGATTCCTTCTATTTCCTTAGATGCCTGGGGGCACTGAGTTCAGTCACTTTTGCAGGGTTACACAATCTCTTTCAAAAGTAGCCTATGAATTTCGATCTTCTTGACTTCAAGGCCAGCTTCCTATCCATTATGCCACTGTGATACCATGCTGTCAATCCCTCTGTAGAATGGGAATAATACCGTAATGTGTCCCATAATTGGTAGTACAATTTTAAGCCATTACATTTTAAACTGCACTAAGACTTTTGGGACTAAGTGGCACAGTGGATAGAGTGCCAAGTCTGGAGTCAGGAAGACTCACCTTCCTGAGTTCAAATCTGGCTTCAGACACTTAGTAGTTCTGTGACCGTAGGCAAGTCAGTCAATCCTTTTGGCCTTCCACTTCCTCATTTGTAAAATGAGCTGGAGAAGGAAATGGCAAACCACTCCAGGACCTTTGCCAAGAACACCCCAAATGGGGTCACGAAGAGTCTGATAGGACTGAAAACCACATGACTGAACCACAAGACTTTTGTGACACTTTGTAGTACCTGCAGTGCCTATCATCACATAGGTTTTTAAGGAGTCAAATGACATGACATGTAGAGTGGTATAGAACTATCAACTGTTATTATTGTATTATTGTATTGTATTATTACTGCTATGATCACATTTCATTATTCAAAAGTACTAATGGATATTTTAGAAGCCACTAACAGCCACCTGGTTTCCCTTTTATATCACCCGGTTATTCCCCAAATTACACCGAATCTGTTTTGTAAGGAATCCTTGGAAGAAAATGAGTAGCTTTTGAGAGCTGGGTCAGTAGAAGAGACAAGATGAAATAGTGCTTCCTTTAAAAGATCCTGGGAGAGGTTATGGGTTAAAGGGGGGCTTCAGTTCTGTAGCTGCAGGGAATAAAGTCTTTCCCAAACATCTGAGAACAAGCTGATTCAAGGATGGAACCAATTTTTAAAAATGAACCCTTGGCTGGCCACAATTAATTTACCTGCTGATTAGGAACAGAATCACAGAAGCATTTCTCACTAGCTATTTATCACCTGAGCTTAACAGCTGGGGCTAGGTGACACTTAGACATCCCCAGGTGCTCAGTCTCACATATGAAAAATGCTCCCTAAGTACAAAAACTGCACTCAAAAACAAAACCGGAGCATTTGGGTGGAAGGATATTTAAAGAGCATCACTTCTCCGAGTGTTTATGGTTTGAGAAAGGGACTATCAGACCTTCTTGAGCTTTTCTGAAAAATCAATACTGTTAATGGTTCATACATACTCCCCTTATTGCTTTTCTCTAGTTCATGTCATTGTTGAGATACTCCTGCACTCAAACCTGCTGCTATTAGCTAGGAAGATAGAAATAAGGGGGAAAAAAGATGAAAGGAGTTTCTTTCACCCTCAATTTGTGGATTGTGTATTCTTCTTGGCATAGTGGGTTCAGGCTAACCTTCCTTGGGCTTTATTTCCTCTGGAATTCATTAAAATTTTTTTTTTTGCTGGTACATCATAAGAAACTTCCATGGTCTTTTTATTTGATGCTTTTTAGTTGAAAGTCTCAAGGGAGCACCCTGAAGGGAGGGGCTGTAGCTAAAGGGACCTAATGTCTTTCTTATAATTTTTATTGCATTCCTAAATTCATCAGTAGGCCCTTTCCTCACTCCCCTACCTCCTCTAATTTGCCACATCTCTCGTATTATACCCCATACCCAATAAACTTTGTTGTTGTTGTTGTTGTTGTTCAGTAGTGCCCAACTGTTTGTGACCCTGTGAACCATATTGTCTATGGGATCTTCTTGGCAAAGATACTAGTGTTTTGCCATTTTCCTTCTACAGTGGATTAAGGCAAACAAACGTTAAATAACTTACCCAGGATCACACAGCTACTAAGTGTCTGAGGCCAGATTTGAAATCAGATCTTCCTGACTCCGGAGCCAGCATTCTATCCACTAACCCACCTAGCTTGCCTCCTTCAGGAAGTCTTTTCTGATCCCAATACCTGCTAGTTCTTTCGTCAATTACCTTGTGTTTATTTCATCCACATCACTGT
Organism: Dromiciops gliroides; assembly: GCF_019393635.1. NCBI lineage: Eukaryota > Metazoa > Chordata > Mammalia > Microbiotheria > Microbiotheriidae > Dromiciops > Dromiciops gliroides. The sequence goes on along the minus strand of NC_057865.1, from coordinate 162,012,409 downwards.
ACATGATGTTTCCAATAATAGTAGATAATCTCCTTGAGGGCAGGGGACCTTTTACTTTTGTCTTTGTATCCTCACTGCCTCGCACAGTGACAAGTACGTGGTAAGTCCTCAACAAATGCTTATTCTCCTTTAATCCAGTTCTATCTCTCTAAATGTAGCTCTGCTATGGAAAAGTCTTTTAATTTTATGGATATTTCTTAGGAATCCACTTAAACAACCCAAATCTTCTGTCCATGTTCTTCTGAAATTAACTATCACATCCATGAGTAATTAGACACAGTTATAAATAGTAACTAATGCATGAGTGCATTTTCAAAAGGCTACTTTACTTCTTATGATTAATTTTACATGTATTAACAGGACATTATTCACAATAAGTAAGGGTGTTGTCTGTATATTAAAAAAGATCTTAGATGATACAGTTGGACTATATTAAAGGATTGTGGGAAAATAGATTTAGGGTTGGAAGGAGCCTTAGAGATCATGTAGTCAGACTTCCTAATTTTACAGCTGAGGAAATTAAGGCCCAGAGCAATTAAGGGAACTAAGTCTCAGAAACAGGATTTGAACTCAGGTCCTGTGACTCTAAATCAATTGCTTGTTTTAGTGGTACTACTAGTAGCAAAAATGCTAGACTATGGGGAAAGAAGGGAAGGAAAGGTTTAAGAAATCAATTAGACTATTCCCTTCTTTGCCTTGCTTTTCCTCAGAGTCCTCAAAGCAATACTTGGCTGCTTACCACACTGAAGGGTGTCCATCCTTATACAAACAGGATGTACTACAAGCCATTTGGGTAACTAATTCTAATGTCTTCATTTTCCAACAGCTGACAATTTTAAGTGAGATGGAATGTTGCTTTAGGAATTGGGCATGCCATTGAAACTAACAATGATTTGGAAGAGGATCCCCGTGGCCCAAGCAACATGATTCAGAGGCACTTTGAATAGTTTCCATGCTAGCAGTTTTCGGTCTAATCTGATTTCCAGAAGAGCATTGCCTGGCATGTAAGGATACTAATTTCTTAAGTCACCCCCACCTAGCTTCAGTTTCTTGAGAAAAGGAAAGAAAACTCCTTGAGAGTGAGAAAGGGAGGCTCTCTTGCAGACACTTGCAAAGCTTGGCTATCACTCTTCAGAAGATAGACCAATTATGCAAAACTCCTTAAGCCTCACTAGATGGTGCTACAAAAACTTCCAGCCTCTTCTGATAAAAGAAAAAGACCACATAGTTTTCATGGTTTTGTTTTTTTTTTTTTTTTGCTTGCTTGTTTGTTTTATAAGTAGTATAGTATAACAAGTGGGAAAACTTGAGACAACATCTCAGCCGTAGTGCCTTTACAGATTAAGAGATAGATACTCATGGGGCATAGTCTTAAGGACTTATATTTTCTCTTCAATGGTACAAACTAAATCCATCTTGCTGTTAGTGAAATGAACTATTTTGAACTCAATTTAAACTCTATATTGAAGGCCATTTTCACTGATGGAAAAATCTATTTCTCACATTCATAACCCACTTCTAATAAGCCTAGTGGTTAGAGTATTGTACCTAGAGTTTGAAAGACCTTAGTTTGAATTCTTTTTCTGACACTTTAATAGTTGTGTGGCCCCAGGCAAGGAGCCTCAGTTTCCTCTGGCGCAGTATAGATAGAGTGCTGGCCTGAAGTCAGGAAGACATCTTCTGGAGTTCAAATTTGACCTCAGACTCTTACTAGTTGTGTGACCTGGGCAACTCACTTAACCCTGTTTGCCTCAGTTTCCTCATCTGCAAAATGAGCTGGAGAAGGAAATGGCAAACCATTCTAGTATCTTTGCCAAGAAAACCCCAAATGGTGTCATGAAGAATTCAACGTGACTGAACAACAACAAGAAGAATGAGCATAATAATTCTAGCAGTTATCTCATGGGATTATCCTAAGAATCATGTCAGAGGATATATAAAAAGTCCTTTGCAGAATTGATAACCCTGAGTGTCATTTATTATAAGTCTATGACCCTGGGGCAGCTAGGTGGCACAGTGGCTTAAGCACTGGCCCTGGATTCAGGAAGAGCTGAGTTCAAATCTGGCCTCAAACACTTGACATTAGCTGTGTGACCCTAGGCAAGCCACTTAATCCCTGTTGCCCCGCAAAATAAATGAATGAATGAATGAATGAATGAATGAATGAATGAATAAACAAGTAAATAAATGAATAAATAAGTAGATGAGTCTATGACCAACCCAAAACAACATCATGAAGTAGATAAAATTGATCTTTCTTCCATTACTTGGTACCCTCACGTTGACTTCAGGATACCCCAATTCCTGTGTTTTGTCACTTCCACCCAGGCTTGCTCTGCCTGAATATGATCCATGCTCCAACAATATTCACTGCTTCCTGCCTTTCCGGTCTTGTTATACTTTTCTCCCCTCAGAGTATTGCAATGACATGGGTTTCCATTTTGTTCCTTACACATGGCCCTCCTTCTCCTGTCTCCATGTCTTTGTATGGACTATCCCCCATGCCTGGAGAGCTCTTCCTCCTCACCTCTCCCTCCTAGTTTCCCTATATTCCTTCGTGACTCAGCTCAGATTCTACCTTCTTGTAGGTGGCCTTTCCTCATCTCTTTCAAACTCCCCTCTAATCCCCTTCCCCAAGACCTTCCCTCTGAGATCACCTCCCATGTACTGTTGGTATATGCAACTTGCTTGAGCTCAGAGATTGCCTTTGTCTTTCTTTGAATCTCATGTTAGCACAGTACCTGGAACACAGTAACTAGTTCATAAATGCTTGTTAAATGACAATCTTTTCTTTCCCTTCCCATCATAAAAATGTTGTTATCTTACTTATTCCCTGAGGAAATGATATATGATAAATAAAATATTTTGTTGTTCAGTCACTTTTCAGTCATGTTTGACTTTTTGTAACCCCATTTAGGTTTTCTTGGCAAAGATATTTCCTTCTCCAGTTCATTTTACAAATGAGGAAACTGAGGCAAACAGAGTTAAGGGAGTTGCCCAGAGTCACACTTTAGCTACTTAAGTGTCTAAAGTTTGATTTGAACTCAAGAAGATGTCTTCCTGACTCCAGGATTGGCATTCTATCCACTGAGCAAACTAACTGTTCATATTTTAGAGTGCTAAATGTCCAAAAATGTCAGGGCTGCTCAAAAACTTGAACCAGGATACTTAGTATTCTTCTGGACTTTGTGTCATAAAGACCTGAGTTTAAGTCCCATTCCAACACACGTACACGTCAGTTGTGTGGCCCTGAGCAAGTCATTTAACCTAATAATGCTTTGGGCAACTCTCTATGACTATAAATTAAATTATCTATGTAAGATATATCAACTACAAGTTAAATAGCAGGTACAAATCTGCATTGGTAGAGGGAGTTTTTCATTTGGAGATTTCTATACTAATGAAATCATAAGTCAAGTTTTTAAAAAATTGGCCTTGTTGAGGCAGCTAGGTGGCGCAGTAGATAGAGCATCAGCCCTGGATTCAGGAGGACCTGAGTTCAAATCTGACCTCAGACACTTGATACACTTACTAGCTGTATGACCCTGGGCAAATCACATAACCCCAATTGCCTCATCAAAAAAAAAATTGGCCTTGTTTATTACCCATTTTAGATAGTTGTGTGACCTTAAGCAAGTCACTTTACTTTTTTGAATCCCAGTTCACTCATCCATAAAATGGGAATAATCTCATATGCACATGTGTGTATGTATGTATGTGTGTATATATATGTGTATATATGTAAATATGTATATGCATATAACTCACAAGGCTGTTCAGAGAAGAAAGTTTGGCATTAGCAGACTTTGGCTCAAGTCCTGATACTTCCATGAGGAAGTTATAATCTCTCTTGACCTCAAGTTTTTTCTATGACTATATAACACCTAATATCCCATCAATTATAGACTCTCAGAACTGCAAGGGAGCTCAGAGTCCATCTATTGCAACCCATACCTGAAAAAAAAAGAATCCTTTTTACAGCATGCTTGAGAAATTATCACTGGGGACAGTAGGTGGCACAGTGGATAAAGCACTGGCTCTGGATTCAGGAGGACCTGAGTTCAAATTTGGCCTCAGACACTTGACACTTACTAGCTGTGTGACCCTGGGCAAGTCACTTAACCCTCATTGCTTCCCCCCCCCCCTGCCAAAAAAGATAAGTTATCATCAAAGCTCGTGTTGATGATCTTGAGTCCAGAAGAACCCAGTCCCTTCCTGAGGTAGCCCATTCTACATTTGGAAACTTTAATTTTTAGGAATAATTTCTTTACTCCAAGCCTAAAGTTGTCTCTCTTCAACTGCTACTCATTACCCACTGGTTCATGCCTCCCCACCCCCCTTCTTCCATTTTGAGGAAGGGTGCAGGCCAGTTATTGTTCATTTTTTGGACTTCACCACCAAGCCTCACTCCATTGCTTTTTCGCTCCCATTTTTTTTGTGTTGTCTTTCCCTTTTAAAATGTAAGCTCCCTGAGGTCAGGGAATGCCTTTCTTTTCACTTCAATTTTTACCCTTATAATTTAACACAATGCCTTGCACATGGTAAGCACTTAATAAGTACATATTGACTTCACTCTGGGATCAAGCAGGACAAGTTTCATCCTCTTCCATATGACAGTCCTTAAAATATTTGAATTCAGCTATCATATTCCCCCCAAATCTTCTCTTCTTCAAACTGTGACATCCCCATGTCATTCAGACAATATGTCATGAACTTGAGACTCAACCATCCTTCTCTGGACATTCAAGTTTATCAGTGTCCTTTCTAAAATACAGTATCCAGAGCTGTGAATACACTATTTAAGATGTGTCTGACCATAGCAGAGTATAGTGATAGCACTCCCTACTGAGTACCTGAAAACCACTGCCTCTTTTTATGCTGCCTAAGATTGTTTTAGCTTTTCAAGCTTCCACATCACACCATTAACTCATGTTGAGCTTGTAGTTCAATGAAATCCCTAGCTCTTTTTCATATTAACAGCTTTCTTAGTCATCCCTCCTCCACCTTCAACTTGTGAACTTGATTTCTGAGCTGAAGTGTTAAGATTTTACATTTTATTACCTTATATGGCAGCTTATTTGTCAAAAATCATTTTGAATCTTTTCTGTCATCTAATGTGTAAGCTCTGTGTCTCTGCAAATTTGATAAGCATGACATTTATGCCTTTATCCAAGCCATTGACAAAGTGGGAAGCAGTGCAGGGCCAAACAAAGATGTGCAGAGCAAGCCATGGGATACTTCCTGTCAAGCTTATATTGAACCATTAATGGGTACTCTTTGAGAGTGACCATTCCACCATTTCTCAATCCACTTAGCTGTCTAACCTATATTTCTCCATTTTCACCCATGAAGAACATGAGACATTGTCAAAGCACTTTTCAAAAATCTAGGTAAACTAGATATTAGCTAGCTGTGTGACCTTAAACTATATTTATTTAATTTTTATCACATCTACATCCTATGATAAATGTGAATCTGCTTTAGAAATTTGAATTTTCTTTAAAATTTTTTAATAATTTATAATCTAGTAATTTAGTAATAAATTTGTAATCTCTTGGCAATTTTTGTTTTTAAAAAAGGATTACTTTGTTTTCTGTTAAAATTGGAATCCCAAAAGGTGGATATTTAAGGCTGTGGCAGACCATGGAAAAAAGGGAAGTATGGGGAGAATGATCAGGTGTACCTTGGGATGCTCCTCAAGTAACAACATATGGGTGGCTCAGAGAAAGCCCTTGATTAAAATGTTTGGGGACCCCTCATAAGGTCGAGTTTTCAACACCAAGAATTCCTTTGAAGGATTGAAATAAAGGAAAAATAAAATCTTAAGTACAGGAATGAGTATGGAAAGGCCTTTGTGGAAAATTGTTTCATTCCAAGAACACAGAATTAAAAAATATCTAATTCCTTTCTTGCTCCTTTTGTCCCTACTTCGATGTATAGACACATCTAAAAGAAGGATCAGTTAGAGAATTCTTTTTTTTTTTTTTGGCAGGGCAATGGGGGTTAAGTGACTTACCCAGGATCACATAGCTAGTGTCAAGTGTCTGAGGCCAGATTTGAACTCAGGTACTCCTGAATCCAGGGCCAGTGCTTTATCCACTGCACCACCTAGCCGCCCCAGTTAGAGAATTCTAGATTCCATGTTGGTACTTGCACTAACAAAGGACATTAATTTGGGACTGAATTGTTAACTGTTCCTAGAAGCTTTTTGTTTGTTTGTTTGTTTCCTCCCTCTCCACCTCCCACCCCCTTTCAAAGGTTCAGTGAGGAAGTTCCATGTTAAGGTTTAGGAGATCTTTCCTTCAAGATAATTTTTAGGATTTGTATGGCACCTTTTGATAACTTGCAATCACTTTCTGAACTCTACCTTGAATCCCCACTGATAACATCAGTGTTAAGAAGTGTATATGCCAGTGATTGTTTATTGTATTGGCTTGCTTCCTAAACCAGACCTATGGCTTTGCAGGTGTTCCCAGTGCCCATACTTACTTGTCTTCCCCTTCCACTGCCCATCCTTTCCAAGTGCCCCTACCTAGTTTTTCCCAATGCATTGCTTGCTTCTCCCGCAGTGTCACTCATGCAGCCTTACTATGGGTGTTTTCCTCTCTTTGGAAATAGCAGTCAGCCCAGTTGGGTGTCTCCTTACTGTCGATCACTTCCCAGTGAAGAAGAAAATTCCTGTCTTTAGATACAATAAGTGACATGTAGTATTCTTTGTAGATTGGAACCCATGGAGAGAATAATGATTCAGTGGAGAGAGTTAACTGTGACCGACTATGGGAATTTTCACAAATATGCGTAGCTACTTTTGGATTATCTCCAGAATGAATATTAGCAGCCAGAGAGGCTGTTTGCCTTGATAACTCTCATCAAAAGGTTTTGATTCCTTGTGGGAATGGGGATTGTGGGTGCTTCAGTCAGAGGGAAAACTGGCATAGCACAGCAAAACGTTGTGCAGGAGAATTAATTCAGATCCTACCTCCCATGCTTATTATCTGTGTGACTTTGGTCAAGAATTAGGCTTCCTTGGGCCTCAGTTTCTCCTTTTATAAAACAAAGAGGGAAGACTAGATGAACTTTGTTTATATGCGTGTGTTTTAAATGGAATTGTGTTCAATTACAGAGACTAATAGAGAAAAAGTATCACCAAAATAAAGCTGAATAGAATCCCACGTTCATGATTTTTGAAAAGAATATGCAAACTTCCATTCCCATTGCCTGCTCTATCTACTGTGTCAAAACCCTAAGTATTACAAAAATGTGCTACCTTGAGTGACAGCTGGAAAGTGAAACTCCATTTGAACAGAAAGTGAAACTGGCTGAAAAAAAATCCCATTCAGTGCAGAAATAATAAGTCAACAGCTCAAACTAGGAAAAGCACATTTGGAAGAAGGGGAAAAAAAAGCAGTAGCAAGATTAATGATTGTAGGAGCTTAATCACAGTAAGAGAGGAAGAATTTTTAAAATAGGATTTTTCCACTTTCAGCAAACAATGTCCCTCCTCCTCCTTTTATAAGAAGGGGGGCACAGTGGCAATTTCATTCAGTTTCTGAGGTTGAACTTTCTGAAGATAAGCAGGCTGGCTAAGAATTGAATAAACTGCCATTTCAATAGGTGAGGCCAAATTAATTTCCATTCTGTATTTTCTTGCTACAGAGATGTATGAAATGGCTAGTTTTCTTTTAGCTTCTTCTGGAGGATCATGTCAAGGGAATACAAGGGAATATAAATTACTCCTCCCAAATCATACCATTCTATTGTTAACCTGTCATCCACTTTCTAAAGTGTTATACCATAGCAGGATTCTTTGTTCTTACAGACGAGGGCTAATTTATAGAATTTTACAATTGGAAGTGACCTTGAGAGGTCATGCCATCCATTCTCCTACCTTTTATTTATTTTTTCTTTGTATATTTCTATAAATATATGTATGTTTTATATCCTCTGATAAGAGGGTAAACTTCTTGAGGGAGGGAGTATTTCAACTTATTTTTTTTTAATGTGTATCCCTACCATTTAGCACGGTGCTTGGAACATAGTGTTTGCTGATTGATCCATAAAAGGTCGGGCAAATTCTTGTCACAACAACAACAAAAAAAGAAAGTTAAAATAACCTAAGTTAGGGTGCATCTAGGTGGTGCAGTGGATAAAGCACCAGCCCTGCATTCAGGAGTACCTGAGTTCAAATCTGGCCTTAGACACTTGACACTTACTAGCTGTGTGGCCCTGGGCAAGTCACTTAAACCCCATTGCTCCACACACAAAAAAATAATAATAATAACCTGAGTGAAATATAGTGGCATTTTATTTTCTTCTCAACTTACACTTGTCATAATTGATATTTTGCATGTTCTTTGTTACTAATGTTATGGTAATCACTGATCATATTCTTTCATTGTAGAAAATATTTATGAAAATTAATTGATTCTGAGATCATTTCAACTCAGATGAGTCAGACACCCTAATGCCATATTAGAATCAAGAACAAGTATAAGAAAGACTTCAATGTGTATATAATCCTCTACCACAGAGTGGTCTTTTAGGCAAAACTGCTTCCTTGTAAAAATTATTAGCTACCTCTTTTCCATTCCATATGTTTACTCTGAGAGACATCATGACAAAGTATATAGAAGGCTGACCTTGGAGTAAGGATTCCTGGGTAAAAGTTTTGTCTCTGACACATAACCAGGCAAGTGTCTACAGGCAAGTGTTTTAACCTTCCATGGTACCAGCCAACATTAAGACAGGTGTTGAGTGTGTGTGTGTGTGTGTGTGTGTGTGAGAGAGAGAGAGAGAGAGAGAGAGAGAGAGAGAGAGAGAGAGAGAATATGAATGAATGAGAGTGTGTGAGTGATAGATCTTTGGCATTCTGGGGAAGCCCATGGACCCAATCTCAGAATATTTTTTTTAAGTCATGAAGGAAATGTTAAGTTTCAGTCAGAGGTTAGTGTAGAAAAAAAGGTATATTTTTTTCCCTATTCAAATTCGGTAACACTTTGAAATCTATCATTGAACCCTTCCATGGACTCCAGATTAAGAACTCCTTCTCTAAGACGTTAAGGTCAAAATAAATTGCTGATATGTCATGATGAAGGAAGATTTTACACTGGAAATTTTCTATATGGAGAAAATGAAGACCAAACCAAAATTGTTTTTTTTTTTACCCTAAGTATCATGGGAGAAAGAGAATCATGAAGACAACTTAGTATTGATATCTAGCCACTCTGGCCTTAGAATTTTAAAAAGGCACTGAGAATTTGACCATAAATGTATCAGTCTGTATGGATGTCATCATCAGAATTAGTTCTATGCCAAAGTATTAAATTGGCAAAGTTTATCTTCAGCTCTCCCAGCCTACTCTGTTCTTTCTTGCCTTTAAGCAGGCAGACGGTTAATAAAAAATTAATAAGGGCCTACTGTGTGCCAGGCACTCTGTTCTGCTAAGCACTGGGGAAATAAAGACGAGCAAAAGATAGTCACTGCTTTCAGGGATCTCACAGTTTGATGGGGGAAACAACATAAAGACCACTATCTACAAACAAGATATATACATATATGTGTATAAATATGCAAATATTATATGTGGAGAGAGAGGAGAGAAGAATGGAGACAAGGAGATACAAAAACAGAGAGACAGACAGACAGACATAGAGAGAAAGAGACAAATATAGGAGAGAAAAGGGAGAGGGAGGGAGGAGGTGAGGGGGGAGAGAGAGAGAGAGAGAGAGAGAGAGAGAGAGAGAGAGAGAGAGAGAGAGAGAGAGAGAGAGAGAGAGAGAGAGGAGAGAGCTTAACAGTGCAGAGAGAACAGAGAGAAAGAGGGGAGGGAAGGGGAGGGAAGGAGGATAAATTGAAGATAATCAATGAAGGGAAGGAGCTAGCATTAAGGTGTATCAGCAAAGTCTTCTTGTAGAAGATGAGATTTTAGCTGGGACTTAAAAGAAGTCAGGGAAACCAAGAGGTAGAGATAAGAAGAACAATTTATAGGATAACAACCCTGAAAAGAAACAAACAACTTTGAAAGCCGTAAGAAATATGATCAATACATGATGATTCAAGGAGCAATGATGAAACATGCTTTCCATTACAGAGAGGTGATGGATTTAGGGTGTACAATGAGACATAGCTATTTTGGTGTACAACTATTGAGGGAATTTGTTTTGCTTGACTACATATATTTGTTAAAAGACTTCCCCTCCCCACAATGGGATGGAAGTAGAAGAGAAAATAAATAGATTTCTGCTCATTTTTTAAAAGAGGTGGTGGTGGTGGTGGTAGGGGAGGTGCTATAGATGTGAAATGTCTCATGCATTTTCAGATAGTCATTGTATTATTCATTTTATTTAAATGTTTTACATCTTCCTCTCCCCTCCATCAAGGCATTTAGTAACCATGTTCCCTTCTAAATTAATTAGCCACAAAGTCAAAGGATTATAGATTTAGAGTTGGAAGAAACCTTCTCATTTTACAAATAAGGAAACTGAGGGACAGGGAAGTTGAGACTTGCTCAAGGAAACACACACATAATAAGAAACAGAAGCAGGATATGAACCTAGGTCCTCAGAAGCCAGAGCTTTGGCTTTTTTCCATTTTCCATAGCATTTCCCCTTAATAGGTAGCTTTTCCAAGGAGTCTGAATTTTGAAAGAGGACATTGTGAGAGGGCCACAATAATGAAAGATATGAACACGGGTAAATCCATTGTCTAGATACATCTGCATATGAAAAGGAAGGAATATGTCCAGGTAGAGGAAACAATGACCTTACTCTGTAGATAGTGAAATCGGGGACACTGAGCAGGCAGCAGATTAAAATATAATTGGGGAATATTTAATTTTTTTTTTTTTGGTGAGGCAATTGGGGTTAAGTGACTTGCCTAGGGTCACACAGCTAGTAAATGTTAACTGTCTGAGGCTGGATTTGAACTCAGGTCCTCCTGAATCCAGAGCCAGTGCTCTATCCACTAAGCCATCTAGCTGATAAAATGAAGAAAAATGGAGTAAAACACAGATAATGCTAATTTGTGTTTTTTTCCCCCTTTGCAAGGCAATCAGGGTTAAGTGACATGCCCAGGGTCACACAGCTAGTGTCAAGTGTCTGAAGTTAGATTTGAATTCAGCTCTGGTACTCTAACCATTGCACCACTTAGCTGCTTCTAATTTGTGGTTTTCTAAGTTAATATGTGGCTCAAAGGGACTCCTATGTACTATTTAGTGGCACCCAGTTTCTGTTTGAGTTTGACATCACTGCTTTGGATTATTTTGTCTCTATGCTTTTTTCCTGTTAATTTATGTATTTGAAAGAAATGAAGTGTTTCTGATTGGAAAATTGGGGAGTATTCGACCCTAGAACTATGTGGCAGTTAGAGGCAGATGGCCCTTACATGCTTTACAATATTTCCTCAGAGTGGTTTGCCATTTCTTTCTCTAATGGATTAAAGCAGACAGAGGTTAAGTGATTTGCCCAGGGTCATAACACTAGTGTCTGAAGTCAAATTTGAACTCAGGTCTTCCTGTCTCCAGGCCTAGTGCTCTATCCACTTAGCCACCAAATGGCTCAAAGTGAATGTAAATAGCAATTGTTTCTATTTTGGCTAGAAAACCTAAGGGTCTTCCCCTCCCAGATTTATCTGTCTGTCTGTATCTGTCCTTCAGTCCATTTATTTATACTAGGTAAAAGAGTCCATTCTTTGCTTCATTTCTTACCTAGCCTTAATCACCAAATGGGTATTACCTCAAACAGATTTGGGAAAGACCTTAGTTTAAAAAGGCCAAGGTCTCCCACTGCATCCGGGGCCGTCTTCAGTCATCCTGGTCTTTGCACATCTGTGCCTCACTTAAATCCAATTCAATGCAAGTCATGATATCACTTTCTTGTTGTCATTGGTCCTCTTTGAGAATCGATGACAAACAATACCAACACCTGCCTCCAACCAGTACATTTAGTTAAAATTAAAGAAAATTTGAACCTGAAGACACTAACTACTTAGCTATCTGTAAGTGTCTCTTGACTGAAATGACTTAGGTTGAAAGATCCAGTAGCCAAGACTTTGGGGGAACAAGGCTATTCATTTCATAAGGGAAAAAGCTAAGAATGTCTTTCTATAGGGGATGTGGGTTATTTTTGTTGTTGTTATTGTTTTTGTTTTCTCTGGCTAGAGCGCTTTTGTAAAAGAGCTATGAGAAGCCTCTGGCTTTGAATGAAAGAGAATGACATAGATTATCTCAAGGCCTCAGTTGAAGCCAGAAGGTGGAAATAGAGCACTGTCAAGTGGCCTTGGGTCTAGTGAAAGACTGTGCATCTGGCCAATGATGTGACACATGTCAGAGACTTGCTATGTGTTTAATGGAGCAGCATACCACAGAGACCAACCTAGAGAAGGGTTGGTGGGAGTAGGGACATGATACCACAAAAAGAGCTCAGCAGCCCTCAATATGAGAGATGTGTTTCCTTCCCCATGGCCCTTGAGCCCTGGGCACTATCCTCCATGAGGTCACACATGTGACCCCTTATCAATATCTTCCCTGTGTGAGTGTGTCTCTCTGAATGGTTCCCTATGTGGATCTACTCTACCCACTAAGGGTATATGTATTTGTGAGAGAGCCTGTGCAGTGGATAGAATGCTGGGCCTGGAGTCAGGAAGACACATATTCCTGAGTTCAAATATGGCCTCAGACACTTATTAGTTGTGTGAATCTGGACAAGTCAATTTCCTCATCTGTCAAATGAACTGAAGAAGGAAATGGCAAACCACTCTAGTACCTTTGCCAAGAAAACCTTAAATGGGGTCACAAAGAGTGAGACGAGACTGAAACGACTTAGGTAAGGATTTGTATGCTGTGTCTTTGAGGGGATGTAGACCCACGGCCTATTTTAAATCTAGAATAGAATTAGCTGGGTGATTTGCCCTGTGAATATACAGGATACCTTTAGGCATCACACAGGAATCACTGATAGAAGAACTTGAGATATTGCTATTACTGGTGGGGGTGGTGGAAGGGGAAACGCCTCTCCAGTGATCCTACAATCCTAATACATAGAGTGACCACAGAGTCAGCATTAATGCAAAGCATTGCCTGGTCAACATCCCTGCAGGAGAGACAGATACAAGTCAGGAGAGGTAGTGAGTGATTTAATGGATTTATGGTTTTCATTTCTTTGGCAGCTAGGTTATACACAGTGGATGGAGTGCTGATTCTAGAGTCAAGAAGTTCAAATTCAGCCTCCGCACACACTTCCTAGCTTTGTGGCCTTGGGTAAGCCACACATACTTGCCTCAGTTTCCTCAACTGTAAAATGGGGATAATAATAGCACCTTCCAGGGTGGTTGTGAATGTCAAATGAAATAATATTTGTAACACACAACACAATGCCTGACACACAGTTGGTGCTATATAAATGCTAGGTATTATTGTTGTTGCTGTTGTTGTATGTGGTTTGTAGGATAAGTATTGGGAGCAATCTGGTGCAGTGGAAAGAATCCTGGATTTGGACTCAGGTCTTGGGTTCCAATCCTGGCTCTGCTACTCATCTGCCTGAACTTGTGCAAGACACACCCTCTCTGAGCCTCATCTCTAAAGTGGGAGTTGGCCTAGAAGGTCATACTTGATGGCCCCTGAATTCCCTTCATCATCTAAATCTATGATCCTTTGATCTCTGTAGAGGGACCAGGAAGCATCTTCAATCTCAGATTATTGTACCTGTTAGCATGCTGGGAGGAGTCTCATTTCCTGAATGAGGAAGTTGGGAAAAGGGTAAGTATGGAGGCCTAAGAAAGAAAGAGGGTCAGGGTGCCAAGTGCTATCAATAATAATGATGAACATTTACGTATGAGTTGAAGGTTTGACTAGAACTTTATATTTCATTTGAACCTTAAAGTACCATGTGGTTATTCTTATCCTCATTGGGGGTCAGGTCCAGGCTTCTGATTTCATTGGTATATAGAATTCCCAGTGTGGAAACTACCTCCATTGATACAAATTGACAACTCATTTGCAGTTTATAGTTCTGGAGATTTTCTGGGGGGTACTGGAAAGTACCTTACTTAAGATCACATAATAGTATGCCACAGAGAGAAGACTTGTACCCATTTCTTCCCACTTCCAAGACCAACTTGCTATAGATGATATCCTATTCATTCCTCATTCCTATGTTATAAAAGCAGGATAAGTAGTGACAACACAATTTGGAGAAAGGAATTATTTAGGGGAAATATTCAGAGAAATCCTGATATATTAGACCTTATCTCAAATGACTCCAGTGTCCTAAGCTATCTTGCAGCAATACTACATAATTGGTTGACATTGTTCAGCCTTAGCTAACCATCAAATGTTATCATTGCCAAGTTTTTATTTGAAAAATAGCAGACTCTGTTTTCTTTAATATCTGTCATCTGCATATGTGATCGACATGTCCTATATTCCTTTATCCAAATCATTTATAAAAATGATAAACAGCTCAGATCCCTGGCCTACTCCTCTAGAGTCCTCCTGCCATATTGACACCAAACTATTAAAAATTACTGAGTACAGTCGTCCAACAAGTTCTAAAACCATCTAACTGTATTATCATTGTCGAATCATAGCTTTAATATAAAATATTTTTTAAAAACCTTAGGTTGTTGACTGTATTTATTATAGAAAAATGCTGCATATACATTTATGACAAAGAATTTATTTACAGCACAAAATCTACACGTATTTTTTTCAGATAGACAATCTATCCCAGTGAATATGAATTAGCTCAATTGCAAGGATAACTGGCTTATTGGATTTTGTCCCTTTTCTGTTTCTGACATGCACAAATGTGCAAATTACTCATAAGGCTTCCAAGTATGATAATTATAAACAAACACTTGCCTCACTTCTAGGCTTGCTCTGGTTCATGAAAAATATAGGTAGGAAAGAGGAGATAGTTAACAGATCTTCCACCTAGTGTGACCTGTTACCCTTTTGGTGCTTTTTAAGGGGTTGTGGGGATGGAGTTGTGATACTGCAGAAATCTTTTGAGGGTAAAAGAAAACAAAGGACATCAATATGGGGAGTGGTCTCTCTGGGCAAATGTGACTTAATCTCTCTAAGCCTGGAATTAGGAGGCAGTGTGCTACTCTGTATGTGTGTGTTGGTGTATGTATTTTTTTCTCCCTACATTTCCATACATACATGCATATATACATACATATATATATGTATATACATGTGTTTGTGTGTGTGTATATGTGTGTGTGTGTGTGTGTGTGTATGTGTGTGTAAATGGAAATCTAGGGAGGAAAAATGCACATATACAGAATGATTACACAGACACTCACACTCTAGAGGAGGCAGAGCTGCTCAGTTCTTAATTTGATCCTATTTTTTTCTGCCAAAACAATTGCCCCATTGGAAGTGACTGAACAAAAATTGCTAACAGGCAGTTGATGCTAGAGATAAAGAGATATGGAGAGAGCAATTAATTGTCTTTGATAAATTCAAGTCTCCTGGCCCAGATGAAATATATATATATATGGAGCAAAAGAACTGGCAGATGTATCAATGACTTGGATAAAGGCATAGAGGGCACACCCAACACATATGCAGATGATATAAAACTGAGAAGGGATAGATAAAACATTAGATTATAGCCAGGATTCAGCAATATCTTGCCAAGCTAGAATGTCGAGCTGAAACCAAGAAGATGAAATTCAGTAGACCTCAATATAAGTCTTAAACTCAGGTTCAAAAAATCAACCTAAAACGTTTAAGATGGAAAAGATGTCAGTTTATCTGAAAAAAAGGTTTGGGGCAGGGTTAAGTGGGCAGCAAGCTCAAAAACAAATCAACAACATAATGTAACCAAAAATAACTAATGTGATCTTGGACTGCTTTAAGAGAGGCAGGGCTACTGGGAATAATTATAGTCTTTGTCCTCATTGGACCTCATCTTGAATATTGTGTACCACCATTTAAGAAGGACATTGATAAACTGGCTAGTGTCCATGTTAGGGCACAAGTCCATATCATATTAAATAAGACTGAAGGGACCAGGGATGATGTTTAGTTTGGACAAGTCAAGGCAGGTTGACATGATAAGTTTCCTATCATATGGAGGACAGATTAGATTTATTTTGTATGGCCATGGAGAGTAGAATGGGTAGAAGTTACAAAGAAGCAAATTTAGTGAGTTTTTAGAAACAAACCTTATTAACAATTGGAGCTATCTCAGGATTTGGTGGACTCTTCCTCCTTGTAGGTCTTTAGGAAGAGGCTAGATGACCTCTTGTTGAGTGTGTTAGGGATACCTTTTGTGTGCGGGTTCAGCCAGATGGCTGCAGTTCCTTTCAAATTTGAAATTCGGTGATTATATAAATAGTGGTAGGCTGTGGAAGTTCTTGATAAATATGGATGATGATGATGATAAAAATTGATAAACTTTAAGATATGTACATCATTAGGGGCAGCTAGGTGGCGCAGTACATAGAGCAACGGCCCTGGATTCAGGAAGACCTGAGTTCAAATCCAGCCTCAGACACTTAACACTTACTAGCTGTGTGACCCTGGGCAAGTCACTTAACCCCAATTGCCTCACCAACAAAAAGAAAAAGAAAAAAAAGATATGTACATCATTTTTGGTATTCAAGGTATTTAACACACATTATTGCATTTGATTCCCATTATATAACCTTGTGAAATAAGTATTATCATTTTATCCATTTTTCAGACAAAGAAACAGGCTGAGAAGGTTACATTACTTGGCTATAAGGTAACAGAAGGTCTCTGACTGTAAGCTATGCACACTTTCCTTTTTTGCCTCAATGTAAAAGATAATGTAATAAATAAATTATTAAGTATTGTAGTAAAAATAATGGTATATGGTACATTTTATTTGTAATGAATTTTTATAATGAAAAGTCCCTGCATCTGAAAGCTAAAAAGAGATTGTAATGAGGATTTCTATTAGATATTAACAAATACTTATGAATTGTTTTCAAAGGCTTGATTTCAGGCATTCCTATCTCTTGTTCTAGTACAAAGAATCTTAGCAATGCTAGAAATACCTCTTTAATGATAACAATTTACCATGTTGGTCTTCTAATAGGCAATTCCTTTGTTGCCAGAGAAAACAGACGCAAAAAATTGAACAGCCTCCGTTGTAGGTTGTTTACCACTTGTATCCTAACCTTTCCCCCAACATCTAACAAATTTTATTGTTGCTTCTCTCTTTTTTTTCCTGAAAATGACCAGGCATATCTTGCTTAAAAATTATTATAATGCTACCTTCTATAGTAGCTATTATATGTAGTATATATGTAGGCACTTTCCTCCCTTTTCAATTTAAAATCTTATTTTTTGCGAGTGTCCAGGTGAATCTATTTTTCTTGGTCCTTGTTCAGGGTACCCCATTTCTGGACAGGTTACTGTCATTCCTATATCTGAAAGTAATGACCTAGAAATCTAAGTCTGGTTCTCTGGTATCATTTTCTTAAGCAGTTGCTTATTTTCTAAATTTGCCCTTTCCTCTCAAATGTCTTGCTTTCAGTTGGGAGCAATAAAAAAAACACCATATGTATCCCTAAAAATTTTGTTTCTTGGTCAAGATTTAATAATCACTCTAATATTTTTAACTTTTCCTTTGGCAGTACCATTTATACCCATGTGAACCAATGAATGAATGACTGAATGAAAACCCACTTAGCAAGCAATTATTATGTGTCAAGCATCATGCTGAAGCATGAGCGTAGTGGTATTTAAGTTTGACAAATCTTGGGTACCCTGTGGACAAGTTCTGGATACATGACTGGAAAAACAATGGAGCTTTCTATTGTTCATGTTAGTTTTATTTATTTTATTTTACATTTTAAAAAAATTGGATCTTTTCTTCTCACTCAGAGAGGGTCCAGAGAGATTCACAGGTCTAATCCCACTACCAATCTGTTTATTGCCTGGCCTGCTTTGCTCTTCCTTAGGCAAACCAGTGACTCTAGTGGGCCCCTTACCAACCCAGGGGCTTATCATATTGATATCATATTGGTTTGGACACTCTAGCAGCGTAGGCCATTGCAGCTCAGAATTCCCAAGCTCAAGAGATCAGCCAGCTTCACTTTCTCTGAGTGTCAGGGATAACAAGTGAGTGGTACCACAGCCAGCCAGGTCAGATTTTCATGTAGCTGCCTCAACACTCCTTCAAATGGAATCACCTGCCACTACCACGTCCTCTTTCTTCCTCTGTCATATATCTCATAATGCTTTTCATGATTCTTTGGAGCAAAAGCTGGTGCTTCCTCCCCAGAAGACATATCTATTTGCGAACTAAGAAATTGTTAACAGAATTGAAAAATCAGGTAAGTTGCAGGGGTTGGGCCGTAGGGACATTTTGAGGGCCAGAGGACCTTTCCTCATCTCTGGGCTTATAGACAAGCCAAGCATCTGGCTTGATGAGGAAATAGACTTCTTTCTTCCCTTTTCAAATTTGATTTTTATGAAGCATGTCATAATGAAATCAAAGGACAGAGTGACAGCAGGGCCTTTCCTGTAGACTTGTCATCTCTTTGCTAGTAACATTTGAAAGGAGGTAGAGATGTCTAAGAGAATGAGCAGCAGGGGTAGCGAGTGCCATGCAAGCCAGTATGGGTTGAGACATTTTAAGTTGTTGGCCAAATAGCCTTTAGAATTGTACCACAGAAATTCTGTTTGCAGGGCAAGGCTATTCACCGGTTAATAATTGCACAGAATTGCTTGTGGGCCTCCACTTCCATGCCTCCCAGACAGCATGGTATTTCTGTTTAAACTCAGCCACCCCAAGCCTGATTGCTGCCCACCACCGTGGTCAATTGTCTGCTGTCACTTCCATATGCTGTCATTCCTCAGTTAGTGCTTCCAAATGATCCTTGAAGTACTCCTTTTGTCTGCTCTAGTGTGTGGTCCCATTATTCTCCTTCAATTCTCTACATAGGAACTACTTTGGTGCACAGACAATAACAGATGGGAGGTAAGAAGTAGGATGGAAGTGAATTTTTTTCTTTTCAAGGCTCTTTATGATAACATATGATTTGAAAATGGTCTTTGCAAAAACTTTGTTGTAGGAATAAAGGGTGTGGGGGGGTAAAAATCCATGTTTTTTCCCTTCTTTAATTTACTGCTTTAAAAAATATGACATGCAAATAATGCCAGCTGTTTCTTTTTTCCATCCTATGATTTCAGCAAATGACTTCTAGCATATCTGGCTGTGATAATTGCAGTATAAAGCGAAGTACTTTTTGGAGTGGAGTGGTTAGAACAGCTCCATCAGCCTCTGCAGGGTTATGGGCATTAGTCTTGCAACAAGGAAGACTGAGCAGATGCTCAAGGGTCATTGTGTGAGGCCTAGGGAAGATTGAAAGACAGTATCTACACCACCTCTCCCACAATGGAGCCAGCGATCAGCAAGACTCAAAAGGCAAATGGAAACTTGTGTTCGGCTGTGAGCATTCAAATGTGACAGCTTTGAACCAGTTTGCTCTTGCAAACTTAGCAGTGCAGATATTTGATGTTTATAATAGCATCAGCTCTGGTCAGTAACTGGGATTGGTTTCCCTCTTTACTGATCCCTCCTGAATCCTCAGCTTCTGATTCTAATCAGCAGCAAGTGAATTAGATCATTGAACTTGTTAGCATTGTTTATAAAATAAGATTAATAGGCTGAGAATGAAC
Organism: Dromiciops gliroides; assembly: GCF_019393635.1. Lineage (NCBI taxonomy): Eukaryota > Metazoa > Chordata > Mammalia > Microbiotheria > Microbiotheriidae > Dromiciops > Dromiciops gliroides. The sequence goes on along the minus strand of NC_057865.1, from coordinate 161,992,746 downwards.
CTTCAGGGATCTCGGATGAGTAAAGTTAATGGGTTTTGGTGCAATGACTTTGCTCCATCTATTTTGGCTGCTCAGACACCTTTTTTTGGCCCTTCTTTCTGGTTCTTGGCTGTATATAACTGAGATTGCTGAATAAGTGAAATAGTAGTATATTTAGAAACAGAGTTATTGATATAACAAGAGAGCTCCCTTTCCAATCTTCCTATTCCTTACTACCTTTCATGTATACAACTATCTAGTGACACTGGCCTCCTTGCAATTCCCCTCACAAATTCCTCTCCTTATTCTATTAATTTTCACTCACAGTCCCCTATGCCTGGAGTATTCTCCATCTCTTCCTAGCCTCTCTGACTTCCTTCAAGTCTCTGCTAAAATTCCACTTTCTTCAAGAAATCATTCTCAGTCTTCCTTAAAGTTGATGCCTTCCAAATGAGATTTTCTCCAATTTATCAATTTATCCTACAGCTATTTTATTTGTACGTAGTTGTTTGCATATAGTCTCCCACATCATATAGTTAGCACCTGGATTTTGGCCTTTTTTTTTGTATCCCCAGCTTAGCATAGTACCTTAGTCATAGTAAGTGCTTAATAAAGGCTTGTTTACATTAATAAAATTATAGATCCTGACCAATAACTATGAATGTTACCTCCCAAATTCATATTAATGAACCTGTCCATTGAGTATAAAAACCTGTAAACCTAACATAATTAACCTGAGCTCTGGAATGGATAAATTTGAGGTTTTCTTTGTCTAAAGCTGTGATTTCACTGATACAGGAAATTCCCTCTACCAATGCCAATCAGAAATCCCAGGCGTTGCCTTGAGAGGTTAGCTAACTCGTTTATGGTCCTGCTGTCAAATTGTGACAAAGTGGAATTTGAACCCAAGTCTTTCTGCTTCTGATGCAGCTCTCTAGTTCCTATAGGATGCTGTTTTTGCAAGACTAATCAAGCTTCAGGGAAATAGCACTTCTGAGAGGGGAGGATGGAGAAAGACATTTAGTCCTCTTCTTCCATATCTTTCCCCTATTCCCTCCTTCAGCATGAGTCTATTTGAATAATCCTTTTCTTCTAAAAGAATCTGAGATCTTACACTAGTCTGGAAGAAATCTTAGTAAACACCTAGTACATATTCCTCAATTCACAAATGAAGAAATAGGGAGTCCAGAGAAGTAAAGTGACTTACCTAGGCTGGGCAAAGTCATCCCAGAAGATGGGAATCTAGCCTACTTTTATAACTTTTCTGAGAATTAGATTCAGCAATGGCCTTTTGTGTGCATTCTAGGGCTTAACAACATATAGCTAGGGGGCAGCTAGGTGGTGCAGTGGATAAAGCACCAGCCCTGGATTCAGGAGTTCCTGAGTTCAAATGCAGCCTCAGACACTTGACACTTACTAGATGTGTGATCCTGGGAAAGTCACTTAACCCTCATTGCCCTGCAAAACCCCCCCAAAAAACAAAAACAACATATAGCTAAATACCTCCAGGTCACTAAGCTTTTTGTTGTTGTCAGGAGAGGGAATCATCAGAAAATATGGGAAAAATAGTGATCTCTCTTATTACCTGTGGACTGAAATATTTTTTTTAATACTTCTAAGTAAATTAACCTAAAAAGTGATGAAAAGCAGGATAAAAGAGAGCTTGTCAAAGAAGAGATATTTCACTAAAGAAACAGTGGACATCAAGGTGGGCCTCAGTTTTTAGGAGCTAAAAAGCCAAGTGACTGAGTGAGAAAAGTTTTGATTTAGCTTCATAATTTAGATTATTATAAAAGATGTATTAGAACAATCACTGAGAGGCATCATGATGTAAGTGGATAGAGAGTTGGCCTTGAAGACTTTCTAGCTGCATGACCTTGAGTGAGTCACTTAACCCCCCCCCTCTCTCTCTCAGTTTCCCCAACTGTAAAATGAAGATAATAAGAGCATTTACCTCCCAGAGTTGCTGTGAGGATCAGATGAAAAAATATTTGTAAAGCACTTAGCACAGTGCCTGGTACATAGTCTTTGCAATTAATAAATGTTTGTTTCATTTAATTTCTTTCCTTCCTTCGCTCCTTCCTCCCTCCCTCCCTTCCTTCCTCCCTTTGTTCTTTCCTTTGTTCCTTCCTTCCTGCCTCCCTCTCTTCCTCCCTCCCCTTCCTTCCTTTCCTTCTTCCCTCTTTTCTTTCTTCCTCCCTCCCTTCCTTCCTGACAAGAAAACAAGAATATAAGTCTTGTATCTAACACATATGGGCAATGTGATCCTAGACAATTCCTCAGGTAATTCTATAAGACTCCAAGTTGCAAAGAAGATACTGATTTGCATTTTGTAGAGGAAGTTTCCTCACAGGGAAATTCCTTGTGGGGTGAATTCCATGTCCTGTTCACCCCCCCTGTTGCCTATAGATATGTTATGATTTACAAGTTTCCATACTTGAAAGCAAACCCTCCCCAATCTTTCCACTGTGCCCTGGGAAATGCCTGTTCTATAGGCAACACACTTTCTTTTATTTTAAATCTTTTCCTCTCTCTTGAAACTCTCTTCCCTCTCAGTTTTCAGGATGCCCTTCTCTTCTGGTTCTCTTCCTATATCTGACTGCTCCTTCTCAGTCTCCATTGGGGGATCCTCATCCAGATCACTCCCTTCAGCCATAGGTGTCACTCAGAGTTCTATCTTGGGCCCTCTTCTCTTCTCCCTCTACACAGCTTTACTTGATGGTCTCATCAGCTCCCATGCAATTGATGACCATTTCTGTGTTGATGATTCTGAAATCTACAATCTCATATCTCCACCAGACTTTCAGACATCTTGAACTGAATATCTAGTAGACAACTTAAACTAAATATGTCCAAAACAGAACTCATTATCTTTCCCCCTAAACCCTACCCCTTCCTACCTTCCCTATTACTGTATTGCAACTGGTAGAAATGGGAGATAGACATTTTAGGGACAGGGAAATTATTATATGTTTAGTGTTTTCCCTGTTATCGTTTTTTTTTAAAAAGTGAGGCAGCTGGGGGTGGGGCAGCTAGGTGGCACAGTGGATAGAGCACCGGCCCTGGAGTCAGGAGGACCTGAGTTCAAATCTGACCTCAGACACTTGACACTTACTAGCTGTGTGACCCTGGGCAAGTCACTTAACCCCAGCAGCCTCACTTTTGTCTTTTCTTTTTTTTTTTTTAAGTGAGGCTGGACTTGAACTCAGGTCCTCTTGAATCCAGGGCCAGTGCTCTATCCACTGTGCTACCTAGCTGTCCCGCTTATTACTGTAGATGGAAACCCCATCCTCCCAGTCCCTCAGGCTTTCAATCTGAGAGTCATACTAGGCTGCAAATTCTCTCTCACTGCCCATATCCAATATGATGCCATGGGCCTGTAGATTTTACCTTTGTATCATATCTCGAATATGTCCCCTTCTTTCTTCAGACACTGCCACCACTCTTGTTCCTCCTCACTTTATGCATATTTTGATAGCTTGCCTCTAGTCTCTCCTTACTGCAATATATTCTCCATTCTGCCACCAAACTGATTTTTGAAAATTGCAGGTCTGACCAAGTCACTTCCCTATTCAATAAACCCTGATGGATTCCTATCACTTGCAGGATCAAAGACAAAGTGTTTTGTTTAGCATTCAAAGCCCTTTATAACCCAGTCCTCTTTGACCTTTCCAGCCTTCTCATACTTTATTCCCTGCTATGTACTTTGAGATCCAGCGACACTGGCCTCCTGGCTGTTCCTTTAACAAGACTCCCCATACCTGGGTTCCAGGTATTTTGTTTAGGTGCCCCCATGCCTGTGATGAAGTGCTTTCCTTCTTTGCCTACTGACTTCTCTAGCTTCCTTTAACTCAAATCCCATCCTCTGCTAATTAATATGCCTTCCCTCTGTTAATTATTTCCTATTTATCCTGAAAATAGATTGTTTATATATGTATACATATACACACATATCATACACATGTGTGCATATTAATACATGTATACATATACAATACATATAGAATATAGAATACAGGTATATGTTTTATATATGTATATGTCATATCCCTCATTAGATTGTGAACTTCTTGAGGGCAAAGACCATCTTTCGCTTCTTTTTGTATCCCTAGTGCTTAGCACAGTGCCTGACACATAGTATGTGCTTAAATGTTTGCTGACTGAAATCACAAAGGCAGGAATTATAGAAACCACTACCATTGGTTCAAATACAGTAAAAAATTTTCCCCAAATATGGCTTACATAAAACATAAATTCCAACTATAACAATTGTGTGCCTATACCTTTTACTCCTTTGAAATATATCTCATTTAAAGAGATGTCTTATATTTGGGCCAATGTACTAATTCATAGGACATTTGAAACAATAAATGAAGGATGGCAATGATATATTAGACTAACTTCATATGATGTACTATTTTATAATTTAATAAAGTGCCTATCAAGATGCAAGTATTCAGTGATGCATGGAGGAAGACATTAATATTTCAAGAATTACTATGATGATTACGAGACAGATAAAGAAGTTGTATGTCACAGCTCAAGGTTATACCAGATATATCACCAGGAAAATGTGCTTTGTTCTGAATGCTGCATATGTTTTTTATGTTCCAGATTCATAGAGGGGTCAAATAGAAGTTGTTGAGGATGAAGAAGATGACAGAATAAGACTGAGATATTAGAGCAGTGTGCTGGAAAGCACTTCTTTTCTTAGCATTTCTACTCAGTCCCTAAACACATCATAAGGCCACAGAATCTAAGAGGTGTAAGAGAATTTAGAAGTCACATGCACTAACTCTCTTCCAGTAAAGATTAGAATGCTGAAGCTCATCATGGTTAAGTGACTTGCCAAAAGTCATACAGTTCATGATAGAACTGGGATTAGAACTCATGTCTCAACTTCCAATCTGTGATTTTTTTTTTTTTTTACTATATCTGATGACAGGATTTAGGTTTAGGAAGCACCAATTTGTCCAATGAGTAAAAATTAATAATGTGATAATATTAATATAATAGTTAACATTCATATAGTACTTTAAAGTTTGCCAAATGCTTTACATATATTATCTCACCATCTCTCAACAACCTTAGGAGGTGGGTATCTTTATTTTATAAATGAAGAAACTGAGGTTGACAATAGTTCAGTGACTTGCTCAGCATCACAGAGCTAATAAATTTGAGGCACTATTTCATTAAGGTTTTCCTGAATTAGGCACCACTCTATTCTTTACCAATACTCTATTCACCATGCCTCCTTGTTGACTTTGCATACTTATAGAAAAGGAAATGAAGGGCGTGTCATAAGTTAGGTCCAAGGACCTGGGTTTAAACTCTGGCTCTTACCTATATACCTGTGTGATCTTGGGCAAGGGACCCAAATTAAGCCTCATTTTTCTGATCTGTAAAATGAAGGTGTTGTACTTCTTCCCTTCCAGCTCTAAGTCTTGAATCCTAGAGGGCCCAAAGAGGTTTATTAACTTGCACAAGGTCATAGTTAGCATGTAGGTGACCACAGTGCTTGGTACATAATAGGCATTTAATAAATGTTCGTTGACTTTTGACTCCAAATCCTTTCACTTTACTATACTGTCTTGATCCCTGTTCTCCTTTATATTTACTATTTTATGGATTTACTTTCTCTAAAATAGACATAAACTGAGACAGATATAGTTTGTGAAATTATTTGCTATTATGTGCTCTTTAGGCAGTGTGTAATCAAAATAATTAAAAATAACAGCTAGCACTCTAAGGTTTACAAAATGTTGTATATATATTATCTCATTTGCTTCTCATAGCTTTATGAAGTACTTCTATTATCCCCATTTTATGGATGAAGAAACTGAGGCAGAGAGAAATTAAATGACTTGCTCCGGCTTCCACAACTAGGAAGGGTCTGAGGTAGGATTTGAATCTAACCTTCCTTATCCCACCACCTAGCTGCATCATGGAATTTAAATGTAAATTGTACAAAGTGCTTGATTTAGCTGAAAAGAATCCTGAGATGAATGGACTATTACATAGAACAATCTTCGGTGACTTTGAAGATGATGGGTGAAGGTCTCACTGGTTTTATTCTGTTTTGCTCAGGGGACTTGTTTTCATTTTCTTAGGATTAGTATTCATTAATGTAGCTTTTTGGAGTCCAAAACAGAATAGAAACCCAAAACAAACAAATCCCCATCATCTCAGGCATTGAGATAAGTCCTTTGAGCAAGGAAATTATGGCCAAAGGACATGACATATATAGTTTGGCTCCCTAGGTACTTTTACCCTTCCTTCAGTTATTAGATGACCACTTCCTTCCCTGGCTAAAGAAGAAGGCCTAGAATACCCTGTTTATGCTCTGGTGGGCATATACCATCATTGTCCAGCAGGTGGTGTATTTGTAGCAAATTGTTCCTCAACCTTTTAGAAATTAGTCATCAGATTTCTGTCATAACATGGGAGATTTGAATTGACACATGATACCCTTAAAATGGAAAATGAAAAACAGCACTGAGGCATATCTAAATAAGTGAACACAGAACATAAGAAATCACCTCTATAGAAGACTAAAAATTAATAGCCCTTAATATAATTAAAAACCGTAGCCAACATCAAAAGCACTTCTTATCTTCAGCCTAAAAAATTCTGTTTAATACATAATTCACTGAGCCTATGAACATTCTGGGAACCTTTTGGATGGGTATCAGCCTTTAATTCAAAATTATTCACTTTGGGAAATGCTGGGCACAAAAGGCAGTAAGTATACTCAGTAATTTATACTAGCAATCAAATTGTAATTACAAAAGAAATTAAAACATGACTTTAAACAGCCTAACTCCACCCTCAGGGCTACTAGCCTTTTGTAAGTATAGCCAGGGAACCCAATCCAGTAATTAAGAATTATGACCCTTTATACTTTACGGCCTTGTTAGGGTAATGGTGTAAAATCCCAAGAGGGTAGAAAAGTTTCACTTAAAGTAGGTTTGAGAGGGCAGAACAACATCTTGATAATTTGTTTCTTCTTACCTGTGACATAGTATCCAACTTGACTGGCTTTCTCAGTGTCAAGTGCAAACCCAGGGTGTGCGTGCCTAAAAAGGACACCCCTTTTCATCTCTTCCTGTCAGAATCCTTGACTTTCTTCAAGGATTATTTAAACTCTTTCATGCCTTTATAGTTACCGCCCTCTCCCACCAAGTTATTATTCTTGCCTGACTTGTTTCCTTATATATATATACACACACACACACACATATATATATATATATATGCACACACACACACACACACACACACACACACACACATATATATATATATTCTACCACTGGAAGTTCTTTAAGAGAAGTGACTGCTTAATTCTTATCTATGTGTTCCAAATGCCTATAACTTCGCCTATTTCATAGTAGAGTTCAATAAATGCATGTTTAGTTGAATTAATTTTTCCATGACTTTCATTTTGACAGTGGCATGACTGGTATCAAGGTTCCCATTTAGCTTTGGGGGCCAAATATAGCTACACTTGAGTCATAACATAACAGACAAGAGTGAATATTGGACACCTTGGTACATCAATCTTTAACTTTTTTTTTCTTCTCTAAATAAAAGGTATAATCAATGTAATAGGAGCAAAACTTTTAATTTTTTTTCCTCCTATTTTGCCTTTGTATGCTTGATGCTTAGCACAGTGCCTTGTACAGATACTTAATGCTTATTGGATTAGTTAGCATTAATTTAACTAAGAGGTTAGTTGATAAGGCTTGAAATTTTTTGAAAGTATTGGCATTGTTAATATAGGTTACCTTTAAATACTAGAAAATCTTGAGGCTTCATTGGAACAAAGCTATAATGAGGGGTAGGATTGATATTTTTGATCAATAGGTCCTCCCTGGGAACTCCTACAGTCCCACCATATAGAATTTTCCTTTCTCATAGTCCATATATATGCATGTATGTATGTATGCATGCATGCACACAGATACACATACATACACAGAAACACATATATGTTTATATAACAATGACTTGGACAGAGGCTTGTACAATTTCCCAATAGGGTGAAGCAGGGGAAGCTAACTAACGGGTTAAAAGATCTCACAGTCAAGAAAGATAGATTGAATTGAAGAGAATGAAATTCAGCAGGGGAAAAAATAAATAAAAGCCTACCAACATTTGGGTTAAAAAATAAGCTGTTCAAGTAAAGGATGGGAGAAGCATGGCTAGATAATAGTATTTGTGAAAAAGACTTAGGGATTTTATGAACTGCAAATCCATTTTAGGAGTCAATAGTTTGAAGACAAAGCCCCAAAACCAACTCTCAAGGGATCTTGGGCTTCCTTTACAGACGAAAAGAATCCAGAACAAGGAAGATGGCAAAATAAACACTTTAGTCTGGTTAGATCACATCTGAAGTAAGGTGTAACATTTTGGGTACCATGTTTTTACAGAAACATTGGTGAAGTGGAAAGCATTCATGGAAAAATGACCACAATGGGAGGGGGTTTCTAGAAACCATACCAGGCAGAGGATTTGGGAATGTCGATTCTGGAGAAGAGAAGATTTGGGAGGAAATGGAATGGAGAGTAGGGACAATTGAAGAAACTGGGGATGTTTATTCTGTAGAAGGGCAAGTTTTGGGGAAAATTAGGCTCAGGAAAGTTAGTTATATTCAAATACATGAAGAACAGTAATTTGGGAAAAACATCTGATTTGTTTTGCTTGGGCCTTTAGAATAGAACTAGGAAGAATGAGTGAAAGATGCAGAGAACTGGATTTAAATTCAATATAAGGAACCCTGCCTCCCCCCCAAAAAAAACCCTTCCCCTAATATTTAGAGTCATTCCAAAGTGGGAAAAGCTGCCTCAGGAGCAAGGGAATTCCCCATCATGGGGAGTCCTAAAGTAGAGACTGGACAATCACTTATCTACCTTGTTGAAAATAAGGTTTTGGTTCCTATATGGTTTGGAATGGATGATCTCAGAGGGCCCTTCCCACTCAGAACTCTGAGATTAGGCTGCTCTATAAACCATTAAACCTATAGCCTGCTAATTTAATGGAGACATAAGTATTTTTAAAAAGAACTCTAGGAAAAGTGATAAATTGACAAAAATTTAAAAAATCCAAGTGCAAACATGAGATTGACTTATTCCCTTTTCTCTGTTGCCTCCCAGTTTGCACCTCAGGTCATACTATTTTATTGCAATATGCCAAGATCAAATATCTGTGAGATAGATATTGAGGTTATGACTGTGTCAGAAATAATATTTTTAGCCAAACATCCCACACTCAGTTGATCCCCCTTCTGTGCTACCACCATCCATACAGAAGTGGTAGTGTCGTACAGTTGAAAGAAGACTGAATTTGGAAAGGACTGAAGTTCAAATCCTGCTCTAGCCATTTACTACCTGAAGTCACATGACTTGGGCAAGTCATTTAGTGTCTCTGGGCACCATTTTCTTCATAATTCCAATAAGGGGATTAGACTAGATATTTTGAAATCTCGTTAAACTCTGGAACCTTGATTCTTACTGAGACAACTTAGTATGGAGCTTATTATCTTGGAGTTGAGGATGTAAAGACCAATGAAACATATATGGGTACTACATAACTATAATATCCTAAATACAGGGTGGTCCAAAAGTCTGTGTGCAATTTTAATTCCTCAGACTCTTGGAACATCCTGTGTATGAACATATACCGCTATGTAGACAAAAATATATAATATCTATGTGTACACATACTCACATATGTGTATATGTGTCTATACATAAATATATTGTTTTAAAGTTTACAAAGTGTTTTCATTAAAAAACCCTGAAATAGGCAGTAAACACTTTTATTTCAGTTGAACAGATAAAGAAACTGAGGTTCAGAGAGGTTATGTGATTTGTTGATGGTTACACAGTAAACATGTGGATTCTAACACAGATCTCCTGATTCTAATAGGTCCAAGAACTTCATATGTATCCTTAAAGAATTTTTTAATGTTCATAGCTTCAGCTGTAATAATATACCCAGCAGACCTTTAATGAATTGTCATTCAATTTACAAAACTGTTTTGAGAAAGTTGTGGTGACTAAAAATTCAACTTGTGGTACAGTATTTGGGCTGTAAAGAGAATAACTGACTTGGATGAGAAAGATCTATCCATCTAGCTTGCTATATCTAATTATCTAAATTCTTAGGCTCTGCTTTCTTATAGGGACATGGCTTGAGTTTGGACAGATTGGAAGATGAAGATATTTAGGATGATGGCTGAGACACTTTGTGTCTGAAGACTAAGGAAGCTAGACATGTATTTGAAGAAAGTCCTGCAAACCATAATTAATTGGGTAGTTAGTTCCTTAGAAATGGGAACTGCATGAACTCTGGTATAGACCTTCTATTTAGTGAATTAGCTTTATAGGAAGCATTCTGTACTTCTGACAGATGAATGTAGATTTTATTGTTCCTAACACAATACACTCTGTTTATATATGATGCTATTAAATATTTTTAAAAGTAAAAAATAAATCTTGGTACTCTGAAATAGCTCTCTATAAATAATGATTATAATGAGGGTCACATTAATGAGCTATTTGAGAAAAAATGAATTTCTCAAACAGTACATCTCTGATAGAAAAGCAGTTCTCTACATGGAACCCTCCTCCCCTTCCCCAATAGATCAGTTCATTGAAGATAAATGAACTTCAGGCTTACTGAGAGGAAGTTAGCCACTCCTAAAGGATTCATATGTAAGATGACAACCTAGAGTTGACTCCTATAAATTACCTTGTAATTATTGTGAACACATACTGGATTTTTTTTTGTTATTGGGTCATTTCAGTCATGACCCTATTTGGTATTTTCTTGGCAAGGATACTGGAGTGGTTTGCCATTTCCTTTTCCAGTTCATTTTACAGATGAGGAAATTGAGGTAAAAAGGGTTAAATGACTTGCCCAGGGTCAGAGATTTGAACTCTTGTCTTTCTCACTCCAGGTCTAACACTCTCTCCACTGTCACCTAGTGGCCCATGGATATTCTTATATTTGTACATATGGATAGTTCCTGAGAATGCAAGCCTCTTAAGGACATTTTTGCATTTTTTGTCTTCACATCCCCAGAGACTAGCACTTTGCATGGCACAGAATAAGCACTTACTATATTCTTGTTGGTTGATTGATCCATTGATAGGTTTGGTGTAGTAGAAAAAAATACAGGGCCAGCTAGGTGGTGCTGTGGATAAAGCACTGGCCCTGGATTCAGGAGGACCCGAGTTCAAATAAGACCTCAAACACTTGTCACTTACTAGCTGTGTGATCCTTGGCAAATCACTTAATCCTCATTGCCCTGCAAACCCCGCCCCCCCAACACCCCCACCCCCCCCAACACCCCCCTCCCAAAAAAAAACAAAACAAAAACAAAACTGCAGGGCTGGGATTCAGGAGAAAAAATCAGTTCTAGGTCTTCTTTTGGTACTCACTAGTTGTGCAACTTAAAAACATTTAATGTTTCTGGGCTTTGGGTTTTTCATATGTAAAATGATATGTACTAAATCATCCAAAAGGTCCTTTTCCAGTTGGTGGATTCTGAGATTAATTGATTCCCTTTGCAAACAGATTGATTCTGCAGATAGATTAGAACATATGAACGTTTTGGCCCCCTTCACTGTAGTGGAAAGGGACAAGTCCTTGAGAGAGAGGAGGTTTTGGTTTGAACCCTGGCTAACACTTACTAGTTGTGTGATCCTGGATGAATAACTTCATATCTCTAAGCCTCAATTCCCCCATCTGCAAAATGGGGACATGGCTATATACTACAGAGGGATGTCATGAAGAAAGAGCTTTGAAAGCATTAAAGCACTACATAAATGTATTATGATTAATGTATTGTTACTATTATTATCCTTAATGGTCCAAAGGCATAATCTTGTGGGCTGTCTTTCCTCTGGTTTTAATTTGGACAGCTTTAGGGACCTCAAGATGCCCTTAAGGCATGTAAATTCGGAGAAGTAGATTAGGAGAATAATTATTTCTCTGAAAAGACCTGTGCCCTAGGTTTAAATAAAGGAGTGTCATTATACCACCCATTGTGAAAGCATTGAACAATCTCCTTATGTTCTTTCTTTGATTAGAGGCAATTAGGTTGTGCAGTAGATAGAACACCAGGCCTGGAATCAGGAAGACCTGAGTTCAAACATAACCTCAAACACTTTCTAGCTATTTGACCCTGGGCAAGTCATTTAACCAATCTCCCTCAGTTTACTCAACTGTAAAATGAAGATAACAACACCACCTATCTCACAGGGCTGTTGTGAGGATCAAATGAGATAATATGTATAAAGTACTTAGCATAGGGCTTTAGGCACTATATAAATGTTCATTGTCTTCATTCTATCTTGGGAAATTAAGTAAAAAGGAATAGATCATACTATTAGGATGTTTTAAAAATAATCAGTTTCATCAATGTGACTATTTTGTCCACTGATATAGATTGCAATTCTTCCACATATGATCTCATGAGTAGCCATGACCACAGAATTCATTACAGAATCATAGTATTTGAATAGTGGGAAAGGGGCTTAGACATTTAGTCCAACCTATACAGGAAAAGAATACTTCCTCTCCCTACCCTCATCATAATGGGGTAGCTAGAAGGTGCAGTGGATAGAGTGCCAGGCCTGGAGTAGGGAGGACCTGAGTTCAAATGTGGCCTCAGCCATTTATTAGCTGTGTGACCTGGACAATTCACTTAATCCTGTTTGCCCCAGTTCTTCATCTGTAAAATAAGCTGGAGAAGGAAAAGGTAAACTACTCTATTAGCTTTGCCAAGAAAACTCCAAATGGGGTTACAGAGTTGGTTACAACTGAAACAATGCAACAATAACAATACCCCCATAATACAGTGCAGTTTTAACTTTAATAGTTTTAGGACATCCTGTACAACCTGCAAGGAGTTGTCCAGCTTCAGGGCAGATGGAAGATACTGGTGGTCCTAAGGGTCCAATAGAAGAGCAGATGGCAAAATCTGAGGGTACTAGGATTGGTTGGTAAATCATATAATGATATCTGGGTGTCTGCAGCATACAAAGGCAGAACCCTTGGGAAATCTTGGTGGAACCAATGGCCCACTATTAGGGCAAATGATAAAGACAGGTGCTTTCCCATCTTACTGGAATCATTATAGTTGTTTATTCCTTGTTCGTCTTTTCAGTGTGAGCAACTTTATATACTAAACAAGGTGGCAGGGAGGGCAGGTAGGGTGGTAGAATCTGGTCTACCAGTGTTGTTAAGCTGGAAGGGAGTTGGATGTTTGGAGTGAAGAAGAGAATCTAGATTCCTTCCTGGAGGGAAATGAGGCAATGGGACATGTAAGTGACTAACTAGAAGGAGGAAAGAGTAGCATTGGCAAGAAAATTAGGGATGAAGTGAAGCTTCCCATGGCATCTGCTCTTGTTGGGCCTACAGATGACTGGAAAGATGGTGTTGCCTTGGATGGATATGAAGCACTCAATCTCTCAGTGCCCTCGAATAATTCTCTTAAAACTAGAATTACAACCAGCAATCTCATTCCCAGTTCTCACAATTCTCATTTTTCTTTTGTCTTTCTGTTAAGGAGAATGAATTTTTGGTTTGTTTTTTGTCCTTCATTTTCTTTTTTCCCTTCTTTTTCTTTTTCCAATTTAATAGTATTTATTTTTTCCAATTACATGTAAATATAGTTTTCAACAGTCATTTTTATAAGATTTTGAGTTCCAAATTTTTCTCCCTCCCCCTTCCCTCTTCCCTCTCTAAGATTGTAGTAAGCAATCTGATAGAGGTTATACAGTATAGTTATGTTAAACATATTTCCACATTAATCTTGTTGTGAAAGAAGAATCAGAACAAAAGGGAAAAACCCTGAGGAAGAAAAAAAAACCAATAATACCCCCTGAAAATAGTGTGCTTTGATCTGCATTCAGACTCCATAGTTCTTTTCCTGGATATGGAGAGCATTTTCCATCATGAGTCTGTTGAATTGTCTTAGATCATTGCATTGCTGAGAAAAGCTAAGTCCATCACAGTTGATCATTGTACAATGTTGCCGTTATTGTGTACAATGTTCTCCTGGTTCTGCTTGCTTCACTCAACATGAGTTCATGTATATTTTTTTTTAAATCCACCTCCTCATCATTTCTCATAGCACAATAATATTCCATTACTTTAATATAACCACAACTCATTCAGCCCTTACCTAGTTTATGGGCATCCCCTCACTTTCTAATTCTTTGCTACAAAAAAGAGCTGCTATAAATATTTTTGTACATGTGGGTCCTTTCCCTTTTTTTTTAATGATTTCTTTTGGAAACAGACTTAGTTGTGGTATTGCTGGATCAAAGAGTATGCACAGTTTCATAGCCCTTTGGGCATAGTTCTAAACTGCCCTCTTGAATGGTTGGTTCTGTTTACAACTCCATGAACAATGCAATAATGTTCCAATTTTCCAACATCTCCAAAATTTATAATTTTCCTTTTCTGTCATATTAGCCAATATGATAGGTGTGAGGTGGTACCTCAGAGTTGTTTTGATTTTCATTTCTCTAAGCAATAGTGATTTAGATCCTTCTTTCATATGACTATGGGTAGCTTTAATTTCTTCATTTGAAAATTGCCTGTTCATATCCTTTAACCATCTATCAATTGGGAAATGACTTGTATTTTTATAAATTTCATTCAGTTCTCTATATATTTGAGAAATGAGGCCTTTATCAGAAACAATTGCTGTAAATCCCCCCACCCCCAGGTTTCTGTTTTCCTTCTAATCTTGGTTGCATTGATTTTGTTTGTGTAAAAAACTTCTTAATTTAATGCAATCAAAATTATCCATTTTGCATTTCATAATGTGCTCTCTCTCTCCTTTGATCATAAATTCTTCCCTTTAAGGAAAATTATTTTTGAAGTGTAAAGACAGAGCAAACATTTCTAAAAAGGAGCTGATACCCAAGATAAATAAGGAGCTACTAAGAGAACACGTAGCTGAACCTGAGTCACCTAGTCCAGATGAACTACACCCTCTGGTACTCAAAGAACTGTAAGGATATGATTGATGAGGTGCTATGAGTGATGCTTGAAAGACTGTGGAGAACAGGAAAGGTCCAGTAGGACTGGATGAGGTCAATTGCCCAGATTTTTTTTTTTAAAGGAAGAGAATAGAGCCTCCAAACCTTATTGTCAGTGAACTTGAATTCAATTCCTGGTCAAATTCTAGAAAAAAAAATATATTTTTTTGCTGGGCAATGCGGGTTAAGTGACTTGCCCAGGGTCACACAGCTAGTCAAGTATCTGAGTCTGGATTTGAACTCAGGTCCTCCTGAATCCAGGGCTGATGCTTTATCCACTGTGCCACCTAACTGCCCCCTAAAAGATTATTGTAAAAGTTGATTATTGATCATCTACAAAGGAAGTTGGAATCATACAAATTCATCAAGAAGTTATGCCAGATTAAACTTATTTCTTTTTTGGAGTAGGCTAATAGAAAGAATAGTAAATATAGAGCTTATCTAGATTTTAGCAAAGAATTTGATCATTTGTCTCAAACCATTCTTATGGAAATGATGGAGAGACATGTACTAGATGATGGAAGAGTTAGATGGATTTCTAACTCACATAGCCAGATTCAAGAGTCAACCAATGTCAAGTTGACCAGAAGTCACCAGTAAAGTGTCCTAAAAATATGAATTGGCCCAGTGCTGTTTATCAATTTTATCAATTACTTGGATAAATACACAGACTTACAGATGAGACAAAGCTGGGAGATTTTACTATCACACTAAAAATGTTAGGGTCCAAAAAGATGGTGGCAAGCTAGAGCATTAGGTTGAATTTCACAAGGCAAAATCTAGTAAGGATAAGAGTTTATACTTAATGCTTATACTTGAATTTGAAAGAATTAAATTCACAGATATAAGATGGGGAGATGTATGGTTGTCATGCAGCAGGTTGTCTTAAAAAGATTTGATCCCTTTATGTTAGTAAACTGCTAAAATTCTCCAAACTGTCTAATATGATGCTTTTTCATATCCCTTTTCAAGCCTCTCTTGCTCTTTTGGTGTCAACTTTACTTGAAGGAGAGCTCACAAAATAAATGGAGTGTACTTTGTGGGCTATACAGATAAATTTATGGTTGAAATGGGTTATTATCCATTCAAACTTCCCCATCCCATACCCCTTATGGATGTTTCCCTTAAGGTGAATTTCATGACAATAGAGATGCTCTGGACAATCTTGTTATGAGCACTGAGCCAACAGGAAAAGTGACACTACTCAATGCCTGCTGAAGCAGGACTGGAGGACAAGAAACAGTATCAACTGTTACAGTAAAATTTTATGAAGTAGAGAAAATGATTCGCTGTTGTGGCATTGGTAAAAGAAGAAGATAAGAAACTCAATTGAAATAACTTTGTTGGAGTGTGTGTGTGTGTTGTGTGTGTGTGTGTGTGTGTGTGTGTGTGTGTGTGTGTGTGTTGGGGAAGGAGTGGAGAAGGTAGTTGGAAAGGGAGATCTATAAGCTTGAGGGATCATAGAAAGTATTTCCTAGTCCAATTCCCTCAATTTATAGATGAAATTGAGGCCTATTTAAATGACTTGTCTGAACTCATATTGGTAAAAACAGAAGTTACAGAAGTAACAGTGACAGAGTCAAAATTCACACTTCAGTCTCATTTCCAGGAGTGGTTGTATTAAAAATTCTTAATAAAATTGAAGTTTTTTTTAAAAAAAATTAGTAGCTATTTTAGCTGTGTAAAGTATCTTTCATTCTATACAGACTATTTTGAGTTGACTGTTTTATAATTAGCATTTTTAGATGTTATCTCATTAGATATAATGATACATTCTTGTGAGGTTGAAAATAGGAAAAAAAACCTTAGTATCTTTGTCATGTAGATGAAACACAGTAGACCTGAGTAGGTTAAGGATTTGTTCAGGGTCATAACACTTAGAATTTTCCTGCAGGGTGGGATAGACTTACTTAGTAGACATTACTATTGAAATCACAGAATTGAAGAGTTGGCAAGGAGCATGGTAGCAATATACCCTGACCCACACCAAAAAATAAATCCCCACCACAACATATCCAGCAAATGATCATCAACATTCCAAGGCCTGAAGACCTCCACTGAGAAGGTACCCATTACCTCCTAAGGTAGCTCATTTCCTAACATCAAACCTGACATCTCTTTGTATCTTCTACCTATTGACACTGGTTTGACTCTTTGGGGGAAGGATGATCCTTCCACATGACTGGGATAGGGATGGGCCTGGGGACTGAGACATATATCAGTGGTTTGGAGAACTCCCTTTATTGATCCAGGGCTGTACTTTCTCTGTAACTGATAGCTTTCAAGATAGTATTAGAGTTATGTGGCAGGGGTGTGGTTAGTTTTTCAAATCCATGAAGACAGTAGTATCTTGCTGAATCTTTTCTTTCCAGGTTAAATATCTCCATATCCTTCAACCAAGTCTCTGTGCCACTTTCTGGGCATTCTCCAAGCTAACAACAGCAGTAATAACAACAACAATTTACAAAGCATTTCTCATCTTATCTGATCCTTGCATCCCTGGGAGGTAGGTGCTATCATTATCCCCATTTTACAAATGAGGGAACTGAGGCTTAGAGGGATTATATGACTTGCTCAGAATCACACAATTTGTAAGTGAAGCTGGATTTGAACTGCAGTCTTCCTGACTCCAAGTCCAGCACACTCACTACTGTACTACCCATCACCTAAAATTGTTCTGAAACTATAGCACCCAGAAATGAATACAACAATTCAGGTACTTAAAAAAACAAAAAACTAAGGTAGAGTAGACAGAGACTATCACCTTATTCCTACAAGTTACATTTCTCCAAAAAGAAGCTAAGCATGTATTAGCTTTCTGCGGCTGCCACATCACATTATTGATTCATATTAAGCTCTCAAAGTCCTCAGATCTTTTTCATACAACCTGCTGCCTGACAATCTTATGCCTGTGAATTTAATTCTTAAAAATCCAAGTATAAGCATCAAGTATAAACACATCCCTACTAGATTTTGTCTTGTGGGATTCAACCTATGCTTTAGCTTGCCACCATCTTTTTGGATCCTAACATATCTAGTGTGTTAGTAAACCTCCCATCTTTGTCTTGTCTGTAAGTCTGATTAGCATGCCATCTGTGTATTTATCCAAGTTACTGATAAAAATGATAAACAGCTGGGGGCCAAGCCCAGATTTCTAGGGCACTTTACTGGTGACTTCTGGTCAATTTGAGATTGAATAACTCTTGAGTCTAGCTATGTGAGTTTGGAATCCATTTAATTGTTCCATTATCTAGTACGTGTCTCTCCTTCATTTTCCATAAAAATGGTTTGAGACAAATGATTAAATTCTTTGCTAAAATCTAGGTAAACTCAGGGCAGTGGTGCAGTGGATAGAGCACTGGCCCTGGAGTCAGGAGGACCTGAGTTCAAATCCGGCCTCAGACACTTAACACTTAACTAGCTGTG
The DNA here is from genome assembly GCF_019393635.1 of Dromiciops gliroides. Taxonomy (NCBI): domain Eukaryota; kingdom Metazoa; phylum Chordata; class Mammalia; order Microbiotheria; family Microbiotheriidae; genus Dromiciops; species Dromiciops gliroides. The sequence continues at coordinate 161,974,279 of NC_057865.1, read as the reverse complement.
TGACCCTAGGCAAGTCACTTAACCCCAATTGCCTCACCAAAAAAAAAAATGTAAAAAAATCTATGTAAACTCTATGTTAATCATTCTCCTTTCTAATAGTCTAGTACCTCTGTCGAAAAAAGGAAATAAAGTTAATCTGGCATGACCTCCTCTTGATGAACCTGTGTGATTCCAGCTTCCTATCTAGTTCCCCTATAATCATCTTTAAATATAAGCCCTTTGCAGAATTTGACCAGGAATTGATCAAGTTCACTGATGATAGGGTTTGGAGGCTCTAATCTCTTTCTTTAAAAAAATAATCTGGGCAACTGACCTCATTTAGTCCTACTGGACCTTTCCCATTCTCCACAACCTTTCAAGCATCACTCATAGTGGCTCATCAATCACATCCTGCCAGCTCTTTGATTACCAGAGCATGTGTATATTTCATCAGGGCTAGGTGAGTCAAGTTCAGCTCTTAGGAGCATCTTATTTATCTTGGGTATCAGCTCCTTTTTTAGAAATGTTTGTGCTTTCTTTATCCTTCAAAAATAATTCTCCTTATTAGAAAGATGGAAGCAAAATGAGAAATGTGGGGAATTGGAGAATGGGAGTGCTGGTTGTAATTCTAGCCTTAAGAGAACTACCCAGGGACACTGAGAGGCTTAGTGTTCACATCTATCTAGGGCAACGCCATCCTTCCTGTCATTCAGGTTTACAATATTAATGTCACCTTTCACATCTAACTCTTATCCACCCAATATAGACAATAAGTTTCCAAAACTTATCATTTCTACCTATACAACCTCTCTCAGATCCATCCCCCTTTTTTTTACTGACACATCTATCCACTATCCTAGTTTTGTTGTTGTTGCTGTTTAATCATTTCAGTTGTGTCTGATGCTTCATGATCCCAATTGGGGTTTTCTTGGTAAAAATACTAAGGTGATCTGCCATTTCCTTCTCCAGTTCATTTTATATATGAGAAAACTGAGGCAAATAGGGTTAAATGACTTGTCCAGGGTCACATAGCTAATAAGTGTCTAAGGACAGATTTGAACTCAGGAAGTTGAGTCTTTCTGACTTCAGACCCAGCACGCTACCCACTGCTCTACCTAGCTGCCCTTACCATTGTAGTTTAGGATCTCATCATTTCTCACCTGCACAATTGTGATATATTTTTGATGGGTCTTCCTGCCTCCATTCCCTTCCTACTCCAATGAAATTCTTACACAGCTACAAAAGTGATTTTTCCTAAAGTAGAAGTCTGACCATGTATGACATTTCCCTTCTCAACAAAGTGTAGTAATCTCTATTGACTCTGGGATCTAATAAGAACTTCTCTGTCATTAAAAATTCTTTACAATAGGGGAGGAGAGATCAGGGGTGGAGCCAAAGGGAGCAGAGGAAAGGCAGTGACTTGCCCAAAGACCCCTCCAAATAACTTTAAATAATGCCATAAGACAATTCCTGGAGCAGCAGAACCCACAAAAGAATAGAGTGAAATAATTTTCCAGCCAAGTACGACTTAGAAGGTCCACAGGAGAGTTCTGTCACACTGGGGTGAGAGTGGAATGCATTCCAGTACAGCCCTGGCCCCAGCAAACCAGAAGCAGGTTGGGAGCCACTGAATCTTCAGCGGCAGCAACTACTTCTGGAACTCAGCCCACATAGGGAAAGGATCTCAAACAATTGTCCAGAAGGAGATTACAGGGGTATTTTTGCTAGCACAGAGGAAGGACTCTGTTGTTTTCCCATACTTGAATCCAGGTCAGTCTAGGGTGGTAATCCCAGGGCAGGGAGGAGCACTAGCATACCAGAGCTTGCAGCCACAGTGGAACTGGATTCTCCTCATATTTCCAGGGAAGAAAAGCAGGCTTTTGGTTGCTTGTAGAGCAGAGTACAGGCCAGGAGAGTAGTAAACATACCTCTCCTTAAATCATACCACCTTGGAACAACTGAAACCTTACAAATCCCTAGAAGTATCTCTGTAAACAGCTGCGCAAACCTCCTAAAGCTTGGGATAATGCACCCTCTACCCTGGAAGCAGTGCCCCACTGTAACAAAGAGTTAAAAGTCAAGAAATAGGCTGGGAAAATGAGCAACCAGAAAAATTCTGACCATAGAAAGTTACTATGGTGACAAGGAAGATAAAAATACACCCACAGAAGAAAACAAAGTCATAGCTCTTACATGCAAAGCTTCCAAGAAAAATATGAACTTGTCTCAGGCCATAGAAACTCTTAAAAGGACTTTGAAAATAAAGTGAGATTTTTGGGTCTTTTCCCCAAAGAGATCATGGAAAGGGGAAAAGGACCCACATGTACAAAAATATTTATAGCTGCTCTTTACACAGTGGCAAGGAATTGGAAGTTGAGGGGATGCCCATCAATTGGGGAATGGCTGGACAAGTTGTGGTATATGAATGTAATGGAATACCATTGTGCTGTAAGAAATTATGAGCAGGAGGAGTTCAGAGAAACCTGGAGGGTATTGTGTGAGCTGATGATGAATGAGATGAGCAGAATCAGAAGAACATTGTACACAGTATCATCAACATTGTGTGTTGATCTACTGTGATGGACTATATTCTTCTCACCAATGTAATGGTACAGAAGAGTTCCAGGAAACTCATGATAGAAGAGGATCTCCAAATCCAGGGGAAAAAAAGAACTGTGGAGTATAGATGCTGAATGAACCATACTATTTCTTTTGCTTTTGGTGCTGTTGTTTTTCTATTTTGAGGTTTTTCATCATTGCTCTGATTTTTCTCTTATAACATGACTAATGCAGAAATATGTTTAATGTTAGTATGTGTATATGCATATATGTATGTGTGTGTATATATATATATATATAGTAACTTATATCAGATTACCTGCTGTCTAGGGAAGGGGGGAGGGAGGGGAGGGAGGGAGAAAAATCTGAAATTGGAAAGCTTGTATAAACAAAAGTTGAGAACTATCTTTACATGTAATGGGAAAAAATAAAATACTTTATTAGAAAGAAAGAAAGAAAGAAAGAAAGAAAGAAAATAAAGTGAGAGAGGTAGAGGAAAAATGGGAAGAGAAATGAGAGTGATACAAAAAAAAATCATGTGAAAAAAGACAACAGCTTGGTAAAGGAAACACACACACACACACACACACACACACACACACACAAAACCTGAAGAAAATAACACCTTAAAAACAGACTAGGCCAAATAGTAACAGAGGTACAAAAAGCCAATGAGGAAAAGAATGCCTTAAAAAGCCAAATAGACCAAATGGAAAAGGAGGTACAAAAGCTCACTGAAGAAAATAATTCCTTAAAAATTAGAATTGAGCAAATGGAAGCTAATGACTTTATGTGAAACCAAGAAATAATAAAATAAAACCAAAAGAATGAAAAAAATAGAAGGTAATGTGAAATATCTCATTGGGAAAACCATTGACTTGGAAAATGGATCCAGGAGAGATAATTTGAAAATTATTGGACTACCTGAAAGCCATGATCAAAAGAAGAGCCTAGACTTTATCTTCCAAGAAATTGTCAGGGAAAACTGGCTAAATATTCTAGAACCAGAGGGTAAAATAGACACTGAAAGAATTCACTGATCACCTCCTGAAAGAAATCCCACAATGAAATCTCCCAGGAATATTATAGCCAAATTCCAGAACTCTGAGTTCAAGGAGAAAATATTTTAAGCTGCCAGAAAAAAACAATTCAAACACCATGGAGCTACAGTCAGGATCACATAAGATTTAGCAGCTTCTATGTTAAAAGATTGGAGGGCTTGCAATATGTTATTCCAGAGGGAAAAGGAACTGGGATTACAACAAAGAATCACCTACCCAGCAAAACTGAGTATAATCCTTTAGGGGAAAAAGGAACATTCAATAAAAGAGAGGATTTTCAGGCATTCTTGAAGAAAAGACCAGAGCTGAATACAAAGTTTGACTTTCAAATACAAGACTCAAGAGAAACATAAAAGGATAAACAGGAAAAAGAAATCATAAGGGTTATTAAAAAGTTAAACTGTTTACATTCCAACATGGAAAGATGATACTTGTAACTCATAACAACTTTTTCATTATTATGGCATGTGGATGGAGTATATTTAGACAGAGGGCACAGGTGTGAGTTGAATATGAAGTGGTGATATCTTTAAAAATAAAATGAAAGGGTGAGAGAGGAATGCACTGGGAGAAAGGGAAAGAGAGGTGGAATGGGGGTAAATTATATAACATAAAAGAAGCAAGAGAAAGCTTATACAATGGAGCAGAAGATGGGGGAAGTATGGAGGAGTGAGTGAACCTTACTGTCATCAGTAATGTCTCAAAAAGAGAATAACACGCACACTCAATTGGGTATAGAAATCTATCTTAACCTGCAGGAAAGTAGAAGGGGAATGGGATGATGGGTGTGTGATAGAATGAAAAGCAAATTGGGGAAGGGGGCAATCAGAAGCAAAACACTTTTGAGAAGGGACAGGGTGAAAGGAGATAGAGAATAGAATAAATGACATAGGGAGGGAATATGATGGAGGGAAATACAGTTAACAATAGTAACTGTGAAAAAAAAATTCAAAGCAAGTTTGCCTGATAAAAGCCTCATTTCTCAAATATATAGAGAACTGAGTTAAATTTGTTAAAATAAGAGCCATTCCCCAATTGATAAATGATAAAAAGATATGAATAGTTTTCAGATGATATAATCAAAGATGTAGCCATATAAAATGCTCCAACTAACTATTGATTAAAAAGATGCAAGTCAGAACAATTCTTGGGTACTACCTCATACCTATTGGAATGGATAATAGGACAGCAGAGGAAAATGAAAAATGTTGTATGGGATATGGGGAAAATGAGAGATTAATGCACTTTTGGTGGAGTTGTAAATGGATTCAACCATTCTGTAGAGCAATTTGGAACTATAGCCAAAGGGCTATAAAACCATGCATACTCTTTGACCTCACAATACCACTACTAGGTCAGTATCCAAAAATAGACAAAATGGGGCAGCTAGGTGGCACAGTGGATAAAGCACCGGCCCTGGAGTCAGGAGTACCTAAGTTCAAATCCAGCTTCAGACACTTGACACTTACTAGTTGTGTGACCCTGGGCAAGTCACTTAACCCCAATTGCCTCACTTAAAACAAACAGAAAAACCCAAAACAAAAATAGACAAAACCCAAAAAGTTAAAGGACTTATATGTTCAAAAATATTTATGGCAGCTTTTTTCTGGTGGCAAAGAATTAGAAATTGAGGGGATACTCATCAATTGGGGAATGGCTGAACAAATTGTGGCATGTGATTATGCTGGAACACTATTGTGATATAAGAAATGATAAGCAGTATGCTCTCAGAAAAATCTGAAAAGACAGATGAGTTTATGCAAAATGAAATGTACTGTGTACAAACCTATAGCAGTATTATAAGATGATTAGTTGTGAATGATTTGGCTATTCTCAGCAATACAATGATCCAAGACAACTCTGAAGGACTTATGGTGAAAAATGCTATTTATCCCCAGAGAAAGAACTGATGGTGTGTTCAGATACAGTATGAAGAATGATTTTTTTAAACTTTATTTTTATTGAGGTTTTTTTTGGGGGTGGAGTCTGTTTTCTTTCACATCTACTTTGCATGACTACACATGTATAACTTATATTGAATTGTTTGCCTTTTTAAAGGGGAGAGGGAGGAAGGAAGATCATTTGCTACACAAAGTTTTTTAAATGGATGTTAAAAATTGTTTTTACATATAATTGGGGGAAAAGAGAATTATAAATAATTCAAAAAATAAAATTCCTTATAATGTCCCCAAACTACCTTTCTAGGTTTATGATAATTTACTCCCTTTCACACATTCTACTCCCTGTCAAACTGGTGTAATTGTGAGTCATACATAATACACCATTTCCCATCTACTTGGTTTTGCATTGGCTCTTTCCCATGTCTGGAATGCATCTCCTCTTTACCTCTTCCTCTTAAAATTCCTAGTTTCTTTGAAGGCTACCTTTTAAGTGCCACCTTCTAAACAAAGCCATTCCTCATCCTGATCCCCATAGATGCCTGTACTCCCGCCCTCCTTCCCAGCAAATTCACCTGGTATTTATTCTTTAGTTGCTTACATATTTTCCCTCAGAACAGAATGAAAGTTCCTTGAGGGCAGGAACTATTTTACTTCTGTCTCATTATTTCTATCATCTAGCACAGTGCCTTACATATAGTAGGCACTTAATGAATATTTCTTTATTAATTTCATAGTGTAGTGGCTGGGGGACATAGATTCAAGTCCTGTTTCTGAAACTTACTAGATTATCACATATTGGCACACTCTGGGCAAATCACTTATCCTCTCTGACCTTGAGTTTTCTCATCTGTAAATTGAGGGAGTTTGCTCTAGTGGGGCTCTAAACCTCTTTCTCAATTTAAATCTAAGATCCCAAGAAGAATTGATAGGTTAAAAAAAAAAGAAGAAGTTACATATCCATCGCCTCATAGTTTAGAAGGTGTCAGAGGAAGTAAGGTATTTCAGACTCCAAAGATAGTTCTCCATTTACTATGTCAAATGATCTCTTTTAAGTTTAAGATCTGGAGCTGAATCCCAAGGCTAACTTCTGCAATTTAACATAAACATTAATTCAGGTTTGACTGACATATATAACAGAGAAACTGAATTCTAGTTTGGTATGGGCTACTTAGATACTGTAATCACCTTTCTGTATTGCTCTAAGAAATTAAAATGCTGAAGAGGTTCACTGTTTTATCAGCTACAATCTGAGAGCCCCAAGGTAAGTGAATCTTTCCATACCTTTATCTTCTTGTTGTTCCTAACTACAAACCAGAAACCCTTTCTAATTCCAAATCCTTGAAGTTTTTTTAATCAAAATCTCCTTTCAAAGCCCATCTCTAATCTTACTTGCTTTAGGAATTGTTTACTGATTTGGTAGAATATGGATTCTTCACCTCAAACAGTGAGCAATTCCGTGTGTTTTTTTATGTTTGAATGGTAAAAGCAGAAGACCAATAACCTGTTTTTTTGGGGGGGGGGGCGGTGCTCTGGCTAAAACTTAACAGGCTACCAGTATTTCTCAAATGTTGACTTATCACATTTCAACAAGCATTGATTAAATGCTTACTAAACATAACATAATCAATCTACAAGCATCTACTAAGTGTCTAGTATGTGACAAGTACTGGAAATACAAAGACAAAAGTAAAACTATCTGCTCTCAAGGGTTTACATTCCATGCAGGAAAGAATATGAACAGTGTGTATGGTCACATATAAATTATTTACAAAAGAGATACAAAGTGATTAGGGTGAGAGAATGAGCAGCTGGGATGATCAAGGAAAGGCTTTATAAAGAGCACGAATCTGGAGGAGACTAATGATTCTAAGAGGTAGAGGTAAGAAGCTATGCAATTCAGGCACTGAGTACAGTCATTGCAAAAATCTGGAAGTGGGAAATTGAGTGTCTACTTATAAGTAGAATGGTAAAAAAGGCTAGTTTCATTGGACCCTAGAGAGAATAAAGGGGAATAATGTATAATAAGTTTGGAAAGATAGGTTGGGACTATTTACTATGGTATATCCTGGGAATACAATGATAGAATTAAACTAAGCCAAACCAAACCACACCAATTCTCCTGACCTTAAGAAACTTATATTTATTTACTTCTATATGGAATAATTAAGATCCAGCAAGGCTACAAGATACTTTTCTTTTGGTCATAGTACCATACAGTAGAAAAATTGAGAATTAAAAGTAGATTCTGGACTTAAGTTTCATTCCATTGTTGTTGTTTAGTCATATTTCAATGTGTCTGACTCTTTGTGACCACTTCTGGGGTTTTCTTGGCAAAGCTACTAGAGTAGTTTGCCATTTCTTTCTCCAGTTCATTTTACAAATGAGGAAACAGAAGTAAACAGGGGTAAGTTACTTGCCCAGGGTCACACAGCTAGTAAGTGTCTGAAGCTGGATTTGAACTTAGGAAGAGGAGTCTTCCTAACTTCAGGCCTGCCACTTTATCTCTGTGCCATCTGGATTCCAATTGAGATATTAAGAAAACATTTCCCAACATTCACAGAGCAGCTATTACTATAACTTCAGTGGTCAGCCTTCAATCTGTCTTGAGCCTTGCTGTTTTATAAGGATCAGAGATTTTATTGCCCTTTTCTCTTAGTGAGAATGAGAGGAGAAAAGCACTGGAGAAGATCTCAGGTCTCATCTAGGCTTGGCAAGTTAACAGTTATATGATGTGGGATCAGTATTCAGGGGGAATGTTAGCTCTGTGAGGACAGGGAATGTTTTAATTTTGACTTTATGTCCCTAGGTCCCAGCACACTATCTGGCACCTATTACTGGTTTAATAATCCTTTTTGAATTGACTTGAAAATTCACTTATTTGGTTTCTTCATCTATAATATGGGGATGATAACACCTACTCTTTCTACCTTGTAGGGCTGCTATTCAGATCAGATGTGATGAATGTACATAGTATATAGCATTTTGCAAATATAAAGTGTTATTGTTAATCAATTTAGGCTCTTGGCAAATGCTCACATAGGGTTTTAATGTTTACAAATTGCTAACTTGGGTGTGCTTTTTCTGATGAGTGTACTCAAAATGAAAAGGAAATAACTGCATTACATTCAATTCAACAAACATTTGTTTAGCTAATTACTGAGCATCCAAAACCCCAAATCCCCCACTCTTAAGGAGTTTACATTGCCTGTATGGAGAAATGAGGGGGTGCAGGAGAAGAATATTCAGAACATACACAAGAAAGTACATAGAACTCCTACACGGATGAAATTGCAGATCTGGCCTAAAAGCATAGATAGGAGGTTTTTTGAGGAGGAAGTGAATTCTATCTAGGGCCTCTGGGAAGGCTGAGCAGTAAAGGAAGATAAGGAAGGAGTTCATTGCAGGCAATGTCAAGGGGAAGGGCTCAAGTGGATTTAGATCCTTCTACTCCATTATGAGAAAATGAATCTACAACTATCATCTGGCCCTCAGGGAGCCATATTTATTAATTCAGTTCCTGACTCAGTAGTTTAGCTCTCAAAATTTAAGCTTAGAAGAAATCAACTAGAAGGCTGAGGAATGGAAGAGAATTACTATGTCATCCCTGACACCTACAACTTGTTTGACCTTGGGAAATGTGCTTAATTTATCTAGACCTCAGTCTTCTCATCTGTAAAACAAGGGCATTGGACTAGATGGCTTCTGAGGTCCCTTTTAACTCTAGATCTATGCTGCTATAATCTTTTTCCTTAATCCTTTTAAAAGTATTTCAGCTTTTGGTGCTTCCTCTTTTTTCATGAATAATTTTTTTAAAAATTGGATCTATGAGGCAAGACTGTAGGCATTCTGTAAGGAATGTTTTATGGTTCAGTAGTTCTACAAATTCAAGGCCAAGTGGTGATTTTACCAGGAGTAATTCATACTTAAACAATTGATTCTTCTTGTGAAACAAATTTTGTGCACTTGTGAGAAAATTATTGGAGGTTATTGGAATAGTACAAGGCAGAGAATAAAGGTAACTGAACATTTTGATATGGGAACTGAATTTATAACCATTACAAATGCAAGGTCCTTCAGGGTAGGGATTTTTTTTTTTGCTTTATCTTTCCATCACTGATGATTAGGGTAAGGTCTAGAACATACTAAGCCATCAATAAGTTCATTCTGATTGATTTTAATCATGGGCCCATTAGAAACCATCTAGTCTAAGCTCCTCATTTTACAAATGAGGACACAGAGGCTCAGGTTGATTAGGTGAATGGACCAAGATCCCATAGGCAGTAAAGCTCAGAGAGGGGTTTGGACTCCAAACTTCTGAACAGAGCCAATGCCTTTTCAGTTGTATTACACTGAATCCCTGACTTTGCAAAGGATTCTAATACATACAGGTGATATAATGGTCTAAATGACTACCACACATTTAAAAGGGATTTAGATAGGGGTAATCCAGAATATTCTCCTTCCTTTAGACTAGGGAAAAGTAATTCCAAAGGGTATTTGCTCATATTTTTCTGGAGGCAAAAGGAAAATAAAAAGGAGCAATGGTTACTTACTGGTTACCAATTTCTACCTCCTTAGTGCAATGGAAGGGACCCTGGATTTGGAGTCAGAAGATCTCCATCCAAATCTCAGTCATGGTTTGAATCTCAATCCTGCTCCTTGTTATTAACCTGGGATGGGGTAAATAATTTATCCCCTCATTTCCTCATTTGCAAAATGAAAGTATAGACTAGGTGGTCTGTCTAGCTCTGAATCTTTATGCCTTTGATCCTATGCCCATTTGCAATCCTAATATATCCATCTGCAAAGTTCTATTTCAAACCTTGTGATCATAGGAATATGCCCAGCTTCCTAGGCAGTGTCATATAGACCTGCTATAGGAAATTTTTTGTCTGGTCCATCTCACAGAATAAGAAGAGAGATAATAGTCTGTCTTCTTTAAGACCTATAGCAGAGGTTCCTCATCTGGGGTCTATGAACTTAAAAATGTTTTATTTTGTATTTTTGCATTTCAATATTGTTGTCTTACTTTGTAATCTCACACATTCTATTTTGTGCATTTAAAAACCTTATTCTGGGAAGGGGTCTACAGGTTTCACCAGACTGCCAAAAGGTTCACAACACATCAAAAAGTGAAGAACCTCTGATCTATAGGGATGGAGATCTCCTATTTCTACCAAATTTTCCCATTCAGGAAATTCTTTCCAACAGCTCATCTGAAAACTTGTCCTTTTTTGTGCTTTATTTTTCTAGTTCAAGTCTAGAGAAATAAGTGGTGGCCTTAAGGTACAAGCATGTGGGAAAACAAATGTGCAGATTGGGTCACAAGGTGATTCTCTGCCCATAGTTCAGAACCAGATGGAAGAATGCCTGGTTTGGGGTTTCTATTCCCGTGTCAACACTGCATTGAGTCTGATGCCTCTCCTACCTCACTGGAAATGTTTCCTTTGTCCGCTTTAAGTTTCAACATAGAACTCATTGTTTCCAAATGAAACAAAAGAGGAGCTGGGAGTTCAGCAACAAAACAGTAATAATAATCAACAGCAGCAGAAGAGACCCCAAGTGTGGGAAAATGAGGTTAGTAGTAGGCAGCTGGTGTTCCATCCACTGTGTGACCTCACAGCTGGAATATTCTCTCTCAGTGTTAAGCGCCCACAAAACAGATGTGGAGCAGAGAGTAAACAAACAGGTTACATCATTTAGGGTGCTCATATAAAGTCTGAAACTTCCCATTGTAAGCCCTAGGGAGCTGTCCAAAGAGAAAGGAAAAGAAAAAGAAGAGAAAATTTGTCTTCACATTTGGGGAATTTTTGATCAGCAGAACTGGAAAGCTTTTCTGGGCATTTGTGGGAACTACAGAAAGTTCAAGAAGAGGAAACGAGATCAAGGGCTATTTGCTCTTTCAGCAACTTCAAAGTTCATTCATCTAAATATGCTCTTGTATCTTGGCTTCCTTGCTGTGCCTTGGGTGGTTGCATGCTTTTCAAGAGGGCAGGCATGCTGGATGGGGCCAGCTGAAATGTGTTCTGTGGAGAAGTGCCATACCCCAGGGAAAAAAAGAAAAAGAATGCTCTTGTTGGTCTGCCTACCCTCTGTGGTTACAGATTCAACCGGGAAAGGACCTCTAGGAGGATCTAGATTGGGAATACATTGCTATGTGACTTTGGGCTAATCACTGCCCTTCTCTGGGCCTCTGTGTTTTTTTTTTTTTTATTTGTTGTTGTTGTTTGTTTGTTTGGTTGGTTTTGGATTTTTTTGCTATAAAGAATGTCTTACTCTTGTATCTGTATCCCAAGCTCCTAGTGCCTGTTAAAATGTAGATTCTCTGTAAACACTTGTTGAGTGATTTGTCTGTACAATCAGGGAGCTGGACTAGAAATCCCCTTTATGCCTTTGTTCCTAGTTGTTGGGAACAGAGAGTCATGAGCATAAATATGAGTTCCCACAGTCTTCCAGTCTAATGGCCTCTCTATTCTGTATCTTACAGTGGTACCAAGCATGTGTGTATAAAGGAGATTCAAGGTTATTTTGTCTCTGCCTCATAGCAGATGTGCCCAAGCCTGTCTGGGCTGTAGTAGGTGGCACAGTAGATAGATTACCAGGCCTGAAGTCAGAAAGTCTAATCTTCCTGGGCTCAAATTTGACTTCAGACATTAGCTGTGTGACCTTGGGCAAGTCACTTAACCCTGTTTAGCTTAGTTTTCTCATCTTTTAAATCAACTAGAGAAGGAAACAGCAAACCACTCCTAGTATCTTTGTCAAGAAAACCCCAGGGGCAGCTAGATGGCGCAGTGGATAGAGCACTGGCCCTGGATTCAGGAGTACCTGAGTTCAAATCTGGCCTCAGACACTTAACACTTACTAGCTGTGTGACCCTGGGCAAGTCACTTAACCCCAATTGCTTACAAAGAGTCACAAAGAGTAGGGAAGGACTGAAATAACTGAACAATAACAACAACAAAAGCAGAAACTTCCCCTTTGTGATGTGCAGAAGGACCAATGGAGCAGTAGAGGAGCTTTTGAATCCAGAGCTATCTGCCAACCTGGGAAGCTTTGGCTTAGTCCCTTCCACTCCCTGCCTCATCATTCAGGATAGCCAAGTCCCCCCTGCTCCTCTTATATACTGAGCAGTCAGGGCTGAGCACGTGAATATTCCCTTGCTCTGCCACCAATTGATTGTATGATCTTAAGTAGCTCTCTCGTATTCACAGCTTGGTTTTCTCTATCCAAGAAGCATCCATCCCTATTTACTATGCTTTTTAAGATCCTCAGATTGAGGTGCACCACATAGCATCCATGTGCATTGCTCAGTACATGAAGATCCTTGCTTCTTCCCTTTGAAAGATCATATGGTATTTTCTGGTTGTGGCATCTTAAGCAGCCCTTGTAGTAATTCAGTTCTCTATCTGTAAAATGGGGATGTTAAAGTTAACATACTCTATTTCTCATCTGAAAATACAGGCATTGGACTAGGTGACCTTCAAGGTCCCTTCCATGTCTATGCTATAAGGCAGCTGGGTGTTACAGTAGAGAGAGTGCCAGAACTGGAGTTAGGAAGACCAGAGTTCAAATCTGGCCTCAGACACTCACTTACTAGCTGTGTGACCCTGGATATGTCACTTAAGCACAGTCTCAGTTTCCACCTCTATAAAATGAGAATATCACTGGCAAGTCCCATGACTTCTGTTTGCCTCAGGTTCTTCTCCTTTAAAATGGGATTATTCATAGTACCTCCAGGGTGTTTGTGAGGACAAAATGAGATAATATTTATAAAGGTCTGTAAACCTTAAAGCACCATACAAAAGCTATAACAACAATAACAACAATTACATGTTACTTTAAAGTGTATCATCTCATTTGAGTCTCTAAAGAGCCCAGGGAGATGGGTGCTGCAGATAGTGTTATCCTCATTTTAAAGACTAGGAAGTTAAGGATTAGAGAGATTAAGTAATGGAAATGAGATTTGAACTCACTGCTTCCAGATTGCCCCTCTAGCCCTTCATCCCTTATATACCATCTTATCTCTCTATGCTATTCATTTAGCTTATTCATTCATTCACCAAATATTTATTAGACACCTACTATGTACAAAGCTTTATGTTAGGAATTGGGGAAATGGGTGGGAGGGAGGCTATAAATTTAAGATAAACCCAGTCCTAGCCTTCATTGACCTTGCTATTTAGGTGAATAAGACATAAATAACCCTAATACCCAGCATTGCATGATTGGATAATTGGAGATTCAAAAGCCTTGTGCTAGTGTACTTCTTAGGAATACTATGCAACACAGCACATAGGGATAAATGTATAATACAGAATGGCACTAACATTGTATGATTGGTTAAATGTCTAACAGCCAAACGTATTCACCCTAGTTCTTAACTGCCTTCATCAGTTAAAAGCTTTGCAACCATATAATGAACTCTGGATTTTTTAAGCTATTTTTTAATAAGCCCTATAAAACAAAAGACAATTTAAATTCAATATTTATTTTTGAATGTTGATGACTGTCACTTTATTTAATTTTTATGGACATCTTCTGTGTTTATGTCACCTTAATTTTCAGATATATCCCTCTCCTTTCTCCTACACAGAGAGACATAGTTGATAATAAAGAATATAAAAGGAAAAGAAAAAAAAAGAAAAGGTACTAGAAAACTAAGTAACTCATTATTTGAGTGTAAAAGTACATGCAATTTCTATCCACCTCTCCAGAGAAGGGAAAGAAGTATATTTCTTTACCTTCTTTTTGGGGCCATGATTGGTGATTACCAAAACAAACAAACAAACACACACACACACACACACACACACACACACACACACACACCCAAACAAACAAAACTTTTTTTCCTTTCTCTTAAGTATTGAAGTCTGGGTTGGGTACTGAAATCATGAATGGAAGACCCTGTTTCCACTCTTTTTCCAAATTCTGGTAGTTGAAAAGATCCCAATGAAGTTGGGGGAGGTAGAAGTCCCTGGCTAGAGGTATAAAGCAAAACCACTGAAAATATTTGGCTTGTAAGATTTCAGACCAATGGGTCATCCATGGAAACCCTGGGAGCGTAGGCATTCCAGAGGCATCAACTACCCAGAATGCCCATGTAATGATAAAAAGAATCTCAGATTCAGTGATGGCACACAATTGAGAGAGGAAGATTTCCCAGTTAACTAGGAGTTTGAGAGAAATCAAGAAATGCAAGTATATTTTGCTTTATGTAATTGATATATTCTTGAACTTTGCTATATGTAACTGATGTCTTCCTGAAAATGTATACATAAATTGAATTCTTACAAACTGAAGAATATTTTAAGTATAACTAGGAAGTTTGCTATTTATGGAAATTCTTTCATAAAGCAAAAGATTCTTTTTATGAGTTCTGTTTGTTTTTGTAAATGTATTTTCACACACAATTTCTACAATAACAATAATACTGTAAAGACAAACCACTACGAAAGACTAAGGAACTGTGATCATTCAATGACCAACAATGATTCCAAGGATTCATGATGAAATGCTACTCACCAGTGGATAGAAAGATGATGAACTCTGAGTGCAGATGGAGTTATAATTTGGGGGAAGACAGGGCCAATCTGGGAATTTGTTTTGTTTGACTACTTGTTTGTAAAAGGAATTTTGTTTTTCTGGCTTTCCAAATGGGGGAGGTGGTTAGTGGAAGAACTTTTTTTTTTTTTTGACTGAAAAAGTAAAACAATACATGAAAAAAACTTCTATAGAATAGTGCTTGGCACATAAGTACTTAATGTTTGTTGATTGATAAATCCACAAAATCAACAACAACAATGAAAAAAAAATAACAACAAAATGTTGCCTTATCAAATGGATTAGTTGTAACATTATGGAGAGGAGCTCTTTCTCTGGTCAACAAAAAGCCTCAGGCTGAACACATGAAATTTATAACTGGGATCAATTTTTTTCCCAACTCATTTTAGCATGCATTTTCTATGTATGTGTATGTGTCTATGTATGTGTCTAGCACCATACTGAGTCCATCTCTTTTGGCTGTAAGTTGACTAGCACGTTATTGACATCTCAGAGTCTTATAGTTGTCTGGAGATTTTATGTTCTTAAAATGATGAAATGCATTCCCATAATAAAATCACAATTCATTCCTTACCATCAAAAAAATACACACAAAAAAATTCACAAAAAGTCTATCACATCTCCTTTTTCTTGCAAATCCAGTCACCTCAGATTTTTATTCTTCCCTTTTCTCCTATTCCCCTTTATTTTCTTCCATTGTGTGCTTGGCCATTTTTTTATCCTGCGGGTTTTTTTTTAAAGATACTTATGCTTTTAGACTATTTCCACATCAAACCTTAGAAATTTATTCCATTGTTTACTCTTTATCACTAAGAAAATATTCCCACTAGCAATTCTAAAGCCCCTTCTTTCCCTTTCTGTAGTTTAATCCCATTTCCTCTTGTACTAAGTCTCTGAAGTAAGGGGGAGTTGCAAGTAGGGTTTCATGAACTGAAAAGGACATAGCAAAGCAGGATCACTGGGATCAAATCCCTGCAGTCAGCCTGGATTGCAGAACCAAAACCCTTAACAGCATCATAGAAGCTAACAGAAAACATTTGACTGTGTTGTCTAGATCATTGTATTACTTCTTGACTTGACTTTGACAGTGGAGACCCAGTTAGTGGTAAACAGGATAATGCTGTGTGTGTATATGTGCACAATGTTAGCTCTGTTTTAAGAGCACCAGAGACAGAGAGCAAAGAAGGGATGGGAAAAGGAAGGAAATGAATGGAAGGAAAGAAAGGAGGAATGGACAAATGACCTCAAAATGAATGAAAAAATAAATAAAAGATTATGTGTATTTTTAGAAATATAAATGGAGTGTACGTGAAGAAGATGCAGTATGCACAAAAAATGTTTATTTAGAGTAGAACAATCTAAGAACATTCAGGATACTCTATTTCCTCTTCTAAATAAAAATCTGTCCTCATTTCTTATGTCAGTGGGAATTAATCTGGAGCAATTTAATAACAACAACAATAATAATAACTAACATTTATGTAGTACTTTATGATTTGAAAAGTGATTTACAAATATCTTCTCAATTGATCCTCACAACAACCCTAGGTAGGTGATATTATTATCCCCATTTTCCAGATGAAGAAACTCAGGCCACATGAAGTTAAGTGACATGCCCATGGTCATAAAGCTAGTAAGAATCTGAGACCAGACTGGAATTCAGGTCTTCCTGACTTCAGGTCAAGCAATCTACCCACTGTGCTACCTAGATACTGTAACTATTAAATTACATTGTGTCCTTTAAAAAAATTATTATATTTTTATGGTATATACAGTGGGACAACAGCACAACAAAGAAAAATAATTTTTCAGGATTATTGGGGACAACCCATTTTTAGTACCTCGTGTGTGCTTGTGTGTGTAATATTACAGAATGTGAGCTGCTACCATTGTAGCAATGGAGAGTAGTGAAATCTGGATTTAGAAGACCTTTGTCCAAATCCCACAAATGATGATTACTACTTGTATGAATTTGAGGAAGTAATTTAACCCCATTGGGCCACAATTTCTTCAGCTGGAATAAAATGTTCTTGGAGGTCCCATCTGGGTCCATGTCTAGGAGCCTATAAGCAAGTCTGACTTGTGTGGTCCAAAACTGGCCTGGTAGATCTTAGTCCCACCCTGGGTTTATAATACATCTCTGAGCTGGTGATTGGATTTCCAAGCCATTGCTGAATGGAAGATAACAGCGTTTGCTACTTCATCCTCTTTCTCAGTGATCTGAGAGCATGACTTTTCATGTATCTTTAAGCATTTTATGCAAAATACAAAGGCTAGCAGGGCCCCACCATGGTCTGGAAAATGATTTGCATTTCAGGATAATTACATTATTTGATAATTGCATTATTTGTGGCTTTTTGTGAGCAGTAATCATATCTTTCTTTTAAATGACTTGGGTTTGAGTTTTACTCTTCAAAGGAAGCACCTTTGACATGGATACTGAAGTAAGATAAGGAGTCTCAAGATTTATTTTTTAAATTTCTTTGGGAACATACTAAAAAAGTTTGTATCAACACATTTAGAAACAGCTTCCTTATAAGCAAATGCAACCTTGAGTCTCTGAATGTAAGAAAAACATTTGAATGGCTTTGATCTGCCTTCATGTTTCACTTATTTAGGATTGCTACAAACAGAAACAAAGCCTCAGCTCAATACATTCTTTGAGCAATATTTAGAAACCTATTTATACATAAATGGAAATATATATAATAGAAGAAACAAAATGTTGTCCGTAAAGCACCATAATCTGGGTCTGTCTCTGTCTCTGTCTCTCTGTCTCTTTCTGTCTCCCTCACGCCCCCCCCCAACCCCTCTCTCTCTCTCTCAAATTAATCCAGAGAAGAATGTGATATTTACCCTCCACCCACTGTGGAAGTTATGATATTTTCTGGCTCAAATTTGCTTTAAGGGATGTCTGTATTTTCTATATCCACATTACTCAGAGATGCACCTGGAGTGGACAATAGGCTTAAATGCCCCATGTAATATCCTAAGGTCAGCATCCAAGAGGGAAGCAAACATAACATATCCCACATTTAGGAAGCTACAAATTCTCCCACCATGAAGCTATGGGGAAAGCATTGGGGGATCTTTGGTTATTACCTAGTGTATCCATCAAGCCTTAACAATGAATAAGGACAACAAAAAGATATATCAATAGCTCTCTTCGGGCCATTGTTGAAAAGCTTGAATTTATAATGGGACATTGTACCAAGAACCACACAAGAGGCTAGCATGCAGGCCTAAAACATTCTAGGCACTTGCATCAAAAAGGAGGAATTAAAGTTATATATTTACCTGTAAAATTGATTTTTAGCAAGTAATCTGTGTACAGCTTTTTTCCATCTAGAATCTTCATGGCTTCACAGAGCTTGGTGGTATTTGGACAGAGGGTTCTCTGCATCTTGTGTAGGGCATGGGCCATGGCATACACAGCATTCACCACAAACATGATCTTGGACTCTTGCTCATAATTGGAGCTGTCAATTGCTAGATGCTTATCACAGGCCCGCCTGTGTGACCTTTTACCCTGTAGGCTACATTGGAACTTCTGTTCCCAGAAGTCCCTAAACCAGGGATTTCGGTGGTTGTTGTAAGGGTTGAGGCTCTGGAAGTAACGGTCAAACTCACGGATGGGATGGGAAGCCAGTTCTAAGGTGATGGCTCCATAGGCCACATGCTCATTGCCTTTAACAATGCTCTCTTGGGCACCCCACCCATCACTGGCAATCCATGTGAAGGAAGCGTTGAAGCGGCTTGCAGCAGCAATCAGTTCACGGGAGTCATCACTTCGCATAAAGAGGACAACCACTCGAGCGTTAGGCTTTTGGAGCAGTTCCCGGATGACACTGTCATAGGATTTTCGGATGTTGGACCTGCCTACCTTCTCGGAGGTGGCAATGCAGATATTGCGTAGACGGGCCTCTTGCTCAAAGGCCTCAATTCCTGTCTCCCCATAGTCACCTTCCGAGGCCACTGTTGACACATAGGTCCAGTTGAAGAAACGCAAGATCTCAGCCATGGCCTTAGCCTGGTAGAAGTCTGGGGGCACGGTTCTGGCAAAATAATCGTAGCGTGACTTGTCACTTAGTTTGGCACTGGTGGATGCGTAGCTTATCTGGGGGATCTGGAAGAGCCTTAGCAGATTTGCCACCTGTTTTATATGAAATAACAATGATAATGAAAATAATCATAATAACAAAGACAAAAGTATCTCATACATTGATAACTTTAATCATAAATTTTGATCTGTGTGTGGGGGAACCTTACAGATCATCTGATCTAGCCTGTACATTTTATTATATTAGAAGATAATTAAATAATCAATTTATTATGATTATTTTTTTGAGCTTGATCCTGAGTCACTATCTCATGGACCCAATCCTACTAATGGTCCTGCTCCATTTCTTTTCTTTTCTTTTCTTTTTTTTACTTCCTCCATTTCTTTTTTTTAATTAAAAAAAATTAACGTTCTATTCTTTTTGAATTTTGAGTTCCAAATTTTCTTCCTTGCTCCAATCCCTCCCTAACCCACTGAGAAGGCAAGCAAAATGATCACTTATACGTACCAAATCATACAAAACATATTTTTATATTAGTCATATAACAAAAAACAAAAAAAAGTGAGACAGTTAGACTTTAATTTTTACTCAGAGTTTATCAGTTCTTTCTATGGAGATGGATACATTTCTTTTCATCATGAGTTATTTGGTATTGTTTTGGATTATCATATTGATCAGAGTAGCCAAGTATTTCACATTTGATCATCTTTATAACATTGCTATTACTGTGCACAATGATCTCCTAGTTCTTTTTACTTTAAGACATATAGGTCTTCTCATGTTTTTTTTTTTCTTCTGAAATTATCTTCCCCCCATAATTTCTTTTTTTTCCTTTTCTTTTCTTTTCTTTTTTTTTTTTTTGCAGGGCAATGGGGGTTAAGTGACTTGCCCAGGGTCACATAGCTATTAAGTGTCAAGTGTCTGAGGCAAGATTTGAACTCAGGTACTCCTGAATCCAGGGCCGGTGCTTTGTCCACTGTGCCACCTAGCTGCCCTTATAATTTCTTATAGCATAATAATATTCCATTACAATCACACACCACAACTTGTTCAGCCATCCTCTAACTGATGAGCATCCTCTCAATTTCCAATTCTTTACCAACATAAAAAAGCTGCTATAAATATTTTTCTGTGTATAGATCCTTTTGCTTTTTAAAAATCTCTTTGGGGTACAGACCTAATGGTGATATTGCAGGGTCAAAAGTATACAGAATTTTATAGCCCTTTGGGTATGGACTCAAATTGTCCTACAGAATGATTGAATTAATTCTTAACTCCTCCAACAATAGTGTACTTATTTTACCTCAACCCCTCTAGAATTTGTCGTTTCCGATGGGTATGAGGTGGTACCTCAGAGTTGTTTTAATTTGCACTTCTTTAATCAATAGTGATTTAGAACATTTTTTCATTTGACTATAGATAGCTTTGATTTTTTTCTTCTGAAAGCTGCTAGTTCATATCTTTTGACCATTTGTCAATTGGGGATTGACTCTTATTCCTATAAATTTGACTCAGTTTTCTATATATTTGAGAAATGAGGCCTTTATCAGAGAAATTTGCTTTAGAAATTTTTGATGTTACTTTATTGTGCATAGTACTTTTTGGCAAAATTTAGTTTTCCTGATCATTTCTTTTAATTAGGTCTATTTTTGCTTTTGCTTTGTCTGAGATCATGATTCCTACACCTACCTTTTTTACTTCAACGGAAGCAAAATAGTTTCTGCTCCGGCCCTTTATTTTAACTTTGTGTATTTTTCTGTTTCAAGTGTGTCTGTTGTATATAACATATTGTTTGATTCTGATTTCATCATCCATTCTGCTATCCAGTTCCATTTTATGGGTGAGCTCATCCCATTCCCATTCACAGTTCTGATTACTGCATTTTTCCTATTTTCTTCTGTTTATCCCTCCCTCTCTCTGTCTCTCTCTCTGTCTCTCTCTCCCTTTGTCTGTCTCTCTCTGTGTCTCTGTCTCTCTCGTCCCTCTTCAAAAGTCTGTTTTGCTCCTGACCATTTCTTCCTTCATCTACCCTCCCTTTTTATTATGCCCCCACAGCTGCATTTTTCATATCTCCTTCCTCTCCTATTTCCCTATTGCATCAAATTTATATGCCCAATTGAGTGTGTATATATGTACGTATGTATTCTTTTCTTCAAACTAATTGCAATGAAAATGAGGTTCAAGTATTGCTCACCACCCCCATTTCTCCCTCAACTATAAATGCTCTTCTTGCACATTTCTTTTATATAAGAAACATTTCCCCATTCTACCTCTCCCTTCCCCTTCCTCCCAGTGCATTCCTCTTTCTCACTTTTTATTTCCTTTCCTTTTCTTTTCTTTTTGGTGATTATTCCAACGTAATCTACTCACACTCATGCCTTCCTTCTACCTTCCCTAATAATAATAAAGTTCTTAGGAATTACAAGTATCATCTTCCCATATAGAACTATAAACAGTTTAAATAGCTCTTATGATTTTGCTCTCAAGTTTACCTTTTTATGCTTCTCTTGAGTGTAGTATTTGAATGTCAAAATTTCTATTTAGCTCTGGTCTTTTTATCAGGAATGCTTGAAAGTTCTCTATTTCATTAAATATTAAGTTTTCTTCCCTGAAGGATTATACTATTTTGCTGGATAAGTTACTTTTGGTTGTAATCCTACCTCCTTTGCCTCCGAGAATCTTATATTCCAAGTCCTCTACTTCTTTAACATGGTATCTGCTAAATCTTGTTTGATCCTGACTGTGGCTGATATATGAATTATTTCTTTCTGGCCGCTTGCAATATTTTTTCCTTGACCTAGGAGGTCTTAAAATTGGCTATGACAGCAGCTAGGTGGTGCAGTGGATAAAGCAACGGCCCTGGAATCAGGAGTACCTGAGTTCAAATCCGGCCTCAAACACATAACACTTACTAGCTGTGTGACCCTGGGCAAGTCACTTAACCCCAATTGCCTCACTAAAAAAAAAAAAAAATTGACTATGGTATTCCTGGGAGCTTTGGATTGAAGATATTAGGGCAATTTTCCTTGGTAATTTCTTGAAATTGGATGTCTAGGCTCACTTTTTTATTGTGGCTTTCTGGTAGTCCAATAATTCTTAAATTATTTCTCCTCAATCTATTTTCCAGGTAATTTCTTTTTCTGATGAGATAATTTCACATTTTCTTCCATTTTTATTCTTTTAACTCTGTTTTTATTGATTCTCAATGTCTCACAGAGTTATTAGTTTATGGTTGCCCAATTCTAATTTTTAAGGAATTATTTTCTTCAGTGAGCTTTTGTACCTTTTTTCCCATTTGGTTGATTCTGCTTTTTAAAGAGTTCTTCAGTGAAACTTTGTGCCTCCTTTACCATTAAGCCAATTCTGGTTTTTAAGGTGTTATTTTAGTAATTTTGTATCTCTTTTACCAAGCTGTTAATTCTCTTTTTAAGAAAAATTAAATACTTTTCCAATTACATTAAAAACTATTTTAACAATTTAAAAAATTTTATGTTTCAAATTCTCTCTTTCCCCTTTCTCTTCCCTCTCATTTAAAAGGTGGGAGATTTGATATAGGTTATATATATGCAGTCATGCAAAACATATTTCCTTATTAGTCATGTTGTAAAAGAAAACAGACAAAAAGTGAAAAAAAATTTTTAAAAAAGGTATAAAAACTGTGCTTTGATCTACATTCAGACTCCACCAGTTCTTTCTCTGGAGGTGGATAGCATTTTTCATCATAAGTCTTTCAGAATTGTCTTGGATCTTTTCATTGCTGAGAACAACTAAGTCATTCATGGTTGATCATCATACAATATTGCTGTTACTTTGACTTTGAACTATACAGTTGTGTTCTTCTCACCTGGGGTTGGGGAGGGACTCACCCATGCTTCAGGCTTTTTGTGCTGCTGTTTTCAGAGCTAGTTCTAGGTATCTGCAAGTGTTTGGTGCTTCCAGGGTAGTGTGATCTGGGGAAAGGTATGGTCACTGTTTTCCTGGTTTAAGTACTGGTTTTTGCCCAGGAAAGGTCCCCGCT